>NC_053041.3:617337688-618630408 GCF_002575655.3 Aegilops tauschii subsp. strangulata | reverse complement strand
CCGGACGGGGCGCGCTCCACGGCCACCCCATCATGCCGAGCCCTCCTAGGAGGCGACTGAGGTGGGAGGACGAGGAGGAGGCGGCGGCGACTGAGGTGGGATGAGGAGGGGGCGGCGGCTAGGGTTGTGAGGAAGGACGGGAGGACGAGGAGAGGAGGAGGAGGGGGTCGGGCGTGGGAGGACAAGGGGTCATTTCTTTTTCTTTCGCTACCGCCCAAGTCGCAGTACTATTCACGGTCTGACGTGGATGCCGCGGTTGTGACTACCAACCTGCTCATCCTTTATAAGTTCAATTTGGAAAGATATATGTCGGTTACATGTGCATGGGAAAGTCAAACACTTTGCATGGAAGAATGCTACATGGAGTCCTACCCTGCTATGGAGTTGTGGCAGACCGACAAATACCTTGTTCACCTCAGTGCCCATGATGTTTGTGTTGGAAATATGCCCTAGAGGCAATAATAAATGGTTATTATTATATTTCTTTGTTCATGGTAATTGTCTATTATTCATGCTATAATTGTATTGTCCGGAAATCGTAATACATGTGTGAATACATAGACCACAACCTGTCCCTAGTAAGCCTCTAGTTGACTAGCTCGTTGATCAACAGATAGTCATGGTTTCCTGACTATGGACATTGGATGTCATTGATAACGGGATCACATCATTAGGAGAATGATGTGATGGACAAGACCCAACTTAAGCATAGCATAAAAGATCGTGTAGTTTCGTTTGCTAGAGCTTTTCCAATGTCAAGTATCTTTTCCTTAGACCATGAGATCGTGCAACTCCCGGATACCGTAGGAGTGCTTTGGGTGTGCCAAACGTCACAACGTAACTGGGTGACTATAAAGGTGCATTACGGGTATCTCCGAAAGTGTCTGTTGGGTTGGCACAGATCGAGACTGGGATTTGTCACTCCGTGTGACGGAGAGGTATCTCTGGGCCCACTCGGTAATGCATCATCATAATGAGCTCAATGTGACTAAGGCGTTAGTCACGGGATCATGCATTGCGGTACGAGTAAAGAGACTTGCCGGTAACGAGATTGAACAAGGTATTGGGATACCGACGATCGAATCTCGGGCAAGTAACATACCGATTGACAAAGGGAATTGCATACGGATTGATTGAATCCTCGACACCGTGGTTCATCCGATGATATCATCGTGGAACATGTGGGAGCCAACATGGGTATCCAGATCCCGCTGTTGGTTATTGACCGGAGAGGCGTCTCGGTCATGTCTGCATGTCTCCCGAACCCGTAGGGTCTACACACTTAAGGTCCGGTGACGCTAGGGTTGTAGAGATATATGTATGCGGAAACCCGAAAGTTGTTCGGAGTCCCGGATGAGATCCCGGACGTCACGAGAGGTTCCGGAATGGTCCGGAGGTAAAGATTTATATATGGGAAGTCTTATTTTGGTCGCCGGAAAAGTTTTGCGCTTTATCGGTATTGTACCGGGAGTGCCGAAAGGGGTCCGGGGGTCCACCAAGGGGGTCCAACAGCCCCGGGGGGCCACATGGGCTGTAAGGGGTGCGCCTTGGCCTATATGGGCCAAGGACACCAACCCCAAGAGGCCCATGTGCAAGAGATAAGAAAAAGGGGAGAGTCCTAAAGGGGGAAGGCACCTCCGAGGTGCCTTTGGGGGGAAGGACTCCCCCCTGGCCGCACCCTTCCTTGGAGGAAGGGGCAAGGCTGCGCCCCCCCTCTCCCTTGGCCCTATATATAGTGGGGGGAAGGGAGGGCAGCAAAGACACAGCCTTGGGCGCCTGCCTCCTCCCCTGCAACACCTCTCTCTCTCTCGCAGAAGCTTGCGAAGCCCTGCCGGAGAGCCGCTACATCCACCACCACGCCGTCGTGCTGTTGGATCTCCATCAACCTCTCCTTCCCCTTGCTGGATCAAGAAGGAGGAGACGTCGCTGCACCGTACGTGTGTTGAACGCGGAGGTGCCGTCCGTTCGGCACTCGGCCATCGGTGATTTGGATCACGGCAAGTACGACTCCGTCATCCACGTTCATTGGAACGCTTCCGCTCGCGATCTACAAGGGTATGTAGATCCACTCGTTTCCCCTTGTTGCTAGTAGACTCCATAGATGCATCTTGGTGAGCGTAGGAAAATTTTAAATTATGCTACGATTCCCAACAGTTTGGTGGGTGCCAAAGACTTGCAACACTCTCTCTTCAAATGCCGTCGTGTGAAAGAAATGTGGTCTCAACTAGGACTTCTAGGGCCCAGTTCTTTTGCAAGATTCTCCCAGAATCTAACCCCTCCCTAGCTTCTCCCAGAATCTTTGAACTCCATTTGTTTTACAATCCTATCTAATTATGGTCTAATTAGTTAGGATTGTAAAACAAATGAGGGTTAAAGATTCTGGAAGAAGCTGGGGACGGGTCAGATTCTGAGAGAATCATGCAAAAGAACTAGGCCTAGATGCCACTCAAAGAGCAACTGATGAGGACAGATCAGGCTCATTCATATTTGAGTTTGGATTTTGTTTTATATATATATGTATTTGAATGCCTATTGACAAGACCATTCGAACAGGAGAATCTTGTTTACATTTGAGTTTAGATTTTGTTCTTTCAAATTTTCAATCATATTTCAATTCCAGTAAATTCACCTGTGTATTTCTAGTTTCTAATTTATACACGTTTCAATTATTTCAAATATGTTCCAACTCTTTCACTCTTATTTATGTCAACTTCTTAAATATGCATTGAAATTGAGTGAAATAATTGGAACAAGTATGAAATTATTTCACTCATATTTTCAATCAAATTCACAAATAAGAATCAAATATGAGTGAAAATACTTGTCTATAAAATTTAAATAATTTATCAGCATTCAATAAATTCTAGTTTTTCAGTAAAATTCATAAAAGCCATAGAAATGAGTGAATTAACATAAACACATATTTATTTCACTCGTATTTCAATCAAATTCATAAGTAACCATTAAAATGTGAGTAAAATACTAGATATTTGTTTGAAATGTCTATAAAACTGAAATGAATTGTCAGCTTTAAATGACTTCATCTTATTCCAGTCAAATTCATAAATAAGCACTTCACATGAGTGAACTGTAAATGTGTTTGTAAAATTTGGGAAATAAACATTTGGTATGTATGAAGTGTTACTGGAATCGTGTGACATGTTCCTGAAATATGCGATTTCTTCAAAAAAAATATCCTAAAATAGACTAACGTCTGGCTAAGATAATCTGGTACTTGTGAAATATGCACGTGGAATGTTTTTTGTAATTGATTGAAATATAACTAAAATGATTAAGATGTGTGCCAATATATATGAATAATATTTGAAATGAAACTGAGTGGAATAATATTTGAAATCACATATTTGGAGTTATTACTTGAAAGTACTGAGATTGTGTAAAATAATTGATTGAAATATGTGTGAAATGTATGTGAAATATGCAGGTGGAATGTTTTCTCTAATGGATGGAAATATAACTAAAATGATTAAGATATGTGTCAATATTTATTAATAATATTTTAAAACTTGAAATTTAGTAAAATAATATTTGAAAGCACTAGAATGGAGTTACTATTCAAAGCACTAAAATTGTGTGAAATAATTTATTGAAATATGTGTGAATGTATGTGAAATATGCATGTGGAATGTTTTCTCTAATGGATGGAAATATAACTAAAATGATTAAGATATGTGTGAATATTTATGAATAATATTTTAAAATTTGAAATTTAGTAAAATAATATTTGAAAGCACACAAATGGAGTTACTATTCATGAGCACTGAAATTGTGTGAAATAATTTATTGAAATATGTGTGAATGTATGTGAAATATGCAAGTGGAAAGTTTTTTACAATTGATTAAAATCTAACTAAGATCATTAACATTTGTGTGAATATTTATGTGTAATATTTGAAAACTTGAAATGGAGTGAAATAATATTTGAAAGCACATGAATGGAGTTAATATTTGATAGCACTGAGATTGTGCGAAATAATTGATCAAAATATGTGTGAAATGTATGTGAAATATTTATGGATTATAGTTTGATTTTTTTATATGATAAAAAGTGACTAATGTATTTGAAATTATTTATGAATTATTGTTGTTGTATTTTAATGATGAGAAAAGTAAGTGAAAATTCACATAAATTTCATTGTTTATTTTTTACATTTAACTATTTTTCATAAATTATTTAACACATATGTCAACTATTTCACTTGATTTCTGAATTATTTAACATATATCTCAGCTGATTGAAATAGTGAAATATAAAGTAGTTTAAAAGGTATCCAAGATTGGTCTTGTGCTAGGTCTTGTCATGAGGCATTGAAATATATGAAAAATCAAAAATAAAACTTCAGTTTAAAGATATCAATCATCTAAATTATCAAAGGGAAATAAAATGTATGACTTTTGTTTTGCGCACGAGACCGGATAAAATGCAAGCAGCTGCCACTTCAATACCAAACACACAAACTCAGGATACCAAACACACCAGAATTCAATTGGTGTGGGGGTGGACCATTAGAGGTTGCTTCTAAGCCTTAGGCAACAATAGAGGTAGCTTTCTAAAGACCATGGAGCTTTTAGATGTTCAGGACTCAAGAGGCGACCTTTATGTACGAGCGTACGTTGTCATGGCCACCATGACAATCCCCACTACACCTCTCGGAGTCACCATGGGAGGCTTCCGAATTAGATGGATATGACAACTACGGCGACAAGCTAGATGGTGCATTGACCAGGAAGGAGCAGCGGACTTGGACAAGCAGCAGCCACTCGTGGCTGCTTCCGTTCACCGGCATCTGCACCAGCTGCATCGCAACACACCCGGTATATCTGCACTCAGTATAAATAATAAAGGTGGATTTACTACAGTTCTTGATTGTTTGGGACCGTTAATTAAAATGTAACATTCTTATGGTATCAAAGGAAGAACACAACATAGACACGAACACTGCCACACTCAGAAAAGAACATCCAAAATGATGCTACAACAATTAACCAAAACATATACATGACGAACGCCAGGCGAAGCAATGTAAATAGGACCATCCTGTAGGCAAGGTGATGACGTCTACCGCGAATTGAGAACATCCACAATGATGCTACATCCACGCTGCTGAAATCCCAGTCGTCTTGAATTGAGAATGCTGATCTGTTTGCGGCTCCAGCGAATCTGAACAAACAAGACAGAAGTTTAGATCAGACCAGAGAAGACATTTGGGGTCCAATTTGTACACATATTCGAGAGTTTACAAGCTTAAAGCAACGAATTATAGGCATTATGTTGGGCTATATATAGCAGCAGAACAGCATCTGTTCCATCAGTAAGGTTCATCTAAATCGGATTTGAAATATGAGACGCTGTTGTGTCTTCAGCTTCAGCACTGTAATTTGCAATGCAGGTTGGAGCACGTAACAAGACACAGAAATGTACACAAAAGAAACCAGCACTGAAAATCTTAGGTCATTCTAAACTGGTAGTAGCTTAGTGTTTGCAGGCCTTTGGATATTTTATTGCCTAGCTTAAGTCACTTAAGAAAATATATCAGGGTTCTAGCCACAATCAATAAATGATAGATGTGAAGCCTATAACTGATTTATGAGACTGACCCAAATCACACAGTGTGAGCGCACACTGCTCTTTCTTTGTTATTAAGAGCAATGACTCAGGCAGTTATCTGTGAACACAGTGATTAGGCAGAGATTTTCTTTTGTACGATTCTCTTGAAACTGGAATTGAAACAAACAGGACAACAGATCACAAATATGTTCACTTTCTCATGATTGAGCACAAGAACATAACCACTACTAGGCCGTGTAAATAAGAATGGCCAATTGCAACACTGAACTGTTAAGCATTAGACAATCCATGTGAAAACTATGAAGGGAAAGGCATAACATAACTGGAAATGCAGTAGAAAGTATACCACTTCATATTGTCGGCGAAGACAGCGATGGCGGGAAGTGGGCATATATGCGCGTCCTGGACAATGACTTCCCGAAAGGCTTCACACAGACCCTCTCAAGCTGCAACTTCTTGACGTCCACCGAGATATACTCCAACAAGTCTGGCATCTCCATAGACAAGCCGACGAGCCGTGGGGCTTCAGAACATATCAGGAGCACACACCTCTCTGTTGCCGCTTTGAGATAATGCAGGCCCTCAGGACCTAGTGAGAACGTCTTCACCATCTGCCACTGACAGGAATTCTTGCCTTTGTTCTGCCTAACGCTGAAGCAGAGGTCATGTTTGCTGCCACCTGCGGTTCCATCACGGATACCAAACAGCCCAAGCCTGCCTTGCCCTGCCTCCACAATGGCCACGCCTAGAGTGCCCCAACCAGAGGATGGGAGCTCGGCGATGGAGAACTCCATTCTCTGGATGTTAAGCACGAGTAACTCTTTCCTCTTGTTATTGGTGGAGTCCCAGTAGAAGCAGCCATAGGCGTGGTGCCGCCTGAGATAAGCAGGATCCATGGGCGACACTGGCATGGCCGACCAAAGCATGGGTGCCGCGGCTCGCCACTGCCCGGTGCTCGAAGAGAATACAAAGGGGGCCAGCTTAGTCTCGCAATGCACCATAGAGATCACCGTGAATGCCGTTGCTGTCCCTTCCGCCGCCGCATCGTTCTCGCTGAGGGGAAGAAGGAGAGGCTCGTCGGAGGGCATGCGTAGCACGGGGGTCGGGCGCTCCACTGAGGCGACGAGGGCGTCGGGCACCGGGGGGAGCAGGACGTACCGCCGGTGCAGGGGGTCGCACACCGCGAGCTCCCTGCAGATCGGAGGCCGCGCGTCCTTCCCGTGGTCCCGGCCTAGGAGGACGCGGCCGTCGCGGACGTCCATCGGGATCCAGCGGCAGTTGGAGGGGAGGAAGGAGAAGGAGAAGTCAGCGGCGCTGGCAAGCGCGCGGGCGGCGGGCGCGGCGGGGTGGGGCGGGAGCGCGGGCTGGAACCCGTCGAGGTCGATGAAGGCGAGAAACCGCGGGGCGTGGAGGCGGCGGAAGCGGCGCAGGAAGGAGGCGTCGGTGGCGAGGCGGCGGAAGGCGGGGCAGGCGGCCGAGGCGCGGGCGAGGTCCTCCGGCGCGGGCAGCCGGAGAAGGATTTCGGTGAGGAGGCTGCCCGGGAGCCCCATCAGCGTCGGGGCCATCTCTTTGGCGGCCACCGGCGGTGTCGAGGAGGGGAAGTGGTCGCCGACGGGAACGGAAGGCCGGGAAAATCGGACGAGATGGTGGGGTGGAAGGGGAAGAGGCGGCGGCGGTGTGTGGGTGCTGCTGCAGTCTTGGCCGAGTACCTGTGTTCGCTGAATAGGGTTACAAATGAAATTCTAAAATCAAATGTAACTTCACGGGCTGTTAGTCGCTTGAGCACTAGGAGCAACTCCAACGCGCTGACCCAACCAGATGTTGATTTTGTCCCTTTTTTGTTTGTGTGTCACCCGTCCGCTCTGCCGTGTCCGTTTTTTCATTTGGGTCGGTCTGTGCGCCCAACGGGGCAGACACATTTTGTGTCATGTCCGCCCGGCATTTCGTCGAAACTTGGTGGTGAATTGCCCATAGCTCCTGCGCCGTCGCCGCGAGCTACCGCAGCGCACTCCTGCTCGCGGACAAGGACAACGCCCGGCAACTCTGAGGCCGAACTGCTCGCGGACGAGGCCGTGCCGGCGACGAAGCCATGGGGTCGCGTGCTCGCGCCTGCGACCGCCATGCTTCGCGTCGCGCGCTTTGGGTCGTGCCCGCTCGTGTTCTCGCTCCTTGCGTTCCGCCTGCGCCCATGATCCGGGTCACGCGTGTGGCGGCTAGCAGCACCAGCACGCACGCACGCTCTGCCGGCGGTGGCTAGCTAGAAGCTAGCTAGCACGTGCGTGGCGGCTAGTGGCTCGTTGCTAGTGAAGCGGTGGCGAAGGTGGAGGCCTGTCGTGGTGATCCCACGGCAGATGCCATGGGATGGCTAAAAGTCGGGGCTACGTGAGGACGTCGGTGGATTTCAGAGGCGAGATTGGCACGTGTAGGTGTGTGACACAAGATGTACCCAGGTTCGGGGCCTTCCGTGGGAGGTAACACCCCTAGTCCTACCGAATGGATGATATGCACTAGGTAACAGGGTTGCTCCTTGAGCTGTTTGGGTGGAGGAGCAAGATGGGCTAGGCCTCTGTCTTGCCCTCCGATGAATGTATATGTGTGGGTGTTCTACTGATCGGGTGACCCCTTGCATGGGGGATCCTGGGGATCTTATAGGCCGACCCCCTAGGGATACAATGGTAATGTTACATGGGCGCGGGGCCCTGGTGTCATCCTCTGGGAGCCAGCAGTGGGGGCCGCCGGGTCCGTCGGGTGCGTGTCTCGCCGGATCCGCCGGGCGTGGGCCGTGCCGGGGACTCCGGACACGGGTCGGGCTGGCTGCATGGCACTGTGGCATGCCTCGTCCTGCTTCATGGGGCGACTGGCGCCGCTCTACTATAGGGTCGCGTTGACCGGGCTCCGCCCGCCCCGGGTGGGGGCGTAGGGCGCACTGTAGCCACGCCCGTTTGGACCGGCGTAAAGGGGGAGAGTTGTGGCCTTGCTTGCCCCGTCGTAGGGAGTAGTCTTTTTGTGGCTGACCGGCATGGGCTAGCCGGCCAGGCTGGGTAGCCGTGCCTAGCAGGCTCGCCCTAGGGAGCCGGCAAGCAGGCCTGCCGGGTTGAGGGGCTTGGCCTGCCCTGATGTTTTAAAAAGGGATTCGACTTCCGTTGCCTACCCGAGGATCATCCCCCGACAGTAGTCCCCCGAAGCTGTGAAGGCCCGCCGGCTCCAAGCAGGGGCCTTTGCAGCTTACCCCCCGAGGAGGCAGTTTTGTTGATGAAGTGCGCTACCCGACCGGGTGGTGCCTAGCACCCGGACGCCGGCCTTGAGGTAGCAGATTCCGGCAATACCCACTGGATGCCGGCTTCCAGAAGCCGGATCGCGGCATCCCGGCCTGGACGGGAAATCGAAATGCGCGCTTGCTATGTCTTGGTTCGTATGACGATTCGAGCGCACCGCAGCCCAGCAGGCCGCTACGTGGCGACGTGCAGAGGACGAGGCCCTGCCAGTCCACGCGCGCGATAGGACGCGACGGTGGGCCGGGCCCCACCATGCCGCGCCCTCGGTCCACGCACATGGGATTTATTGCTGTGGTCCTAGACGGTTGCGTTTCCCGAAGCAGTTAATGCATGCTGGAAACGTGCCCGCACAGTGCGGGGGAGTGGGGATCATGGGTGCAGATGATCCCAGTCCCCCACGTTCCATCACGGTTATAAAGGAGGGGGAGGGGGCGCGGCGGTAACGTCCATGTTCCTTCACCACAAAGCTCGAGCGAAGCCTTGCAGCAGCGCCCGCCTGCTGCCCGAGCAATGTTTCGCGGCGCTTGTGGACTGCTGCGCACGCGTGCGGTCGCACTCTTCTTCTTCTTCTTCTTCTTCATTGTCACCACGTGCACGCCCTCGGAGAGGTCCGGCTATGGCGCGGCCAAAGGGCTGAGAGCATCTCCAGCCGCGCCCCCAACAAGGCCCCCAGGCGACTTTTCGGCCGCTGGCGCCAAAAAATCGGCCCAGTCGCGCCCCCAATGGCCCAATTTTCGCCGGCTCAGGACGAAATTGGCGTCGGCGGACCCAACCCGAACCCGGCGTGCTGGGGGGCGCTCGGGGGCGCCGGGCGAATCGTTTTTGGCGCGAAAGAGCCGCGGGCCCTCCTTGCCAGCGACTCGTCTCGCTTCTCACCGCTTCATCGTCCTCATCGCCTCGTTTCCCGCAGCGAATCAATGCCAAAGCTGCCGCGCCGGTCAGCCTCCACCATTGATGCCTCACGGGCGGCGCAGTGAAGGCGTGACGACGCGCGTCCCCGCGCATGCTACGCGTAGACGCGGCGGCCAAGCGTGCTCGCGGCACCTCCGCCTATATAAGCCGACCCCAGCGCGCCGGTGGCACGCACAGAGTCTCCACCGCCGACGCGCCCTCTCTCCCCTTCCTTCCTCTCCCCTCACCGTCCCAGTTCAAAGAAATGGCCGAACGATTCCCAGGCGACGGCGCGGCGGCGAACGGCTTCGGCCGCCGCCACCTTCACGAGGATGAAGCTTGGCTCCTCTTCGAGGCCAAGTACCCGGTCCCGCCGGACATGCGGGTGCCCGGGGCGTGGAGAATCAGCGCCGGCGGGGTCCCGGTGCCACCACCACCCACCGGGGCGGCACGGCGTGCGGAGATCACGCGTATCCGCGCCTCCCTGCCGCGGGCGGCGAGGGAGGGGCCGCACTACGTCCCCGACAGCCCGCTCTGGGAGCCGTACTTCCGTCGCCGTCACGCCGAGCAGCTCGAGGCCACCAACGGCGTCGTGCCCTCCGGCAGGCTCAACTCCGAGGGGTGGCGCCGATGGTGGGGCGTGCCCGACCGAACGCTGGAGGCCGTCCTCGAGTACATCGAGGGCGGCAACACGCCGAGGCTGGAGTACCCCGAGCCCCCGTCCTTCTCTCGCCATCGTGGGAGCTCGTGGACGCCGAGGCGCATGGACCCCGGGGCGTCCTCCTCCTCGTCCGATCTGTCGACCGGCTCTCCCTGCCTCCGCCCCGTCAAGTCGGAGCCCCAGGACACGCCTGTCAGCCGGGGCACCCGCAGCTCCGGTGTCCGCATCGCCGACTCCACCCCCGCCTCTGGCCGCCTTGTCCTCGTCGCGCCCAAACCGGAGCCCAGCTTCCCCCCGGAGTACGAGGAGCTAGCCCGGCGCGGCTTCTCCGACGAGGACGCCCTACCGTGGGCGTGCGATGACTACCTCCACGACGAGATGGTCCGGCAGCGCCGGGCCCTGGAGGAGATTGCCGCCCGCAAGCATGGGCGCGAGGACGAGCACGGCGTCGTGATCCTCGACAGCGACGACGACAAGGACGCCGCCGGACCGTCCAACCCGCCGCGCCAACCGGGGAAGGGTTGCAGCAGGGACGGCGGCCGCGGCGGAGGCGACGATGACGACGGCGGCGACTACACACAGTTCTACAGCCTCCTCGGCATGTAGAACGGCGACGAGCGGCGAGGCGAGGGAGACGGCGGGCCTAGTAGTGTGTTTTTTTGTAAAATATTTTAAATATGTATCAACTCTCGCCGTGTTTGGTTGAATTTGGTTTGAACTTGCCGAAATATGTATGAACTCGCCCAAAATGGTTGAATTTGCGCCATGTTTGTGCCGCACTTTAATTTTCACAAAAATTCGTGGGCGCCGCGACTGGGTGGCATCACGCCCCCAGTGCGCGTTTTGCGTCGGTGCGCCCCCAGGGGGCGATTTTTAGCGCCTCCTGGGGGTCCAACGGCTGGAGATGCTCTGAGGGCACCGAGACCGGCGAGGGTGACATCAATATCTCTGTGACGCCAAGCGGTTGCCTTCGGCGACGGTGGTGGCGGCGTGTGCGCCCGGCGGGGAGAGGGTACCGGAGTCGTGGGAGGGCAAGCATGTGGTGTTCTACACCCACTTAGCGCGTGGGTTCGGCCTCCCCACGAGCCTCTTATTCCATGCCTTCCTCGAGTTATTCGGGCTGCAACCACAGTACTTGGGCGCCTACACCGTGCTGCAGCTCACCGGCTTAGCCACGCTCTACGAGGTCTACTTGGGCCTGATGCCGAACACGTACTTGTTCGGCAAACTCTTCTTCCTCAAGCACCAGGGGCCGACAGTCGGCACCATGTCCGACTGCAGGGCCGCCATGATCTCTGGCCTGCAGAGCGGGCCATTCCCCAAGATGCCCCCTTTAGGATTCAGCCAAAAAGTGGCAGAATTCTTTCTTGTACATGTGCAACGTCAACTCGGCGGCAGATTTCATCAATTTGCCATTGTTCGTCAACGAGCCGCCGCACGCCAAGCTGAACTAGGGCTACCAACCCAAGAACCCACCGTGGGAGCTGATGAACACCTGCAGCCAGGTCGTGGAGATGACAGCGCGCGAGGGACATGCTCTTTGTGCCATCACAACAACTTGGCATGCTCTTTGTTTTCGAACAAACGTTTCAACCGTCGTATAATAGGAGCATACCATATCACCTTGGCAAGAACCCTCTTCCTGGGGCGCTCGCCCTCAACATCGCCAGGGTCATTGTGGCTGATCTTGTAGCGCAATGCACCGTATACCAGGCATGCATTGAAATTCTCGTACTCCTCATCGTAGTAGAGGATGCAGCCATTAGGGCATGCATGTATCTTCTGCACCTCTAATCCTAGATAGCAGACAACCTTCTTTGCTTCGTACGTACTAGCAGGCAATTCGTTATTATTTGGAGCATCTTCTTTATCATTTTCAGTAACTTTTCATATCCCTTGTCAGATACACCATTCTCTGCCTTCCATTGCAGCAATTAAAGTGTGGTACCCAGCTTTTTCTTGTCATCTTCGCAATTTGGGTACAACAATTTTTTGTGATCCTCTAACATGCGCTCCAACTTCAACATCTCATTTTCACTTTCGCAGTTTCTCTTTGCATCAACAATGGCCCGACCAAGATCATCAGCGGGCTAATCTGATGCCTCTTAAGCTTCCCCCATTATAGTACCATCGTATTCAGGGAACCTAGTATAGTTGTCATCATCCTCTTCTTCTTCATTGTCTTCATTATAACCCCTCTTTCTCCGTGCTTGGCCCAACAGTTATAGCCGGACATGAAACCAGACTGAAGCAGGTGGTTGTGAAGGATTTTTTAGGTAGAGTAATCCTTATTATTCTTACAAACACCACATGGACAATGATACGTCTCCAACGTATCTATAATTTTTTATTGTTCCATGCTATATTATATTCTGTTTTGGACATTATTGGGCTTTATTATACACTTTTATATTATTTTTGGGACTAACCTATTAACCGGAGGCCCAGCCCAGAATTGCTGTTTTTTGCCTATTCCAGAGTTTCGCAGAAAAAGAATATCAAACGGAGTCCAAACGGAATTAAACCTTCGGGAACGTGATTTTCAGAACGAACGTGATCCAGAGGACTTGGACCCTACGTCAAGACATCAACCAGGAAGGCACGAGGTAGGGGGCGCGCCTACACCACCCCCCTAGGCGCGCCCTCCATCCTCGTGGGGACCATGTTGCTCCACCGACGTACTCTTTCCTCCTATATATACCTACGTACCCCCAAACTACCAGATACGGAGCCAAAAACCTAATTCCACCGCCGCAACCTTCTGTACCAGTGAGATCCCATCTTGGGGCCTTTTCCGCCGGAGGGGGCATCGATCATGGAGGGCTTCTACATCAACACCATAGCCTCTCCGATGATGTGTGAGTAGTTTACCTCAGACCTTCGGGTCCATAGTTATTAGCTAGATGGCTTCTTCTCTCTTTTTGGATCTCAATACAATGTTCTCCCCCTCTCTTGTGGAGATCTATTCGATGTAATCTTCTTTTGCGGTGTGTTTGTTGAGACCGATGAATTGTGGGTTTATGATCAAGTTTATCTATGAACAATATCTGAATCTTCTCTAAATTCTTTTATGTATGATTGGTTATCTTTGCAAGTCTCTTCGAATTATCAGTTTGGTTTGGCCTACTAGATTGATCTTTCTTGCAATGGGAGAAGTGCTTAGCTTTGGGTTCAATCTTGCGGTGTCCTTTCCCAGTGACAGTAGGGGCAGCAAGGCACGTACTGTATTGTTGCCATCGAGGATAACAAGATGGGGTTTATATCATATTGCATGAGTTTATCCCTCTACATCATGTCATCTTGCTCAAAACGTTACTCTGTTCTTGTGAACTTAATACTCTAGATGCATGCTGGATAGCGGTCGATGTGTGGAGTAATAGTAGTAGATGCAGGCAGGAGTCGGTCTACTTGTCTCGAACGTGATGCCTATATACATGATCATACCTAGATATTCTCATAACTATGCTCAATTCTGTCAATTGCTCAACAGTAATTTGTTCACCCATCGTAATATTTATGCTCTTGAGAGAAGCCACTAGTGAAACCTATGGCCCCCGGGTCTATTTTCCATCATATTAATCTTCCAACACTTAGTTATTTTATTGCCATTTATTTTACTTTGCATATTTATCATAAATATACCAAAAATATTATCTTATCATATCTATCAGATCTCACTCTCGTAAGTGACTGTGAAGGGATTGACAACCCCTTTATTGCATTGGTTGCAAGGATTTATTTGTTTGTGTAGGTGCGAGGGACTCGTGCGTGGCCTCCTACTGGATTGATACCTTGGTTCTCAAAAACTGAGGGAAATACTTATGCTACTTTGCTGCATCACCCTTTCCTCTTCAAGGGAAAACCAACGCAGTGCTCAAGAGGTAGCAACAACACATAAAACCATTTCGCTTTTTTGCCTCGGCCACACGCATAAAATTATGCAGGCCATTAATGAACTCGAGAGAGCGTCGGTCATCGTTCATCCATTCCCGACTCATCTTCATTACACAACATCGAAGTGACCAAATTAACACAAGTTCATCACATTAAAACCAAAGTAGAGTAGTGACCAAATGTTATTCCTGCAAAAATATATACATAAAGTTCATACATACTTCTCATAAACAACATACTACTATCTAAAGCATTTAACTGCAACAACAAATGCGATCAAAATCGCAACTAAGGTACTAATTGATCCAACAGCATAATGATACCAAGCCTCTTTATTAATGGAATATTTCCTAATCTTTCTGATCTTCAAGCGCATTGTATATTGATGTCTACTACACAACTTATTCTTGTAGACTCGTGTTGGGCCTCCAAGCGCAGAGTTTTGTAGGACAGTAGCAAATTTCCCTCAAGTAGATGACCTAAGGTTTATCAATCTGTGGGAGACGTAGGATGAAGATGGTCTCTCTCAAACAACCCTGCAACCAAATAACAAAGAGTCTCTTGTGTCCCCAACACACCCAGTACAATGGTAAATTGTACAGGTGCACTAGTTCGGCGAAGAGATGATGATAAAAGTGTAATATGGATGGTAGAAATATATTTTTATAATCTGAATAAATAAAAACGGTAAGGTAGCAAGTGATAAAACGGAGGACAAACGGTATTGCAATGCTTGAAAACAAGGCCTAGGGTTCGTACTTTCACTAGTGCAATCTCTCAATAATGCTAACATAGTTAGATCATATAGATATCCCTCAACGTGCGATAAAGAGTCACTCCAAAGTTCTTATCTAGCGGAGAACATAAGAAGAAATTGTTTGTAGTGTACGAAACCACCTCAAAGCTATTCTTTACGATTGATCTATCCAAGAGTTCGTACTAAAATAGCACCAAATTATCCTTTCCGATCAATCTATCAAGAGTTCGTACTAATCATAACACCAAAATAAATTCAGATTCATAATACTCAATCCAACACAAAGAACCTCAAAGAATGCCCCAAGATTTCTACCGAAGAAACAAAGACAAGAACGTCCATCAACCCCTATGCATAGATTACCCCAATGTCACCTTGGGAATCCGTGAGTTAAGTGCCAAAACGCACATCAAGTGAATCTATATGATACCCCATTGTCACCACGTCTATTCATAGCAAGACATACATCAAGTGTTCTCAAATCCATAAAGCATTCAATCTGATAAGAAATCTCAAAGGGAAAACTCAATTCATCACAACAGGATAGAGAGGGGAAAACACCATATGATTCAACTATATTAACAAAGCCCGCGATACATCAAGATCGTGCCATCTCAAGAACACGAGAGAGAGAGAGAGATTAAACACATAGCTACTAGCACAAACCCTCAGCCCCGAGGGTGGATGATACGTCTCCAACGTATCTATATTTTTTGATTGTTCCATGTTGTTATATTATCATTCTTGGATGTTTTACAATCATTTTATATCATTTTTTGGGACTAACCTATTGACATAGTGCCCAATGCCAGTTGCTGTTTTTTACATCGCAAAAAATCAATACCAAACGGAGTCCAAACGCGGCGAAACTTTTTGGAGATTTTTTCTGGGCCAGAAGACACTGGATGGGCTGAGGAAGTACCTGAGGGGGGCTCCGAGGGGAGCACAACCCACCAGGGAGCGCCCGGGCCCCCTAGCGCGCCCAGGTGGGTTGTGCCCACCTCGGTGGCCTCCCCCATCGCTCTATAAATACTCTCATACCCCAATAACCCTGGGGGAGTCGACGAAATTTTATTCCAGCCGCCGCAAGTTCCTGAGCCACGAGATCCAATCTAAAGCCCTTTTCTGGCACTCAGCCAGAGGGGAACACGATCACGGAGGGGTTCATCATCCTCATTGGTCCCTCTCTGATGATGTGTGAGTAGTTCAACTCAGACCTACTGGGTCTTAGGCAGTAGCTAGATGGCTTCTTCTCTCTTTGTTTCTCAATACAATGGTCTCTTGGAGATCTATTTGATGTAATGACTTTGTGCGGTGTGTTTGTTGGGATACGATGAATTTTGAGTTTATGATCAGATTTGCCTTGATTTAATATCCATTCTTGATTATTATAGCCTCATATTTCTTCTCCGATATTTGGGTTTTGTTTGGCCAACTTGATCTATTTATCTTGCAATGGGAAGAGGTGCTTTGTAATGGGTTCGATCTTGCGCTGTCCTTTCCGAGTGACAGAAGGGGCAGCAAGGCACACATGTATCGTTGCTATAAAGGATAAAAAGATGGGATCTATTCCTACATGAATAGATCTTGTCTACATCATGTCATCGTTCTTATTGCATTACTCTGTTTTTCCATGAACTTAATACGCTAGATGCATCCTGGATAGCGGTCGATGTGTGGAGTAATAGTAGTAGATGCAGGCAGGAGTCGGTCTACTAATCTTGGACGTGATGCCTATATACATGATCATTGTCTTGTATATCGTCATGATTATTCGCTTTTCTATCAATTGCCCAACAGTAATTTGTTCACCCAACGTTGCTATTTTTTGAGAGAAGCCACTAGTGAAATCTACGGCCTCGGGGTCTATTTTCCTATCATATACTTTCAGATCTACATTGTTATTTGCTTTTTCCTCTATTTGCAACTTTTATTTTCAGATCTATATTATCAAAAACACAAAAATACCTCGCTGAATTTTATTTCCCTTCTTCCATTTGCAATTATCAATCTATCTATTTACCAATCAACTACCCGGGAGGGATTGACAACCCCTCTTATACGTCGGGTTGCAAATATTTGTTATTTGTGTGCATGTACCATTTACAGTGTTGCGTGGTTCTCCTACTGGTTCGATAACCTTGGTCTCATCACTGAGGGAAATACCTACCGTAGTTGTGCTGCATCATCCCTTCCTCTTTGGGAAAATACCGACGTAGTTCAAGCGACATCAGTGGACTACTCCCTCCGCATCACGGTGGCCGCCGGGATGATGAAGATGGCCACCGAAGAAGATTCCCCCTCCGGCAGGGTGTCGGAACGTGTATAGATTGGCTTTTCGTGGACACATAGGCTTGCGGCGGCTGAAAAAAAATTTCGACGGCTCCCATAGGGTTTCTGGAATATTTGGGTATTTGTAGAGCTGATAGTTGATGGAGGGGGGGCCACCGAGGTGCGCACAACCCACCTGGGCGCGGCTGGGCCTCCTGGGGCGCCCAGGTTTCTTGTGCTTCCTCGTCCCTCCTCCCTTGTAATTATTTGGCCCACTGGGTGTCTTCTGGTCCAAAAAAATCACCACAAAGTTTCGCTGCGTTTGGAATCCGTTTGATAAGGATTTTTTGTGAAGGGAAAAACAAGCAAAAACAGCAACTGGCACTGGGCACTATGTCAATAGGTTAGTCCCAAAAAATGATATAAGTTGCTATAAAATGATTGTAAAACATCCAAGATTGATCATATAACATCATGGAACAAGCAAAAATTATAGATACATTGGAGACGTATCAGCATCCCAAGCTTAATTCCTACTCGTCCTCGAGTAGGTAAATGAGAAAAACTGAGATGTGGAATGTTTCGTATCATGTTCATCACATATTCTTTCCTTTGTAGCATGGACAATTGGACTTTTATAAGATTCAAAGCAATAGTCTAGTTTTGACATGAAGATTTCAATACTCAAGCATATCAACGAGCAACCATGTCTTTCGGAATATCAACACTAAAGAAAGTTATTCCTAGCCCACCATGCTCAAACATTGATCCATTCATGCAACATATCCAAATATTAACTATATCCAATGCTCAAGTGTGATAATAGTGTTCCGTAGTTGGTGCTTTATAAGAGAAGGTGAGACTCAAAATAAAAATAAAAATTGCATAAAGTAAATACATAGGCCCTTCACAGAGGGAAGCAGGGATTTGTAGAGGTGCCAGAGCTCAAAGCTTAAATTGGGAGATAAAATTTTTAGAGAGGCATGATTTTCCTGTCAACGAAAACGACCGAGTATTTCCCAACACTTCCCATGCTAGATACATCATAGGCGGTTCCCAAACATAAAATAAAGTTTATTCCTTTTTCCACCATAGTTTCACATTCCACGGCTAGCCGATCCATGGGTACCGTCCATACCAACACTTTTCTAGGAATTTATTATTTGACAACATAAAGTAATTTTTTATTTCGAGACTGGGCATGCCTATTATCGCCATACTCTCGTGCAATGAAAAGTGTATAAACACTCATCTTGAGAATAACACATCTAGCATAGAAAATATTGGCCACCCCCTGCACTTCATGAGAGGTACAAGCACACAAAAAGAAATTCATTTTGGAAATTAGAGATGGCACATACAAATTTGCTTAGAACGGCATATAAATACCACATATAGGTAAATATGGTGGACTCATTTGGCACAACTTGGGTTTTGGCATTTGGATGCACAAGTAGTATTTCTACTTAGTACAAATGAAGGCTAGCAAATAGATTGAGAAGCGATCAACCAAGGAACGAAAATCATCATAAAAGAACATTAAACATAACTAACACCGAATATTGCAACACAAGTAGGATGTAATTTCATTGCATAACTATTGACTTTCATGCTTGCATAGGGTATCACAAACCTCAAAAATATTCTTACTAAGGCACAATTACTCATCAACATAACTAACATATCACTATCATCATATCTCAAAACTATTACAAAAAAAATCAAGTTTATTGTCCAATGATCTTCATGAAAGTTTTTATTATATCCTTCTTGGATATTCATCATATTAGGACCAATTTCATAGGTTGTGCAAATTGTTGTCACTATTATCAACTCTCAGAATAATATAAGTGAAGCACAAGAGTAAAAAACTACTCCAAAAGATATAAGTGAAGTTCAAATGAGTAGTTAAGTAAATGGGCAGCTATTTGAAGACTCTCCCTCATTTAAAAACTTTCAGATCTATGTATTTTATTCAAACAGCAAGCAAAACAAAATAAAATTACATTTCAAGAATAGCACATATAATGTGAAGAAGCAAAAACTTAGGTTGGACCGATACTAACCGATAATTGTTGATGAAGAAAGGTGGGATGCGTACCGGGGAATCCCCATGCTTAGTGAAGGAAATATGCCCTAGAGGCAATAATAATGTTGTTATTTTATATTTCCTTATACCATGATAAATGTTTATTATTCATGCTAGAATTGTATTAACATGAAACTTGATACATGTGTGAATACATAGACAAAACACCGTGTCCCTAGTAAGCCTCTACTAGACTAGCTCGTTAATCAAAGATGGTTAAGTTTCCTAACCATAGACATGTGTTGTCATTTGATGAATGGGATCACATCATTAGGAGAATGATGTGATGGACATGACCCATCCGTTAGCTTAGCATATTGATCGTTCAGTTTTATTGCTATAGCTTTCTTCATGTCATATACATATACCTTTGACTATGAGATTATGCAACTCCCGGATACTGGAGGAATGCCTGGTGTGCTATCAAACGTCACAACATAACTGGGTGATTATAAAGATGCTCTACAGGTATTTTCGAAGGTGTTTGTTGGGTTGGCATAGATCGAGATTAGGACTTGTCACTCCGAGTATCGGAGAGGTATCTCTGGGCCCTCTCGGTAATACACATCATAATAAGCCTTGCAAGGAATGTGACTAATGAGTTAGTTGCAGGATGATGTATTATGGAACGAGTAAAGGGACTTGCCGGTAACGAGATTAAACTAGGTATGAAGATACCGACGATCGAATCTCGGGCAAGAAACATACCGATGACAAAGGGAATAACATATGTTTTCATTACGGTACGACCAATAAAGATCTTCATAGAATATGTGGGAACCAATATGAGCATCCAGGTTCCGCTGTTGGTTATTGACCGGAGAGGTATCTCGGTCATGTCTACATAGTTCTCGAACCCATAGGGTCCGCACGCTTAACGTTCGATGACGATTTTGTATTATATGAGTTATTATGTGATTTGGTGACCGAATGTTGTTCGGAGTCCTGAATGAGATCACGGAGATGACGAGGAGTCTCAAAATGGTCGAGAGGTAAAGATTCATATATAGGACAATAGTATTCGGTCACCAGAAGTGTTCCGGGGGAACCGAGTACGTATCGGGTCACCGGAAGGGGTTCCAGGCATCCCCCCAGCAACTACATTGGCCTAATGGGCCAAGAAGGGGACAGACCAGCCCCTAGGGGGCTGGTGCGCTCCATGTAGGCCAAAATAAGGGGGAAGGAAAGAGGAGAAGAGGGAAAGGAAGGGGAGGGATTCGGCCTCCCCCTTCCTTCTCTCCTCCCTCCTCCTTCCTCCCCCCTCCGGAAGAATATGGAAGGGGGAAGGCCGAATTGGGAGGCGCCCAAGTAGCATTCCTCCTACTTGGGGCGCCCCCTTGGCTGCCTCTCCTCCCCTCCAACCTATATATATGAGGGGGGCACCACTAGAACACACAACATTGATTCCTAGCCGTATGCGGCGCCCCCCTCCACAGTTTACGCCTCCGGTCATATTCACGTAGTGCTTAGGCGAAGCCCTGCGCGGATCACTACACCATCACCTTCACCACGCCGTCGTGCTGATGGAGCTCTCCCTCGACACTTTGCTGGATCAAGAGTTCGAGGTAAGTCATCGAGCTGAACGTGTGCAGAACTCGGAGGTGCTGTACGTTCGGTGCTTGATCGGTCGGAACGAGAAGAAGTTCGACTACATCAACCGCGTTGTCAAATGCTTCCGCTTTTGATCTCCGAGGGTACGTGGACACACTCTCCCCCTCTTGTTACTATGCATCTCCTAGATAGATCTTGCGTGAGCGTAGGAAATTTTTGAAATATCATGCTACGTTTCCCAATAGTGGCATCCGATCCAGGTCTATGCATAGATGATATGCACGAGTAGAACACAAAGAGTTGTGGGCGGTGATCGTCATACTCTTACCACCAATGTCTTATTTTGATTCGGCGGTATTGTTGGATGAAGCGGCCTGGACAACCCTTACATGACCATGTTCATGAGACCGGTTCCACCGACAGACATGCAGTTAGTTTTGCATAAAGGTGGCTGACGGGTGTCTGTGTCTCCAACTTTAGTTGAATCGAATTTGACTGCGACCGGTCCTTGTTGAAGGTTAAAACAGCAAACTTGATAAATCACCGTTGTGGTTTTGATGCGTAGGTAAGAACGATTCTTACTAGAAGCATGTAGCAGCCTGATACGTCTCCGTCATATCTATAATTTTTGATTGTTTCATGCCAATGTTATACAAGTTTTACATACTTTTGGCAACTTTTTATATGATTTATTTGGACTTACTTACTTATCCAGTGCCCAGTGCCAGTTCATGTTTGTTGCATGTTTTTGTTTCGCAGAAAATCCATATCAAACAAAGTCCAAAGGCGATAAAAGTTTACGGAGAATTATTTTGGAATGTGTGTGACTTTTAGGAGGTGGAATCAACGCAAACGGGGGCCTACAATGTCCACAACCCACCGGGGCGCGCCACCAGGGCCCAGGCGCACCCTGGTGTCTTGTGCCCTCCTCAAACGTCGGTTGGGGCCCTTCTTCTGGCGCAAGATATATAATTTATGGAAAAAAATCATGTAAAAATTTCAGCGCAATCGGAGTTACGGATCTCCGGGAATTTAAGAAACCGTGAAGGGCCAGATCTGGGGAGCGCGAAACAGAAGGGAACAGAGAGGGAGATCCAATCTCGGAGGGGCTCTCGCCCCTCCATAGCCATGGAGGCCATGGACCAGAGGGGGAACTCTCCTCCCATCTAGGGGAAGTCCAACGAAGAATAAGAAGGGGGGGCTCTCTCCCCCTCGCTTCCGGTGCCGCCGGAGTGCCGCCGGGGCCACGATCGAGACGACGATCTACATCAACAATCTTGCTACCGTCAACACCAACTCTCTCCCCCTCTATGCAGCGGTGTAACAACTCTTCTCCCCGCTCTAATCTCTACTTAAATATGGTGCTCAACTCCATATATTATTTCCCAATGATCTATGGCTATCCTATGATGTTTGAGTAGATCCGTTTTGTCCTGTGGGTTAATCGTGATTTTGGTTGGTATGATTGTATATTTTATTTATGGTGTTGTCCTACGGTGCCCTTCGTTCTCGCGCAAACGTGAGGGGTCCTCGCTTATGGTGGGTTGCGAGAGTGACAAAAACTTAAACCCGAGTAGGTGGGGTATGATGTATGGGAGTAAAGAGGACTTGATACTTAATGCTATGGTTTGGTTTCACGACCTTAATGATCTTTAGTAGTTGCGGATGCTTGCTAGGGGTCCAATCATAAGTGCATATGATCCAAGTAGAGAAAGTATGTTAGCTCATGCCTCTCCCTTATATAAAATTACAAGAATGATTACCGGTACATGTTATCGATTGCCTAGGGGCAAATAACTTTCTTGTTGACACAAACCCTTTTACTAAACACCTAATGTTTATTATCTTGCAAAGTACTTCTAGTTTTATTCTTGCAAACTAGTTCTAGCATCACACCTACAAAAAAGTTTCATACTTGTTTTCGGTAAAGCAAACGTCAAGTGTGCGTAGAGTTGTATCGGTGGTCGATAGAACTTGAGGGAATATTTGTTATACCTTTAGCTCCACGTTGGGTTCGACACTCTTATTTATTGAAGAAGGCTACAAATGATCCCCTATACTTGTGGGTTATCAAGACCTTTTTCTGGCGCCATTGCCGGGGAGCAATAGCGTGGGGTGAATATTCTCGTGTGTGCTTGTTTGCTTTATCACTAAGTAGTATTTATTTTGTGCTCTTGTTTTCTATCTTTATTTATGGGTAGGAAACGCAAAATACCAAAAAAATTATTTATACCTACTAAATCAATGGTTGAAGAACCACCCAAAATATATCATACTACTGAAGCTTTCTACTTGGATCATCTTCGATCCATTTGTGCTCGTGCTGAAAACCCAACTAGCTTAGTTGAGGGAAAATCTTCAGATGAGCATGCTTGTTTTGTGCAACATCGTTTATCTGAAAAAGGGAAACTTTCACAGCATCAAATTAATACTATGCAATGTTATGCTTGGAGTTTATGTGAATTATATGATGTTACTTGTTGTTTTGAAGACCCTAAGAAACACCTTCCCTACCAATGTGAGTTTATTGATAATGGAATCGTATCTTCTTATGCCAAAGGTGTTTATAATTACTTTGATATCGAACAAATTGAAAAATTTGTTGCTTTTAAGGGTGCTTATGAAATTGCTTCTTTGATCGAAAAGTATGATGCTACTCTTTACAAATCTAAATTTTTTCTATACTTAAATATTGTTATGATAATTATTCTTCTAATGCCTATGTTAAACTATATATTGAGGACTCCCCCGCTGTCGAAGAAGAGATTAATATTTTGCAGGAGTCTATGGAAGAAGAAATTGATGAAACTGCGAGCTCATTGGATGAAAATTATGATGAGGAGAGCGAAGAACAAACGGAGGAACAGCGGATTAGGTACCCGTGCCCACCTTCTAATGAGAGTAACTCTTCACCTCATACATTATTTAATGCCCCTTCGTTCTTACCGAAGGATGAATGCTATGATAATTGCTATGATCTTGCTGATTTACTTGAAATATCCCTTTTTGATGAACTTGATGCTTGCTATGCTTGTGGCCAAGATGCCAATATGAATTATGCTTATGGAGATGAACTTGCTATAGTTCCTTATATTAAGAATGAAATTGTTTCTATTGCACCCACGCATGATAGTCCTATTATCTTTTTGAATTCTCCTTGTCCAATTCGTACTAGAGGGGGAGGGGGCGCGCGGCCTGCCCTGGCCGCCCCTCCTCTTCTCGACTAAGGCCCATGTAGGCCCATTAACCCCCCCCCCCCCCCCCGGGGGGGGGGGGGGTTCCGGTAACCCCGGTCCTCCAGTAAAATCCCGATTTCACCCGGAACACTTCCGATATCCAAATATAGGCTTCCAATATATCAATCTTTATGTCTCGACCATTTTGAGACTCCTCGTCATGTCCGTGATCACATCCGGGACTCCGAACTATCTTCGGTACATCAAAACACATAAACTCATAATATGACCGTCATCAAACTTTAAGCGTGCGGACCCTACGGGTTCGAGAACTATGTAGACATGACCGAGACACGTCTCCGGTCAATAACCAATAGCAGAACCTGGATGCTCATATTGGCTCCCACATATTCTACGAAGATCTTTATCTGTCAGACCGCATAACAACATACGTTGTTCCCTTTGTCATCGGTATGTTACTTGCCCGAGATTCGATCGTCGGTATCTCAATACCTAGTTCAATGTCATTACCGGCAAGTCTCTTTACTCGTTCTGTAATACAACATCCCGCAACTAACTCATTAGTTGCAATGCTTGCAAGGCTTATAGTGATGTGCATTACCGAGTGAGCCCAGAGATACCTCTCCGACAATCGGAGTGACAAATCCTAATCCCGAAATACGCCAACCCAACAAGTACCTTCGGAGACACCTGTAGAGCACCTTTATAATCACCCAGTTATGTTGTGATGTTTGGTAGCACACAAAGTGTTCCTCCGGTAAATGGGAGTTGCATAATCTCATAGTCATAGGAACATGTATAAGTCATGAAGAAAGCAATAGCAGAATACTAAACGATCGTGTGCTAAGCTAACGGAATGGGTCAAGTCAATCACATCATTCTCCTAATGATGTGATCCCGTTAATCAAATGACAACTCATGTCAATGGCTAGGAAACATAACCATAGTAGAGGCATACTAGTGACACTCTGTTTGTCTAGGTATTCACACAAGTATTATGTTTCCGGTTGATACAATTCTAGCATGAATAATAAACATTTATCATGATATAAGGAAATAAATAATAACTTTATTATTGCCTCTAGGGCATATATCCTTCAGTATCCCACTTGCACTAGAGTCAATAATCTAGATCACATCGCCATGTGATTTAACATCAATACTTCACATCATCATGTTATTAACACCCATAGTTCACATCGTCATGTGATCAACACCGAAAGGGTTTACTAGAGTCAATAATCTAGTTCACATCGCTATGTGATTAACACCCAAAGAGTACTAAGGTGTGATCATGTTTTGCTTGTGAGAGAAGTTTAGTCAACGGGTCTGCCATATTCAGACCCGTATGTATTTTGCAAATTTCTATGTCGACAATGCTCTGCATGGAGCTACTCTAGCTAATTGCTCCCACTATCAATATGTATCTAGATCGAGCCTTAGAGTCATCCAGATCGATGTCAAAGCTTGCATTGATGTAACTCTTTACGACGAACCTTTTGTCACCTCCATAATCGAGAAACATATCCTTATTCCGCTAAGGATAATTTTGACCGCTATCCAGTGATCTACTCCTACATCACTATTGTACTCCCTTGCCAAACTTATGGTGAGGTACACAATAGGTCTGGTACTCAACATAGCATACTTGATAGAACCTATGATTGAGGCATAGGGAATGACTCTTCATTCTCTTTCTATTTTTATGCCGTGGTTGGGTTTTGAGTTTTTACTCAACTTCACACCTTGTAACACAGGCAAGAACTCTTTCTTTGACTGTTCCATTTTGAATTATTTCAAAATCTTGTCAAGGTATGTACCCATTGAAAAAACTTATCAAGTGTCTTGATCTATCTCTATAGATCTTGATGCTCAATATGTAAGCAGCTTCACCGAGGTCTTTCTTTGAAAAACTCCTTTCAAACACTCCTTTATGCTTTGCAGAATAATTCTACATTATTTCTGATCAACAATATGTCATTCACATATACTTATCAGAACTGTTGTAGTGCTCCCACTCACTTTCTTGTAAATACAGGCTTCACCGCAAGTCTGTATAAAACTATATGCTTTGATCAACTTATCAAAGCGTATATTCCAACTCCGAGATGCTTGCACCAGTCCATAGATGGATCGCTGGAGCTTGCATATTTTGTTAGCACCTTTAGGATTGACAAAACCTTCTGGTTGCATCATATACAACTCTTCTTTAATAAATCCATTAAGTAATGCAGTTTTGTTTATCCATTTGCCAGATTTCATAAAATGCGGCAATTGCTAACATGATTCGGACAGACTTAAGCATCGCTACGAGTGAGAAAGTCTCATTGTAGTCAACACCTTGAACTTTGTCAAAAACCTTTTTTTCGACAAGTCTAGCTTTGTAGATAGTAACACTACTATCAGTGTCCGTCTTCCTCTTGAAGATCCATTTATTTTCTATGGCTTGCCCCCGGTACTCCGGTAAAATCCCGATTTCACCTGGAACACTTCCGATATCCAAATATAGGCTTCTAATATATCAATCTTTATTTCTCGACCATTTCGAGACTCCTCGTCATGTCCGTGATCACATCCGGGACTCCGAACTATCTTCGGTACATCAAAACACATAAACTCATAATATAACCGTCATCAAACTTTAAGCGTGCGGACCCTACGGGTTCGAGAACTATGTAGACATGACCGAGACACGTCTCCAGTCAATAACCAACAGCGGAACCTGGATGCTCATATTGGCTCCCACATATTCTACGAAGATCTTTATCGGTCAGACCGCATAACAACATATGTTGTTCCCTTTGTCATCGGTATGTTACTTGCCCGAGATTCGATCATCGGTATCTCAATACCTAGTTCAATCTCGTTACCGGCAAGTCTCTTTACTCGTTCTGTAATACATCATCTCGCAACTAACTCATTAGTTGCAATGCTTGCAAGGCTTATAGTGATGTGCATTACCGAGTGGGCCCAGAGATACCTCTCTGACAATCGGAGAGACAAATCCTAATCTCTAAATACGCCAACCCAACAAGTACCTTCAGAGACACCTGTAGAGCACCTTTATAATCACCCAGTTATGTTGTGACGTTTGGTAGCACACAAAGTGTTCCTCCGGTAAATGGGAGTTGCATAATCTCATAGTCATAGGAACATGTATAAGTCATGAAGAAAGCAATAGCAGAATACTAAACAATCATGTGCTAAGCTAACGGAATGGGTCAAGTCAATCACATCATTCTCCTAATGATGTGATCCCGTTAATCAAATGACAACTCATGTCAATGGCTAGGAAACATAACCATCTTTGATCAACGAGCTAGTCAAGTAGAGGCATACTGGTGACACTCTGTTTGTCTATGTATTCACACAAGTATTATGTTTCCGGTTAATACAATTCTATCATGAATAATAAACATTTATCATGATATAAGGAAATAAATAATAAATTTATTATTGCCTTTAGGGCATATTTCCTTCAGCTCCTACTTGCAATTATTATGAGAGAGAAACTACATCTCCGCCTCTTTATGTTTCCAACACGATAAAATTGCAAGAAACTGCTTATGCTATGTATTGCCCTTTACTTGATGTTCGTGAATTGTTCTTGTATGACATGCCGATGCATAGGAAGAGAGTTAGACTTCCTCATTGCATGATATATGTTGCTTTGTGCTCACTACTAAATGCCAAATCATTGTTAATTAAAATTGGCTTTGATATACCTTGGGATCTGGGTGGATCCATTACTTGAGCACTTTATGCCTAGCTTAATGGCTTTAAAGAAAGCACTGCCAGGGAGACAACCCGGAAGTTTTAGAGTGTCATTTATTTCTGTTGAGTGCTTTTATAAAGTTTAAAAACAAAAAAATATAGAGGGGAACCCAAAACTTTTCAGAAAGGAAAGTGAAACCGAGAGAGACAAGCATTGTTGAAGTGGGGGAGCTCCTTGAACTTTGTTCATGCTCACGGAAACTTTGTGAATCTTAATTACAAAAACTTTTCAACAAAAATAATTACCCCCTCGTAAAATTCCATTGTATTATAAAAATAATGTGCCAAGGTTTTCCTTTAGGATGTTTAAATTGCTTGTTGGTTTGTGCGGTGCAAAACAGAAACTTTGGCTGTAATGCTCGATTTTACATTTTTTACTGGAACGTCAAATGGTTCTGAAATGTGTTGCACTGTATTTCTATACAAATTTTTTATTTTTACTAATTGTTTCAGAATTGTTTGAGTTACAGAAGTATGGTGGATGTTCGAATCTTTACAGACTGTCCTGTTTTCACAGATTGCTGTTATAGCTTCATTATTTGCGTATGTTTGAATTCTTGTTGAAGCCTCCTTGACTTGGGGCCATAGAATTGTGATAGCATACAGTGGGTAATGTTTGTTTATAATTATAAAATAATGTTACAGCAATACACGATGGGGTTTCATTGCCATATTCACTAACCCCACCACTAAAAGTTCGGTTAAGTTTTGTGTGGATGAAGTGTTCGAAGATCGAGGAGGTCTCGATGTGAGGAGAAGGAGGAGAGGCAAGAGCTCAAGCTTGGGAATTACCAAGGCAACCCAAGTAATTATTTAAGGAGACTCAAGCGTCTAAGCTTGGGGATGCCTCGGAAGGCATCCCATCTTTCTTCAACAAGTATCGTTATGTTTTCGGTTTCGTTTCGTTCGCGTGATATGTGCAAATCTTGGAGCGTCTTTTGCTTTTAGTTTTCACTTTTCTTTTATGCACCATGCTGGTATGAGATAGTCCATGGTTGATTTATAGAATGATCATTGCACTTCACTTATATCTTTTGAGTGTGGCTTTATAGAATGCTTCATGTGCTTCACTTGTATCATTTGAAGTTTGGATTGCCTGTTTCTCTTCACATAAAAAACCGATGTTCATGGAATGCTCTTTTGCTTCACTTATATTTGTTAGAGCACGCTCTTTTGTAGAAAGAATTAAACTCTCATGCTTCACTTATATCTATTTAGAGATTCAAAAGGAATTGGTCAATTGTATGGTTAGTCATAAAATCCTACATAAAACTTATGGATCACTGAATATGATATGTTTGATTCCTTGCAATAGTTTTGCGATATAGAGATGATAATATGTGTGAGGTACTAGTGGATGATCGTGTTTAGTAACATATTGGTGTTAAGGTTTGTGATTCCCGAAGCATGCACGTATAGTCTATCGTTATGCCGGGAAGTTGGAGCACAATTTATACTTGATTGTCTATCTTTGTGTGAAGGTCAGGGGCGCGCGATGGCTAGCTCCTACCAACCTCCCCCCTAGGAGCATGCATAGTATTACTTTGCTTAGAGGGCTAATAAACTTTCGCAATAAGTATATGAGTTCTTTATGACTAATGTGAGTCCATGGATTATACGCACTCTTACCTTTCCGCAATTTGCTAGCTTCTACGGTACCATGCATTGCCCTTTCTCACCTCGAGACGTGGTGCAAACTTTGCCGGTGCACCCAAACCCCGTGATATGATACGCTCTATCACACATAAGCCTTATTATATCTTCCTCAAAACAGCCACCATACCTACCTATTATGGCCTTTCCACAGCCATTCCGAGATATATTGCCATGCAACTTCCACTGCTTTCGTTTGACTTGAGCATTCATTGTCATATTGCTTTGCATGATCATATAGCTAACATAGAATTTGTGGCTCAGCCACCTTTCATCATTTTCATACATGTTACGCTAGATTATTGCACATCCTGGTACTGCCAGAGGCATTCATATAGAGTCATATTTTGTAATATTGAGATATAAGTAAATAGAAGTGTGATGATCATCATTATTCATTATTAGAGCATTGTCTCATTAATGAGAGGATGATGGAGACCATGATTCGCCCACAAGTCGGGATGAGACTCCGGACAAAAAGAAAAAAAAGGAAGGAAGAAAAAGAAAAAAAAGGGAAAAAAGAAAAAAATGAATGAAAGAAAAAAGAGAAGGGGCATGCAAATACCACACTTGTGCTTCAAAGTAGCACCGTGTTTTTCATATAGAGAGTCTCCTATGTTGTCACTTTCATATACTAGTGGGAATTTTTCATACTAGAGTTTCATGCATACCCACTTAGTTTCATATTGAGCTTTCATACACTTATAGCTCTTAGTGCATCCGTTGCATGGCAATCCCTACTCCTCGCATTGATATCAATTGATGGGCATCTCCATAGCTCGTTGGTTAGCAGTGTCGATGTGAGACTTTCTTACTTTTTTTCTTCTCTATATTTACCCCTATCATCATACTCTATTCCACCGATAGTGCTATATCCATGGCTTGCACTCACGTATTGCGTGAGGGTCGAAAATGATGAAGCGCGTTAAAAAGTATGAACCAATTTCTTGGATGACACCGGGGTAGTACATGATTTATACTTTGAGTTGAGAAGACAGAGCATGACAATGCTATATGATTTTGTAGGGATAACGTTCTTTAGCATTTGATATTATGAAAGACATGATTGTTTGTTGGGATGCCTGAGTATTGATGTCTTTATGTCAAATTATAGACTATTGCTTTGAATCATTTATGTCTTAATATTCATGCCATGATTAGACTTAAGATCAAGTTTATGCTAGGTAGCATTTCACATCAAAAATTATCTTTTTTATCAGTTACCTACTCGAGGACGAGCAGGAATTAAGCTTGGGGATGCTGATACGTCTCCGTCGTATCTATAATTTTTGATTGTTTCATGCCAATATTATACAAGTTTTACATACTTTTGGCAACTTTCTATATGATTTATTTGGACTAACTTACTTATCCAGTGCCCAGTGCCAGTTCCTGTTTGTTGCATGTTTTTGTTTCGCAGAAAATCCATATCAAACGAAGTCCAAACGTGATAAAAATTTACGGAGAATTATTTTGGAATATATGTGATTTTTAGGAGGTGGAATCAACGCAAACGGGGGCCCACAGTGCCCACAACCCACCAGGGCGCGCCATGAGGTCCCAGGCGCGCCCTGGTGTCTTGTGCCCTCCTCGAACGTTGGTTGGGGCCCTTCTTCAGGCGCAAGAAAGATAATTTATGGGAAAAATCGTGTAAAAATTTCAGCGCAATCGGAGTTACAAATCTCCCAGAATTTAAGAAACCGTGAAGGGCCAGATCTGGGAGCGCGAAACAGAAGGGAACAGAGAGGGAGATCTAATCTCGGAGGGGCTCTCGCCCCTCCATAGCCATGGAGGCAATGGACCAGAGAGGGAACTCTCCTCCCATCTAGGGGGAAGTCCAAGGAAGAATAAGAATGAGGGGGGCTCTCTCCCCCTCGCTTCCGGTGGCGCCGGAGTGCCGCCGGGGCAACGATCGGGACGGCGATCTACATCAACAATCTTGCTACCGTCAACACCAACTCTCTCCCCCTCTATGCGGCGGTGTACCACCTCTTCTCCCCACTGTAATCTCTACTTAAACATGGTGCTCAACTCCATATATTATTTCCCAATGATCTATGGCTATCCTATGATGTTTGAGTAGATCCGTTTTGTCCTGTGGGTTAATCGTGATCTTGGTTGGTATGATTGTATATTTTATTTATGGTGCTGTCCTACAGTGCCCTCTGTTCTCACGCAAACGTGAGGGGTCCTCGCTGTAGGGTGTTGCAATATGTTCATGGTTCGCTTATGGTGGGTTGCGAGAGTGACAGAAACTTAAACCCGAGTAGGTGGGGTATGACGTATGGGAGTAAAGAGGACTTGATACTTAATGCTATGGTTGGGTTTCACGACCTTAATGATCTTTAGTAGTTGCGGATGCTTGCTAGGGTTCCAATCATAAGTGCATATGATCCAAGTAGAGAAAGTATGTTAGCTCATGCCTCTCCCTTATATAAAATTACAAGAATGATTACCGGTACTTGTTATCGATTGCCTAGGGGCAAATAACTTTCTTGTTGATACAAACCCTTTTACTAAACACCTAATGTTTATTATCTTGCAAAGTACTTCTAGTTTTATTATTGCAAAGTAGTTCTAGCATCACACCTACAAAATAGTTTCATACTTGTTTTCGGTAAAGCAAACGTCAAGTGTGCGTAGAGTTGTATCGGTGGTCGATAGAACTTGAGGGAATATTTGTTCTACCTTTAGCTCCTCGTTGGGTTCGACACTCTTATTTATCGAAGAAGGCTACAAACAATCCCCTATACTTGTGGGTTATCACAGGCAAGTAAACCTTGCAACAACAAAGTAGAGGACATCTAACTTGTTTTTGCAGGGCATGTTGTGATGTGATATGGTCAAGACATGATGTGATATACGTTATTCTATGAGATGATCATGTTTTGTAAAAGTTATCGGCAACTAGCAGGAGCCTTATGGTTGTCGCTTTATTGTATGAAATGCAAACGCCATGTAATTGCTTTACTTTATCACTATGCGTTAGAGATAGTTGTAGAAGCAATAGTTGGCGAGACGACCACGACGCTACAATGGAGATCAAGGTGTCAAGCCGGTGATGATGGAGATCATGACGGTGGTTTGAAGATGGATATCAAAGGCACAAGACGATCTTTTATGCATCTTATTTTGCTTAGTACAGCGGTAGAATGACAAGATGATCTCTTACTAAAATTTCAAGGTATAAGTGTTCTCCCTGAGTAAGAACCGTTGCGACAGTTCGTCATGCTGAGACACCACGTGATGATCGGGTGTGATAGGCTCTACGTTCACATACAACGGGTGCAAGACAGTTTTGCACATGCGGAATACTCGGGTTAAACTTGACGAGCCTAGCATGTACAGACATGGCCTCAGAACACTGGAGACCGAAAGGTCGAACGTGAATCATATAGTAGATATGATCAACATAGAGATGTTCACCATTGATAACTACTCCATCTCATGTGATGATCGGACATGGTTTAGTTGATTTGGGCACGTGATCATTTAGATGACTCGAGGGATGTCTCTCTAAGTGGGAGTTCTTAAGTAATAGGATTAACTGAACTTAATTTATCATGAACTTAGTCCTGATATATTTTGCCTATCTATGTTGTAGATCAATAGCTCGCGATGTAGTTCTCCGTTTATTTTTGATATGTTCCTAGAGAAAATAAGTTGAAAGATGATAGTAGCAATGATGCGGACTAGGGTCCGTGATCTGAGGATTATCCTCATTGCTTCACAGAAGAATTATGTCCTTGATGCACCGCTAGGTGACAGACCTATTGCAGGAGCAGATGCAGACGTTATGAACGCTTGACAAGCTCACTATGATGACTACTTGATAGTTTAGTGCGCCATGATTTACGGCTTTGATCTGGGACTTCAAAAATGTTTTGAACGCCACATAGCATATGAGATGTTGCAAGAGCTGAAATTGGTATTTCAGACTCATGCTTGTGTCAAGAGGTATTAGACCTCTGACAAGTACTTTGCCTACAAGATGTAGGTTAGCATGAGCTATTATTGTTGACATTACCCTTGAGGTAAAAGGTTGGGAGGCGAAACTATAAGCTCCTATCTTTCTCTGTGTCCGGTTAAAACTCCGTAACCACAAGTATTGCGTGAGTGTTAGCAATTGTGAAAGATTAAATGATAGTTGAGTATGTGGACTTGCTGAAAAGCTCTGACATAGACCCTTTTTGATGTTATGATAAATTGCAATTGCTTCAATGACTGAGATTATAGTTTGTTAGTTCTCAATAATGTTTCTGAGTCATACTTTGCATTGTGAATAGATTATTACTTGAGCATAAGAGATCATATGACATTTTCCATTTATGTTGCTGTTATGAGAATAATCATGATGCCCTCATGTCCGTATTTTATTTTATCGACACCTCTACCTCTAAACATGTGGACATATTTATCGTTATCGGCTTCTGCTTGAGGACAAGCGAGGTCTAAGCTTGGGGAGTTGATACGTCCATTTTGCATCATGCTTTTATATCGATATTTATTGCATTATGGGCTGTTATTACACATTATGTCACAATACTTATGCCTATTCTCTCTTATTTTAAAAGGTTTACATAAGGAGGGATAATGCCGGCAGCTGGAATTCTGGGCTGGAAAAGGAGCAAATATTAGAGACCTAGTCTGCACAGCTCCAAAATTCCTGAAACTCCACGAAAGTTATTTTTGGAAATAATAAAAAATACTGAGCGGAAGAAATACCAGAGGGGGCCCACACCCTGGCCACGAGGGTGGGGGCGCGCCCTAACCCCTAGGCGCACCCCCCTGCCTCGTGGGCTCCCTGTTGGCCCTCCGGTGCCCATCTTCTGCTATATGAAGTCTTTCGTCCGAAGAAAAATCATAAGCAAGCTTTCGGGACGAGACTCCGCCGCCACGAGGCGTAACCTTGGCGGAACCAATCTAGGGCTCTGGCGGAGCTGTTCTGCCAGGGAAACTTCCCTCCGGGAGGGGGAAATCATCGCCATCGTCATCACCAATGCTCCTCTCATCGGGAGGGGGCCAGTCTCCATCAACATCTTCACCAGCACCATCTCCTCTCAAACCCTAGTTCATCTCTTGTATCCAATTAGTGTCTCTAAGTCTGGGATTGGTACCTGTAGGTTGCTAGTAGTGTTGATTACTCCTTGTAGTTGATGCTAGTTGGTTTATTTGGTGGAAGATCATATGTTCAGATCCTTTATGCATATTAATACTCCTATGATTATGAACATGAATATGCTTTGTGAGTAGTTACATTTGTTACTGAGGACATGGGAGAAGTCTTGCTATTAGTAGTCATGTGAATTTGGTATTCGTTCGATATTTTGATGAGATGTATGTTGTCTCTCCTCTAATGATGTTTTGTGAACGTCGACTACATGACACTTCACCATTATTTGGGCCTAGAGGAAGGCATTGGAAGGTAATAAGTAGATGATGGGTTGCTAGAGTGACAGAAGCTTAAACCGTAGTTTATGCGTTGCTTCGTACACTACTACAAAAACAGCTATAGCCAATATGGACACTAATGGCGCACTGTGCATGTGGTGCGCCATTACTAATAGTAATAGCGCACCATGTGTTGGTGCGCAATTAGTGTGGAAATACTAATGGCGCACCACATCCACGGTGCGCCATTAGTAAAAAAAATTATTTTTTTTATTTTTTCAAAACTAGTAATGGCGCACCAGTGGATAGTGCGCCACTACTAGTTAAACTAGTAATAGCGCACCACTCCCACGGTGCGCCATTAGTAAATATGTTTCAATTTTTTTTTCAATTTTTCTTATTTTATTTTTTAAACTACTAATGGCGCACCGTGGGTGTGGTGCGCCATTACTAGTTGAACTAGTAATGGCGCACCACTCCCACGGTGCGCCATTAGTAGTTTGGCCCAAACATTCCCCCGAATGCACCCCCCTGGACCGCCTTTTCAGTTTAAAAAAATAAAAGAAAATGATAGAAATGTCAAAAAAATAAAAGAAAATAAGATTCTCATGTGATATGTGGTCTAGTTGTTAGCAAAATTTACAAACATGAATTTTCGACTTTCTTGCAAAATCTCTCGAGAATTTGTAAAATGGGCATAACTTTTGCATACGAACTCGGATGAAAAAGTTTTTTATATGAAAAATCATCTACTCGAAAAGATACATCCGAATTTAACTGGGGGAACCCCGTTAAACATTTTCAAAATCCTCAAAAACCTAACAGAAAAAAAGATACGGGGTTTTAAGATCTGGAGAGGCAAAAAAATTCAAAAAAAATTCAAACTTACTAATGGCGCACCTGCCCATATTGCGCCATTACTATCTTCCCGCCTTCAAAATTCAAAATAAATCAAAAAAATAAAAAAGTTAGTAATGGCGCACCTGCCCACGGTGCGCCATTACTATGCCGTATATATGGCTGCGTGTGGTCCTCTCCTCCTTACCTCTTCATTCTTCTCCTCCACTCCACCTCTCCTCCACTCCATCTCCTCCTCTCCTCCACTCCATCTCCCCTTCTCTCCTCCACCATACTACCCTCCTCCTCTCCGGCGACCTCCTCCTCCCTCCTCTCCTCCCCTCCCCTCACGGTTTCTCCTCCCTCCTCTCCGATAAGCTCCTCCTCCCTCCTCTCCGGTGAGCTCCTCCCTCCCTCCTCTCCGGTGAGCTCCTCCTCCCTCCTCTCCTCCCCTCCCCTCATGGTTTCTCCTTCCTCCTCTCCAATGCTCCGGTGAACTCCTCTCCGGCGACCTCCTCCTCCTCTCCGGCGATGTAGGCGAGCGCCTCTCCGGTGACCTCGGCCCTCCTCTCCGGCAAAAGAACACGGCAAAATAACGTACAAGATCCAAAAACGAGAACAAAATTAAAAAAACGAGCAAAAAATGGGCAAAAAAATCGCGATCCAGATCCAAATTCAAAATTCAAAAATAGCAATGGCGCACGGTGGGGGTTAGACGGTGCGCCACTACTATTTTCCCGCCTTCAAAATTCAAAAATACTAATGGCGCACCAGTGGTGCGCCATTAGTAAAAAATACTAGTGGCGCACTAGTAGTGCGCCATTAGTAGGCAAAACTGGTGCGCCACTAGTAGGCCTTTTCCTAGTAGTGGTAAGGGACTGATTTGGATCCACTTGTTTCATGCTATGGTTAGGTTTACCTTAATACTTCTTTTGTAGTTGCGGATGCTTGCAATAGGGGTTAATCATAAGTGGGATGCTTGTTCAAGTAAGAACAGCACCCAAGCACCGGTCCACCCACATATCAAATTATCAAAGTACCGAACGCGAATCATATGAACGTGATGAAAACTAGCTTGACGATAATTCCCACGTGTCCCCGGGAGCGCTTTTCTCTATATAAGAGTTTGTCTAGGCTTGTCCTTTGATACAAAAAGGATTGGGCCATCTTGCTGCACTTAATTTACTTTTGTTACTTGTTGCTTGTTACAAATTATCTTATCACAAAACTATCTGTTACCTATGATTTCAGTGCTTGCAGAGAATACCTTGCTGAAAACCACTTATCATTTCCTTCTGCTCCTCGCTGGGTTCGACACTCTTACTTATCAAAAGGACTATGATAGATCCCCTATACTTGTGGGTCATCAAGACTCTTTTTTGGCGCCGTTGCCGGGGAGTGAAGCGCCTTTGGTAGGTGGAATTTGGTAAGGAAAAATTTATATAGTGTGCTGAAATTTACTGTCACTTGTTACTATGTAAAGTAATCCTCTGAGGGGCTTGTTCGGGGCATCTTCACCCCGACCAGTAGAGCAAAGAGTTGCTCCTCAACCTACTGAACCTACTGAAAATAAAAATGTCTATTTTGAGATTCCTTCGGGTATGATAGAAAAACTGCTAGCTAATCCTTTTGCAGGAGACGGAACAATGCATCCTAATGAGCACCTAATATATGTGGATGAAGTTTGTGGATTATTTAAGCTTGCAGGTGTGCCCGATGATGTTATTAAGAAGAAGGTCTTCCCTTTATCTTTGAAGGGAGATGCGTTGACATGGTATAGGCTATGTGATGATATGGGATCATGGAACTACAAACGATTGAAATTGGAATTTCATCAGAAGTTTTATCCTATGCATCTTGTTCATCGTGATCGCAATTATATATATAATTTCTGGCCTCGCGAAGGAGAAAGCATCGCTCAAGCTTGGGGGAGGCTTAAGTCAATGTTATATTCATGCCCCAATCATGAGCTCCCAAGAGAAATAATTATTCAAAAAATTTATGCTCGGCTTTCTGATAACAATCGCACCATGCTCGATACTTCTTGTGCTGGCTCTTTTATGATGAAGACTATTGAATTCAAATGGGATTTATTGGGAAGAATTAAACGCAACTCTGAAGATTGGGACCTCGACTAAGGTTAGGAGTCAGGTATGACACCTAAGTTTGATTGTGTTAAATCTTTTATGGATACCGATGTTTTCCGTAAATTTAGCACTAAATATGGACTTGACTCTGAGATAGTAGCTTATTTTTGTGAATCTTTTGCTACTCATGTTGATCTCCCTAAGGAGAAGTGGTTTAAATGTCATCCTCCCATAGAAGTAAAAGTAGCTGCACCTATCAAAGTTGAAGAAAAGACTATCACTTATAATGATCCTATTGTCCCTACTGCTTATGTTGAGAAACCACCTTTTCCTGTTAGGATAAAAGATCATGCTAAAGCTTCAACTGTGGTTCGTAAAAGCAATATTAGAACATATACACCTCCTGAGCAAGTTAAAGTTGAACCTAATATTGCTATCGTTATGGATCTCTTGGCTGATAATATTGATGGGCATGTTATTTATTTCTGTGATGAAACTGCTAGAATTGCTAAACCCTGTGCTAAAGATAAACATAGACCTGTGGTAGGCATGCTTGTTATTTCTGTTAAAATAGGATATCGTTGTTATTATGGCTTATGTGATATGGGTGCCAGTGCTAGTGCTATACCTCATGACTTATACAAAGAAATTATGCATGATATTGCACCTGCTGAGATAGAAGATACTGATGTTACCATCAAGCTTGCCAATAGAGATACCATATCACCCATTGGAATTGTTAGAGATGTTGAAGTCTTGTGTGGGAAAACTAAATATCCTGCTGATTTTCTTGTTCTTGGTTCCCCACAAGATAGCTTTTGTCCCATTATTTTTGGTAGACCCTTCTTGAACACAGTTAATGCTAAGGTAGACTGCGAAAAGGATGTTGTTACTATTGGTTTGGGTGATATGTCTCATGAGTTTAATTTCTCTAAATTTTGTAGACAACACCATGAAGAGGAATTGCCTAGTAAAGATGAAATTATTGGTCTTGCTTCTATTGCCGTACCTCCTAGTGATCCTTTAGAACAATACTTGCTAGACCATGAAAATGACATGTTTATGAATGAAAGAAGAGAAATAGATGAAGTATTCTTTAAACAGGAACCCATCTTGAAACACAATTTGCCCGTTGAAATCCTAGGGGATCCTCCTCCACCCAAGGGTGATCCCGTATTTGAGCTTAAACCATTGCCTGATACCCTTAAATATGCTTATCTTGATGAAAAGAAGATATATCATGTTATTATTAGTGCTAACCTTTCAGAGCATGAGGAAGAGAGATTATTGAAAACTCTGAAGAAGCACCGCGCTGCTATTGGATATACTCTTGATGATCTTAAGGGCATTAGTCCCACTCTATGTCAACATAAAATAAATTTGGAGAAAGATGCCAAACCAGTTCGTGGTCACCAACGACGGCTGAATCCTAAGATGAAAGAAGTGGTAAGAAAGGAAATACTAAAGCTTCTTGAGGCAAGTATTATTTATCCCGTTGCTGATAGTCAGTGGGTAAGTCCTGTTCATTGTGTCCCTAAGAAGGGAGGTATTACTGTCGTTCCTAATGATAAAGATGAATTGATTCCGCAAAGAATTATTACAGGTTATAGGATGGTAATTGATTTCCGCAAATTAAATAAAGCTACTAAAAAGGATCATTACGCCTTACCTTTTATTGATCAAATGCTAGAAAGATTATCCAAACATACACATTTTTTCTTTCTAGATGGTTATTCCGGTTTCTATCAAATACCTGTGTCAGCCGATGATCAATCAAAGACCACTTTTACTTGCCCTTTCAGTACTTTTGCTTATAGACGTATGCCTTTTGATTTATGTAATGCACCTGCTACCTTCCAAAGATGCATGATGGCTATATTCTCTGACTTTTGTGAAAAGATATGTGAGGTTTTCATGGATGATTTCTCTGTTTATGGATCCTCTTTTGATGATTGCTTGAGCAACCTTGATCGAGTTTTGCAGAGATGCGAAGAAACTAACCTTGTCTTGAATTGGGAGAAGTGCCACTTTATGGTTAATGAAGGTATTGTCTTGGGGCATAAAGTTTCTGAAAGAGGTATTGAAGTTGATAAAGCCAAGGTTGATGCTATTGAAAAGATGCCATGTCCCAAGGACATCAAAGGTATAAGAAGTTTCCTTGGTCACGCTGGATTTTATAGGAGGTTCATTAAGGATTCTCAAAAATCTCTCGGCCTTTGACTAATTTATTACAAAAAGATACACCATTTGTCTTTGATGATGATTGTGTAGAAGCATTTGAAATACTTAAGAAAGCATTGATCTCTGCACCTATTGTTCAGCCACCTGATTGAAATTTACCCTTTAAAATTATGTGTGATGCGATTATGCTGTAGGTGCTGTTCTAGGGCAAAGAGTTGATAAGAAATTAAATGTTATTCAATATGCTAGTAAAACTCTAGACAATGCTCAGAGAAATTATGCTACTACTGAAAAAGAATTCTTAGCAGTTGTATTTGCTTGTGATAAGTTCAGACCTTATATTGTTGATTCTAAAGTAACTATTCACATGGACATGCTGCTATTAAATACCTTATGGAAAAGAAAGATGCTAAACCTAGACTTATTAGATGTGTTCTCTAGCTACAAGAATTTGATTTGCATATTATTGGTAGAAAGGGAGCTGAGAACCCCGTTGCAGACAACTTGTCTAGGTTAGAGAATGTTCTTGATGACCCACTACCTATTGATGATAGCTTTCCTGATGAACAATTAAATGTCATAAATGCTTCTCGTACTGCTCCATGGTATGCTGATTATGCTAATTACATTGTTGCTAAATTTATACCAGCTAGTTTCACATACCAGCAAAAGAAAAGGTTTTTCTATGATTTGAGACATTACTTTTGGGATGACCCACATCTTTATAAAGAATGAGTAGATGGTGTTATTAGACGTTGTGTGCCTGAGCATGAACAGGAACAGATCCTACGCAAGTGTCACTCCGAAGCTTATGGAGGACACCACGCTGGAGATAGAACTGCACATAAGGTATTGCAATCCGGTTTTTATTGGCCTACTCTCTTCAAGGATGCCCGTAAGTTGGTCTTATCTTGTGATGAATGTCAAAGAATTGGTAATATTATTAGATGTCAAGAAATGCCTACGAATTATTCACTTGTTATTGAACCATTTGATGTTTGGGGCTTTGATTATATGGGACCTTTTCCTCCCTCTAACGGGTATACACATATTTTAGTTGTTGTTGTTACGTTACTAAGTGGGTAGAAGCTATTCCAACTAGTAATGCTGATCATAACACCTCTATTAAGATGCTTAAAGAAGTTATTTTTTCGAGGATTGGAGTCCCTAGATATTTAATGACTGATGGTGGTTCACATTTTATTCATGGTGCTTTCCGTAAAATGCTTGCTAAGTATGATGTTAATCATATAATTGCATCCTCTTATCACCCACAGTCCAGTGGTCAAGTAGAATTGAGTAATAGAGAACTCAAATTAATTTTGCAAAAGACAGTTAATAGATCTAGAAAGAATTGGTCCAAGAAACTTGATGATGCATTATGGGCCTATAGAACTGCATATAAAAATCCTATGGGTATGTCTCCGTATAAAATGGTTTATGGAAAAGCATGTCACTTACCTCTCGAACTAGAACATAGGGCTTATTGGGCTATTAAAGAGATCAAATATGATTTCAAACTTGCCGGTGAAAAGAGGTTATTTGACATTAGCTCACTTGATGAATGGAGAACCCAAGCCTATGAGAATGCCAAATTGTTTAAAGAAAAAGTTAAAAGATGGCATGATAAAAGGATACAAAAGCGTGAGTTTAATGTAGGTGATTATGTATTGCTATACAACTCTCGTTTAAGATTTTTTGCAGGAAAACTTCTCTCTAAATGGGAAGGTCCTTACGTTATCGAGGAGGCCTATCGTTCCGGTGCCATAAAAATCAACAACTTCGAAGGCACAAATCCGAAGGTGGTGAACGGTCAAAGAATCAAACATTATATCTCAGGTAATCCTATAAATGTTGAAACCAATGTTATTGAAATCGTAACCCCGGAGGAATACATAAGGGACATTTTTCGGAACGTTTCAAACTCCGAAAAGGAATAGGTATGTGGTACGGTAAGTAAACCAACTCCAAAATAGTTCTAATGTAAATTTTTCTCCGTGTTGGAATATTTAGAAAATTAGAAAAATAAGAAGCAGTCCGGGAAGGACACGAGGGCTCCACGAGGGTGGAGGGCGCGGCCTACCCCCTGGGCGCGCCCCCTGCCTCGTGGGCACCTCGTGTGCTCTCCGGACTCCGTTTTCTTTCATGTTACGTATTTTGGTCGGTAAAAATTCATTATATAATCTCCCGACGGTTTTGACCCCTGTATCACGCAATTGTCCTATGTTCTTGTTTCGAGCTGTTTTTCTGACAGATCTAGATCATCATGACATCTCCAAGTGCCCCCAATGACAAGTTCTTTGAGAAGGTCATCAACCCCTACCTCGCGGAGGTGCTGCAACACCCTCAATCCATTGAGATGCATGAGGCAGTGCTGCACATCCGTGACGTTGAGGGACCAAGGAGGACCGGGAGCGTGGAGACAAGGCTCGAGGCAATGGAGCAACAAGTTTTCAAGTCCCAGGAGATGGTGGAGCGTGGACTTGACTCCAATCACATGATGATCGTGGAGTTCACCAATAACTACAAGCTGCATGCCAAGGACATTGGGGGGGCCATCTTCAAGCTCCATGAGAAAATCGAGCACCTCCAAGCCCAAATCTATGACCTGCAAAACCAAAACTGTGAGTATGAATATAGATTCAAGAGAATGAGTTCGGCTGCAGATTTGAGGATCCTGGAGACTCGATCATCCTTCTATGATGGTGAGACCATGCCTTGGAAGATGGACGACAAGCCTACTTCATCAACAACCCCATCACCACCACTTCCGAGAAAGGAGACGTAATCACATGGGTATGGGCACTCCCCTTGGCAACTGCCAAGCTTGGGGGAGGTGCCCCGGTATCGTATCACCATCACATCCCTATCTTTACCGTTTTTCTTAGTTCGATCCTATTAGTAGTATCTTGATCTAGTAGAATAAAGTTTTGGTATGATCTAGTTTTGAGTTTTGCTTTATGATCCCTCTTTGTAATCGAGTCCGTGAGCTATATAATAAAGATTAGCGTTGAGTCAAGAGCTTGATTATTTTGCCATGATCTTGAGGGAATAAAAGAAAAGAAAAATAATAAAAAGAAACAAAGATATCATATTGATCTTATTGAGAGTAATGACTTCACATAGAAAGAGTATGATGATTAAAAGTTGTTGAGAGTTGACAGACATAGCTTTGGTCATCCTTGCAGTTAATAGGAAGTAATAAAGAAAGAGAGGTTTCACATATAAATATACTATCTTGGACATCTTTTATGATTGGGAGCACTCATTAAAATATGAGATGCTAAAGAGTTGATGTTGGACAAGGAAGACAACGTAATGGGTTATGTTTTCTTATATCTGAGATAAAGTATATTGTCATGGATCATCCAACATGTTGAGCTTGCCTTTCCCCCTCATGCTAGCCAAATTCTTTGCACCAAGTAGAGATACTGCTTGTGCTTCCCAATACCCTTAAACCAGTTTTGCCATGAGAGTCCACCATATCTACCTATGGATTGAGTAAGATCCTTCAAGTAAGTTGTCATCGGTGCAAGCAATAAAAATTGCTCTCTAAATATGTATGATTGATTGGTGTGGAGGAATAAGCTTTATACGATCTTGTGATGTGGAAGAAATAAAAGCGACGGACTGCATAATAAGGGTCTATATCACAAGTGGCAATATAAAGTGATGTTCTTTCGCATTAAGATTTTGTGCATTCAACCCTGAAAGCACATGGCAACCTCTGCTTCCCTCTGCGAAGGGCCTATCTTTTATTATTATCTTCTACCTTATGCAAGAGTCATGGTGACCTTCACCTTTCCTTTTTACATTTTATCCTTTGGCAAGCACAGGATGTTGGAAAGATCCTGATATATATATATATATATATATATATATATATATATATATATATATATATATATATATATATATATATATATATATATATATATAAATTGGATGTAGGTTAGCATGAGCTATTATTGTTGACATTACCCTTGAGGTGAAAGGTTGGGAGGCGAAACTATAAGCCCTATCTTTCTCTGTGTCCGGTTAAACTCCGTAACCACAAGTATTGCGTGAGTGTTAGCAATTGTGAAGGATTAAATGATAGTTGAGTATGTGGACTTGCTGAAAAGCTCTGACATAGACCCTTTCTGATGTTATGATAAATTGCAATTGCTTAACTAACTGAGATTATAGTTTGTTAGTTCTCAATAATGTTTCTGATTCATACTTTGCATTGTGAATAGATTATTACTTGAGCATAAGAGATCATATGACATTTTCCATTTATGTTGCTATTATGAGAATAATCATGATGCCCTCATGTCCGTATTTTATTTTATCGACACCTCTACCTCTAAACATCTGGACATATTTATCGTTATCGGCTTCCGCTTGAGGACAAGCGAGGTCTAAGATTGGGGGAGTTGATACGTCCATTTTGCGTCATGCTTTTATATCGATATTTATTGCATTATGGGCTGTTATTACACATTATGTCACAATACTTATGCCTATTCTCTCTTATTTTACAAGGTTTACATAAGGAGGGAGAATGCCGGCAGCTGGAATTCTGGGCTGGAAAAGGAGCAAATATTAGAGACCTATTCTGCACAACTCCAAAAGTCCTGAAACTCCACGAAAGTTATTTTTGGAAATAATAAAAAATACTGAGCGGAAGAAATACCAGAGGGGGCCCACACCCTGGCCATGAGGGTGGGGGCGCGCCCTACCCCCCTGGGCGTGCCCCCTGCCTCGTGGGCCCCCTGTTGGCCCTCCGGTGCCCATCTTCTGCTATATGAAGTCTTTCGTCCGAAGAAAAATCATAAGCAAGCTTTCGGGACGAGACTCCGCCGCCACGAGGCGGAACCTTGGCGGAACCAAACTAGGGCTCTGGCGGAGCTGTTCTGCCAGGGAAACTTCCCTCCGGGAGGGGGAAATCATCGCCATCATCATCACCAAAGCTCCTCTCATCCGGAGGGGGCCAGTCTCCATCAACATCTTCACCAGCACCATCTCCTCTCAAACCCTAGTTCATCTCTTGTATCCAATTCTTGTCTCTAAGTCTGGGATTGGTACCTGTAGGTTTCTAGTAGTGTTGATAACTCCTTGTAGTTGATGCTAGTTGGTTTATTTGGTGGAAGATCATATGTTCAGATCCTTTATGCATATTAATACTCCTCTGATTATGAACATGAATATGCTATGTGAGTAGTTACGTTTGTTCCTGAGGACATGGGGAAGTCTTGCTATTAGTAGTCATGTGAATTTGGTATTCGTTCGATATTTTGATGAGATGTATGTTGTCTCTCCTCTAGTGATGTTATGTGAACGTTGACTACATGACACTTCACCATTATTTCGGCCTAGAGGAAGGCATTGGGAAGTAATAAGTAGATGATGGGTTGCTATAGTGATAGAAGCTTAAACCCTAGTTTATGTGTTGCTTCGTAAGGGGCTGATTTGGATCCACTTGTTTCATGCTATGGTTAGGTTTACCTTAATACTTCTATTGTAGTTGCGGATGCTTGCAATAGGGGTTAATCATAAGTGGGATGCTTGTTCAAGTAAGAACAGCACCCAAGCACCGGTCCACCCACATATCAAATTATCAAAGTACCGAACGCGAATCATATGAACGTGATGAAAACTAGCTTGACGATAATTCCCAGGTGTCCTCGGGAGCGCTTTTCTCTATATAAGAGTTTGTCTAGGCTTGTCCTTTGCTACAAAAAGGATTGGGCCATCTTGCTGCACTTTATTTACTTTTGTTACTTGTTGCTCGTTACAAATTATCTTATCACAAAACTATCTGTTACCTATTATTTCAGTGCTTGCAGAGAATACCTTGCCGAAAACCGCTTATCATTTCCTTCTGCTCCTTGTTGGGTTTGACACTCTTACTTATCGAAAGGACTACGATAGACCCTATACTTGTGAGTCATCACATACCGATGTATGCGGTCCGATGAGTGTAGAGGCTCGCGGCGGGTATCATTATTTTCTGACTTTCAAAGATGATTTGAGCAAATATGGGTATATCTACTTAATGAACCACAAGTCTGAAACATTTGAAAAGTTCAAAGAATTTCAGAGTGAAGTGGAGAATCGTCGTGACAAGAAAATAAAGTTTCTACGATCTGATCGCGGAGGCGAATATTTGAGTTACGAGTTTGGCCTTCATTTAAAACAATGTGGAATAGTTTCACAACTCACGCCACCTGGAGCACCATAGCGTAATGGTGTGTCCGAACGTCATGACCATACATTATTAGATATGGTGCGATCTATGATGTCTCTTACCGATTTACCACTATCGTTTTGGGGTGATGCATTAGAGACAACTGCATTCACGTTAATTAGGACACCGTCTAAATCCGTTGAGAGAACACCGTATGAACAATGGTTTGGCAAGAAACCTAAGCTGTCATTTCTTAAAGTTTGGGATTGCGATGCTTATGTGAAAAAGCTTCAGCCTGATAAGCTCGAACCCAAATCGAAGAAGTGCGTCTTCCTAGGATACCTAAAAGAAACTGTTGGGTACACCTTCTACCACAGATCCAAAGGCAAGATCTTTGTTGCTAAGAATGGATCATTTCTAGAGAAGGAGTTTCTCTTGAAAGAAGTGAGTGGGAGAAAAGTAGAACTTGATGAGGTAATTGTACCTTCTCTCGAATTGGAAAGTAGCTCATCACAGAAAACCGTTCCCGTGATGCCTACACCAACTAGAGAGGAAGCTAATGATGATGATCATGAAACTTCAGATCAAGTTACTACCGAACCTCGTAGGTCACAGAGCACGTTCCTCACCAAAGTGGTATGGTAATCCTGTTCTGGAGGACATGTTACTAGACCATGACGAACCTACAAACTATGAAGAAGCTATGATGAGCCCAGATTCCAATAAATGGCTTGAGGCCATGAAATCTGAGATAGGATCCATGTATGAGAACAAAGTATGGACTTTGGTTGACTTGCCCTATGATCGGCAAGCCATAGAGAATAAATGGATCTTTAAGAGGAAGACGGACACTGATGGTAGTGTTACTATCTACAAAGCTCGACTTGTTGCAAAAGGTTTTCGAAAAGTTCAAGGTGTTGACTACGATAAGATTTTATCACTCGTAGCGATGCTTAAGTCTGTTCGAATCATGTTAGCAACTGCCGCATTTTATGAAATCTGGCAAATGGATGTCAAAACTGCATTCCTTATTGGATTTCTTAAAGAAGAGTTGTATATGATGCAACCAGAAGGTTTTGTCGATCCTAAAGGTGCTAACAAAGTGTGCAAGCTCCAGCGATCCATCTATGGAATGGTGCAAGCATCTCGGAGTTGGACTATACGCTTTGATAAAGTGAACAAAGCATATGGTTTTATACAAACTTATGGCGAAGCTTGTATTTACAAGAAAGTGAGTGGGAGCTCTGTAGCATTTCGGATATTATATGTGCATGACATATTGCTGATTGGAAATGATATAGAATTTCTGGATAGCATAAAAGGATACTTGAATAAGAATTTTTCAATGAAAGACCTCGGTGAAGCTGCTTAAATATTGGGCATCAAGATCTATAGAGATAGATCAAGACGCTTGATAAGATTTTCAATGAGTACATACCTTGACAAGATTTCGAAGGAGTTCAAAATGGATCAGTCAAAGAAGGAGTTCTAACATGTATTGTAAGGTGTGAAGTTGAGTAAGACTCAAAGCCCGACCACGGCAAAAGATGGAGAGAGAATTAAAGTAATTTCCTATGCCTCCCATAGGTTCTATAAAGTATGCCATGCTGTGTACCAGACACATTGTGTACCTTGCCATGAGTTTGGCAAGGGGGTACAATAGTGATCCAGGAGTAGATCACTGGACAGCGGTCAAAATTATCCTTAGTTACTTAAGAAGACTAAGGCAATATTTCTCGGTTATGGAGGTGATAAAGAGTTCGTCGTAAAGAGTTACATCGATGCAAGCTTTGACACCAATTCAGATGACTCTAAGTCTCAATCTGGATACATATTGCAAGTGGGAGCAATTAGCTAGAGTAGCTCCGCGCAGAGCATTGTAGACATAGAAATTTGCAAAATACATACGGATCTGAATTTGGCAGACCCGTTGACTAAACCTCTCTCACAGCAAAACATGATCACACCTTAGTACTCTTTGGGTGTTAATCACATGGCGATGTGAACTACATTACAGACTCTGGTGCAAGTGGGAGACTGAAGTGATTATGCCCTAGAGGCAATAATAAAGTTGTTATTTTATATTTCCTTATATCATGATAAATGTTTATTATTCATGCTAGAATTGTATTAACCGAAAACTTGATACATGTGTGAATACATAGACAAAACACCGTGTCCCTAGTAAGCCTCTACTAGACTAGCTCGTTAATCAAAGATGGTTAAGTTTCCTAACCATAGACATGTGTTGTCATTTGATGAACGGGATCACATCATTAGGAGAATGATGTGATGGACATGACCCATCCGTTAGCTTAGCATATTGATCGTTCAGTTTTATTGCTATATCTTTCTTCATGTCATATACATATTCCTTTGACTATGAGGTTATGCAACTCCCAGATACCGGAGGAATGCCTTGTGTGTGATCAAACGTCACAACGTAACTAGGTTATTATAAAGATACTCTACATGTATTTCCGAAGGTGTTTGTTGGGTTGGCATAGATCGAGATTAGGATTTGTCACTCCGAGTATCGGAGAGGTATCTCTGGGCCCTCTCGGTAATACACATCATAATAAGCCTTGCAAGCAATGTGACTAATGAGTTAGTTGCGGGATGATGTATTACGGAACGAGTAAAGAGACTTGCCGGTAACGAGATTGAACTAGGTATGAAGATACCGACGATCGAATCTCGGGCAAGTAACATACCGATGACAAAGGGAATAACGTATGTTGTCATTACGGTATGACCGATAAAGATCTTCGTAGAATATTTGGGAACCAATATGAGCATCTAGGTTCCGCTGTTGGTTATTGACCGGAGAGGTGTCTCGGTCATGTCTACATAGTTCTCGAACCCGTAGGGTCCGCACGCTTAAAGTTCGATGACGATTTTGTATTATATGAGTTATGTGATTTGGTGACCGAATGTTGTTCGGAGTCCCGGATGAGATCACAGACACGACGAGGAGTCTCGAAATGGTCGAGAGGTAAAGAATCATATATAGGACGATAGTATTCGGACACTGGAAGTGTTCCGGCGGTACCGAGTATGTATCGGGTCACCGGAAGGGGTTCCGGGCATCCCCCCCGGCAACTACATGGGCCTAATGGGCCAGGAAGGGGACACACCAGCCCCTAGGGGGCTGGTGCGCCCCATGTAGGCCGAAATAAGGGGGAAGGAAAGAGGAGAAGAGGGAAAGGAAGGGGAGGGATTCGGCCTCCCCCTTCCTTCTCTCCTTCCTCCTCCTTCCTTACCCCTCCAGATGAATATGGAAGGGGGGAGGCCGAATTGGGAGGCGCCCAAGTAGGATTCCTTCTACTTGGGGCGCCCCGTTGGCTGCCTCTCCTCCCCTCCAACCTTGATTCCTGGCCGTGTGCGGCGCCCCCTCCACAGTTTACGCCTCCGGTCATATTCACGTAGTGCTTAGGCGAAGCCCGGCGCGTATCACTTCACCATCACCGTCACCATGCCGTCGTGCTGATCGAACTCTCCCTCGACACTTTGCTGGATCAAGAGTTCGAGGGACGTCATCAAGCTGAATGTGTGCAGAACTCAGAGGTGTCGTACGTTCGGTGCTTGATCGGTCGAAACGAGAAGAAGTTCGACTACATCAACCGCGTTGTCAAACGCTTCCGCTTTCGGTCTACGAGGGTACGTGGACACACTCTCCCCCCCTCGTTGCTATGCATCTCCTAGATAGATCTTGCGTGAGCGTAGGAAATTTTTGAAATTGCATGCTACGTTTCCCAACACTTAGATGCTTGAGACTTATTGGAATATTATGTTGGAATGCCTTGGGCATCCCCAAGCTTGAGCTTTTTTGTATCCTTAATTCCTTTTATATCACGGTTCCTAAATCTCAAAAACTTCATCCACACAAAACTCAACAAGAACTCATGAGATAAGTTAGTATAAATCAATTCAAAACCTTAACATTATCTACTATAACAAATCACTAAAATTATAATTTAACATTGCATACTGAATGCCTCTGAATATTTAATACTCCTATCCTCAAATAGAACCATTAAACACGCAAACATAGGCAAGCAATGCAATCATAACAGCAATATGTCTAAACAGGACGGTCTATAAAGGATTAAAAAGGATCCATACTTCTCTGACTCAAAAACTCCTAAAAATTTACCACACTGTAAAAAAAATATCATAGCTTGCCGTGAAAAAAAATTCAACATTTTATCACACTCTGACTTTTCTCGGGAAATTTTGCAACAGCGATAAAGTTTCTGTTTTCAAACAGCAACATATAGACTTGCAAAATAAGCATGGTAAAGGCTATACTTGACATTTTTTATTGAAAAAAGGATACAGAACCTTATTATAAATAACAGCAAGCAAATCCAACTAAAAGTAAATGATGCCCCAAGCAAAACTCAAATCATGTGATGAATAAACATATAGCTTCATGTGAGGTTACCAATAATGTTGAAGACGAAAGAGGGGATGCCTTCCGGGGCATCCCCAAGCTTAGTTGCTTTGGTCTTCCTTAAATGTTACCTTAGAGTGCCTAGGGCATCCCCAAGCTTAGGGTTTTGCAACGGACGCGGAGTATGTGATCACAAGCTCACAGGAGCTCGGTATCACACCCGCCCATAGTAGCTTCATGATTCGGTGAATTGAATGAACGTGGCAGGCCGCGGGTCCAGGTGGGACGGCGAAATTCTGGTATACGTCCATATACGCATTTGATCGGTGGGCCCAGGCGGCACGGAAGTTTGCACGGCGCGGACGGAGGGAGCCCGAGCCGTGGCTTGAGACGTCGCCGGCGTCCTGATCCGTGGATCAGATCTGGTGCCTTCCGGTAGCGCCGGCAATCCCCGCAGTAAATGCAGTAGGTGGACCGCCGTGGGCATTAGGTTGGTGAAGTTGGATCTAGCATTCTTCCCCGGCGGTGGAGCGATGGGGATTTCTCCTTCGGCGAAGGCGCTTACACGGTCCAGCGAGGTCGCAGGTTCTCCGACGGCCGTGGAGTTCTTGATGCAGCCGATAAACAGGTTAGAATCTGCTCGATGAACCTCTCTTTTCCATGGTTGGGATCCGGTTTTCAGCAATGACAGTGGCTGTGTCGCCGCAAAATTTGTGTGGATTAATTAGAACATTGCTAGAGGAGGTCAACGATAACAACAGCACGATGGAGCCTAAGTGGTTTCCGGTCATGGTGTCGGCAGAGGGTCAGATGCCAGCACCGTCGGCTTCAAGTGCGGACGGCCAAATATGCCATCAGGCCGCTGCAGACCCTGCAAGTGCAGATAAGGCGCAATGTTCAGTGCACTACATAAAGCAGTTGGACCCGAAAACCCCGGGCTAGACACAAAGGTGCGAAGATTACAGTTAAAAAATGAATGCTCAATTAGCATTTAACATAGAATCAGGGTTGTCCTAGATATGGAAAGCAAGGTTCATTTCAGATGGTTTGTCGGTGCATATGTAGTAATAGTGACTGAATTAAACTAAGAACTCATGGGGGGATGCGATGCTAGTTAATTTTGTTAGGGAACTAAACAGTACAGTACAGTTAAGAAAAATAGATTTCCATAGTCTATGATGCAGTCATTGTTTATTTTCAGTGTGTGAGCAGTCAAAGTTCACACGATGGTCGAAACAGAAGGAAATATCTGATTGATTGTTTGCATATAATGTGCAATGGATTGCAGGGTGCGTGTCGGTGTTGCTGCTTTAGGAAGGGCTCCTTGCCCGGACCGGGTCACAGCACTGGAGAAGACCATCCGGCAATTTGCGGAGGAACCAAGAGAGATTGCCATTGTGCCAAATATATATAGGACAAGTCTCGACACACTTGGTGAGGCCTATGACTTTTAGAATTTATACTCATGGTAGAAAGGATTTGATGAAGATGTGAACCATCGAATCAAAGACGGATGGATGAAGTGGCACCAAGCTTCTAGCATTCTCTGTGATAAGAGAGTGCCACAAAAGCTAAAAGGCAAGTTCTACAGGACGGCGGTTCGACCCGCAATGTTGTATGGCGCTGAGTGTTGGCCGACTAAAAGGCAACATGTTCAACACTTAGGTGTGGCGGATATGCGTATGTTGAGATGGATGTGTGGCCACACGAGGAAGGATCGAGTCCGGAATGATGATATACGAGATAGAGTTAGGGTAGCACCAATTGAAGAGAAGCTTGTCCAACATCGTCTGAGATGGTTTGGGCATATTCAGCGCAGGCCTCCAGAAGCTCCAGTGCATAGCGGACGGCTAAAGCGTGTAGAGAATGTTAAGAGAGGGCGGGGTAGACCGAATTTGACATGGGAGGAGTACGTTAAGAGAGACCTGAAGGATTGGAGTATCACCAAAGAGCTAGCTATGGACAGGGGTGCGTGGAAGCTTGATATCCATGTGCCAGAGCCATGAGTTGGTTGCGAGATCTTATGGGTTTCACCTGTAGCCTACCCCAACTTGTTTTGGACTAAAGGCTTTGTTTTTGTTTTTGTTGTTGTTGTAGAAAGGATTTGACATTAGATATAGAAAGAGCAGACTAAATGTGAACCGAACGCAGTGTATGCAAGAGATAGTATGTGGATGTGCAGTACGATAAAAGTTATAGCATTTTTGTTAAAAAATAATTAGTATTTGAATATCAAAGAAATTTTTGATGAACTTAACTGAATATGCTTTGTTGTTAATGTGGTCAGGGGAAGCCAATAGTTGAAAACACTCGTTCTTGCCGCTGTGAATGCTCTGCCCTCATAAGATTGTTGCGGTCCAAGGACAACGGTTGGTACATGGCTGAGCATCGAGATGTGCACAACCATGCGCTGTCACAAACATATGGTCAGACGATCCACTGGCCATCACACAAGCATATCAATGTGTATAGTAGGGATCTTATGAAGCAGCTGCGGCAAAACAATGTCAACCTGGCCATGGTTTACAGCCTTATAGTAGCTTCTTAAGAAAGATGGAGAATGTGGCATTCAGGAAGAGAGCTTTGCGAAATTTTTGTGGTAAGGTAAGCCGGGAGCAGTCAAGGGATGATTTGAGGGAAACAATGGAAGTATTTCAAGAACTTTGTTTAAAGGATCCACAATTCACATATTGAGTGCAGGCTAACACTGAGGGCAGAATCAGGACTCTGATGTGGGCAACTGGTAACAGCAGACTGCAGTACAATTTCATTGGGGATGTTGTGAGATTTGATTGTGAGTGTGGTCAATTTTCCCACATGGGGCTCCTGTGCAGCCATGACCTGTAGGTGATTACTGCGCCATGAGTAGCTGGAACTGTATTTTACTAGAATGTTGTAGTTATGGACTAGATCGAACTGATCAGTCATTCTTGTGGCGTATGGTGCAGGTACTGGACTTCATCTGTGTGACAGAAATACCGAAGAAGCACATAATAAAACGATGGAGCAGAGATGCGAGAGATATCCTTCCAGCACATCTTACACTGTACTAGAAGGACAGTGCTCAAGAAAACCCGTTTAGTTTCCAGCATTTCAATATGTATATGCAAGCTATGGAGCTCATGCGGATGGGAGACTCCAGTGTGGCAGCTTATGAACATTTAATTTCATTGTTCAAGCACTGTGCTGAAGAATGAAGCCATTCACAGAGGTCTGAGATGGTTTAGGTCTATAAGACAGGTTGGTAGACAATGGTAATGTTGAGAACAAGATACAATCAGAGGGTGATGCCTTTGCTGGAAGAAATGGTACACATTACAATGGGGTACGATGACAGTAATTCAGCTAATGAGTCTAGAAATATGTTAGCCAATTTATTGCCACCTGCGAAACGAAAGCAACTAGGGAGACAGACGACAAGCAGGGAGAAGGCACCATACGAAGGTTTAAGTAAGAGAACAAGATTCTGCGGCATATGCAGGTGATAACCCACAAGTATAGGGGATCAATTGTAGCCTCTTTCGATAAGTAAGAGTGTCGAACCCAACGAGGAGCTAAAGGTAGAACAAATATTCCCTCAAGTTCTATCGACCACCGATACAACTCTACGCACGCTTAACGATCGCTTTACCTAGAACAAGTATAAAACTAGAAGTACTTTGTATGTGTTTTTGGATAGGTTTGCAAGAAAATAAAGAGCGCGTAAATAAAAAGTAGGGGCTGTTTAGATGAAGACACAACTAAGTTAGTTTTAGTAGAGAGCTTTTTGTCACGAGAAAGTTATTTGTCCCTAGGCAATCGATAACTAGACCGGTAATCATTATTGCAATTTTATTTGAGGGAGAGGCATAAGCTAACATACTTTCTCTACTTGTATCATATGCACTTATGATTGGAACTCTAGCAAGCATCTGCGACAACTAAAGATCATTAAGGTAAAACCCAACCATAGCATTAAAGTATCAAGTCCTCTTTATCCCATACACAAACAACCTACTTACTCGGGCCTGTGCTTCTGTCACTCACGCCACCCACCATAAGCAAATCATGAACATATTGCAAACCCTACAGCGGGAATCCCTCACGCTTGCGCGACACGGAGAGCACCATAGGACAGCACCAATAATAAAACATGCAACTCAAACCAATCTTGATCATCAAATAACCCATAGGACAAAACAAATCTACTCAAACATCATAGGATAGCCATACATCATTGGGAAATAATATATAGAATTGAGCACCATGTTTAAGTAGAGATTACAGCAGGTAAGAGAGAGGTTACACCGCTGCATAGAGGGGGAAAGAGTTGGTGATGATGATGGTGAAGTTGTTGGTGAAGATTGCGGTGATGATGATGGCCATGGCAGCGTTCCCGGCGCCACCGGAAGAGAAGGGGAGAGGGGACCCCTTCGTCTTCTTCTTCCTTGACCTCCTCCCTAGATGGGAGAAGGGTTTCCCCTCTAGTCCTTGGCCTCCATGGCATGGGAGGGGCGAGAGCCCCTCCGAGATTGGATCTATCTCTCTGTTTCTCTCTGTTTCCGCGTTCTCGGTTTCTGCCCTTTCACCGTTTCGTATATATATGGAGATCCGTAACTCCGATTGGATTGAAACCTTCGCCGAGATTTTTTTCCGAAAATTAGCTTTCTTGCTGCCAAAGTAGAGCAGCAACCCCTGCCTCGTGCCCCCCTCGGGCACCGTCTCGCGTTGATTCTTCTTCCCATATTTTCCAAATATTCCAAAAATATTCTCCGTCCGTTTTTATTCCGTTTGGATTCCGTTTGATATGGGGTTTCTGCGAAACATAAAACATGCAACAAACAAGAACTGGCACTCGGCACTGGATTAATATGTTAGTCCCAAAAATAGTATAAAAAGTTGCCAAAAAGTATAAAGTTGTATAATATTGGCATTGAACAATCAAAAATTATAGATACGACGGAGACGTATCAGCATCCCCAAGCTTAATTCCTGCTCGTCTCGAGTAGGTAAATGAAAAAAAGATAATTTTTGATGTGGAATGCTACCTAGCATAATCTTGATCATGTATCTAATCATGGCATGAATATTAAGACACGAGTTATTCAAAGCAATAGTCTATCATTTGACATTAAGACAATAATACTTCAAGCCTACTAATAAAGCAATCATGTCTTTTCAAAATAACATGGCCAAAGAAAGTTATCCCTACAAAATCATATAGTCTGGCTATGCTCCATCTTCACCACACAAAATATTCATATCATGCACAACCCCGATGACAAGCCAAGCAATTGTTTCATACTTTTGATGTTCTCAAACCTTTTCAACTTTCACGCGATACATGAGTGTGAGCCATGGATATAGCACTATAGGTGGAATAGAATATGATGGTGGAGGTTGTGTGGAGAAGACAAAAAAGGAGAAAGTCTCGCATCGACGCGGCTAATCAACGGGCTATGGAGATGCCCATCAATTGATGTCAATGTGAGGAGTAGGGACTGCCATGCAACGGATGCACTAGAGCTATAAGTATATGAAAGCTCAAACTGAAACTAAGTGGGTGTGCATCCAACTTGCTTGCTCATGAAGACATCGGACATTTGAGGAAGCCCATCATCGGAATATACAAGCCAAGTTCTATAATGAAAATTCCCACTAGTATATGAAACTGATAACTCAAGAGACTCTCTATATGAAGAACATGGTGCTATTTTGAAGCACAAGTGTGGTAAAAGGATAGTAACATTGCTCTAATAATGTGGGGGAATCATCCTGACTTGTGGGGGAATCATAGTCTCCATCATCCTTTCCTCACTAGGGAAATGCTCTAATAATGATGATCATCACACTTTTATTTACTTACAACTCGATACTACAACAAAGATATGACTCTATATGAATGCCTCCGGCGGTGTACCGGGATGTGCAATGATCTAGCGTAGCAATGACATAAAAAAATGTACAAGCCATGAAAACATCATGCTAGCTATCTTACGATCATGCAAAGCAACATGACAATGAATGCTCAAGTCATGTATATGATGATGATGGAAGTTGCATGGCAATATATGTCGGAATGGCTATGGAAATGCCATGATATGTAGGTATGGTGGCTGTTTTGAGGAAGATATAAGGAGGTTTATGTGTGATAGAGCGTATCGTATCACGGGGTTTGGATGCACCGGCGAAGTTTGCACCAACTCTCGAGGTGAGAAATGGCAATGCACGGTACCGAAGAGGCTAGCAATGATGGAAGGGTGAGAGTGCGTATAATCCATGGACTCAACATTAGTCATAAAGAACTCACATACTTATTGAAAAAATCTATTAGTCATCGAAACAAAGTACTACGCGCATGCTCCTAGGGGGATAGATTGGTAGGAAAAGACCATCGCTCGTCCCCGACCACCACTCATAAGGAAGACAATCAGTAAATACCTCATGCTCCGACTTCATTACATAACGGTTCACCATACGTGCATGCTACGGGAATCACAAACCTCAACACAAGTATTTCTACTAATCCATAACTACCCACTAGCATGACTCTAATATCACCATCTTTATATCGCAAAACTATTGCAAGGAATCAAACACATCATATTCAGTGATCTACAAGTTTTATGTAGGATTTTGTGACTAACCATGTGAATGACCAATTCCTGTCATCTCTCTAAATAGATATAAGTGAAGCAAGAGAGTTTAATTCTTTATGCAAAAGATATGCCCACGCTCTAACAAATATAAGTGAAGCAAAATAGCATTCTACAAATGGCGGTTGTCTAAGTGAAGAGAAACATGCAATCCAAACTTCAAATGATATAAGTGAAGCACATGAAGCATTCTATAAAGCCATACTCAAAAGATATAAGTGAAGTGCAAAGAGCATTCTATAAATCAACCAAGGAGCATCTCATACCAGCATGGTGCATAAACGAAAAATGAAAACTAAATGCAAAAGGCGCTCCAAGATTGCACATATCCCATGAACGAAACGAATCCGAAAACATACCGATACTTGTTGAAGAAAGAGGGGATGCCTTCCGGGGCATCCCCAAGCTTAAGCTCTTTCCTCTCTTCCTTCTCCTCACATCCAGACCTTCTCGATCATCGAACACTTCATCCACACAAAACTTCAACAGAAAACTCGGTAAGATCCGTTAGTATAATAAAGCAAATCACTACTCTAAGTACTATTGCAAACCAATTCATATTTTGTTTTTGCATTGTGTCTACTGTAGTATAACTTTTTCATGGCTTAATCCACTGATATAAATTAATAGTTTCATCAAAACAAGCAAACTATGCATCAAAAACAGAATCTGTCTAAAACAGAACAGTCTGTAATAATCTGAACATTCACCATACTTATGATACTTGAAAAATTCTCCCAAAATTAGTAAAAATAAAAAATTTGTATAGAAAGACAGTGCAAAAAGAATCATAACCATTTGACGTTCCAGTAAAAAATGTAAAATCGCGCACTACAGCCAAAGTTTCTGTCCTGCACCGCACAAACCAACAAGCATTGTAAACATCCTAAAGGCAAACCTTGGCACATTATTTTTATAATACAATGGAATTGTACAAGGGGATAATTATTTTTATTGAAAAGTTTCTGTAATCAAGATTCACAAAGTTTCCGTGAGCATAAACAAAGTTCAAGGCTAGCTCCCACTCCAACAATGCTCGTCTTTCTCACTTTCGCTTTTCTTTTTAAAAAGTTTCGGGTTCCCCTCTTTATTTTTGTTGTTTTTAAACTATATAAAAGCACTCAACATAAATAAACGACTCTCTAAAACTTCCGGGTTGTCTCCCTGGCAGCGATTTCTTTAAAGCCATTAAGCTAGGCATATAGTGCTCAAGTAATGGATCCACCCGGATCCCAAGGTATATCAAAGCCAATTTTAATTAGCAATGATTTATAATTTAGTAGTGAGCACAAAGCAACAATCAAGCAATGATGAAGTCTAACTCTCTTCCTATGCATCGGCATGTCATAAAAGAACAATCCATGCACACATAGTAAAGGCCAACGCATAGTATAAATAGTTTCTTGCAATTTTATCGTATTGGAAACATAGAGAGGTGGAGATATAGTTCCTCTCTCATAATAATTGCAAGTAGGAGCAGCAAGCACATGCATATTATATCTATCAAAATCATCATGTGCAACGGTAAAAGGCAACCCATGAATATAGTCCTTAATAAGTGCAAACTTCTCCGATATAGTGTAGTCGGGAGAATTCAAAAAGATAATAGGACTATCATGTGTGGGTGCAATAGCAACAATTTCATGTTTAACATAAGGAAATATAGCAAGTTCATCTCCATAAGCATAATTCATATTGGCATCTTGGCCACAAGCATAGCAAGCATCATCAAAAAGGGATATTTCAAGAGAATCAACGGGATCATAATAGTCATCATAGCAATCATCCTTCGGTAAGCACGAAGGGAAATTAAACAATGTATGAGTTGAAGAGTTACTCTCGTTAGAAGGTGGGCACGGGTAGCTAATCCGCTCTTCCTCCTTTTGTTCTTCGCTCTCATCATCATCTTTTTCATCCAATGAGCTCACATTTCATCAATTTCTTCTTCCATAGACTCCTGCAAAATATTAGTCTCTTCTTGGACAGCGGAGTAGTCCTCAATATATGGTTCAACATAGGCATTAGAAGCATAATTATCATAGCAATATTTAAGTATGGCAAAATTTTCAGATTTGTAAAGAGTAGCATCTTACTTTTCAATCAAAGAAGCAATTTCGTAAGCACCCTTAAAAGCAACAAATTCTTCAATTTGTTGAACATCATAGTAATTATAAACACCCTTAGCATACGAATATACGATTCCATTATCACTAAACTCACATTGATAGGGAAGGTGTTTCTTAGGGTTTTCAGAACAACGAGTAAAATCATATATTTCGCATAAATTCCAAGCATAACATTGCAAACGATGAATTTGACCCGGTAAAAGTTTCCCTTTTCAGATATACGGTGTCGCACATAACAAGCATGCTCATCTAAAGATTTGCCCTCAACTAAGCTAGTTGGGGTTTCAGCACGAGCACATAGGGATCGAAGATGATCCAAGTAATAAGCTTCAGGAGTGTGATAGATTTTGAGTGGTTCTTCAACCATTCGTTCAGTAGGTACAACTAATTTTTTTGGTATTTTGCGTTTCCTACCCATAACTAAAGATAGAAAACAACTAAGAACAACAAATAAAAATTACTTAGTGATAAAGCAAACAAGCACACACGAGAATATTCACCCCACGCTATTGCTCCCCGACAACGGTGCCAGAAAAAGGTCTTGATAACCCACAAGTATATGGGATCAATTGTAGCTTCTTTTGATAAGTAAGAGTGTCGAACCCAACGAGGAGCTAAAGGTAGAACAAATATTCCCTCAAGTTCTATCGACCACCGATACAACTCTACACACGCTTAACATTCGCTTTACCTAGAACAAGTATAAAACTAGAAGTACTTTATAGGTGTTTCTGGATAGGTTTGCAAGAAAATAAAGAGCGCGTAAATAAAAAGTAGGGGCTGTTTAGATGAAGACACAACTAAGTTAGTTTTAGTAGAGAGCTTTTTGTCACGAGAAAGTTATTTGTCCCTAGGCAATCGATAACTAGACCGGTAATCATTATTGCAATTTTATTTGAGGGAGAGGCATAAGCTAACATACTTTCTCTACTTGGATCATATGCACTTATGATTGGAACTCTAGCAAGCATCCGCAACTACTAAAGATCATTAAGGTAAAACCCAACCATAGCATTAAAGTATCAAGTCCTCTTTATCCCATACGCAAACAACCTACTTACTCGGGTATGTGCTTCTGTCACTCACGCCACCCACCATAAGCAAATCATGAACATATTGCAAACCCTACAGCGGGAATCCCTCACGCTTGCGTGACACGGAGAGCACCATAGGACAGCACCAATAATAAAACATGCAACTCAAACCAATCTTGATCATCAAATAACCCATAGGACAAAATGGATCTACTCAAACATCATAGGATAGCCATACATCATTGGGAAATAATATATAGCGTTGAGCACCATGTTTAAGTACAGATTACAGCGGGTAAGAGAGAGGTTACACCGCTGCATAGAGGGGGAAAGAGTTGGCGATGATGATGGTGAAGTTGTTGGTGAAGATTGTGGTGATGATGAAGGCCACGGCAGCGTTCCGGAGCCACCGGAAGAGAAGGGGAGAGGGGACCCCTTCGTCTTCTTCCTTCACCTCCTCCCTAGATGGGAGAAGGGTTTCCCCTCTGGTCCTTGGCCTCCATGGCATGGGAGGGGCGAGAGCCCCTCCGAGATTGGATCTGTCTCTCTGTTTCTCTCTGTTTCTGCGTTCTCGGTTTCTGCCCTTTCACCGTCTCATATATATATATATATATGGAGATCCGTAACTCCGATTGGATTGAAACCTTGGCCGAGATTTTTTTCCGAAAATTAGCTTTCTTGCGGCCAAAGTAGAGCAGCAACAGCCTCACGGGGGCCCACGAGGGGGGCAGGCGCGCCCCCCTGCCTCGTGCCCCCTCGGGCACCGTCTCGCGTTGATTCTTCTTCCCATATTTTCCAAATATTCCAAAAATATTCTCCGTCCATTTTTATTCCGTTTGGATTCCGTTTGATATGGGGTTTCTGCGAAACATAAAACATGCAACAAACAGGAACCGGCACTGGGCACTGGATCAATATGTTAGTCTCAAAAATAGTATAAAAAGTTGCCAAAAAGTATAAAGTTGTATAATATTGGCATGGAACAATCAAAAATTATAGATACGACAGAGGCGTATCAGCAGGCAGCAAGGCCACGAGCGGACAACATGCCCCAAACGCGGGGATGTAGCAAAACAGCCGCGTAAGCCGGCGAGATGCAAGAACTGTGGTGTTGAAGGGCACCGCCGGAACAACTATCACAAGCAGCAGAAGTTCGGATGAAATAATAGTCTGGGAGATTTTGCGTCATTCACACTTGAATCAGGAAGATCATGTTTTGCCCTGTCAGAGTTGTTGTAATCTCGTAGAACTAGTTCTGAATAAGCAGTTTGATTTAGTAACTGTGTAACAAAGACGTGTTTTTTTGTGCGGTTTGTATGGTCTATTTCATATTTTTGTAGGATGTTTTATTCAGCTATGATGCTGGCATCTGTATTTTCTGAGTATGTTGGCTGAAACTAGTTTGGTCCAGATTGAAGTTCCATGCTGCTTCTGGCAGGACTGACGATATAATAAAAATTGTGACCACTGTTGGCATTTTGTTGTGTTGAATAATGAATTAGAAAGAAAAGTGCTGCCCAGTGGTCGGCAGGCCGACCTGATTGGCACTTGCTGGGGTAGTCATGGATACACCTACCAAGCGTTTTGCTTGCTGAACGAGGGACATAACTTAATGCAGATGGCAACTGTTCTATCATGAGCGGGATTTGGTTTGAAATTTGAGCCACACGGGTGGGAGATGAGTAGTGACTGTGTACAATGGGCGATGGAGGCTAGCTCATCATGTAGCTCGAGCCACTCGAAAGTGAGCAGGCACTACTAGGAAAATGCTTATACACAGGAGCATAGTAGTAGCGCTGTAAAATAGTAACCGCTACTGATATTTAGCAGTAGCACTTTTCCTGACGGGCGCTACTAGTAACTCTGTAGTAGTAGCGCTGGGAATCAAAAACACGCTACTACTATGTGGGACCAGACGAGGCCACCGACGGTAGCTGGAGTTGTAGCGATGTATAGAAACAAGCGCTACTACTAACTGTTTAGTAGTAGCGCTTGATTTTACTGCGCTGCTACTGCTAATGGGCCCCACTTAGTAGTAGCGCTTTTCCTGGAGAGCGCTACTACTAAGACCCATAGCAACAGCGCTACTGCTAGTTGCGGCTGGTGCCACCTTTCCACCCCCTCCCCTTCTCTCCCCCACTTTGCCCTCTCTCCCCCTCATTTCCCCTCTCCACTCTCCACCATTGTTGCTCTTCTTCTCTCTTCCTCCTACTCTCTTCTCTCCTCATTAATGGCACCCTCCTCCATAAATGGTCTATCTCTTTCTCCTACACCTCTCTTGTCTTCCCATTAATTAATGCCCCCCTCCACCATAACCCCTCTCTCCATTAGTTAGCTAGCTAGATTCACCTCTCCTCCCCAACAACTAGATCTAGCTAGCAATTTAGCCATCCACACGTGCTCTTTCGATCGTTCTCTCTCATCATCTAATAATTAACCGCGTGCTCTCGGTCTCTCTCGGGAGATATATAGGTGAGAGTAAAAAAAGTTGTTCATTTCAAGATATGTGTGTGAATGAGAATATGTGTGTTTGGGATATATATATATATGGAGAGATTTGTGCGAGTGACATGCCCTCGAGTTGCTTATGTTTTGCCGAAATGTTGATTTATTTCCGTTTCGGTGAATTTCGAGCAAACTCAATATGTCCTATTTTTAGGCAAGGTCATGCCAAAATTTTATATGACTTTGAAGCATACAATATTTATTTTATAACCCTTTTGCTTGTTATACCGTGCAGTCGGTCATGAAGGTGAGTAGATGGAAGGTGGAGCGGTACATGCAATCCGCGGTGATGGACATGTATGCAAATAATCGGACTAGGATTACATGTCTGTGTGCAAGATGCAAGGAAGGAGTCCTTTTGGACCCTTTTGATCGTGGCACTTTGAAGGCGCACCTACTGATGAATGGTTTCATGGATGGCTATACTCAGTGGATAAGTGAAGAAGATGATGATGAGGAGGACGTCCACATGGTAGGGAATAACGACATGGGGCTAGATGAAGAGATGACCGATCGACATGAAGACGATGGCGCCGGACATGGGGGCGGGGAAGAGTCCGGAAATGACGGCGGCGGAGAAGATTCCAGACACGGTGAAGAAGAGTCTGGACATGGCGGAGAAGAGGCGGCGGTCACGCCGCAGTCTTCTACGCTACTAAGTGCAGTCGTGCAGGACCCTCATGTTCGAGACCTCCTTCGCAAGAGTACGACTAGCGAGAGAGCTGCTTCTAGAGAGGAGGCCAAGCTGGCGCAACTTGAAGTAGAGTCGAGGACTCCATTGTATGATGGTTGCGATCCCGAGGTGACCCGCTTGAGATTCACACTCGAACTTCTAAAGACGAAGGCCAAAAACAAATGGACAGACAAAAGCCTCGATGAGCATTTGAAGTATCTACATAATAATGTTCTTCCCGCGGGGAACCTGTGTCCTACTAGTGTCGAGGAGGCCAAGAAAATCGTTTGCCCTTTTGATTTGCCGCACATTAGGTACCACGCATGCATCAACGATTGCATCATTTATCGGGGGGAGCACGCAGAAAAAACCAGCTGTCTAGTGTGCAATGCTTCTCGATACAAGAAGGCGGGAAAGAAAGCTCCTCAGAAAGTTGTATGGTACTTTCTGATCACTCCCCTCTGCAGCGGTATTTCGTAGATCCTAAGGAAGAAAAGCTCATGCGCTGGCACGCAGAGAGGAAGAAGCCCGACGATGGAGATGATCCTGGGCTGAGACACCTTGTAGATGGTAGCCAGCGGAGAGCATTCAACGCCGTATATGGATTTGTTGCAGAAGGTCCAAGGAACATTGTGCTTGGTGCGAGTACCGATGGCATGAATCCGTTTGGAAACCAGAACACCAACCACAGCACATGGCCCATGTTTGTATGGATGTACAACCTCCCCCCATGGAAGTGCATGAAGACAAAGTACATACACATGAGCATGCTAATTCAAGGGCCGAAACAACCGGGAAATAGTATTAACCTGTATATGGGGCTTCTGCAAGAGGAGCTAGACACGTTATGGAAATCAGCGGCATGGACATGGGACGCCAGCAAAGGAGAGTATTTCCATATGAGAGCCGCGCTGATGACGACAGTGCACGACTATATTGGTTACGTGTACACCTCAGGCCAGGTGTGCCACGGATACTGCGGATGCACGAGGTGCATGGATGATACAACGTCTCAGCAGCTTACGTCAATGAAAGATGGAGGGTCCGGGAAAATCGTGTACATGGGGCATCATAGATGGCTCGAGAAGGATGACCCGTGGAGAAAGCGTGGAGATCTATTCAATGGGTTGGCTGAGCTTCAAGGACCTCCACGTAAGAGGAGCGGCGCCGAAATCGACGAGCTGTTGAGAAACTGGGAACAATGCCCCGCACCGGGAAAGATCAAAAAGGCGCCGGAGCCGCTGCTGAAGGTATGGAAAGCGAGATCTGTTTTTTGGGACTTGGAGTACTGGACCAATCATGACACGCCTCATTGCCTTGATCAAATGCATATCACGAAGAATGTCCTCGAGAGCTTGCTTGGCACACTGATGAACATGCCGGAGAAGACCAAGGATGGGCCGAAGGCAAGGAAAGACTTGGAAGATTTGAAGATCAGGAAAGATCTTCACCGTAAAAAGTTGATGGAGGAGACGGAGACAGAGGAGGGGGGAAGAGGCGGAAAAGTCAACAAGAAGGAGGAGAATTATTGCCCCCCTTTTTGCTTCACCTTAAGTGTGAAGGAGATCGATCAATTCATCAAGTGCCTTATGGGAATCAAAGTCAGTTCCGGTTACTGTGGGAAGATAAGCAGATTTCTAGACCCCAAGAAGAAAAGGTTCAGCGGGCTGAAGTCTCATGACTGTCACGTGATGATGACGCAGATACTCCCGGTTGCCATTAGAGGGATAACGGAGAAGCACGTCTGTGACATGCTTCTGGTCTCTGCAACTTCTTCGACGTTATCTCTCGAAAGTCCGTAAGTGTGAAGCAGCTCCGAAGGCTACAGGAAGACATCGTTGTCATACTATGTGAGCTTGAGATGTACTTCCCGCCCGCGTTCTTTGATGTCATGGTGCATCTGTCTGTCCACATCATGGATGACATCATCGACCTCGGGCCGACATTCCTTCACAGCATGATGCCGTTCGAGAGGATGAATGGGGTCATCAAAGGATTCGTTCGTACCATGTCCCGTCTCGAAGGGAGCATCGTCTAGGGGTATCTGACGCATGAGTGCGTCTCCTTTTGCGAGAATTATATAAGCGTCGGAGACCCTGTTGTTGGTTTGCCCGTCAAGAAGCACGATGGGAAGCTCGAAGGAGATGGTCACAACAACGGCCAGAGGGAATTGCACGTGGACTACTCGGATCGACGAAACGACTTTGACAGGGCTAACTTAGTAGTGCTACAACACCTAGATGTGGTAGATGATTATGTGGTACGGCACAAACAAAGCATCGCAAAGAAGTACCGTGATAAGGGGATGCTAAAGACGGGCGACGAAGTTACTGTAGAGCACAACGCCACTTTCTTCCGTTGGTTCAAAGAGCAAGTTCTTGAAAATCCCCCGGAAGAGGGCAGTTCGGACGGATTGCTCATACACGCCTTAGCACATGGCCCCGCGCCCAAGCTCCCGACCTATCAGTCCTACGATATCAATGGGTACACGTTCTACACGGAGGCCAAAGACATGGACAGTGATTACCAGAACTCTGGGGTGACAATTCAATGCGTGACCGACACCAACGGCACAACTGAAAGATTCTATGGAAGGGTCGAAGAGATCTGGGAGCTTGACTATGCTGGAATGCACGATGCGACGATGTTCCGTGTCAGATGGGCCAAGGACGTCATAAGAGAAAACAAGTATTTCACCACCATGTCTATACCCGACGCGAAGAGCACTCCCGTGAACGTTAACGTCATCGCAGAAAATGAGCCATGGGTACACGCTAAGCACGTGACACAATGCTTCTTCATAACCGACCCGGCCAATCCCAGCCGTGTTGTCGTGAGGAGATCCAAAAGGAGCATCGTCGGAATGGATGGAGTCGCCAACGAGGAAGATACGACCAATACGGCAACCCGATGAGGGAAGATGACGATGATGATGAAGCATACGTGAAAAGAAGAATCAAGACTACATTACCTAAGAAAGATCGTACTCCATGGCTCCGGAAAAGTCACAAGGAGGGGCTCAATTACTCGGCAACGAACAAGAAAGGGAAGAAGCTCGATGTGAAACGTCGTCGACGTAGCTGATCAGAAACCTACATTTATATATATGTATCTATTTTGTGTACGCACTTAAGTAACCGTTATCGGTCAACTGATATGTTACCACCACATGCATGGTTCCGGTGATATTAGCGCAGTGAGGGAGAGGGAGACGCCGTCATCGGGAGAAAAACAAAAAAACAAAAACAAAAGGGAGAAAGCAGTACAAAAGAAAAAGAAAAGTAAACAGAAAAGAAAAGGAAAATAATAAAAGAAAAGAAAACTAAAAACTAGAAAAGGAAAAAAATTGGAACAGTTAGCAGTAGCACTGGATTGTGAACCAGCGCTATAGCTAAGATAGCTATAGCGCTGGGTCCTAAACAAGCGCTACTATTATGTGCCATTAGCAGTACCGTTGCATTACAGCCCAGCGTTATAGCTAAGTTAGCTATAGCGCTGGATCCTAACCCAGCGCTACTACTATTTTGAGTTAACCATCATGAGGGCTCAAATTTTGCCAAGTCCCAACCCCACTCTCCCACCCTCTTCCCCCACTCTGTCGCCGCCGTCGTCGCCTTGCCCGCCCTCACGCCGTCCGTCGCCCTCGACCGCTGGCGGTCGCCCTGGCCGCCGTTGACCTCGTCGCCGGCCGTCTCCCGAGCCCGCCCTCGACCTCACAGGTGTCTCCCCTGCCCGCCCTCGACCACAACGCCGCCCCCGCCTCTCCCTTGCCCGCGCGCCCTCGACCTTGCTGCCACCGCCGTCCACCGCCCTCGACCGCCGCCGCCCGAGCCCGAGCTCCCTCGCCGTAAGCCTCTCCTCTCCCTGCCCTCCTCTCCCTCTCCTCTCCCCTGCCCTCCTCTCTCTCTCTCTCTCTCTCTCTCTCTCTGTTTAGGGCAAGTTAGCAAATTTAGCAAAAAAATATTAGCAAAGTTAGCAAATTTAGCAAAGTTATCAACTTTTCTTAGCAAATTAGGGCAGTAACTGATTAGCAATTTTTTTTGTTTTTTAGCAAGTTAGCAATTTTTGTAGCAAGTTAGCAAAAAATTAGGTATAAAAAACAGTAGCAAAAAAAATTTAAAAATAGTAGCAAAGTTTAAAAAACAGTAGCAAAAAATTAGGTATAAAACAGTAGCAAATTTAGCGAAGTTAGCAAAATTTTGAGCAAGTTAGCAAAAACAGTAGAGATAGAGAGAGAGAGAGAGAGAGAGAGAGAGAGAGAGAGCAAGTTTGTGCTAGGAGTTAGCTATGTATGAACCCTAGGAGCAAGTTTGAGCAACTTTGTAGCTATTTTTGTCATTTTTGTGTATTTAAGTACAAGCATGCTTTTGCTTCAATGATATATGTCATTGATGTTATCTGTTGGTTTTGCAATGTTGGTTGAATGTCGAAAAATATCCGAGTGGCCTGTATTTTGCCGGAATGTTGATTCATTTCCGTTCCGGCAAATTTCAGGCGCTCCATATGTCCACTTTTTAGCAAAGGTCATGCCGAAAATTTCCGTAATTTTCGGCATGACTTGTGCTAGAAACTAGGACATATGGAGTACCCGGGATTGCCGGAAGGGGAATGAATCAACATTCCGACCAAATATAGGCCCCTTTTTCTCTTCATTATATCTTTTATTTACAATTGTTGAATAGGAAACATGTCTACCGACGCCGAAGTCGTGGGTGGTTCTTCTCGCCTCGCAGACCCCATCGAGGTAGCAAATCACTATTTCGATTACCTGGACGAACACCAGATGGGGTTGCATGGTGGCAGCAGTGGCACCAACCCCGACACCGACGCCGACACCAGCACTGGCACCGGCACCGATACCACCCCCGAGACTGGCAACGATGTTGTCGTAGCCGGTAAAGCAACGAAGAAGAAGAGGACACGAAGACCAAACGAGCTTGGCATCGGACAAATTGTGGTCACGGAGATGCACCCCAAGAAGTTAGAGCCAATGGCGCCAGAGGATGTGCACTCGTGCTGGGGAAATCAACTTGGATGCATCCTCATGGAAACCCAACATCAACGACAAGAGGTTGAAGCAGATACCACATATGGAGCACATGCTCATAAAGAAGTTGCACAATAGGTTCCTGTTCCCCGGCCGGAATGAAGGCAAATATAAAGAGCCGTGGGACGGCGTCGCGATGACAAAGATAAACGACAAGGCGATGGTGACATTCACCAACGACTTGTCCTCCTGGAAAGTTCGGGTGAAAAAAGCGATTGCGAAGAATGAACCGTGGTCCAAGATTCATGATGATAATCCGACAATAACAGAAAGGACTTTGAAAAATTCAAGGAGAATTGCGGTAAAGAAGAAGCCAAGGCAAGGTCGGAGAAAATGAAGGCGCTCCAGGCCAGGAAAACGCCTCCCCACCGCCTCGAAAGCCGTGGTTACGAGGGGAAGAGGCACATATGGGCCAAGGAGGACGCCAAACATGAAAGTCTTGGAATCCCAAACCCCTTGGCAGAGTTCACCGACCCGCTGGAGCATGACTGGATCAGGGCCCGGTACAAGTGGGACAAAGTCAAAATGATCTTTTACATGGACCCGAACACGAGGGAGTTCATGAGACTTCTGGTAATTGTTATATTACCACATTATCATATTAGCTTCCAATCAATTTGACTGCAAGTTTTGTCACATTAGTAAACCATCCACGTTCCTTTTCCAGAAAGAGCAGCACCAAAAGGCAGCCGAAAGCGACGAGTCGTCACAGTCCTCGGCGAGGCCCAAGTGGGACACCCCATTCAACCGGGCCCTGAACATACTGAAAAAGGTCCCGGTGGACAAGCCGCCGTCCTATGGACGTGGGCACAACGTCGGAGATGGCGCCTCGTGGAAGACATGCTACCACGAGGAGCCAGAGGAAAAAAGGAAGAGACGGTTGGTCGTCACTCAGCAGAGCATCGATGAGAAGATCGCGATTGCGGTCAATAAGACCAAAGTTGAGACCAAAGAAGAGTTGCTCGGGGCAGTCAATGCAGCGGTCACTGACGCGGTGGCCAGCTTGATTCTAGCAATTTTCGATTGGTCGAAGAGCAATCCAAATGCACGGCCGGAGGACTTTCCCCTTCCCAGCTTTGTCGGGATCAATTCGGCGAACACCACAGCACCAACACCTGCCCAAGCAACCGCAAAAGGTCCCGTTCCTGTTCATAGCAGCCCGACCTCCGTCTCTGGCATGCTCGGCGGGCCTTCGTCACTGGCTGAGCTCGACGCCCTCACGGTAATTACGCGTCATACCCTTTTCACCAGCATGTCTATAGTCTTTCATTTCAGTTGCCTTTCAGATGTTTGACATCGCAGACATGTCTCCTTCGTGGGCCGATGACACCCCGTGCACCCTAGTCTACGACATCAAGGGCCAGAAGGTGGCTGTGGGAAAGGCAATGATCGTGAAGCCGAAGGACCGCATGTTCCACATCCGAGAGATGCCCGATGGCGTCTTCAAGGTTAACGTGGCCAGTGTCTTAGCGGGCTTCGAGGATTTTCCTGCTCCGGTACCAGTTAATGACGACAAGACCTCTAAGATGATTGGCGCATGCAAGAGCTGGTTCTTGCCTTGGCCGAAGTCTCTTCTTCGTCTCGAGGCGCCCAGTATCACGCCAACGCCACCTTCTCACACTACACCACAACACCGATGTAAGGACAGAACAACTGCCGGGAGAAGGCTCTTTAAAGGGCAGATAAACTACCGGGACAGTGGTTCTCCCGGCAGATAGAACCACCACGAGAACGGCTGCCGGGGATTACTTGTCCCGGCAGATAAACTTCTCCCGGCTGTTTTTCTGCCCTGGCCCATGAATTTGCCGGCAGTCATTTTCTCCCGGCAGATTGGTCAGGACAAGTGAAACTACAATTACCGGCAGTTCAACTACCTGCACAAGCACATTTACCCGGCAAATATTACGCCAGCAAGTTGATTTGGCTAGGAAATTTTCTAGGCATTCGTATAATATCCATCCACTATATATGTCTAGGCAACCAGGACATATCACACAATTTATACATGCAATTCAGTCAAAGTAACATACAGGCTTCATTGAGATCTTAAACTTCATTCGATAAACAAAACGACCATATATAAGGAGGCTGTTCCACAAAAGGAGTACATATATGTTTGCCACAACCAAAATAAAGTAGTGCCACAAGAACAGATGTACATATGTTTCTAGATGTGTGCCACACAACCAAAATGAGCTTAACAAGCACCAAAATGAGCAAAGCAAATCTCTAGGTTCAACAAACAAGACATATGACATTATCACTCCATCTTAATTGTAGGTCTTCCAAATTTCCAGCAGCTTGAAGATCTTACAAACCTTAGTGAACTTGTGTACCTTTGGGAAACCTGCAACAAATCGGAAGATGTTACATACAACAGTTGCATTCAGCACTTAAGGAAGAAGTTACAACAATCACATGCAACAGCTGCATATGTTCTGAAATATAGAGCAACCAGTAAAATCTCTACTATAGTAGAGAACAAGTCCATTTTTTATTATCTTAACAAGTAACAAGCTTATTTTCTCATCAAAATGTAGTGTGCAAAGTCTGTACAAATATTAACAGGAAGATGTTACAACAATCATATACAACAGCCGCATGGCCACATACAACAGCTGAATATGTTCTGAAACATAGAGCAACTAGTAACATCTCTAGAGTAATCTCTACTTTAGTAGAGAACATGTCCATTTTTATCATACTAACAGTAGCAAGTTTATCTTACCTCTCATCCAAATATAGTGTGCAAAGTCTCTACAAATATTAACAGTAAATAGTACGTGTACCTACCTTGTACAGCAGAAAGTGGTATACGCATGTTACATGCACAAAGTTACTGTACTAGCCAGCGAAAAAAGGAAAACTAATTTGAATCCTTATCAGCTTGAGGATTGTCACTACAAGATGGCACGAATTTTGAGAAGACAGTTTGACAGGCTTGCAAATATCTTAAGAAAATAATAATATAAAACTTAACAATATGACAAGGTATTACCATCCAAAAAACTTGAATGCAAGTAAGTTATCATCAAATGACACTCCTAATAAGGCAGAGACACTAAAGATGTCCACAATCAGCTTTAATTTAAGAAACTGAGTCATATTAACAAATCTAAGATTTCAAAAGTGCAGCAGCAGAGTGGTAGTTATATATTAAGTTTCAGGCCAACAATAACAATGAATAAGCATGTGGTTCCAAGCTCTGATTCCTTGCCAGAAGTAATCCATAAACATCATATGGGAAACTTCTTTGTTACTCAAGCAAACTTCTTTCTCACGATATACATTGGAGTCTGCAACATGCAGAGACAGATAATGCCTGCCAGACATGAATCTCAAAAGAACATCTTCCAAGAAGGAACTTACATTAGCTTGTCATAGTTATTCATAAATGATATGGCTGTAAGGTTGGTGTTATTATCGCCAAAGCATTATAATCCACCTCCATCAGCAAAAATAAAACAATGACAAGTAGCTTGAATTATATTCCTTGGTAGAATATATCAATAAGTACATATTATTACATGCTTGTGTAGCTATGACTATTTTTAAGTGGTTGTTGTAGCGTCCTCTTTTATCAGGTTTAGTAGAAGTTCATCTAGAGTGTAATAGAAGAAATGCATAGCTTTAATTCAAAACCATTGAGAAATAATATATACTAACAATATAAGGTGTAGAACTCGAAGCAGGATACAGGTTAACTACAATGTCAATATATATATTAACAGTGAGAAGCTTTTGAGAAGTGCCTAGATTTAGTTATGTTTAAATTTTAGGGACAAGATTGCTTCTAACAATTTCTAGGCAGAACCACCATAAGACCTAGAGCTCCAGCCCTTTCCCAAAGCTTATATCACTCCATATTCTATCCATCAGCAAAGAAATGTGAGTGCTAAGCAGCAATGATGGAAAAAAATCGGAATTAGTGCTGATTTCTAACACTACCTGCATGTAACAAGTACTGCTACACTACCCAGGTGCCCAAATTCAGAGCAACAAAGGTCAATGGGGAAAACCAAAAGCATGCACTTTACTGAAATAGTAAGGAGTTTTAACCCACATTGGAACAAATATAACTGAAATCCTAATAGAGGCAAAAAAATCATACACCCGAAGAATTAACAAGAAAATGCCAGCGCGATTTATCATCAATTCATCAAACCGATAGAAAAATTAAGGCATGGGAAATAAGAAAACATAATCGAAACAGCTGATGAAAATTTCAAATTCTCAAGATTTTGTTAGGAGAAGAACTTTGCATAAGTTTGAAGATTCTAAACTGTTCATATTTGGGCGATGATCTTGCTCACAATATTTATGTTTGACAGATGGATCAGAAATGAAAGCGAACGTGAGTAACATGCCCATCTTTTTTTTAACGAAACATGGCCTACATTCTAAGAATCCTCCATATGACCGTATACCTGAGCCTTTTCTTGTTTTGTTTTCTAAACTGACCCTTAGACCTGAAATAGGACTATATACTTTTGCTATTATAGCTGATAGGGACAAACTAACTATATGGCTTCATGTACGCATAACAATGCCTTCCACGGTTTCGCCCGCTGCTCCGGATCATTCGGCAAGCCCCCTGCGGCCTCGCCAGACACCGAGCATCTACAAGAGTCAAGAGACCAAGCCACCTGCCACCAAGGTAATTTCCCTTTCTGAAATCTGAATCATGTTCACCTCATATAGTCATATGATAGTTATTAGTGATGTTTTTTTAGAAAAAATAGTAGTGTTGGTTTTCACTAGCTGAAGAATCCAATTCCAAGGAATATACATCTACTTGAAGAAAATAATGTTGTTTATGCCATTGGGCATCCACCTACATGATATTTCTGTACCTGTAACCTGTTCATGCTCAATCAACCAGCTTAAAAACTAAAATCGAAATGAATCATGTTCTGTTTTGATCAATCTGCTGTTTTGCATTTTGGAACCGGCAGGTTGATTCCGGCTGTCCGGCCCACGCCTCGCCGGTGAGGCGCTAGAAGCCATCCATCTATCCAGGCATCTACAAGAGACCAAGCCACCAATGTAATTTCTCCTCTGTTTTTTTAACAAATCTCAAGCTTTTTTGTTAATTGCCGCTGATAGAAGCCATCCATCTATATTCCTTAATAAAATATGTGAAGAAGCACCTAAGGAACAAAAGATTTAGTTGGTGCGTTAGACCATGAGTATCCTTGTTAACTCTGAAAAGACATACAGGGAAACAAACAGGTGATAGCATCTTGATCCATACATACAGGTGATGAGCACGATGATGATAGAGGCGTTGTGGTGCTCACTGGTAGCGAGTGTAGAGGAAGTGGTGGCGCAGCGCGTGGTTGAACAATTAGTGGTTGAGCTCGACAGGGCCGGCGTGGAGCAGCTCTACCAGTACCGCTCCATCCGTCCCCCACAGCAGCAGGTGCTGCACGGCTGCAACCCGAGATGGTGCAGGCCCGACGAAGAGGAACGCTCGATGTCGATGCAGCTCGCGGTTGACCCTTCTTGAACTGGATACCATGTTCGGAAGGCAGTGGCGTTGGGAGTGTGGGGGAGGGAGTCCTTGGAGAGGCCGTCGGGGACGAACTCCTCTGGAGACAGGCGACTACCCTCTCAGCTGATTTGGACGAGGCGGACGGGATGGTGATGGGGGAAGCGGTGATGGGGAGGTGAACAACCGGGGCGGCGTTGATGAGTCCCGGAGCGGCCAGATCCGGCAGCATCGACCACCAGTGCGGCCAGACCGCCAGATCCGGCAATGACAAGTTCGGGCCGCTTCCATGGAAATGGCAGCTGAGCGGAGGAAGAGAGGTAGGACGGCGGCGCACAGGGAAGGGGAGAACGGGCCGGCCAAAAGTAGGGTTAGGAAGGGACGGCGGTGGAGTGGGGGGCGGCGGCGGCGGCGGTGGGTCTGTGATTTGGGGAAGTAGGGTTTGGAATGGACGGGAGTGGGCGGGTCGATTAGGAGGGATTTGGGGAAGAGAGGTTGGGCTAGGCCGCGAAACCTTTTAGATGTCTCCCGCGCTAGGCCCGATACTATTTCAGGTTGGCGCCAAATAAGGGGGCCCGGCAGAAAATGGGCCGTGGTTGTGTTGTCCCGGCAGAATATGCGCCTGAAAAGTATACCGGCAGTGTCTATGCCCCTGTGGCTCAAGTTCTACCGGCAGTTTGCGTGCCCTCAAGTATATATATCGGCAGTAACAAATGTCCCGACAGATAGTTTGCCCTTATTCAGCAATTTCTCCCGGCAGTTAACTGCCCCCAATTAAGTGTTGTGGTGTAGTGTCAAGAAGGTATGAACACAACCCCACCTACCAAATTACCTGCACCTGTCGTGGCGGTTGGTAGCGTACGACGCGAGGGAGAGCCTCCATTAGTGCCAGATCATGTCGTCCCCGCTGCCGAAGAAGCAAATGTTGATGATGACATGGAGGATGATGATGATGACCCAGACAAGTATTTCAATACCACCTATGATGATGGAGGATTGATGGCTCAGGACAACGAAGACTCAGGTTATGAGCGTGGAGATGATGACTTGATGCTGTCTGATTAGCCGGAGCCGGAACGTCCTAAGGCGGAATGCAAAAAGTCTCTCTTCAAGCGATCCTCGCAGGAGATGCCTCCAGATGCCGCCTGTACCCAGCAACCCCCCGAGGGCCGTCCACTGATTAGCCCAACGACATTGGGGGTGGTGGTGAGGGAAGGTATGGTGGGCTCACTACCGCCACCCACCGAGAAGCAAAGGAGGAGACTGGACAAGAAAGGCCCTAAAGGCGCCAGAGCTGCTTCAAGAAGCCAGCCGCCTCTGAAGCCCCGGGTGGTAGACAGAATACCTGTCGAAGGTAAGACGTGTTTCCATGTCGCCGGTGAGCCGATCCTACCTGCCAAAGCGCTAGAGCACATACTGAACAATGATCTAAAGAGACTCCATGAAGATGTGCTAGCCAGAGAGAAAAGCCTTCTGATCGCGAAAGAACCAGGATACCCGCTTTACGCGGCTCAGGTGCCGGGTGGGAAGTTGTACGTCGAGAACTGGCCCGCGAATCAGTTCATCCTACGATTTGACTACATCTACGACATGTTCCACATGACCAAGCTGGATTTCCAGTTCATCCGCATGTATGTGTTGTATCTCAACTACTTCATCAGGATCGAGAACATAAATATATCTGCGTTGTGGACCCGTACTATATGCACGAGAGCTTCTTGGCAGTTTGCAAAGAGCACCGTGACTATGCGAGCAAGTACCTCGGCGAAATCATGATCGCTAATAAGGACAAGGAAGTGATTCTCCTGCCTTATCATCCCACATAAGTCATCTGCGCATATCCTTTCGTAAGTGTTAATCATTCCTTTGCAAGCATGGAGGCTAATTTGAGGTGTACTTAATTTGCGCAGCGGGGGCGGCGTCGTGCTCATCGTTCTATCCCTGGAATACTCCCATGCTATGTACTTGGACTCATCGAAGAACATCAAGAAAAAGGATTACACGCACATAAAGGGTGTTCTCGATAGTGCCCTGATAAGCTTCAGCCTGTCTAGTGGATATATCAAGGTGAAAAGGCATAGGAAGTCCGGGCTGGTTTTCTGCCATAAGACCAACTTCTGCTACATCCAACAATCGCACACCAATAGGGCTGATGGATTCTACCTCATGCATCACCTGATCAAGTACGGAAGGGATAATCAACACCTTCGCATGTCACCTACTACCGAAGATGCCGAGATTGTCAGCTGGGCCACAAGCATAGGAACGACACCGGATCATCGAATCCGAGCTGAGTTTTATCACGTACAGTGTGAACTTGCCTGATACGTCTCCAACGTATCTATAATTTTTTATTGTTCCATGCTATTATATTATTTGTTTTGGATGTTTATGGGCTTTATTATGCACTTTTATATTATTTTTGGGACTAACCTATTGACCTAGAGCCCAGTGCCAGTTCCTGTTTTTTTTCCTTGTTTCAGTGTTTCAAAGAAAAGGAATATCAAATGGAGTCGAAACGGAATGAAACCTTCTGGAGAAGTTATTTTTGGAAGGAAAGCTACCCGAAAGACTTGGAGTGCATGTCAGGAAAGAAACGAGGGAGCCACGAGGCAGGGGGCGCGCCCACCGCCCCAGGGCGCGCCCTCCACCCTCGTGGGCCCCTCGTGGCTCCCCTGGCGTACTTCTTCCTCCTATATATACCCATATACCCTAAAAACTTCGGGGAACAGAATAGATCGGGAGTTCCGCCGCCGCAAGCCTCTGTAGCCACCAAAAACCAATCGGGACCCTATTCCGGCACCCTGCCGGAGGGGGGAACCCTCACCGGTGGCCATATTCATCATCCCGGCGATCTCCATGACGAGGAGGGAGTAGTTCACCCTCGGGGCTGAGGGTATGTACCAGTAGCTATGTGTTTGATCTCTCTCTCTCTCTCGTGTTCTTGATTTGGCACGATCTTGATGTATCGCGAGCTTTGCTATTATAGTTGGATCTTATGTTGCTTCCCCCCCTCTACTCTCTTGTAATGGATTGAGTTTTCCCTTTGAAGTAATCTTATCGGATTGAGTCTTTAATGATTTGAGAACACTTGATGTATGTCTTGCCGTGCGTATCTGTGGTGACAATGGGATATCACGTGATTCACTTGATGTATGTTTTGGTGATCAACTTGCGGGTTCCGCCCATGAACCTATGCATAGGGGTTGGCACACGTTTTCGTCTTGATTCTCCGATAGAAACTTTTTGGCACTCTTTGAGGTTCTATGTGTTGGTTGAATAGATGAATCTGAGATTGTGTGATGCATATCGTATAATCATACCCACGGATACTTGATGTCACATTGGAGTATCTAGGTGACATTAGGGTTTTGGTTGATTTGTGTCTGAAGGTGTTATTCTAGTACGAACTCTAGGGCTGTTTGTGACACTTATAGGAATAGCCCAACGGATTGATTGGAAAGAATAACTTTGAGGTGGTTTCGTACCCTACCATAATCTCTTCGTTTGTTCTCCGCTATTAGTGACTTTGGAGTGACTCTTTGTTGCATGTTGAGGGATAGTTATATGATCCAATTATGTTATTATTGTTGACAGAATTTGCACTAGTGAAAGTATGAACCCTAGGCCTTGTTTCCTAGCATTGCAATACCGTTTACGCTCACTTTTACCACTTGTTACCTTGCTGTTTCTATATTTTCAGATTACAAAAACCTATATCTACCATCCATATTGCACTTGTATCACCATCTCTTCGCCGAACTAGTGCATCTATACAATTTACCATTGTATTGGGTGTGTTGGGGACACAAGAGACTCTTTGTTATTTTGTTGCAGGGTTGTTTGAGAGAGACCATCTTCATCCTACGCCTCCCACGGATTGATAAACCTTAGGTCATCCACTTGAGGGAAATTTGCTACTGTACTACAAACCTCTGCACTTGGAGGCCCAACAACGTCTACAAGAAGAAGGTTGCGTAGTAGACATCAAGCAGTTTCTGGCGCCGTTGACGGGGAGGTGAGTGCTGGAAGGTATATCTTTAGATCTTGCAATCGAATCTTTTTGTTTCTTGTTTTATCACTAGTTTAGTCTATAAAAGAAAACTACCAAAAAAATGGAATTGAGTTTGTCTCATACGCTTCATCTTTTTAATATCTTTCGTGAGTATGATGGGAAGGAAAATTGTGCCAAAGTGTTAGAAGAAGAATGCATTAAAATGTTTGGCATTAAATCTTTGAATGATGAGCATGATTGCAATGTTGTTAGTATGAACTCCTTGAATATCCATAGTACTAATGATGACTGCACTAGTTATGATGAAAATGGCTCCTATAAACATGTCAATTTTTGTGGAGTGCATTGGGTTTGCAAATACACACCAAATAGGGAAGATAGATATTGCAAGAGGCATAAGCATTTAGAAACTAAATTGTTGCAAGAAAGGCTGGATGTTTGGGCTGAAAATTTAAATTTTCTTGGCCGTACTTGTGAACTTTGCAATGAAAGTGGTCATTTAGCTATCTGATGCAAATTGTTTCATGATCTAATCGTGTCCAAAAATTGTGATGAGTTGATTTCCCTTGCACATTATAATGAACTTAGCTTGCTTATGGGTTGCGAAGAAATGAAACATATAACTAGGCATCTTCCAGAATTTTCCTGCTATAAACTTCTTGGTTTTGATCTAGAAGAAATTTATATGTATTGTGCGGTGAATTGCATTGAAAATCCTTATATTGCCAATTACATAAAGAAAAAAAAACAAATAGAAGATGAAGAGAATACTAACGAAAGGGAAGAGACTTCCCAATATTCTCCTATTATTTCTTATGATGAATCAGGTAACGAGGAGGAGCCTTTTATTCAACCAATCTCACTAATAAGGAGCTCCAAAAAGAGGATTGAACCCACACATGATGTGGTGAAGAAGAAGAAAAGAAAAAGGAAGAGAGGTAAAAAGATATCTCTCCCAAATAATGTTGCTCCTATCATTGTTGTGCCTCATGAAAATGAATCAAAAATAATTGTGGAAGATGATGCACTTGATGATGATCTCGTTATGCCTATTGCTTGTTGTGATGATTATGATTGGGAAGATAATGATACTCCTTATGATCTTGAAAATCTTTTTGGCACTTGCTTGGAATATGACAATTGCTATACTATTGGTGCCATCCATACTATTAATGATGAGAGTGATTATGCTTATGATATGAAAAGGCCCAAGCTTGGGGATGCTATTTTTGGAGAAGATTATGTTTTTGAGAATGTATTTGCTGCAATTAATGTTTGTCCCAAGCTTGGGGATGCTATGTCTAATGAAGATGATATTTTTAGCCTCTCAAGTTTCGATATGCAAATTTACAATGATGATAGCATGCCTCCTACCTATGATGATTATATTGATGAAAGTGGGTTTGGAAGAGTGTCAACTTTAGGAAGTAATGATCCCACTATTTTGGAGGATGTTGAATCTTATAATATTTATGAAAGTGGATTTGGAGAGGTCATGACTTTGTTTAGTGATGTATCCACTATTTCGGAAGATGTTTCAATTGATTATGATGAGAACAAAGTTGCTACTTACGATGATTATTGTGATGAAACTTATGCTATAAAGAGTAGTGATGATTATATTTATAAAATTGTCATGATTATGATTACCCTTTTTCTGAACATTACTCATTTAATGTGGAAACAATTTATAGTATTCGAGTCTTTTATGATACTCTCACTATTCCGAATGAGAAGAATTTTGCTTATGTGAGAGTAGTAAATTTTCTATGCAAGTAGATCATGAAAAGAATGCTTTAGGTGCTGGTTATATTGTTGAATTCATTCATGATGCTACTGAAAATTATTATGAGGGAGGAACATATGCTTGTAGGAATTGCAATAATATCAAGTTTCCTCTCTATGTGCTTAAAGTTTTGAAGTTATGCTTGTTTTGCCTTCCTATGCTAGTTGATTATTGTTCCCATAAGTTGTTTGCTCACAAAATCCCTATGCATAGGAAGTGGGTTAGACTTAAATGTGGTAGTCATATGCTTCATGATGCTCTCTTTATGTTTTAATTCTTATCTTTTATGCGAGCATCATTGAAATCATCATGCCTAGCTAGGGGCGTTAAACGTTAGCGCTTGTTGGGAGGCAACCCAATTTTATTTTAGTTTCTTGCTTTTTGGTTCTGTTTAGTAATAAATAATCCATATAGCTTCTGTTTAGATGTGGTTTTGTGTTTTAATTAGTGTTTGTGCCAAGTAAGACCTATAGGATCTTCTTGGATGATAGTTATTTGATCTTGCTGAAAATTCCAGAAACTTTCTGTTCACGAAAACAATTGTTTAAAATCACCAGAACATGATAAAATCCTGATTACAATTGCAGAAGATCAATAATCAAATTATCTAGGCCGTCCTATTTTGGTAGAATTTTTTGAGTTCCAGAAGCTTGCGTTAGTTACAGATTACTAAAGACTGTTTTGTTTTTGACAGATTCTGTTTTTCGTGTGTTGTTTGCTTATTTTGATGACTCTATGGCTAGTAAAATAGTTTATAAACCATAGAGAAGTTGGAATACAGTAGTTTTAACACCAATGTAAATAAAGAATGAGTTAATTACAGTAACTTGAGGTGGTGTTTTGTTTTCTTTCGCTGACGGAGCTTACGAGTTTTCTGTTGAGTTTTGTGTTGTGAAGTTTTCAAGTTTTGGGTGAAGATTCGATGGACTATGGAATAAGGAGTGGCAAGAGCCTAAGCTTGGAGATGCCCAAGGAACCCCAAGGTAATATTCAAGGACAACCAAAAGCCTAAGCTTGGGGATGCCCCGGAAGGCATCCCCTCTTTCGTCTTCGTTCATCGGTAACTTTACTTGGAGCTATATTTTTATTCACCACATGATATGTGTTTTGCTTGGAGCGTCATTTTATTTTCTTTTGTTTTGCTTGCTGTTTGAATAAAATATCAAGATCTTAAATTCTTAAATATTAGAGAGTCTTCACATAGTTGTATAATTATTCAACTACTCATTGATCTTCACTTATGTCTTTCGGAGTAGTTTGTCGTTTGCTCTAGTGCTTCACTTATATCTTTTAGAGCACGGTGGTAATTTTATTTTGAAGAAATATATGAACTCTCATGCTTCACTTATATTATTTTGAGAGTCTTTAGAACAGCATGGTAATTTGCTTTGGTTATGAATTTAGTCCTAATATGATAGGCATCCAAGATGGGTATAATAAAAACTTTCATATAAAGTGCATTGAATACTATGAGAAGTTTGATTCCTTATAATTGTTTTGAGATATGAAGATGGTGATATTAGAGTCATGCTAGTTGAGTAGTTGTGAATCTGAGAGATACTTATGTTAAAGTTTGTGATTCCCGTAGCATGCACGTATGGTGAACCGTTATGCGATGAAGTCGGAGCATGATTTATTTATTGATTGTCCTCCTTATGAGTGGCGGTCGGGGACGAGCGATGGTCTTTTACTACCAATCTATCCCCCTAGGAGCATGCGCGTAGTACTTCGTTTCGATAACTAATAGATTTTTGCAATAAGTATGTGAGTTCTTTATGACTAATGTTGAGTCCATGGATTATACACACTCTCACCCTTCCACCGTTGCTAGCCTCTCTAGTACCACGCACCTTTCGCCGGTATCATACACCCACCATATATCTTCCTCAAAACAGCCACCATACCTACCTATTATGGCATTTCCATAGCCATTCCGAGATATTATTGCCATGCAACTTTCCACTGTTCCGTTTATTATGACACTCTCCATCATTGTCATATTGCTTTGCATGATCATGTAGTTGACATCGTATTTGTGGCAAAGCCACCGTTCATAATTCTTTCATACATGTCACTCATGAGTCATTGCACATCCCGGTACACCGCCGGAGGCATTCATATAGAGTCATATTTTGTTCGAAGTATCGAGTTGTAATTCTTGAGTTGTAAGTAAATAAAAGTGTGATGATCATCATTATTAGAGCATTGTCCCAGTGAGGAAAGGATGGTGGAGACTATGATTCCCCCACAAGTCGGGATGAGACTCCGGACGAAAAATAAAAAAAAGAGAAAAAAAGAGGCCATAAAAAAGAGAGAGAAAAGGCCCAAATAAAAAAAACAAAAAATGAGAGAAAAAGAGAGAAGGGGCAATGCTACTATCCTTTTACCACACTTGTGCTTCAAAGTAGCACCATGATCTTCATGACAGAGAGTCTCCTATGTTGTCACCTTCATATACTAGTGGGAATTTTTCATTATAGAACTTGGCTTGCATATTCCAATGATGGGCTTCCTCAAAATGCCCTAGGTATTCGTGAGCAAGCGAGTTGGATGCACACCCACTTAGTTTCTTTTGTTGAGCTTTCATACACTTATAGCTCTAGTGCATCTATTGCATGGCAATCCCTACTCACTCACATTGATATCTATTGATGGGCATCTCCATAGCCCGTTGATACGCCTAGTTGATGTGAGACTATCTTCTCCTTTTTGTCTTCTCCACAGCCACCATTCTATTCCACCTATAGTGCTATGTCCATGGCTCACGCTCATGTATTGCGTGAAGATTGAAAAAGTTTGAGAACATCAAAAGTATGAAACAATTGCTTGGCTTGTCATCGGGGTTGTGCATGATGTAAATACTTTGTGTGGTGAAGATAGAGCATAGCCAGACTATATGATTTTGTAAGGATAACTTTCTTTGGCCATGTTATTTTGAGAAGACATGATTACTTTGTTAGTATGCTTGAAGTATTATTATTTTTATGTCAATATTAAACTTTTGTTTTGAATCTTATGGATCTGAATATTCTTGCCACAATAAAGAAGATTATATTGATAAAAATGTTAGGTAGCATTCCACATCAAAAATTCTGTTTTTATCATTTACCTACTCGAGGACAAGCAGGAATTAAGCTTGGGGATGCTGATACGTCTCCAACGTATCTATAACTTTTTATTGTTCCATGCTATTATATTATCAGTTTTGGATGTTTATGGGCTTTATTATGCACTTTTATATTATTTTTGGGACTAACCTATTGACCCAGAGCCCAGTACCAGTTCCTGTTTTTTCCCTTGTTTCAGTGTTTTGAAGAAAAGGAATATCAAACGGAGTCAAAACGGAATGAAACCTTCTGGAGAAGTTATTTTTGGAAGGAAAGCTACCCGAAAGACTTGGAGTGCACGTCAGGAAAGAAATGAGGGAGCCACGAGGCAGGGGGCGCGCCCACCCCCCAGGGTGCGCCCTCCACCCTCGTGGCTCCCCTGACGTACTTATTCCTCCTATATATACCCATATACCCTAAAAACTTCGGGGAACAGAATAGATCGGGAGTTCCACTGCCGCAAGCCTCTGTAGCCACCAAAAACCAATCGGGACCCTATTCCGGCACCCTGCCGGAGGGGGGAACCCTCACCGGTGGCCATCTTCATCATCCCGGCGATCTCCATGACGAGGAGGGAGTAGTTCACCCTCGAGGCTGAGGGTATGTACCAGTAGCTATGTGTTTGATCTCTCTCTCTCTCTCTCTCTCTCTCTCGTGTTCTTGATTTGGCACGATCTTGATGTATCGCGAGCTTTGCTATTATAGTGGATCTTATGTTGCTTCTCCCCCTCTACTCTCTTATAATGGATTGAGTTTTCCCTTTGAAGTAATCTTATCGGATTGAGTCTTTAATGATTTGAGAACACTTGATGTATGTCTTGCCGTGCGTATCTGTGGTGAAAATGGGATATCACGTGATTCACTTGATGTATGTTTTGGTGATCAACTTGCGGGTTCCGCCCATGAACCTATGCATAGGGGTTGGCACACGTTTTCGTCTTGATTCTCCGGTAGAAACTTTGGGGCACTCTTTGAGGTTCTATGTGTTGGTTGAATAGATGAATCTAAGATTGTGTGATGCATATCGTATAATCATACCCACGGATACTTGAGGTGACATTGGAGTATCTAGGTGACATTAGGGTTTTGGTTGATTTGTGTCTTAAGGTGTTAATCTAGTACGAACTCTAGGCTGTTTGTGACACTTATAGGAATAGCCCAACGGATTGATTGGAAAGAATAACTTTGAGGTGGTTTCGTACCCTACCATAATCTCTTCGTTTGTTCTCCGCTATTAGTGACTTTGGAGTGACTCTTTGTTGCATGTTGAGGGATAGTTATATGATCCAATTATGTTATTATTGTTGAGAGAACTTGCACTAGTGAAAGTATGAAACCTAGGCCTTGTTTCCTAGCATTGCAATACCGTTTACGCTCACTTTTACCACTTGTTAACTTGCTGTTTTTATATTTTCAGATTACAAAAACCTATATCTACCATCCATATTGCACTTGTATCACCATCTCTTCGCCGAACTAGTGCACTTATACAATTTACCATTGTATTGGGTGTGTTGGGGACACAAGAGACTCTTTGTTATTTTGTTGCAGGGTTGTTTAAGAGAGACCATCTTCATCCTACACCTCCCACGGATTGATAAACCTTAGGTCATCCACTTGAGGGAAATTTGCTACTGTACTACAAACCTCTGCACTTGGAGGCCCAACAACGTCTACAAGAAGAAGGTTGCGTAGTAGACATCATTGCCCAAGTGATCATGAAGCAAGTCCTTGAACCAACAGGGATGTTCTACCATGGGCCAATCATGCGGGCTGATGTTTGAGAACTGCTAGTCGCTCAGCGTCTGGACATGAAGCCTTTCGCGAAGCTCGGGTTGCTTCCTCCCTGACTATGAAGATTGGACCGCCGACATGGAGGGACTGATTGTCGATGACAATGTGTCACTGCTGTCTTTCTATGGCAAAACTTTGAATTTATGCACAGCGAAACTATGTGATGTAACTAAACCGTGGTCCTGAACTAGCGTAGATCGCTCTAGTTAATTAGTTTGGGTATGAGGAACTTCGTCATTTCTGTTTACTATTGGTTGCTTTTATTTTGCTAATCATGCCTCTTTGTTTTCTTAAGTACATTATGTTGCATATCATCGTTCAATTCATCAACTCACGATGCAGGTACATAGATCAGAGATGGCGAACGACTACTACGTCGTGTACGTTGGGAGGTTTCCAGGAGTCTACGACAACTAGCCAGCCGCTTAGGCCCAGGTGCACGGTACCCGGGTGCTAGCTACAGAGGGTTCGACACCAGAGCCGAAGCGAAAAGTAGTTACTTGAGGTGGACACTCCAGCATGAGCAGGTGCGGGACCGCCGGTACTACATAGTCGCGTTCTTACTCATGTTGATCGCTCTTCTCTTCTACATCATGGTTTAGATAGAGATGATGAAACTTGTGTGTGTGCCATGACCATGCAGTTGCACTTATTCGAGACATGACATGATCGCACTTGTGTATCGCTATTTTCGAGATGTGATGATATTTGTGTTGAATGATGATGATGATGATGACGGTATGACGAGACTACTGTAAGTCTATGATATGTGAGAATAGTGTATGTTTAGTATGATGTGATGAAACTATTGTATAGAGCCTGTATAAATACATCACAAATACGTAGAGGGGTGCAAATCTTTGAAAGCGGGAATATTAGCAGTAGCGCTGGAAAGCACCTACTAGAAGCGCTGGCTTAGCAGCAGCGCGTCATCTGAACAAGCACTATAGATAGTTATCAGTAGCGGTGGTCCCGGAAGCGCTACTGCTAACAATACTTATAAGTAGCGCTGCCCATACCAGTGCTACTGCTACAACTTAGCTGTAGCGCTGTAGCAGTAACGCTGGACCCAGTGCTACTTCTATGCATATTTCAAGCGCTACTACTAGGGTTTTCCCTAGTAGTGAGGACTGGATGGGAGCCTTTGAAGTTGCCCGGACTGTATTTTCTTTGACCAGAAGTGAAGAATGCTCGAAGCCCTGCACTGGTTCAATTCAGGTACGCTGGCTACGCTTACTGAACCCTTAATCCACCTCTACGTGCTGATACTAAGGCGACAAATAGAAACCAAATTGCAGGGTGTTTCGGAAGCATCGGTTAACCTTAACCAAGGGGATGAGCGCGTGCCAACAAGGAGTGCTAACTCAGGGATTTCCTCGCTGTCTCTGCAGGTGCGTGGGTGGCAAACGGTTGTAATTTGTTCAGGTTAGCAGCGTTGGCGAAGCTACAGAGGCAAGGGAAGCAGACGAACTGAATGTTCCACACGGAGAAGGTTTGTACCTACCAACCGTGCTGCCATAAATGAGCTATAAACGGCTCCGTTCGACCAGAGTCGATGACAAAATGGTCCAAACCGTCTATCTCCATTCGATCCGCCACAACGGTTACTGACGGAGTTATCTGATCCGTGGGCCATGTCCTGTTTCGGAAATAAGAGCGAGAAGGATATACGTGCTGCACCGATCGCGAGATGTATAAATGGTACAGATTCCGGGATCCTGTGAGCTCGGGCTCATATTAGTACTTTCGGTCTTGCAACTCATTATTCTCCTCATATCGACATCTCACCGAAAACTTGAAAACTTCAATCACATAAAACTTAACAAAATCTTCATGATATCTGTTAGTATGATAAAGAAAATCACCACTTTAAGTACTGTTGAAGACAAGATTCATATTTGTTTCCACACAATTCCTACTATAGCATATAATTTCTACAATTTATATTGACCAATATAAGCCATAGAAACTAGAAAACAAGCAAAATATGCATTAAAAACACAATCTGTCGAAAACAGAATAGTCTGTACTAATCTGGAAATTGACCATACTTCCGCAACTCTAAAAATTCTGAAAAATTAGGACATCGTAGGGAATTTGTATATCAATCATGTGTAACAATTTCAGAAATTGTCACATTCCAGTAATTTATTGAATTTTCTACACTGGATGCAAAACTTTCTATTTTTTCACAGAATCAAGTCAACTATCATCCACACTATCCCAAAGTCTTTACTTGGCACTTTATTGAAACAAAAGCTATAAAACATGATTACTATAGTATACTAATCATGTGAACACATAAAAATAGTTAAGTAAATGGGTAGCGGCGCCACGCCTCCATTTTCTCGTCGAACTCTTGCGCCTTGGCGAGGCCCTGCTCGTACATGGGCTGATTGATCTCCTTGTCCCAACGGCGGCGCTGCGCCACATCATCCTCCTCACACGCACCGCGCTCGAGAATCGCCGCCTTGATACGTCTCCAACGTATCTATAATTTTTGATTGTTCCATGCTATTATATTATCAACTTTGGATGTTTTATATTCATTAATATGTTATTTTATATCATTTTTGGGACTAACCTATTAACCTAGTGCCCAGAGCCAGTTTCTGTTTTTTTTCCTTGATTTTGGCTTTTAAAGGAAAGGAGTATCAAACGGAAGGCAAATGGAATAAAACTTTACGATGATTTTTCTTGGACCAGAAGACACCTACATGACTCGGAGAGGAGGCCAGAAGATTGCCGAGGAGGCCACAAGCCATAGAGGCGCGCCCCCGGGGGGCCTGGGCTTGTGGGCCCCTATGAGGTCTCCTAACCCTAATCTTTGTTCTATAAATACCCAAATATTCCCCCCTACGCCAGAAGAGTCGCCAATAATACTTTTTCACTGCCGCAAGTCTCTGACCTCGTGAGATCCCATCTTGGGGCCATTTCCGGTACTCCGCCGGAGGGGGATTTGATCACGGAGGGCCTGTACAAAAATACCTCGCTGAGTTTTATTTACTTTTATTTGTTTATATCTCTCTATTAGGTCTCACTCTTGCTGACCGTGAAGGGATTGACAACCCCTTTTTCGCGTTGTGTCCAAGTGTTTGTTAGTTTGTGAGGGTGCATATATTGGGGACTTGCTTGTGCCTCCTACTGGATTGATACCTTGGTTCTTAACTGAGGAAAATACTGTTGGGGAACGCAGTATTTCAATAATTTTCCTACAATCACGCAAGATCTATCTAGGAGATGCATAGCAACAAGCTGGGAGAGTGTGTCCACGTACCCTCTGTTGGGGAACGTAGCAGAAATTCAAAATTTTCTACGCATCACCAAGATCAATCTATGGAGTTTACTAGCAACGAGAGGGAAGGAGTGCATCTACATACCCTTGTAGACCGCGAGCGGAAGCGTTCAAGAGAACGGGGTTGATGGAGTTGTACTCGTCGTGATCCAAATCACCGATGATCCTAGCGCCGAACGGACGGCACCTCCGCGTTCAACACACGTACGGAGCAGCGACGTCTCCTCCTTCTTGATCAGCAAGGGGGGAGGAGAGGTTGATGGAGATCCAGCAGCACGACGGCGTGGTGGTGGAAGTAGCGGGATTCCAACAGGGCTTCGCCAAGCGCTGCGGGAGGAGGGAGATGTGTCACGGGAGGGAGAGGGAGGCGCCAGGGCTTAGGTATTGCTGCCCTCACTCCCCCCACTATATATAGGGCCAAGGGAGAGGGGGGGGGGCGCAGCCTTGGCCCTTCCTCCAAGGAAGGGTGCGGCCAGGGAGGAGTCCATCCTCCCCAAGGCACCTAGGAGGTGCCTTCCCCCTTTAGGACTCTCCCTTTATCTTATCTCTTGGCGCATGGGCCTCTTGGGGCTAGTTCCCTTGGCCCATATAGGCCAAGTCGCACACCCCACAGCCCATGTGGCCCCCCCCAGGGCTGGTGGACCCCTTGGTGGACCCCCGGACCCCTTTCGGCACTCCCGGTACGTTACCGATAGCACTCGAAACTTTTCCGGTGACCAAAACAGGACTTCCCATATATAAATCTTTACCTCCGGACCATTCCGGAACTTCTCATGACGTCCGGGATCTCATCCGGGACTCCGAACAACTTTCGGGTTACTGCATACTAATATCTCTATAACCCTAGCGTCACCGAACCTTAAGTGTGTAGACCCTACGGGTTCGGGAGACATGCAGACATGACCGAGACGACTCTCCGGTCAATAACCAACAGCGGGATCTGGATACCCATGTTGGCTCCCACATGCTCCTCGATTATCTCATCGGATGAACCACGATGTCGAGGATTCAATCAATCCCGTATACAATTCCCTTTGTCTATCGGTATGTTACTTGCCTGAGATTCGATCGTCGGTATCCCGATACCTTGTTCAATCTCGTTACCGGCAAGTCTCTTTACTCGTTCCATAACACATCATCCCGTTATCAACTCCTTGGTCACATTGTGCACATTATGATGATGTCCTACCGAGTGGGCCCAGAGATACCTCTCCGTTTACACGGAGTGACAAATCCCAGTCTCGATTCGTGCCAACCCAACAGACACTTTCGGAGATACCTGTAGTGTACCTTTATAGCCACCCAGTTACGTTGTGACGTTTGGTACACCCAAAGCATTCCTACGGTATCCGGGAGTTGCACAATCTCATGGTCTAAGGAAATGATACTTGACATTAGAAAAGCTCTTAGCAAACGAACTACACGATCTTGTGCTAGGCTTAGGATTGGGTCTTGTCCATCACATCATTCTCCTAATGATGTGATCCCGTTATCAACGACATCCAATGTCTATGGTCAGGGAACCGTAACCATCTATTGATCAACAAGCTAGTCAACTAGAGGCTTACTAGGGACATGGTGTTGTCTATGTATCCACACATGTATCTGAGTTTCCTATCAATACAATTCTAGCATGGATAATAAACGATTATCATGAACAAGGAAATATAATAATAACCAATTTATTATTGCCTCTAGGGCATATTTCCAACAGTCTCCCACTTGCACTAGAGTCAGTAATCTAGTTCACATCACCATGTGATTAACACTCACAGGTCACATCACCATGTGACCAACATCCAAAGAGTTTACTAGAGTCAACAATCTAGTTCACATCACTATGTGATTACCACTCAATGAGTTCTGGTTTGATCATGTTATGCTTGTGAGAGAGGTTATTAGTCAACGGGTCTGAACCTTTCAGATCCGTGTGTGCTTTACGAATATCGATGTCATCTTGTGGATGCTACCACGCGCTACTTGGAGCCATTTCAAATAACTGCTCTACTATACGAATCCGGTTTACTACTCAGAGTCATCCGGATTAGTGTCAAAGTTCGCATCGACGTAACCCTTTACGACGAACTCCTTTTCACCTCCATAATCGAGAAAATTCCTTAGTCCACTAGATACTAAGGATAAGTTCGACTGCTGTCATGTGATCCATTCCCGGATCACTATTGTACCCCTTGACCAACTCATGGCAAGGCACACTTCATGTGCAGTACACAACATAGCATACTGTAGAGCCTACGTCTAAAGCATAGGGGACGACCTTCGTCCTTTCTGTCTCTTCTGCTGTGGTCAGGTCTTGAGTCTTACTCAATACTCACACCTTGTAACACAGCCAAGAACTCCTTCTTTGCTGATCTATTTTGAACTCTTTCAAAATCATGTCAAGGTGTGCGTTCTTTGAAAGTATCATCAGGCGTCTTGATCTATCTCTATAGATCTTGATGCCCAATATGTAAGCAGCTTTATCCAGGTCTTCCTTTGAAAAACTCCTTTCAAACAACCCTTTATGCTTTCCAGAAATTTTACATCATTTCGGATCAACAATATGTCATTCACATATACTTATCAGAAATGTTGTAGCGCTCCCACTCACTTTATTGTAAATACAAGTTTCTAACAAACTTTGTATAAACCCAAAATCTTTGATCATCTCATCAAAGCGTACATTCCAACTCCGAGATGCTTACTCCAGTCCTTAGAAGGATTGTTGGAGCATTGCATACTTGTTAGCATTTTTCAGGATTGACAAAACCTTCTGGTTGTATCACATACAACCTTTCCTCAAGAAAATCGCCGAGGAAACAATGTTTTGACATCCTATCTGCAAGATTTCATAAATAATGCAGTAACTGCTAATATAATTCCAATAGACTCTTAGCATCGCTACGAGTGAGAAAGTCTCATCGTAGTCAACTCCTTGAACTTGTCGGAAAACATCTTAACGACAAGCCGACACTTACCATAATTGTCTGTCTTCCTTTTAAAATCCATCTGCACCCAACAGCCTTACAACCATTAAGTATTTCTTCCAAAGTCTATACTTTGCTTTTATACATGGATCCTCTCTCGGATTTCATGGCTTCTAACCATTTGTTGGAATATGGGCCCACCATCGCTTCTCCATAGCTCGTAGGTTCATTGTTGTCTAGCAACATGACTTCCAAGACAGGATCACGCATTACTCTGAAGTAGTACGCATCCTCGTCGTCCTACGAGGTTTGGTAGTGACTTGATCCGAAGTTTCATGATCACTATCATAAGCTTCCACTTCAATTGGTGTAGGTGCCACAGGAACAACTTCCTGTGCCTTGCTACACACTAGTTGAAGTTATGGTTCAATAACCTCATCAAGTCTCCACCATCCTCCCACTCAATTCTTTCGAGAGAAACTTTTCCTCGAGAAAGGACCCGTTTCTAGAAGCAATTACTTTTGCTTCCAGATCTGAAATAGGAGGTATACCCAAATGTTTTGGGTATTCTATGAAGATGCATTTATCCGCTTTGGGTTCGAGCTTATCAGCCTGAAACTTTTTCACATAAGCATCGCAGCCCCAAACTTTTAAGAAACGACAACTTAGGTTTCTCTAAACGGTGTCGTCTCAACGGAATTGCGTGGTGCCCTTTTCAAAGTGAATGCGGTTGTCTCTAATGCCTAACCCATAAACGATAGTGGTAATTCGATAAGAGACATCATGGTATGCACCATATCCAATAGGGTGCAGTTATGATGTTCGGACACACCATCACACTGTGGTGTTCCAGGCGGTATTAATTGTGAAACACTTTCCACAATGTCTTAATTGTGTGCCAAACTCGTAACTCAGATATCTCTATGATCATATCATAGACATTTTATCCTCTTGTCACGACGATATTCAACTTCACTCTGAAATTACTTGAACCTTTCAATAATTCAGACTTGTGTTTCATCAAGTAAATATTCTCAGCATCTACTCAAATCATCTGTGAAGTAAGAACATATCGATATCCACTGCGTGCCTCAGCACTCATTGGACTGCACACATCAAATGTATTACTTCCAACAAGTTGCTCTCTTGTTCCATCTTACTGAAAACGATGCTTTTCAGTCATCTTGCCCATGTGGTATGATTTGCATGTCTCAAGTGATTCAAAATCAAGTGAGTCCAAACGATCCATGTGCATGGAGTTTCTTCATGCATATATACCAATAGACATGGCTCGCATGTCTCAATCTTTTCAAAAACGAGTGAGTCCAAAGATCCATCTACATGGAGCTTCTTCATGCGTTCTATCCCAATATGACTCAAATGGCAGCGCCACAAGAATGTGGTACTATCATTACTATTTTATATCTTTTGGCACGAACATGTGTATCACTGCCATCGAGATTCATTTTAGGTGCAAGACCATTGAAGGTATTATTCAAATAAACAGAGTAACCATTATTCTCCTTAAATGAATAACCGTATTGCGATAAACATAATCCAATCATGCTCAACGCAAACACCAAATCTCGATGGTAGAGGGAGCATGCGATGCTTGATCACATCAACCTTGGAAACACTTCCAACACACATCGTCATCTCACCTTTAGCTAGTCTCCATTTATTCCGCAGCTTTTATTTCGAGTTACTAACACTTAGCAACCGAACCGGTATCTAATACCCTGGTGCTGCTAGGAGTACTAGCAAAGTACACATTCATATAATGTATATCCAATATACTTCTGTCGACCTTGCCTGCCTTCTCGTCTACCAAGTATCTAGGGTAGTTCTGCTTCAGTGACAGTTCCCCTCATTACAGAATCACTTAGTCTCGGGTTTGGGTTTAACCTTAGGATTCTTCACTAGAGCAGCAAATGATTTGCTGTTTCATGAAGTATCCCTTTTGCCCTTGCCCTTCTTGAAACTAGTGGTTTTACTAACCATCAACAATTCATGCTCCTACTTGATTTCTACTTTCGCGGTGTCAAACATCGCGAGTTACTCAAGGATCATCATATCTATCCCTGATATGTTATAGTTCATCACGAAGCTCTAATAGCTTGGTGGCAGTGACTATGGAGAACCATCACTATCTCATCTGGAAGATTAACTCCCACTCGATTCAAGCGATTGTGGTACTCAGACATTCTGAGCACATGCTCAACGATTGAGCTTTTCTCCCTCAGTTTGCAGGCTTAAGAAACTTGTCAGAGGTCTCATACCTCTTGACGTGGGCACTAGTCTGAAATCCCAATTTCAGTCTTTGGAACATCTCATATGTTCTGCGACGTTTCAAAACGTCTTTGGTGCCACAATTCTAAACCATTAGCAATACGCACTGAACTATCACGTAGTCATCAAAACGTGTATGTCAGATGTTTCGCAACATCTACAGATGACGCTGAGGTTCAGCACACCGAGCGGTGCATTAAGGACATAAGCATTCTGTGCAGCAATGAGGACAATCCTCAGTTTACGGACCCAGTCCGCATAATTGCTACTATCAACTTTCAACTAAATTTTCTCTAGGAACATATCTTAAACAGTAGAACTAAAGCGCAAGCTATGACATAATTTGCAAAGACCTTTTGACTATGTTCATGATAATTAAGTTCATCTGATTATTTAATGAACTCCCACTCAGATAGACATCCCTCTAATCATCTAAGTGATACATGATCCGAGTCAAACTAGGCCGTGTCCGATCATCACGTGAGACGGACTAGTCATCATCGGTGAACATCTCCATGTTGATCGTATCTACTATACGACTCATGTTCGACCTTTCGATCTCTTGTGTTCCGAGGCCATGTCTGTACATGCTAGGCTCGTCAAGTCAACCTAAGTGTTTCGCATGTGTTCCGAGGCCATGTCTGTACATGCTAGGCTCGTCAGCACCCGTTGTATTCGAACGTTAGAATCTATCACACCCGATCATCACGTGGTGCTTTGAAACAACGAACCTTCGCAACGGTGCACAGTTAGGGGGAACACGTCTCTTGAAATTTTAGTAAGGGATCATCTTATTATGCTACCGTCGTTTTAAGCTAATAAGATGTAAACATGATAAACATCACATGCAAATCATAAAGTGACGTGATATGGCCAATATCATCATGCGCCTTTGATCTCCATCTTCGAGGCGCGGCATGATCACCTTCGTCACCGGCATGACACCATGATCTCCATCATCATGATCTCCATCATTGTGTCTTCATGAAGTTGTCTCGCCAACTATTACTTCTACTACTATGGCTAACGGTTAGCAATAAAGTAAAGTAATTACATGGCGTTTTCATTGACACGCAGGTCATACAATAAATTAAGACAACTCCTATGGCTCCTGCCGGTTGTCATACTCATCAACATGCAAGTCGTGATTCCTATTACAAGAACATGATCAATCTCATAATTCACATATATCATTCATCACATCCTTTTGGCCATATCACATCACATAGCATACCCTGCAAAAACAAGTTAGACGTCCTCTAATTGTTGTTGCATGTTTTACGTGGCTGCTATGGGATTCTAGCAAGAACGTTTCTTACCTACGCAAAAGCCACAACGTGATATGCCAATTTCTATTTACCCTTCATAAGGACCCTTTTCATCGAATCCGATCTGACTAAAGTGGGAGAGACAGACACCCGCTAGCCACCTTATGCAACTAGTGCATGTCAGTCGGTGGAACCTGTCTCACGTAAGTGTACGTGTAAGGTCGGTCCGGGCCGCTTCATCCCACGATGCCGCCGAATCAAGATAAGACTAGTAACGGCAAGTAAATTGACAAAATCGACGCCCACAACTACTTTGTGTTCTACTCGTGCATAGAAACTACGCATAGACCTAGCTCATGATGCCACTGTTGGGGAACGTAGCAGAAATTCAAAATTTTCTACGCATCACCCAGATCAATCTATGGAGTTTACTAGCAACGAGAGGGAAGGAGTGCATCTACATACCCTTGTAGACCGCGAGCGGAAGCGTTCAAGAGAACGGGGTTGATGGAGTCGTACTCGTCGTGATCCAAATCACCGATGATCCTAGCGCCGAACGGACGGCACCTCCGCGTTCAACACACGTAAGGAGCAGCGACGTCTCCTCCTTCTTGATCCAGCAAGGGGGGAGGAGAGGTTGATGGAGATCCAGCAACACGACGGCGTGGTGGTGGAAGTAGCGGGATTCCAACAGGGCTTCGCCAAGCGCTGCGGGAGGAGGGAGATGTGTCACGGGAGGGAGAGGGAGGCGCCAGGGCTTAGGTATTGCTGCCCTCCCTCCCCCCCACTATATATAGGGCCAAGGGAGGGGGGGGGCGCAGCCTTGGCCCTTCCTCCAAGGAAGGGTGCGGCCAGGGAGGAGTCCATCCTCCCCAAGGCACCTAGGAGGTGCCTTCCCCCTTTAGGACTCTCCCTTTATCTTATCTCTTGGCGCATGGGCCTCTTGGGGCTAGTTCCCTTGGCCCATATAGGCCAAGGCGCACACCCCACAGCCCATGTGCCCCCCCCGGGGCTGGTGGACCCCTTGGTGGACCCCCGAACCCCTTTCGGCACTCCCGGTACAATACCGATAATGCGCGAAACTTTTCCGGCGACCAAAACAAGACTTCCCATATATAAATCTTTACCTCTGGACCATTCTGGAACTCCTCATGACGTCCGGGATCTCATCCGGGACTCCGAACAACTTTTGGGTTACCGCATACTAATATCTCTATAACCCTAGCGTCACCGAACCTTAAGTGTGTAGACCCTACGGGTTCGGGAGACATGCAGACATGACCGAGACGACTCTCCTGTCAATAACCAACAGCGGGATCTGGATACCCATGTTGGCTCCCACATGCTCCTCGATTATCTCATCGGATGAACCACGATGTCGAGGATTCAATCAATCCCGTATACAATTCCCTTTGTCTATCGGTATGTTACTTGCCCAAGATTCGATCGTCGGTATCCCGATACCTTGTTCAATCTCGTTACCGGCAAGTCTCTTTACTCGTTCCGTAACACATCATCCCGTGATCAACTCCTTGGTCACATTGTGCACATTATGATGATGTCCTACCGAGTGGGCCCAGAGATACCTCTCCGTTTACACGGAGTGACAAATCCCAGTCTCGATTCGTGCCAACCCAACAGACACTTTCGGAGATACCTGTAGTGTACCTTTATAGCCACCCAGTTACGTTGTGACGTTTGGTACACCCAAAGCATTCCTACGGTATCCGGGAGTTGCACAATCTCATGGTCTAAGGAAATGATACTTGACATTAGAAAAGCTCTTAGCAAACGAACTACACGATCTTGTGCTAGGCTTAGGATTGGGTCTTGTCCATCACATCATTCTCCTAATGATGTGATCCCGTTATCAACGACATCCAATGTCTATGGTCAGGAAACCGTAACCATCTATTGATCAACAAGCTAGTCAACTAGAGGCTTACTAGGGACATGGTGTTGTCTATGTATCCACACATGTATCTTGAGTTTCCTATCAATACAATTCTAGCATGGATAATAAACGATTATCATGAACAAGCAAATATAATAATAACCAATTTATTATTGCCTCTAGGGCATATTTCCAACACCCTCGTAGACCAAAAGCAGAAGTGTTAAGTAACACGGTTGATGTAGTCGAACGTCTTCGCGATCCAACTGGTCAAGTACCGAATGCACGGCACCTCCGCAATCTGCACACGTTCAGCTCGGTGACGTCCCTTGAACTCTAGATCCAGCTGAGGCCGAGGTAGAGTTCCGTCAGCACGACGGCGTGGTGACGGTGATGATGAAGTTACCGGCGCAGGGCTTCGCCTAAGCACTACGACGATATGACCGAGGTGGAAATCTGTGGAGGGGGGCACCGCACACGGCTAAACAATCAACTTGTGTGTCTATGGGGTGCCCCCTCCCCCGTATATAAAGGAGTGGTGGAGGGGGAGGGCCGGCCTCATGGGGCGCGCCCAAGGGGGGATTCCTACCCCTAGTAGGAGTAGGTTTCCCCCTTCCCTAGTTGGAGTAGGAGAAGAAGGAAGAGGGAGAGGGAGAGAAGGAAAGCCCCCCCCCCCCAATTCGGATTGGGCTTGGGGGGCACGCGCCTCCCACTTGGCCGCCTCCTCCTCTCTTCCACCATGGCGCATTAAGGCCCATTAACTCCCCGGGGGGTTCTGGTAACCCCCCGGTACTCCGGAAAATGCCCGAACTCATCCGAAACCTTTCCGGTGTCCAAACATAGCCTTCCAATATATAAATCTTTATGTCTCGACCATTTCGAGACTCCTCGTCATGTCCATGATCACATCTGGGACTCCTAACAACCTTCGGTACATCAAAACACATAAACTCATAATACCGATCGTCATCGAACGTTAAGCGTGCGGACCCTACAGGTTCGAGAACTATGTAGACATGACCGAGAATCATCTCCGGTCAATAACCAATAGCGGAACCTGGATGCTCATATTGGCTCCCACATATTCTACGAAGATCTTTATTTGTCAAACCGCATAATAACATATGTTGTTCCCTTTGTCACTGGTATGTTACTTGCCCGAGATTCGATCGTCCGTATCTCAATACCTAGTTCAATCTCGTTACCGATAAGTCTCTTTACTCGTTCTGTAATGCATCATCCCGCAACTAACTCATTAGTCACATTGCTTGCAAGGTTATAGTGATGTGCATTACCGAGAGGGCCCAGAGATACCTCTCCTAAACACGAAGTGACAAATCCTAATCTCGATCTATGCCAACCGAACAAACACCATCGGATACACCTGTAGAGCATCTTTATAATCACCCAGTTACGTTGTGACGTTTGATAGCACACTAAGTGTTCCTCCGGTATTCGGGAGTTGCATAATCTCATAGTCATAGGAACATGTATAAGTCATGAAGAAAGCAATAGCAATAAACTAAACGATCATGGTGCTAAGCTAACGGATGGGTCTTGTCCATCACATCATTCTCTAATGATGTGATCCCGTTCATCAAATGACAACACATGTCTATGGCTAGGAAACTTAACCATCTTTGATTGACGAGCTAGTCAAGTAGAGGCATACTAGGGACACTCTGTTTGTCTATGTATTCACTCACGTACTAAGTTTCCGGTTAATACAATTCTAGCATGAATAATAAACATTTATCATGATATAAGGAAATATAAATAACAACTTTATTATTGCCTCTAGGGCATATTTCCTTCAGTATCCTACTTGCACTAGAGTCAATAATATAGATTACATTGTAATGATTCTAGCACCCATGGAGTCTTGGTGCTGATCATGTTTTGCTCGTGAGAGAGGCTTAGTTAACGGGTCTGCAACATTCAGATCCGTATGTATCTTGCAAATCTCTATGTCCCTTCCGACACTTGATGACGGATGGAATTGAAGCGTCTCTTGATGTGCTTGGTTCTCTTGTGAAATCTAGATTCCTTCGCCAAGGCAATTGCTCCAGCATTGTCACAAAAGATTTTCATTGGACCCGATGCACTAGGTATGACACCTAGATCGGATATGAACTCCTTCATCCAGACTCCTTCATTTCCTGCTTCCGAAGCAGCTATGTATTCCGCTTCACACGTAGATCCCGCCACGATGCTCTGCTTAGAACTGCACCAACTGACAGCTCCACCGTTCAATATAAACACGTATCCGGTTTGCGACTTAGAGTCATGCAGATTAGTATCAAAGCTTGCATCGACGTGACCATTTACGATGAGCTCTTTGTCACCTCCATAACTGAGAAGCATATCCTTAGTCCTTTTCAGGTATTTTAGGATGTTCTTGACCGTTGTCCAGTGATCCACTCCTGGATTACTTTGGTACCTCCCTACTATACTTATAGCAAGGCACACATCAGGTCTGGTACACAGCATTGCATACATGATAGAACCTATGGCTGAAGCATAGGGAATGACTTTCATTTTCTCTCTATCTTCTGCAATGGTCGGGCATTGAGTCTCACTCAACTTCACACCTTGTAACACAGGCAAGAACCCTTTCGTTGACTGGTCCATTTTGAACTTCTTCAAAATCTTATCAAGGTATGTGCTTTGTGAAAGTCCAATTAAGCGTCTTGATCTATCTCTATAGATCTTGATGCCCAATATATAAGCAGCTTCACCGAGGTCTTTCATTGAAAAACTCTTATTCAAGTATCCTTTTATGCTATCCAGAAATTCTATATCATTTCCAATCAACAATATGTCATCCACATATAATATTAGAAATGCTACAGAGCTCCCACTCACTTTCTTGTAAATCCAGGCTTCTCCAAAAGTCTGTATAAAACCATATGCTTTGATCACACTATCAAAACGTTTATTCCAACTCCGAGAGGCTTGCACCAGTCCATAAATGGATCGCTGGAGCTTGCACACTTTGTTAGCATCTTTTGGATCGATAAAACCTTCTGGTTGCATCATATACAACTTTTCTTCCAGAAATCCATTCAGGAATGCAGTTTTGACATCCATTTGCCAAATTTCATAATCATAAAATGTGGCAATTGCTAACATGATTCGGACAGACTTAAGCATCGCTACAAGTGAGAAAGTCTCATCATAGTCAACTCCTTGAACTTGTCGAAAACCTTTCGCAACAAGTCGAGCTTTGTAGACAGTAACATTACCGTCAGCGTCAGTCTTCTTCTTGAAGATCCATTTATTCTCGATGGCTTGCCGATCATCGGGCAAATCCACCAAAGTCCACACTTTGTTCTCATACATGGATCCCATCTCAGATTTCATGGCCTCAAGCCATTTTGCGGAATCTGGGCTCATCATCGCTTCCTCATAGTTCGTAGGTTCGTTATGGTCTAGTAACATGACGTCCAGAACAGGATTACCATACCACTCTAGTGCGGATCTTACTCTGATTGACCTACGAGGTTCAGTAGTAACTTGATCTGAAGTTTCATGATCACTATCATTAGCTTCCTCACTAATTGGTGTAGGAATCACTGGATCTGTTTTCTATGATGAACTACTTTCCAATTCGGGAGAAGGTACAATTACCTCATGAAGTTCTACTTTCCTCCCACTCACTTCTTTCGAGAGAAACTCTTTCTCTACAAAGGATCCATTCTTAGCAACAAATATCTTGCCTTCGGATCTGTGATAGAAGGCGTACCCAACAGTCTCCTTTGGGTATCCTATGAAGACACATTTCTCCGATTTGGGTTCGAGCTTATCAGGTTGAAGCTTTTTCACATAAGCATCACAACCCCAAACTTTCAGAAACGACAACTTGGGTTTCTTGCCAAACCACAGTTCATAAGGTGTCGTCTCAACGGATTTAGATGGTGCCCTATTTAACGTGAATGCAGCCGTCTTTAAGGCATAACACCAAATGATAGCGGTAAATCAGTAAGAGACATCATAGATCGCACCATATCTAATAAAGTGCGGTTACGACGTTCGGACACACCATTACGTTGTGGTGTTCCAGGTGGCGTGAGTTGCAAAACTATTCCTCATTGTTTCAAATGAAGGCCAAACTTGTAACTCAAATATTCCCCTCCACAATCAGATCGTAGAAACTTTATTTTCTTGTTATGATGATTTCCACTTCACTCTGAAATTCTTTGAACTTTTCAAATGGTTCAGAGTTATGTTTCATCAAGTAGATATACCCATATCTGCTCAAATCATCTGTGAAGGTCAGAAAATAATGATACCCACCGCGAGCATCAACACTCATCGGACCGCATACATCGGTATGTATTATTTCCAACAAGTCTGTTGCTCGCTCCATAGTTCTGGAGAACGGAGTTTTAGTCATCTTACCCATGAGGCATGGTTCGCAAGTATCAAGTGATTCCAAAAGCCCATCAGCATGGACTTTCTTTATGCGCTTTACACCAATATGACCCAAACGGTGGTGCCACAAATAATTTGCACTATCATTATTGAACTTATATCTTTTGGCTTCAATACTATGAGTATGTGTATCACTACTATCGAGATTCAATAAAAATAGACCACTCATCAAGGGTGCATGACCATAAGAGATATTACTCATATAAATAGAACAACCATTATTCTCTGATTTAAATGAATAACCGTCTCGCATCAAACAAGATCCAGATATAATGTTCATGCTCAACGCTGGTACCAAATAACAATTATTCATGTCTAAAACTAATCCCAAAGGTAGATGTAGAGGTAGCGTGCCGACCGCGATCACATCGACTTTGGAACCATTTCCCACGCGCGTCGTCACCTCGTCCTTAGCCAATCTTCTCTTAATCCGTAGCCCCTGTTTCAAGTTGCAAATATGAGCAACAGAACCAATATCAAATACCCAGGCGCTACTGCGAGCATTAGTTAAGTACACATCAATAACATGTATATCAAATATACCTTTCACTTTGCCATCCTTCTTGTCCGCCAAATACTTGGGGCAGTTCCGCTTCCAATGACCAGTCCCTTTGCAGTAGAAGCACTCAGTCTCCATGACGTTCAAAACATCGTTGAAGTCCCGGTTCTAAGCCGTAAAGCATGGCACACTGAACTATCGAGTAGTCATTAGCTTTGCTCTACCAGACGTTCTTAACGTCATCAGTAGCATCTGCAGCAGGCCTAGCACCCGGCGGTGCTTCCAGGACGTAATTCTTCTATGCAGCAATGAGGATAATCCTCAAGTTACGGACCCAGTCCGTGTAGTTGCTACCATCATCTTTCAACTTAGCTTTCTCTAGGAACGCATTAAAATTTAACGGAACAGTAGCACGGGCCATTTATCTACAACAACATAGACATGCAAAATACCATCAGGTACTAAGTTCATGATAAATTAAAGTTCAATTAATTATTTTACTTAAGAACTCACACTTAGATAGACATCCCTCTAATCATCTAAGTGATCACGTGATCCATATCAACTAAACCATGTCCGATCATCACGTGAGATGGAGTAGTTTTCAATGGTGAACATCACTATTGTGATCATATCTACTATATGATTCACGCTCGACCTTTCGGTCTCAGTGTTCCGAGGCCATATCTGCATATGCTAGGCTCGTCAAGTTTAACCCGAGTATTCTGCGTGTGCAAAACTTGCATGAACCCGTTGTATGTGAACGTAGAGCTTATCACACCCGATCATCACGTGGTGTCTCGGCACGACGAACTGTCGCAACGGTGCATACTCAGGGAGAACACTTATACCTTGAAATTTAGTGAGAGATCATCTTATAATGCTACCGCCAAACTAAGCAAAATAAGATGCATAAAGGATAAACATCACATGCAGTCAATATAAGTGATATGATATGGCCATCATCATCTTGTGCCTTTGATCTCCATCTCCAAAGCACCGTCATGATCACCATCGTCACCGGCTTGACACCTTGATATCCATCGTAGCATCGTTGCCGTCTCGCCAACTATTGCTTCTACGACTATCGCTAACGCTTAGTGAAAAGTAAAGCAATTACATGGCGATTGCATTTCATACAATAAAGCGGCAACCATATGGCTCCTCCCAGTTGCCGATAACTGTTACAAAACATGATCATCTCGTACAACAATTTATATATCATCACGTCTTGACCATATCACATCACAACATGGCCTGCAAAAACAAGTTAGACGTCCTCTACTTGGGCCGGCCTCATGGGGCGCGCCCAAGGGGGGGGGGAATTCCTACTCCTAGTAGTAGTAGGTTTCCCCCTTCACTAGTTGGAGCAGGAGAAGAAGGAAGAGGGAGAGGGAGAGAAGGAAAGGGGGGCCGCCTCCCCCCCAATTCGGATTAGGCTTAGGGGCGCGCGCCTCCCACTTGGCCACCTCCTCCTCTCTTCCACCATGGCCCATTAAGGCCCATTAACTCCCCGGGGGTTCCGGTAACCCCCCGGTACTCCGGAAAATGCCTGAACTCATCCAAAGCCTTTCCGGTGTCCAAACATAGCCTTCCAATATATCAATCTTTATGTATTGACCATTTCGAGACTCCTCGCCATGTCCGTGATCACATCCGGGACTCCGAACAACCTTCGGTACATCAAAACACATAAACTCATAATACCGATCGTCATCGAACGTTAAGCGTGCCGACCCTACGGGTTCGAGAACTATGTAGACATGACCGAGACTCATCTCCGGTCAATAACCAATAGCGGAACCTGGATGCTCATATTGGCTCCCACATATTCTAAGAAGATCTTTATTGGCCAAACCGCATAACAACATACGTTGTTCCCTTTGTCATTTGTATGTTATTTGCCCAAGATTCGATCGTCGGTATCACAATACCTAGTTCAATCTCGTTACCGGTAAGTCTCTTTACTCGTTCCGTAATGCATCATCCCGCAACTAACTCATTAGTCACATTGCTTGCAAGGCTTATAGTGATGTGCATTACCGAGAGGGCCCAGAGATACCTCTCCGAAACACGGAGTGGCAAATCCTATTCTCGATCTATGCCAACCCAACAAACACCATCGGATACACCTGTAGAGCATCTTTATAATCACCCAGTTACGTTGTGACGTTTGATAGCACACTAAGTGTTCCTCCGGTATTCGGGAGTTGCATAATCTCATAGTCATAGGAACATGTATAAGTCATGAAGAAAGCAATAGCAATAAACTAAACGATCATAGTGCTAAGCTAACGGATGGGTCTTGTCCATCACATCATTCTCTAATGATGTGACCCCGTTCATCAAATGACAACACATGTCTATGGCTAGGAAACTTAACCATCTTTGATTAATGAGCTAGTCAAGTAGAGGCATACTAGGGACACACTGTTTGTCTATGTACTCACACATGTACTAAGTTTCCGGTTAATACAATTCTAGCATGAATAATAAACATTTATCATGATATAAGGAAATATAAATAACAACTTTATTATTGCCTCTAGGGCATATTTCCTTCTGTGCTGAAGTATATACCTCCGGGGCTCAAGGCAGTCCGATGAGCGGGCTGCCGGACGTGGGGATGACAATGGAGATCCCCCGTGGCCAGCCGTAGACTAGTCAAGGGTATCCGTGTCGTGGAAATGGATATTTGCCGGTGTCGGCCATACACTAGTTTTATCTTAGTCCGGTATAGTTTTTAGTTAAATTGTTTTCAAAATGTAATGAATTTCATCTAGTTTACATGAAATTCATGTGTTTGCATGATTTTCATCCAGTTAATTCAAACAATGGTTTAAATGTATGCGGACAACATTAGATGTCCGGCTTCCGTATCAGTGTCTCTGGACTGATCCCCTATCCTCGGGCAGATGGCGAAGCAAATTTATGGATGAGCGTTGGAGATGCCCTTAGTCTCACATATAATTAAAGTAGCCAGACACACACACACACGCGCAATAAATTGTAGCCCACGAATGAAGAACGGCCTTGGCAAACGCACATACAACTTCTAGGTACTTTGTTTTTGAGTTGGACCACTTCTAATTACTTTCATGCAGAAAAAAAACAAAACAATTTGGACAACACTATAGGTTCATTTTCACAAAAGAAATCAATCGTTTGTTTTTGCCATCATGCTCAAATTTTTCTATAAGTACGGTTACTGTTCTGATGCGCTGGTCATGTGGGCATTAGCACGATGACTTTTTTATTGTCTACTACAACAAGTTTGGCCTGGCTCCGGTGAGAGATAGGCGATAACGACAGGACACCTTCGGCTCGCTCGAGTACTTATAGTCGTCACTAAATGGTTTATAGACATAGATGTTCTTTTTTGTGTGTTCTTTGTACTGCCATTGATATGATGAATACACCTAAAAAATAGATTGAAAGTTTTATAATAAAAAATGCTCAAATTTTCTATTGTAACAAATGTAGTGATTTCCTCTCAGTTGGCCACGCTGTCAATAACACGGGTGGCTAGTGTGTGTCCCGCATCTTAGGGAAACTCCAACGACCCTCAAACGTCTGAACCACGAAAGCCATTCAACACGATCTGGTGTCGGTCTACGGCGTGGTCTGTGCGTGTTTTCTCTCCACTACTAGAAATCCCCATATTTCCGACGGTGAAATCTAATAGCCGACGGACCGTCGGGTATTACAGTAATAGCCGACGGTAGTTATAATGGCCGACAGTTACTGTCAACTCACGAGTATTACCACTAATACCCGATGGTATACTAGAATGCTCGACGGTGAAAATTCACCCCTCGGATATCCAACTTAATGCCCGACGGTTCATCGTAAAGCCCGACGGTTTTTCCTACACCCATGGGGATTACATGTAATGCCCGACGGGTTTCCTTACACCTACATGGATTACATGTAATGCCCGACGGGTTTCCCTACACCCACGGGGATTACATGTAATACCCGACGGGTTTCCCTACACCCACGGGGATTACATGTAATGCCCGACGGTTAATTGTAATGCCCGACGGTTTTTGGTACACCCTCGGGGATTACATGTAATGCCCGACGGTTTTTGCCACACCCACGGGGATTACATGTAATGCCCGACGGTGAAAACAAAACTCTCACCTATGAGAGGACATGGCCGGCGGTAGATATGTGCCTCTTGGTTATTTGAGAAAATACCCGACGGTGTATAGTGATAACCGGCGTTTGACTTTTCCCTCTCGATGATATGTTTCAATGGACAACATATGTAGAATGACCGATATTATATTCGAGATAATTCAGTATAAGAAGATTCCAAGAACTAACATCTTGCATTGCTATTGTAAGCGAGTGCATTATGTTCTTTTTCACAATTAATATATAGGATGCTTAAAAATTGGTACAGGATAATACAAATATGATGTTTAAAAAAATTGCACTTACAAAAGTACTAGTTTGCTAATTTCTTGGTCATGTACTTCTGTAACTTGCCTTGAACGTATCTTTAGTTTTTCTAATAAATGCAACTTTGTCTAGAAGGACCCCGACCTTCATGTATATTATTAATTAAATGTAAATGTGTCGTGAAGTATTAATAACATCTTGAATTATAACGATGATGAGTGTTGTATTTTAAAATTAAGAAAGTGGAATGCTATGCATACGATCCTATACGTACATATGATCCTTTTTGTCCGAAGCAGTGCGACCATTCTTTTTCCTCCCAACCAAGAAAGTAAAAGGGAGGCATCACCCTTTCTACAAAAGAGTCTGCCACATGGAGCCACAGAGGCATTACCGTTTCAAAGTGCTGCCGTCCCCTGCATCGGTGAGGCTATGTTCGTACAATATGAACCCGTTCGTATTTTTTATCACCATTTTAGGTCCTTAGTAAACACGTATGGCTGGTCATGAAGTACTAGTACTATCGTGACATACAAGCCCGAGTTCCGTATTTCAAAACTAAAAAAAGAGTCATTATATATATACATATGATTCTTTACATACAATCCTTATCAGACACCACAAACACAACAAATCAACCATTAAGCGGTGGTCATTCTTTCTTCCTCGGGAAGAAAAAGGGCGACTCGCCAGCGTCTTTCCCAAGGAGAGTTCCTTCGATCGTCGCCGTCCTTCGGCGGCTCCCCTCCGCCGACGACCTCGATCGTCGGTGCTAGGGGGGTTGCCGGATCCATGTGTGTGTGTGTGTGTGTGGATAGTTTTAGGCTAAAGCAACTTTGTTTTTAGGTTGCTCATCGTCTTCAGATCCTTCCCCGACAAGTCGATCGGCCCTATGGTTGGGGGTGGTTTTGAAAACCAGCCTTTTCAAGCAAGGATGGTGTGGCGGCGGCATCCTCGTGGTGGACATGTGTCCTCGGGCCGGTGTCTGCCCCAACATCGGTGCCGAGCTTGGGAGGTACGTAGTTCACGAGCGGATGTAGATTGTGGACTGCATCGACGACATCTGGAAGACGGAACGTGTGCTGGGTTCGTGGTTGATGGATGGAAAGTGTGGTTTCCTCCTTCAGTGTCTTAGTCGTGGTGGGGTGCCAGACCTTGAGTTCGATAGGGTGTCCGGGGGTGTTGCCCAGATCTGATTCGTTCAACGACAATGACTTCAGTTTTGGTGAGCCACCTTGGAGGTCCACAAAGCTGCATATCAGCGATGGAGCCGCGTCGAGTTTGGGTGAGGAGATGATCTATCGTTCTTCTTTTCGGTGGCTGTTGTGGTTGTGCTGGGGGCAGGTGACGGAGCGTCGGTGTCTAGCTAAGAGATGTTTTGCTATCTTTTCAGTTTTGTCATGTCGATCCTTACATGGCTTGTACTTTGATCTTTATGATATGAATCAGACACGTATTACCATGCAAAAGAAAAAAACCAATGCACGGTGGAACCAAATACAACACACCAATGGATCATCCAAGGTATTATGGCCATTTTTCGCAAAAAAAACGTATTATGATCATACCAAGAATCGTGTATGTGCCATGTCAAAAAAAAAGGAATCGTGTATGTGCCAAACGAGCTGTGAGAAATCTAAGAATAAAAATAGGATTTAAAAAAACAAATGGCCCAAAAAATAAAAGTTAAAAGTTATTGTACTCCTATATGATTTCATACGTACTAATAATTAATTAATAACGCGTGTGCAAAAATTAAGTGCACCGCATGGTTCGAACCCAAGACCAAACAAGCTAGCCTAGCGTGCTATACCTGGTGGAAATCAGACAAGTTGTGACATATACCTCCTCAGATGTTATCTATACTAGACCTTCTGAAAGCGCCGTTGACCAGCCCCGCCACTTATATCCCCTCAGTCCTGTGGCTCACATTCACCTCCCTCTCAACGCCACTCTCGTCTCAGATTTGACCCCAAAGTCAAGCGGCAAGCAGCAGCAACAGGTTCCGTGTCGCCATGAGCTGGATGGGGAAGCGGGGGTTGGGTGGGGAGAGCCCGCACTGGCGGAGAAGACGAACGAGGGCTGGCGGCCCCGGAGCTACCTCCACTACCTCGCCGCCGCGTCCAGTCCGACCCTGCCTCCTGCAAGCACGGCGACTTCTTCGACACCGTCCGGGCGGGCCACGAGCTAACCACGCCCAATCTCTTCAGGTCAGTACAGTACAGTAGGCAATTTGGGATTTTTTTTGAAACTGAAATTGAGGAAATTTTGACACAATTGAGTGTGGAGACTGAGTTGTTTGGTTAATTAGTTAATCAGCACGTACACCAGAGACAATTTGTTGCAACATTGACACGATTATGTGATGTAGAGATAATGAGATATGCTCATGTTTTACTGCTACTCGAACCCTGATATATACCGTGGTTTTCGTGGGATAATATAATTGAGTCCGTTCAATCCGTTGAGGAGGCCTCGTGGTTATCTTTTTTTTTTCACGTTTCTCGCGTAGTGGTTAGTGCCCACCTCGCAGCCGTGGACTCCTGTTACCGAATTATTTGGCGATCTAGCGCTGATTTCTTGGTGCGGCCACCAAAAAATTCTCGCGCGCCGGCGCACCATGCACCAAATCAGGTCCTAAACTAACCGCCATAGTCTCCTGGTCCTCTTTGAAAACAAACAAGTCCTCGTTCTCCAAACCAATCTAGCTTGAGGGGTGCCCGGCGTCCCTCTGCTTCCACTCCGACGGGTGGTCAGGAGTTCCTCTGCTTCCTGTGCGATGGCCGATCAATCGGCACGCAGCGATCATAGTGGGGCGCCACGGTATCATTCTCTTCTCCCTCCCCATTCCCCTCTCTCCCCGTCTCTGTCACACCCCCTTGAGTACTTTTCTTCTTTTCTGTCTTGCGTGATTGTGCTGATTGTCCATTATTTGTACATTGCAATTTCTTTTCTGCACGATCCATCGGTATTGGTTTGGTGGCGGTTCATAATTTTAGTTTGGCAAGTTTTCTTGTTGTACGAGTTGATCTTGTTTTCTTTCTTTTCTTTCTAAACCATGTTAGCCGGGAACTAATTATGTAAGAAACAGAGAGAATATGTGTAGAACCTTAAATCTAGGATTCAGCTGGTATGCTCACAAAAAGGTTATGTTTTATGTGTTTACTACAGTAGCAACTTATGTCCAACGAGTATGTGCTTCTGATGGCCATGAATAACCTGAACAGTTCCCTCAGTTTCTGGTTCAGAAAGTTGAAATAGGTATTAATAAACTTGCACATTAGTTAGCTTGTTTGGATAGAGCTCCTAATGACCATCTTGTTAGTTATGGCCAATGTAGGCCAAATATAGAATTGTTTGATTGATTTTCTCATTGTTACTATATAATTAATATATATCACACTTTACGTTCATGATTAAATCCAATGCTTATACTATACCTCCTACTTCCATTCTACATTTTTGTAGCAATGTAGATGTCGACCGTAGTTGGATGTACAAAGAGAGACGAGGGAAGTTGATCAGTGATGCTTGGCAACATGGAGTAGATAATTTCCTAGATCATGCATTCTCATTGCCCGATGCTGCTGTAGATGGGAAATCCCATTGTCCTTGCAGCAAGTGCTTTTGCGGTCATAAGTGGACAAGGGATGTCATGACCACACACTTGTGCAGCAATGGGTTCATGTTAGGATATGAGAGATGGACTAGCCACGGGGAGTCTGATGCACCTGAAAATGTAGAGCATGATAACGCGGGGGATGGAGATAGAATGAATGACATGCTAGTTGATGCAATTGTTGCTGAAGGAGTTTCTAAAGGTGATGAGCCAACAAAATCTGCCAAAAAATTCTATGAAATGTTGATGGAAGCCGACAAACGTTTGCATGAGAAGACCACACAATCACGTCTATCCATTGTAGGAAGGCTAATGACTATCAAAACACAACATAATCTGTCAGAAGCTTGTTACAATGAGATGATGACTCTTCTACATGACATTGTTGGGGACGATGCTGCAAAAGATCTCCCAGCAAACTTCCATAGGTCCAAGAATATTTCCAGGAAGGTGGTCAGCTGGGTAGTCAAATTTGTTGATGAATCTACTGAGCCAAGAAAGGAGTCAGATGATGTGGAGCTTGATCCCTCTGAAATTTATGTAATAGAAAATCAAGGCAATAATTATGAGGGAGAAGAATCTTCAGAAGATGAATTGGACGAGAGTACTGATGAGGAAGAAGAAGATTTACCTGAAGAGGAAGGACAAGAAGAGACATATGAGACCGAAGATGAGGATGATGCAATAGAGCATGACTCTGAATATGACGATGATGATTACTGAACATTTATAGCTTTTGCACTTCATTTTCTGTCTTGGTACCAATAAATATATAGTGGCACAACTAGTGAATGATATAGTATGTTTACTATTGGTAGTAATACATATTACCACTAGTAGGAAAAGGGGCTTTTACCCCGGTTCATAAGGGCCTTTAGTCCCGGTTCAGGAACCGGGACTAAAGGGTCGTTACTAATGCCCTAGACCTTTAGTCCCGGTTCTTACACGAACCGGGACTAAAGGCCGTCCACGTCGCCGGTGCGGCGAGCCCAGGCAGGAGGGCCTTTGGTCCCGGTTGGTGCCACCAACCGGGACCAATAGGCATCCACGCGTCAGCACCTGGCAGGAGCTGAGGTTTTTGTTTTTTTGAAAGGGGGGGGGGGTTTGGGGGTTTTGGGGGGTTAATTTAGGTTGTTATTAGGTAGCTATTAGAGAGAAGTGTCCTCTCTTATATCTCCGTGCTTGGTTTACCAACGCTACGTACTGCTATGCCTAAACATGGCTTAGTTTGAAGTGAAGGCAACATGTGGTGCATGTCGAAAGTAATACTAATCTGGACTTGATCAAGTTTGGATTGTACTACTTTCGACATGCACCACATGCATGTTGCCTTCACTTCAATCAAATCCATGTTCATTTCACCCGCTGATATATAATAACTCTTCATGCACGCATCATGCATCATCATATATAATAACAAGTCCTAATGATCATCATCATACAACTTCTACTCGTTATTAATAACAAGTCATACGATCGATCATCATCCTCAGTCATCGAACCAACCCTACTTAATTGTTCTTAGCACATGATCATCAGTATTAGGTAGGACCGAAATACCCTCTTTAAGGTAAAATAGCATAAAACAATATAGACCCTGACTCTCCATTATGGAGAATGGAGATCATCCTGTCTCCAATTCTTGCGCCTCGCTTCCTTTTTCTTCCAAGAAGCTCCTTGCGACTGTCCATACATTTTTTCCATTCTTTGATTTGCATGTCTCCACTTCTTTTAGAAATCCGGTATGGACAGTTGAGATTCGTAGGATGACCTGGTTGTATATTCAAAACATCAAGCCTACCATTCTGATACATCAAATGAGGCACACAATCCTCTGGGATTATCCGTTGAAAAACATAGTAATAACTTCATAGTTAGCAATGATAATGCACTAGTTTTAGAACTATGCAAAATATGCACGGATGTCGTAATAGTAAGAAATCTTACCAGGGTATCTCCATAGTAGTTACCGTAGTTCACCACGTGCACTAGTGGCACGTATGGAGGACCATAATGATGAGGAGTTTGATTGTAGATATTGTAATTCTCAATATCAGTACAAAATCCGACCAGATGAGTTTTCTCCTTATAAGTTAACTCAGAGCCATCGGTGTAGTAGGTTCTGTCTACCATGTTCCGCACATTGTTTGAACAATCAAAATAAGCTGTCAATGAAAATAAGCTGTCAACTATTTTGAAATGAACAATATAAATTAGCTAATAACTATGTTTGAGAAACTCACATAGCGGTAGAATTGGAGGCGTATCAACAAGGACCCAAATGTCCATATTGTCTTGCTCGATGTCAGGATCACCAAGATCCATGGTGACAAGCATACCCTCATCAAAACCATACATCTTGCAAAATGCTTCCCAATTTTTGCAACCAAAATGGGTTACGCTCTCAGAATTATACAGCTTTAATTCAAAATCTATATCATGATGGGTCCTTAGGTGAATTTTCTTTGTTTCCATACTTTCATGGTCTTCAAAACCCATCCTCTCCAAGACGTAGCGTCTTGCATGGCATGGGATAAGCTAGCCGAATTGTAAAAGATGAAAAGTACACGTTGAAATAGTTGAAGTCATGCTTAATTACGAAAAAATAACACTTGCCGTCGTTGCGTACCGTTTCAACATCGAACGTCTCCTCTAGCTTAATACTGAAGCGCCGATCTTCGTCCAGGTGAGGCCTGTCGCACTGACCTTGGTCGTCGTGGCACCAGTCGCACTCCCCCGGGAGACTTTTGTCGTCCGAGTACGACATTTCCTATGTTCATATATAATTCAAATATTAAACATCTACAATTAAATATATGTACTAAAAAACCTAAGTTAGATCATTATTATTCATCACGGGTTGACTATCGGTTTGTCGAGTCTTTTCTTGAAAACTCTCAGCTCACATGGTGTATACATTCGACCATTGGTGATGGTCGCTCCTCCCTTTGTCCCCGTGTGCATTACACCAAAATGTCTAGCTAGCACACGGGAACAAAGGAGAAGCGACCCCCACGACAACAGTCGGGATTCTTCGTCCTCTCATATATATATGGTGGAACTCTCCCTCACTGATTCCTCTCTGACATTTGCGACCGTCGGTGATGGTAGCTCCTCCTTTCGTTCTCGAGTGCATTACACCAAATTGTCTAGCACACGGGAACGAAGGAGAAGCTACCCCCACGACAACAGTCGGGATTCTTCGTCCTCTCATATATGGTGGAGACTCGACAGACTTACAGTCAACCCGAAATATCGTTTAATTATCTTTATAAAAGAGGATTTGGCTGGTCTCACCTCGATGTCGGAGGGGGCGGGGATGATGGAGGGGCCGGGGGGGGGGGGGGCTCCTAGATTTCTGCGAAAACAAAAACCCTATAAGCTACAACTAATCATAGTGCTCTCCAATTTTAGCATTCAAAGTAGGATCGGAGTAGTTTTCCACTTTGAGCATTCAATAAGCAAAATCAAATCACAAAATAAAGTAGTATTCAAATTAGGATGCATTCAATTATAAGCAAAACTACATCATCTCCATGCGTCCGTATATCGCCGAATATTATCACTAATACACCTCGAATACTATCATACATATAGCATCGCTAGTACAGCTAGAACAGTAGCGCCCGACGGACATCGGCGCGGGCGGTGGACACCCAAAGGGACGGAACCATCACAGGATCATAGCTCCAGTGAGATCCCTGAAGAACCTGCCAGGTACTGTCGAACCTGCCCTCCAACGCAACCATGTAGCGACGGACGTGCTGGTCCTCCTCGCTGACATGGTGACGTACCTCCTCCGCGGTGTCTGGAAGCCTCGGCACCGTCACTGGCCCACGCGAGCGCCACCAAACAAGGATCGGGTCAACGACGGGCTGGTTCCTCACCAACCTACGCCCACCGGAAGGTAGCACCTCCCAAAACCAGCCCGGCGGAGCCCAGTCCCGGACATGGCCCCTCTGATCAAGCCGGCCTCCTCCGCCGAGTCGACGACGAGGATGCGGGATAGGCATCGTCGACGTCGATGCGGGAATAATTGCTTTAACTAAAAAAACAAACTAGTTCTATTAATTTCCTTACTATAAATAGAATAAAGTAGTACTTAATAAAAATAAACTAGCTAGTTTAACTAGTTCTATTATTTTTCTAACTAATTCTATTAAACACTTTCTAGGTAGTACTTACTAAAAGTTATCGGGGAGGGGGGGTACATATATCGACAACGACATACCCGATAAAAAATAAGAAGAGGAAGAAGACGCAAAAAAAGAGGAGAAGAAGAAAGGAATAGAGGAGGAGATCGAAGAAAAAAAAAAGAAAAAAAGAGGAGAAGAAGAAGGGATAGAGGAGAAGAAGAAAAAATAGAATAATATATTATTCTATTTCTTCTTCTTCTCCTCTATTTCTTCTTCTTCAACTCTTTTTTTTCTTCTTTTTCATCTTCTTATTTATTTCTCCTCTACTTCCTCTCCTCTTCTCCTCTTCTTCTCTTCTTCTTCTCCTTCTTATTTTCCTTTTTTCTCTCCTTCTTTTTCTTCTAAATATGAACATACATAAATGACTTTGATCATACACAATTTCTATGAACAAAAAAACATAAAAATTCTATGAACAAAATTACAACAGAAAAAATCATAAAAATTCTATGAAAAAATTGATATATTCTTTGCATATGAACATACAAACATTTGCATATTCAATAATAATATCACCAAAAAAATCTAAACTACACATCTAAATTAATACATCTAAATTACAACAACTAAATTATCTAATTAACTACACATCCAAATTAATACAACTAAATTACAAATCTAACTACACATCCAAATTAATACTACACATACAAATCTAATTACAACAACTAAATCTAACTACACATCCAAATTAATACTACACATACAAATCTAATTACATCCAAATTAATACTACACATACAAATCTAATTACAACAATCTAATTACAAATCTAACTACACATCCATTACAGGGAGGAGGAGGAGGGGATCGGGGCGGCGCTCACAGGGTGGCGGAGGGCGATGGCGTGGGTGGCGGAGGGCGACGGCGACCGCGGCGGGCCGGGGGCGGAAGGGCGGCGACGGTGACGTACGGGGCGACGGCTCGGGGGCGCGCGGCGGATGCCGACGGCGACGGCGGCGGGGGGCGGAGGACGACGGCGACGGGCGATGGCGTGGGCTCGGGGGCACGGGCGACGACGACGGGGCAGCCTGGCGGCGTAGATCGAGCTCGCGGCGTCGTCGGGCGGGGGGACACTGGCGATGGAAATCAGCAAATTTCCAAAGTGTTACTTATATAGCAAAGGCTTTAGTCCCGGTTGGTGGCTCCAACCGGAACCAATACCCACCCTTTGGTCCCGGTTGGTGCCACCAACCGGGACCAAAGGCCTCTTTTCACCAGCGCAAAGGGCGGGAAGCAGAGGGCTTTGGTCCCGGTTGGTGGCACCAACCGGGACTAAAGGTGGGGCATTGGTCCCGGTTGGTGCCACCAACCGGGACCAAAGGCCTTGCGCTGCCCGCGGCCAAAAGTTTAGTCCCACCTCGCTAGTTGAGAGGGGCTCGGAGTGGTTTATAAGCTCCACTGCGGCTGCCCTCTCGAGCTCCTCTCAAATGCAGGCTTGCGGGCCTAATGTCACACTGTGCTGTCTGTTGGCCTATTGGGCTTTCTGCGGGCCTGAATCCTGGCCCAGGTTGGGTTTCTAGTCGTATTCAGGCCGTGGTGGCCCAATAGGTGGCAGTTTTTAAATTTTTTGCATTATTTATTTTCTTTTGTTTTTTGCTTTATTTTTTAATTCTTTTTGCTTTTAGGTCAGCAAAATTATAAACTGTCTGTTGGTGCCATTAGTTTTAGAAAACATATAAACTTTCTATTAGTGCCATTAGTTCTTTCTGAAAATTCTTTTTGCTGTATTTAGTTTTTTATTTTCTTTTTTGCTATATTTATTTTGTTTTATTTCTACTTACAACAAAAAACTTATTTATTTTATTTTATTTTGTTTCTAATTACTTATTTATTTTACTTTATGATAATTCTTTCTGCTATTAAAGTTTCTATCAAAAAAAATCTTTATGAAAAATATTTTTGCTTTTAATGATTAAAAATAAAAAAGAGGCGCAATGTGCATTGATTTGCTTCAAGCCTTTTGGAATAGTGTAGACTGCACTGCACATAGCTCGATGCAGTCTACCTTATTCCTCAAGGCTTGAAGCTAAGCAACGTGAGCATTGCGCCTCTTCTTCATCGTCTCTGCACTCAGGGCTTATAAACCGCTCCTAGTGCCTCTCAGCTAGCGAGGTGGGACTAAAAAACTGCTTAGCTAGTAAGAAACTCTAGTACCGGTTCGTGCCACGAACAGGTACTAAAGGTGCTCGTGGGGCCACAGCCTCATTAGTACCGGTTCGTGGCGACCAAAGGGTGGAATTGGTCCCGGTTCGTGCCACCAATGGCATGTTACAAAACGGACAATCTCTTTCAAAGTATCAGGATTTCATCCGGAAACTCGTCTGTTACAAAGGGATTTCATTTTTTAAAACTTATTTAAACTCCTGACTTTTTGTGTGTTCAAAATGCACCATTCAAAGCCACATCATCATTTGTCAATCCTTTCTGACTTCATTTGTTATTTTTCATGCATTTACTAATTATTTTGAGCTATAAGACCCTAAAATTGAAAAGCATTTCAAATGAACTCTGAAAAGGTTGAAAGTTGGCATGATATCATCATTTCATCCACATAGCATGTGCAAGAAAGTTGAGAGGGTTACGGCAAAAACTGGATGCACTTCGTGTACAAAACGGACAATCTCTTTCAAAGTATCAGGATTTCATCCGGAAACTCGTCTGTTACAAAGGGATTTCATTTTTTTTAAACTTATTTGAACTCCTGACTTTTTGTGTGTTCAAAATGCACCATTCAAAGACACATCATCATTTGTCAATCCTTTCTGACTTCATTTGTTATTTTTCATGCATTTACTAATTATTTTGAGCTATAAGACCCTAAAATTGAAAAGCATTTCAAATGAACTCTGAAAAGGTTGAAAGTTGGCATGATATGATCATTTCATCCACATAGCATGTGCAAGAAAGTTGAGAGGGTTACGGCAAAAACTGGATGCACTTCGTGTACAAAACGGACAATCTCTTTCAAAGTATCAGGATTTCATCCGGAAACTCGTCTGTTACAAAGGGATTTCATTTTTTAAAACTTATTTGAACTCCTGACTTTTTGTGTGTTCAAAATGCACCATTCAAAGCCACATCATCATTTGTCAATCCTTTCTGACTTCATTTGTTATTTTTCATGCATTTACTAATTATTTTGAGCTATAAGACCCTAAAATTGAAAAGCATTTCAAATGAACTCTGAAAAGGTTGAAAGTTGGCATGATATCATCATTTCATCCACATAGCATGTGCAAGAAAGTTGAGAGGGTTACGGCAAAAACTGGATGCACTTCGTGTACAAAACGGACAATCTCTTTCAAAGTATCAGGATTTCATCCGGAAATTCGTCTGTTACAAAGGGATTTCATTTTTTAAAACTTATTTGAACTCCTGACTTTTTGTGTGTTCAAAATGCACCATTCAAAGCCACATCATCATTTGTCAATCCTTTCTGACTTCATTTGTTATTTTTCATGCATTTACTAATTATTTTGAGCTATAAGACCCTAAAATTGAAAAGCATTTCAAATGAACTCTGAAAAGGTTGAAAGTTGGCATGGTATCATCATTTCATCCACATAGCATGTGCAAGAAAGTTGAGAGAGTTACGGCAAAAACTGGATGCACTTCGTGTACAAAACGGACAATCTCTTTCAAAGTATCAGGATTTCATCCGGAAACTCGTCTGTTACAAAGGGATTTTATTTTTTAAAACTTATTTGAACTCCTGACTTTTTGTGTGTTCAAAATGCACCATTCAAAGCCACATCATCATTTGTCAATCCTTTCTGACTTCATTTGTTATTTTTCATGCATTTACTAATTATTTTGAGCTATAAGACCCTAAAATTGAAAAGCATTTCAAATGAACTCTGAAAAGGTTGAAAGTTGGCATGATATCATCATTTCATCCACATAGCATGTGCAAGAAAGTTGAGAGGGTTACGGCATAAACTGGATGCACTTCGTGTACAAAACGGACAATCTCTTTCAAAGTATCAGGATTTCATCCGGAAACTCGTCTGTTACAAAGGGATTTCATTTTTTAAAACTTATTTGAACTCCTGACTTTTTATGTGTTCAAAATGCACCATTCAAAGCCACATCATCATTTTTAATCCTTTCTGACTTCATTTGTTATTTTTCATGCATTTACTAATTATTTTGAGCTATAAGACCCTAACATTGAAAATCATTTCAAATGAACTCTGAAAAGGTTGAAAGTTGGCATGGTATCATCATTTCATCCACATAGCATGTGCAAGAAAGTTGAGAGGGTTACGGCATAAACTGGATGCACTTCGTGTACAAAACGGACAATCTCTTCCAAACGCATTTTATTTTTATTTATTTTACTGCTGCTATTTTTATTTATTTTACTGCTGCTATTTTTACTTAATTTATTAAGGTTTATTTATTGTAGTTACTATAGTTTATTTTATTTTATTTTATTAAGGTTTATTTAGTTTTATTTATTTTATTAAGGTTTATTTATTTTATAAATATAAAAAAAGAAAAATAGATGCGCTTATAGAGAAAATTCAACCTAAATTCATAATAAATTTCTATGAAATTTACTGTGAATTTAGGTCAAATTCCCTGTATAAGGGCATCTATTTTCACTTTAAAAGGCAGAGAGGGACGGGCTTATAAACTGGTGTGAGCCCCCTTCGGTTGGCGAGGTGGGACTAAACACTGGCCGCAACTAGGACCAGCCCTTTAGTCCCGGTTTGTGGTATGAACCGGGACTAAAGGGTGGTGGGCCAGGAGCGTGGCCCATTGGTCCCGGTTTGTACCACCAACCGGGACCAAAGGGTCCATACGAACCGGGACCAATGCCCACGAGGCTCCGGCCGGCCCCCTGGGCTCACGAACCGGGACCAATGCTCACATTAGTCCCGGTTCGTGACTGAACCGGGGCTAATGTGAAAACTGCCCTGTGACCTAAGCCCTGTTTTCTACTAGTGTACATAGAGATTTAGTGACACAACTATTGAACAATATATTATGGTTGATAGTATTTCTAGTTTAGTTGTTACAGAATGTTTTCTGTTGTTTTCTTCTTCTACTGTCATGCCTTTGGTAATCATCTACCAATTATTTTTTTATGTAGCTAATAAGAATGTATTTGTCACTATGTAAATAGGATGACCCGTTTGCATCATAGGCGTGTCTCAATGGCTAGGTCGAACAGGTCTTCTTCTAGTGCCTCCGTAGGAAACAATGGATCAACTCAGTCAACTGCACAGGCTAAAAAGCCTAGAACACCAAGAACTAGGACTTCAGCCGGTCTCAGACTAGAGGAAATTGACCGACCGCTTATAGTTCCCGTTGGCATGTAAGTATTAAATATTCCAATTGCTTTACTTGTTGGAGCAATGTTCATGTGCTAACTACATTTGATCTTTATTTATAACAGGGCATGGGAAAGGCACCCATACAGCGCTCGTGATCCATCAACGGTGCTAGGTGCCTTAGTGCGCCAGATGTATCCACCCCCAATTGGTCCAAAAAATGATCAGAAACCGGTATTGTGTTGGGAGGACTACAAGTGGTCCCCTGGTCCAGAAGTAAGAACAGCAGCTTCCAAAATAGTGGAAGAATTTTGGGTAAGTATATGCACGCGCGCGCGCGCGCACACACACAGACACACACACACACACACACACACACACATATATATATATATAAATGCTTTGAGAATTTTGAATCAGTTTTTCTAGTACTTAGAATTTTGAAACAGAGGTGAACATATTATATTTAGACATAGGCAGTCTAAAACTGGTGGATGGGTGGTAGTTAAAATTCTTTATTTTGTCCACAACCATGACAAAACTACTTGGTTTATCTATGAAGTGTTGGAAGCTTTGATGATTGTGCATATGCTCACTTCCACAAATGCACTAGTAACTAACAAAACATATTTTGGGATGGTTTATGGCAGTGGCGTTTCAAGTGCGACCCATCGGAGCAAGAGAAGGCAGATGGTGTTTTGGAGGAGAACTTAAGTAGGAAAGTGAAGCAGATGCTACATGAGGAAAAGGCGGCAGCCATCAAAATATTAAAGAAGAAGGGACAATTGCCTACAGAACTAACAGAAGAGGATGAGGATGGTAATCGCTGGCCAACTAAGGAAGCTTTAATTTCTGCAAAGAGAGTTGACTTTGGTACAGACGTTGGTTGGCGTCTACTATGTGAGCACTGGAGTAGTACTGAATTTAGAGGGTTATCTTTAACCAACAAGAGGAACAGAGTCTTCCATTACAGTGGTGCTAGAAATGTTTGTCGCCACGCATCAATTTCTGGTACTATTTTCATCAAACATCTTTCTGCTTACTATTTAATAAGGAAGTTTCATTTACATTGGATGATGTGTCACGCTCTTGAAATGCAGAAACTCAAAACCGGGAAAGACCCTAGAATTTCTGGTGCTTGGCTTCACACGCACAAATTGCATCGAGGGACTGATGAAGAGCAGATATGCAGTCAAAGAACTGCTGATCATTGGGTCAGTAAAATATTGCAACTTAGTTCATTATAATCATCATGAGAACTATGTGCATAACACAACAGTTTACCATTAATTTTTAATTTGAAAAGGAGGATTTTGATAAGGCAATGAAAAATGCCCATGGAGAAAATTGGGAAGAGGAGCACCCGGATTTAGATGGACAGATCATGTATGAAGCAGCAGGCAGAATGCCACATGGCAGGCTGGGAATTGGTAATGAGTTGTTTAGCAAACCAGAGAAGGTGAAGTTTAAGTCTAAAAGGGCGATGGCCTCACAGCCGGTGCAGTCTGCTAAGGAGGAGCGTCTAGAAAGAGAAAACAAACATTTGAAGCAGGAGATCAAGCGTCTTCGAGGCATTGAGCTTGTTGTTCAGGTAATCTTGTCTTCTCTTGTAAATTGGAGTTTGAGTGAATAGGTTTGTGCTGACATGCTGATGTTTGTAGTCTTTGGCTGAGAAAGGGGGAGTCGACTTTGATGGCATAATGCAATCAGCAGCAGATGACTTGGTAAGTTATACCCATCTCAATGGTAGGCTTTCAGCAATTGAACCATTAAGTAATGTTTTTTTGTGTATGATACATAGTCTCCATCATATTCTGAAGGCGGATTTCAAAGGGGACGAGGTGATGTGCCTCAACACCAAACCGAAAAGGTTAGTTCATTGTCGTCGTGCTCGCATGTCTGGGGATGACCTTTTCTTGTTCCACCATTTATGTGTTTGTCTTTGCATATGTATTAGCACATCAAGAAAGAATTTGTGTGTGCAAGTCAGGTGCAGGATTTTTGGTCATGGAAAGTAGCAACAGATGCAGATCCTTCATATATTTTAATTACAGATTTAGAAAAGAAATGCATGGTTAACTATATTGGCGCATTCCTCTAAACGATTATATCACCCAAGAGAAATGACTGATGCTGCATGTAAATACTTGATGGTTGATAGAACAAGTTTATCTACACATCTATGAGAAAAAATGCAGTGAAGACCACACTTGATAGCCTACAGTTGTGATGCTTGTTTCTCTGTACATATGCCTTGTTTGCTTGCATATCTAAATTTGCTATCATTTCTTATGTGCAAAACTAGATAAACTGAACCATGTTAATTCAAAAATCATTAATAGGAAAAATATGATAGTATGAACAATAATTTATTTGTACTTCATGTATAATTTATTCAGGTCGCAGGGAACAAATTATTAGACATGAAAGAATTTAGGCTAACCATCCAGAATATTTTTCTTACGGATACTCTTCCTTTATCTAAGCATTGTTGAACCATGTTCGGTAAAGCCTCTGTACATATGCATTTCAATTATAATACATATACATGCAAATATTATTTCACCTTGGGGCACATGCTGCTAGTTTATGCTTTTTGTACATGCCATTCTTAATTAGTTTACTATATGCCCAAACTAGCTAATAGTGGTCTGTTAGTTCACTCGTTCGGCTTTGTCATGTGACTGCAAAATGTAAACACCGTTGATAGTGGGGTCGCAAATAGATATGCACAGTAATTGGAAAATTTGTATGGAATATGTGTTCCTGCTGATTCATGTTTCCTCTGAAAATTTCATGTGAAGGATCGAAAGGTGAATAAGCATCATAATGCTGGATAATCATACTGTTATATAGCAGCTAGCAGATAACCTGTCAATTAGAACAATTAAGTTTGATTCCTGTAGGTCACTTAAATTTCAGCTACATTATACTGACAACTAGTCTTGTCATTACTTAGGGAATGGGAAGCAGGACTGGAGGCAGTACGAGTCAGGGAAATGATGATGAAGATGACTACTATGGTAATGGGGGATATGATAACTATGGCGAGGGTGATCTGTATGGTGATGAGCACTATGATCACTATGGCCATGGGGAATATGATGACTACGGAGATGAGGATGACTATGGCTATGGCGGTGGCGATGGCGATGATGATGATTGGCTATAAAAGTCTAATGATATTCAAGTCATGCCAAAATGTAGTTATGTTAGATATTTGAAACACTTTATTATCTTATGGACAAATTTGTCTTAGTTGACAATTTATCTTATGCACAATGTGGCCTATCTCAGCTACTATTTTGTTCTGCATTCGACATTTGATAATTATGGTTAATGCAATTTGGATGCAACTCAATACCTTGTGCTTGTGTATGAGATGCATTTGTTGGAATGCCAATATTCTGAATTATTGCTATGGAATGAAACACCCATTGGTGAAAGAAATATATGAGGGGTGAGTAATGACCTATGGTGGAAAATATGTCTCGGTTATACAGAACGCCGATGGGGACTTCAGACTGTTGGTGAATTTATAAATTGACGGTGTTTGCTCACCTCGACTAACAGGTTTCCTGGCGGTGTTCGCTCACCCTCGGCTAACAGGTTTCCTGAAAGGTCGTATACAGTGTCGACCATCTAACGAGCTGACGGTTTGGTTCTCCTCATGGTCATAACTAAGTCCAGCGGGAAAAATGTACCGTCGACTATTTTGAAAACCGACGGGAAGCAATAACCGTCGGAGAGTAAATGCCCGACGAGGAACCGTCGGCTATAAATGTCGTCGGGCTAAAAGGAGCCAGCAGGTCACAATAACATGCCCGATGGCTCACCATCGGCTTACTACCGTAGGTGATAATATTACCCGACTGTACCGTCGACCATTACTGTAATGGCTGACGAAGCAAGGCCGACGGGAGATGGCCGACGGTGTACCATCGGTTTTAGTAATAGTTGACGGTGATAAAAAATATCCGACGATGATTGGACCCTTGGTTATAATGAAATATCTAGTAGTGCTCACAAATCGAAGACACACGTGGGGAGCTTTGCGGGAGTCCGGACCGTTGTCACGCTCGCTTCTGTCTGCCCTGTCTCAGCCAAAAACCTTCTCCCTCGCCCACGCGCGTTCTCGCCCGGCGTCAGCTGTCCGCATTCATGTCGTTATAGAGGGCGCCGCTCCATATTGAAGGCGGCTCAGGGCGGACACGACCTCTCATTGCCTCCGCCATTGAAGCGACGTGCCCGCCGAGGGCGCCGCCCGCTGCACACCCGGCTAAACACGCCTCTCACCGCATTTAAACGCCTCCATTAAACCCGCGTGGAATCGAGGAACCTACTCCGGCCACACACCCGTTCAGGAGCGGGCCAACATTAAACGCAACGCCGGGCAGGCTCCTCCCGTCCGCCCTCCATTTAAACGAGGCCAAATGCCGGCTAAGAATCGCACCACTCTGCCTCTCCCCGTCTCCTTCTTCCACCATTTTCTCTACTCTTTCAATGGCATCTGACGAGCCGAAAGATAAGTTCTTCGACATAAAAGTGGGTTGGGTGGCCCGCCGAGCCCTGCGGATACAAGTGAGGCAGCTCGCTGCTCCACCTCCCTTGCCTAGCCCGACGGAGCCAGTTGCCGCTTCAAGCCGACGCGTGGTTCAGCAAATCGTTGCTCAAGGCCAGCTCGATGAGGAGTGGTGGGTTGCTACCTGGCGGCACGGCGGGGAGCACAACACCACGGGCATCGTCGCTGCCGTCGACGACGACGCGTCGTCCCGTGCCTGCGACCGCGCCTCCCGTGTGTGCGACCGCGCCTCTCGTGCCTGCGACCACGCCTCCCGTGCCTGCAGCTGCACAATGCAGATAGTGAAAGAAGCCGGGTGCGCAGAGATCGACGAATCAACGGCCAGCGTGTCTGCATCCGTCGCCATCATCGAGGAGAAGTAAAACACGGGAGGCCGTCGCTGCTTGGGTCCCAGGAAGGCCACCACCGAGGCACCGCCGGTGTACACCGCCACCACCGTTCCCTTACCCAGGAACCAACTTTGGCTCGTGGATCGTAGGGACCCTTCCCCTCTGGCTGAAGCATCAGGCGGCGGTTCTACTCTGATGAGAGATGGGGGAGTGAGGCATCCTTTGCGCTGAAGTATATACCTCCTGGGCTCACCGTTGCCGGTCATGGGAACGACGTTGGAGACCCGCCGCGTCAGTTCCACTCTGATGGCGGCCTCCGCATCCGTGTCTGCGGACTGTTTTCCCCTGTACGTGGACTGATGCGGGAGAAACTTTGCATGTCGTCGTCGGAGATGTCGTTACGTGTCAGCATAAAAGAGAGGCCTACATCATTGGAGCCCTTTTTTCGAGTAAACATCATTGGAGCCTTGAAGCCTTCGGCTCGCTCGAGTATTTGTAGTTGTAGCTAAATGATTTACGGACATACATGTATTTTTGTATTCTTGTGTTTTTTTTACTGCCAGGACATGACGAATAGATCAGAGCCGAAAAATAGATTGGAAGTTTTGTAAAAAAAAAGTGCTCAAATTTTCTATTTTAACAAATACAGTGGTTTTCTCTCAGTTGGTCAACGCTGTCAGTGACGCGGGCGGCTAGTGTGTGACACATAGCTTACGTGTCAGCATAAAAGAGGGCCCACATCATTGGAGCTTTTTTTTTTTAGTAAACATCATTGGAGCCTTGAAGCAGATACATCACGAGCCAAAAAAAACAAGGTTTGTTTTTTCCTCCTCTGTTCCGGCGGGGGGAGGCGGCGATGGCCGTGTGGCGGTGTGGGACGCGGTGGGCCGGTGGTCGGCGCTCGCGGCGAGCGCGCTAATCCAGCTTGGCGGGGGCAGCTACTGCTTCGGTGTATACTCGCCGGCAATCAAGGCGTCGCAGGGGCAGGGCTACGACCAGTCCGCGCTCGACGCCGTCGCCTTCTTCGACGTGGGCGCCAACGCCGGGGTCCTCTCCGGCTTCCTCTCCGCGTAGGCGCCCGTGGGCCGCTGAAGCCCCTGCATCTTCCTCCTCGCCGGCGCCGCGCTCTGCGCCGCCGGGTACCTCCCCATCGTCCTCCTCGCCGACCCCGATCCAGCTCGTCTGCCTCTACATGCTGCTCGCCGCGCAGGCGCAGACCTTCCTATATCCGGCGGATGTCTTCACCACCGTCGACAACTTCCCCGACCACTGCGGCACCGTCAACGGCATGTCGGCATCGTGAAGGTACTGCCGTCCTGATTCCCCTCGCTGGCTTTCTTTCTTAATCTGCTACATCAGTACCTAAATGATGTGATTAATTAGACCTATAGCTATTCATGCTACAATATTAGAAGAACCATGCTCTGCTCCTGCTCCAATGTTGGAACCAAAAATCACAAGAACCATGTGTTTTGTTGGCATCCAGTTCCTTTCTTATGTGCTGTGACTGCATTCAGAATCTGTTTTGGTGGCATAGCACAGTATGCAGATGCTGTATATGCTGAAATTAGCAGAAAAATACATACAAACAGTTCTGGAAAAGTACAGTAATGTGATTAATAGACTTATTATAGTATAATTCATACATACAGTATAACCATGGTAGGAATTCTTGCTCCTTTGGGAGGCAGCGTCACTGGTTCTAGAGGAAGAGTACAATTGTGTAGGTGCAGTCACTGTTTCATTATAATTTGCTCTGCCCAAAGACATCAGAGAGGCAATAATGCAGCCTTTTTTTGCTGGCCTCGTCCTTTCAGCACCATGTTTATTTTCTGAAATCTTGTACCTGCCACACTGCGTGGGTGGAGCTATCATTTGTGTTAATTGCACGAACTTTCAGCGTTATTGTCTTGAGTTTTCAGCAAACTATATTCGCAACTCTGACGATGTGAATGTGTGTGGATCCAACATTGCACACACTTTGCTCAATAATCCGCTTCGTCTACCTTCGGCGGCGGCACAACAGGATGAGCGGGCCTGCTTGTGATTGTCACGTCACGTGCGGCAGCTTAACTTGGGACTGTCATAGAGGCCGGAGATGAGGGCGTACAGCGGCAATCAATTAATTCTGTTTCCCTGCTCAATTGATCGATCGGAGGCCCTGAACAGATCATGTGCCAGTGAGAGTCTAAGCAGAGACGAAGATTAGCAAATAACCAAGCTATCCTTAAACCAATGTTTGAGGCCAACAATATCAGCCGTTGGATCAATTTAATACTACCCCTTAAATTCGGTAGTGTGATGCACCGTAAAAAATCTCTAATCCTAACCTGCACTCTGTTTCTTGATGATATAGCAAACTCACAATCGTAAGGCGCATTTATTAGGCAGTGTATCATGTTTTGCTAGACGAGCAGGGAGACCATCACCCTGGTGTCGCTCTGGAGTGTCTGGAACTTATCGGGGAGGTTTGGCGCGGGCTACGTCTCCAATCACTTACTCCAGTCGCGAGGAGTAGGCAGGCCTTTTTCATAGCAGCGATGCTTCTGGTCGTGGGTGTAGGCCACGCCACATCTCCTCCGGTTTGCACGCGTAGCTCTACATCAGCTCTGGTTTCCAAAGGCGATGACAAGGAGTCTGCCACAAGGTGAGTTTGCCTGCACCGGTAAGCACTGCTTCGCACTCCGCTTCCTGATTATGGCATGTCTCTGTGTTTTCGGGTCTGCCGTAGCATTTGTATTGTTCATCAGAACAAAGAAGTTTTATAGGTGAGTTATATACGCCAGACTGCTGTCTTTTGTAGAGAGTAAACGTATATATGTGCAAACGACACTCAGTATCATGTTAGCATTTGGTATTATAGCATAATGTACTAGTAGTATATAGCAGCATTATAATGGCTACTTCCTTTCTGAATTAATAGTCGAGAAGATGAATGATACATATTTTATTTAGACAAACACTGCATCTGTTTGTGTTTGTAAGAGGGCACTAACAAGCTCACTATACTCCTGTCACTTCACTCGTCACCTTGTTTGATATCTCCTTTAGCTTCCTCTGGTGTTGCGCCCTTCCCGTCGACTTTCTCCTTTTCTTTCTTCTCCTTTGCTCCTCTTTCTCCTCGGCTTTCTCCGCTTCTGCCTCCTCTTCCTCATTCGCCTTCGCCTTTGCTGCTGCCGCGTCTTCCTTGGCCTGCTTGAGCGCCTCAATGAGGCCTGATAAACACTAATCAGGGTACCTCTTCTTCTTTGTCGACATTGGCATCAGGTTCTCTGCCACATCGGTGGGTGACATGTCGGTTTCCTCGAGCGGCCGTTGAATCTCCCCAAACAGACCAACAGCCGTTGAATCTCCCCAAACAGACCATGCTCCACGATGTCCAGGTAGTTCTTGACGAGCACCTTGAAGCCCTCGAAGCGGCAATAGGACATCTCAATATGCTTGTCCATCCTGCCCTGTCGGATCAGCGCCGGGTCCATTTTCTCCTTGTGGTTCGTCGTGAGGATGATGATTCACTCACGGACGGATGCTGCCATAGCCTGTCGATGAAGTTAAGCAGGCATGACAGCATCACCTTGCTTTCATGGTCCTTCAGTGGGTTATGTTAGCATTTTGTATTGTTGCATGCTTTATATGTAGCAGCATTACAAGTGAGATCACTGCATTTTTCTTTTGCAAGGGAGCACTAGTGAACAAGCGCACTCTTTTTCCTTTCACTTGTTGATATCTCCATGGTGCTTTGTCCTTCCCTTTGTCTTCCTCCTTGGCTTTCTTCACCTCTGCCTCCTCTTTCTCCTTGGCTTTCTTTGTTGCAGCCTCCTTGGCCTCCTCTGCCTCCTTCACCTTGGTTGCCGCCGTGTCCTCTTTGGCCTGCTTGAGCACCTCGATGAGGCATGTCAAGCACTCGTCGGGCTCCTCTTTTTCTTCTTTGACATGGGCATCAGGTTCCCTGCAACATCGGCGGGCGACATGTCTGTCTCCTCGAGCAGCCGCTAAATTTCCCCAAAGAGCTCGTGCTCGATGACATCTAGGTAGTTTATGGCGAGCACCTTGAAGCCCTCGAATCGGTAGTAGGACATCTTGATGTGCTTGTCACTCTACCCCTCCGGACCAACACCGAGTCCAGCTTCTCCTTGTGGTTGGTGGTGAAGATGATGATCCGCTCACCTCCGCAAGAAGACCACTGCCCGTCGATGAAGTTAAGCAGGCCTGAGAGCGTCACCTTGGTGACATCATCCTTCTTTGGCTCCACGGGTAGCTCGGGCTTGTCATCACTGTTGGCGTCCTTGTCGCTTGCGGTCTTCTTGTCCTTTCGGCGTTTTCCGGTGAGGTTGACAAAGCAGTCAATGTCCTCTATGACGATGATGGACTTGCCTGTGGTCTCGATGAAGAGCTTCCGCAATTCGGTGTTATTCTTGACCATCGTGAGCTTGAGGTCGTAGATGCCGTAGTCGAGGAAGTTGGCCATTGCGGCGACCATGGTGGACTTGTCGGTGCCGGGTGGCCATAAAGGAGGTGCCCACGCCTTGCCGACCTTGGCGTAGTATTTCTCGCTCTCCTGGAGGCTGGAATGCCATGAGGTCGTCGATGATGGCCTCCTTCTCATCAAGGTGCATGGCGAGCGTGTCAAAGGTCGTGGGGTGCTCGAGGGGGACGTGGTTCAAGACGCTTTTGCCCCGGTAAGGGTTCGAGTTGTCGCTTGCATTGTTGGTCAAGAGGCGGCATGAGCGGTTCTTGATGGTGGCAGCGTGACCCTCGCCGAGGATGAAAGAAAGGTAGGAGTCCCAGAAAAGTCGTCAATGACCTTCTCATGGCCGTCAACGGAGACCCGGAGGTTCTTGTTGTCCTTGCCGAGCTCGGCCTTGAGCTTGCGCGTGCGGCGGGCGTAGGCATCACTGAGGTAGGTTTTGTTTTGGCAGCGGGAAAGAAGTCACTGCGCTGGAAGCGCTCGGCGCCGTACTAGGACTAGGAGATGGTGATCTGGAGGTATGGGTTGAAGCATGCGGCGAGCTTGTCGGAAGGTGGGGATGGGGGGGGGGGGGGGGGGGGGGCGCAGTTCTGCACCAAGGAAGAGAGGAAGATGATGGTCGCCATCAGCAATCCGAGCCCCGCCCACCTCTCCACGATCGCCACCATCGCCGGACCTGGAGCTCCTCTTGGTATCGTGTGTTGATAGAAAGCCGTAGTGACCTGGAGACTGGATTTTGTCCACAGGATGAAACAACTTGAGACCAAACAAGTCCAATCCAGTATTTTATAAAATCCAAACCACACCAAATTGATTTACTCAGCCCATTTAAACCAACCAAACACAATCTAACAGGAAAACCAAACTGAAACTATCTATTCTCAGGCTTACCTGGACTGGATTGTATATGCGTGTACGTGTTGCATATATAATGCCAATGATTCCTGTGGTGATTTGCTTAGGTTGAAGCTAACTAGCCAAGCGTCGTCGTCGTTGGCGCCGGAGCAGGTGGGGAGGAGCTCTGAGGAGAACCGGTCGAGCAGGTTTGCTTTTCTTCTTTTTTGAGCAGGTTAGGAGGTGGCCCAGCGAGCGTTTAGCTGCTGCTGGCCGGGACGAGCACACCGCTCGGTTCGCCGGATGCTTTTTAGTACCACATCGCTCGCGTTGAAGACTACTTCGCGGTCTAAATAGTCTGGTAGTGATCCACGTATCGCCGAGGACGCAAAGCATATACACCAGCTTGCTGGTCAGGGTCTGTCGAGGCAAAACGCTGTGCATGAGGGGGACCAGAAGTATGGATTGGTGTCAGTCTTTTTTTTTCCGGGCCTTCATTTTTGTTTTTTCAAAATATCAACATCTACTGTAAAAATGGCCGGCGCACACCGACTGGCCCGGTTGCGCCGTAGCCATCAGATGCGACTTGCATGGGCCGTTTGATTTGCTGAAATGGTTTTCGCTCAGCTCCCCAGCGCCCCTGCCTCATCCCGCACCTCGGCCAATATCGCATATCCCGTTGTGCCGCGGAACAGCGCCATGCCGGTCCAAAACACAGCGCCTCGCCGGGGCCACCACCCTCAATTGCAACATCCATGGATCCCACCGCACCGACGCTCGCAGCCTACACTTGCACTGGTTCTAGCAATGGCGTGTGTGGTTGCAACATCTCACCGCAGGCCTCGAAGCTCGCCGGCTCGCCGTGGTGACATTGTAGCTTGTCGCGGCAACGGTTCTAGCAAAGCCAATTCACGGTTGCAGCACCTCGCTGCCACGGATCTAGCTCGCCGCGGTGACCTAACGCAGCTCGCCACGGTCACCGGTTTGACTCCGTCACGCCTTCCGGTCGAGGTAGTAACAACAATAGTAGCCGGTTGCAGCAAAAAAAGCCAATTCCAGAAAAAATTGCCCCGCCATCGCCGGGTAAAGCAAAAAATCGCGCCGGCGTTGCTGGCTTCAAGCCAAAAAAAATATCATCGGTTTGAGAAAAAAAGAAGCCAATTCCAGCAGGATCAAAACCGAACGAATCGGAGGGGTTCGTCGTCTAACGGAACCTGGGTGTGAACAGTTGTGCCACGTCACCATTTGCAGGTCTAATCTGTCATAAACACGATCAAAACGGTGTAAGCCACCAACCAGTGTTTTCTGCAAAAAAAAAAGTAGGCGTAGAACTTGGTTTTTGGCACGAATATGTAAACTTGTGTTTCCTTGGCTGACATTGCTGGTGAAGAGACGGCGTTGGTGGTTTTTGCGTGACCCTTGCGAATGACAAAGGGCAGGTATGAGTCGACGACGAGGTCGCGGTGGCACCGATGGAAGACAACCCGTTAGAAGTGCCTCTCGTCCTCATCGTGGTAGAAGCTAATGACGTTAGCCAGTTGGAGGCATACCACCAGACGGTGGTCCTTGAGAACTCGCCGGTGACCTCGTCATGATCGTCGACGAAGACATGGAGGTTCTTGCTTTCTTGCTGAGCTCCGCCTTGAGCTTGCGCGCGGCAGCCGCATGCGTCACTGAGGTAGGCCTCGACGGCGAGGAAGAAGTTGTTGCGCTGAAAGCGCTCTGCGCCATACTCGGAGATGGTGATACCGAGGTAGGGGTTGAATCAGGCGGTGAGCTCGGCGGTCCAGGTGGAGAGGTAGAGCCGTAGAGGCAGAAGGTCGGGGGACGTAGAGCAGAGGAAGATGACGATAGGGAGTGCCAATCCGAGCCCCGCCCACCTCTCCACCACCGCCATGGCCGGTCGTGGAGCTCTTCTCGATATCGTGTGTTGATGGAAAGCCGTAGTGACCTGGACTGGACGACATGCATGTAAGTGTTGCGTATATAATGCCAGTGACTGTGATTCGTGTGGTGATTTGCTTAGGTTGAAGCTTAGCTAAGCACGTGCAGTCGTCGTTGCTGGTGCCGGAGCAGGTGAGGAGAGAACCGGCGGGCATGGATGCAATGGCAAATGCAGAGTTGGCTAGCTTAGTTTGTAGGCAACCGGATGCGTCAGGACTCCGATCGTTAACTGCATCTTGTCACTTTATTTAGACGATTGATTGCATCTTGTCACAACAGGTAGTATAATCAATTTGCATGTGTATAATACTACTACTACAATAGTACTAGCTTTGAAAGTGATCAGGGGTCGATGCATGAGGTCGGCAGGTGACATGCATGGTGCTCAGTCGTCGGCGAGACGAAGCATCAAGCATGCACTACTTTTCTTCGTGTATGTTTATTGTCTAGATATAGAAGACGACATGCAGAGGCAGAGATGACTTGATGGCACGACGGCGGCGACGACGGAGAAGGTTCAGGTTTGCGGCGCGTAGGATTTGCATGGAGTGATTTGGTCAGGCGACGCGATGGAGAAGTTGAGGGCGGAAGAGGAGGTGGCCCACCGAGCGTTTAGTTGCCGCTGGGCCCGGAACGAGCATACCGCTCGGTTCGCCGTGTACTTTTTAGTACCACACCATGCCTAAACAAAAATTAGTACCACACCGCTCGCATTGGAGCGTACTTCACGGTCTAAATAGCCTGCTTCTGACACACGCATCGCCGATGACGCAAAGCATATACACCAGCTTGCTGGTCCAGGGTCTGTCGAGGCAAAAAGCAGTCATAACATACCTCTGGCCGGGCCAGGCCGTGGGCCTGTCACCTTAAGTTGCTGTTAAGTCGTGCATGAGGGGGCCCAGAAGTATGAATTGGCGTTAGTCTTTTTTTTTTCCTAAGCCTTCACTTTTGATTTTTCAAAATACAAGATCTGTTATAGAAATGACTGATGCTAGGCGCTGGCCGGCCAGCCCAAAATTTTTGGCGGGTTGAAGCCAAAAATTTCGTCAGTCCCAGCAAAAAAGAAGCCAATTCCAGCAAAATTGTCTCACCGTCGCCAGCCACAACAAAAAAACTGGTCAGTTCCAGCTAAAGGAAAAGCCGGTTGTAGCTCAAAATCGTGTCGGTTGTAGCATGTTGACTCCATGCCACCAGAAACGCACCTCGCTCCAGCGCAGGCTGCTGCCGTTTGCAGCTCCTATGATCGTCATCTCCATCAACGACGGCTGTCGGGGTTGCAGCACGCAGTACTGCATCGGGGGCATAGCTCGTAAGTTGTGGCCTCGAGTTCGTCGGTGTTTGTTGTGCTCATGACAAGGCCGGGGAGTACGCGGCAAGCGTGGGGCTGGTCGCAGCAAATCCGGCGCGCGGTGGCTGCTCCGTGGGTGCGACGCTGGAGAGCAGAGGTAGGGCCATCGACACGGGGGAGCAGGAGGTGGGCGGTCGTCGACGCGGGGGAGAAGGAGGTGGGCGGTCGTCAGCGCAGGGAAGATAGAGATGCGGGTGAGAGAGATGACGTGGATCGGCTGAGGAGGTAAGGTAGTAGTTGTGAGATGACGATTAGTTCGGATTGAGCCACACGAGCGGCTGGCTCAAAGTTGGGCCGATCGGCCGTATACAAATGTTTCCCGATAAAAATTCGTCGGAAGTAGAAAGTATCTTAAACATAATAAAATATTACATCAAGGTCTTTGGACCATGGAATGACCAACCGTCGGCAAAGCAACCCACTGAAACGCCAACTTCTCCCCTCTCTTATGTAAGCCTTTCCTTCTCTTTCAAATGGTTGAACTTCATGTTCCTAATCACATTAGCTTGTGCACATTGATGATGCTTCCATATGCCAGCCTTTTCTCGCAGCTTGGTGTCTCCTCCTCTTTCTCTGCCAGCTCTCCCTTCAAGTTGCCCACTGAATTGTCCAGCAAGCCATCTTCTCATATTCATTGGACCTCTTAAACTGCTGGTAGTTGAACTCCATGGCCATCTATTCCTGGGCATCCAAGGGGCAGTTGACATCGACAACTAACCTCTGATAGTTCTCCTCTAGTTTGTTTTTCTCTCGATTCAGATTATGAACTTGAAATGAACTCTCCAGATCGTCCCTTATCCTATATGTCTTGCTCTCTTAAAGGGACAAGTGCCTTCTCCATTGAGTCTGGCCACTCTAAACCAATCCACTAAATTACTCCATAATTATTCCTTCCTGCAAAATTATGAAAATAACATGGCAATAAGCTAAATGACTTAGATATGTTATAGTAAACTAGAGGAGAACAGATAAGTAATAAAAAAATCACAAGGGCAGTTGTTTTGAAACTTGGTATAAAAATATGACTACTTGAGCACCATCTGACAATTTCCATATTCACTGACAAACTAAATGATAACTATTGACCAGGGCAATTATTTGAAACATGGTTAATTAAGCACTGCCAAACAATGAGCATTTAAATTCAGCAAAAAACAATGATCAATATACAATCAACACTAAAGAATTAACACAATACAATCTCAATGAGCAACGAACAATTAACAACGACCACTTCACAGTCTGCCACCATATTAAACTAATGAACTATCTAAACAACAAAACACTGAAAGTCAAACACTAAGCATGTTAACAATTAGCAAAGTATAAATCTCAATTAATTAATAACCACATGATTGCAAACATGCAACAAATGAACAGTACAATACAGATACCAACTAATTAAACTAAGACCACACTTAGCAAATTTCTAAGCACACTTAACAAATCTAAATGAGCTTGAATTAGCACACCTTCTCAGCAAATGTGAGAATCCCTTCAAATGCAATGCATCTCTCCGAGGGCTTGCCTTGGTCACACAAGACTCAGATATGGGTCACTGCCGGTGAAATCCACATCATGCATGGTAGTAGGGATCTATACGAGCAAACAACATGCAAAGATAGGAAGGAACAGTTGAGATAGAGCTCCTAGTGAAAATCCCCGGAATCAGAAAAACCTAGCCGTAGCAAACTAACCTTGAGGATGTCGTCGTGGGAGGAGGAAACATGCTAGATGGAACCCTCGTTGGTTTTTTCTTTTCAAGTCATTCAAAGACAATATGACGCGCCATGGCATCGGCCGGCGGTCGGGGGGGGGGGGGGGGGGGGCTTGAGTAGGGGTTTGACCCTATAACGATTCGTTCGGTTTTGACGAAAATGTTTCGGTCTGTCACCTTATAACGGAGCCTGCGCCTAAATAGTTATGCTACGTCACCGTTTGCAGGTCCCAACTGTCATAGTCATCAACCAGTTTTTTCTAGAAAAAACTGGTTGGTGGCTATGACGTAGTACTGCATCATGGACCAGAGGAAGATGACGGTCGCCACCGCCGATCCGAGCCACGCCCACCACTCGACCACCGCCGCCGCCATGGCCGTTCCTGCAGCTCCTCTTGATATCGTGTGTTGATGGAAAGCCGTAGTCACCTGGACTGGACATGCGTGTACGTGTTGCGTGCCAGTGACTGTCATTCGTGTGGTGATTTGCTTCGGTTGAAGCTTAGCTAAGCACGTGTAGTCGTCGTCGTTGGCGCCGGAGCAAGTGAGGAGGAGCACGTGTCATCATCCTTGGCGTCGTTGGTGCCAGAGCACGTGTAGTCGTCGTCGGAGGAGGTGAGGTAAACCGGCGAGCATTGATCCAACAGTCCATGGAAATGAGATTACTTAATGGGAGATTACTTAATGGATGCAGAGTTGGCTAGCTCAGTTTGTAGGCAACCAGATGCGTCAGGATTCCGATTGTTAATTGCATCTTGTCATTTTATTTAGACGATTGATTGCATCTTGTCACAACAGGTAGTATAATTAATTTGCATGTGTATAATATACTACAATAGTAGCTTTGAAAGTGATATGCATGGTGCTCAGTCGTCGGCGAGACGAAGCATGCAATACTTTTCTTCGTGTAGCTGCTGCTGGGCCGGGAACGAGCACACATCGGTTCGCCGTATGTCGCCGTATGCTTTTAGTACCACATCGCTCGCGTTGGAGCCTACTTTGCGGTCTAAATAGTCTGGCAGCGACGCACGTTTCGCCGATGACGCAAAGCATATACACCAGCTTGCTGGTCCAGGGTCTGTCGAGGCAAAAAGCAGTCATCACATACTTCTGGCCGGGCCAGGCCATGGGCCTGTCACCTTAAGTTGCTGTTAAGTCGTGCATGAGGGGGGCCAGAAGTATGGATTGGCGTCAGTCTTTTTTTCCTTTTGTGTACTTTCAAAATACCAAGATCTGTTATAAAAATGGCCAATGCCCCTTTCCCATGCCGCATCTCGCCCAGTACCACAGATCTCGTCACCCTCGGCAGCGGAACAACGCCATGCTGGTCCAAAGCACCGCGCCTCGCCGACGCCACCACTCTCGGTTGCAACATCCATGGATCCCGTCGTACCGGTGCTCGCAGCCTACACTTGCACTTCAACATCTCACGCAGGCCTCGAAGCTCGCCGGCTCGCCGCTCACCGGCGCCACCACTCTCGGTTGCAACATCCATGGATCCCGTCGTACCGGTGCTCGCAGCCTACACTTGCACTACCTCGCTGCCATGGTTCCAGCTCGCTGTGGTGACCTAACGCAGCTCGCCATAGTAACCGATTCTGCTCCGTCGCGCCTGCCGGTCGAGGTAGCAACAAAAATAGTAGCCGGTTGCAGAAAAAAATAATTCCAGCAAAAATTGCCCCGCCGTCGTCGGGCTAAAGCAAAAAATTCCGCCGGCGTTCGGTTTGAGGCAAAAAGTTTCGTCGGTTTGAGGAAAAAAAACAAGCCTATTCCAACAAAATTGCCTCGGCGGCCACAACACAAAAAAGAACTCCTCGGTTCCAGCAAAAGGAAAAGCCGATTGTAGCTCAAAGTCATGCCGGTTGTAGCATGTCGACTCTACGCCACCAGAAACGCACCTCGCTCCAGCGTCGGCTGTTGCCGGTTGCAGCTCCTGTGACCGCCATCTCCAACAATGGCGGCTGCCGGGGTTGCAGCACGCAGCACCGCGCCGGCGTAGCTAGTAACTTATGGCCTCGAGCTCATTGGCGTTTGCTGTGTTCGCAACAAGGCCGGGGGAGCACGCTGCGAGCGTGGGCTGGTCGCAACAAATCCAGCGCGTGGTGGCGGCTCCATGGGTGTGACTCGGGGGAGCAGGAGGTGAGGCCATCGACACGGGGGAGGAGGAGGTTGGCTGCCGTCTACGCTGGGGAGCAGGTGGGCGGTCGTCGACGCGGGGAAGAGGGAGATGCGGGTGAGAGATGACATTGATCGGCTGAGGAAATAAGGTAGTAGTTGTGAGATGCACGATTAGTTTGGATCGAGCAGCCGATGTAAACTTGGGCCGGTCCGCCATATAAAAATGCTTTCCTATAAAAATTCATACAAAGTACAAAGTATCTCAAACGTAATAAGTATTACATCAAGGTCTTTGGAACACCAAACGACCAAACGTGGCCAGAACGACCCACAGAGATGCAAGTTCCCCTCTCTCATGTAAACCTTTCCTTCTTTTTCAAATGGTTGAACTTCAAGTTCCTAATGACATTAGCTTGAGCACATTGGTGATGATTCTATATGCCAGCCTTATTGACATGCGTATACGTGTTGCGTATATAATGCTAATGGTTGGTGTGGTGATTTTGCTGAGGTTGAAGCTTAGCTAAGCACGTGTTGTGGTTGTCGTTGGGGCCATAGGAGGAGAGGAGAAGCTGTACTTGCGATGTAATTTTTATTATATTTGAAATGCTTTGTACTTCCGATGAATCTTTATAATAGATCTGATATTTTCGTAAAAAAAATCTCACACCAATACATCAACAATTTTATATCTGGTGGCTCTAATTGGTGGGCGAATTATATATCAGGCTTGCCGATAGGGCTGAACTTATCAGTTAATCATATTTCACAACCTCAGATAATCCGTAAAAACTACAGGATAATCCACATCCAATGGATATTATCGACCATATCCGTTGGATATCCAGTTGACCAAAATCCATATCTGTATCCATATCCGACGGATTCGTGCAAGTGCAGACCATATCCCTTAGAAACGGATGTGAATACTGATCCGGAACAGGAATTATCTGTACCATTTACATCCCTAAGGGTAACCCGCATATTTGTGAGGCCAGATTTGTTTTACCGTTATAAAAATATGTTTTACATATTATTTTTTTCAAAGTTAATGTGTTCAGATACCATTATATTCACATAGGTTACAGAAAATTTTATAGCAAAAAAAAAGCCTATTTAGCGACCTAGAATGATTTTTTAGTGTTCCTCGACCTCAGCCACTTATTCTCCTCCAGACTAAGTATTATCTGATTAATTTTTTATAGCCCTAGTTCTATACCATCAAAAATAAAATAATTAAATATAGCTAACATACCTGGTGTCAAAATTATTGTACTCCCTCTGACTCCAAAAGAAGAAGGACCATAAAGTTTGTCTATAGTCAAGCGGTGTAAAGTGGACCACCTTTGTAGGAAAAACTATCAATAACTATAATACTAAAGAATATATTTACCCTAAAATAGTAATATTAAAAAATATATTATTATGTATTTACTGATAATAATTTGGCATTCAATTTCTGGATAATTTTTTTAGAAATTCGGTCAAAATTTGCACGGTTTGACTTGTTTGTCTTTATTCCTTCTTATTTGGTCATTAGTGTATATCTAAAACTAAAGAGTTCAGAAATTGTCCAGTGATGATTAAGCATTAGTATTGATGGCTTACATCTAACCTTATTTTAGTTTCCTCAATCCGTCTCATCGTTGATCATAATGTAGTTATGCTTAAATTTGGTGCAAAGTCATGCCTCTTCTGCACATGCTCATCTTACAAATTATTAATATCTCTTGCCGATCTATATATCCATCAAAACAAGCTCATCATAACGTCGGAGGTGTTCGGTGACCACAAGGTGAGCTTGCATGCGCTGGTAAGCAATGCTTCGCATTCTCTTTCCTGATCATTGGCATGTGTCTGTGTCTTCGGGTCTGCTGTAGCATTTGTATACTTTACTTCATCAGAACAAGGAAGTATTATAGGCGAGTTATATACGCCAGACTGCTGTCTTTTGTTTTGTAAACGACGCTCTATTTTTGTTCTGTTCTTACAACAATATCATGTTACATTTGGTCAGGGCTGAAAGAATGCAGAATTGGGTTGCGTAATCAGTTAATTAATGAATGAAAGGGCCAATTCAGATTTGGGTTGCTTAATTAACTCTAGGAGCAGGAGAAATTCCGATTGCTAATTGCATATTGTCACTGTCATGCGTAGTGGCGACATTGGGTTGGTGAAATGGTAATGAAGCCTGCATGATACCATGTTTATTTTCTAATTCCCTGAAAAAAAACTTGTTAGCCTTTTGGTGTAGGTAAAGCGTTGTTACAGTAGCATTTTGTATTGTTGCACGCTTCATATGTAGCAGCATTACAAGTGAGAGAAGAAAGAGATATTGTTTCAGTTGAGAGGTACATTGTTTTTCTCTCACCAAACACTGCATTTTTGTTTCGTAAGGGAGCACTAGTGAACAAGCTCACTCTTTTTCCTTGTCTTCCCTAGCGTGATGTCACTTCACTTGTCACCTTGCTTAATATCCCCATTGGCTGCCTCAGGTGCTTTGTCCTTCTCTTTGTCTTCCTCCTTGGCTTTCTTCACCTCTGTCTCCTCTTTCTCCTTGGCTTTCTTCGCTTGAGCCTCCTCTGCCTCCTTCACCTTGGCCGCCGCCGCTTCCTCCTTGGCCTGCTTGAGCGCCTCGATGAGGCCTATCAAGCACACGTCGGGGTCCCTCTTTTTCTTCTTCGACATGGGCATCAGGTTCTCTGCAACGTCAGTGGGTGACATGTCGGTCTCCTCGAGCAGGTGCTGAACTTCCCCAAACAGCTCGTGCTCAATGACATCTAGGTAGTTCTTGGCGAGCACCTTGAAGCCCTCAAAGCTGCAGTAGGACATCTCGATGTGCTTGTCCATCCTGCCCCGTCGGATCAATGCTGGGTCCAGCTTCTCCTTGTGGTTGGTGGTGAAGATGATGATCCGCTCACCTCCGTCAAGCAGACCACAGCCCGTCGATGAAGTTAAGTAGGCCCGAGAGCGTCAACTTGGTGGCATCGTCCTTCTCCGGCTCTATCAGTAGCTTGGGCTTGTCATCGTTGTCGGAGTCCTTGTCGCTTGAGGCCTTGTCCTTGTGGCGTTTTCCTGTGAAGTCGACGGAGCAGTCAATGTCCTCTATGATGATGATGGACTTGCCCGTTGTTTCGATGAAGAGCTTCCGCAACTCGGTGTTGTTCTTGACCGCTGTGAGCTCGAGGTCGTAGACGCCGTAGTCGAGGAAGTTCGCCATGGCGTCGATCATCGTGGACTTGCCAGTGCCGGGCGGTCCGTAAAGGAGGTACCCTGCTTCCATGCCTTGCCGACCTTGGCATAGTATTCCTTGCTCTCCTGGAACGCCATGAGGTTGTCGGTGACAGCTTCCTTCTCATCGGGGTGCATGGCGAGCGTGTCAAAGGTGGCGGGGTGCTTGAAGGGGACGTGACTCCAGACGCTTTTGCCTCGGTAGGGGTTCCAGCTGCCGCTAGCATTGTTGGTGAAGAGGCGGCGTTGGCGGTTCTTGACAGTGACAGCGCGGCCCTCGCCAAGGATGAAACGAAGGTAGGAGTCAACGACAAGGTCGCGATGCCACCGGTAGAAGACGACCCGGTAGAAGCGCTTCTCGTCCCCGCCGGGGTATAAGCTGATGACGTTGGCCTTGGACTGCCTCTTGGAGGCGTACCACCAGATGGTGATCCCGGAGAAGTCGTCAGTGACCTCCTCGTGGTCGTCCACGGAGACCAGGAGGTTCTTGCTGTCCTTGCCGAGCTCGGCCTTGAGCTTGCGTGCGTGGCGGGCGCAGGCGTCGCTGAGGTAGGCACAGCGAGGAAGAAGTCGCTGCTCTGGAAGCGCTCGGCGCCATACTCGGAGAAGGAGATGGTGATCTGGAGGTACGGGTTGAATCAGGCTGCGAGCTTGGCGGCCCAAGTGGTGAGGTAGAGACGGAAGGTGGGGGGCACGTAGTTCTGCACCACGGACCAGAGGAAGATGGTCGCCACCGCCCATCCGAGCCCCGCGCAACCCTCCACCACCGCCGCTGCCATAGCCAGACCTGGAGCTCCGCTTGATATTGTGTCGATTGAAAGCCGTAGTGACCTGGACTGGACTGGACATGCGTGTACGTGTTGCGTATATAATGCCAATGGTTCGTGTGGTGATTTTGCTGAGGTTGAAGCTAAGAGTGTGTTGTCGTGGTCGTTGGGGCTGGAGCAGGTGAGGAGAACCGGCGAGCATTGATCGAACAGTCCATGGAAACGAGATTACTTAATGGATCCAATGGCAAATGCAGACTTGGCCAGCTCAGTTTTGTAAAGCCAACCAAATGCGTCAGGATTGCGATTGTTAATTGCATCATCAAACATTTTTTAGACGATTGATTGCATCTTGTTACAACAGGCTAGTATAAAAATTTGCATGTGTATAATACAATAGTACAGTACGTAGCTTTGAAACTAATCAGAAATGCATGAGGTCGGCATTGTTAGAAGGGAGAGAGAGATTGTTGCGGAATATGATGGATGTATTATTGAGCCTCGAGGGCGAGTATATATTGAGTACAAGACTTGGAGGGGAAGACGCCTCTCCTGAAGATAAGGTAGGAGACGGATTACAAATCCTAGACTGCCAAATACAAGTATCCCAAATATATCTCTAACATCCCCCCACAGTCGTAGCGGTAGCATTGCGAACAACAGGAGCGTCGCGGACGGTCAGACTGGAGAGAATAGCAGCCGACGGGCTGACATCCCCCCGCAGTCGTAGCGGGAGCGTCATGGACGGTGTCGCGTCGCGGACGCGTTGACTGTAGAGGAAGCCGACGAGTTGCTCAAGCGGATGATAACCCTTTGTGCCGATGTCGATGTAGCCGAGAGCGTAGGGTGGTGTAGCCGTTGTCGAGGTAGCCGTGCGAAGAACGCCGTGGTTGATGTCGAGTCGGGGTAGCCGGTGTCGAGGGAGTCGCCGTGGAGCCGCAGGCGCAAGGAGGCGCCGAGTTAGTCATGGGCGCAGTGGTGTCGAAGAAGTGATGCGCCAGGAAGGAGAATGGTGTTGACGACGCGTCGCGCCGGGTTTGCCAACCCCGGGGACACATCGTAGACGAAGGCACGCGTCGGTGTTGCCAGCACCGGGCATGCGTAGACGGTCGCAGACGAAGTTGACGAAGCGTCGCACTAGGCTTGCCAGGCCCGGGGACACGTCGTGGACGAAGGCACGCGGCGGTGTTGCCAACACCGGGCATGCGTAGACTGGGACCTGCACGAGCTGTACGCCATGTCGAAGAGGTCGGAGAGGCCAGCAGAGAAGGACTCGACGACGGCTGCGGCGCCACTCGGCGCAGGGCCAATGTCACCCGCGGTTGTCAGAGTAGATGAAGCGGTCGGAGTAGATGAAGCGGATCGCGGCGGCGAGCGGATGATCAAGCCAATCGCGCGACGTCAGGGACGCCGCTCGGTGGAGGAGTGGTGGCGGCGGAGTTCGGGATGAGGCCGGCGACGACGGACGGCGGGGGACGTCTGCACCGGCACCCGGGCTACCAAAGCAGCGCCGACGACCGGGCAGCGAGGCCCGAGCGACCAACGGAGTAGCGGCGCCCGAGTTGAGGTGGCCGACGAGCCTGATGCAGCCAAGGACGAGGCCGGCGAGGTAGACCGCCGAGCCGCCGTGCAGACGCGGCGGAGGCGGGTGACGTGGATCGATGGGCGGGCCGGCATGCGAGCGTCGGCTATGATTGGCCGACGCATGGCGCGAGGCCGCCGGGTCGCAGCGATGCAGGTGTCCCGGTCGGAACAGGGCGGTGACGACCGGCGCAGGGCGACGGGCGGACCGACGCGCGGACAGCGGCTGGCCCGAACGGGCCGCCTCGGCGCGCATGGCCGCCGGGTCGGAGGAGAGGCCGGCTGGTCGCGCCGGGGTCGGAGTAGAGGCGCACGGGGATCGACGGCGGCGGCAGGCGACGCAAAGCGATCAAGAATAGATCGGAAAACCACAAAGAAAAACGCCGATCAAAAAACGACCGGCGAGAGAGCGAAAAAAACCCGGAGCAAGGGCTCGGGAAAAAGACTCTCTAGGACAGCCGATCAACACGGCCGGCGGACGAACCCTAGGTACGGGCGGTGCGGCCCCCGGCGGCGATCATGGAGACCGATCGCCCCGGGGGCGGCGCGGAGCGGAAGCGACGGCGCGGCTAGGGTTTGGATCGGTTAGGCTGATACCATGTTAGAAGGGAGAGATATTGTTGCGAAATATGATGGATGTATTATTGAGCCTCGAGGGCGAGTATATATTGAGTACAAGACTTGAAGAGCAAGACGCCTCTCCTAAAGATAAGGTAGAAGACGGATTACAAATCCTAAACTGCTAAATACAAGTATCCTAAATATATCTCTGACAGGCATGGTGCTCAGTCGTCGGCGAGATGAAAAGCATGGGTGACGATTTGCATGGTGCTGATGACCCCCGAGGACAAGAGGCACAGCTTAGCTGGACGGAAGACGATCGAGGTGACTCGCTGGGCCGTGAACGAGTACACCGCTCGGTTGGGCGTGTACCACACCGTAACATTAGTACCACACCGCTCGCTACGAAGCCTAGGTCGCGGTCTAAATAGCCTGGTAGTGACCCACGTATTGCCGACGACGCAAGCATGTACACCAGCTTGCTGGTATTATCACGTACGTCTGGCCGGGCCAAGCCACGGGCCTGTCACCTGAAGTTGCTATTAACTCGGCATGAGGGGGGGCTAGAAGTACGGATTGACGTCAGCCTTCACATTTTTTATACTAACATCTATTTCAAACATAATAAAAATTACATTAAGATCATTGGGCCACTCGAACGGTCACTATACCGTTGTCAGAACGATTCGCTGAGAGCCTTCCTTTTTCAGCCTCTGCTATTCCTATGTTACTTCATTTGCTGTGATTTTAATAGAACTCGACCTTTTGGTCATCCGGAAATTAAGAAATGACGATTTCTTTGAAGGAAAATCATAAGCTTTATTATGGAATAATAGTTGGCAAATATGCTATTATAAGGCTATCAACATTTCTTTTGAATCTGGCTATCAACATAGGTTAGAACATTATCGCGCGCACGCATGTCACACCTTCCACGAATGTGATATCATGATAAAAATTTGCAACCATTTAGAACATTTGTCAAAGTTTACCAAAAAAAATTCAGAATTTTTTGAATTTTTTTTTCATTTTTTTCGAGTTTACTGTTCATCCGAGCTCATTTGAGCTCGAGCTCAGATACTCCGCGTCCCACAAAAATATCATTGATGATCAATGTATTTTTGATGTTTATTTTTACATGCTTACACATAGCAGTAGCGCGTTTTAGCAGAACGCGCTACTGCTAGGGCGTTTAGCAGTAGCGCGTTTCCCCAAGGCACGCTACTGCTAAGCCATTCTATCTTCCCCAACTGGCCGCCCCTCACTCTCCTCTCTCCACTCACACTCACACTCACACTCACACTCACTCGATCTCCCCCTCAATCCCCCGCGCCGGTCCTCCCCCGCTGGCCGCCCTCGCCCCGCCGGCCGCCGTCGCCTACCCCTCCTCCCTCTGCGCCGCTGTCACCTCCCCATCCCCCCTCTGCGCTGCCGTCACCTCCCCCTCCTCCCTGGACTTGGTAATCCTCCCCCTCCTCCCTCCTCCCCGCCCCTCCTCCTCCCCCTCCCTCCTCCCCGCCCCCTCCTCCCTCCTCCCTCCACTCCTCCATTCGTCGCCGGCCGGCCCCTCCTCGCTCCGCCTCCCTCCTCTGTCCTCCTTCCTCCTCCCTCCTCCAGTCGCCCCTCCTTCTCCCTCCCCCCTCCTCTATCCACAACCCCCTCCTCCCTGCTACATTTTGATTTAGTAGGCTAGTTGATTTTTTCTTATTGATATGCAACATTTTGATTTACTTAATACTAGTTTGTAGTTGATATATAAATTTTTTGATTTAGTATGATTAACTGATTAGTAAAAAATTAGACATAGTTGATAGTTGTTAGTTGATATAAGCCTCTGGTCATATATAACACTATGATTTAGGATAGTTTCTAGGGTTTAGTTGATAGTTTCTACTTAACTGAATTACTACTAGGGTTTTAGTATATTATTTTTAGACATAGTTGATACTGAAACTATTTACTCATTTGGTAGATACTGAAACTACTTAACATGTCATATTGTTGGGGAACGTAGCATGCAAATTCAAAAAATTCCTACGATCACGCAAGATCTATCTAGGAGATGTATAGCAACGAGAGGGGGAGAGTGTGTCCATGTACCCTCGTAGACCAAAAGTGGAAGCATTATGTTAACGCGGTTGATGTAGTCGAACGTCTTCACGATCCAACCGATCCAAGTACCGAATGTACGGCACCTCACGTTCAGCTCGATGACGTCCCTCGAGCTCTTGATCCAGTAGAGGGTCGAGGGAGAGTTCCGTCAGCACGACGGCGTGGTGACGGTGTTGGTGATGTGATCCGCAGGGCTTCGCCTAAGCACTACGACGCTATGAACCGAGGAGTAAACTGTGGAAGGGGGTACCGCACACGGCTAAGAAACAACTGTTGTGTCTTTGGGGTGCCCCCCGCCCCCGTATATAAAGGGGGGAGGAGGAGGCCGGCGGCCAAGGAGAGGCGCACCAAGGGGGGAGTCCTACTTGGACCCCTAGTCCAAGTAGGATTCGGCCCCCCTCCTTCCTTCCAACGGAGGGGGAAAGGGGAAAGAGGAGGAGAGGGAGAAGGAAAGGGGGGCCGTGCCCCCACCCCTTGTCCAATTTGGATTGGGCTTGGGGGGGGGGGGGTGATACGTCTCCAACGTATCTATAATTTATGATTGTTCCATGCTGTTTTATTATCAATCTTGGATGTTTTATAATTATTTTATATCATTTTTTGGTACTAACCTATTGACATAGTGCCAATTGCCAGTTGATGTTTTCTACATGTTTTTTACATCGCGGGAAATCAATATCAGACGGAGTTCAAATGCAACGAAACTTCACGGAGAATTTTTATGAACCAGAAGGAACATAATGGGCCCTGGCTGCACCTGGGGGGTGCCTCGAGGAGGGCAGAACCCACCAGGGCGCGCCAGGAGGCCCAGGCGCGCCCTGGTGGGTTGTGCCCACCTCGGGTGCCCCCCGGACCGCCTCTTTGCTCTATAAATACCCCAATATGCCCAAAACCCTAGGGGAGTTGACGAAATATTCATCCAGCCACCGCAGAGTCCAGAACCACCAGATCCAATCTAGACACCATCTCGGATGGGGTTCACCACCTCCATTGGTGCCTCTCCGATGATGCGTGAGTAGTTACTTGTAGACCTTCGGGTCCGTAGTTAGTAGCTAGATGGATTCCTCTCTCTCGCTGAATTCTCAATACAATGGTCTCTTGGAGATCCATATGATGTAACTCTTTCACGGTGTGTTTGTTGGGATCTGATGAATTTTGAGTTTATGATCAGTTATATCTTTTTATATCCATGAAAGTTATTTTAGTTTCTTTGATCTCTTATATGCATGATTGCTTATAGCCTCGTAGTTCTTCTCCGATATTTGGGTTTTGTTTGGCCAACTTGATCTATTTATCTTGCAATGGGAAGAGGTGCTTTGTAGTGGGTTCGATATTACGGTGCTTGATCCCAGTGACAGAAGGGGAACCGACACGTATGTATCATTGCTACTAAGGATAAAATGATCGGGTCTATCTCTACATAGATAGATCTTGTCTACATCATGTCATCGTTCTTATTGCATTACTCCATTTTCCATGAACTTAATACACTAGATGCATGCTGGATAGCGGTCGATGTGTGGAGTAATAGTAGTAGATGCAGGCAGGAGTCGGTCTACTAATCTTGGATGTGATGCCTATATAATGATCATTGCCTGGATATCGTCATGATTATTTGAAGTTCTATCAATTTCCCAACAGTAATTTGTTCACCCACCGTTTGCAATTTTCTTGAGAGAAGCCACTAGTGAAACCTACGGCCCCCGGGTTTCTTTCTCATATATTTGCCTTTACGGTCTACTTTTCTTTTGCATTTATTTCAGATCTATTAAACCAAAAATACAAAAATACCTTGCTGCGTTTTATTTTATTTGCGATCTATTTATTCAATCTATTACAACTTTTTCCCGCCCGCGCACCATTTCTGGCGCCGTTACCCGAAAGGGATTGACAACCCCTTTAACACGTCGGGTTGCGAGGTGGTGTTGTGCAGGGGCTGTTTACGTTGTGTTGCTTGGTTCTCCTACTGGTTCAATAACCTTGGTTTCATATCTGAGGGAAATACCTACCGCCGCTGTGATGCATCATCCCTTCCTCTTTGCGGAAATACCGACGTAGCTTCAAGCGACATCAAAACGAATTTCTGGCGCCATTGCCGGGGAGGATCTTCAACATATACCAGGTTCCTAATCACAAATCTCATCTCCTCGCAATTTACATTATTTGCCATTTTCCTCTCATTTTCTTCTCCCCCACTTCACAAAAATTTGCCGTTTTATTCGCCCCTCTTTTTCGCTCGACCATTTTTCCCGTCTACTTAAGTTCTTTTCTCCGTTGCCATGGCCGATCCTAAAAAGGGTAGGGGTTTTCTCCGAAGTTTTAATGCTTTGGATAGCCCCTCCGTCCTCTCGAAGCTCATAAATAATGATGCTATGTAAGGACTTACCGGGGTTGTTAAGGAAAATCTTAACAATTTTGATGAAGACGATCCCGGAATTTTTCGTTATTTACTTGATGAATCTTTGAAAGATGCTTGGGATAGGCTGTTGAGAATTCGAGCTAGCTATGTGCCCCAATATCAGATAGAGATATACCTGAAAAGTTTCTATGCTGGTTTACCTTCTTCCTTTAAGCAAGTTTTGGATTCTATATTTGAAAACAGTTTTCTTGAAGGGGATGCCGTTGATACTTATGAAAAGATGAAAAATCATATTTGGGCACCCCAAGGGAGAAAGTGTTGAACCGACTACCCTTCTATTCTTTTATCAAAACTAAATAATCAAAGAGATGAAGGCTAGTTTAGATACGAATTTTCTCAACGTGCTTAATCTTTCTTCTGCTATCAATGGTCATGTGCTTTTACAAAATAGAAGATTAAATGCCATTGATAGGAAATTTTCTATTTGCTTTCAAAAGCACAAGGATGACAAAACTTAGATCCTTGCCATATGCCTAGCTAAGGGCGTAAAACTATAGCGCTTGTTGGGAGGCAACCCAATGAATAAAATTTATTTTTGCTTTTTGCTTTCTGTTCTTGTGTGTTTGCACAATTATGCTACTGGTATAATTGTGTTTTTTGTGTTTAAATTAGTGTTTGTGCCAAGTAAAACCTATAGGATCTTCTTGGGTGATAGTTGTTTGATCTTGCTGAAAAACAGAAACTTGTGCACTCTAGAAAACAATATTTAAAAATCACCAGAACGTGATAAAATGCCAATTCTTTTTGCATAAGATTAATACACAAATTACCCAGGTCATCCTATCTTTTCAGAATTTTTGGGGTTACAGAAGTATTCGAAATAGTCAGATTGCTACAGACTGTTCTGTTTTGACAGATTCTGTTTTCTTTGTGTTGTGTGCTTATTTTGATGGCTCTATGGTTTTCTTTGATGAGTTTTTGCCATAGAAAAGTTGGAATACAGTAGATATAATGCAAAAACAAAATATGAATTGGTTTGATACAGTACTTATAATAGTGGTTTGCTTTCTTATACTAACGGATCTCACGAAGGTTTTGTTGAGTTTTGTGTTATTAAAGTTTTCAAGTTTTGGGTTATCTTACGATAGATGAAGGAATGATAGAAGAGCCTAAGCTTGGGGATGCCCCGGCATCCCAAGCTATTATCCAAAAATGAGCAACCAACTAAGCTTGGGGATGCCCCCGAGTGGCATCCCCTCTTTCTTCTAACGACCATCGGTATTTTACTCGAAGCTATATTTTTATTCGACACATACTATGTGTTTTGCTTGGAACGTCTTGTATGATATGAGTCTTTGCTTGTTTTATTTTGTGTTTCAAGTCTTGATCCCTTGCTGGACACACCTATTTGAGAGAGCCAAAATTATGTCATGACTTGTTAGAATTGCTCTCTATGCTTCACTTAAATTTTTAATGAGCTATGGACTTGCTCTAGTGCTTCACTTATATCTTTTTAAGCACGGTGTGCTTTAGTATTTTTGAAGAAATGCTCTCTTGCTTCACTTAGATTTATTTGAGAGTTAGTAAAATTTTCAAGAAATTCTCTCTTGCTTCACTTAAATTATTTTGAGAGAATTTTTGTTTGCTCATGATCTTCACTTATATTTGTTTGAGCTTATGAAAAGCAACACATGAAAATTAGTCCCAAAGTGAAGATATCCAAGAAGGATATAATAAAAACTTTCATGAAGATCATTGGACAAAATGAAATTGATTCTTAGTAATAGTTTTGAGATATGATGATGTGATATGTGAGTTGTGTTGATGAGTAATTATGCTTTAGTAAGAATATTGGTGTTAAGGTTTGTGATTCCCTATGCAAGCACGAAAGTCAATAGTCATGAAATGAAATTATATCCTACTTGTGGTGCATTATTCGGTATTAATCATGCTTAATGCTTGCTTATGAGATCATTCGTTTCTTGGTGGGTCGCTTCTCAATCTTTTTGCTAGCCTTCATTTTGCACTAAGTATGATCTCTACTTGTGCATCCAAAATCCTTTAAACCAGTTTTGCCACATGAGTCCACTATATCTACCTATATGTGGTATTCTTTTGCCGTTCTAAGCAAATTTGCATGTGCTGTCTCTAATTTTCAAAATAAACTTCTCTTTTGTGTGTTCGTTTCGCTCGCGGAGCGGTGAGGGGTGGCTAATATTTTCCATGCTGGATGTGTTATTCTCACGATGAGTGTTTATTCACTTGTCATTGCACGAGAATAAGACAAAGGTTTTAGGGATGCCCAGTCCGAAATGAAAAAATGAATTTACTTTATGTTGTCAAAAAATAAATTCCTTGGAAAGTGTTGGTATGGAGGGCAACCGTGGATACGGCTAGCCATGGAAAGTGAAAGTATGGTGGAAAAGGGAATAAACTTTATTTTCTATTTGGGAACCGCCTATGATATATGTAGCATGGAAAGTGTTGGGAACTCTAAGTTGTTTTCGTTGGTGGGATGGATACACCTCCCAAAATGTTTTTATCTCTAATTTTTCGCTCTGAGCTCTGGCACCTCTACAAATCCCTACTTCCCTCTGCGAAGGGCCTTTCTTTTACTTTATGTAATTTTTATTTTTGAATTTGAGTCTCCATCTTATCTTATAAAAGCACCAACTAGGAGGCAATATGATCGTACTCGAGTATTGGGTGTAGCTAATATGCGAGTGTGTTTCAAGAATGGATCAATATATGGTTGAGCATGATGGGCTAGGGATAACTTATTTTAGCGTTGATATTTTGAAAGACATGGTTGCTTGTTGATATGCTTGAGTACCTAAATTATCATGTCAAACTAGACTATTGCTTTGAATCACATAAAAGTCCAAATGTCCATGCGATAAAGAAAAGAATATGATATGACATGTTAGGCAGCATTCCACATCAAAAATTCTGTTTTTATCACTTACCTACTCGAGGACGAGTAGGACTTAAGCTTGAGGATGCTGATACGTCTCCAACGTATTTATAATTTTTTTATTGTTCCATGCTGTTTTATTATCAATCTTGGATGTTTTATAATCATTTTATATCATTTTTTGGTACTACCCTATTGACATAGTGCCAAGTGCCACTTGCTGTTTTCTACATGTTTTTTACATCGCAGGAAATCAATATCATACGGAGTCCAAATGCAACGAAACTTCACGGAGAATTTTTATGGACCATAAGGAACATAATGGGCCGTGGCTACGCCTGGGGGTGCCTCGAGGAGGGCACAACCCACTAGGGCGCGCCAGGAGACCCAGGCGCACCCTGGTGGGTTGTGCCCACCTCGGGTGCCCCCCGGACCGCCACTTTGCTCTATAAATACCCCAATATTACCAAAACCCTAGGGGACTCGACGAAATATTCATACAGCCGCCGCAGAGTCCAGAACCACCAGATCCAATCTAGACACCATCTCGGATGGGGTTCACCACCTCCATTGGTGCCTCTCCGATGATGCGTGAGTAGTTCTTTGTAGACCTTCGGGTCCGTAGTTAGTAGCTAGATGGCTTCCTCTCTCTCGCTGAATTCTCAATACAATGGTCTCTTGGAGATCCATATGATGTAACTCTCTTGCGGTGTGTTTGTTGGGATCTGATGAACTTTGAGTTTATGATCAGTTATATCTTTTTATATCCATGAAATTTATTTGAGTTTCTTTGATCTCTTATATGCATGATTGCTTATAGCCTCGTATTTCTTCTCTGATATTTGGGTTTTGTTTGGCCAACTTGATCTATTTATCTTGCAATGGGAAGAGGTGCTTTGTAGTGGGTTCGATCTTACGGTGCTTGATCCCAGTGACAGAAGGGGAACCGACACGTATGTATCGTTGGTACTAAGGATAAAATGATGGGGTCTATCTCTACATAGATAGATCTTGTCTACATCATGTCATCGTTCTTATTGCATTACTCCGTTTTTCCATGAACTTAATACACTAGATGCATGCTGGATAGCGGTCGATGTGTGTGGAGTAATAGTAGTAGATGCAGGCAGGAGTCGGTCTACTAATCTTGGACGTGATGCCTATATAATGATCATTGCCTGGATATCGTCATGATTATTGAAGTTCTATCAATTGCCCAACAGTAATTTGTTCACCCACTGTTTACTATTTTCTCGAGAGAAGCCACTAGTGAAACCTACGGCCCCCAGGTCTCTTTCTCATATATTTGCCTTTGGGATCTACTTTTATTTTGCATTTATTTTCAGATCTATTAAACCAAAAATACAAAAATACCTTGTTGCGTTTTATTTTATTTGTGATCTATTTATTCAATCTATTACAGCTTTTTCCCGTCCGCGCACCGTTTCTGGCGCCATTACCCGAAAGGGATTGACGACCCCTTTAACACGTCGGGGTGCGAGGTGTTGTTATTTGTGTGCAGGGGTTGTTTACGTTGTGTTGCTTGGTTCTCCTACTAGTTCAGTAACCTTGGTTTCATATCTGCGGGAAATACGTACCGCCGATGTGCTGCATCATCCCTTCCTCTTTGGGGAAATACCGACGTAGCTTCAAGCGGCATTAGGGGGGCGCCACCTCCTGTGGCTGCCTCCTCCTCTCCACTATGGCCCATGAGGCCCATTAACTTTCCCGGGGGGTTCCGGTAACCTCCCGGTACTCCGAAAAATCTCCGATCTTCTTCGGAACCATTCCGGTGTCCGTACATAACCTTCTAATATATGAATCTTTACCTCTCGACCATTTTGAGACTATTCGTCATGTCCATGATCTCATCCGGGACTCCGAACAAACTTCGGTCAACAAAACACATAACTCATAATACAAATCGTCATCGAACGTTAAGCGTGCGGACCCTACGGGTTCGAGAACTATGTAGACATGACCGAGACACATCTTCGGTCAATAACCAATAGCAGAACCTGGATGCTCATATTGGTTCCTACATATTCTACGAAGATCTTTATCGGTCAAACCGCATAACAACATACGTCATTCCCTTTGTCATCGGTATGTTACTTGCTCGAGATTCGATCGTCGGTATCATCATACCTACTTCAATATCGTTACTGGCAAGTCTCTTTACTCGTTCCGTAATGCATCATCCCGCAACTAACTCATTAGTCACATTGCTTGCAAGGCTTATAGTGATGTGCATTACTGAGAGGGCCCAGAGATACCTCTCCGATACACGGAGTGACAAATCCTAATCTTGATCTATGCCAACTCAAAAAACACCTTCGGAGACACCTATAGAGCATCTTTATAATCACCCAGTTACGTTGTGACGTTTGATAGCACACAAAGTGTTCCTCCGGTATTCGGGAGTTGCATAATCTCATAGTCAGAGGAATATGTATAAGTCATGAAGAAAGCAATATCAATAAAACTAAACGATCATAATGCTAAGCTAACGGATGGGTCTTGTCCATTACATCATTCTCTAATGATGTGATCCCGTTCATCAAATGACAACACATGCCTATGGTTAGGAAACTTAACCATCTTTGATTAACGAGCTAGTCACGTAGAGGCATACTAGGGACAGTCTATTTTGTCTATGTATTCACACATGTTCTAAGTTTCTGGTTAATACAATTCTAGCATGAATAATAAAAATTTAGCATGATATAAGGAAATATAAATAACGACTTTATTATTGCCTCTAGGGCATATTTCCTTCAATATTCGTTAACTACGTCATAGGGAAGTTCAAATGCTAATGGAATAGGCAGCGGCTTAGTGAGGTGTAGTTCGTTAATTTTTTGGTAGATATTGGTTTTGATACAAGTATTTGGTTTGCAAGTGCTAAGTTACTGGAGTCAATGTGTTGTGTATCTTCATGCTCACAGTAGTTGTTTATGTTGGACTTATCAAATTTTATTGTGAAGGCTGGGGTGTGCTTTTGCTGGTGTGCAAATTAGATATATAGTTTCTTGTGAGGGTTGGGGTGTGCTTTTGCTGGTGTGCAAATTAGATAGATATTTTCTTGCTACAAGCATCACCCAGGTTCAGACACATACAACAAGGGTCTCTCTCATAATTCAGAGACACCTTTAATTTGTATCACTTACTATACTTACTCACTCACTTAGCAATTCTGAAGGGTGCTAATAGTAAAAAAAAACTCTGAAGGGTGCTCTCTAGCTAGTTAGCTTTATGTTATTGTTTTTCTTTTCTGTGAAGTGGATCGTTCATCTTTGCTCATATTGCTTTAGTAAAATGGCGCGACCACCACCACCACCATGTCGACTGTGCAAGTCAAGGTGCACTAGTAGCCTTGCAACTGGCAAGCTGTTCGACATCTACTTCCAGCCGAGTTTTTATCATGCGGCGGTAAGAAATTATATGAAACTTGTAACAACTATTTTATTTTTTGTGTTGGCAATAATGCATTGTATCATTTTGCTTTTTTTACACAGATCGTTCCCTGCAATGTAAGGCTGAAATTCAACAAGCTGACATGAGACACTGTGACCTTTGAGGCTCCTGGGGGGTGTCGGTGTCAAAACCGGCGGATCTCGGGTAGGGGGTCCCGAACTGTGCGTCTAGGATCGATGGTAACAGGGGACGGGGGACATGTGAAGGAAATATGCCCTAGAGGCAATAATAAAGTTATTATTTATTTCCTTATATCATGATAAATGTTTATTATTCATGCTAGAATTGTATTAACCGGAAACATAATACATGTGTGAATACATAGACAAACAGAGTGTCACTAGTATGCCTCTACTTGACTAGCTCGTTAATCAAAGATGGTTATGTTTCCTAGCCATAGACATAAGTTTTCATTTGATTAACGAGATCACCTCATTAGGAGAATGACGTGATTGACTTGACCCATTCCGTTATCTTAGCACCCGATCGTTTAGTATGTTGCTATTGCTTTCTTCATGACTTATACATGTTCCTCTGACTATGAGATTATGCAACTCCCGTTTACCGGAGGAACACTTTGTGTGCTACCAAACATCACAACGTAAATGGGTGATTATAAAGGTGCTCTACAGGTGTCTCCAAAGGTACTTGTTGGGTTGGCGTATTTCGAGATTAGGATTTGTCACTCCGATTGTCGGAGAGGTATCTCTGGGCCCACTCGGTAATGCACATCACTATAAGCCTTGCAAGCATTGTGACTAATAAGTTAGTTGCGGGATGATGTGTTACGGAACGAGTAAAGAGACTTGCCGGTAACGAGATTGAACTAGGTATCGAGATACCGACGATCGAATCTCAGGCAAGTAACATATTGATGACAAAGGGAACAACGTATGTTGTTATGCGGTCTGACCGATAAAGATCTTCGTAGAATATGTGGGAGCCAATATGGGCATCCAGGTCCCGCTATTAGTTATTGACCGGAGACGTGTCTCGGTCATGTCTACATAGTTCTCGAACCCGTAGGGTCCGCACGCTTAAAGTTACGATGACAGTTTTATTATGAGTTTATGTATGTTGATGTACCGAAGGAGTTCGGAGTCCCGGATGAGATCGGGGACATGACGAGGAGTCTCGAAATGGTCGAGACGTAAAGATCGATATATTGGACGACTATATTCGGACTTCGGAAAGGTTCCGAGTGATTCGGGTATTTTTCGGAGTACCGGAGAGTTACGGGAATACGTATTGGGCCTTATTGGGCCATACGGGAAAGAAGAAAAAGGGCCTCAAGGGTGGCCGCACCCCTCCCCTTGGTCTGGTCCGACTTGGACTAGGGAAGGGGGGCGCCCCCTTCCTTCCTTCTCTTTTTCCCTTCCTCTTTTCCTATTCCATATGGGAGGTGGAATCCTACTAGGACTAGGGAGTCCTAGTAGGACTCCACACTTGGTGCGCCCCCTCCTAGGGCCGGCCTCCTCCTCCCTTGCTCCTTTATATACGGGGGCAGGGGGCACCCCAGAGACACAACAATTGATCCTTGAGATCTTTTAGCCGTGTGCGGTGCCCCCTTCCACCAAATTACACCTCAATAATATCATTGCGGAGCTTAGGCGAAGCCCTGCGTCGGTAGAACATCATCATCGTCACCACGCCGTCGTGCTGACGAAACTCTCCCTCAACACTCGGCTGGATCGGAGTTCGAGGGACGTCATCGAGCTGAACGTGTGTAGAACTCGGAGGTGCCGTGCGTTCGGTACTTGATCGGTCGGAACGTGAAGACGTACGACTACATCAACCGCGTTGTGATAACGCTTCCGCTGTCGGTCTACGAGGGTACGTGGACAACACTCTCCCCTCTCGTTGCTATGCATCACCATGATCTTGCGTGTGCGTAGGAAATTTTTTAAAATTACTACGTTCCCCAACAGTGGCATCCGAGCCTGGTTTTATGCGTTGATGCTATGCACGAGTAGAACACAAGTGAGTTGTGGGCGATATAAGTCATACTGCTTACCAGCATGTCATACTTTGGTTCAGCGGTATTGTGAGATGAAGCGGCCCGGACCGACATTACGCATACGCTTACGCGAGACTGGTTTCACCGTTCGGAGCACTCGTTGCTTAAAGGTGACTGGCGGGTGTCTGTCTCTCTCACTTTAGTTGAACCGAGTGTGGCTACGCCCGGTCCTTGCGAAGGTTAAAACAGCACCAACTTGACAAACTATCGTTGTGGTTTTGATGCGTAGGTAAGAACGGTTCTTGCTAAGCCCGTAGCAGCCACGTAAAACTTGCAACAACAAAGTAGAGGACGTCTAACTTGTTTTTGCAGGGCATGTTGTGATGTGATATGGTCAAGACATGATGTGATATAATGTGTTGTATGAGATGATCATGTTTTGTAACCGAGTTATCGGCAACTGGCAGGAGCCATATGGTTGTCGCTTTATTGTATGAGATGCAATCGCCATGTAATAGTTTTACTTTATCACTAAGCGGTAGCGATAGTCGTAAAAGCAATAAGTTGGCGAGACGACAACGATGCTACGATGGAGATCAAGGTGTCGCGCCGGTGACGATGGTGATCATGACGGTGCTTCGGAGATGGAGATCACGAGCACGGTGCTTCGGAGATGGAGATCACAAGCACAAGATGATGATGGCCATATCATATCACTTATATTGATTGCATGTGATGTTAATCCTTTATGCATCTTATCTTGCTTTGATTGACGGTACCATTATAAGATGATCTCTCACTAAAATTTCAAGATAAAAGTGTTCTCCCTGAGTATGCACCGTTGCAAAAGTTCTTCGTGCTGAGACACCACGTGTTAATCGGGTGTGATAGGCTCTACGTTCAAATACAACGGGTGCAAAACAGTTGCACACGCGGAATACTCAGGTTAAACTTGACGAGCCTAGCATATACAGATATGGCCTCGGAACACAGAGACCGAAAGGTCGAGCGTGAATCATATAGTAGATATGATCAACATAGTGATGTTCACCATTGAAACTACTCCATCTCACGTGTTAATCGGACATGGTTTAGTTGCTTTGGATCACGTAATCACTTAGATGATTAGAGAGATGTCTATCTAAGTGGGAGTTCTTAAGTAATATGATTAATTGAACTTAAATTTATCATGAACTTAGTCCTGATAGTATTTTGCAAATTATGTTGTAGATCAATAGCTCGCGTTGTTGCTTCCCTGTGTTTATTTTTTGTTCCTAGAGAAAAATTATGTTGAAAGATGTTAGTAGCAAAGATGCGGATTGGATCCGTGATCTGAGGATTATCCTCATTGCTGCACAGAAAAATTATGTCCTTGATGCACCGCTAGGTGACAGACCTATTGCAGGAGCAGATGCAGACGTTATGAACGTTTGGCTAGCTCAATATGATAACTACTTGATAGTTTAGTGCACCATGCTTAACGGCTTAGAATCGGGACTTCAAAGACGTTTTGAACGTCATGGACCATATGAGATGTTCCAGGAGTTGAAGTTAATATTTCAAGCAAATACCCGAGTTGAGAGATATGAAATCTCCAACAAGTTCTATAGCAAAAAGATGGAGGAGAATCGCTCAACTAGTGAGCATGTGCTCAGATTGTCTGGGTACTACAATCGCTTGAATCAAGTGGGAGTTTATCTTCCAGATAAAATAGTGATTGACAGAATTCTCTAGTCACCATCACCAAGTTAGTAGAACTTCGTGATGAACTATGGTATGCAAGGGATGACGAAAGTAATTCCCGAGCTCTTCGTGATGCTGAAATCGACGAAGGTAAAAATCAAGAAAAACATCAAGTGTTGATGGTTGACGAGACCACTTCAAGTGTTGATGGTTGACGAGACCGCTAGTTTCAAGAAAAGGGCAAAGGGAAAAAGGGGAACTTCAAAAAGAACGGCAAGCAAGTTGCTGCTCAAGTGAAGAAGCCTAAGTCTGGTCCTAAGCCTGAGACTAAGTGCTTCTACTGCAAAGGGACTGGTCACTGGAAGCGGAACTACCCCAACTATTTGGTGGATAAGAAGGATGGCAAAGTGAACAAAGGTATATTTGATATACAGATTATTGATGTGTACTTTACTAGTGTTTATAGCAATCCCTCGGTAATTGATACTGGTTCAGTTGCTAAAGAGTAGTAACTCGAAAACGGGAGTTGCAGAATAAACAGAGACTAGTAAAAGGCGAGGTGACGATATGTGTTGGAAGTAGTTCCAAGATTGATATGATCATCATCGCACACTCCCTGTACTTTCGGGATTAGTGTTGAAACTAAATAAGTATTATTTGGTGTTTGCATTGAGCATGAATATGATCTGATCATGTTTATTGCAATACGGTTATTCATTTAAGTTAGAGAACAATTGTTGTTCTGTTTACATGAATAAAACCTTTATGGTCATACACACCAACGGAAATGGTTTGTTGGATCTCGATCGTAGTGATACACATATTCATAATATTGAAGCCAAAAGATGCAAAGTTAATAATGATAGTGCAACTTATTTGTGGTACTGCCGTTTAGGTCATATTGGTGTAAAGCGCATGAAGAAACTCCATACTGATGGGATTTTGGAATCACTTGATTATGAATCACTTGATGCTTGCGAACCGTGCCTCATGGGCAAGATGACTAAAACGCCGTTCTCCGGAACTATGGAGAGAGCAACAGATTTGTTGGAAATCATACATACAGATGTATGTGGTCCGATGAATATTGAGGCTCGTAGCAGGTATCATTATTTTCTGACCTTCACAGATGATTTGAGCAGATATGGGTATATCTAAGTCTGAAACATTTCAAAAGTTCAAAGAATTTCAGAGTGAAGTGGAGAATCATCGTAACAAGAAAATAAAAGTTTCTACGATATGATCGCAGAGGTAAAATATTTGAGTTACGAGTTTGGCCTTCAGTTAAAACAATGTGAAATAGTTTCACTACTCACGCCACCTGGAACACCACAGTGTAATGGTGTGTCCGAACGTCATAACTGTACTTTATTGGATATAGTGCAATCTATGATGTCTCTTACCAATTTACCACTATCGTTTTGGGTTATGCATTAGAGACAGCTACATTCACGTTAAATAGGGCACCATCAAAATCCGTTGAGACGACGCCTTATGAACTGTGGTTTGGCAAGAAACCAAAGTTGTCGTTTCTTAAAATTTTGGGGTTGCGATGCTTATGTGAAAAAATTTCATCCTGATAAGCTCAAACCCAAATCGGAGAAATGTGTCTTCATAGGATACCCAAAGGAGACAGTTGGGTACACCTTCTATCACAGATCCGAAGGCAAGACATTCGTTGCTAAGTATGGATCCTTTCTAGAGAAGGAGTTTCTCTCGAAAGATGTGAGTGGGAGGAAAGTAGAACTTGATGAGGTAACTGTACCTGCTCCCTTATTGGATCACAGAAATCTGTTCCTGTGACTTCTACACCAATTAGTGAGGAAGTTAATGATGATGATCATGTAACTTCAGATCAAGTTACTACCAAACCTCGTAGGTAAACCAGAGTAAGATCCGCACCAGAGTGGTACGGTAATCCTGTTCTGGAGGTTATGTTACTAGACCATGACGAACCTATGAACTATGAAGAAGCGATGGTGAGCCCAGATTCCGCAAAATGGCTTGAGGCCATGAAATCTGAGATGAGATCCATGTATGAGAACAAAGTGTGGACTTTGGTTGACTTGCCCGATGATCGGCAAGCAATTGAGAATAAATGGATTGTCAAGAGGAAGACGGACGCTGATAGTAGTATCACTATCTACAAAGCTAGAATTGTCGCAAAAAGGTTTTCGACAAGTTCAAGATGTTGACTACGATGAGAGTTTCTCACTCGTATCTATGCTTAAGTCTGTCCGAATCATGTTAGCAATTGCCGCATTTTATGAAATCTGGCAAAGGGATAAACAAAACTGCATTCCTTGATGGATTTATTAAAGAAGAGTTGTATATGATACAACCAGAAGGTTTTGTCAATCCTAAAGGTGCTAACAAAATATGCAAGCTCCAGCGATCCATCAATGGACTGGTGCAAGCATCTCGGAGTTGGAATATACGCTTTGATAAGTTGATCAAAGCATATAGTTGTATACAGACTTGCGGTGAAGCCTGTATTTACAAGAAAGTGAGTGGGAGCACTACAGCATTTCTGATAAGTATATGTGAATGACATATTGTTGATCGGAAATAATGTAGAATTATTCTGCAAAGCATAAAGGAGTGTTTGAAAGGAGTTTTTCAAAGATAGACCTCGGTGAAGCTGCTTACATATTGAGCATCAAGATCTATAGAGATAGATGAAGACGCTTGATAAGTTTTTCAATGAGTACATACCTTAACAAGATTTTGAAGTAGTTCAAAATAGAACATTCAAAGAAAAGAGTTCTTGCCTGTGTTACAAGGTGTGAAATTGAGTAAAGACTCAAAGCCCGACCACGGCAAAAGATAGAAAGAGAATGAAAGTCATTCCCTATGCCTTGGCCATAGGTTCTATAAAGTATGCCATGCTGTGTACCAGATCTATTGTATACCCTACACTGATTTTGGCAAGGGAGTACAATAGTGATCTAGGAGTAGATCACTGGACAGCGGTCAAAATTATCCTTACTGGAATAAGGATATGTTTCTCGATTATGGAAGTGACAAAAGGCTCGTCGTAAAAGGTTACGTCGATGCAAGTTTTGACACTAATCTAGATGACTCTAAGTCTCGGTCTAGATACATATTGAAAGTGGCAGCAATTAGCTAGAGTAGCTCCATGCAGAGCATTGTAGACATAGAAATTTGCAAAATACTTACGGATCTGAAGGTGACAGACCCGTTGACTAAAATTATCTCACAAGCAAAACATGATCACACCTTAGTACTCTTTGGGTGTTAATCACATAGCGATGTGAACTAGATTACTGACTCTAGTAAACCCTTTGGGTGATGGTCACATGACGATGTGAACCATGGGTGTTAATCACATGGTGATGTGAACTATTCATGTTAAATCACATGGCGATGTGAACTAGATTATTGACTCTAGTGCAAGTGGGAGACTGAAGGAAATATGCCCTAGAGGCAATAATAAAGTTATTATTTATTTCCTTATATCATGATAAATGTTTATTATTCATGCTAGAATTGTATTAACCGGAAACATAATACATGTGTGAATACATAGACAAACAGAGTGTCACTAGTATGCCTCTACTTGACTAGCTCGTTAATCAAAGATGGTTATGTTTCCTAGCCATAGACATAAGTTGTCATTTGATTAACGAGATCACCTCATTAGGAGAATGACGTGATTGACTTGACCCATTCCGTTAGCTTAGCACCCGATCGTTTAGTATGTTGCTATTGCTTTCTTCATGACTTATACATGTTCCTCTGACTATGAGATTATGCAACTCCCGTTTACCGGAGGAACACTTTGTGTGCTACCAAACGTCACAACGTAAATGGGTGATTATAAAGGTGCTCTACAGGTGTCTCCAAAGGTACTTGTTGGGTTGGCGTATTTCGAGATTAGGATTTGTCACTCCGATTGTCGGAGAGGTATCTCTGGGCCCACTCGGTAATGCACATCACTATAAGCCTTGCAAGCATTGTGACTAATAAGTTAGTTGCGGGATGATGTGTTACGGAACGAGTAAAGAGACTTGCCGGTAACGAGATTGAACTAGGTATCGAGATACCGACGATCGAATCTCAGGCAAGTAACATACTGATGACAAAGGGAACAACGTATGTTATTATGCGGTCTGACCGATAAAGATCTTCGTAGAATATGTGGGAGCCAATATGGGCATCCAGGTCCCGCTATTGGTTATTGACCGGAGACGTGTCTCGGTTATGTCTACATAGTTCTCGAACCCGTAGGGTCCGCACGCTTAAAGTTACGATGACAGTTTTATTATGAGTTTATGTATGTTGATGTACCGAAGGAGTTCGGAGTCCCGGATGAGATCGGGGACATGACGAGGAGTCTCGAAATGGTCGAGACGTAAAGATCGATATATTGGACGACTATATTCGGACTTCGGAAAGGTTTCGAGTAATTCGGGTATTTTTCGGAGTACCGGAGAGTTACGGGAATACGTATTGGGCCTTATTGGGCCATACGGGAAAGAAGAAAAAGGGCCTCAAGGGTGGCCGCACCCCTCCCCTTGGTCTGGTCCGAATTGGACTAGGGAAGGGGGGCGCCCCCTTCCTTCCTTCTCTTTTTCCCTTCCTCTTTTCCTATTTCATATGGGAGGTGGAATCCTACTAGGACTAGGGAGTCCTAGTAGGACTCCACACTTGGTGCGCCCCCTCCTAGGGCCGGCCTCCTCCTCCCTTGCTCCTTTATATACGGGGCAGGGGGGCACCCCAGAGACACAACAATTGATCCTTGAGATCTTTTAGCCGTGTGCGGTGCCCCCCTCCACCAAATTACACCTCGATAATATCATTGCGGAGCTTAGGCGAAGCCCTGCGTCGGTAGAACATCATCATCGTCACCACGCCGTCGTGCTGACGAAACTCTCCCTCAACACTTGGCTGGATCGAAGTTCGAGGGACGTCATCGAGCTGAACGTGTGTAGAACTCGGAGGTGTCGTGCGTTCGGTACTTGATCGGTCGGATCGTGAAGACGTACGACTACATCAACCGTGTTGTGATAACGCTTCCGCTGTCGGTCTACGAGGGTACGTGGACAACACTCTCCCCTCTCGTTGCTATGCATCACCATGATCTTGCGTGTGCGTAGGAATTTTTTTGAAATTACTACGTTCCCCAACAACACGATGTTTACCCAGGTTCGGGCCCTCTCTATGGAGGTAATACCCTACACTACTAGAAAAATGGCTATAGCCAATATCCCTATTAGTGGCGCACCATGGTGGTGGTGCGCCACTGCTATATAGCAGTGGCGCACCAGAAGCAGGTGCGCCATTGTTATTTTTTTAGTAGTGGCGCACCTTTAGTCCAATGCGTCATTGCTATTTTTTCCCCGGGTCCACCCCCTTCCCCAGGCTTACCAGTGGCGCACCTTTGCCAGGTGCGCCATTGCTATTTTAGGTAGCAATGGCGCACCTGGCAAAGGTGCGCCATTGGTAAGCCAGGGGAGGTGGGTATTTTTGGCTTGCAATGGCGCACCAGCCCCTGGTGCGCCATTGCTATGTGCTGCACCGACCGGCCCGCCTTTTTCTTTTCTTTTCCCCTCTCACCTATCCACCGCATAGCTCGAGCTCCATCTCACGATTCCTCACCTCCACCAACAGCCGCCGGCCACCACGTCCCCTCACCTGCGCCGCCGGCCGGCCACCGCAGCCCTCCTTCTGCTGCCGGCCCTAGACCTCTCCTACCCCATCCGCCTCCTAGTCCTCTCCCGAATCCCCCTTTGTCCCTGAGCTCGCGCGAGACCCAGCCTCGCCCCACCACCGCCCCGCCGCCTACCAGCCCTCCCGAACCTCGCCATCGCCCGGGGAAGCTCCGACGCCACCCCTGCAGATTCCCTCGCGGACACGCCTCCAATCGAGCCTCAAGCGCGCCGCCACGAAACCCTAGGCCAGCCGGGACCTCGCATCTGGATGCTGTGTCCGTGCTGGTGGAGGCGTCCAGCGGCGTCGCCGGAGCCGTGATGTCGACCACCGTAGCTTCTGGTCAAGGTATGAGTCATACCCCAACAGGCAGCCCCCAATCCTCTTCTCCCCCCGCGGGATGCAGTGGTAGCACGACGCAGGTGAGACGAATTCGTCGATCTGCTGCATTGATTTGTAGCTGCAGGATTTTTTTAGGGGAGAAGAAATGCAGTTTCTTGTCACGTTTTGCTGTGCATCGATGGAAAGCAGCTCTATAGATGCAACAGTCCCAGTGCATGCACTTTCCTTATCGATTTTCTGATGAGATTGTGATTGGCTAGCTAAAGAAATTACTACCTGGGATGATATTTGTTTGCTTCCATAAAGCTAATGCTAAAGCAATTATTTTTCTTCTGTAACACTTTAAAGCACTTCCTTGCATAATATTGAACCCGAAGCTTGTAGTTCTACACTTCTACTGATATATTGTATATCGACTGCCTCAAGGGAGCATAATAATTGGTTCCCATTTCTTATTTTCTGCTAAGCTTCATTACGTAGTTGTTTGCTAAATGATGCCTGTGATTGACTGAATATTGTTTGGAATTTCACAATCATAATTAATCTTTGATCTGACCGTCTCGATTGATTCAGATGTGCATTCTGTGTTCTGCCAAAAAAAATTACATGCTAATCTGCGAAAAATATTATGTGGTTAGTGGATCCTTTTAATTTAGGATCTATTCTCCTACTCTCTGAATATTGTTTCCATAAGCTCCATTTTATCTTCAGTTACCTCTCCGACATGCTGCTCAAGCCCTAACTTTTTTTTGTATACACTGGTGGTGCTGGCGTCTCTGGTGCCGCCGTTCGGCGCTGTGGTGCCCACCGTGGCTGGTGTCGTCTGCTGGTGCAGCAGAGGGTTCCGCCATGGATGGTACTATGGTGCTACGCCTTCACTGCCTCGACTCTTCACTGCATCGACGCTCCTTCTGCATCGAGATCTCCAGGTAATCCTCCTTCTTCTCTCTCTGCTCTGCTTCTGCATTCTGTACTGAACTGTCACTAGCCTAGGGTTCAAGCTCTGAATTTTGAGATGTTTAGATCGATTCAGTAGTTGCTTAGGTATATAGGAATCTATGTAGTGCTTAGGATGTCCTAGTTGCAGTAGAACATGTGTAGGTGTTTTACTGAATTTTACTTCTGATTCAAGGTTTCGTGAGTGGCTGAGATACATGTTGAGAGAACATGGAGGTCCCTTATTGGATTCTTTCATATCAAAATACCCTGAAAGGTATCGCGGCTCCTATTTTTTACTTGCTACTCTTATTCTTCTCATAATTTTGCAACTTTGTTATAGCTTATTACTCCATGTCCTCATAACCAACAATGTAAATACATATTTTACTATTGGTTAAACAATGTCCTCGGAACTTTGCACGTATCAGTGCTGGTTTCCATCTTTGAACAACTAAAAGAAGTTAGTAATTTGCTGATGTGGTAGGCTGTGAGGGCAGGAAAAATGTTCAGTGGGGATTGACTTTATAGTTATATAGGATTATTACAACTATAGTGTACTTCATGATAATCACATTCTAACGATGTACCGTATGCTTCCTTCATTTGTTTTGTGCAGGGAGGGAGCTTATACTTGCTTTAATCAAACCGTTGGAGTTGAAGAATTCAGTTATGGTTCTAGAATAGATCACATTCTCATTTCAAAACGCACACACTGTCGAGATGAGGACCCTACGGCACAGCGAGCCGCACTGTACGGTGGCGCAATGCATGAGGTACAGAACTTAAACTCCTTCATCGTCACATCAATCACAACGTTTATGTCACTAAATAGTTAATTTCTTAGGAATAGAGCATGTCTCCTTGGGCTAAACTGTAACAAAGTTCAGAATATTAAAGTTTAGATTATTAACCTTAACTTTCATTTATCAAAGATCTGCACACTTGTTTTGGATCCACACACCTAGGCTCGTCTAATGTGATCGGATCTGGCCAGATTCCTTTTGATGCATCACCTGTTACTCTTTTCGGTGAATTATGTTAGTAGTAATCTTGATTAGCTAGTTGCATGTGCGTTGTTAGCAGGATTAGCGTGGCCGTAGCTTACGTCAAGCATCACAACACCACGGTAGAGCTTACATGACACACTTCTGTGGGCAAAGGTTCAGTAATCTCCACAAAATAACTGTCGGCGTAGCTTTTAAGTTTTATCTTCGGATCATATGTTGGCATAGGCACATTATTGTGGACACACTAAGTGTCGGCAACCACACAACCACAATGTATCTTTCAGTAATTGCTTAATAACATGTTATGTGTCGGCAGATGTCTGGGTTTTGACATTTTTTCAGTCGCCGTAGGTAGGTATTTAGCGACCTAACATATGTCAGCGTACATAGGGTGTATGGACACGAACAAAGTGTCGAGGTAGGTGGACACGTGTCAATCGTTGGAAACTTGGCGTGGGATTTCGGCGGGGGTGGAAATTTTTCGGGTTTTTGTGCAAAATAACCTCCACCCCCGAGCAAACAATCCCGTGCCCTGTCGCCGCCCACCTCGCGCTCGATCCACGGTCCGGACGCCATCGCCGCCGGCCTCGCGCTCGATCCAAAGTCCGGACGCCATCGCCGCCGGCCTCGCGCTCGATCCAAAGTCCGGACGCCATCGCCGCCGGCCTCGCGCTCGACCCCGTCGTCAAGCCGTCGTCCCGGAGGTCGCACCCCCCTCCCCCAAGCTCCACCCCACATCCACCCATCCTCGCACTCTGCCCCCTCTCCCCGAGATCGAGCCGCGGTCCTCGCACTCCACAATCCGACGGCCGTCCTCGTGTCCTCCTGACATCCAGCCGTCGTCCTCGCGAATCTCCATCCCTGCTACCTCCGGGGCTCCATCGTCGTGCTCCCGCTGCTGCCGGATCTGCTGCTATCGGGGCTCCATTGCCGGCCTCCCGCTGCTGCCGGACATGCTGATGCCAGGGATCCATCTCCAGGCTCATTACGCTGCTACCGGACCTGCTGCCGGGGCTCCATGTCCTTCGAGCTGTGCCCCTCCCGAATCCAGCCGTCCCCGTGCCTTGAGGTAAGCGTCAACTCCTCCTAAGTTTTCCTTTGCTGTACTGCTGCACTTAATTCATATGTCGTTGCTTGTGACAGTAGACAACCGGACAAGAATGTGTTTCTGTTGCTTGATTGTTTTGTACTGCTATTTGCCTGAATAATGAATAATGATTGTTGCTTCACCGATGCAAAACTAACACTGTCGCACTAGCCAAATTCAGATACTTGGAAAATTTGATATTAATGGTGCATCATGGACAAAACGTGGTTGTCTAAGCCTAGGTACATCAAAGTTTCCTTTTTCCCCAACTCATAAGCGGTATAATTATGTCATGAACTATTCTGATATCTCTGTTTGTGGTGATTGGGTTGGTGTAGATGAGTCGACAACGAAGCTCGGGGACGTGATATGGCGCTCGGTGTAGGTGGCCATGGTGGACCTGAAGCTGGCTGAGATAAGCGATGGGGTCAGTGTTGTGCTCCTTCCGTTCTCATTAACCAAATAGTGCAGACTGTGGCTGTATGACTCGTGTATATATCCACTTGGACCACCAAAATCAAACTGATAGCAAGAACTTGATATAGTGCTAAGTCATAGTTCGTAAACAGATCCATATTAGTTTAGAGATCCGCACAACAAATTTATACATTCAGAATGACCACCAAAATCCAGCAGCACAATTAACTAGATTGGAAGAATTTATTTGATTAATATGTGCGCATGAAAGAACAAATTAACCCGTGTGAACTATCCACATCGGTCTGAGTTATGCTGAACTTTTTGATCTTTTTACTAACCACATCGGTGGTCTAAAAGAATTAATGAGTAGCAACACAGACTAAGAAATTGCTATTTATCTTATCTATGCTAAGAGACCGGAGACTGAATTTACCAACATGGAAGGATTCCTCAAGAGCACATCAGCACCTGAAGCTGCTGCTGTCGCAGCTCTACAATTTTTCTTCTTTCCGGACGCCCGACAGCCCGAGCATGCAAGAGCAGCAGCACGAGCAGGCCGTGCTGTGCAACATCAGCAGAGCGCTCTCAGTGCAGCGGAACTACTCGGGCGTCTCTGATGACAGTATATTTGATACTGAAGTTGAAGATTGTAGCACGGCATTCGTACTAGTAATAATTACATGTAGGCCTATTTTTGAATGCCTATTTTTCAGTTGTTTTGGGAATCAGACCAAAGAGTAATGATTGTTGTTGTCTTGTTGCAGATCAAAGATGCCAAGAAGACAACTAATGTGCCAGGAATTGCAGGTACTAACAGCAGTTGCCTCTACTTGTTGAAGCTTTAGATTTTTATTTCCTCTTTAAATAGATCATAGATGGTAACCTCAGCTTCATCCTCAATGGATCGTGATATTGTAGTATCTCTTCATCTAATTTATACATTACAAGTAAACTGAATGTGTCAAGACAATGTACAAAGAAGTGCAACATAACTACATAAGGCCCAGCCATGTTTCCTCTATAGCATATAAAAGTTTAGTACAATCTACTACTGCCAGTTCTTAAATATTATTACAACCTACAACTCTTAGTATCTGACAAGCCCATTTCTTTATAAACTACTACTGCCTGTTCTTAAATATAACAAGCTACAACTACTACTATGAGTTGTTAACAAATAATATTGCTGATCAGGAATCCTATCTTATGGCATTTATTGCCAAGTTTGTAGGCATCATCTTATCCTTTATAACCTGTTGCAGACTCACAGAGCTGCCATGTTAGCTTATTAACTTGCCACCAGTCTGAACTTTTGAGCTCCAGAATAGAATATTGTAATTCTGATGGTGTCGTGCGGCTCAATTAAGAAACGATTCTGCGGAAGCATATTGATAATCCATGTCCTGATCTTGGTCAAATATGTTACAAACTTGAAAATAGCCACATCCTAATTCTGCATCCTTTCCCCTTGTATTAGTTTAGTTTGTTTGTTGCCATACCAAGCTTATTTTTGAGAATGTGTTTTACTCGCCATAAGCATTTCTGTAGCATATATGCACAAGTAGATTTTCTGGGAATGCTCTTGCTAATAATTCTGGGACATGAAACCAAAAGGAACTCAAGTGTGTTGATCAAATGATGTTGACAAAAATAGCAGAACATTGTTTCCTGTGGAGAAGGAAGCCCGCAACACTACACTTCACCGCATAGGAACAAATATATTTGTGTGTATTCATGGTCATATAACAATGTTACTCTCACATGAACAATCAAGTATAAGCTAGCATGTGCCGCTCTATCCTAACAATCTTCATATGAGCTTTGAACAACTTTTGGAATGATTGCACTTTCGTGACAAATTCATATGGAATATTTTCAGGTACTTAGCCACACCTAGCATTGGATGTGAGGAGGACTTGGAGTGTCATGGAACACATATGGCTGTTTGCAGTATTTTGGACCAACCAACTTCAATCATTTCTTGAATCTTATGTGTGTTCTGGACCATTTGGTGCTTCAAGTGTTTTGGAGTAGAAACTTTGTGCTCATGTATGTGATTTATGTGTTCTGGACCATTGTTTGAATTAGTTCAGACTAGCAAATAGTGGCCCTTTGACTTGTGTGTTCTGGATGGTCAAACTATGCTTGTGAACCTGTGTGAATATATATTTATGTATGTTTGTGAACCTATCATCATTGTTGTCCAATATGTGTTCATCTTGATGTTGTTTGTTGATTGCATTTGACATTGTATATAGTATATGTATCAAATCATTGGTTTGGCTGTACACTACATTTCCAACAATTTATCTGCTGGTAAACAGATTCTTGCAGAGTAATTGTCAGCCATGGTTACTACCTAGCTAGACAGAATAAGTGTAGGCAATTTGTACGTACCTAGCTAGACAGAGTATGTGTCGTCCAAGGTATGTACCTATCTAGACAACATAAGTGTCGGCAAAGGTATAGATCTGTCCAAACAGAACAAGTGTCGGCAAAGGTATATACCTAGCAGGACAACTTATGTGTTGCCAAAAGTGGGGTCTATGTTCACACCCCGTCTGTCGCCGTAGCTAGGGTGTATGCCCACAAATCATGTGTCGGGGTAGGTAGGTGTATGTGCACAGGGAAACTGTCGGCGTAGGTAGGGTGTATGCCGACTCAAAATGTGTCGGCAAATGAACTTCTGTCGGCAATGCCTTTCCCCACAGCAAGTCCTCCGACTGTTCAGTCTTCTGTCAGCATATGTGTTAGCTACAAATTATGTGTCGGCAAAGACACCATATGCCGACAGATTGATGTGTCACCAATACTTGACCGTGGTGTAGTGCATGTACCTTATGTTTTGTCTCATGTAAAAAGCTTAGGACTGTGTTTACTAAATAAATAAGTTCTTCTGACAGGGAACTATGCATCCTGAATGGCATAGACTCTTGGCTTCATGAAATGACCCATGTCTATGATTCAAGGTATCTTAGATCTTCGATGTCGGATGCAAATAATTGCTCAATTTCACTTCTCTGCAATGTTCATTCTCACATATTTCTATCATTCTTTGCAGGGATAAAGTAAAGAAAAAGAAGAAAAGATTACTCGAAGATTAGTTTTAGAATTTTCTTTTATTTCCTTGTAATTTTTCTTTTATTTGATACTTGTAAAGACATTGTAATATTCTTACTATAATAAAAATTATGATTCTATTTCATTTTTTGTTTTTAAATTATTTTTCCTTATAGGTTGTTTTCTGTAAATTTGGATTTTTTTTGTTTTCCAAATACATTACTAGTGGCGCATTTCAGCCCTTATTAGTGGCGCACCTTCCTTTATTACTAGTGGCGCACCTATAAGGCTATTAGTGGCGCACTTAGAGGGAATACCAGTGGAGCACCTAAGGGTTAGTAGTGGCGCACCAGAGGTGCACCATTACTATCTGTTACTAGTGGCGTGTTAATAGTGGCGCACCTATAGTGCGCCATTACTAACGAAAACAGGTGCGCCACTAATAGGGCTTTTTCTAGTACTGCTACTTCCTGCTTGATTGATCTTGATGAATATGAGTATTACAAGAGTTGATCTACCACGAGATCATAATGGCTAAACCCTAGAAGTCTAGCCTATATGACTATGGTAATGTGTGTATCCTTTTCGGACTAACCCCTCCGGCTTATATAGACACCGGGGGGATCTGGGGTTTACATGGAGTCGGTTACATAAGAAGGAATCTTCATCATCGGTCGCCAAGCTTGCCTTCCACGCCAAGTAGAGTCCAATCCGGACACGGGTACAGTATTCGGCCTTCATGTCTTCACAGCCCATCAATCCGGCCCATGGATAATAGGCCGGACGCCCGAGGACCCCTTAGTCCAGGACTCCCTTAGTAGCCCCCGAACCAGTCTTCAATAGCGAGGTGTTCGGCACACAAATTGTCTTCGGCATTGCAAGGCGGGTTCCTCCTTTAATGATCTTCAAGTAAAGTATTCGGCCAGTGACCCAATGTCGCTCCCCTCGGCTTCTGCGCCTTAAATTCTTCGTCTTCCACGCGTTGAGCGAAGGTGGAAGGTCAGGTTATTTTTGCAGATAACACCCCGTCCATGCACGAAAGAGCGCCTATTAAAGAGGTTGGATCCTAGATCCATCGGGCACCATGCAGAGAAAATTCCCGAAGACTGTTTAAGAGAAACCATTCCAGATGGCTAGCGTCCCCCGCTCCTCCACCCATACCGGCCTAGAGAGAGGCGAGTGGGAGAGGTGTTCGGTGTCCCACAACCGATTGACGAAGCTGCAAACGCAGGGATTTCTTCCTCCTGCAGATCTAGTCCCTGTCCGAGCGGGGCTAGACTTCTTCAACGGTGAGACTCAGGCAGAGGACTTCCCCAATCCATCCGGGGGAGAGCGAGTATGTTTCATCCCCTACCTGCTAAGAGGTGTTGGATTTCCCATCCATCCGTTCCTCCGAGGGCTTCTGGAATACTATGGCCTCCAGCTGCACAACTTCACCCCTGCCTCCATTCTGCACATTGCAGGTTATGTCGCTTTATGCGAATTCTTCCTGGGCATTGAAGCCCATTTTGAGCTGTGGAGGAAATTGTTCTGTCTTGTCCCGCGCAATCATGAGGGGTCAATATTTGAAGTGGGCGGAGCCGAAGTGTGGCGTATCACCGATACCGGGTATCCGTCCGACACACCCAGGAAGGCATCTGAAGAATGGCCTTCCGAATGGTTCTATATTGAGGACGTCGCACTCCCTAACCCGGTTCGAAAAGGTCTTCCTGAATTCGCAAGTGTTCCGCTGAAGAAACGCCACAGTTGGCGTCCCCGGAGTCTTGAAGAGGATGACAGCGCTGAAGTTCGTCAGCTCCCAAACAAGATAAAGACGCTCGCTTAGTCCGGACTTACAATAGTCGAAGTTATGGCGATTTCCATAGTGCGAGGGGTTCAGCCGCTTCAATACAGAGGGCTGCCAATGTGGCACTATAACGGAGAGGATGACGCCTCCCGCTGAGGCCGAAAAGGGCCGGACACCTCCGCCGCTCTGGCCAAGATATTGGCCGAGCTGTTTAAAGGAGAAGAAGAGGAATTTCTTCCCATTAAGCGCAGAGATGGGTATTCTATGTATAATCCTCCCAGTTGGGTAAGCCTCAACCCCTCTGTTTCACTTATTTTGCTTCCAGATTATTTTTGATAAATTTCAAATCCGTCTGTTATGACAGCACTGGCGGAAGGTCACCGAAGGACTTTATAGTCCCGCCCCACATCCGGAGAACCACAACCGGGAGCTTGACCCCGGATTTGAAAAGGATCCGGACATATTCGTGATACTCGCAGAGGGGGTATTTTACCAGGCGAGCTATGACGGCACAGAAGTGGCCATCACCGCCGACTACCCTGGCCTTCTCCCTGCTTCACATGTGAGTGATCCAGAAACGCCTTCTCTAAAATGGTGCTTTTATCCTGCCTCACCCACCACACTGTATCGTGCTCCACAGGGGAGGCGTTCGACGATTCCAAAGAGATCGATTCCTGCGCCGGGCAAGCCTTCGAAGAGGAAGGCCCGTGAAAACGCAGCCGGGCCTTCATTGAGGAGGTACGGAAAAATATGTTTTTCAGCGACGATACCCGACTGTGACTTGTGAGTTTGTTTGGATACAGGAAAAAGGTTCGCCGAACTATATCCGGGGGCCCGGCCGGCCGCGCTCCCAACAACCAGGATTTAGATCCAGCCGGGGAGACGGGGGCCGATGTAGGAACAACGCCGGACTGCCCGTCGGCCGAGTGTTCGGACAATATGTCCGTCACCAACTCGAAGGTAGAGAGCGCCATGAATCATCGGCGCTGCATGGCTGTTTTACAAGACCCCAAGTTCTCGGACGAGGCATTCAATGCCTTTAGCTCGGGCGACGCATACATCCAGGCTGCTCGAGACGGGGTTAGAAAAGCCACAAGGCAATATCTGACAGATGTGCACGTAAGTTTTCTTTGTCAAAAAAGGATAACCATATGCCCGTAGCCCCCGAGACTGAAAGCAGTTGGCACAACTGATTTAAGGATCGTTGAACAACCAGGTCCTCGCAGAGAAGAATGGCCTGCTAGCCCAAGAGATGGAGCAGTGTCGGGCGCAGCTAAAAGCTGCTACCGCCGAACTGGGAAACGTGAAGAAGTTGTCTTCTGGTAATGTTCCCCTCCACCGAGGAACAATAATTGTGTACATGCTGCGCTAATGCTGCTGCTGATTTCGCATTATAGGGTCGTCTGATCAACTTGAAGAGAAGTTGAAGGTCGCCCAAGAGGGAGAAAAAGAGGCGAAAAGGCAACACGCCGCAGGCGAGTGTGTGCTGACCCGCGTCAGAGATGAGAAAAACAAGCTACAGGATTCCAACACTGCATTGGGTGAAGAGTTGAAAGATGTTCGAGCCCAGCTAGATGATTCCGTGAAGGAAAACAAAAAGCTGTGGGGCGGTATCTTCAGTATGTGTTTGACTATTTTTGAAGTAGCTCAGAGATAAATGGGACTGATATAGTCATGTTTGCAGGTATACTGACGGGCCATCCTGAAGAGGAGGTGTCCGGATCATGAAGTGATCTGCTGCAAAGGCAGTCACAAGTGCACGAGCATGCTCGGCTAGCCATGCGGAGCGTGGCCAAGGCCTTATGGTCGTCCACCTCCCCTCCAGGAAGTATGGAGGAGCTTGTAGAGCTGTTCAAGGGAGTGCGGCGGCGTATCCGACTATGGAAGATATCAGCCTACCGAGAGGGTGCACAAGAGGCCTGTGCCATGATGAAAACGCGATATACCAAGCTGGATCTGAATCACATGGCCCGAGTTGGACCGCTAGGGTCAAATGGGGAGAAAATTCCCGTTAGTTTATTATATGACCAAGTAGAGGTGGCCGCCAAATATTCCCAACAGGATTGTAAGTTGGACCGACTGTTGGACGGTATAGAGGGTGAAGTGTTTGAGTCCAAGTGACTATGTACATTCCTTACCCTATGTAATTCTAGCTGAATTGTATAGCATTTGTCATGGCAGACCTTTTCGCTTCAACCTCCGGACCCAAGGGTGCAGAGTGCTTCCGAATACCCTCACGACCGAATAGGCCGAGGTATGCCTGGAAAACTAGGCATAGAGGTCATAGTTGCTTGAACAGACAAGTTGTATTCTGCTAGTTATGTTATATTGCATTGAGATCGTAAGAAACATCTTCCAGAGAGAATAGTTCCGTTAAGGGTTCCTTTCCCTGGGTGTGCATGTATTAATGTACATGTCCGAATTGTGATGGAAAAATCACAGTGTATGTAACTTCTGGGGGTTACCAATGGAGTAATTGCAAAAACATCTTTAATTCACCGACCGAATATTCCCTTAAGAACGCTAGCTTTCGGCTTCACCCAGTCTGAGGTACACATCCGGATGACCCAACAGTAACAATCGCAGAGGTGCTCCCTTTATGCCCTAGCCGAACTAACGAGAACGTAGGGCATAAGCACAGGAGCCAGGCAACCCAGCTTGGCCAAAACTTAAGTCATATCGATGCATATAGTGGCGAAGAAAAGGTACATATGGAAGAACTCATATGTGAAGAGCTTGATGCTCCAAGAATAATGATAAAAAGCTTCTATCCAAGAAGCCCCCAGGTATAATGGACATACATATTTTAAATATGTATGTGTTAGCGGTGTGCGGTCTAGCCATACCAAAACTTTTAAAGTGAAGAATGAAAAAGTAATCGGAAAAGAGAGAAAAAATAATGGAAACTACAGGGGAGAAGGAGACGAACAAGGAGTTCGACGCTAGGCATAGAATCTTCGGAGTCTGGCCGCATTCCAGGGGTTCGGCTCGAGGCGATTATCTGATGCATCACGAAGACGATACGCTCCTCCGGTGAGAACTTCGTCAATTATGAAGGGACCCTCCCATTTGGTCTTGAGTTTGTCATTTTTCTTCTCCAGCAGGCGTAGAATGAGTTCGCCAACATTGTAAGTCTTGGCCCGTACTTCTCTGCTTTGGTATCTTCGAGCCTGCTGTTTGCAAAATGTTGAACGGGCTTTTGCGACATCGCGTTCCTCCTCCAGGGCATCTAGGCTGTCCTGCCGATCAAGCTCGGCTTCTCTCTCTTCGTACATACGCACTCGAGGTGAGTCGTGAATAATATCGCAAGGCAATATGGCCTCTGTGCCATACACCATGAAGAAAGGTGTGTATCCGGTAGTACGGTTGGGCGTGGTCCGCAGCCACCAGAGTACGAAGTCGAGCTCCTCAACCCAGTGCTTGTCTGATTCTTTCAAAGACCGCACTAGTCTGGGCTTGATGCCGCTCATAATAAGACCGTTGGCTCATTCGACTTGACCGTTGGTTTGTGGGTGGTAGAAGGAGGCGTAATCGAGTTTAATACCCAGATTAGTACACCAGGTTTTTACCTCATCGGCTGTGAAATTAGAGCCATTGTCGGTGATGATGCTGTGTGGGACACCATAACGGTGCACAACACCGGATATGAAGTCAATCACCAGGCCGGACTCAGCCGTTTTGACCGGTTTAGCTTCTATCCACTTAGTGAATTTGTCCACCATAACCAGCAGATATTTTTTCTTATGGCTTCCCCCTTTAAGGGGTCCAACCATATTGAGGCCCCAGACCGCAAAAGGCCAAGTAATGGGGATAGTTTGCAAGGAAGTTGGGGGCATGTGGCTTTGGTTGGCGAAGAGCTGGCATCCGACGCAACGTTGGACAAGGTCCTGCGCGTCCGCTCGGGCTGTCGGCCAATAAAACCTAGTACAGAAGGCCTTGCTAACGAGGGCCCGAGCTGCGGCGTGGTGTCCGCCGAGGCCAGCGTGAATTTCCGCTAAAAGCTGTCGCCCCTCTTCTTCGGAGATACATCTTTGAAGTACTCCGGTAGTTCTTTTCTTGTAGAGCTCTCCATCGTGAACCTTGTAGGCCTTCGAACACCTGACAATGCGGCGAGCCTCATTCTAGTCGTTGGGAAGCTCGTTCCTATTAATGTAGGCCAAGAAGGGTTCGGTCCATGGGGCAATGACTGCCATGATGAGATGGGCAGATGGTGTTATTTCGGTGGCTGAGCCCCCGGCACTGTCTGTATGTTCGGGGTTTGAGGTTGTGTTCGGATCTGAATTGTTGTTGCCGCCCTCCCCTTGCCACACCACGGATGGCTTGAAAAGCCGTTCCAGGAAGATCTTAGGTGGGACGGGGTCGCGCTTAGAGCCGATGCGAGCCAGGACGTCCGCTGCTTGATTGCTTTCTCGGGAAACATGATGAAATTCAAGCCCCCAACCGAGCTGATATTTTTAATACGACATTGCGATAAGCTTCCATCTTTGGATCTTTGGCGTCAAAGTCGCCGTTTATCTGAGATATCGCGAGGTTCGAGTCCCCGCGCACCTCCAGGCGTTTTATGCCCATGGATATGGCCATCCGAAGACCATGCAGTAGGGCCTCGTATTCGGCTGCGTTGTTGGAGTTTGTGTATAATATCTGAAGTACATACTAGACGACGTCTCCAATGGGGGATGTTAATACGACTCCCGCTCCTAGTCCTGCCAACATTTTGGAACCGTCAAAATACATGACCCAATTGGAGTATGCGCCATACTCTTTAGGAAGTTCGGCCTATGTCCATTCGGCGACGAAGTCGGCCAGTACTTGAGATTTGATGGCTCGACGTGGCTTGTATGTTATGTCGAATGGAAGTAGCTCTATGGCCCATTTGGCGATATGTCCCGTGGCATCGCGGTTGTTTATTATGTCATTGAGTGGGACCTCAGAAGCCACCGTGATTGAACACTCCTGGAAGTAGTGTCGTAGCTTGCGGGATGCCATGAAGACCGCGTACCCTATCTTTTGGTAGTGGGGGTACCGGGATTTGCATGGTGTGAGGACAGTAGATACATAGTATACTGGTTTTTGAAGTGGGAATTTGTGTCCGTCCTGTTCTCGTTCGACGATGAGCACGGCGCTCATGCGTTGCCGATATGTATAGCAACATGGGTTCACCCGCGTTTGGTGCGGCCAGGATTGGATTGCTTGCTAGGAGGGTCTTTATTTCCTCCAGTCCGGCAGTCACCACGTCTGTCCATTCAAAGTTATCAGTGCGCCGTAAGAGGCGATAGAGTGGGAGTGCCTTTTCTCCTAGTCTGGAGATAAAGCGGCTTAGTGCTGCCACGCATCCGGCCAGTTTTTGGACCTGTTTGAGGTTTGTTGGTGTAGCCAACTGTGACAGAGCTCGGATTTTAGCCGGATTTGCTTCGATTCCTCTATTGGAGACGATGAAGCCCAGCAGTTTTCCAGCGGGGACGCCGAAGACACACTTTTCCGGGTTGAGCTTAATGTCATATGCCCGGAGGTTGTCAAACGTAAGACGTAAGTCGTCTATTAGTGTTTCAACATGCCTAGTTTTGATGACGACGTCATCGACGTAAGCTTCTACCGTTTTGTCGATTTGTTTCTCCAGGCATGTTTGAATCATGCGTTGGTATGTCGCGCCGGCGTTCTTGAGCCCGAAGGGCATAGTGTTGAAGCAGAATGACCCGTATGGGGTAATAAATGTTGTTGCAGCTTGATCGGATTCCTTCATTTTGATTTGATGGTATCCGGAATATGCATCGAGGAAGCACAATGAGTCATGTCCTGCGGTGGCGTCAATGATTTGATCAATGCGGGGAAGGGGAAAGGGATCCTTAGGGCAAGCCTTGTTGAGATCCTTGAAATCGACACACAGGCGCCAGGATTTATCCTTTTTTGGTACCATCACCAGGTTTGCCAGCCAGTCCGGATGTTTGATTTCTCTAATGAATCCGGCCTCGATAAGCTTGGCCAGCTCCTCCCCCATGGCTTGTCGCTTGGGTTCGGAAAAGCGCCGTAGTGTTTGCTTGACTGGTTTAAATCCCTTTAATATATTGAGGCTATGTTCGGCCAACTTGCGTGGGATCCCTGGCATATCCGAAGGGTGCCAGGCAAATATGTCCCAGTTTTCGCGCAGGAATTCTCGTAGTGCGGCGTCAACTGTTGGGTTCAGTTGAGCTCCGATAGATGCTATCTTCTTGGGGTCCGTTGGGTGGACCTGAAATCTGACTATTTCTTCTGCTGGTTTGAATGAGGTGGATTTGGGGCGTTTGTCGAGGATCACATCGTCCTGTCCACCGTGGAGCGTAGTGCGGTTAATTCTTCGGCCACGAGGGCTTCGGATAGCGCCTCCAGGGCCAGGGATGCGGTTTTGTTTTCAGCACGGAGTGCTATGTCCGGATCACTTACGAGAGTGATTATACCGTTTGGTCCGGGCATTTTGAGCTTCATATACCCGTAATGAGGTATAGCTTGGAAGCATGTAAAAGCATCCCGCCCCAACAGGGCGTGATATCCGCTACTGAAAGGGGCCACTTGGAAAGTTATTTCTTCGGACCGATAGTTCTCCGGCGTGCCAAATACCACGTCAAGTGTGATTTTGCCCGCGCACTGCGCCTCCCGACTAGGAATAATTCCCCGGAAGGTTGTGTTACTTTGCTTGATGCGGCTCCTGTCTATTTCCATTTTATGGAGTGTATCCCCATAAATGAGATTTAGTCCGCTGCCGCCGTCCATGAGGACCTTGGTGAGTCGAAACCCATCCACGACGGGACTGAGGACTAACGCGGCTGGTGCTCGTACTGTTCTGTACTTTGGTTCGTCACCGGCGTTGAATGTTATCGCCGTGTCGTTCCATGGGTTTATTACAGCAATTTGGCAAACTTCGTCGAGCTCGCGAAGTGCCCTTTTGCACTTGTTGTTTGAAGCGAATGTCTCAAAGACCGTCAATACTCTTGAGTCGTTGTCTTCTGGGGTATGCTGTTCCGGGGCGTCCTTGATAAGGATGTCCTCGCCGCTCTTGGCTACCTGTCGTAGTATCCAACATGCTCTAAGGCCGTGGGTTGCCACGGTATCCGTTGTTGTATGTATTTTGCATGAGGCATCGAGCCATCCCTCCAGAACGGTGCCATGCCGTATAGCGGCTTTGTGTGTCTTGACTGTTGGACTGGGCATGCCACGAGGGTGCGCCCTTTTCTCCTGTAGGGGGAGTTGGGTTGGGACTGACGGTTCCCAGCGAACTGCCCGAGTTTCCCAGGCGCTCTCCATCGCGCTATACTTTTGTACGATGGTTGCTAAGTCAGCGAATTTCAGTATGCGGCGGCGATTGATGGCGTTGAGGATTCCTTTGTCTGCGCAATTTTTGCAGAAAGCTGATATTGCGTCCTCGTCACGGCAATCTTTTACCTTGTCCTTGACAAGGAGGAATCTGGCCCAGAAGTGGTGGACCGTTTCCTGAGACTGTTGTTTTATGCTCATGAGAGCGTCTATGTCCGGGTGGGTGGGTGGGTGGAATTAAATCCGAACCCCGACCTGACCGATTATCCGGAGTCTGACGACCTTCTGGGCTTGACACGGAATATCTTCTGATTGTTTGGGACCGCCCTCCGATGCTATGTTCGGAGGGCGGGTCACATCCTTTCGCGGGTGAGTATCCGGCTCTTCATGAACGGCGATCCGAACATAGTCCGTCTTCGGTATAGAAGAAGACTCGCCGTCCTGCTCCACGACTACCGCAAGCTAGTGGGTGATCAATAGAGTTTCGATTTCTCCCTGATCGGTTTTAGGCCCGATCCGATCGTAATTTGTGGCGATTCCCAAAGCGTCGATGCGATCTAGGAGCTCGTTTAAGGACGAAAACTTAGCCGGATCCATCTGCTTGGAGTGCTCGGAATTGATGCGGAGGGGGTTTTCGATGGCCCGAGAGGTCATCGTCGGCTCAACGGCCGAACGGGCGATCATAGTAAAGTCGCCCACCCGGAGGGTTTGGCCCGGGGCTAGAGCTACCCCGGCGGTGATGTTATCTTTAAGGACAAGGAGAGCCATCAAGCCTTTCATCGACTGCATAGTGGAACTCTCAATGAAAGCACCAATGTCGGTGTCAAAACCGACGGATCTCGGGTAGGGGGTCCCGAACTGTGCGTCTAGGATCGATGGTAACAGGAGACGGGGGACACGATGTTTACCCAGGTTCGGGCCCTCTCTATGGAGGTAATACCCTACTTCCTGCTTGATTGATCTTGATGAATATGAGTATTACAAGAGTTGATCTACCATGAGATCGTAATGGCTAAACCCTAGAAGTCTAGCCTATATGACTATGGTAATGTGTGTATCCTTTCCGGACTAACCCCTCCGGCTTATATAGACACCGGGGGGATCTAGGGTTTACATGGAGTCGGTTACATAAGAAGGAATCTTCATCATCGGTCGCCAAGCTTGCCTTCCACGCCAAGTAGAGTCTAATCCGGACACGGGTACAGTCTTCGGCCTTCATGTCTTCACAGCCCATCAGTCCGGCCCATGGATAATAGGCCAGACGCCCGAGGACCCCTTAGTCCAGGACTCCCTCAGGGGGCCCTACACTATGGAGGTCGAGAAACGACGCAATATGTTGCAGATTGGAGGAGATGGATGGGTCCGTTCCTTGCCCGCATGGGTGTTACTGGTGGTGAGTTGATCAGCTTCTCCTTTAGAGCAGAAAGACCCAAGCTGGCTGTCATTTATATCAACAAGGATGAAGATGATGAGGACCCACTCGATGAAGATGATGAGGACCCACTTCATGAAGCCATTGTAGCTCAAAGAATGAGGCTGAGCGAGGAGGAGGTGTGCAACCTATGGGACATAATTCCGCCACGTGATAACTTTGTCGGGGTGCCATTCGTGACCCGCCTGACAAGTACCATGGTTGATCGGCATGATATGGTATGTTATACTAACTGTAGTAATTTGATGATATATATATATATGCTTTATTGTTATACTTACAAATGCAAATTATCCGATTATATGCTTAGTGAATCCGATGATATGCTTAGTGTAGAGTCCAATGATATGTTGTGTGGAATCTAGTCGATGATATGCTTTAGTGTAGAGTCCGATGTTCTTTCCTTCGGCGCAGCTGCTACGCATGCTCGCCATGTTCCACGATGACAACAGCGACGTAGAGTTCAAGTACCTCCACGTCTTCAAGCGGATCGACAAGTGCGAGAAATGGGCGGCCGTCCGACGCACCCTCGCTAAAGCCAAAGAGACGTACAAGCCGGACGCGCCGACCGCGGGTGCGGCCGACGGGCGCCCGGACGGCAACAAATGTGCCAAGAAGGCGAAATACGCCGAGTCGGCTGCCGCGCGCGTGCAAGAGTCCATCGAACACTGCCTCGCCGACGCCAAGACCAGGGCCGCCCAGCGAGAAGAGAAAACTGAGGCGAGGTGGGCTGTTTTGATGACGAACAGCGCCGTCAAACCCGACTTGCTCTGGACCAACGCCGCCGCGAAACTCAAAGCTCAAGACGCGAAGAAGAGGAACAACGACCTCGCCTTCTTGATGGGCGGCGCTGACATGCTCCAGAGCAGCGACGAGAAGCTCAAGGCGTGGTTCTTGGTGGAGCGCGGCCGCATCCTGAATCATATACCGCCGCCGCCGCCCAGCCCGGTGGCTGATGACGATGCCTCCGCGACGCCCAGCCCCACCGACGATGCCTCCGCCGCGCCCAGCAGCACAGAAGCCGCGCCGACCAGCCCGGAAGCCGCGCCGACTCCTTCCAGCCCGCGTACGCCGACGACGCCGCCGTCGGAGGTTGAGCTCGACGTTTGATGTACTCCTTCCGCATCCTTCCTTTTCTGTACGCCGAACTACTGCGTGTCCTTTTATTTGATCGCCGAACTGTGGCACCGAATCGCCGAACTATTGCGATGATCACCGGTTTGTTGTTTCTTTGAGCGGAAACGATGGAGTTCGAATATGGGGCGCCTTGGGGGGCGGCACCTGGGGGCGTGGCTGGGGAGAAACGAACCCCAGGGACCGATCTAGCGCCAGCTCGCCCCCAGGCCGCTCTTTTTCGGCGCCCTGGGGGGCCGAACGGCTGGAGATGCTCTTAGCCTTTTGGTGTAGGTAAAGCATGTGGTTGTTATTACAGAAGCATTTTGTACTGTTGCACGCTTTGTATGCAGCAACATTACAAGTGAGAGAAGAAAGAAATATTGTTTCAGTTGAGAGGTGCATTAAACACTGCATTTTTGCTTTGTAAGGGAGCACTAGTGAACAAGCTCACTCATTTTACTTGGCTTCTTGGCATGATGTCACTTCACTTGTCACCTTGCTTAATATCCCCATTGGCTGCCTCGGGTGCTTTGTCTTCCTCCTTGGCTTTCTTCACCTGTGTCTCCTCTTTCTCCTTGACTTTCTTCGCTTGAGCATCCTCTACCTCCTTCACCTTGGCCGCCACCGCTTCCTCCTTGGCCTGCTTGAGCGCCTTGATGAGGCCTATCAAGCACACGTCGGGGTCCCTCTTTTTCTTCTTCGACATGGGCATCAGGTTCTCTGCAACGTCAGCGGGCGACATGTCGGTCTCCTCAAGCAGGCGCTGAACTTCCCCCAAACAGCTCGTGCTCAATGACATCTAGGTAGTTCTTGGCGAGCACTTTGAAGCCCTCATACCAGCATTAGGACATCTTGATGTGCTTGTCCATCCTGCCCCGCCGAATCAGCGCCTGGTCCAGCTTCTCCTTGTGGTTGGTGGTGAAGATGATGATCCGCTCACCTCCACAAGCATACCACAGCCCTTTGATGAAGTTAAGCAGGCCCGAGAGCGTCACTTTGGTGGCATCGTCCTTCTCCGGCTCTATCGGTAACTTGGGCTTGTCATTGTTGCCGGAGTCCTTGTCGCTTGAGGCCTTCTTGTCCTTGCGGCGTTTTCCTGTGAAGTCGACGGAGCAGTCGATGTCCTCTATGACGATGATGGACTTGCCCGTTGTTTCGATGAAGAGCTTCTACAACTCGGTGTTGTTCTTGACCGCCGTGAGCTCAAGGTCATAGATGTCGTAGTCGAGGAAGTTGGCCATGGCGGCGATCATGGTGGACTTGCCGGTGCCGGGCGGTCCGTAAAGGAGGTACCCGCGCTTCCATGCCTTGCCGACCTTGGCATAGTATTCCTTGCTCTCCTGGAATGCCATGAGGTCGTCGATGACGGCTTCCTTCTCATCGGGGTGCATGGCGAGTCAAAGGTGGCAGGGTGCTCAAAGGGGACGTGGCTCCAGACGCTTTTGCCCCAGTAGGGGTTCCAGCTGCCGCTAGCATTGTTGGTGAAGAGGCGGCGTTGGCGGTTCTTGACAGTGACAGCGCGACCCTCGTCGAGGATGAAAGGAAGGTAGGAGTCAACGACAAGGTCGCGATGCTGCCGATGGAAGACGACCCGGTAGAAGCGCCTCTCGTCCCCGCCGGGGTATAGTTGATGATGTTGGCCTTGGACTGCCTCTTGGAGGCGTACCACCAGATGGTGATCCCGTTGAAGTCGTCAGTGACCTCCTCGTGGTTGTCCACGGAGACCCAAAGGTTCTTGCTGTCCTTGCCGAGCTCGGCCTTGAGCTTGCGCGCGTGGCGGGCGCAGGCGTCGCTGAGGTAGACCTCAATGGCGAGGAAGAAGTCACTGCGCTGGAAGCGCTCGGCACCGTACTCGGAAATGGTGATCTGGAGGTAGGGAGGCTGCGAGCTTGATGGCCCAGGTGGTGAGGTAGAGGCAGAAGGTCGGTCGGGGGCACGTAGTTCTGCACCACGGACCAGAGGAAGATGACGGTCGCCACCGCTGATCCGAGCCCCACCCACCTCTCCACCACTGTCGCTGACATGGCCGGACCTAGAGCTCCTCTTGATATTGTGTCGATGGAAAGCCGTAGTGACCTGGACTGGACTGGACATGCGTCTACATGTGGCGTATATAATGCGAATGGCTCGTGTGGTGATTTTGCTCGTGTTGTCGTGGTCATTGGGGCCGGAGCAGGTGAGGAGAACCGGCGAGAGTCCATGGAAACGAGATTACTTAATGGATCCAATGGCAAATGCAGACTTGGCTATCTCAGTTTTGTAGCCAACCAGAGGCGTCAGGATTGCGATTGTTAATTGCATCATGAAACATTTTTTAGACGATTGATTGCATCTTGTTACAACATGCTAGTATAAAAATTTGCATGTGTATAATACAATAGTACGTAGCTTTGAAACTAATTAGAGATGCATGAGGTCGGCATGGGGCTCAGTCGTCGGCAGATGAAGCATGGGTGACCATTTGCATGGTGCTGATGACCCCCGTATGGACAAGAGGCACAGTTTAGCTGGACGGAAGACGATCGAGGTGGCTAGCTGGGCCGTGACACCGCTCGGTTAGGCCGAGCGGTGTACCACACTGTGCCGAAAGAAACATTAGTACCACACCGCTCGCTACGAAGCATACGTCGCGGTCTAAATAGCCTGGTAGTGACCCACGTATTGCCGACGACGCAAGCATATACACCAGCTTGCTGGTCCAGGGTCTGCTGAGGCAAAAAGCAGTCATCACGTACTTCTAGCCGGGCCAAGCCACGGGCCTGTCACCTGAAGTTGCTGTTAACTCAGCATGAGGGGGGCTAGAAGTACGGATTGACGTCAGTCTTTTTCTCTTTTCTTTTCTTCCGAGACTTCACTTTTTTTATACCAACATCTATTATAAAAGTTTAAAGTACAAGATATTTCGAACATAATAAAAATTACATCAAGGTTATTGGGCCACCGAACGATCACTATACCATCGTCAGTACGACTCGCTAAGAAATGACAAATTCTTTTAAGGAAAATCATAAGCTTTATTACGGCATAATAGTTGGCAAATCGGCTATTATAAGGCTATCAACATTTTCTCTTTTGAATCTCCGTATCAACATATGTTAGAACATTATACTCCCAATAACAGCGAGACCCTACCCGCGCACATACACACACACTTATTTGGGCCAACTCATGGGCCACACCATTGAAATTCCGTTTACATGAAATAACATCACACGCACCAAACCAAGTCTTAGGGCAACTCCAATGCGGATCACCAATTGGACACCGCCATTGTCTAAAAAAAACATATTAGACATCACCAAGACCTCCTTTTCCCCTCATGCTAGGGTTAGCTTTTCTCCTCAGCGGTGATGGCAACTTGGGCTCAAAGACGACGACCTCCATGATGTTCTTGTGCAACAGGATGAAGCACTGGCGGCTAATTTGACATGATGGATAGCCATTGCCCGAGTCCATATGGATAGCCATTGCCCGAGTACTGTTTTTACAAGAACATGAGAGTGGTGTGGAGTTTTGCCAAGGAGGTGACCGTTCGCACCCTGAACGACAACCTTTACACATTGGAGTCCTATTGCCTTGACGATTCGAAATGGGTTATGGAAGAAGGGCCTTGGAATTTTCGTGGTAATTTCGTGGTGTTGGCGCCATACGAAGGGTTTACAAAACCCTCGCCGATCAAGCTCGATTCTCTAAAGATATGGGCCTAAATCCACGCCCTACCAGATGAGTATGTGTTGTTACTGAAATCACTAGCAGGGAAGGTTAGCGAATTTATCTATGCTGAGCCGAAGTCGCAGGATTTTGAGGAATTTTTTCCAGAGCTGAAGTTAAGATCAATGTTAATAAGCATTTAAATTATGTTGTTTCACTTATCCCGGATAATAAGAGCTAGATCTTTCGCGTGAAATATGAACGACTCCCAAACTGGTGCTCGGTGTGTGGAAACCTTGGTCACATGTACAAAGAGTACGGCGATGGGATTCACCCCTTCCCCCGCCGCCCCTTGTCTTTAAGGATGTGTGAGCAACCTGGTTAAGATGAGTTAGACATGGCCCTGGATGTGGTAGGGGTCATGGTCAAATTAGATGGTTGTTTTAGTTTCGAGTGAAGTACATTGTAGGTCCCTGAAGTATTTGATGGGTGTCATGTAAGTCCTCAAAATATGAAATCGTCATCTAAATCCTCGAAGTGCCGTAAGTGTGTCATTCAAGTCCAAAAATTGTCCACCCCTGCCTAACCGGCAAGCTGGTGTCGCTGACCCGTGACACGTCAGACAGCCCCTCAAGGTAACGGCCAGTGATGGAAATACGCAAATAAACTAAAATCATTATTTCAAAAAATGTTCGCGAATATGGAAAAAAATGTTCATTAAATAAAAAAACGCTCGCAAGTATTGAAAAATGTTCGCGACTTTAGAAAAATGTCCGCGAACGATGAATCTAAATAAAAGTTCATGAACGATGAATTTGGAATAAAAGTTTGCGAACGATGAATTTGGAGAAAATGTTCGTGATGTTAAAAAATGATTGCGAACGATAAATTTGAAAAGAAAAAAAGATATCTTCACGAACGATCAATTTGGAAATATGTTCGCAAACAACAGAAAATGTTCGCGAATATGGAATAAATGTTCGCAACTTCAAAAGAGTATTCACGAAAGATAAATTTTAAAATATGGTCATGGACCACGAATATTGTTGGCGAATATGGAAAAATGTTCGTGACTTAAAAAAATGCTCACGAGTGATGAATTTGAAAAAAAGTTCGCGTACGATGAATATGGAAAAAACTATTCGCGGCTTTAGAAAAATATCTGTGAATGATAAATTTTGAAAGAAAAGAAAATATGTTCAAAAACCACCAATATTGTTTGTGAATGATAAATTTGCAAATATGTTCGCGAACCCCAAATTTTTTCTTGAATATGGAAAAAAATCACGAACGACGTATTTGAATTTGTTTTTCAACAAATTCATAAATGATCTTTTTTTCAAACATTAGCTATTTTTAGAAAGTTGTGAATTTTAAAAATATTCACAATTTTTTTTAAAAACGTTTGGGGTTAAGAAAATATTTATGAACTCTAAAATATGTTTATGAATTTACAAATAAATCATTAATATAAATGTTCATGGTTTCAAATATGTTCACAACTTCTTCATGAACCACAAATGTTTGTGGTTCACGAATACATTTTCAAATTTATCGTTCGTGAACATTTCTTAAAGTCATGAACATTTTTTCCATATTCGCAAACATTTTTTGAAACCATGAATTTGAATCTATTTGGAGTGAAGTGCATTTATCATTCCCTGGAATTTATTTGATTTTTTTGTGCATATTTTCATCACCGGCCGTTACCTTGCAGGGCCCCATGTCCGACGTGTCATGGGTCAATTGCGCCAGCTGGCCGGTCAGGCGTGGTCGGACATATTTTGATCCTAAATAACACACTTACTGCACTTTAAGAACCTGAATGCCCATTTTCATAGTTTGAGGACCTACATGATACTTCTAAAATAGTTTAGGGACCTACAATGCACTTCACTCTTTTATTTCCCGTGGCATATGTATGAAATTTCAATTCCATATCTACGTTGTTGTTTTATTTTAAAAAGGATGGTCATTTTTCTTTGTGTGCGTAAGATGGGCATCTTTTTTTGCCCTCTTTAAATTGCCATCTGATGAAAAAGGGAGAGGCTAGAGTGCAATACCAAGTCTCCAGGGACGCGTCACTAGCCACTGCGGGGGCTGTAGTGTTTCCAATGGCAATGTGTTCGCTGTCTTTCATCTTGTAGCGAATGAGTTTAAAAAAGATCTGATGTGGCTTCGATCCTGCGAAAAAAATTCATGCACACCAATCCGACGGGAGAGAGTACGTTCACCGGGACTAGCCTCCTAGCGAACGGTCGCCAGTTACATTTCCGGTTTCTTTCTGCTGGTGGAGACGCTCCTTCAAGTGCTACCGCATCCGTGTTCTTCTCAGATTCCTTTTCGTTTCTTAGGGCCAGTTCTTTTATAGCTTCTAGTAGCTTATTGTCAAAATAAGCAAAAAGTGTAAAAGAACTCGTTTTGTAAAAATCAGCTCAACTTATTATTTCCACCCTTACTCCCTTTTTTTGACTTGGAACACCTGGCATTTCATAGATTACGATGGATCGACCAAATCGACGGCCACAGCAGTGGTTACATTGATAGAGAGATTAGACAACCATACATGTTGTTCTCCATGGCCACCCATCTGGGTAACAAAAACTCTTTCTCCTTTGAGCTGGCTTGGTTTGAGCGAGAAGGTTTCTTTGATCTCATAGCCAGAGAATGGGCTAAGGATGCAGGAGGGAAGACTGCGCTTCAGCGCTGGCAGAATAAGATTAGACATTTGCGAAGTTTTCTGCGTGGGTGGGCTAAGCATCTTAGCGGGATTTATAAGGTCGAAAAGGAAAGGCTCCTTTCCCTTATTCAGTCCCTAGATGTAAAAGCATAAACCACGGTGCTGCCGGCCGCGGAGCTTCATGCCAAGCTTGACGCGGAGATGAGGCTGAAAGAACTTCTTCGAGAAGAGGAATTGAAGTGGGCGTCGCGGGCCAAGGTCCGGCGAGTAGTCCAGGGGGATACGAACACCCAATTCTTTCATATGATTGCTAATGGTAAACATAGAAAGAAGAGGATCTTTCAGCTTGAGCAAGATGAAGGAGCAATCTTAGGACAGGAAAACCTAAAGTTGTATATTACAGAGTATTACAAGCAGTTATTTGGTCCTCCAGAGGATAACTATGTGTCTCTGGATGAGTCCCGGGTTGAGGATGTTCCTCAACTCACTGAGGTGGAGAATGATATTCTTGCGGCTCCTTTTTCTGAGAAAGAGGTTTTTGAGGCCATTTCGCAAATGAAAAATAACAAGGCGCCGGGACCCGATGGTTTTCCTGCCGAGTTTTATAAGAAGTGCTGGCATATCGTTATTTTCTCACCTTCACAGATGATTTAAGCAGATATGGGTATATCTACTTAATGAAACATAAGTCTGAAACATTTGAAAAGTTCAAAGAATTTCAGAGTGAAGTTGAAAATCATCGTAACAAGACAATAAAGTTTCTACGATCAGATCGTGGAGGAGAATATTTGAGTTACGAGTTTGGTCTACATTTGAAACAATGCGGAAAAGTTTCGCAACTCACGCCACCCGGAACACCACAGCGTAATGGTGTGTCCGAACGTCGTAATCGCACTTTACTAGATATGGCGCGATCTATGATGTCTCTTACTGATTTACCGCTATCGTTTTGGGTTTATGCTTTAGAGACGGCTGCATTCACGTTAAATAGGGCACCATCAAAATCCGTTGAGACGACGCCTTATGAACTGTAGTTTGGCAAGAAACCAAAGTTGTCGTTTCTTAAAGTTTGGGGCTGCGATGCTTATGTGAAGAAACTTCAACCTGATAAGCTTGAACCCAAATCGGAGACATGTGTCTTCATAGGATACCCAAAGGAGACTGTTGGGTATACCTCCTATCACAGATCCGAAGGCAAAACTTTTGTTGCTAAATTCGGAAATTTTCTAGAGAAGGAGTTTCTCTCGAAAGAAGTGAGTGGGAGGAAAGTAGAACTTGATGAGGTAACTATACCTGCTCCCTTATTGGAAAGTAGTTCATCACAGAAACCAGTTTCTGAGACACCTACACCAATTAGTGAGGAAGTTAACGATGATGATCATGAAACTTCAGATCAAGTTATTACTGAACCTCGTAGATCAACCAGAGTAAGATCCGCACCAGAGTGGTACGGTAATCCTGTTCTGGAAGTTATGTTACTAGACCATGACGAACCTACGAACTATGAAGAAGCGATGGTGAGCCCAGATTCCGCAAAATGGCTTGAGGCCATGAAATCTGAGATGGGATCCATGTATGAGAACAAAGTATGGACTTTGGTTGACTTGCCCAATGATCGGCAAGCCATTGAAAATAAATGGATCTTCAAGAAGAAGACTGACGCTGATGGTAATGTTACTGTCTATAAAGCTCGACTTGTTGCGAAAGGTTTTCGACAAGTTCAAGGGATTGACTACGATGAGACCTTCTCACCCGTAGCGATGCTTAAGTCTGTCCGAATCATGTTAGCAATTGCCGCATTTTATGATTATGAAATTTGGCAAATGGATGTCAAAACTGCATTCCTGAATGGATTTCTGGAAGAAGAGTTGTATATGATGCAACCAGAAGGTTTTGTCGATCCAAAGGGAGCTAACAAAGTGTGCAAGCTCCAGCGATCCATTTATGGACTGGTGCAAGCCTCTCGGAGTTGGAATAAACGCTTTGATAGTGTGATCAAAGCATTTGGTTTTATACAGACTTTTGGAGAAGCCTGTATTTACAAGAAAGTGAGTGGGAGCTCTGTAGCATTTCTGATATTATATGTGGATGACATATTACTGATTGGAAATGATATAGAATTTCTGGATAGCATAAAGGGATACTTGAATAAGAGTTTTTCAATGAAAGACCTCGGTGAAGCTGCGTATATATTGGGCATCAAGATCTATAGAGATAGATCAAGGCGCTTAATTGGACTTTCACAAAGCACATACCTTGACAAAGTTTTGAAGAAGTTCAAAATGGATCAAGCAAAGAAAGGATTCTTGCCTGTGTTGCAAGGTGTGAAGTTGAGTAAGACTCAATGCCCGACCACTGCAGAAGATAGAGAGAAGATGAAAGATGTCCCCTATGCTTCAGCCATAGGCTCTATCATGTATGCAATGCTGTGTACCAGACCTGATGTATGCCTTGCTATAAGTCTAGCAGGAAGGTACCAAAGTAATCCAGGAGTGGATCACTGGACAGCGGTCAAGAACATCCTGAAATACCTGAAAAGGACTAAGGATATGTTTCTCGTATATGGAGGTGACAAAGAGCTCATCGTAAATGGTTACGTTGATGCAAGCTTTGACACTGATCCGGACGATTCTAAATCGCAAACCGGATACGTATTTACATTGAACGGTGGAGCTGTCAGTTGGTGCAGTTCTAAACAAAGCGTCGTGGCGGGATCTACATGTGAAGCAGAGTACATAGCTGCTTCGGAAGCAGCAAATGAAGGAGTCTGGATGAAGGAGTTCATATCCGATCTAGGTGTCATACCTAGTGCATCGGGTCCTATGAAAATCTTTTGTGACAATACTGGTGCAATTGCCTTGGCAAAGGAATCCAGATTTCACAAGAGAACCAAGCACATCAAAAGACGCTTCAATTCCATCCGGGATTTAGTCCAGGTGGGAGACATAGAAATTTGCAAGATACATACGGATCTGAATGTTGCAGACCCGTTGACTAAGCCTCTTCCACGAGCAAAACATGATCAGCACCAAGGCTCCATGGGTGTAAGAATCATTACTGTGTAATCTAGATTATTGACTCTAGTGCAAGTGGGAGACTGAAGGAAATATGCCCTAGAGGCAATAATAAAGTATTATTTATTTCCTTGTATCATGATAAATGTTTATTATTCATGCTAGAATTGTATTAACCGGAAACATAATACATGTGTGAATATATAGACAAACAGAGTGTCACTAGTATGCCTCTACTTGACTAGCTCGTTAATCAAAGATGGTTATGTTTCCTAGCCATAGACATAAGTTGTCATTTGATTAACGAGATCACCTCATTAGGAGAATGACGTGATTGAGTTGACCCATTCCGTTAGCTTAGCACCCGATCGTTTAGTATGTTGCTATTGCTTTCTTCATGACTTATACATGTTCCTATGACTATGAGATTATGCAACTCCCGTTTACCGGAGGAACACTTTGTGTGCTACCAAACGTCACAACATAAATGGGTGATTATAAAGGTGCTCTACAGGTGTCTCCAAAGGTACTTGTTGGGTTGGCGTATTTCGAGATTAGGATTTGTCACTCCAATTGTCGGAGAGGTATCTCTGGGCCCACTCGGTAATGCACATCACTATAAGCCTTGCAAGCAGTGTGACTAATGAGTTAGTTGCGGGATGATGTGTTACGGAACGAGTAAAGAGACTTGCCGGTAACGAGATTGAACTAGGTATCGAGATACCGACGATCAAATCTCGGGCAAGTAACATACCGGTGACAAAGGGAACAACGTATGTTGTTATGCGGTCTGACCGATAAAGATCTTCGTAGAATATGTGGGAGCCAATATGGGCATCCAGGTCCCGATATTGGTTATTGACCGGAGACGTGTCTCGGTCATGTCTACATAGTTCTCGAACCCGTAGGGTCCGCACGCTTAACGTTACGATGACAGTTTTATTGAGTTTTGATGTACCGAAGGAGTTCGGAGTCCCGGATGAGATCGGGGATATGACGAGGAGTCTCGAAATGGTCGAGACGTAAAGATCGATATATTGGACGACTATATTCGGACTTCGGAAAGGTTCCGAGTGATTCGGGTATTTTTCGGAGTACCGGAGAGTTACGGGAATTCGTATTGGGCCTTAATGGGCCATACGGGAAAGGAGAGAAAGGCCTCAAAAGGTGGCCGCACCCCTCCCCATGGTCTGGTCCGAATTGGACTAGGGAAGGGGGGCGCACCCTTCCTTCTTTCTCCTTCCCCCTTCCCTTCTCCTACTCCCACAAGGAAAGGAGGAGTCATACTCCCGGTGGGAGTAGGACTCCCCCCTATGGCGCGCCTCTCCCCTTGGCCGGCTGCCTCCCCCTTGCTCCTTTATATACGGGAGCAGGGGGGCACCCCAGAGACACAACAATTGATCCTTGAGATCTTTTAGCCGTGTGCGGTGCCCCCCTGCACCATATTACACCTCGATAATACCGTTGCGGAGCTTAGGCAAAGCCCTGCGTCGGTGGAACATCATCATCGTCACCACGCCGTCGTGCTGACGAAACTCTCCCTCAACACTCGGCTGGATCGGAGTTCGAGGGACGTCATCGAGCTGAACGTGTGTAGAAGTCGAAGGTGCCGTACGTTCGGTACTTGATTGGTCGGATCGTGAAGACGTACGACTACATCAACCGCGTTGTGATAACGCTTCCGCTGTCGGTCTACGAGGGACAACACTCTCCCCTCTCGTTGCTATGCATCACCATGATCTTGCGTGTGCGTAGGAAATTCTTTGAAATTACTACGTTCCCCAACAGTGGCATCCGAGCCTGGTTTTATGCGTTGATGCTATGCACAAGTAGAACACAAGTGAGTTGTGGGCGATATAAGTCATACTACTTACCAGCATGTCATACTTTGGTTCAGCGGTATTGTGAGATGAAGCGGCCCGGACCGACATTACGCGTACTCTTACGCGAGACTGGTTTCACCGTTGCGAGCACTCGTTGCTTAAAGGTGACCGGCGGGTGTCTGTCTCTCTCACTTTAGGTGAACCGAGTGTGGCTATGCCCGGTCCTTGCGAAGGTTAAAACAGCTCCAACTTGACAAACTATCGTTGTGGTTTTGATGCGTAGGTAAGAACGGTTCTTGCTAAGCCCGTAGCAGCCACGTAAAATATGCAACAACAAAGTAGAGGACGTCTAACTTGTTTTTGCAGGGCATGTTGTGATGTGATATGGTCACGACATGATGTGATATAATATGTTGTATGAGATGATCATGTTTTGTAACCGAGTTATCGGCAACTGGCAGGAGCCATATGGTTGTCGCTTTATTGTATGAGATGCAATCGCCATGTAATAGTTTTACTTTATCACTAAGCGGTAGCGATAGTCGTAAAAGAATAAGTTGGCGAGACGACAACGATGCTACGATGGAGATCAAGGTGTCGCGCCGGTGAGATGGTGATCATGACGGTGCTTCGGAGATGGAGATCACAAGCACGGTGCTTCGGAGATGAAGATCACAAGCACAAGATGATGATGGCCATATCATATCACTTATATTGATTGCATGTGATGTTAATCCTTTATGTATCTTATCTTGCTTTGTTTGACGGTAGCATTATAAGATGATCCTTCACTAAATTATCAAAGTATAAGTCTTCTCCATGAGTATGCACCGTTGCGAAAGTTCTTCGTGCTGAGACACCACGTGATGATCGGGTGTGATAGGCTCTACGTTCAAATACAACAGGTGCAAAACAGTTGCACACGCGGAATACTCAGGTTAAACTTGACGAGCCTAGCATATAACAGATATGGCCTCGGAACACGGAGACCGAAAGGTCGAGCGTGAATCATATAGTAGATATGATCAACATAGTGATGTTCACCATTGAAACTACTCCATCTCACGTGATGATCGGACATGGTTTAGTTGATATGGATCACGTGATCACTTAGAGGATTAGAGGGATGTCTATCTAAGTGGGAGTTCTTAAGTAATATGATTAATTGAACTTGAATTTATCATGAACTTAGTACCTGATAGTATTTTGCTTGTCTATGTTAATTGTAGATGGATGGCCCGTACTGTTGTTCCGTTGAATTTTAATGCGTTTCTTGAGAAAGCAAAGTTGAAAGATGATGGTAGCAATTACACGGACTGGGTCCGTAACTTGAGGATTATCCTCATTGCCGCACAGAAGAATTACGTCCTGGAAGCACCGCTGGGTGCCAGGCCTGCTGCAGGAGCAACACCAGATGTTATGAACGTCTGGCAGAGCAAAGCTGATGACTACTCGATAGTTCAGTGTGCCATGCTTTACGGCTTAGAACCGGGTCTTCAACGACGTTTTGAACGTCATGGAGCATATGAGATGTTCCAAGAGTTGAAGTTAATATTTCAAGCAAATGCCCGAATTGAGAGATATGAAGTCTCCAATAAGTTCTTCAGCTGCAAGATGGAAGAGAGCAGTTCTGTCAGTGAGCATATACTCAAAATGTCTGGGTATAACAATCACTTAATTCAACTGGGAGTTAATCTTCCGGATGATAGCGTTATTGACAGAATTCTTCAATCACTGCCACCAAGCTACAAGAGCTTCGTGATGAACTATAATATGCAAGGGATGAGTAAGACAATTCCCGAGCTCTTCGCAATGCTAAAGGCTGCGGAGGTAGAAATCAAAAAGGAGCATCAAGTGTTGATGGTCAATAAGACCACCAGTTTCAAGAAAAAGGGTAAAGGGAAGAAGAAAGGGAACTTCAAGAAGAACAGCAAACAAGTTGCTGCTCAGGAGAAGAAACCCAAGTCTGGACCTAAGCCTGAAACTGAGTGCTTCTACTGCAAGCAAACTGGTCACTGGAAGCGGAACTGCCCAAAGTATTTGGCGGATAAGAAGGATGGCAAGGTGAACAAAGGTATATGTGATATACATGTTATTGATGTGTACTTGACTAATGCTCGCAGTAGCACCTGGGTATTTGATACTAGTTCTGTTGCTAATATTTGCAACTCGAAACAGGGGCTACGGATTAAGCGAAGATTGGCTAAGGACGAGGTGACGATGCCCGTGGGAAATGGTTCCAAAGTCGATATGATCGCGGTCAGCACGCTACCTCTACATCTACCTTCGGGGTTAGTTTTAGACCTAAATAATTGTTATTTGGTGCCAACGTTGAGCATGAACATTATATCTGGATCTTGTTTGATGCGAAACGGTTATTCATTTAAATCAGAGAATAATGGTTGTTCTATTTATATGAGTAATATCTTTTATGGTCATGCACCCTTGAAGAGTGGTCTATTTTTGTTGAATCTCGATAGTAATGATACACATATTCATAATATTGAAACCAAAAGATGCAGAGTTGATAATGATAGTGCAACTTATTTGTGGCACTGCCGTTTAGGTCATATCGGTGTAAAGCGCATGAAGAAACTCCATACTGATGGACTTTTGGAACCACTTGATTATGAATCACTTGGTACTTGCGAACCGTGCCTCATGGGCAAGATGACTAAAACACCGTTCTCCGGAACTATGGAGAGAGCAACAGCTTTGTTGGAAATCATACATACAGATGTATGTGGTCCGATGAATGTCGAGGCTCGTGGCAGATATCATTATTTTCTCACCTTCACAGATGATTTAAGCAGATATGGGTATATCTACTTAATGAAACATAAGTCTGAAACATTTGAAAAGTTCAAAGAATTTCAGAGTGAAGTTGAAAATCATCGTAACAAGACAATAAAGTTTCTACGATCAGATCGTGGAGGAGAATATTTGAGTTACGAGTTTGGTCTACATTTGAAACAATGCGGAATAGTTCCGCAACTCACGCCACCCGGAACACCACAGCGTAATGGTGTGTCCGAACGTCGTAATCGCACTTTACTAGATATGGCGCGATCTATGATGTCTCTTACTGATTTACCGCTATCGTTTTGGGGTTATGCTTTAGAGACGGCTGCATTCACGTTAAATAGGGCACCATCAAAATCCGTTGAGACGACGCCTTATGAACTGTGGTTTGGCAAGAAACCAAAGTTGTCGTTTCTTAAAGTTTGGGGCTGCGATGCTTATGTGAAGAAACTTCAACCTGATAAGCTCGAACCCAAATCGGAGAAATGTGTCTTCATAGGATACCCAAAGGAGACTGTTGGGTATACCTTCTATCACAGATCCGAAGGCAAAACTTTTGTTGCTAAATTCGGAAATTTTCTAGAGAAGGAGTTTCTCTCGAAAGAAGTGAGTGGGAGGAAAGTAGAACTTGATGAGGTAACTATACCTGCTCCCTTATTGGAAAGTAGTTCATCACAGAAACCAGTTTCTGAGACACCTACACCAATTAGTGAGGAAGTTAACGATGATGATCATGAAACTTCAGATCAAGTTATTACTGAACCTCGTAGATCAACCAGAGTAAGATCCGCACCAGAGTGGTACGGTAATCCTGTTCTGGAAGTTATGTTACTAGACCATGACGAACCTACGAACTATGAAGAAGCGATGGTGAGCCCAGATTCCGCAAAATGGCTTGAGGCCATGAAATCTGAGATGGGATCCATGTATGAGAACAAAGTATGGACTTTGGTTGACTTGCCCAATGATCGGCAAGCCATTGAAAATAAATGGATCTTCAAGAAGAAGACTGACGCTGATGGTAATGTTACTGTCTATAAAGCTCGACTTGTTGCGAAAGGTTTTCGACAAGTTCAAGGGATTGACTACGATGAGACCTTCTCACCCGTAGCGATGCTTAAGTCTGTCCGAATCATGTTAGCAATTGCCGCATTTTATGATTATGAAATTTGGCAAATGGATGTCAAAACTGCATTCCTGAATGGATTTCTGGAAGAAGAGTTGTATATGATGCAACCAGAAGGTTTTGTCGATCCAAAGGGAGCTAACAAAGTGTGCAAGCTCCAGCGATCCATTTATGGACTGGTGCAAGCCTCTCGGAGTTGGAATAAACGCTTTGATAGTGTGATCAAAGCATTTGGTTTTATACAGACTTTTGGAGAAGCCTGTATTTACAAGAAAGTGAGTGGGAGCTCTGTAGCATTTCTGATATTATATGTGGATGACATATTACTGATTGGAAATGATATAGAATTTCTGGATAGCATAAAGGGATACTTGAATAAGAGTTTTTCAATGAAAGACCTCGGTGAAGCTGCGTATATATTGGGCATCAAGATCTATAGAGATAGATCAAGGCGCTTAATTGGACTTTCACAAAGCACATACCTTGACAAAGTTTTGAAGAAGTTCAAAATGGATCAAGCAAAGAAAGGATTCTTGCCTGTGTTGCAAGGTGTGAAGTTGAGTAAGACTCAATGCCCGACCACTGCAGAAGATAGAGAGAAGATGAAAGATGTCCCCTATGCTTCAGCCATAGGCTCTATCATGTATGCAATGCTGTGTACCAGACCTGATGTATGCCTTGCTATAAGTCTAGCAGGAAGGTACCAAAGTAATCCAGGAGTGGATCACTGGACAGCGGTCAAGAACATCCTGAAATACCTGAAAAGGACTAAGGATATGTTTCTCGTATATGGAGGTGACAAAGAGCTCATCGTAAATGGTTACGTTGATGCAAGCTTTGACACTGATCCGGACGATTCTAAATCGCAAACCGGATACGTATTTACATTGAACGGTGGAGCTGTCAGTTGGTGCAGTTCTAAACAAAGCGTCGTGGCGGGATCTACATGTGAAGCAGAGTACATAGCTGCTTCGGAAGCAGCAAATGAAGGAGTCTGGATGAAGGAGTTCATATCCGATCTAGGTGTCATACCTAGTGCATCGGGTCCTATGAAAATCTTTTGTGACAATACTGGTGCAATTGCCTTGGCAAAGGAATCCAGATTTCACAAGAGAACCAAGCACATCAAAAGACGCTTCAATTCCATCCGGGATTTAGTCCAGGTGGGAGACATAGAAATTTGCAAGATACATACGGATCTGAATGTTGCAGACCCGTTGACTAAGCCTCTTCCACGAGCAAAACATGATCAGCACCAAGGCTCCATGGGTGTAAGAATCATTACTGTGTAATCTAGATTATTGACTCTAGTGCAAGTGGGAGACTGAAGGAAATATGCCCTAGAGGCAATAATAAAGTATTATTTATTTCCTTGTATCATGATAAATGTTTATTATTCATGCTAGAATTGTATTAACCGGAAACATAATACATGTGTGAATATATAGACAAACAGAGTGTCACTAGTATGCCTCTACTTGACTAGCTCGTTAATCAAAGATGGTTATGTTTCCTAGCCATAGACATAAGTTGTCATTTGATTAACGAGATCACCTCATTAGGAGAATGACGTGATTGAGTTGACCCATTCCGTTAGCTTAGCACCCGATCGTTTAGTATGTTGCTATTGCTTTCTTCATGACTTATACATGTTCCTATGACTATGAGATTATGCAACTCCCGTTTACCGGAGGAACACTTTGTGTGCTACCAAACGTCACAACATAAATGGGTGATTATAAAGGTGCTCTACAGGTGTCTCCAAAGGTACTTGTTGGGTTGGCGTATTTCGAGATTAGGATTTGTCACTCCAATTGTCGGAGAGGTATCTCTGGGCCCACTCGGTAATGCACATCACTATAAGCCTTGCAAGCAGTGTGACTAATGAGTTAGTTGCGGGATGATGTGTTACGGAACGAGTAAAGAGACTTGCCGGTAACGAGATTGAACTAGGTATCGAGATACCGACGATCAAATCTCGGGCAAGTAACATACCGGTGACAAAGGGAACAACGTATGTTGTTATGCGGTCTGACCGATAAAGATCTTCGTAGAATATGTGGGAGCCAATATGGGCATCCAGGTCCCGATATTGGTTATTGACCGGAGACGTGTCTCGGTCATGTCTACATAGTTCTCGAACCCGTAGGGTCCGCACGCTTAACGTTACGATGACAGTTTTATTGAGTTTTGATGTACCGAAGGCGTTCGGAGTCCCGGATGAGATCGGGGATATGACGAGGAGTCTCGAAATGGTCGAGACGTAAAGATCGATATATTGGACGACTATATTCGGACTTCGGAAAGGTTCCGAGTGATTCGGGTATTTTTCGGAGTACCGGAGAGTTACGGGAATTCGTATTGGGCCTTAATGGGCCATACGGGAAAGGAGAGAAAGGCCTCAAAAGGTGGCCGCACCCCTCCCCATGGTCTGGTCCGAATTGGACTAGGGAAGGGGGGCGCACCCTTCCTTCTTTCTCCTTCCCCCTTCCCTTCTCCTACTCCCACAAGGAAAGGAGGAGTCATACTCCCGGTGGGAGTAGGACTCCCCCCTATGGCGCGCCTCTCCCCTTGGCCGGCTGCCTCCCCCTTGCTCCTTTATATACGGGGGCAGGGGGGCACCCCAGAGACACAACAATTGATCCTTGAGATCTCTTAGCCGTGTGCGGTGCCCCCCTCCACCATATTACACCTCGATAATACCGTTGCGGAGCTTAGGCAAAGCCCTGCTTCGGTGGAACATCATCATCGTCACCACGCCGTCGTGCTGACGAAACTCTCCCTCAACACTCGGCTGGATCGGAGTTCGAGGGACGTCATCGAGCTGAACGTGTGTAGAACTCGGAGGTGCCGTACGTTTGGTACTTGATCGGTCGGATCGTGAAGACGTACGACTACATCAACCGCGTTGTGATAACGCTTCCGCTGTCGGTCTACGAGGGTACGTGGACAACACTCTCCCCTCTCGTTGCTATGCATCACCATGATCTTGCGTGTGCGTAGGATTTTTTTTGAAATTACTACGTTCCCCAACAAAACGCTCCATGAGATCCACACGAAAAAGTTGGATGGGGTTGTTTTCAAAGTGGATTTCGAGAAAGCGTACGACAAGGTCAAATGGCCCTTCCTGCAACAGGCTTTACGCATGAAGGGTTTTGATGAAGCTTGGCGGCGCCAGGTAGAATCCTTCACGCAAAAAGGGAGTGTTGGAATTAAAGTGAATGACGATATAGGTCATTATTTCCAGACACACAAAGGTCTGAGGCAAGGTGATCCAATGTCCCCTATTTTGTTCAATATTGTGGTTGACATGTTGGCAATTCTCATAGGTAGGGCAAAGGAGACCGGCCAGGTGGGTGGCTTGGTGCCCCACCTAGTCGATGTGGGTATATCCATTTTACAGTACGCTGATGATACAATTATCTTCATGGAGCATGACTTGGCAAAGGCGAGAAATATGAAGCTGCTGCTATGCTTATTCGAACAATTGTCAGGATTAAAGATTAACTTTCATAAAAGCGAGCTGTTCTGCTTTGGTAGAGCCAAGGAGGAACAAGAGGCTTATAGGCAATTGTTTGGATGTGAATTAGGGGCCTTACCTTTTACTTACCTTGGTATACCCATTCACCATCGCAAGCTCTCAAACAAAGAGTGGAAATGCATCGAGGATCGGTTCGAGAAGAAACTTAGTTGCTGGAAGGGCAAACTTATGTCTTATGGAGGCCGGTTGATCCTTATCAATTCGGTGCTCACGAGTATGCCGATGTTCCTACTATCTTTCTTTGAAGTTCCAGTTGGGGTTAGGAAAAGGCTGGACTTCTACCGATCAAGATTTTTTTGGCAGAGTGATGAACTAAAGAGAAAGTACCGACTAGCCAAGTGGGATGTAATCTGTAGACCAAAGGATCAAGGGGGTCTGGGTATTGAGAATCTTGATTGAGGTCAAGAACAGATGCCTTCTCAGTAAGTGGCTGTATAAGTTATCTGTTGAGACTGACGCAACTTGGGCGCAGATTCTCCATAACAAGTATCTGCAGTCCAAAACTTTGTCTCAGGTGACAGTGAGGCCAACTGATTCGCCATTTTGGAAGGGTCTTATGAGAGTTAAGACAGCCTTCTTTAATAGAACAAAGTTTATAGTCGGTGATGGCAACAATACCCGTTTCTGAGAGGATACTTGGCTTGGTGATACGCCACTGGCCCTCCAGTACCCGTCCCTGTACCGTATTGTTCAACGACGTGAAGCGTTAGTTGCAACGATTATGCAGTCCATTCCCCTTAATATCCAGTTTCGGAGGGTGCTTGTTGGTGATCGATGGGAAGCTTGGCTCCATTTGGTGAGTAGACTGATGGAGGTTCAGTTAGCTCATCAGCCCGATCAGTTGTGTTGGAAAATTACTAGGTCTGGAGAATTTACGGTCAAGTCGATGTACATCGACGTCATTAACTCCAGTGTCATTCCTAGTTCCAAATATGTTTGGAAAGTAAAAGTTCCTTTGAAGATCAAAGTGTTTATGTGGTTTGTACATAAACAAGTCATTTTAACAAAGGACAACTTGGTTAAGCGCAATTGGACATGATCTACTAGGTGTAGTTTTTGTGATCGGGACGAGACCATTAAGCACCTCTTCTTTGAGTGCCCGCTGGCAAGAGTTTTGTGGCGCACCGTGCAAATTGCCTTTAACATCACTCCTCCGAATTCGGCAGGTATGTTATTTGGAACGTGGCTTGACGGGATTGAGCCCGACACAGCTAGACATATTCGTGTAGGAGTATGTGCGTTGTTATGGGCAATTTGGAACTGCAGAAATGATTTGACTTTTAACAGAACAACAACTATTCATCTTTTGCAGGTTTTATTCCGAGCTACGGCGCTGCTCCGTATGTGGTTCTTACTCACTCCGATGGAGGCCAGGGAGCGTTTGGTTACTGGATCTGTCCGGTGGGAGATGGTAGCACGGGATATCTTCAACCGGTTTGGATGGCGGCCATGTAATAGGATAGGCGATTAGTTTACCTATCTTTGTTTTGCCAGCCGGTTGTGGCTCTATGGCCTTTTTTTGCGGCGTTGAGGCTCTTTGTGAGTTCGCCTTTATTTTGTTTTGTTTCCAGACTTTAAGATCTTGTTGAACCTTTTTACTTATTTATTAATGTGGCCATATGCATCGTTCTGATGCAGAGGCCGGGGAGTCCCCTTTTCGAAAAAAAAAACATGTTGTTCTCCATAAGCTCCACTCCTACCTACCGCAGCCAGCTCGTGTGCCGGAACATTACAATTAAGTACGAGGACAGTGGACAATACTCCAAAGACTAAAACCCAACTGAAGTATATACTTTGTCTCACGAAAAACAGTGCCGAGCGGTGAGCGATCGAGCACAGAGGAATTCAGAGGTAGAGCCAGCCCCAACGAGTCGGTTTCAAAGACAACCCTCCCAATTCCATGTGTCTCTGCCAACTGCCAACTGGATTGCATTGATCATGGCACACGACTCTGCATGAAGGGCCTCGCCTATTTGCACCAGCGAACACGGCATCTCCCTCATGATCGCGCGCTATAAAACCCCACCCGGCCCGCTGAGTAGACGGATCAAAGGCGCCGTCCACGTACACTTACGGGCAAGATGACACGGAAATCACCTACGGACTCTTCTCCACCAATCTCTTCCCACCCCTGATTTTCAGTGCGGGTCCCACCACCTCCTGATTGCCAATCAATGTTTCACAGCTCAGCCCGTAACTATATTCAGTAAGAATCAGGGCGGAAGTGTAGCATTTCTGCCCCGTCCTCTGGAAGCCTATGGCACACAACACAACTCGTGTCCAACTCCACGCCAACTCGCTCCACATTTCTTAGCACCGGGTGACTATTGTGGGCTAGTCTTCACAAGAAATGGTGAACTTTCCTCGGGCATCGCAACTTTTAGAGATTGGTCCACATTCTCCGTTCTTCCATGCATCCCATCCACCGAGCTCTCACCAAGCGGATGGTTGCTCCGACCGCTGCATCTCACAGCAAATTTGATATGCCGATCGGGCTGAGAAAAGACCCTTATTGTCGAACCACCCTCACTCCCTTCACAATGGAAAAAAGCTGGGGGGGTGGGAGGGGTGCTTCCGGCAGCTTCTCACTTAGAGCATCTCCAGCCGTTCGGCCCCCAAGGGCGTTTTTCGGGGGAAAATAGTGCCTCTTGGGGCGTCGCCGACGGAATTTTTGCCGGGGGGGGGGGGGGGCACCGATTCCCAGTCGCGCACGCAACGACAGAAGGCAATTTTTTTTAAAACGCCCAAACTTGACGAAATTATGTCAATTTGGATGAAATATAGGCGATTTCATTGATATTTTGGCGAATTAAAAAAACATTGATAAAAACATTAAAAAACTACGCCTAATTCATGCCGAGGAGGTTGTAGAAGACGGTGTAGTCGTCGCCAGCGTCGTCATCGTCGCCGTCGCTTGGCGGCTCGTCCTTCGGGGCGGCGTGGCTACAGCCCTGCCCTGGATCGTTGGCGCGGAACGGCTTGCTCGGCGCAGTGACCTCCTTGTCGCTGTCGTCGAGCACGACAACGCTGCCCTGGTCGCGGCCGCGGCGCCACTCGACGATTTCTTCCGGAGCACGGCGCTGGCGCTCCATCTCCGGGAAACCTCTCCGCCATGGCGCTTTCCTCGAAATTTTGGGCGAGAAAGGTGAGGAGAAGAGATGGTCGGCGCTGGAGCGGTGTAGGCGAAGAGATGGCGAGTGTGCGGCGAGCGACGGCGAAGGTTGGCTTTTATAACGGCGAGAGGGCGGGAGCGGTGTAGACGCGTGGCAGGAAAGGGCGGGGACACGAGACGGTGGCTCGCCATTACTGTGCCACCAGTCTTGATGGAAGGTTGACCGGCGACAGCATTGAATCGCGCGGGAGCCGAGGCGAGGCGATGAGGACGACGAAGCACAGTCGCTGACTCGGCGGGCCCAAAGGGGAGGGGGAATCTGGTGTGGGTTGCTTTCGCGCCATTTTTCTTTTCCGCGGCGCCACCGGTCTCCCCAGCGTGCTAGGTTTGTCCTGGGTCCTCCGGCGCCAATTTCGGCTCAAACCGGCGAAATTTGGGTTCGGGGCGCGACTGGCCGATTTGTTTTGCGCCCGCGAAAAAGAAGGCGGGGGTGGAGATGCTCTTAAACCCGAAGGGGTATAGGGAAATGACACTATTATTTGAGCATATTACAACAAAAATGCCACTGGCAGGCCCGCAAGTCCGCAACCCCCACGCGCAAAAAAAGAATCAGGCGAAGAGCCCAGTCCCGCTCGCAGGCCTGGATCCCCTTTCCTCCCCCTCGCTCACGCGAAACCCTCGCAGCCCAGTCCCGCTCGCAGCCGCCGCCGCTCCCTTGTGAGCAGCTCCTCGGCGCGGCTCCCTCCGGCGTCATGGCGGGCGGGTAGGGTCCCTCCTCCTCCCGTTGGCGTGACCCGCCCCCGCCCCGGTCTCCAGCAGCAGCAACAGGCCCGGCCGGCACTCTACTCCGGCGGACGCCGCCAAAACTCCGGCCGGATCCCCGTCCCCCCCCGCCCTCCTCTCAGTTCGTAGCAGCTGCCGACGCCACCACGAGCTCGTCTAGCAAGGTGAGCTCCTCTGTTTTTTTCTTTTTGGCGGCGCCTCCTCTCCAAAATTTCATCTCCCCGCCTTCCGATCTAGCCAGACGGTCACGCGCACCGGCACACCAGGGAGAGATGATGAAGCCCGGCTCCCGCAAGCGCCGCGCCTCGCCGCCTGCGCCGTCGGCCCCCGTCACGCTGCCGCCGCCGGGCTTCGTGGCGGACAGGGAGGAGGCGGCGGCCCGCGTGGAGCGGCTTCTCCAGTACCAGTTCAACAAGCGCTCCCTGCTCGAGGAGGCGCTCACCCACCAGTCCTTCGCCGCGGCCTCGTACCAGAGGCTCGAGTTCGTCGGGGACGCGGCGCTCGGCCTCGCCTTCTCCAACTTCCTCTACCTCACCAACCCCACAGTCGGCCCCGGCGTGCTCTCCACGCTACGGGCCGCCAACATCTCCACCGAGAAGCTGGCCCGCGTCGCCGTGCGCCACGACCTCTACCCGCTGCTCCGACGCAACTGTCCTCGCCTCGATCTCTTGGTATGCATCCTCGGATCCTCCTCCCCTGAGTTAGAAGTCATAGATTTGTTGGACTCTGTTTTTACATATAGATGTTATATATTAAAAGCATCCACGTTTGGCTGTCCGTTCGAGCGGTTCGATGGGCTTAATTTGAGGGCAAAACATAGAGCTAAACATCTACTGTATCTACAGCAGCTCTCGCCACATCTTAGTTTTGATTTAGTGATGCAAGAATAAGTTTATTTCTGTATTTAGGAATGCTGGAATTGGTAAGTACTCCCGCCGCTCCGTTCGGGTTCGTAAGGCATAATACATTTCAATTGTTAAGTGATTGATGTTATCTCTTGGAGATGTGGATATTAGATGAACTGTTTTTGGCTACCATTGTTATCTTACTGGGTATACCTTTATGCAGGTAGGACAGTTTATCCAGTCAGTGAAACAAGAATTAGAGGATGACCTTGGCACTACGCCCTATGGTGGCACTGTATTTAAGGCTCCCAAGGTGCTTGCTGATATAGTTGAGGCCATTGCCGCTGCTGTCTATGTGGATTGCAACTTTAATCTTGAGAAGCTCTGGAAGGTTTGTAATCCATTTTTCATGTTATTTCCCATTCATTAATATGTTGATCTGAGGTTTCCAGAAAATAACTTAACTAATAATTCTAGTCATAATACGCTGATAAAAATCTATGTAACTTTCCATGAAGAATCGAATGATTTCATTTTGGTATGACCAATCCAAGATAGCTTTACCAATAATATTTGTGAAAGTTAAAAAAAAAATGGATCTCTGCTCTCTAACGACATATTTATTTACGAAGAGAGTAGTTCACTAGAATAATGGGTGGTGATAATGATATCACTGTTTATTATGTAGGTAACAAGGTTCCTCTTTGAGCCCATTGTCACGGCAGAAACAATAGACGAGCAACCTGTGTCTACGTTGCATGAACTGTGCCAGAAACATGGGAAAGATGTAAAATTCAAGACTTGGCAGAAGGGTGGAACAGTGGTTGTAAATGTATTTGTTGGTGGGGCACTTGTTGGGATGGGCTCCTCAGAGCAGATGGTAATCGCTAAGCTCAATGCCACCAGGGATGCATTAAGCAAGCTTCTTGGTGGGGGCAATCAGCAAGTGTTGACAACCGGAGTTGGCCATGGATTGGGGGTTGAGGTTGGAGAGCTTAGGGAATGCAAGCAGAAGCTTATTGAGCAGTGCAGCAGGAAGCATTGGCCAAAACCCATCTTTAAGTAAGATTCTTTACTACTCTGTCAGTTTTTAGTTTTATATATCCTGTTCATTAGTTGAACTTTTCCTGCAATGCTCCTCAGATGAGGCACCTCTTTCCCACACCTACAGTACAACTGTTTGTTTATCATATATTTGTTCTGGGCATCTTTAGAACTGTTTCACCGCTGCACATTTTATTTTGTTTCTTTATTGTAGTTTCACCTTTGTTCCCATTTATCTTAGGGTAGTAACTTTTGGTCATTTCTGTTAAACAACCTAGTACTTTGACCTCGGTAGGTCTGGAACAGACTTGTCGAGACCATCACTCAGATGCAGTATGGAAACCACTAGTTTGGTTTGATTGCCAAACACTATAGCATGAACACCCCCCCCCCCCCCCCCCCCCCCCCCAAAAAAAACTTGATTAGATAGTTCTTAATTCAAAATTTGTTTAGTCATATCTTCTCTATTACCAAAAAAAAGGAAATTTCTGAATAAGGTATGTTTAAAAAGCATAAAAGTGGAAAACAAAAGTAACTATTTAGATTAAACTTGTTTTGTTTCTCTTAAGTCCTGGTTTGCTGGGAATTCAAGCTTCAGATTGCAAAGAGTAATGCCATACTCCATAAACTAAAAAAACTATATGCTAATGCTGTTGGGGAAGCTTTCATGTTGATTTAATACTCAAACCAGAATGATTTCTTTATTTTGTCTGAATCATGGTTGTACTATATATACCGTCCTTGGGAACTCATAAAATCAGTTCAGCATTCGTTGTACATTTTAGCATCTTAGTTAGTGCTAAGACATTTCTGAAATGAAAAAAGTGACACTTTTCAACCTTAAACTATGGTTTGAGTATGTCTTTTCAACCTAGAACTCCAAAACCGTCTAAAACATTACCTTGAATTGTAAAAAATGTGCACTTTGTTAGTTTCGAAACAAAGTTATTTTGACTAAGTCGGCAGCTACTTGACATGATTATTTGTATGTATGCATTGAGCCACCTTGCAGTCAGCTACTATCTTAACCAATCAGAAAAATAGAAAATTTGATGGGCATGTATCCTTGCTTTATCCCATTCTTTTTCCTGCCCACCGCTGTTACTCCGGGCATCGTCCCACTCCCTCCATCGCTTTTGTGTTCCTTCCTAGTAGCCCATGCCCACATTTCTCCTCTCTTACTTCCTGTAACATTCATCTCCTATCTCGCTCCCATATCTGTTTTTGCGCGCCTAGCCTACTTCATGCTGTCCCCACCCACACACAGAAATCACCCACTCACACATCTTCCTTTCCATGCACCCGTCACCATCCTTCCTCACCTTCAGTCTTGACCTTACCGTGTTCGTGTAGAGAAATATATTGAACAAATCAAGAAAATCCTAACTTCCATACATGTTGGCAGCCTGATCCTTCATTGTTCTTGCTCAATAGTAGTATTATTATCCCTCTTTTTTCAGAAAATGGGCAGTAAACGACGACGTGAAAAAACTCCTTGCGAGGACCTCGCATCGCCCTCTTGGGTGGGTTGTGGGTTAGGTTTTCTCATCGCCACCGCTACTCTCTTCGTGTCCTCCCCGCACCGCCGTCACCGGCCACAGGCTGGCTCACGACGGCGGCGGGGCGCTCCTCCCTCCCTCTACCCTTGCTCCTCCTCTCTGTACCTCCGCGCATGGCGTTGTCAGCTACGCGGCTCGGAGAACTGTGGGGTTCCACTCGGGCATGGTGGCGTGCAACTCCCGTGGTGTTGCGCGCACGAGCGACACGTTCTTGGCCGCTGCCTCGGCCTGTTGTTGCGTTGGGACGTGAGATGCCCGCCGAGGCATGGAGGTGATGTGCATCGCTGGATCTGTCCAAGAAGGCCAGTCGATGGCCTCGTTTGTTGGCCTCTGCAGTGGAGCTATTGTCCTCCATCGTCGCCGCGTGGCGGCGATGCGGTCATGGCCTCTGACCTTGGTCAGTCGGTTCTTTGGGCTGGGAGGTGCTTGCCCACGCATAGAGTTGCCGCCCTCTGCTAGATCTGACCAGGAGGGTCGGTCTGCAGCCTCGTCCTATGGCCCATAGTGTGCATCTGGCGCGCCGGTTTCTTGCATGTTCACTAAGATCTGGGCTGAGTTGCAGCCCCTGTCACACCAGTGGTCATCATCCATGTACTACTTCTATCCAAACATATTTTGTCTTTTGATGCATATCATGGTTTGATGATCTTTATGTCCCTGGAGAGAAGGTATGAATATTGGTTCAGTCAATCTTTCATCGTGAGAATTCAATTCATCAGAAACCACTAGGTGCAACATGGAAGTAAAAGTATAGCTTTGGATTGTAATGCCATTATGTTTGGGTGGTGGATTGAGAATTATTTTAATTTAACTGATGGTTTTAGTTGAGATGACCAGCAAAGTTTAGTGACACATTGGGGATTTGAATGCTTACCACTCGTTGCATTATCTAACTTGACATTTTGCCTAGATCAGCCCTACACAGTTGCTTCATTGTTTTCTTTTTTTCAGGTTAGAGAAGGAAGAAGGCCTGGCGCATGATAGGACATTTGTTTACTCCGTTCAGGTAGAAACCCAAGGTGGTATTTGGGTGACTTTAAGTGATAAGATGTCAAGGGTAAAGGATGCGGAGAATTCTGGCGCGCAGAAGATGTTGGAACATCTATTGAAATTGTGAGATCCCTATATTGTCCTTTGGAGAGAACATATTTCTATTTCTATCCCTTTGTCAACCTTAGGCTGAGGTTGTGTCTAGCAAAATAATAACAACACAAAAATATATTACATCCCTTGACAAAAATGATGATTCAAACTTTTATATGAATGTTCCTTTGCCGGAGTTAGGGATCCATGCACTTGAATTCTGACGCTACATCCTGGTGGCGACTATTAGGAGTAGGAAGGAGATCCTAGAAGCCTACATCGTGGTGGTGACTCTTAGCATGTAGGTGGGAGATGAGCTCAAGAGAATAGAAGGAAATGGTGGTGAAGGGAGAACCAAAGAGGTGAACGAGGATGAAAAAGATGCACCGGGATTTTCTGATGCGGGTTCATCCTGTCCATGCCGATGAAATCATATAGTTTAAAAAGCGCTGCTATGAGATTTTCGTCGCAAAAAAGAGCATTGGGACAGAAGTTAGCCTTTCTATTTATCGGTGTAGCACTCCGATGGTCAGATGCAGTTGTATACTCGCCAGTTCTTCTTAGCCAAACATATACTTTAAAGCCATGCATATTGGTGTTTTCTTGGTGACAACCATCCTAACAGAGCTTAGCCAAACAAATGTATAATATTTGCCCACAACCATGGGATTGATGGTTATAAAATTTAAATATATTTTTTGGTGAGCTTAGATCAAACGAACCTCATCCTAACTCATTTTTTCTTATATTGGTATAGATTTGCTTAGTCCGTTCAAGAAATTCTCTGGTTTGTGGTTGTTGAACTGTGCTTTTTCAACAGTTGCTTTTGTAAACACTCTAGGAAAATGTTAGAAGATGCGATTTTCTTCTGTTAAACAAGCAGCGAAATTGGCAACCCGAGTTATCACAACCCGCTCAGGTCATTTTCGATTCAGTGATTCACACAATAACAAACAAAATCTAGGCCTTCGTTCGCGGTCAATGAACTATGTCGTGACGAGCTATGTTTCTGATATATGGAAATTTAGCCACATTTTAGGACAGTAAAACTGAGCAGCTTTCCAACCGTCTAACGCCCTGCGCGTTTCTGGACATCCATTTTCGTCACTTGGGCAACCTTGAACGTTAGTCTGTTGTCTACTCCGGTTTTCACCATACATTCTGATTCCTGGGCCAAAAAGTCCTAGAGGGCTGCTTTTCCAGAGGAAAAATTGAAGCCCTATGGTAACTAGGCTGAGAGAGAGAGAGAGAGAGAGAGAGGGAGAAAGGAGGGAGGGAGGGAGAGGAGGAGGAGGGAGAGGGGGAGAGAGAGAGAGACGGGGGTGGGGAGCGAGCTGACGCGGACAGTCTCTGCTAGAGAGAGGAGGTGATGTATCGATCGGTCCCATGGTTTAGGGCAAGGAGAGCCTGCGCGGGAGATGTAGGCCGACACCATGGCTGTTTGGCTGAGCACAACTGCCCCGCTGGGATTTGAAGAATCCACCATCCTTCAGTTTCTCTGCAGGCATTCATGGCAGGTGATGTGCCCATCCTTACGTTGACTCGTTACAGGTACGTGTATTTATGCCCCTACCACTCTTCACTAATTCTTTCCACTCCGGCAACACAACATCCATTAGTATGGTGCTCGGCTAGGTTCCCCTATATGTCTTTCCCGTTCATGGACAGTTCCTTCTTACACCAAACAATTACATTATCCTGATATCATCTCAATCCGAAATTTTGTGCAGGTGATGTTCATACTGGTTGTGGTCAATTTATTTCGGCAGATCTTGGAGGCTGGTACTCCCATTTCTTACTTCGGAAATGCTTCAACTGATAATTTCCGATGGCCTCTGGACAGGTAATTACTTCAAGTGTACTGCCAGACCTTATCCTTCCTTGTTTTACCATTCATGTTTTTACGGTGCACAATTGCTTAGATTATATAGTTTGTTGACCCCTGGATGGAAGATGAGTCTTTGTGCTTGTCATTATTTAGTATAATTTCCAGTTATAATGTAATTGTCTGTGCCTGGTATTGTCGAAGCAGATTTCTTGGACTTCTCATTAGAAGTACATAATTAGAATTTAAAGTCTTGGATTCAGTCATAGTCAAGTATGTTTGGTCAACTTGAATGATTCTTGGCATAAGCTATGCTTAGTACTGCTCAAGGGGGTGTTTATTTTACGGGATGGCCACATGAGATTCTCCCAGAAATTTATATTGGTGTGAATTCGTTATGTGGTATCTATATACACAAGTTGCGCATACAAGGTGTTGTTTTTGTACTACGAAGGAGAAAGTTGATCACCTATTTTTTTTTATGGCGGCAACCTAATATGGTGGTCAATTTTGGAAATAAGAAACACTGCTTGTTTTGAAAAGGAATCTTTTATCTTCCTAATCAGTTTTCGTGTTCCCTACTTTTTGGCTACGGATTTGTTTTTGTTCCCAATTGCAGAATAGTGGAGAGAGGGAGCAGGCTTTTGAGCTTTCTCCTTTTGCATGACTTTAGAATGTTGCTGGAGGCTACTCCTATTGATAAATTAATGGGAACGGGTTTATCTGACGTCCCAAAAATGTCCTGAAATTGTACCATGTTGTTTAACTTTAATTTTTGAGTGAATGATTGCTATATCAATACACATACATAATTTTTACTTATGACTTCCCTTCTGTCCAGGCTTACCCTGTGTGGTCAGCATTTGCGAGATCAGGGTGCCAGCATGGCTACTTACAGTTTAAGAAGCTTTGTTCGCAATGACAGTGAGAGGTTTCCATTTTCTTCTTTTTCCCTGGCTGTTTCTACTTTTCTTCTGTTCTCCCCTCCTGCCAGCGTGACTCATGAAAATGAGACAAGGCTTGGTATTCGCTGGTTTAGTCTCTGATTGACATTTGACAGTGTGCTCTGCTACACCAGCAGCAGAGCACACTGTCAAATGTGAATCACACACCTCACAACTCGACCAACCACATCATCTCCAACTCCACAAGTACAAGAGCAGGGAGTCCCCATGGACGCGGTGGAGTCCTCGTCGCCCTACTCGCCTCCCGAGCTGCGCCACAAGCTGCGGACCACCGTATGCGGCTGCTTCGGCTCGCCTTCTTCACCGGTCACCGGCGCGGGGAGGCCGCACACCGGCGGCGGCAGGGCCAGGAGGAGGCGACGCGTGGCAGCCATGGGGGAGTTCAGGTACGACCCGCTCAGCTATGCGCTCAACTTCGACGAGGGCGGCAGCGACGACGACGCCTTCCGGTACAGGAACTTCAACTCGCGACTTCCGCCCTTGCCGACACCGGCTGCCCGGCGTCTCACCACGGTCGCCATCGCCTGAACTGAATCATAGTAGCTAGCAACCGTCGTTTTTTACTTGTGTAGGTTCTGTCTCTCTGATTTTGTAAGCAATTCAGGAGGTACCATCCTACCAGTAGCAGCTACCATACGTGCGTAAATGATTTTTTTTGTCAGTTTACAAGTCAATGTCCCGGTTGTTCGCCATTGTAACTGAAGTAAATGTACAAGAAGAAGAAGCATTTGAACAATGGGGTTGTCTTCTGCTAGATGAACTGTGAAGGAAATTTACATCTCCTCCCCTTTTTCTCTTTGAATGTTTGTTTGGTAGCGTGGTTGGCAGTGCGTCCGCTGCGCGGTTGCAAGGGTGGGTGGAGGGGGGCAGTGCAAACTGGAAAGAAATTCCGGGTTTTGCAATTTGGTGGCTACTAGGGAACGTTTTTTTTTTTTTTTTTGCTGAGTTGTACTTCTGATACTCCCATGAAGTCTGAAGCTACCCGCTTGTTGACAACTACGTCAAGTGCAGTCGAATGAGTACACGCTCATCGTCCCGGCGACCACCTAGGGGTGTCGATCGAGGATGTTGGGACTGGCCACGACAGATGCTACGACCATCGGAGAAGGAATGCTGCGGTGGGCTGCATTGCAATGGCGACGACCTCGTGCTCGATCGCCGGAAGCGGGGACAACGGGTGCTGCGAGAAGGATCTAGTGGTGATGCGAGCGGCGAGCGGGTTCTGCGTGCCGCCTCCCGTGGCAGCCGGCGTTGCTGAGGTCGAAGACCAACACTCGGTTGGGATGCGGGCCGGCGTCCCCCTTCTCTTTTCCCAGTGTGGAGTGCGCGTGCAGCAGAGAGCACGAGTCGTGCGTGTGAAGGGGTTAACTTGATCCAACGACTCTAGTTGTGCGAATCCAAGGGCTCAGGAGGTGACCGATCTGGAATCCAGCCGATCGACCGGCGCAAGAGTGCTGCCCCTAATATCGGGATGCAACGGCCGGCCGAAGGCCCGAACGGACGCAGCTGGCGCCACGCCTGAGCCCACCACCACCACCACACCCCTGCTCCTCTCCTCTGCCCGAGCTTGCCAAACAGCATTTCTTTCCTTCTCTTCCCCGGCGCGTCTCCACACTCCAGGCTGCAATTGCTTTGCAGCTCCCATGGAGCTCGCAGTGAGAGCCGCGGCGGCTTCCTCCTCCTCCCCGTCCCTCCATCCCCCGCGCGTACCCTGCCGCCTTTGTCGCAGCCGCTGCCGCTGCCGCTGCCGGCTCGCCGGGTGGCCGTCGCCGCCGCGGCGGCCATCGCCCTCGACCCGGTACGTACCTACGCCTCTTGCTGATTCTCGTCTAAGGGAAGGCAAGGGAACACGTTGTGTGTGTGCTAGAAAAAGGGGGGAACGATTGTCGCACACCAAATGTTTGGTGTTATGCCTAGTCGGGGCTTTTGGCAGGAACCGGGCTTTATATTTGCTCGAAGAGTAATCAGTTGAGAGCTACGCGTAAGTTTAGCAGATATTTTCAGTCATGGCCTGCACTGCTGATATTTGGCCACCAGATGCAAAGATTGAACCTCGCATGGTGGATTAGTGACTGAGCTAAATGGTTATATTTATATGGCTGCTGATATCTGTATTTGTGTTGCCTTACATGCATAGGATGACTGGAATCTAGCTTCCACTATTTAACTCTCAAGAGCTAATCTTGCTAGCAATCGTTCGTGTATGCTTCGGAAAAGAAGCAGCCTGCTTAATACTCCTAGCATAGTTTACAGTCGTGTTAAGTGTAAGCGCTTGATGTTATGCCAAGGTTGGACTTTATTCATACCGTGTGAAACTGACGCTCACTATGCTTACAGTTTCAGGAGATCAAAACCGAGCTGAATGATGCCTCAAAAACCGAGGTGTTCGCATGCCCTGTTTGCTATGAACCGCTGATAAGAAAAGGGCCGCCAGGCATGAACCTGTACGTCTAAAGTTCATGAGTTACGTTCTTTCATCTCTCATGCATATCTGTTGGCTGGATTAAGATTTATCTTGTTTTGGCTTCTACGTGTGTCCCAGGCCAGCGATTTATAGGTCCGGATTCAAGTGTTCAAAATGCAACAAGTCATTCACCAGCAAAGACGTCTTCTTGGATCTCACTGTCACCTCAGGAATAAAAGAATACAGTGAACTCAAGCCTGCTAGAACTGAGCTATTCAGGAGTCCACTTGTCTCGTTTCTTTACGAGAGGGGGTGGCGTCAGAACTTCAATCGGAGTGGCTTCCCTGGCCGCGACGAAGAGGTAGATTTCTAGGACGCCTCACTCTTCTATTGCATAACCTTAAGTTGTTGCTGCTCACTAAGTTCTTACACACCTGGCCTGTAAATTCATACATCCGTCGCAGGTAAGATTTGGTGCTTCATGTTTTGGTGTTGCAACAAAACATGATCACCACTCTTTCATGTCTACATAATAGTCATGTTTTTATGCGTATAATTCTGATGTACCGTTTGCTTTATCAGTTCCAATCAGTTGCTGGTGGTATACTCGTTGATGTCAGCTGCGGCAGTGGCTTGTTTTCAAGGAAGTTTGCAAGCTCTGGGGCCTACTCATCTGTGATTGCTTTGGACTTTTCTGAGAATATGCTCCGCCAATGCTATGACTACATCAAACAAGAAGAAACCCCTATGAACACGTGAGCTTTCCTTCGTGCTTATTTTGAGCGTTTCCTGTGAGGCATGAAAATATGTCTTGCAACATCCAACTCCAACAAACCATCAAGTAGACAACTTGGGCCATCACAAATTTTCGTGTGGAAACTAGTGATTATTTTAGTTTAATAACAAAAAAGACTTGGATCTATGTGTTCAGTATGTAATTGAATGATATGTGATAATCTGCTCCCTTACTTCAATCTGTTACTACCTCAGAATGTTCTTTTTGTTCTAAGTACAGTACAGCAAATACTTTCTGTTTTCTTCTTTTGGTTCTGCAGGAACCTCGCACTTGTAAGGGCTGATATTTTGAGGCTCCCTTTTGCTTCATGTTCAATTGATGCCATTCATGCTGGAGCCGCTATCCACTGTTGGCCATCCCCTTCAAATGCGGTATAGTACCTGTCTCGTTTGCACTTTTGATTCAATATTGTACGTGATTCATAACTTAACATATTAAAACTGGTGTCTTCGGAATTGCTATTTTATTCACCAGAGTCCATTGAACAATTAGCCAATCTAGAAAGCTTAAACCACTTCGGGATTACATGAGAAATAATATTCTGTATTTCTGTTAATTATTGACCGCTGAATGCGTGTATAAAGTCAACCACGATAGTTTAGTGCTTAGTTAGTTTGCTTTGAACAGCTTTGCGCAGGAACAGGGCATCTGACCTGTGTACCTATCTTTTTGTCATATGAACTTATTCATCACCATGACATTTCCCACTGCTGTTTGAAAACCAGATAGCTGAAATCAGCCGTGTGCTGAAGCCCGGCGGTGTATTCGTAGCGACAACCTTCTTATCCACCCCCACGAACAGCGGCCTATTCTCTATCGATGCACTAAAGCCACTGAGACAGGTAAAAGAAGTCGTCGAACATCTAGCACTACTACTTCTTTTCTGCATGGCACCTAGTCTGATGCACCTTCTCTGCTATGCGCTGCAGATTGTTGGGCCAGTGAACAGCAGCTACAACTTCTTCATTGAAGGAGAGCTGGAAGACCTGTGCAGATCCTGTGGCCTGGTCAACTACAGCAGCAAGGTGCAGAGGTCATTCATCATGTTCTCCAGGCAAAAGCCATAGCTGAGTATCACATCCAGACTTTCTTTGTATAGCCAGCCATGGTGTATATATAATATAGCTGTGCTTTTTTTACGCGTGTATATATATAGCTGTTACGGTTTGATCAGGTGGTGGAAATGTAACTCAAACACACATTAGGCAATTGAACAAAAATGCATGGTCTCTGACTCTGATGAACAATAGTAGCATTTCTTCAGGTTCAGGCATTGAGCAAAAGGTTTACACCTGAACAATTGTGTTGTTTCTTCACCATAAATAAAATTTAAAGTAAGTGCTGAACTATAAACCTTTTATGGTATCCATTTCTAATTAAGCTCGAAAACAACCTGAACGTCTATTAAAATCTTCAAGGGTACATACTGAATTCCTTTGTAGAGAAGATCAAGAGGGACGTATCCAGGCTCCAGTTTTTGCAGAATGGATGAAACCCAAGAGACTATCGGTGCAAACAACCAGACCGGCTGAGTGAGTGACAGGATGCACAACAAACCATACCATACAGCAGCAAGAAAGACACTACCCTAGCTGGCTGGCCTCAAGGTACAAGCAGCCATTCCGGCACCTGATGGTCGCTCAAGGTACAAGCAGAGTAGTGAAGAAACCTGGTGCTTGAAGCAGTGCTAGACGATATCATTTAAGCTTCACAGGTCCATAAGCTTCCAGCAAAATGTGCCATTTCATTTCATTAATATAATAGGAGAGTATTTCATTAATAAATAAGAGAGTACTCCCTCCGTAAACTAATATAAGAGCGTTTAGATTACTACTTTAGTGATCTAAACGCTCTTATATTAGTTTACAGAGGGAGTACTTCACAGGTCTGTAGCAAAACCAAAGGTCAAGCTAATTACAGCACTGTAGCAAAACCGGCAAGGCAAACAGGTCGGAGGAGCGAGCGCTATTCCCATTTCATTAATATAGTAAAATAGTACTTCACAGGGCAGTCAGGCAGGAGATAGAGGCTGTTCCATTCAGATGGTTCAGTCTACTCTCTACTCTCGACACACTTAATATGACAGCCTATGCTTCACAGTTCTGGAAAAATAACAGAACTCTTGTTGCAGGGTCACTGCTACACCGAAAGTACTGTATGATGTTTCGCGTAGCATTCACGAGTGCTACTTCATTTTCGAGGGTAATCAGCTGCTAGCCTCTTGATCTTTTCGACGCAATCCTTATCTAGACGAGGCGAGATCCTTCTTTTCACATTTCCCTGGAATTCAAGAAATGCAAGAGATGAAAAAATCAGTGCTGCTCCATGATGAGTTTGATAAAGTTATGATATAAAATCTTATTTTTAGATGTGGGCCTGACCGTGAAGGCTTTCACTAGGTTTCTCCACTTATCCTGAAAGATTAAACAAAACATAAAAATTAGCATCTTTTACAATAAAATATATATAGATAAATAAAAGATGAACAGAGAAAGTGTGAAATACAAAAAACCACTGAGCAGAGAGAGCATGTAATGCTTGTGCTTTAGTGCAATTAATCACCAATTGACTATACCTTAAGGTGCACCGCTGTTCGAATTGATATTGGAAACCTTTCATTCTTCAACTTAGTCCATGGTCCAACCCCATATACAGATACGCCATCCACTAGTTCTTTCACCTCTTCAGATGTCCAATGGTCATTGTTTCTTCTGCTCCCATGTTTTTGGCCTTCACTTGTAGAACGCAAGTCCCGGGAGCATGGTTCTATGTTTATCGACCATGTTCCTCTCTCACGTGCACTTCTCACACGACTTCCATGCCTCCAACCACTTTTTGCTATGTAATCTGAAGCACATAGCATATGTGTTTAACTACTTGAGACAATGACAAATGGTACATTGCAACAAATGTAGCCTTCATAATTCACACCTAGTAGATCGCAGGTCCCCTCCTCCGGTGGTGTGGCGGTGGCCGCAAGCCTTCTGCTTCTCCGGTGACAAGGCAGCGGGTACATGGCCCCTCCTCCCTCTCTCATCTCCTCCTCCGCCATTGAGAGTCGTGGTGGCAGTGGCCTCCTCTTTCTCAGCCATAGGTGTTTGTATTGTCATGCCATGGTCCCTAGTTGGTGAATAAAATTTGCATTCATTCTACAATGATGAAACAATTTTTCAATGCCATTTGCCACGTTCATTTGTTTTGCAAGTTTGTACTTTTGGATGTGCGAAAATCTTGCCTCATGAGTTAAATTCGCCTCCTTTATATAAGTAGGAATGAATGCACCTGCAAGGAATCATACATTATTTGGTTTGAAAGTTGAACCATTGATAAATTGCTTGCTTGTGTAACAAAGTTTGGAATAGACCACAAGAATTAAACATCTTACCTTTCAGCCATCTGTCCAAATCATGGGGTCCTTCCAAGAGTGCTTGAAAGTCCATGGTGGCGTAATCCACATATGTTGAGTTAACTTTAATCTCCGGCTGTCATCAAGAACAATGAAATATATGTTGTTATTGTGTCGGGATTTCGACGAGCCCTGTTGCGAAGTGTAGAGTAAATTGCAAAAACCATCACGTTTCGTTTTTTTGCAAAAACCCACCACCATTGTACTGACAGTTTGCAAAAAACGCTGCTAGGTTGATTAGAGTCGTTTGATGCAAAACTGACCGCTAGGTCCCACTGTCAGATGCCACCTAGCGGAGGGGGAGACGGCGCCCGTCACGCAGGGAATAACGGCGCTAACTGGTCAGGTTTGACCAGTCAAAATCGAACCAGTCGCGCCCCCGAGGCCACAGCGCGCCCGCGCCCGCACGCTCGTCGGCGCCGCCGCCCCTTGCTGCTGGGCTACCGCAACCTTCTTCTTTTGGACGCGCCGCCACCACCTGCTCCTCGTCGAGCCGCCCGACGCCGTGGCGGTGGCCATGCACGCGATGGGAAGGAGCAACGGGCGCCGGAGGTGGCCATCGACATGAACTGCGAGGGCGGCGGCGAGCTGGATCTAGAGCAAATCTGAAGCTTCGCCGCGCGGTGTGTTTGCTGTGGGGTTGTGAGCTGCCAATGTGCAGGCAGAAATCAATGGATTAGCACGCCTAGGTGGGTCCAGGACACGGGGACACGGCAGTTAGCCGCAACGTCGGTGGCGGATGACATAGCAGAGGTGAAGGGCGGGGGCGGCCTTGGATGCAGAGAGCTCGAGGAAGAGGCATCAGTGCCTTCTGCACGTCCTTGCGAAGCAGATGTAGTTGAGGTAGATCACATGGGTTAGTTGTAGAGGAGATCAGCGCGCCGCGGAGCTCCACCGGAGGCAGAGAAGATGAAAGCGACGCCGACGGTTCCTCCGTTCCTGGCTCCTCACGCCGATTCCTCTGGGGAAGAGAGTATTCAGACGACGACGAGTCTATTCGGCAAGTTTCAGTGATTTGCGGTGGTCGTTGGCCGCGACAACCATGAACGGCGTCGATGGCGGGCCGAGGTTTGCAACAGCGACGGGGATAATCGAGTATGGGGCGGGTCGCGGGGTTGGGAAATAAGGAGCACTGGAGGTCGGGGAGCTCTTCGTGTTGGTCTCAGGTCACCGGCGAGCTCGGCGTGGGGGAGCTCGACCCGACCTACGACAGCACCGCCGCTACCTCCAGCCGCCGTGAGCCCGTGACCACCGAGCCTCCGTCGGGCCCTGCCTCCGCCGGGAAGCACGGGAACTGCCGTGGTTGCCGGCAATGGAAGGGGAGGGAGGGAAGGCTTGGCCAGCAGGTGAGGCGCGGGGGAGCGGCGCTGGCGAGGCCATCATCCGTGGATAAGAGGCTCTGGAGAAGAGAAAGAAGCCAAGAAGCTGACGGGTGGGCCCTGGGAACCTTTTAATGGGCTAGTCAAACGGTGTGAAAACTTGGTGCCATGTCAGCCTGCCAAGTGGGACCCATCGGTTAGTTTTGGCGTCAATCGCTGCTTATTGACTGATCAGCGTTTTTTGCAATTTGTCAGTACAATGGCGGTGTGTTTTTGCAAAAAAAAAAAAAAACGTGGCAGTTTTTTGATTTAGGGTCCACGAATGTGGTGGTTTTTTGCAATTTACTCCGAACTCTATATCCAAGTCAATTTTGATAAGATCTAAAGAGTGGGGATCGTATATGAACTATGCTTGTTGACATATATTACATCCAGTTAAAATAAAGCTTGCATAAACCATGGAGTATGCTTCAATACTTTTTATTGACCATTTTGGTTGTGCTTATACTCTTCTTTCAAATAACTTAAGATTTTCTAGTTTAGACATATAGGCTGGCTCCACTTTTATATTGAAATAAACCCAAGCATCCAACTATTCATCCAACTAGTCATCGTCTCTAACATAGATATGTGATCTGATCAACAAAGTGAGTACCCGTTGGCTTGGAAGAGGATCGGCCAAGATGGACGCCCAAATGTCAAGTTGTTCCATTGTGTCAGTGAGCAGCTACCACACTTCACTTGTCCAATATAGGAAACTGAAATAATGGCTAGAGTTAATGTGTTCATTTAATACCACGTACTGTAAATGGATTGATGAAAAAAACACATGTTTCATCAAGTAATATATATTGTACATGCATGCACGATAAATCCAGATATATGTACTTCAGGCCTGTTTGGTTGGTTACTTAAATTGCCAAACTTATTGAGCCACAGTTGTGTGGCACGCTGCAGAGTGTGGCGTACAAAACAAGCACCACACATTTGGTGAAAAAGTCTGCCGCAAAATACACTGTAGATTGTGGTGAGCCTAACCTTCGTAGGAAACCAAACAGCAGCCTAGGGAGCTGTGGCGCGCCGCAACTTTGGCGTGGCAAGGTGCGGCCGGCAACCAAACAGCCCTTTCATGTGTATATTTAATTGTTTATACCTATTTGTTCTATTTTATATGACTGACCAAAAATAATAATAGATGCATGTGTATGCACTGCAGAGTCAATCATGTCACCTAGCAGCAGGATGGTAGCTGCAATGCAAACTATTCTACTTTTTTGACAGCATGCAAACTATTCTACTATTCCACTTTTCTCAGGGCCTGTTTGGTTCCAATAAGTCACCTGACTTATAAGTCACGCCTGTTTGGTTATCACCTGACTTATAAGTCACCTGACTACACCTTCCCACCTTGTTTTTTAATGTAAAGGTGGTGGGATCCACGCAAAAGGGGTGACTTATAAGTTTTAAGTTGGGGTGGAACAACTTATGACTTATAAGTTGGGGTGACTTATAAGTTGGGTCTGTTTGGCAAAATAAGTCACTTTTTTCACTTTTCGACGTATAAGTTGGTGACTTATTTGAAACCAAACAGGCCCTCATTCGGGTGTATGCTACTGCCATGGAGCATTAGATCTTAATCGCACATATTTTCATGCATATTTTGATTTTGGATTGAAAAGAGATTGACTCCTCTTAGTTGCTCATCACGCTCCGCCACTGCGTGCATGTATGCATGCACCAAATTAACTGCCAAGCTAATTAAGCTTACATAAAATCCTATCCAGCTAGCTAGCAATCAGATTCAGATCAACTAGTACAAAAGGTAAATAAAGAAGTTCCCCTCTGATCTACAGCTAGTACCTGTGTTCAACCGCGCGCGCGCAGGCCGGATGAATAACGTACCTGTGTCCAACCGCGCGCGCGCAGGGCCTCCAGTGCGCCGTGCCGGCGGCTGTGTCCCCGTGACGGATGTCGGACTAGTATGCCGCCGTCCGTCCAAGATCGTAGTTGGAGACGACCGGAGCAGAGCCGGCCGGCGGCCTCTGCTTGGAGACACGCGCGCCGCGACGGACCTCGTTCCTCGACCTGTTCTGGATGCTAGCTACGGCGTGAGAGAGTGGCCGGCCGGGCGGTGGCCTTTTTATACGCATTGCCAAGCTAGCAACTTCCGGGAAGCATCGATATGCCTTGGAAGGGCAAGTCGAAGCACTGTTGCAATTTGAGAAGGAATATTGGAGGTGTAGGGGAGGCCTCAAGTGGACGCTCAAAGGCGATGCAAACACTAAGTATTTCCACGCGTACGCGAACGGCTGGCGTAGGAAATGCTCAATTCTTAGGTTGCAGACGGAGCAGGGGCTACTTCTACAGCAATCGGAGATTACCCAACATATCTACGACTTTTATATTAGTCTGATGGGGACCGACGAGGCTCAACGCGCGCGTCTGCGAGCGGACATCTGGCTCCTGTCTCAAAAGGTCCTAGATAGCGAGAACGAAGAGTTGGGGCTCGCGTTTCTCCCTAAGGAGATAGATGATGCACTCCTTAGCATGAAATCAGACACGGCTCCGGGGCCGGATGGGTGGCCGGTGGCGATGTTTAAACACTTTTGGCCTATGCTGCGCGATCCCATATAGGATGTGTGTAATGGCTTCATGCGTGGTTTCGTGGACATCGCGAGGCTAAACTACGGCGTGCTCTCGTTAATCCCGAAAGTGTCTGGGGCGGACAACATTCGCCAGTACAGACCCATCGCGCTCATTAATGTACCGTTTAAAATCGGTGCCAAAGGCTGCGCCACAAGGCTCACGCCAATCGCACATCGCACCATAAGTCGTTCCCAATCTGCGTTCATACGTGGTAGAAACATTTTGGAGGGGCCGTTAGCTTTGCAAGAGACCATTCACGAGCTTAAGCGCACGGACGAGCCTGCGATTCTCCTCAAATTAGATTTCGAGAAGGCTTACGACCGCGTCAATTGGGATTTCCTCCGTCAGATTCTCACCAGTCGAGGCTTCTCGCTGGTGTGGGTGCATCGAGTCATGCAATTGGTCTCGGGGGGCCAAACTGCGGTCTCGGTGAATGGAGAAGTAGGGCACTTCTTCAGGAACAAGCGAGGCTTGCGCCAATGCGATCCCATGTCACCGCTCTTGTTCAATTTTGTCGCCGACGCGTGGCGGCTATGCTGCGGACAGCCACGGAGGCAGGGCACATAAAAGGGGTGTTGGGACACCTCATCCCAGGGGGATATCACACTTGCAATACACGGATGATACGCTATTGTTGTTCCAACCAGACCTCCATAGTGTGGCTACGGTCAAAGCCCTGTTAATTAGCTTCGAACTCATGTCGGGGCTTAAAATTAACTTCCACAAGTGTGAAGGGATGCCTATGGGCATGGAGGCGCAAGAAGGTAGGCGTATCGCTGACCTTCTCAATTGCAAACTAGGCAAACTACCGTTTACCTACCTGGGTCTCCCGTTGGACGCCAAACGCATCACGATCGACGGGTGGGCTCCGCTCTGGACCAAGGTGGGAGGGCGGGTATGTCCGTGGAGGGAGAAGTTCCTATCCTCTGTAGCTAGGCTGGTTCTCACGAACTTGAGCCTCTCCTTGCTGCCGCAATTTGCTATGGGGCTGTTCCTCCTGGCAGAAGGGGTTCATGCCAATATGGACACACCTCGGTCTCGTTTCTTTTGGGAAGGATCGGGACCCAAACGCAAGTACCACATGGTTAAATGGGCTGCGGTGTGCCGTCCCAAAGACCTGGGAGGTCTCGGGATCACAAATACCAGAATCTTAAACATTGAACTTATGTGCAAATGGATATGGAAGCTTTCGCAGGGGGCGACGGGTATGTGGGTTGACCTGTTGCGTGCCAAGTACTTCCCGAACGGAATTTTTTTGAGGGTGTGGCGAGGGGATCTCCTTTCTGGAACGATCTTCAAGCGGTCCGACCGGCCTTTGCACTGGGAGCCAAGTTCTCCATTGGCAACGGCCGTTCGGCCCGTTTCTGGCTAGACCATTGGGTGGGATCCCAACCCCTTTGGTCAGATTTCCAGGACCTTTACGCTCTGGCTGTCAACCCGGAGCAAACTGTTGCCACGACACTTGCCTCTTCCCCCCGGCGATCCACTTCCGTCGAGAGTTAACGGGGACGGAACAAGCACACCTAACGGAGTTGCTTGCTCTCACCGAGCCGGAGTCGTTGTCTTCGTCCGCGGACACAGTGACCTGGGCCCTCACCCCGTCCGGCAAGTTTTCGGTCAAGTCACTTTACCGTAAGCTGTGTCAGGGCCCGTCCTTCCAGGTGCCGAAGGGCTTGTGGAACTCGCGCCTCCCACATAAGATTAAGGTGTTTTTCTGGCAACTGTTTCGCAATAGACTGCCCATTTCGGCTAACATCGCCAAAAGCAATGGCCGGTCGACCGGCCTGTGTGCGATATGTAACGTCACGGAGGATGTGAACCACGTATTCTTCCGCTGTCCGCTGGCACGTTTTGCTTGGAGTGCCGTTCGTGCAGCGGCCAATACTTCCTGGGACCCTCGGTCGGCCTCCGACCTCGCGGCCATAATAGACTCCGTTCAGGGAGGCAACAAACGTGTGCTTTGGAGTTGCATAGGAGCCTTGGCCTGGGCTATCTGGCTCACTAGGAACAAACTAGCGATCGAGGGAATCTTCCCATCACACCCTGCTAACATAATCTACAAATGCAACCTTTTCCTGCAGCAGTGGAGTCCGTTGGCGAGGCGCAAGGATGCTGAGAAACTAAAGCAAGCTCAAGATCGTCTTCGCCAGGTCTACGTTTTGGCTAGGGAGCCGTTTGTCACTTCTATGCCGTGAAGTGGCCCTTTTGTCACGCGAGCGAGCCTGCGTGCTCTATGCTCTGACTTCGGGCCTTGTATTTGCCTCGCTGCGTGCTTTTTTTGGCCTGTTTTAAACTCTCGAGACTCCGCGTCGGCGTGGCCTGAGCCTCCGTGCTCGTGTTCGATGTTCTAAGACTCTGTTTGTTACGTTGCCTAAGTTGTGGGCTTTATTAATTTAAAGTCGGACACTTCTAGCGTCTTCGTTCTAAATAAAAACTTCCGGGAAGCTGCCCACCCCCCGATTAACTCACAGTAAGCTCAAACTAAGCTTGAGCTACTACAATTGACGGAAACTAAACGTTCTTTCTAGCAGCCTGATTACCTGCATGGATAAATGACATGATGCGATCGATGTGAGCTTGAGGTTGCAACTTCCACGAAGTTTCCTCCTCCCCAAATGTGAACCGGCATGGCGCAGTCCACTGTTCAATTCTAGCACTACTCTAGCTACGCGCCATTGATGCGGGTACAGGCCGGTCACAGGCTCACAGCCATGGCATATCGGTGCTGCTTATACTCTCCACCACCAACTGCGCCGGTCAGGCCAGGCGTGTAGTGATGATGGACCGTCCTTTTTCCCTAGTTTGTGCAAACGAGTAGTGCAGGCTCATGGCTGTGCCTTTGGCTTAAAATGGTCGCTTTACCCGAACAAAGGCCACAGACTCGTAGCTGGGCCTTTAGCTTAAAATTTGTATGTCCATCTACTTATGTTTCTATTTGCTATCCCGAGGAACCTAACCCATGTGATGTGAAGTAGCGCAGGACTAGCTTAGTCGTGCCCACTGATTTGCAGCCAAAAATGGGCGGCAGTCTACCAGAATACGTTTCAACTTTCGGCCGGGGCAGCTAGAGGATTTACTGCAAGAGTGCAGAACTGTTACAAAACATAGCATTTGTCAGGCTTCCGCACGAAGTAGAAAGATGGGTGCAGATATGAATCACACGACATGATCACTGAAAGCTGAATAAAACTGTTGCTTATTGATGATTTGGTGCGGCATACAAGAGTATATAAGAGGGTACAAACCGACTTGGGGTAGGGGTACAAAACTGACTTGGACTAGAAGTCGTATACCATAATGACTACTCTAACATCCCCCCGCAGTATCAACGGCAGGCTCGACGACGTTGAGACTGAAACAGATATCTTGAAACGGCTTAGTAGGCAGTGCCTTGGTGAAAATGTCAGCAAACTGAGCCGTAGAGGGAACATGAAGCACCCGAACCTGACCAAGAGCAACCTTTTCACGAACAAAATGAATATCAATCTCAATATGCTTTGTGCGTCGGTGTTGAACTGGATTGCTGGTCATGTAGACTGCTGATATGTTGTCACAGTAGACAATAGTGGCCTGCTCAATAGGCCTGTGTAGCTCGGAGAGTAACTGCCGAATCCAGATTGTATCTGCAACGGCATGTGCCACAGCGCGATACTCAGCCTCGGCCGACGAACGTGAGACTGTAACCTGTCTTTTCGAAGACCAAGAAATCAAATTGTTACCAAGAAAAACACAAAAACCGGAAGTGGACCTTCGAGTGTCAGGACAACCAGCCCAGTCTGCATCAGAGTATGCGGTAAGCGAGTTTGGAGAAGAATTATTGAGGTGGAGACCATGATTGAGAGTTCCTTTTAAATACCGAAGAATGCGTTTAACATGATTATAGTGAGGAACCCGGGGATCATGCATATAGAGACATGCTTGTTGAACAGCAAAAGAGATTTCAGGACGAGTAATGGTGAGATATTGGAGAGCACCTGTTAGGCTACGATAGAGAGTAGGATCGGAAAAGGGTTCACCGGTAGCCGAAAGTTTAAAACTAGTATCGACAGGAGTGCGAGATGATTGACAGTCAAGCATACCAGCACGATTAAGAAGATCAAGAATATACTGGCGTTGGGAAAGAAAAAGGCTGGTGGAATCTCGAGCAACAGCAATGTCTAAGAAATGATGAAGGAGTCCTAGGTCAGTCATAGAAAATTCAGATCTAAGAAGAAAGACAATATGATCTAAGAACTTTTGAGAGGAGGCGGTAAGAATGATATCATCTACATAGAGAAGTAAATAGGCAGTGTCAGAAGTTTGATGATACAAAAAAAGAGAGGTGTCGGAGAGAGATGGAGTGAAGCCTATTGTTTGAATGAAGGAGGAGAAGCGTTGAAACCAAGCTCGTGGGGCCTGTTTAAGACCGTAGAGAGATTTCTGAAGAAGACATACATGAGTTGGAAAGGATGGATTTTCAAAACCCAGAGGTTGTTGGCAGTAGATAGTTTCTTGAAGGGAACCATGGAGGAAAGCATTTTTAACATCAAGTTGGTGAATGGGCCATGAAGAGGAGACAACAACACTAAGAACGGTGCGAATGGTGCTAGGTTTAACAACAGGAGAGAAGGTTTCTTCGTAATCAATTCCTTGTTGCTGAGAAAAGCCACGACAAACCCACCTGGCTTTATATCGTGAGAGGCTCCCATCGGAGTGGAAATTTTGGCGAAAAATCCATTTGCCAGAAACAATATTGGTATTGGGAGGACGAGGAACAAGTTGCCAGGTGTTGTTTTGAAGTAAAGCATTATATTCTTCTTGCATGGCAGCGGCCCAATTGGGATCAACTAGAGCAGTTTTGTAATTCTTTGGAAGAGAAGTGAGAGATACGGAGGTATGAAGGTTTAGGCGGTCTTGGGGTTGATGAAATCCTGATTTGGCCCTAGTACGCATGCGATGATTATTAATCGGGGCTGCTGTAGGAATAGCACGAGGGGGTAAGGTGGGTATTGGTGAGTCCGGCGCAGTGAAAGAGTCGGACGAAGGAGTAGGGCTGGGTGGTGGAGTGGGAGCAGGGCTGGGTGGTGGAGTGGGAGTAGGGGCCAGGGGTGTTGGGGAGGGAGCAGGGGTCAGGGGTGTTGGGGACGTCTCGGGTGGGGTGAGTGTATGGTTGGGATTGGCTATGGTGGGTGTTAATGGTGGTGGTGATAAGTTGTGTTCGGCAGGTAGGGGAGTATATAGTTGGAAAGGACGGGGAGAGGGGGTGTTTGCGGAGCTAGGGGTGTTGGATGGTGTAGTAGTGCATTGTGAGAAAGGAAAAATGTGCTCAACAAACGTGACATGACGAGAGACATGAACGTGTCCGGTGTGAAGGTCGAGACAGCGATAGCCTTTGTGCTCGTCAGAGAAGCCGAGAAAAGCACATGGGATAGAGCGTGGTGACAATTTATTTGCAGAAGTGGCGTAGGCATTGGGAAAACAGAGACAGCCGAAAACACGAACCGCGGAGTAGTCGGGGTGGGAAAGAAAGAGGGAATAATAGGGAGTAGTGTTGGGTTTAGTTTTAGAAGGTCGAATATTTAGAAGGAAGGTGGCCATGTGTAGGGCTTCAGCCCAAAACTTGGGAGGCATAGATGATTGAATGAGGAGAGTGCGAACTATATCATTGAGGGTGCGAAGAGAGCGTTCTGCTTTACCATTTTGAGGGGAGGTGTAGGGACATGAGAACCTAAGCAGGATGCCATGTTGTAAGAAGAAAGTACGATTTTTAATGTTATCAAACTCGCGACCATTGTCACATTGGATAAAGCGAATTGGGAGGAAGAAGTGAACAGACACATAGCGTTGAAAATTAAGGAAAAGAGAATGGACCTCGGATTTGTTGCGTAGAGGAAAAGTCCAGACAAAGTGGGTGAAATCATCTAGGATAACGAGGTAGTATTTAAAACCCGAAACACTTGCAATGGGAGAGGTCCATAAATCACAATGTATTAATTCAAAGGGATAAGTGCTACAAGAACTAGAGGAACTAAAGGGAAGACACACATGTTTGCCTAATTGACAAGACTCGCAAAACACAGAATTATGAGAGTCCCTATTACATGGTATGGTAAATTCACTAAGCATAGAAGCTAAGACGGCGGGGTTGGGATGGCCCAGGCGACGATGCCAGAGATCGACGGAGGCCAGCATGGATGTTGGAGGAGTGGCGGCAGGAACTCCATTAAGAGAATAAAGATCACCGGAGCTATTGAAGCGAGCGATCTCGGCCTTGGTCAGGTAATCCTTCACAGATAAACCAAAAGGGTCAAATTCAGCCGAAACTAGATTGTTGCAAGTAAATTGGCGAACAGAGATAAGATTTTTAATGAGGGCGGGTGCAACTAGAACATCGCGAAGTAAAAGAGGTTTGGTGAAAGAGGGAAGTTGAGCCTGACCAACACAATATTGAAGGAAATATGCCCTAGAGGCAATAATAAAGTTATTATTTATTTCCTTATATCATGATAAATGTTTATTATTCATGCTAGAATTGTATTAACCGGAAACATAATACATGTGTGAAATTGAGTAAGACTCAAAGCCCGACCACGGCAGAAGATAGAAAGAGAATGAAAGTCATTCCCTATGCCTTGGCCATAGGTTCTATAAAGTATGCCATGCTGTGTACCAGATCTATTGTATACCCTACACTGATTTTGGCAAGGGAGTACAATAGTGATCTAGGAGTAGATCACTGGACAGAGGTCAAAATTATCCTTACTGGAATAAGGATATGTTTCTCGATTATGGAAGTGACAAAAGGCTCGTCGTAAAAGGTTGCGTCGATGTAAGTTTTGACACTAATCTAGATGACTCTAAGTCTCGGTCTAGATACATATTGAAAGTGGGAGCAATTAGCTAGACTAGCTCCATGCAGAGCATTGTATACATAAAAATTTGCAAAATACTTATGGATCTGAATGTGACAGACCCGTTGACGAAAATTATCTCACAAGCAAAACATGATCACACCTTAGTACTCTTTGGGTGTTAATCACATAGCGATGTGAACTAGATTACTGACTCTACTAAACCCTTTGGGTGATGGTCACATGACGATGTGAACCATGGGTGTTAATCACATGGTGATGTGAACTATTCATGTTAAATCACATGGCGATGTGAACTAGATTATTGACTCTAGTGCAAGTGGGAGACTGAAGGAAATACGCCCTAGAGGCAATAATAAAGTTATTATTTATTTCCTTATATCATGATAAATGTTTATTATTCATGCTAGAATTGTATTAACCGGAAACATAATACATGTGTGAATACATAGACAAACAGAGTGTCACTAGTATGCCTCTACTTGACTAGCTCGTTAATCAAAGATGGTTATGTTTCCTAGCCATAGACATAAGTTGTCATTTGATTAATGAGATTACCTCATTAGGAGAATGACGTGATTGACTTGACCCATTCCGTTAGCTTAGCACTCGATCGTTTAGTATGTTGCTATTGCTTTCTTCATGACTTATACATGTTCCTATGACTATGAGATTATGCAACTCCCGTTTACCGGAGGAACACTTTGTGTGCTACCAAACGTCACAACGTAAATGGGTGATTATAAAGGTGCTCTACAGGTGTCTCCAAAGGTACTTGTTGGGTTGGCGTATTTCGAGATTAGGATTTGTCACTCCAATTGTCGGAGAGGTATCTCTGGGCCCACTCGGTAATACACATCACTATAAGCCTTGCAAGTATTGTGACTAATGAGTTAGTTGCGGGATGATGTGTTACGAAACGAGTAAAGAGACTTGCCGATAACGAGATTGAACTAGGTATCGAGATACCGACGATCAAATCTCGGGCAAGTAACATACCGGTGACAAAGGGAACAACGTATGTTGTTATGCGGTCTGACCGATAAAGATCTTCGTAGAATATGTGGGAGCCAATATGGGCATCCAGGTCCCGCTATTGGTTATTGACCGGAGACGGAGACGTGTCTCGGTCATGTCTACATAGTTCTCGAACCCGTAGGGTCCGCACGCTTAACGTTACGATGACAGTTTTATTGAGTTTTGATGTACCGAAGGAGTTCGGAGTCCCAGATGAGATCGGGGACATGACGAGGAGTCTCGAAATGGCCGAGACGTAAAGATCGATATATTGGACGACTATATTCGGACGTCGGAAAGGTTCCTAGTGATTCGGGTATTTTTCGGAGTACCGGAGAGTTACGGGAATACGTATTGGGCCTTATTGGGCCATACGGGAAAGAAGGAAAAGGGCCTCAAGGGTGGCCGCACCCCTCCCCTTGGTCTGTTCCGAATTGGACTAGGGAAGGGGGGCGCCCCCTTCCTTCCTTCTCTTTTTCCTTCCTCTTTTCCTATTCCATATGGGAGGTGGAATCCTACTAGGACTAGGGAGTCTTAGTAGGACTCCACACTTGGTGCGCCCCCTCCTAGGGCCGGCCTCCTCCTCCCTTGCTCCTTTATATACGGGGGCAGGGGGGCACCCCAGAGACACAACAATTGATCCTTGAGATCTCTTAGCCGTGTGCGGTGCCCCCCTCCACCATATTACACCTCGATAATACCGTCGCGGAGCTTAGGCGAAGCCCTGCGTCGGTGGAACATCATCATCGTCACCACGCCGTCGTGCTGACGAAACTCTCCCTCAACACTCGGATGGATCGGAGTTCGAGGACGTCATCGAGCTGAACGTGTGCTGAACTCGGAGGTGCCGTACGTTCGGTACTTGATCGGTCGGATCGTGAAGACGTACGACTACATCAACCGCGTTGTGTTAACGCTTCCGCTGTCGGTCTACGAGGGTACGTGGACAACACTCTCCCCTCTCGTTGCTATGCATCACCATGATCTTGCATGTGCGTAGGAAATTTTTGAAATTACTACGTTCCCCAACAGTGGCATCCGAGCCTGGTTTTATGCGTTGATGCTATGCACGAGTAGAACACAAGTGAGTTGTGGGCGATATAAGTCATACTGCTTACCAGCATGTCATACTTTGGTTCAGCGGTATTGTGAGATGAAGCGGCCCGGACCGACATTACGCGTACGCTTACGCGAGACTGGTTTCACCGTTGCGAGCACTCGTTGCTTAAAGGTGACCGGCGGGTGTCTTTCTCTCTCACTTTAGTTGAACCGAGTGTGGCTACGCCCGGTCCTTGCGAAGGTTAAAACAGCACCAACTTGACAAACTATCGTTGTGGTTTTGATGCGTAGGTAAGAACGGTTCTTGCTAAGCCCGTAGCAGCCACGTAAAATATGCAACAACAAAGTAGAGAACGTCGAACTTGTTTTTGCAGGGCATGTTGTGATGTGATATGGTCAAGACATGATGTGATATAATGTGTTGTATGAGATGATCATGTTTTGTAACCGAGTTATCGGCAACTGGCAGGAGCCATATGGTTGTCGCTTTATTGTATGAGATGTAATCACCATGTAATAGTTTTACTTTATCACTAAGCGGTAGCGATAGTCGTAAAAGCAATAAGTTGGCGAGACGACAACGATGCTACGATGGAGATCAAGGTGTCGCGCCGGTGACGATGGTGATCATGACGGTGCTTCGGAGATGGAGATCACAAGCACGGTGCTTCGGAGATGGAGATCACAAGCACAAGATGATGATGGCCATATCATATCACTTATATTGATTGCATGTGATGTTAATCCTTTATGCATCTTATCTTGCTTTGTTTGACGGTAGCATTATGAGATGATCCTTCACCAAATTATCAAAGTATAAGTGTTCTCCCTGAGTATGCACCGTTGCGAAAGTTCTTCGTGCTGAGACACCACGTGATGATCGGGTGTGATAGGCTCTACGTTCAAATACAACGGGTGCAAAACAGTTGCACACGCGGAATACTCAGGTTAAACTTGACGAGCCTAGCATATAACAGATACGGCCTCGGAACACCGAGACCGAAAGGTCGAGCGTGAATCATATAGTGGATATGATCAACATAGTGATGTTCACCATTGAAACTACTCCATCTCACGTGATGATCGGACATGGTTTAGTTGATATGGATCACGTGATCACTTAGAGGATTAGAGGGATGTCTATCTAAGTGGGAGTTCTTAAGTAATATGATTAATTGAACTTGAATTTATCATGAACTTAGTCCTGATAGTATTTTGCCAATTATGTTATAGATCAATAGCTCGCGTTGTTGCTTCCCTGTGTTTATTTTTGATATGTTCCTAGAGAAAAATTATGTTGAAAGATGTTAGTAGCAAAGATGCGGATTGGATCCGTGATCTGAGGATTATCCTCATTGCCGCACAGAAAAATTATGTCCTTGATGCACCGCTAGGTGACAGACCTATTGCAGGAGCAGATGCAGACGTTATGAATGTTTGGCTAGCTCAATATGATGACTACTTGATAGTTTAGTGCACCATGCTTAACGGCTTAGAATCGGGACTTCAAAGACGTTTTGAACGTCATGGACCATATGAGATGTTCCAGGAGTTGAAGTTAATATTTCAAGCAAATACCCGAGTTGAGAGATATGAAGTCTCCAACAAGTTCTATAGCTAAAAGATGGAGGAGAATCGCTCAACTAGTGAGCATGTGCTCAGATTGTCTGGGTACTACAATCGCTTGAATCAAGTGGGAGTTAATCTTTCAGATAAAATAGTGATTGACAGAATTCTCTAGTCACCATCACCAAGTTAGTAGAACTTCGTGATGAACTATAGTATGTAAGGGATGATGAAAGTAATTCCCGAGCTCTTCGCGATGCTGAAATCGACGAAGGTAGAAATCAAGAAAGAGCATCAAGTGTTGATGGTTAACAAGACCACTAGTTTCAAGAAAAGGGCAAAGGGATAGAAGGGGAACTTCAAGAAGAACGGCAAGCAAGTTGCTGCTCAAGTGAAGAAGCCTAAGTCTGGTCCTAAGCCTGAGACTAAGTGCTTCTACTACAAAGGGACTGGTCACTGAAGCGGAACTACCCCAACTATTTGGTGGATAAGAAGGATGGCAAAGTGAACAAAGGTATATTGGATATACATGTTATTGATGTGTACTTTACTAGTGTTTATAGCAACCCCTCGGTATTTGATACTGGTTCAGTTGCTAAGAGTAGTAACTCGAAACAGGAGTTGCAGAATAAACAGAGACTAGTAAAAGGGCGAGGTGACGATGTGTGTTGGAAGTAGTTCCAAGATTGATATGATTATCATCGCACACTCCCTGTACTTTCGGGATTAGTGTTGAAACTAAATAAGTGTTATTTGGTGTTTGCGTTGAGCATGAATATGATTTGATCATGTTTATTTCAATACGGTTATTCATTTAAGTTAGAGAACAATTGTTGTTCTGTTTACATGAATAAAAACCTTCTATGGTCATACACACCAACGAAAATGGTTTGTTGGATCTCGATCGTAGTGATACACATAATCATAATATTGAAGCCAAAAGATGCAAAGTTAATAATGATAGTGCAACTTATTTGTGGCACTGCCGTTTAGGTCATATTGGTGTAAAGCGCATGAAGAAACTCCATACTGATGGGATTTTGGAATCACTTGATTATGAATCACTTGATACTTGCGAACCGTGCCTCATGGGCAAGATGACTAAAACGCCGTTCTCCGGAACTATGGAGAGAGCAACAGATTTGTTGGAAATCATACATACTGATGTATGCGATCCGATGAGTGTTGAGGCTCGTAGCGGGTATCATTAATTTCTGACCTTCACAGATGATTTGAGCAGATATGGGTATATCTACTTGATGAAACATAAGTCTAAAACATTTGAAAAGTTCAAAGAATTTCAGAGTGAAGTGGAAAATCATCGTGACAAGAAAATAAAATTTCTATGATCTGATCGTAGAGAAGAGTATTTGAGTTACGAGTTTGGCCTTCAGTTAAAACAATGTGAAATAGTTTCACTACTCACGCCACCTGGAACACCACGGTGTAATGGTGTGTCCGAACGTCGTAATCGTACTTTATTAGATATGGTGCGATATATGATGTATCTTACCGATCTACCACTATCGTTTTGGGGTTATGCATTAGAGACAGCTGCATTCACGTTAAATAGGGCACCATCAAAATCCGTTGAGACGACGCCTTATGAACTGAGGTTTAGCAAGAAACCAAAGTTGTCGTTTCTTAAAATTTTGGGGTTGCGATGCTTATGTGAAAAAAGTTTCATCCTGATAAGCTCAAATCCAAATCGGAGAAATGTGTCTTCATAGGATACCCAAAGGAGACAGTTGGGTACACCTTCTATCACAGATCCGAAGGCAAGACATTCGTTGCTAAAAATGGATCCTTTCTAGAGAAGGAGTTTCTCTCGAAAGAAGTGAGTGGGAGGAAAGTAGAACTTGATGAGGTAACTGTACCTGCTCCCTTATTGGAAAGTAGTTCATCACAGAAATCTGTTCCTGTGACTCCTACACCAATTAGTGAGGAAGTTAATGATGATGATCATGTAACTCCAGATCAAGTTACTACCAAACCCCGTAGGTAAACCAGAGTAAGATCCGCACCAAAGTGGTACGGTAATCCTGTTCTGGAGGTTATGTTACTAGACCATGACGAACCTACGAACTATGAAGAAGCGATGGTGAGCCCAGATTCCGCAAAATGGCTTGAGGCCATGAAATCTGAGATAAGATCCATGTATTAAGAACAAAATATGGACTTTGATTGACTTGCCCAATGATCGGCGAGCCATTGAGATTAAATAGATCTTCAAGAGGAAGACGGACGCTGATAGTAGTGTCACTATCTACAAAGCTAGAATTGTCGCAAAAAGGTTTTCGACAAGTTCAAGATGTTGACTACGATGAGAGTTTCTCACTCGTATCTATGCTTAAATCTTTCTGAATCATGTTAGCAATTGCCGCATTTTATGAAATCTGGCAAATGGATAAACAAAACTACATTCCTTAATGGATTTATTAAAGAAGAGTTGTATATGATGCAACAGAAGGTTTTGTCAATCCTAAAGGTGCTAAACAAAATATGCAAGCTCCAGCGATCCATCTATGGACTGGTGCAAGCATCTCGGAGTTGGAATATACACTTTGATAAGTTGATCAAAGGATATAGTTTTATACAGACTTGCGGTGAAGCCTGTATTTACAAGAAAGTGAGTGGGAGCACTACAGCATTTCTGATAAGTATATGTGAATGACATATTGTTGATCAGAAATAATGTAGAATTATTCTGCAAAGCATAAATGAGTTTTTGAAAGGAGTTTTTCAAAAAAAGACCTCGGTGAAGCTGCTTACATATTGAGCATCAAGATCTATAGAGATAGATCAAGACGCTTGATAAGTTTTTTCAATGAGTACATACCTTAACAAGATTTTGAAGTAGTTCAAAATAGAACAGTCAAAGAAAGAGTTCTTGCCTGTGTTACAAGGTGTGAAATTGAGTAAGACTCAAAGCCCGACCACGGCAGAAGATAGAAAGAGAATGAAAGTCATTCCCTATGCCTTGGCCATAGGTTCTATAAAGTATGCCATGCTGTGTACCAGATCTATTGTATACCCTACACTGATTTTGGCAAGGGAGTACAATAGTGATCTAGGAGTAGATCACTGGACAGAGGTCAAAATTATCCTTACTGGAATAAGGATATGTTTCTCGATTATGGAAGTGACAAAAGGCTCGTCGTAAAAGGTTGCGTCGATGCAAGTTTTGACACTAATCTAGATGACTCTAAGTCTCGGTCTAGATACATATTGAAAGTGGGAGCAATTAGCTAGAGTAGCTCCATGCAGAGCATTGTAGACATAGAAATTTGCAAAATACTTATGGATCTGAATGTGACAAACCCATTGACTAAAATTATCTCACAAGCAAAAGATGATCACACCTTAGTACTCTTTGGGTGTTAATCACATAGCGATGTGAACTAGATTACTGACTCTATTAAACCCTTTGGGTGATGGTCACATGACGATGTGAACCATGGGTGTTAATCACATGGTGTTGTGAACTATTCATGTTAAATCACATGGCGATGTGAACTAGATTATTGACTCTAGTGCAAGTGGGAGACTGAAGGAAATATGCCCTAGAGGCAATAATAAAGTTATTATTTATTTCCTTATATCATGATAAATGTTTATTATTCATGCTAGAATTGTATTAACCGGAAACATAATACATGTGTGAATACATAGACAAACAGAGTGTTACTAGTATGCCTCTACTTGACTAGCTCGTTAATCAAAGATGGTTATGTTTCCTAGCCATAGACATAAGTTGTCATTTGATTAACGAGATCACCTCATTAGGAGAATGACGTGATTGACTTGACCCATTCTGTTAGCTTAGCACTCGATCGTTTAGTATGTTGCTATTGCTTTCTTCATGACTTATACATGTTCCTATGACTATGAGATTATGCAACTCCCGTTTACCGGAGGAACACTTTGTGTGCTACCAAACGTCACAATGTAAATGGGTGATTATAAAGGTGCTCTACAGGTGTCTCCAAAGGTACTTGTTGGGTTGGCGTATTTCGAGATTAGGATTTGTCACTCCAATTGTCGGAGAGGTATCTCTGGGCCCACTCGGTAATACACATCACTATAAGCCTTGCAAGCATTGTGACTAATGAGTTAGTTGCGGGATGATGTGTTACGAAACGAGTAAAGAGACTTGCCGATAACGATATTGAACTAGGTATCGAGATACCGACGATCAAATCTCGGGCAAGTAACATACCGGTGACAAAGGGAACAACGTATGTTGTTATGCGGTCTGACCGATAAAGATCTTCGTAGAATATGTGGGAGCCAATATGGGCATCCAGGTCCCGCTATTGGTTATTGACCGGAGACGGAGACGTGTCTCGGTCATGTCTACATAGTTCTCGAACCCGTAGGGTCCGCACGCTTAACGTTACGATGACAGTTTTATTGAGTTTTGATGTACCGAAGGAGTTCGGAGTCCCGGATGAGATCGGGGACATGACGAGGAGTCTCGAAATGGCCGAGACATAAAGATCGATATATTGGACGACTATATTCGGACTTCGGAAAGGTTCCGAGTGATTCGGGTATTTTTCGGAGTACCGGAGAGTTACGGGAATACGTATTGGGCCTTATTGGGCCATACGGGAAAGAAGGAAAAGGGCCTCAAGGGTGGCCGCACCCCTCCCCTTGGTCTGGTCCGAATTGGACTAGGGAAGGGGGGCGCCCCCTTCCTTCCTTCTCTTTTTCCCTTCCTCTTTTCCTATTCCATATGGGAGGTGGAATCCTACTAGGACTAGGGAGTCCTAGTAGGACTCCACACTTGGTGCGCCCCCTCCTAGGGCCGGCCTCCTCCTCCCTTGCTCCTTTATATACGGGGGCAGGGGGGCACCCCAGAGACACAACAATTGATCCTTGAGATCTCTTAGCCGTGTGCGGTGCCCCCCTCCACCATATTACACCTCGATAATACCGTCGCGGAGCTTAGGCGAAGCCCTGCGTCGGTGGAACATCATCATCATCACCACGCCGTCGTGCTGACGAAACTCTCCCTCAACACTCGGCTGGATCGGAGTTCGAGGGACGTCATCGAGCTGAACGTGTGCTGAACTCGGAGGTGCCGTACGTTCCGTACTTGATCGGTCGGATCGTGAAGACGTACGACTACATCAACCGTGTTGTGTTAACGCTTCCGCTGTCGGTCTACGAGGGTACGTGGACAACACTCTCCCCTCTCGTTGCTATGCATCACCATGATCTTGCATGTGCGTAGGAAATTTTTGAAATTACTACGTTCCCCAACAAATATATAGGAATAGATGATCCATCTCCAAGGATAATGGAAGGGAAAGGAGATTTAGTGCAAGAAGATAACCAATTACTAGATGCAGACATATGACTAGAGGCCCCTGAATCAAAGATCCAATCCGTACCTGAGTTTCCTTGTGCAACAAAGTTATTCATGGCCTGGAGAAAGGCAGCTTGATCCCAGCTCGGCGTCGCAGGTGAGGGTGGCGTCGGAAGCAGTGCCGGCGGATACGATGGTGAAGGCAGTAGGGCCGGCTGGGTAGTGTAGTAGGCATTGGCCGGCTGTAGTGGGGGTGGCGTCGGGAGCAGGGCCGGCTGAGGTGTGTAGTAGGCGCCGCCGTCGGTGGTGTAATGACCATAAGGAGCATACGTCGGGGCGGCGTGATAGGCATTGGCCGGCTGTCGGGGGTTGAGAACCCCGGGAGCACCAGTAGGCGGCCGAAGGCCGGGTTGCCAGGCACCTGAGTATGCCGGCGGAGCACCGAGGGTGGATGGAGCGGACCAGGGCATGGGCCATGCTTGAACAAGCCCCATCCAAGGATCATGAGGAGGCCGCCATGCAACCGCAGATGGAGCACTGGTGGGTGGTGCAGGACTTGGTGCTAGTGATGTCGTAGGCGGAACCGAACGAGTCGACGGCGGCCTGTAGATAGGGTTTTTGCCGCGGTAGTTCGGACTAAGACGCCAGCCTGGGGGCGGTTGAACAGATGACGATGCGGACGGCCCGGCGGCAGGAGCCGGCATGGAAGGCGGCGCTGGTGTAGACGACAGAGGAGGACGAGCCGCAGCATGAAATACCTTGGGGCGAGAGTCCTTGCGAGCTTGTGTTTCCGCCGCGAGTTGTAGCAAGGAACGAACTTCAGCAAAGGTAGGAGGGGGCCGTATCATCGGTATGAACGAGGCTTGCTTGTCAAAGTCTTCGCTGAGGCCGACGACGACGATATTGATTAGCTGTGAGTCGCTAACTGTATCGCCAAGTTCACGGAGCTCATCACCAATGGTCTTAACGCGCTGGCAGAACAGGTTCACCGGGGCGTCTCCTTGCACCATATTGCGAAGCTCGGTGTGGAGAGAGTTTTTCCGAGCGTCGGTGTTGCTTTGGAAGAGCTGACGGAGGGAGTGCCAGATGTTGGCAGCGGTGGCGCCGTCGTGATCGAGCATGTTGAAGATCTCGGTGGTGATGCGGGTGTAGAACCACTGGACGATCGCGAGATCGTCTTTCAACCATTGCGGATCGTCGGGGCGGGGAAGACAGTTGGCGGCGACATGCGAGCGCAGGTTGCAGCGGCCGAGGTGGAGATCGAAGAGATGTCTCCAATGGTAGTAGTTGTGGGCGGCGAGATCAAGAACTATGGGGATGTAGGGGCTGACGTCGGAGATTGTGTCAGCAAGAGATATTGGTGCGGCGAGGATGGGTGCAGGGTAGTTTTGTGGAGCTATGGTGAGGGCCGAGAGAGAAGCGGCCGCGGCGTTGGCAGCCTTGGCGATGAGTGCGGCCCGGCGCTCGAAGTAGCCGGGCGGCGGCGGCGGCGGCGGCGTTGGCGTTGGCAGAGCCATACCCTAAACCCTGGGATCGGTATCTGATACCATGAAAGCTGAATAAAACTGTTGCTTATTGATGATTTGGTGCGGCATACAAGAGTATATAAGAGGGTACAAACCGACTTGGGGTAGGGGTACAAAACTGACTTGGACTAGAAGTCGTATACCATAATGACTACTCTAACAATCACAAAGCAATTCTTAGTAGTTAGGCATGCTATATGTTCCCAACGGCGAATATATATATTCGATTTTCCAAATTTGAAGGAATATGTACATTGGAGATGACGAGTACTATGGGACTATAAGTTGAAAGTCTTTTTGTAGATTGCACTTGTCCGCTATTATCTGTCTTTTTCCTTTCTAAGAAACGTTTTGAATTGCGACCTCAAACTAGAGCCATGAACCACATTATTTGCATCGATGAGCCGATTCGCGAGAGCCTACCTTTAAATTGGGAAACTTTTACCAAACAACCACATATACTGGATAATGTTGTTAGTAGTTATATCCAGCCAAATGACAGTCATATTAAAACATGCAAAGTGCGAAATAAGCATGAGAGTGAACACAAATGACCAGAGCTTCGGGTGATGTGGGTATATATTATCAGGAAGCAGGAACATCGTGTGTAGTTCAGGCGTGATGATGGACCAGTCGAACATGTCCATTTCACTATGCCTCTTCGATTCACGAGATTGGAAAAATACAAGAATAAGAAAACATAAGAATGAGATAGGACTGCATGTGCAAAACAGAGGATGGTGAAAACACATGAATTTGCAGAATTCCGTGTTTGATTTGCAAGAATAGGAAAACACGGGAATCCTAAAAGGCATAGTCAAATTAAGGTTAAAACATATGAAAAATTCAGATTAACTTAATACACTATGTTAGTTATGGCATTTGCCTTGGTCTTTGTGCATATTACGCTTGTAAAAGAGAGGTTAGGGTGGATCGTAAAATTCCTTTGTTTTTCTTAAAACCAAAGAAAAATCTCTGCATTTTCCCTATGGTACATTCTTTTGAATTATAAGCAATGTAACCATTGTAAACTTTTCTATTCATGCATTCTTCCTCCACTTATCCTACGTATTAAAGAGGCCCCTAATTTGTGCAAATGGATGCGAACTCATTCGTTGTACCCTTCGCTTAAAATGGTTACTAGGAAACTTCAACGTAACGCATTAGACCCATCACTTTCACCTTTTATTTTTCTTTGCAAACAAGGGCAAATACTCATGGCTAGGCCTTTAGCTTAAAATGTCCATCCAATTATTATGGTTGTATTTTGTATCCCAAGGACTCTTGCTAGCGCAACCCATGTGACGTGAATCAGCGCAAGACAAGCTAGTCTGCTTTTTTTGCAGACAAAGATGGACGGCCATGTTCTAGAATTGGTTGTGATTTTTGGGGAATTTTTACTGCAAGTGTGGCATGATCGCAGTTTTTTTTAGGGAAACATGGTAATGGTAAGGCACAATTCCACGTATCTTCACACCATGAAATACCTCCCCCAACTTTCTCAAGCCAAACTTCACCCGTGCACATTCAAGTTTCAAAAGACAAAAATAAAACACAGCTCAATTAACACAAATTACAACAAAAAGTTGGCATGGCAAAATAATATGTACGGTAAGCTTGTTAAGGGCCAATTCTTTTAGTGGCTTTTTTGAGCTTCTAGAATAAGCTGCCCCTACCCAGCTTATTCTAGAAGCCCAACAAAAAATATTTTTTAGAAGCCTAATAGTTAAGTCTTAAATAGTAGGCTTCTCAAAAAATAAATTTGGTTGGGCTTCTAGAGTAAGCTGGGTAGGGGGCAGCTTATTCTAAAAGCCAGCAAAAGAACTGGCCCTAAAGTAGTGCTACAAAGCAATGGAGACATTTGATGCATTAGAACTCGGCTCAATTCGTAAAGGTTAATTCAATTAATTAGGAAATCCAAGCCAATTACTACTAGTACCTTTTTTTGGGTGTTCCTAGCTAGAGAACAAGCGAAGCAGGCCATGCAAAACAGTCACCGCATCGTCTCCCTTGGCGGCTCGAGGAGCAACCCTAAGCCGCTGCCACCACCTCCCGTCAGCCCTTCCTTTTCTCGCCGCCACCAGTCCTCTGCTGCTCCCTCCAGACCACCACGTCGGGCACATGCGGCTCTCTCAGTGGCAACTACTTGTTAGGATTGGGATTGGTCGCTTCCTTTCTGGCTTGTGGTCACGTCCGATCAAATCAGTGAACGGTTTTGTCACTGTTTGATTTGGAAGGATTTCTCCTTCAGATCTGACCTTGGCGACACCGGTAGGCCACTCGAGCTGCGGATTGCGGTGGACATCGAAGTCTTCGCTGGGGTCATCTCTTCACATCCAGTGGCTACTACTGGCGGCACGTATGTGGGAGGGAGCCAAAGGCTCCACTGTTGGTTTTGACGGCTCTCGCTCTAGCTAGTTTTCCTTTGATTGTGAGATGCAGTCTATGGGCAGCGGCTTGACGCAGAGGGTATGGTTCTGTAGTAGGGCGGTGGGAGTTCTAGCCTAGCGCATGTAGTTGTTGGGATCACGGAAAATTGGTAGCGACAACACATGATTGAATTCGATTTGGTGCTTCTCGAGTGCCCGATCTCGAGCTCTGGGGTGAAAACCCTAGGTATGACCCGATTTTGTTAGACCTGGCAATGGTGATGTTTTTGCGTCATTACCTTGTTGAAGGCATTGCTTGGATATGCTCGGACTTGTTCTTCGGGGCAAAAACCTAGAACCGGGCCTTTGGTTGTTGGATCCGGTGACGGTGATGCTTGCGCATCATTCCATTCCTGAAGGCATTGTCATTCAAAAACTTTTCCCGTTGTCCTGGTGGTGTCAACAGATAATTGGTACAGATATGGTTGTTGCTGTAGTTTATTGATCGTTATGGGATTTTTCTTTCCTTTTCCTTGCTAAGGAATATAGTTTTGGTCTTATTGTTGGGGAACACTGTAAATTCAAAATTTTCCTATGCACACGCAAGATCTATCATGGTGATACATAGCAACAAGAGGGGAGAGTGTAGTCCACGTACCCTCGTAGACCGTAAGCGGAAGCGTTATGACAACGCGGTTGATGTAGTCGAACGTCTTCACGATCCGACCGATCCTAGTACCGAAAGTACGGCACCTCCGCGATCTGCACACGTTCGGCTCGGTGACGTCCCACGAACTCTCGATCCAGCTGAGTGTCGAGGGAGAGCTTCGTCAGCACGACGGCGTGATGACGGTGATGATGAAGCTACCGGCGCAGGGCTTCGCCTAAGCACTACGACGATATGACCGAGGTGGATTATGGTGGAGGGGGGCACCGCACACGGTTAAGACAATGATCAACTTGTGTGTCTTTGGGGTGCCCCCTCCCCCGTAAATATAGGAGTGGAGGAGGGGAAGGGCCGGCCCTCTCTATGGAGCGCCCTAGGGGAGTCCTACTCCCACTGGGAGTAGGATTCCCCCCTTCCAAGTAGGAGTTGGAGAGGAAGGAAGGAGGAGAGAGGGAGGAAGGAAAGGGGGGCTGCCCCCCTCCCAATTCGGATTGGGCTTGGGGGGGCACGCCCCCTCCTAGGACGCCTCCTCCTCTCTCCCACTAAGGCCCAATAAGGCCCATATACTCCCCGGGGGGTTCCGGTAACCCCCCGGTACTCCGGTAAATGCCCGAACTCACCCGGAACCATTCCGATGTCCAAACATAGTCCTCCAATATATCGATCTTTATGTCTCGACCATTTCGAGACTCCTCGTCATGTCCGTGATCATATCCGGGACTCCGAACTACCTTTGGTACATCAAAACACATAAACTCATAATACCGATCGTCACTGAACGTTAAGCGTGCGGACCCTACGGGTTCGAGAACTATGTAGACATGACCGAGACTCATCTCCGGTCAATAACCAATAGTGGAACCTGGATGCTCATATTGGTTCCTACATATTCTACGAAAATCTTTATCGGTCAAACCGCATAACAACATACATTGTTCCCTTTGTCATCGGTATGTTACTTGCCCGAGATTCGATCGTCGGTATCTCAATACCTAGTTCAATCTCGTTACTGGCAAGTCTCTTTACTCGTTCCATAATGCATCATTCCGCAACTAACTCATTAGTCACAATGCTTGCAAGGCTTATAGTGATGTGCATTACCGAGAGGGCCCAGAGATACCTCTCCGATACCTGGAGTGACAAATCCTAATCTTGATCTATGCCAACTCAACAAACACCATCGGAGACACCTGTAGAGCATCTTTATAATCACCCAGTTACGTTGTGACGTTTGATAGCACACTAAGTGTTCCTCCGGTATTCGGGAGTTGCATAATCTCATAGTCATAGGAACATGTATAAGTTATGAAGAAAGCAATAGCAACAAACTAAACGATCATCGTGCTAAGCTAACGGATGGGTCAAGTCAATCACATCATTCTCTAATGATGTGATCTCGTTTATCAAATGACAACTCTTTGTCCATGGCTGGGAAACTTAACCATCTTTGATTAACAAGCTAGTCAAGTAGAGGCATACTAGTGACACTCTGTTTGTCTATGTATTCACACATGTACTAAGTTTCCGGTTAATACAATTCTAGCATGAATAATAAACATTTATCATGATATAAGGAAATATAAATAACAACTTTATTATTGCCTCTAGGGCATATTTCCTTCAGTCTACCACTTGCACTAGAGTCAATAATCTAGATTACATTGTAATGATTCTAACACCCATGGAGTCTTGGTGCTGATCATGTTTTGCTCGTGAGAGAGGCTTAGTCAATGGGTCTGCAACATTCAGATCCGTATGTATCTTGCAAATCTCTATGTCTCCCTCCTTGACTTGATCGCGGATGGAATTGAAGCGTCTCTTGATGTGCTTGGTTCTCTTGTGAAATCTGGATTCATTGGATCCGATGCACTAGGTATGACACCTAGATTGGATATGAACTCCTTCATCCAGACTCCTTCATTCGCTGCTTCCGAAGCAGCTATGTACTCCGCTTCACACGTAGATCCCGCCACGACGCTCTGCTTGGAACTGCACCAACTGACAGCTCCACCATTCAATAAAAATACGTATCCGGTTTGTGACTTAGAGTCATCCGGATCAGTGTCAAAGCTTGCATCAACGTAACCATTTACGACGAGCTCTTTGTCACCTCCATAAACGAGAAACATATCCTTAGTCCTTTTCAGGTATTTCAGGATATTCTTGACCGCTGTCCAGTGATCCACTCCTGGATTACTTTGGTACCTCCCTGCTAAACTAATAGCAAGGCACACATCAGGTCTGGTACACAACATTGCATACATGATAGAACCTATGGCTGAAGCATAGGGAATGACTTTCATTTTCTCTCTATCTTCTGCAGTGGTCGGGCATTGAGTCTAAATCAACTTCACACCTTGTAACACAGGCAAGAACCCTTTCTTTGCTTGATCCATTTTGAACTTCTTCAAAACTTTGTCAAGGTATGTGCTTTGTGAAAGTCCAATTTAGCGCCTTGATCTATCTCTATAGATCTTGATGCCCAATATATAAGCAGCTTCACCGAGGTCTTTCATTGAAAAATTCTTATTCAAGTATCCTTTTATGCTATTCAAAAATTCAGTATCATTTCCGATCAACAATATGTCATCCACATATAATATCAGAAATGCTACAGAGCTCCCACTCACTTTCTTGTAAATACAGGCTTCTCCAAAAGTCTGTATAAATCCATATGCTTTGAGCACACCATCAAAGCGTATATTCCAACTCCGAGAGGCTTCCACCAGTCCATAAATGGATCGCTGGAGCTTGCACACTTTGTTAGCACCTTTTGGATTGACAAACCTTCTGGTTGCATCATATACAACTCTTCTTTAAGATATGCATTAAGGAATGCAGTTTTGACATCCATTTGCCAAATTACATAATCATAAAATGCGGCAATTGCTAACATGATTCGGACGGACTTAAGCATCTCTACGGGTGAGAAGGTCTCATCATAGTCAACTCCTTGAACTTGTCAAAAACCTTTCGCAACAAGTCGAGCTTTGTAGACAGTAACATTACCGTCTGCGTCAGTCTTCTTCTTGAAGATCCATTTATTGTCTATGGCTTTCAAATCATCGGGCAGGTCAACCAAAGTCCATACTTTGTTCTCATACATGGATCCCATCTAAGATTTCATTGCCTCAAGCCATTTTGTGGAATCTGGGCTCATCATCGCTTCCTCATAGTTCGTAGGTTCGTCATGGTCAAGTAACATGACTTCCAGAACAGGATTACCGTACCACTCTGGTTTGGATCTTACTCTGGTTGACCTACGAGGTTCAGTAGTAACTTGATCAGAAGTTTCATGATCATCATCATTAGCTTCCTCACTTACTGGTGTAGGAATCACTGGAACTGATTTCTGTGATGAACTACTTTCCAATAAGGGAGCAGGTACTGTTACCTCATCAAGTTCTACTTTCCTCCCACTCACTTCTTTCGAGAGAAACTCCTTCTCTAGAAAGGATCCATTCTTAGCAACGAATATCTTGCCTTCGGATCTGTGATAGAAGGTGTACCCAACAGTCTCCTTTGGGTATCCTATGAAGACACATTTTTCCGATTTGGGTTCAAGCTTATCAGGTTGAAGCTTTTTCACATAAGCGTTGCAGCCCCAAACTTTAAGAAACGACAACTTGGGTTTCTTGCCAAACCACAGTTCATAAGGTGTCGTCTCAACGGATTTAGATGGTGCTTTATTTAACGTGAATGCAGCTGTCTCTAAAGCATAAGCCCAAAACGATAGCGGTAAATCAGTGAGAGACATCATAGATCGCACCATATCTAGTAAAGTACGATTACGACATTCGGACACACCATTACACTGTGGTGTTCCAGGTGGTGTGAGTTGCGAAACTATTCCGCATTGTTTCAAATGAAGACCAAACTCGTAACTCAAATATTCTCCTCCACGATCAGATCGTAGAAACTCTATTTTCTTGTTACGATGATTTTCCACTTCACTCTGAAATTCTTTGAACTTTTCAAATATTTCAGACTTATGTTTCATCAAGTAGATATACCCATATCTGCTCAAATCATCTGTGAAGGTAAGAAAATAACGATACCCGCCGCGAGCATCAACATTCATTGGACCGCATACATCAGTATGTATTATTTCCAACAAGTCGGTTGCTCGCTCCATTGTTCCGGAGAACGGAGTCTTAGTCATCTTGCCCATGAGGCATGGTTCGCAAGCATCAAGTGATTCATACTCAAGTGATTCCAAAAGCCCATCAGCATGGAGTTTCTTCATGCGCTTTACACCAATATGACCTAAACGGCAGTGCCACAATTAAGTTGCACTATCATTATTAAATTTATATCTTTTGGTTTCAATACTATGAACATGTGTATCACTACTATCAAGATTTCATAAAAATAGACCACTCATCAAGGGTGCATGACCATAAAAGATATTACTCATATAAATAGAACAACCATTATTCTCTGATTTAAATGAATAACTGTCTCGCATCAAACAAGATCCAGATATAATGTTCATGCTCAACGTTGGCACCAAATAACAGTTATTTAGGTCTAAAACTAATCCCGAAGGTAGATGTAGAGGTAGCGTGCCGACGGCGATCAGATTGACTTTGGAACCATTTTCCACGCGCATCATCACCTCGTCCTTATCCAACCTTCGCTTAATCCGTAGCCCCTGTTTTGAGTTGCACATATTAGCAACAGAACCAGTATCAAATACCCAGGCACTACTGCGAGCATTAGTAAGGTACACATCAATAACATGTATATCAAATATACCTTTCACTTTGCCATCCTTCTTCTCCGCCAAATACTTGGGGCAGTTCCGCTTCCAGTGACCAGTCCCTTTGCAGTAGAAGCACTCAGTCTCAGGCTTAGGTCCAGACTTGGGCTTCTTCACTTGAGCAACAACTTGCTTATTGTTCTTCTTGAAGTTCCCCTTCTTCCCTTTACCCTTTTTCTTGAAGCTGGTGGTCTTGTTGACCATCAACACTTGATGCTCCTTCTTGATTTCTACCTCCGCAGCCGTTAGCATTGCGAAGAGCTCAGGAATTGTCTTATAAATCCCTTGCATATTATAGTTCATCATGAAGCTCTTGTAGCTTGGTGGCAGTGATTGAAGAACTCTGTCAATGACACTATCATCAGGAAGATTAACTCCCAGTTGAGTCAAGTGGTTGTAGTACCCAGACATTCTGAGTATATGTTCACTGACAGAACTATTCTCCTCCATTTTGCAGCTGTAGAACTTATTGGAGACTTCATATCTCTCAATCCGGGCATTTTCTTGAAATATTAACTTCAACTCCTGGAACATCTCATATGCTCCATGACGTTCAAAAAGTCGTTGAAGTCCCGGTTCTAAGCCGTAAAGCATGGCACACAGAACTATCGAGTAGTCATCAGCTTTGCTCTGCCAGACGTTCATAACATCTGGCGTTGCTCCTGCAGCGGGTTTGTCACCTAGTGGTGCTTCCAGGACGTAATTCTTCTGTGCAGCAATGAGGATAATCCTCAAGTTACGGTCCCAGTCCGTGTAGTTGCTACCATCATCTTTCAACTTAGCTTTCTCTAGGAACGCATTAAAATTCAACGGAACAACAGCACGAGCCATCTATCTACAACAACATAGACATGCAAAATAGTATCAGGTACTAAGTTCATGATAAATTAAAGTTCAATTAATCATATTACTTAAGAACTCCCATTTAGATAGACATCCCTCTAATCATCTAAGTGATCACATGATCCATATCAACTAAACCATGTCCGATAATTACGTGAGATGGAGTAGTTTTCAATGGTGAACATCACTATGTTGATCATATCTACTATATGATTCACGTTCGACCTTTCGGTCTCAGTGTTCTGAGGCCATATCTGCATATGCTAGGCTCGTCAATTTTAACCTGAGTATTCTGCATGTGCAAAACTGGCTTGCACCCATTGTATGTGAACGTAGAGCTTATCACACCCGATCATCACGTGGTGTCTCGGCACGACGAACTGTAGCAATGGTGCATACTCAGGGAGAACACTTATACCTTGAAATTTAGTGAGGGATCATCTTATAATGCTACCGCTGAACTAAGCAAAATAAGATGCATAAAGGATAGACATCACATGCAATCAATATAAGTGATATGATATGGCCATCATCATCTTGTGCCTTTGATCTCCATCTCCAAAGCATCGTCATGATCACCATCGTCACGGGCTTGACACCTTGATCTCCATCGAAGCATCGTTGTCGTTTCGCCAACTATTGCTACTACGACTATCGCTACCGCTTAGTGATAAAGTAAAGCAATTACATGGCGATTGCATTTCATACAATAAAGCGACAACCATATGGCTCCTGCCAGTTGCCGATAACTCTGTTACAAAACATGATCATCTCATACAATATAATTTAGCATCATATCTTGACCATATCACATCACAACATGCCCTGCAAATACAAGTTAGACGTCCTCTACTTTGTTGTTGCAAGTTTTAAGTGGCTGCTACGGGCTGAGCAAGAACCATTCTAACCTACACATCAAAAACCACAACGATTTTTCGTCAACTGTGTTGTTTTAACCTTCAACAAGGACCGGGCGTAGTCACACTCGATTCAACTAAAGTTGGAGAAACTGACACCCACTAGCCACCTGTGTGCGAAGCACGTCGGTAGAACCAGTCTCGCGTAAGCGTACGCGTAATGTCGGTCTGAGCTGCTTGATCCAACAATACCGCCGAATCAAAGTATGACATCCTGGTAAGCAGTATGACTATTATCGCCCACAATTCTTTGTGTTCTACTCGTGCATATAACATCTACGCATAGACCTGGCTCGGATGCCACTGTTGGGGAATGCAGTAAATTTAAAAGTTGCATATGCACATGCAAGATCTATCATGGTGATGCATAGCAATGAGAGGGGAGAGTGTAGTCCACGTACCCTCGTAGACAGTAAGAGGAAGCGTTATGACAACGCGGTTGATGTAGTCGAACGTCTTCACGATCCGACCGATCCTAGTACCGAAAGTACGGCACCTCCACGATTTGCACACGTTCGGCTCGGTGACGTCCCACGAACTCTCGATCCAGCTAAGTGTCGAGGGAGAGCTTCATTAGCACGACAGCGTGATGACGGTGATGATGAACCTACCGGCGCAGGGCTTCACCTAAGCACAACGACGATATGACTGAGGTGGATTATGGTGGAGGGGGGCACCACACACGGTTAAGACAATGATCAACTTTTGTGTCTATGGGGTGCCCCCCTCCCCCGTATATAAAGGAGTGGAGGATGGGAAGGGCCGACCCTCTCTATGGAGCGCCCTAGGGGAGTCCTACTCCCACCGGGAGTAGGATTCCCCCCCTTCCAAGTAGGAGTAGGAGAGGAAGGAAGGAGGAGAGAGGGAGGAAGGAAAGGGGGGCCGGCCCCCTCCCAATTCAGATTGGGCTTGGGGGAGCGCGCCCACTCCTAGGCCGCCTCCTCCTCTCTCCCACTAAGGCCCAATAAGGCCCATACACTCCCCGGGGGGTGATAACCCACAAGTATAGGGGATCGCAACAGTTTTCGAGGGTAGAGTATTCAACCCAAATTTATTGATTCGACACAAGGGGAGCCAAAGAATATTCTCAAGTATTAGCAGCTGAGTTGTCAATTCAACCACGCCTGGATAACTTAATATCTGCAGCAAAGTGTTTAGTAGCAAAGTAGTATGGAAGTAACGGTAACAGTGGCAAAGGTAACAGTAGCAATATTGTAGTGATTGTAACAGTGGCAACGGTAAAGTAACTAAGCGAAGAACAATATGGGAAAAGCTCGTAGGCATTGGATCGGTGATGGAGAATTACGCCGGATGCGATTATTCATGCAACAGTTATAACATAGGGTGACACAGAAGTAGCTCCAATTCATGAATGTAATGTAGGCATGTATTTTTCCGAATATAGTCATACGTGCTTATGGAAAAGAACTTGCATGGCATCTTTTGTCCTACCCTCCCGTGGCAGCGGGGTCCTATTGGAAACTAAGGGATATTAAGGCCTCCTTTTAATAGAGTACCGGACCAAAGCATTAACACATAGTGAATACATGAACTCCTCAAACTATGGTCATCACCGGGAGTGGTCCCGATTATTGTCACTTCGGGGTTGCCGGATCATAACACATAGTAGGTGACTATAGATTTGCAAGATAGGATCAAGAACTCACATATATTCATGAAAACATAATAGGTTCAGATCTGAAATCATGGCACTCGGGCCCTAGTGACAAGCATTAAGGATAGCAAAGTCATAGCAACATCAATCTCAGGACATAGTGCATACTAGGGATCAAACCCTAGCAAAACTAACTCGATTACATGATAAATCTCATCCAACCCATCACCGTCCAGCAAGCCTACGATGAAATTACTCACGCACGGCGGTGAGCATCATGAAATTGGTGATGGAGGATGGTTGATGATGACGATGGTGACGGATTCCCCTCTCCGGAGCCCCGAAAGGACTCCAGATCAGCCCTTCCGAGAGAGATTAGGGCTTGGCGGCGGCTCCGTATCGTAAAACGCGATGAATCCTTCTTTCTGATGTTTTTCTCCCCGAACACGAATATATAGAGTTGGAGTTGAGGTCGGTGGAGCACCAAGGGGCCCACGAGGCAGGGGGCGCGCCTCCCACGCTCGTGGACAGGGTGTGGGCCCCCTGGCCTTGATTCTTTCGCCAGTATTTTTTATTATTTCCAAAAATAATCTCCGTGAAGTTTCAGGTCATTCCGAGAACTTTTGTTTCTGCACAAAGATGACACCATGGCAATTCTGCTGAAAACAGCGTCAGTCCGGGTTAGTTCCATTCAAATCATGCAAGTTAGAGTCCAAAACAAGGGCAAAAATGTTTGAAAAGTAGATACGTTGGAGACGTATCAACTCCCCCAAGCTTAAACCTTCGCTTGTCCTCAAGCAATTCAGTTGATAAACTGAAAGTGATAAAGAAAAACTTTTACAAACTCTGTTTGCTCTTGTTGTTGTAAATATGTAAAGCCAACATTCAAGTTTTCAGCAAAGATTATGAACTAACCATATTCACAATAACACTTAGGTCTCATGTTTACTCATGTCAATGACATAATCAACTAGCGAGTAATAATAATAAATCTCGGATGACAACACTTACTCAAAACAATCATGATATGATATAACAAGATGGTATCTCGCTAGCCCTTTCTGAGACCGCAAAACATAAATGCAGAGCACCTTTAAAGATTAAGGACTGACTAGACATTGTAATTCATGGTAAAAGAGATCCAGTCATAGTCATACCCGATATAAACTAATAGTAATGGATGCAAATGACAGCAGTGCTCTCCAGCTGGTGCTTTTTAATAAGAGGGTGATGACTCAACATAAAAGTAAATGGATAGGCCCTTCGCAGAGGGAAGTAGGGATTTGTAGAGGTGCTAGAACTTGATTTTGAAATAGAGATAAATAATATTTTGAGCGGCATACTTTCATTGTCAACATGACAACCGAGAGATGGCGATATCTTCCATGCTACACACATTATAGGCGGTTCCCAAACAGAGTGGTAAAGTTTATACTCCCCCTCCACAACAAACATCAATCCATGGCTTGTCCGAAACAACGGGTGCCTCCAACTAACAACAATCCTGGGTAAGTTTTGTTTGCAATTATTTTGATTTGATTTGCATAAAGCATGGGACTGGGCATCCCGGTGACCAGCCATTTTCTCGTGAGTGAGGAGCGGAGTCCACTCCTCTTGAGAATAACCCGCCTAGCATGTAAGATACAGACAACCCTAGTTGATACATGAGCTATTCGAGCATACAAAACAGAATTTCATTTGAAGGTTTGGAGTTTGGCACATACAAATTTACTTGGAACGGCAGGTAGATACCGCATATAGGAAGGTATAGTGGACTCATATGGAATAACTTTGGGGTTTAAGGAAATGGATGCACAAGCAATATTCCCGCTTAGTACAAGTGAAGGCTAGTAAAAGACTGGGAAGCGATCAACTAGAGAGCGACAACAGTCATGAACATGCATTAAAATTAATGAACATTGAGTGCAAGCATGAGTAGGATATAATCCACCATGAACATAAATATCGTGAAGGCTATGTTGAATTTTGTTTCAACTACATGTGTGAACATGTGCCAAGTCAAGTCACTTAAATCATTCAAAGGAGGATAGCATCCTATCATAACACATAACAAACATTTTAATAGCATGTTGGCACGCAAGGTAAACCATTATAAACTCCTAGCTAATTAAGCATGGCATAAGAAACTATAATCTCTAATTGTCATTGCAAACATGTTTATTCATAATAGGCTGAATCAGGAACGATAAACTAATCATATTTACAAAAATAAGAGAGGTCGAGTTCATACCAGCTTTTCTCATCTCAATCAGTCCATCATATATCGTCATAATTGCCTTTCAGTTGCACGACCGAACGATGTGTATAATAATAATAGTGCACATGCATTGGACTAAGCTGGAATCTGCAAGCATTCAATAAACAGGAGAAGACAAGGCAATATGGGCTCTTGGTTAAATCAACAATAATGTATACAAGAGCCACTCCAACATTTTCATAATGGTCTTCTCCCCACGACCCCAAAGAAAAGAAAAGAAAAGAAATAAAACTATTTACACGGGAAAGCTCCCAACAAGCAAAATAAGAACAGGAAATCTTTTTGTGTTTTCTTTTAATTAATACTACTACAAGCAAGAAACTAAACTAGCTAAAAGCTACAACAATTTTTTTTTGTTTTTTCTTAAGGTTTTTCAAACACACAAGAAGAAAACATAAAAAGGAAAATAAACTAGCATGGATATTACAGTGAGAAAGTATGAGCACCGACAACTAGCATGAGTGTGTGAACATGAATATAATGTCGGTGAGAAATACGTACTCCCCCAAGCTTAGGCTTTTGGCCTAAGTTGGTCTACTACCACGGCTGGCCTGGCGGATATCCGAAGTTGTAACTAGGGTCATACTGAGATGCAGCGGCTATTGCTTCGTGGGCTGCAACTTGGAGGCGAGCTGCCCTCGTCCTCCTCTCGTACTCATTTGCCTCCTCCCTGGTTATGACATATCTCCCCTTTGCCTGAAAGTCAAAGAGAGTAGGAGCAAGGAGGACAATATTGACGGCATGACGCCTGTCAAAGATTAGTCGGTACTGGAGAGGCGGTTCATTCCTCTCAACAAACTGATGGTGAACCATGGCATTAAAATCTAGATAAGAAGGAGGCAATTCCATATCATAATCACGAATAGGTATTCCAAGAAAATTAGCTAGACGGATTGCATAAATTCCGCCAAAGAAATCTCCATTAATTCTATTATTATGCAACCTACGTGCAACAATGGCTCCCAAATTATAATGTTTATCTCCTAACACAACACTCTTGAGAACACTGAGATCAGGGACACACATGTGACATGCTTCATCCTTACCATTGATGCACCTACCTATGAAGAGAGCGAAATAATGTATAGCAGGAAAATGAATGCTCCATATGGTAGCTTGTGTTATATCTCTAGATTCCCCCACAGTTATACTAGCAAGAAAATCTCTAAACTCAGATTTGCGAGGCTCACTAGTGCTACCCCATTGTGGAAGTTTGCAAGCAGTATTAAAATCCTCTAAATCCATAGTATAAGAATTTCAGGACAGTTTGAGAATTGCGTCAAGATGAAAATTCAAACCTTCTCACAAAGGAATCAGTGAGATAGTGGTACTGACGGCACTTATCTTCCTCGAAGCTCACAAGATCAGCGTTACGCACATATGCGTTAAGTTCTTCCCTGATTCCTGCTCGATCCATAAAGTCCTCTGAAGGCCATTCACAAGCCCGCACTTGAGCTTCCCTCGGTGGTTCATCGTCCGCATCGCGTATTGCGGGCCTGGGCCCTTGCTTCCTTGAAGGACCACCTTGGTACATTTTCCAAACATATTTCTTCCTCTGAAAAATTTCTGAAAATTTTAGTAACTCAAAATAAAAGTGAACCAAACTCAACAAAATTGATAGCAACTACTCCTACAAGTGCCTAGAGACTATATCATGCATTAGAACTACTTGGAACCATATAAATTTGACATGCAAGCTCAAGAACAGGGTCACCTAAGCAGCAAAAATATGCAATGAATAAAGCACTAGAACAAAAACTAATTGGACCATTGGAGGAGTCACACACCAAAGATCAATCCCCCAAAGCAGTTTTGTGAGAGGTGCTTTGAGCAAGGAGATCGAAAATGGCCGCAAGATGAGCAAGAACTCATGCTTGAGCTGGTTGGTGATTTTTTTTGGGAGGAAGAAGGAGTGTGTGGTGGTTGGAATAAGTGGAGGGGAGCCACCATGGGCCCACGAGGCAGGGGGCGCGCCCTGGACCCTCGTGGCTAGGTGCTTGCTCCCCCTGCTGTGTTCTCAGTGCCAGATATTCTCAAATATTCCAGAGAAAATCATATTTCAATTTCGGGGCATTTGGAGAACTTTTATTTTCGGGGTATTTTTTTATTGCACGGATAACTCAGAAAACTGACAGAAAATACTATTTTTGCTTTATTTCAACTAAATAACAGAAAGTAAAAGGAGGTACAGAAGGTTGTGCTTTCTAACTTCATCCATCTCATGCTCATCAAAAGGAATCCACTAACAAGGTTGATCAGGTCTTGTTAACAAACTCATTCCGAATTGCATGAAACCGAAGAAATTTCAAATAACACTAGGTTACCTCAACAGGGATATGCACGTCCCCAATAATAATAATATCATATCTCTTTTTGACAATAGGAAGAGGAAATTCAAAACCTCCAAAAATAATCGATGGAATTTTTCCAATAGAGTTTATACTGTGGACTTGAGGTTGTTTCGTCGGAAAGTGTAGCTTATGCTCATTACCATTAACATGAAAAGTGACATTGCCTTTGTTGCAATCAATAACAGCCCCTGCAGTATTCAAAAAGGGTCTTCCAACAATAATAGACATACTATCGTCCTCGGGAATATCAAGAATAACAAAGTCCGTTAAAATAGTAACGTTTGCAACCACAGCAGGCACATCCTCACAAATACCGACAGGTATAGCAGTTGATTTATTAGCCATTTGCAAAGATATTTCAGCAGGTGTCAACTTATTCAAATCAAGTCTACGATATAAAGAGAGAGGCATAACACTAACACCGGCTCCAAGATCACATAAAGCAGTTCTAACATAGTTTCTTTTAATGGAGCACGGTATAGTTGGTACTCCTGGATCTCCAAGTTTCTTTGGTATTCCACCCTTAAAAGTATAATTAGCAAGCATGGTGGAAATTTCAGCTTCCGGTATCTTTCTTTTATTTGTAACAATATCTTTCATATACTTAGCATAAGGATTCATTTTGAGCATATCAGTCAAACGCATACGCAAGAAGATAGGTCTAATCATTTCAGCAAAGTGCTCAAAATCCTCATCATCCTTTTTCTTGGATGGTTTGGGAGGAAAAGGCATGGGTTTCTGAACCCATGGCTCTCTTTCTTTACCATGCTTCCTAGCAACAAAGTCTCTCTTATCATAACGTTGATTCTTTGATTGTGGGTTATCAAGATCAACAGCAGGTTCAATTTCTACATCATTGTCATTGCTAGGTTGAGCATCAACATGAACATCATCATTAGCATTGTCACTAGGTTCATGTTCATTACCAGATTGTGTTTCAGCATTAGAAATAGAAATATCATTGGGATTCTCAAGTGTGTCAGCAACAGGTTCACTAGAAGCATGCAAAGTCCTATCATTTTTCTTTTTCTTCCTCTTAGAAGAAATGGTGCATCTATATTATTTCTCTGAGAATCCTGCTCAATTCTCTTAGGGTGGCCCTCAGGATACAGAGGTTCCTGAGTCACTTTACCCCCTCTAGTTGCAACTCTAATAGCAAAGTCATTATTCTTACTATCCAATGTTGGGGATCGTAGCAGAAATTTAAAATTTTCTACGCATCACCAAGATCAATCTATGGAGTCATCTAGCAACGAGAGAGAGGAGTGCATCTACATACCCTTGTAGATCGCGAGCGGAAGCGTTCAAGAGAACGGGGTTGATGGAGTCGTACTCGTCGTGATCCAAATCACCGATGATCCTAGCGCCGAACGGACGGCACCTCCGCGTTCAACACACGTACGGTTGGGAGAGACGTCTCCTCCTTCTTGATCCAGCAAGGGGAAGGAGAGGTTGATGGAGATCCAGCAGCACGACGGCGTGGTGGTGGAAGCAGCGGGGATCTCGGCAGGGCTTCGCCAAGCTCAGCGAGAGGGAGAGGTGTTATGGGAGGGAGAGGGAGGCGCCAGGGGCTTGGGGTGTGCAGCCCTCCCTCCCCCCCTTTATATAGGGGCCCTGGGGGGCGCCGGCCCCTAGAGATCTAATCTCAAGGGGGGCGGCGGCCAAAGGGGGGACTTGCCCCCCAAGTCAGGTGGGGCGCCCCCCACCCCCACGGTTTCCAACCCTAGGCGTAGGGGGAGGCCCATGGGGGGCGCACCAGCCCACCAAGGGCTGGTTCCCTTCCCACTTCAGCCCATGGGGCCCTCCGGGATAGGTGGCCCCACCCGGTGGACCCTCGGGACCCTTCCGGTGGTCCCGGTACAATACCAGTGACCCCCGAAACTTTCCCGGTGGCCGAAACTGGACTTCCTATATACAAATCTTTACCTCCGGACCATTCCGGAACTCCTCGTGATGTCCGGGATCTCATCCGGGACTCCGAACAACTTTCGGGTTACCGCATACTAATATCTCTACAACCCTAGCGTCACCGAACCTTAAGTGTGTAGACCCTACGGGTTCGGGAGACACGCAGACATGACCGAGACGACTCTCCGGTCAATAACCAACAGCGGGATCTAGATACCCATGTTGGCTCCCACATGCTCCTCGATGATCTCATCGGATGAACCACGATGTCGAGGATTCAAGTAATCCCGTATACAATTCCCTTTGTCAATCGGTACGTTACTTGCCCGAGATTCGATCGTCGATATCCCAATACCTCGTTCAATCTCGTTATCGACAAGTCACTTTACTCGTACCGTAATGCATGATCACGTGACCAACCACTTGGTCACATTGAGCTCATTATGATGATGCATTACCGAGTGGGCCCAGAGATACCTCTCCGTCATACGGAGTGACAAATCCTAGTCTCGATCTGTGCCAACCCAACAGACACTTTCGGAGATACCTGTAGTGTACCTTTATGGCCACCCAGTTTCGTTGTGACGTTTGGCACACCCAAAGCATTCCTACGGTATTCGGGAGTTGCACGATCTCATGGTCTAAGGAAATGATACTTGACATTAGAAAAGCGTTAGCAAACGAACTACACGATCTAGTGCTATGCTTAGGATTGGGTCTTGTCCATCACATCATTCTCCTAATGATGTGATCCCGTTATCAATGACATCCAATGTCCATGGTCAGGAAACCGTAACCATCTATTGATCAACGAGGTAGTCAACTAGAGGCTCACTAGGGACATGTTATGGTCTATGTGTTCACACATGTATTACGATTTCTGGATAACACAATTATAGCATGAACAATAGACAATTATCATGAACAAGGAAATATAATAATAACCATTTTATTATTGCCTCTAGGGCATATTTCCAACAGCCTCCCACTTGCACTAGAGTCAATAATCTAGTTACATTGTGATGAATCGTACACCCATAGAGTTCTGGTGTTGATCATGTTTCGCTCGTGGAAGAGGTTTAGTCAACGGATCTACGACATTCAAATCCGTATGCACTTTACAAATATCTATGTCTCCATTTTGAACATTTTCACGAATGGAGTTGAAGCGACGCTTGATGTGCCTATTCTTCTTGTGAAACCTGGGCTCCTTGGCAAGGGCAATAGCTCTAGTGTTGTCACAGAAGAGAGTCATCGGCCCCGATGCATTGGGAATAACTCCTAGGTCGGCAATGAACTCCTTCATCCAGATTGCTTCATGTGCTGCCTCCCAGGCTGCCATGTACTCCGCTTCACATGTAGATCCCGCCACGACGCTTTGCTTGCAACTGCACCAGCTGACTGCCCCACCATTCAAAATATACACGTATCCGGTTTGTGACTTAGAGTCATCCAGATCTGTGTCGAAGCTAGCATCGACGTAACCCTTTACGACGAGCTCTTCATCACCTCCATAAACGAGAAACATATCCTTAGTCCTTTTCAGGTACTTCAGGATATTCTGGACCGCTGTCCAGTGTTCCATGCCGGGATTACTTTGGTACCTTCCTACCAAACTTACGGCAAGGTTTACATCAGGTCTGGTACACAGCATGGCATACATAATAGACCCTATGGCCGAGGCATAGGGGACGACACTCATCTTTTCTCTATCTTCTCCCGTGGTCGGGCATTGAGCCGTGCTCAATCTAACACCTTGCAATACAGGCAAGGACCCCTTCTTGGACTGATCCATATTGAACTTCTTAAATATCTTGTCAAGGTATGTGCTTTGCGAAAGACCTATGAGGCGTCTCGGTCTATCTCTATAGATCTTGATGCCTAATATGTAAGCAGCTTCTCCAAGGTCCTTCATTGAAAAACACTTATTCAAGTAGGCCTTTATACTTTCCAAGAATTCTATATCATTTCCCATCAATAGTATGTCATCCACATATAATAAGAGAAATGCTATAGAGCTCCCACTCACTTTCTTGTAAACACAGGCTTCTCCATAAGTCTGCGTAAACCCAAACGCTTTGATCATCTCATCAAAGCGAATGTTCCAACTCCGAGATGCCTGCACCAGCCCATAGATTGAGCGCTGGAGCTTGCATACTTTGTTAGCATTCTTAGGATCGACAAAACCTTCCGTCTGCATCATATACAATTCTTCCTTAAGAAAACCGTTAAGGAATGCCGTTTTGACGTCCATTTGCCATATCTCATAACCGTAGAATGCGACAATTGCTAACATGATTCTGACGGACTTCAGCTTCGCTACGGGTGAGAAGGTCTCATCGTAGTCAACTCCTTGAACTTGTCGATAACCCTTAGCGACAAGTCGAGCTTTATAGATGGTAACATTTCCATCCGCGTCCGTCTTCTTCTTAAAGATCCATTTATTTTCTATCGCTCGCCGATCATCGGGCAAGTCTGTCAAAGTCCATACTTTGTTTTTATACATGGATCCTATCTCGGACTGCATGGCTTCAAGCCATTTGTTGGAATCTGGACCCACCATTGCTTCTTCATAGTTCGAAGGTTCACCGTTGTCCAACAACATGATTTCCAGAACAGGGTTGCCGTACCACTCTGGTGCGGAACGTGTCCTTGTGGACCTACGAAGTTCAGTGGTAACTTGATCATGATCGTCATCATTAACTTCCTCTCTAGTCGGTGTAGGCACCACAGAAACATTTTCTTGTGCTGTGCTACTTTCTGGTTCGAGAGGGGTCATCTCATCAAGTTCCACTTTCCTCCCACTTACTTCTTTCGAGAGAAAGTCTTTCTCCAGAAAGGACCCGTTCTTGGCAACGAAGATCTTGCCTTCGGATCTGAGGTAGAAGGTATACCCAATGGTTTCCTTAGGGTATCCTATGAAGACGCATTTTTCCGACTTGGGTTCGAGCTTTTCAGGTTGAAGTTTCTTGACATAAGCATCGCATCCCCAAACTTTAAGAAACGACAGCTTAGGTTTCTTTCCAAACCATAATTCATATGGTGTCGTCTCAACGGATTTCGACGGAGCCCTATTTAAAGTGAATGCGGCAGTCTCTAAAGCATAACCCCAGAATGATAGCGGTAGATCGGTAACAGACATCATAGATCGCACCATATCCAATAGAGTGCGATTACGACGTTCGGACACACCATTACGCTGAGGTGTTCCAGGCGGCATGAGTTGTGAAACAATTCCACATTTCCTTAAGTGTGTGCCAAATTCGTGACTCAAATATTCCCCTCCACGATCTGATCGTAAGAACTTTATTTTCCTGTCACGTTGATTCTCAACCTCACTCTGAAATTCCTTGAACTTTTCAAAGGTCTCAGACTTGTGTTTCATTAAGTAGACATACCCATATCTACTCAAGCCATCAGTGAGGGTGAGAACATAACGATAGCCACCGCAAGCCTCAACGCTCATTGGACCGCACACATCATTATGTATGATTTCCAATAAGTTGGTTGCTCGCTCCATTGTTCTGGAGAACGGAGTCTTGGTCATTTTGCCCATGAGGCATGGTTCGCACGTGTCAAATGATTCATAATCAAGAGACTCCAAAAGTCCATCTGCATGGAGTTTCTTCATGCGTTTGACACCAATGTGACCAAGGCGGCAGTGCCACAAGTATGTGGGATTATCATTATCAACCTTACATTTCTTGGCATTCACACTATGAATATGTGTAACATCACGTTCGAGATTCATTAAGAATAAACCATTGACCAGCGGGGCATGACCATAAAACATATCTCTCATATAAATAGAACAACCATTATTCTCGGATTTAAATGAGTAGCCATGTCGCATTAAATGAGATCCAGATACAATGTTCATGCTCAAAGCTGGCACTAAATAACAATTATTGAGGTTTAAAACTAATCCCGTAGGTAAATGTAGAGGTAGCGTGCCGACGGCGATCACATCGACCTTGGAACCATTCCCGACGCGCATCGTCATCTCGTCCTTCGTCAGTCTCCGCTTATTTCGCAGCTCCTGCTTTGAGTTACAAATATGTGCAACCGCACCGGTATCAAATACCCAGGAGCTACTACGAGCGCTGGTTAGCTACACATCAATAACATGTATATCACATATACCTTTGGTATTGCCGACCTTCTTATCCGCTAAGTACTTGGGGCAGTTCCGCTTCCAGTGACCGTTTCCCTTGCAATAAAAGCACTCAGTCTCAGGCTTAGGTCCATTCTTTGTCTTCTTCCCGGCAGCTTGCTTACCGGGCGCGGCAACTCCCTTGCCGTCTTTCTTGAAGTTCTTCTTACCCTTGCCTTTCTTGAACTTAGTGGTTTTATTCACCATCAACACTTGATGTTCCCTTTTGATCTCCACATCTGCTGATTTCAGCATTGAATATACCTCAGGAATGGTCTTTTCCATCCCCTGCATATTGAAGTTCATCACAAAGCTCTTGTAGCTAGGTGGGAGCGACTGAAGGATTCTGTCAACGACCGCGTCATCCGGGAGATGAACTCCCAGCTGAGACAAGCGGTTGTGCAACCCAGACATTTTGGGTATGTGTTCGCTGACGGAACTATTCTCCTCCATCTTACAACTGTAGAACTTGTCGGAGACTTCATATCTCTCGACCCGGGCATGAGCTTGGAAAACCATTTTCAGCTCTTGGAACATCTCATATGCTCCGTGCTGCTCAAAACGTTTTTGGAGCCCCGGTTCTAAGCTGTAAAGCATGCCGCACTGAACCAGGGAGTAATCATCACTACGCGACTGCCAAGCGTTCAGAACATCTTGAGTTGCTGGGAAAACAGGTGCATCACCTAGCGGTGCTTCAAGGACATATGCTTTCTTGGCAACTATGAGGATAATCCTCAGGTTACGGACCCAGTCCGTGTAGTTGCTACCATCGTCTTTCAGCTTGGTTTTCTCTAGGAACGCGTTGAAGTTGAGGGCAACATTAGCGTGGGCCATTTGATCTACAAGACATATTGTAAAGATTTTTAGACTAAGTTCATCTAATCAAATTATTAACGTACTCCCACTCAGACAGACATCCCTCTAGTCATCTAAGTGATACATGATCCGAGTCAACTAGGCCGTGTCCGATCATCACGTGAGACGGACTAGTCATCATCGGTGAACATCTTCATGTTGATCGTATCTGCTATACGACTCATGTTCGACCTTTCGGTCTCTTGTGTTCCGAGGCCATGTCTGTACATGCTAGGCTCGTCAAGTCAACCTAAGTGTATTGCGTGTGTAAATCTAGCTTACACCCGTTGTATGTGAACGTTAGAACCTATCACACCCGATCATCACGTGGTGCTTCGGAACAACGAACTTTCGCAACGGTGCATAGTTAGGGGGAACACTTTCTTGAAATTTTAGCGAGGGATCATCTAATTTATGCTACCGTCGTTCTAAGCAAATAAGATATAAAACATGATAAACATCACATGCAATCAAATAGTGACATGATATGGCCAATATCATTTTGCTCCTTTTGATCTCCATCTTCGGGGCGCCATGTTCATCATCGTCACCGGCATGACACCATGATCTCCATCATCATGATCTCCATCATCGTGTCTTCATGAAGTTGTCTCGCGAACTATTACTTCTACTACTATGGCTAACGGTTAGCAATAAAGTAAAGTAATTACATGACATTCCAGTTGACACGCAGGTCATAAATAAATTAAGACAACTCCTATGGTTACTGCCGGTTGTCATACTCATCGACATGCAAGTCGTGATTCCTATTACAAATCAGCCATTTGCAAAGATATTTCAGCAGGTGTCAACTTATTCAAATCAAGTCTACGATATAAAGAGAGAGGCATAACACTAACACCGGCTCCAAGATCACATAAAGCAGTTCTAACATAGTTTCTTTTAATGGAGCACGGTATAGTTGGTACTCCTGGATCTCCAAGTTTCTTTGGTATTCCACCCTTAAAAGTATAATTAGCAAGCATGGTGGAAATTTCAGCTTCCGGTATCTTTCTTTTATTTGTAACAATATCTTTCATATACTTAGCATAAGGATTCATTTTGAGCATATCAGTCAAACGCATACGCAAGAAGATAGGTCTAATCATTTCAGCAAAGTGCTCAAAATCCTCATCATCCTTTTTCTTGGATGGTTTGGGAGGAAAAGGCATGGGTTTCTGAACCCATGGCTCTCTTTCTTTACCGTGCTTCCTAGCAACAAAGTCTCTCTTATCATAACGTTGATTCTTTGATTGTGGGTTATCAAGATCAACAGCAGGTTCAATTTCTACATCATTGTCATTGCTAGGTTGAGCATCAACATGAACATCATCATTAGCATTGTCACTAGGTTCATGTTCATTACCAGATTGTGTTTCAGCATTAGAAATAGAAATATCATTGGGATTCTCAAGTGTGTCAGCAACAGGTTCACTAGAAGCATGCAAAGTCCTATCATTTTTCTTTTTCTTCCTCTTAGAAGAAATGGGTGCATCTATATTATTTCTCTGAGAATCCTGCTCAATTCTCTTAGGGTGGCCCTCAGGATACAAAGGTTCCTGAGTCACTTTACGCCCTCTAGTTGCAACTCTAATAGCAAAGTCATTATTCTACTATCCAATGTTGGGGATCGTAGCAGAAATTTAAAATTTTCTACGCATCACCAAGATCAATCTATGGAGTCATCTAGCAACGAGAGAGAGGAGTGCATCTACATACCCTTGTAGATCGCGAGCGGAAGCGTTCAAGAGAACGGGGTTGATGGAGTCGTACTCGTCGTGATCCAAATCACCGATGATCCTAGCGCCGAACGGACAGCACCTCCGCGTTCAACACACGTACGGTTGGGAGAGACGTCTCCTCCTTCTTGATCCAGCAAGGGGAAGGAGAGGTTGATGGAGATCCATCAGCATGACGGCGTGGTGGTGGAAGCAGCGGGGATCTCGGCAGGGCTTCGCCAAGCTCGGCGAGAGGGAGAGGTGTTATGGGAGGGAGAGGGAGGCGCCAGGGGCTTGGGGTGCATAGCCCTCCCTCCCCCCCTTTATATAGAGGCCCTGGGGGGCGCCGGCCCCTAGAGATCTAATCTCAAGGGGGGGCGGCGACCAAAGGGGGGACTTGCCCCCCAAGTTAGGTGGGGCGCCCCCCACCCCCAGGGTTTCCAACCCTAGGCGCAGGGGAGGCCCATGGGGGGCGCACCAGCCCACCAGGGGCTGGTTCCCTTCCCACTTCAGCCCATGGGGCCCTCCGGGATAGGTGGCCCCACCCGGTGGACCCCCGGGACCCTTCCGGTGGTCGCGGTACAATACCGGTGACCCCCGAAACTTTCCCGGTGGCCGAAACTGGACTTCCTATATACAAATCTTTACCTCCGGACAATTCCGGAACTCCTCGTGATGTTCGGGATCTCATCCAGGACTCCAAACAACTTTCGGGTTACCGCATACTAATATCTCTACAACCCTAGCGTCACCGAACCTTAAGTGTGTAGACCCTACGGGTTCGGGAGACACGCAGACATGACCGAGACGACTCTCCGGTCAATAACCAATAGCGGGATCTGGATACCCATGTTGGCTCCCACATGCTCCTCGATGATCTCATCGGATGAACCACGATGTCGAGGATTCAAGTAATCCCGTATACAATTCCCTTTGTCAATCGGTACGTTACTTGCCCGAGATTCGATCGTTGGTATCCCAATACCTCGTTCAATCTCGTTATCGACAAGTCACTTTACTCGTACCGTAATGCATGATCCCGTGACCAACCACTTGGTCACATTGAGCTCATTATGATGATGCATTACCAAGTGGGCCCAGAGATACCTCTCCGTCATACGGAGTGACAAATCCCAGTCTCGATTTGTGCCAACCCAACAGACACTTTCGGAGATACCTGTAGTGTAACTTTATGGCCACCCAGTTTTGTTGTGACGTTTGGCACACCCAAAGCATTCCTACGGTATCCGGGAGTTGCACGATCTCATGGTCTAAGGAAATGATACTTGAGATTAGAAAAGCTTTAGCAAACGAACTACACGATCTAGTGCTATGCTTAGGATTTGGTCTTGTCCATCACATCATTCTCCTAATGATGTGATCCCGTTATCAATGACATCCAATGTCCATGGTCAGGAAACCGTAACCATCTATTGATCAACGAGCTAGTCAACTAGAGGCTCACTAGGGACATGTTATGGTCTATGTGTTCACACATGTATTACGATTTCCGGATAACACAATTATAGCATGAACAATAGACAATTATCATGAACAAGGAAATATAATAATAACCATTTTATTATTGCCTCTAGGGCATATTTCCAACATCCAATTCATTGAGCAAATCATTCTGAGCTTTAAGTACTTGTTCTACTTGAGTGGTGACCATAGAGGCATGTTTACTAATAAGTTTAAGTTCACCTTTAACTCTAGACATATAATCACTCAAGTGTTCAATCATATAAGCATTGTATTTTAATTGTCTTCCAAAATAAGCATTGAAATCTTCTTGCTTAACCATAAAATTATCAAACTCATCTAGGCATTGGCTAGCAAACTTAGTAGGAGGGATTTCAGCTTTATCATATCTATAGAGAGAATTTACCTTTACTACCCGTGTCGGGTTATCAAGACCATGTATTTCTTCAACAGGAGGTAGATTAAGACCATGTATTTCTTCAACAGGAGGTAAATTCTTAACATCTTCAGCTTTTATACCTTTTTCTTTCATAGATTTCTTTGCCTCTTGCATATCTTCAGGACTGAGAAATAGAATACCCCTTTTCTTCGAAGTTGGCTTAGGAGTTGGTTCAGGAAGTGTCCAATTATTTTCATTTGTCAACATTTTATTCAATAGAATTTCAGCTTGATCAACAGTTCTTTCCCTGAAAACACAACCAACACAACTATCCAGGTGGTCTCTGGAAGCATCGGTTAGTCCATTATAAAAGATATCAAGTATTTCATTTTTCTTAAGAGGATGATCAGGCAAAGCATTAAGTAATTGGAGAAGCCTCCCCCAAGCTTGTGGGAGACTCTTCTTCAATTTGCAAAAAATTATATATTTCCCTTAAAGCAGCTTATTTCTTATGAGCAGGGAAATATTTAGCAAAGAAGTAATAAATCATATCCTGGGGACTACGCACACAACTAGGATCAAGAGAATTAAACCATATCTTAGCATCACCCTTTAATGAGAACGGAAATATTTTAAGGATATAATAGTAGCGAGTTTTCTCATCATTAGTGAACAGGGTGGCTATATCACTTAATTTAGTAAGATGTGCCACAATAGTTTCAGATTCATAGCCATAAAAAGGATCAGATTCAACCAAAGTAATTATATCAGGATCAATAGAGAAATCATAATCCTTATCAGTAACAAAGATAGGTGAAGTAGCATAAGCAGGATCATATTTCATTCTAGCATTCAGAGATTTTTGTTTCAGCTTAGCTAATAATTTCTTAAGATCACTTCTATCATTGCAAGCAAGAAAGTCTCTAGCAGTTTCTTCATCCATAAGATAACCCTCAGGCACAACAGGCAATTCATATCTAGGGGGAGAATCTTCATCATCACTTTCATCAATATTACCAGTTGTTCATCAAGAAATTCACCAAGTGGCACAGTAGTATCAAGCATAGAAGTAGTTTCATCATAAGTATCATGCATAGCAGAAGTGGCATCATCAATAACATGCGACATATCAGAATTAATAGCAGAATTAGGTTTAGGTGTCGCAAGCTTACTCAAAATAGAAGGTGAATCAAGTGCAGAGCTAGATGGCAGTTCCTTACCTCCCCTCGTAGTTGAGGGATAAATTTTAGTTTTCTCGTATTTCAAGTTCTTCATAGTGACCAGCAGATATAAATCCCAAGTGACTCAAAGAATAGAGTTATGCTCCCCGGCAACGGCGCCAGAAAATAGTCTTGACAACCCACAAGTATAGGGGATCGCAACAGTTTTCGAGGGTAGAGTATTCAACCCAAATTTATTGATTCGACACAAGGGGAGCCAAAGAATATTCTCAAGTATTAGCAGCTGAGTTGTCAATTGAACCACACCTGGATAACTTAATATCTGCAGCAAAGTGTTTAGTAGAAAAGTAGTATGGAAGTAACGGTAACAGTGGCAAAGGTAACAGTAGCAATATTGTAGTGATTGTAACAGTGGCAACGGTAAAGTAACTAAGCGAAGACCAATATGTGAAAAGCTCATAGGCATTGGCACAGAACTAGCTCCAATTCATCAATGTAATGTAGGCATGTATTCCGAATATAGTCATACGTGCTTATGGAAAAGAACTTGCATGATATCTTTTGTCCTACCCTTCCGTGGCAGCGGGGTCCTATTGGAAACTAAGGGATATTAAGGCCTCCTTTTAATAGAGTACCGGACCAAAGCATTAACACATAGTGAATATATGAACTCCTTAAACTATAGTCATCACCGGGAGTGGTCCCGATTATTGTCACTTCGGGGTTGCCGGATCATAACACATAGTAGGTGACTATAGACTTGCAAGATATATAGGATCAAGAACTCGCATATATTCATGAAAATATAATAGGTTCAGATCTGAAATCATGGCACTCGGGCCCTAGTGACAAGCATTAAGCATAGCAAAGTCATAGCAACATCAATCTCAGAACATAGTGGATACTAGGGATCAATCCCTAACAAAACTAACTCGATTACATGATAAATCTCATCCAACCCATCACCGTCCAGCAAGCCTACGATGAAATTAATCACGCACGGCGGTGAGCATCATGAAATTGGTGATGGAGGATGGTTGATGATGACGATGGCGACGGATTCCCCGCTCCGGAGCCCCGAAAGGACTCCAGATCAGCCCTCCCGAGAGAGATTAGGGCTTGGCGGCGGCTCCGTATCGTAAAACACGATGAATCCTTCTCTCTGATTTTTTTCTCCCCGAACACGAATATATAGAGTTGGAGTTGAGGTCGGTGGAGCACCAGGGGGGGCACGAGGCAGGGGGGCGCGCCCAGGGGGGCAGGCGCGCCTCCCACCCTCGTGGACAGGGTGTGGGTCATTCCGCCAGTATTTTTATTATTTCCAAAAATAATCTCCGTGAAGTTTCAGGTCATTCCGAGAACTTTTGTTTCTGCACAAAGATAACACCATGGCAATTCTGCTGAAAACAGCGCCAGTCCGGGTTAGTTCCATTCAAATCATGCAAGTTAGAGTCCAAAACAAGGGCAAAAGTGTTTAGAAAAGTAGATACGTTGGAGACGTATCAGGGGGTTCCGGTAACCCCCCGGTACTCCGGTAAATGCCCGAACTCACCCAGAACCATTCCGATGTCCAAACATAGTCATCCAATATATCGATCTTTATGTCTCGACCATTTCGAGACTCTTCGTCATGTCCGTGATCATATCCGGGACTCCGAACAACCTTCGGTACATCAAAACACATAAACTCATAATATGTAGACATTACCGAGACTCATCTACGGTCAATAACCAATAGTGGAACCTGGATTCTCATATTGGTTCCTACATATTCTACGAAGATCTTTATCGGTCAAACCGCATAACAACATACGTTGTTCCCTTTGTCATCGGTATGTTACTTGCCCGAGATTCGATCGTCGGTATCTCAATACCTAGTTCAAACTCGTTACCGGCAAGTCTCTTTACTCGTTCCGTAATGCATCATCCCGCAACTAACTCATTAGTCACAATGCTTGCAAGGCTTATAGTGATGTGCATTACCGAGAGTGCCCAGAGATACCTCTCCGATACTCGGAGTGACAATCCTAATCTTGATTTATGACAACTCAACAAACACCATCGGAGACACCTGTAGAGCATCTTTATAATCACCCAGTTACGTTGTGACGTTTGATAGCACACTAAGTGTTCCTCCGGTATTCGGGAGTTGCATAATCTCATAGTGATCGGAACATGTATAAGTTATGAAGAAAGCAATAGCAACAAACTAAACGATCATCGTGTTAAGCTAACGGATGGGTCAAGTCAATCACATCATTCTCTAATGATGTGATCTCGTTTATCAAATGACAACTCTTTGTCCATGGCTAGGAAACTTAACCATCTTTGATTAACGAGCTAGTTAAGTAGAGGCATACTAGTGACACTCTGTTTGTCTATGTATTCACACATGTTCTAAGTTTCCGGTTATACAATTCTAGCATGAATAATAAACATTTATCATGATATAAGAAAATATAAATAACAACTTTATTATTGCCTCTAGGGCATATTTCCTTCACTTATATGACTGTGTTCTTTGCCGGCATGTTTATTTGTGTGCGTGCATTGATTTTGACTGTGAATTCTATCTATGCAGAGGACGGGTGTGTACTCATTGTGTTTGTATCTGCTTGATGCTTCATTTTAAGTCAATAAAATCCAATTTAGTCAAAAAAATAGAGTATACGGTGCAATTACTGAAACACCATTAGAGAAGATGGTAATGGCAGAACGTTGACAAGTTTTCTCTGCGGGTATATGCTTTCTCAGCTCATTGGTCGATTTTTCATATTCATCGAGATTCGAAAAAACTAATAGTGTGGTTTTCACTTTTGATGGATGAGCATGAGAGCGAGCTCGGGAGTGAGTCGTGGAAACTGATAATTCTACTAGTTCCAGTATGTGACAATGCATTGACTGTTAGCCTCGGCATCAAGATTGGTGTGGCGAGTCCGGGTAGTGAAACGTTTTGCTGAAGGTATGCATACAAACAAAAGGCATGCATTTTAGTTTGGTGGTGAAAATTTGAATTGCTGATAACTTCTGAACCAAATTTTTATTTTAAAACTTTTTCTAAATTTGAATTCACGTCAATATGACCTTTAAAACAAGAATAATGTTGGATACATTTTGACTAGTTTGAATTTATTGTTTAAATCATATTTCAATTCCACTTATGTAACAAACTAGTTTCACTTGTTCGAAAATACTAATTTCACTCATTTTAAATAACTGATTTCACTAAATTCAAAAAATATATTCATTTCACCCGATTTCACTTATTTCATAATCATTATATTTTCCAGCATATTTTTTTACGATGTTCACTATCTCGAAAAAGTGATTTTGACTGTTTCAAAAGACTCAACTTAATTATTTCACTCATATAATTTTTTTCACTCGATTCAAAAAATGATTTCTCTCATTTCAAAAAACTAATTTCACTCATTAAGAAAACAGATTTCACTATTTAAAAGAAACTAATTGCAGTCATTTCCAAAACTGATTTCACTCATTTAAAAAAAGTGGATTTCACCCATTTCAAAAAAGCATATTTGAAATTTTTTATGTAACTCCTGTGATTTCACTCCTTGATTTTTTATGAAATATGACAAATTAAAATAAATGACATAAGCCTAGTATCAAAATGTGAAAATGTTATGCACTCACTTGGAAAAGTGATTTTGTTCATTTCAAAAAGCGATTTCACGCATTTCGGAAAACCGTATTTCACTCAATTCTGGAACACTGATTTCAGTTAGTTTGGAAAATTAATTTTCTCTAATTTTGAACCAACTTCACATATTTTGATTGATTTAAAAAAATCTTTTTCAGTTATATTTCACAAATATCAGATTCACACACTTAAGTAACCTGCTTCGCAAATAAACATTTTTACAAAAAAAGGTGAGTGAAATAAGTGGATCAAAATTTAAATGTGTTTGAAATGTAGCACCAAAGGTTTCAAATATAAAAAATCAAAAATGAAATTACACTTTAAAATATATGAACGATTGAAACTTTATTTTACGGGAAATGAATGATTACTGACAAAGAGAAAATAAAAATATGGGTTTGTAAGGAGGGCAAGTACAGAGAGTGAATGTCTCATATTATGTACTTGAGATGGAAAAAAAAGAGAGATGGGGACCATGCATGCATCCTTTCATAAGAAAAATACCAACGTGCAAAATTAGGAAAGGAATCAAATACAACAGAGAGATTAGGATACTTCACGAGGTGTCGTCCACTCATTGGCTCCCGGGTGCCGCTAGAAATGTTTGCGGTGAGGCGTGACTGAATTGCTACGTCAGTGGGCCGAATGGGGGAGTCAGACGGATGGGCGCACGAATCAGGCCCAGTTCCTCTCAGAGAAGAAAAAAGATGTGCCGCGTTGGTTCGCCACGTCGGTAAGTCCAAAACGAATCCGATGGGTGCACCAACACGTACGTATATCATCCAACCTCTCTTCAGGTCACGGCTCCTCTCAATCGTGTGCCGCCCGGTCTCTTCTCGACCAAACACTATGGAGCCGCCGCGCCGCACCAAGCGCCCCGCCGGGGACGGCGACGACGATGTGGAGGCGGCCGCCGAAGCACGACGCTACTACGGTGCCGCGCCCTACGACTTCCTCGACGATGACGATCTCGATGGCGTCTCCTCGCAAGGCACCGGCGGCGACATCGGGTTCCAGGACGAGAGCGACAGCTTCGGGGAGCACGCGGCGCGAGGAGGCACCAAGGAGGAGGCCTGGCTGGGCGCCACCGACGTCGACGGCGAGTCCCCCGGCCCCTCCACCATGACGAAGCGCGCGAGGAAGGCCCTGGAGAGGCAGGAGGAGGACGAGCGGATCCTCGAGGGCGTCGTCGCCTCCCGCGCCGTCTTCGACATCAAGAAGCGGATCGCCGGCCTCCTCCAGCCCGGCGAGACGGCCCCGCGCGCGCTGCGGAGGCTCAAGGGAGATAAACGTGGCGGGGGGAAGGGGATGGACGAGGCGGCGCGGTGCGCGTTCGACGAGCTGATGGACGCCTCCGCGGAGCTCGTGCGGCGCGGCGACCTCGACGCGTACACGGACGACCGCGAGGCCTTTGAGCGCGGCGCCTGGGACTACGAGCACGCGCGTTGCCGTCGCCGCCTGGCGCGTGAGGCTCCAGAAGACGACGAAGCTGACCAACAGACCGCCGCCGTGACCCGTGACAGTTACGTCGACATGTTCGGAGACGACACTGTCGGCGCCGGCTCGAAGACCACGGCGGAATTGTCAAGTGGACACGCAGCTAATTCTGAACAGCCTGCAGCGCAGCTTGATGCTTCGAGTGTGGCGGCGGCGGCGGAGGAAGCCGGCGGCGTCGTGGGCTGGGACTACGTGTACGATCCGTCGTCGGGCTACTACTACAGCGGCAGCACAGGGTACTACTACTACGACGCCGCGTCCGGGTCCGCGTCCACTGGCACATGATTCTCCTACGACGTCGACGACGAGACCAGCAGTACTCACGTCGGAATGTAGGGGCGCAGTGCTGCAAATGTTTGGCTGATCGTGTAGTGATTTTGACGTTTGCTTTTGGGAACAGTTGATTTCGAACCTTGAACTCTCGTGGACGATTACTGTGCTACTGTTGTCTGAGCTCTCTGTCTTGTTTGCCCAGATTGGATGTGGTCTTCGTCAGATCAGCTTTCCAAGTTCAAAGTGACCGTGGTTTCGGTAGCGTCTACAGAATTTCACCTGGCAGTACCTCTGTTGTATGCTATGTCTAGTTTTGGTTACTTTAACATGGATGTTAGAGCATCTCCAACAGCCGCCCATTGCCCGGCGCCTAAAAATTAGGTTTACAGCGTGCAAGTAGTTTTTTTTAGGGCGCTAGAAGACGTTTGCTCCAACAAACGCTGTAAAATATGCTGCGCGCGCGAGTCCAGCAGTCCCAATCAAGCGGTCCCATCTGCAGCAGCCCAGAGTTTGCAGCGCGCGCGACCGGACGGACTAAATATACTGCGAGCGATGCCTTTTTAATGCGCGCGCTGCATTAGTTATAGCGCGCGCAGTTTTTGTGCGGCTGCTAGAGACTCCAAAGCAGTTTTTATACCGCGTGTCGCTTATATAGCGCTTCTGTTGGAGATGCTCTTAGTGCTCCCTTCCTAACAACTGGGTGTCGGTCATCAGATGAGCTTTGGGAACTCAAAATGCTGGTGGTTTCATAGCTCGCAGATAGATGCGATCCCCTTGCGGACAAGATGACGCGTGACAATCTACAGAATTCACTTGGCCGTGGCCATGTGTATGTTGTTCTTGTTTTAATGCTACTTATAGCCTCGGTTACCGTAACATCAATGTTGTTGTTCCCTGCCTAACTGAACATGACAATAAAATTAACAGTTCCAGTCAATCTGTGGCTGTATATCTGCTATTCGTTTTAATTTGCCAGTACAAATGCTGCACCCGTTATTTTCAACATATTTTACGCTAAGATGGTAGACTACGCCCGGACTTGAAAACTGGCCCCGATATTACTAGCCAAGGCCCAAGGCCCATTTCAGCAGCCCATATTAGGGTGCAAAATCTGATGCAAAACAAGAAAAATTAAAGCCCCACTTACTGTTTGAAATCAAATTTAAACAGCTCTCCCCATAGAAACTGCCCGAGGAGTCAAGGGGAACATGATGTGAGGATGGGGACTGGAGTAGGACAATAGTATAACGACCCTAATATCTGGGAAAGCCCCCCCGGGGAAGGGGTGCAACGAACAATTTGATCACCAAGTATGGTAGGAACCAGTGAATGAAAAGGTTCACTGCGGGATCCTCCCCAGCGCGAACCCCCTAGATGCAAACCCAACTTAATCTTTCGGCTATCACTAATGAAGCGTCACGTGCAGGAGGAAAACAAAGGCGAAAAATGGCCCAGGTTATATAGCCCTTATAAAAGGTAGTAGGCCTATCGTCCCAGAGAAGAAGAAAAAAAGAAATCATTCAAAGAAACTGCCATGATACAAATATAAAAAATGCAATCCTATGTTTTTTATTTGTCTAAAAAACCACATAAAAATATATGTGTTATCCCTGATATGTATATCAAAAAAAGTTTGCCAAAGTGAAGACAAAACGATATTTTAGCTAAAAATGCCATTGTGTGGGAATCATACATGGAATTTAAAAAAAATATATGAAATTGCCATGATCAATATAAGGAAAATTCCATGACATTAAAAATAATAATGCCATGATGCAAAAAATATTTTGAAAATCCATGCTTGTATTTTCAAAAATAAAAATGTCATGCCAATAAATAATTATCATGCTATAGATGAAAATTTTCACATGCTCTTAATAAAAAATGTCATGCTCTTAAACAATATAAAAATGCCATGATCTTAATAATAAACATGCCATGTCATAAACATGAATGGAAAATTCCGTGACATCATAAAACAATTGCCATGTTTTTGAGGGAACAATGCCATGTCTTTAAGTACACAAAGATTTATGAAAAATGTCGTCTTATTTTTATAGAAATGCCATGGTTAAAAAATGTAGTCTTACATGGTATATGCATATTAAACTTGCTATGGCAAATCAAATGGACAATGAAAATACAAAATCTGACAAAAAATGCCATGGCGGATGCATACTAAAAATGCCATGGTTTGTGAAATGAAAATGCGATGTACACAAACATTTTCACCACTGACAACAAAATTGCCATGGAAAAATACAAAGTTGCCATGATATGTTATAGTAAACTGCCATGGTCTATATAAAATAATTTGCCATTAATGGAAAAACTGGCATAGTAAGCTCAACAAAGAAAAGTGCCATACAATGAAAATGCCATGATATGTATGAATTACCATGGAAAAGTTATAGAAAAGTGCCATGATGCTTCTGATTGAGCTAGCATGTCCTTGAGGGCCCGAGCTCCTGCTTGTGAAGGAGCGTGCCGGCATTGGAAGAGAGCCACAGACGCAGATGCGGCCGCCGTGGTGCGGCTCGGCGATGCATGCGTCCACAAGGAGGTCGAGCGTTGGGGAAGCGGATGCGAATGTGGTCGCCACGGTGTGGCCGGTGTCGATGAGAACACTGTGCACAGAAGACTCCCGACGCCGCATAAGACAGGGGAAAGGAGATCGCCCGGCGCAGAAGACTGGAAGTCGCTAGAAATGAGGTCAATGGGGGCGCAGGGCCGGCAGCGCTGTCGGCCAGTGGCACAACAGAAAGGTGCACTCACCGGGTGAAGTTGCCGGCGCGGGACAGCGATCAGATTGCCGGGGTCCTCTCTCTGCTCTCTGCTATCTCTCGCTCTCTCGGTGTGAATGAAAAGCGAAATGGGGGAAGAGGGGAGCGAGTAGGTGAGTAACGTCGCGTCGTTCACTGGTTTTTGTCTGGAGCGAATGAATATTGGACGCTTAGGTGGCAAGCACTGTGCGTCAAGATGTGTGCCTCCAAATCCAACGGTTCTCAGGTAGTTCGCTGGGAAAACATTCACAGTGAATGTTAGCCAGATAGCATTTCCTAAATTTTTTAGCTCGTAATAAAACCCTGACAAGATACAACCAACTAAAGAAAAATGACAAGAAAACAAGCTGATAACTCATACTTTTTCTTAAATAATGTAAATGATTATTCTATAATAATTGAATATAATGTGTTACGCCTGATGTTATTCAAAAAGAATGATTTAAAGTGCTATTTTAGTAACTTTGTGTCGGTTGCAAGTTTCTGATAAGTTAGAAATAAAAAAGTATAGACCCCAACAATAAAATGTAGTTAGGAGACAAAACAATAAAGTGCATTCATGGGAGATGCATAGACCCCAACTTGTATTTGAAGATGTATTTCTTAGGCTGGTCATAGTGGGGAGTAACTTATACTAGTGTCATGCATATGACACTAGTCTAAGTTACTACCTCCATAGTGCAAAGTAATATAATAAGTGTCATAGATGCTTTCATTTATTAGCTTGTAGACTCATACTTTCTCGGGAGTTATGTTATAGTAACATATTATGTTACTCTAAACATCTCTTTCCTCATTAACTACATGCCACGTAAGCAAAATTTTCTTGGAGCGCGCTATGTTACTACCTAAGTTACTCCCACTATGACTATCCTTATATACATAGATGTACACACGCGCACACACACACAGAGAGAGATATAGGGCCTAATAAGTTATGTTGGGTTGCCTTTAACCATTGATAAAATTATTAGCATATAGGATGTATGATATAAAAAAAATCATTAGAAGCTCCTTTCACATACAAATTTGATGATATGCTTTGTGTAACATGCACGTCATACATTATTGTTCAAATACATGGTCAAAGGTTAACTCAAAAAATGTATTAGGCTCTATATATTTTAACAGAGGGAGTACGTCAAATGCTAATTGCTAGAGGGCATGTGACTTGGCAATTGACAAGGGCCCCACACTAGTAGAAAACAGGGCTTTGGTTCGTCCAGAAAAGAGCATTAATCCCGGTTGCATTACGAACCGGGACTAATGTGAGCATTAGTCCCGGTTCGAGCGGCTAGGGAACCGTACATGCATTAGTCCCGGTTCAAATGGGACCTTTAGTCCCGGTTGGTGCCACGAACCGGGACTAAAGGGTGCGATGCCCATTAGTACCGGCTCGTGGCACCAACCGATACTAATGGGGTTTGAGGCATTAGTACCGGTTCATGGCACGAACCGGCACTAAAGGTCCCATTTTCAAACTCTACCCCACCCCCCCCTTGGATCGCCTTTTCAGTTTTGTAAAAAGCAAAAGAAAATGATAAAAACTTCAAAAATTAAAATCCTTCCAGATGTAGTTATGTTACTACATGTACTAGTTAGGAAAATTTAAAAACTTAAATTTGGACATGTTTTGCAAAAAGTGTAGGGAAAATGTAAAACGGCTATAACTACGGCCTGTTTGCAAATTTTTAGAATCCTCAAATTCTAAAAGGAAAAAAGTTATGCTCAAATTTCAGTTTTTTTTTGAATTTTTGTTAAATCTGGTCAAACTATGGTCAAACTACTTATTCAAGAAGTATTAGTGTTAGTAAATAATTATTCAAGAATATTAACTAAATAATTATTTCAGTTTTTTTGAATTTTGGTCATATCTAGTCAAACTGTGGTCAAACAATGGTCAAACTAATTATTCAAGAAATGACCCTTTAGTAATGACCCTTTAGTCCCGGTTCCAGAACCGGGACTAAAGGCCCTTTTTCTACTAGTGCCACCACCATGCATGTCAATAACTTCATGTATGTGAGTAATAATTAAAATTTCGTGTATGTGTATCAATAGACAATGATCTCATTATCATGCATATCAATAATACCCATTTTGCCGATGATATCATGGGATATATGGTACACATTGTGTTAGTACAATGAAAAATACAGAATTTGAGTGTGTCTTTCGTTCATTTTTAACAAGAGTACTATATTCCTTGGAATTAGTACAATGTATTTCTTTGGAGTTGCTAATTATCCAACAAAATTTTCAATTTTAGAATCACTAATTGTTCTTTAAATGTTCTTTGAAATTGAGATTACAAAAACCTAAGTTTTCTTAAGATAAGTGATACTAGGGACTTGCACAATTAAAATTACATGAATTTTTATATGGAATTTTCAAATATCCATGCCAAGTGTTAAGTTCAAAAATTTATGTATTTTCATGGAAATCAATTATCTCAAATTGTAGCACTCTAACAATTACCCTGAGAGTTTCTCTCATACAAAATTACACTAAGAGAGAACATTCTCATTATAATAGTGAAACCATTGTATTTGTGTCGTAGTTGAGCCAACAAATATCACTCCTATAACCCAAAAACAAAGTTCACAAATTCAAAAGGACTGTAGAAAAATCACATTGTGTAATGTATCTAGTGCGTGTAAAAGCGCATTAACTAGCTGCATGTATCATTCATTGTAGGCGCATTAACTAGCTCCATGTGCATGTATTGTGCAATAATGCAATGTATTATCGCCAGAGTAGTTACACGTCTGCACTACAAAAGTGGTCTTGATTGTTGCCATCTCATAATAATCAATAGCGGTACCAATTTCGGTTGATGGCTCACCCCAGAGCGAAACATCTTCATCTGTTCAAGGGGCTATTAAATTGATTACTATATTTTGGGAAATTCTAGGTTGAAATTTTGGTGTACTATCTTCATTTCTATGAAGGTAAGGATACAATTCTAAATTTAGATAACATGGTTTTATTCACATTTTCATATTTAAAAAATTGGCAATAAGCAAATAATTTGACAATTAAAAGGAGAGCATGTTGGATGTCCGTATGATAATTAGAAAAGTTGGTGATAGTACCACAAAAGCTTATGTAGTTTGTTTTCCTATATATTCAATAAAGTGATAGTAGATTTTGACCATAGACAGATAGTTGGAGTACCATCACCTCCACTTTATACTTTGACTACATTGTTGATCTTGTTGGAAATACGCCCTAGAGGCAATAATAAAATGGTTATTATTATATTTCCTTGTTCATGATAATAGTCTATTGTTCATGCTATAATTGTGTTATCCGGAAATCGTAATACATGTGTGAATACATAGACCACAACATGTCCCTAGTAAGCCTCTAGTTGACTAGCTCGTTGATCAACAGATAGTCATGGTTTCCTGACTATGGACATTGGATGTCATTGATAACGGGATCACATCATTAGGAGAATGATGTGATGGACAAGACCCAATCCTAAGCATAGCACAAAGATCGTGTAGTTCGTTTGCTAGAGCTTTTCCAATGTCAAGTATCTTTTCCTTAGACCATGAGATCGTGTAACTCCCGGATGCCGTATGAGTGCTTTGGGTGTACCAAACGTCCAGGGGCGGAGACAGGGGGCGAGCAGGGGCTAGACCCCCCCCAATGGTCGGCCCCCCTCAAAGTTTTATGGCTCTGCTAGTCTATTGTTTGCGGCCGGAAGACTAATTACCAGGCTTAATTAGTGATTTAATAAGGTGCTGCACCCAGCTACAAGCCCAATAGCCCATCGGCTCAGGGCAATCGTGGCCTGGAGTTAGTTTCTTGCAAGACCGTACGTAGTCCAGGCCATGTACAATCAATCGGAAAACCTAATCGATCCCTGCTCTCTGCGCCTCACTTCCTGCTGCAGCCGCCGCCGCGCATCATCATCCATGGACGAAAGGAGATCAGACCAGCAACACTGCAGGCGAGGATATAGCCTAGTGCTAGCCGCCCCTGCGCTCCTACCGGCTGTTATCCCATGCTGGTGTGCTACTAGCCTATCTTCGCATCAAGATCTCTTGGGCCGATCACTGTAAGTATTATATAAATGGTCGCATCTCGTCTCTACAATCTCCAGTGTATACTATCTACTGTAGTAACCAAATTTTCTTTGATGAATTGATAAATCTCACCAACATATGAAACACCTTATTATTAATTTGTGAATTTGATGTGTTTTTCTTTGAATTTCATTATGGCTCAGATCTGAAGAGGGAAACAACAAGGATAACTCCTTTTTAGTACAAGCCAATTGATTCAAGGACCAAGAATTATCAATCTGTTGAACCAGTATGGTGGTCGCATCAATAAATTCATCTCATCGGTAATGTTACATTATATCCCTAACAAATATAATAATGGAACTTTAGCTATTTTTACCACTAGATATATTGCCATATGGCTTGACATCTGAGTGGCATTTTAGCTATTTTTACCGTCAGATATATTGGCATACATATGAGTGATACTATACTGAACTTGACATATGAGGATTTTCCGCCCCCCTCATGCTCAAATCCTAGCTCTGCCCCTGCAAACGTCACAACGTAACTGGGTGACTATAAAGGTACACTACAGGTATCTCTGAAAGTGTCTGTTGGGTTGACACGGATCGAGACTGGGATTTGTCACTCCGTGTGACGGAGAGGTATCTCTGGGCCCACTCGGTAATGCATCATCATAATGAGCTCAATGTGACTAAGGAGTTAGCCACGGGATCATGCATTACGGTACGAGTAAAGAGACTTGCCGGCAACGAGATTGAACAAGGTATTGGGATACCGACGATCGAATCTCGGGCAAGTAACATACCGATTGACAAAGGGAATTGCATACGGGATTGATTGAATCCTCGACATCGTGGTTCATCTGATGAGATCATCGTGGAACATGTGGGAGCCAACATGGGTATCCAGATCCCGCTGTTGGTTATTGACCGAAGAGTCGTCTCAGTCATGTCTGCATGTCTCCCGAACCCGTAGGGTCTACACACTTAAGGTTCGGTGACGCTAGGGTTGTAGAGATATTAGTATGCGGTACCCCGAAAGTTGTTCGGAGTCCCGGATGAGATCCCGGACGTCACGAGGAGTTCCGGAATGGTCCGGAGGTGAAGAATTATATATAGGAAGTCCAGTTTCGGCCACCGGGAAAGTTTCGGGGGTTATCGGTATTGTACCGGGACCACCGGAAGGGTCCCGGGGGTCCACCGGGTGGGGCCACCTATCCCGGAGGGCCCCATGGGCTGAAGTGGGAGGGGAACCAGCCCCTGGTGGGCTGGTGCGCCCCCCATGGGCCTCCCCCTGCGCCTAGGGTTGGAAACCCTAGGGGTGGGGGCGCCCCCCACTTGGCTTGGGGGGGAAGCCACCTTTCCCCCCTTGGCCGCCGCCCCCCATACAGATGGGATCCCCAGGGCCGGCGCCCCCCAGGGGGCCTATATATAGTGGGGGAGAGGAAGGGCAGCAGCACCACAGCCCCTGGCGCCTCCCTCTCCCCTTGCAACACCTCTCCCTCCCGCTTGTGCTTGGCAAAGCCCTGCCGGGATCCCGCTACTTCCACCACCACGCCGTCGTGCTGCTGGATCTCCATCAACCTTGCTGGATCAAGAAGGAGGAGACGTCGCTGCTCCATACGTGTGTTGAACACGGAGGTGCTGTCCGTTCGGCACTCGGTCATCGGTGATTTGGATCACGACGAGTACGACTCCATCAACCCCGTTCACTTGAACGCTTCCGCTCGCGATCTACAAGGGTATGTAGATGCACTCCTCCCTCTCGTTGCTAGTAAACTCCATAGATGGATCTTGGTGATGCGTAGAAAATTTTAAAATTCTGCTACGATCCCCAACAGTGGTATCAGAGCCAGGTTTATGCGTAGTTACTATGCACGAGTAGAACACAAAGCAGTTGTGGGCGTAGATCATGTCAATTTACTTGCCGCTACTAGTCTTATCTTGATTCGACGGCATTGTGGGATGAAGCGGCCCGGACCGACCTTACACGTACGCTTACGTGAGACAGGTTCCACCGACTGACATGCACTAGTTGCATAAGGTGGCTAGCGGGTGTCTGTCTCTCCCACTTTAGTCGGATCGGATTCGATGAAAAGGGTCCTTATGAAGGGTAAATAGTAATTGGCATATCACGTTGTGGTTTTACGTAGGTAAGAAACGTTCTTGCTAGAAACCTATAGAAGCCACGTAAAAACATGCAACAATAATTAGAGGACGTCTAACTTGTTTTTACAGCAAGTGTCATGTGATGTGATATGGCCAGAAGATGTGATGAATGATATATGTGATGTATGAGATTGATCATGTCCTTGTAATAGGAATCACGACTTGCATGTCGATGAGTATGACAACCGGCAAGAGCCATAGGAGTTGTGTTTATTTTTTGTATGACCTGCGTGTCATTGAATAACGCCATGTAAATTACTTTACTTTATTGCTAAACGCGTTAGCCATAGAAGTAGAAGTAATCGTTGGCGTGACAACTTCATGGAGACACGATGATGGAGATCATGGTGTCATGCCGGTGACGAAGATGATCATGGCGCCCCGAAGATGGAGATCAAAGGAGCAAAATGATATTGGCCATATCATGTCACTATTTGATTGCATGAGATGTTTATCATGTTTTGCTTCTTATTTGCTTAGTACGACGGTAGTAAATATGATGATCCCTTATAATAATTTCAAGAAAGTGTTCCCCCTAACTGTGCACCGTTGCGAAGGTTCGTTGTTTCGAAGCACCACGTGATGATCGGGTGTGATAGGTTCTAACGTTCGCATACAACGGGTGTTGACGTGGCCTCGGAACCACGCAATACACTTAGGTTGACTTGACGAGCCTAGCATGTACAGACATGGCCTCGGAACACGGAAGACCGAAAGGTCGAGCATGAGTCGTATAGAAGATACGATCAACATGAAGATGTTCACCGATGTTTGACTAGTCCGTCTCACGTGATGATCGGACACGGCCTAGTTGACTCGGATCATGTTTCACTTAGATGACTAGAGGGATGTCTATCTGAGTGGGAGTTCATTGAATAATTTGATTAGATGAACTTAATTATCATGAACTTAGTCTAAAATCTTTACAATATGTCTTGTAGATCAAATGGCCCACGTTGCCCTCAACTTCAACACGTTCCTAGAGAAAACCAAGCTGAAAGATGATGGCAGCAACTATACGGACTGGATCCGAAACCTGAGGATCATCCTCATAGCTGCCAAGAAAGATTATGTCCTAGAAGCACCGCTAGGTGACGCACCCATCCCAGAGAACCAAGACGTTATGAATGCTTGGCAATCACATGCTGATGATTACTCCCTCGTTCAGTGCGGCATGCTTTACAGCTTAGAACCGGGGCTCCAAAAGCGTTTTGAGCAACACGGAGCATATGAGATGTTCGAAGAGCTGAAAATGGTTTTCCAAGCTCATGCCCGGGTCGAGAGATATGAAGTCTCCGACAAGTTCTTCAGTTGTAAGATGGAGGAAAACAGTTCTGTTAGTGAGCACATACTCAAAATGTCTGGGTTGCACAACCGCTTGACTCAGCTGGGAGTTAATCTCCCGGATGACGCGGTCATTGACAGAATCCTTCAGCCGCTTCCACCAAGCTACAAGAGCTTTGTGATGAACTTCAATATGCAGGGGATGGAAAAGACCATCCCTGAGGTATATTCAATGCTGAAATCAGCGGAGGTGGAGATCAGAAAGGAACATCAAGTGTTGATGGTGAAATAAACCACTAAGTTCAAGAAAGGCAAGGGTAAAAAGAACTTCAAGAAGGACGACAAGGGAGTTGCCGCGCCCGGTAAGCCAGTTGTCGGGAAGAAGCCAAAGAATGGACCCAAGCATGAGACTGAGTGCTTTTATTGCAAGGGAAGTGGTCACTGGAAGCGGAACTGCCCCAAATACTTAGCGGACAAGAAGGCCGGCAACACCAAAGGTATATGTGATATACATGTAATTGATGTGTACCTTACCAGTACTCGTAGTAGCTCCTGGTATTTGATACCGGTGCGGTTGCTCATATTTGTAACTCAAAACAGGAGCTGCGGAATAAGCGGAGACTGGCGAAGGACGAGGTGACGATGCGCGTCGGGAATGGTTCCAAGGTCGATGTGATCGCCGTCGGCACGCTACCTCTACATTTACCTACGGGATTAGTTTTAAACCTCAATAATTGTTATTTAGTGCCAGCTTTGAGCATGAACATTGTATCTGGATCTCGTTTAATGCGAGATGGCTACTCATTTAAATCCGAGAATAATGATTGTTCTATTTATATGAGAGATATGTTTTATGGTCATGCCCCGCTGGTCAATGGTTTATTCTTAATGAATCTCGAACGTGATGTTACACATATTCATAGTGTGAATACTAAAAGATGTAAAGTTAACAACGATAGTCCCACATACTTGTGGCACTGCCGCCTTGGTCACATTGGTGTCAAACGCATGAAGAAGCTCCATGCGGATGGACTTTTGGAGTCTCTTGATTACGAATCATTTGACACGTGCGAACTATGCCTCATGGGTAAGATGACCAAGACTCCGTTCTCCGGAACAATGGAGCGAGCAACCAACTTATTAGAAATCATACATACCGATGTGTGCGGTCCAATGAGTGTTGAGGCTCGCGGAGGCTATCGCTATGTTCTCACTCTCACTAATGACTTAAGTTGATATGGTTATGTCTACCTAATGAAACACAAGTCTGAGACCTTTGTAAAGTTCAAGGAATTTCAGAGTGAGGTTGAGAAGTGACAAGAAAATAAAGTTCTTACGATCAGATCGTGGAGGAGAATATTTAAGTCACGAATTTGGTATGCACTTAAGGAAATGTGGAATCGTTTCACAACTCACGCCACCTGGAACACCTCAGCGAAATGGTGTGTCCGAACGTCGTAATCGCACTCTATTGGATATGGTGTGATCTATGATGTCTCTTACCGATCTACCGCTCTCATTTTGGGGCTATGCTTTAGAGACTGCCGCATTCACTTTAAATAGGGCTCCGTCGAAATCCGTTGAGACGACACCGTATGAATTATGGTTTGGGAAGAAACCTAAGCTGTCGTTTCTGAAAGTTTGGGGATGCGATGCTTATGTCAAGAAACTTCAACCTGAAAAGCTCGAACCCAAGTCGGAGAAATGCGTCTTCACAGGATACCCTAAGGAAACCATTGGGTATACCTTCTACCTCAGATCCGAAGGCAAGATCTTTGTTGCCAAGAATGGGTCCTTTCTGGAGAAAGAGTTTCTCTCGAAGGAAGTAAGTGGGAGGAAACTGGAACTTGATGAAGTACTACCTCTTGAACCGGAAAGTAGCACAGCTCAGGAAGATGTTCCTGTGGTGCCTGCACTGACTAGAGAGGAAGTTAATGATGATGATGATCAAGGTACTTCGGATCAAGCTCCTACTGAACTTCGTAGGTCCACGAGGACACGTTCCACACCAGAGTGGTATGGCAACCCTGTCCTGGAAATCATGTTGTTAGACAACGGTGAACCTTCGAACTATGAAGAAGCGATGGCAGGCCCGGATTCCGACAAATGGCTAGAAGCCATGAAATCCGAGATAGGATCCATGTATGAAAACGAAGTGTGGACTTTGACTGACTTGCCCGATGATCGGCGAGCCATAGAAAATAAATGGATCTTTAAGAAAAAGACAGACGCGGATGGTAATGTGACCATCTATAAGGCTCGACTTGTCGCTAAGGGTTATCGACAAGTTCAAGGGGTTGACTACGATGAGACTTTCTCACCCGTAGCGAAGCTGAAGTCCGTCCGAATCATGTTAGCAATTGCCGCATTCTATGATTATGAGATATGGCAAATGGACGTCAAAACGGCATTCCTTAACGGCTTTCTTAAGGAAGAATTGTATATGATGCAGCCGGAAGGTTTTGTCGATCCTAAGAATGCTAACAAGGTATGCAAGCTCCAGCGCTCCATCTATGGGCTGGTGCAAGCATCTCGGAGTTGAAACATTCGCTTTGATGAGATGATCAAAGCGTTTGGGTTTACACAGACTTATGGAGAAGCCTGTGTTTACAAGAAAGTGAGTGGGAGCTCTGTAGCATTTCTCTTATTATATGTGGATGACATACTATTGATGGGAAATGATATAGAATTCTTGGAAAGTATAAAGGCCTATTTGAATAAGTGTTTTTCAATGAAGGACCTTGGAGAAGCTGCTTATATATTAGGCATCAAGATCTATAGAGATAGATCAAGACGCCTCATTGGTCTTTCACAGAGTACGTACCTTGACAAGATATTGAAGAAGTTCAATATGGATCAGTCCAAGAAGGGGTTCTTGCCTATATTGCAAGGTGTGCAATTGAGCACGGCTCAATGCCCGACCACGGCAGAAGATAGAGAAAAGATGAGTGTCGTCCCCTATGCCTCGGCCATAGGGTCTATTATGTATGCCATGCTGTGTACCAGACCTGATGTAAACCTTGCCGTAAGTTTGGTAGGAAGGTACCAAAGTAATCCCGGCATGGAACACTGTACAACGGTCAAGAATATCCTGAAGTACCTGAAAAGGACTAAGGATATGTTTCTCGTTTATGGAGGTGACGAAGAGCTCGTCGTAAAGGGTTACGTCAATGCTAGCTTCGACACAGATCTGGATGACTCTAAGTCACAAACCGGATACGTGTATATTTTGAATGGTGGGGCAGTAAGCTGGTGCAGTTGCAAGCAAAGCGTCGTGGCAGTATCTACATGTGAAGCGGAGTACATGGCGGCCTCAGAGGCAGCACAAGAAGCAGTCTGGATGAAGGAGTTCATTACCGACCTAGGGGTGATTCCCAATGCGTCAGGCCCGATGACTCTCTTCTGTGACAACACTGGAGCTATTGCCCTTGCCAAGGAGCCCAGGTTTCACAGGAAGACCAGGCATATCAAGCGTCGCTTCAACTCCATTCGTGAAAGTGTTCAAAATGGAGACATAGATATTTGTAAAGTACATACGGACCTGAATGTAGCAGATCTGTTGACTAAACCTCTCCCTAGAGCAAAACATGATCAACACCAGAACTCTATGGGTGTTCGATTCATCACAATGTAACTAGATTATTGACTCTAGTGCAAGTGGGAGACTGTTGGAAATATGCCCTAGAGGCAATAATAAAATGGTTATTATTATATTTCCTTGTTCATGATAATAGTCTATTGTTCATGCTATAATTGTGTTATCCGGAAATCGTAATACATGTGTGAATACATAGACCACAACATGTCCCTAGTAAGCCTCTAGTTGACTAGCTCGTTGATCAACAGATAGTCATGGTTTCCTGACTATGGACATTGGATGTCATTGATAACGGGATCACATCATTAGGAGAATGATGTGATGGACAAGACCCAATCCTAAGCATAGCACAAAGATCGTGTAGTTCGTTTGCTAGAGCTTTTCCAATGTCAAGTATCTTTTCCTTAGACCATGAGATCATGTAACTCCCGGATGCCGTAGGAGTGCTTTGGGTGTACCAAACGTCACAACGTAACTGGGTGACTATAAAGGTACACTACAGGTATCTCTGAAAGTGTCTGTTGGGTTGACACGGATCGAGACTGGGATTTGTCACTCCGTGTGTCGGATAGGTATCTCTGGGCCCACTCGGTAATGCATCATCATAATGAGCTCAATGTGACTAAGGAGTTAGCCACGGGATCATGCATTACGGTACGAGTGAAGAGACTTGCCAGCAACGAGATTGAACAAGGTATTGGGATATCGACGATCGAATCTCGGGCAAGTAACATACCGATTGACAAAGGGAATTGCATACGGGATTAATTGAATCCTCGACATCGTGGTTCATCCGATGAGATCATCGTGGAACATGTGGGAGCCAACATGGGTATCCAGATCCCGCTGTTGGTTATTGACCGGAGAGTCGTCTCGGTCATGTCTGCATGTCTCCCGAACCCGTAGGGTCTACACACTTAAGGTTCGGTGACGCTAGGGTTGTAGAGATATTAGTATGCGGTACCCCAAAAGTTGTTCGGAGTCCCGGATGAGATCCCGGACGTCACGAGGAGTTCCGGAATGGTCCCGGAGGAAGTCCAGTTTCGGCCACCGGGAAAGTTTCGGGGGTTATCAGTATTGTACCGGGACCACCGGAAGGGTCCCGGGGGTCCACCGGGTGGGGCCACCTATCCCGGAGGGCCCCATGGGCTGAAGTGGGAGGGGAACCAGCCCCTGGTGGGCTGGTGCGCCCCCATGGGCCTCCCCCTGCGCCTAGGGTTGGAAACCCTAGGGGTGGGGGCGCCCCCCACTTGGCTTGGGGGGGAAGCCACCTTCCCCCCCCCTTGGCCGCCGCCCCCCATACAGATGGGATCCCCAGGGCCGGCGCCCACCCAAGAGGCCTATATATAGTGTGGGGGGGGGGAGGGAGGGCAGCAGCACCACAGCCCCTGGCGCCTCCCTCTCCCCCTGCAACACCTCTCCCTCCCGCTTGTGCTTGGCGAAGCCCTGCCGGGATCCCGCTACTTCCACCACCACGCCGTCGTGCTGCTGGATCTCCATCAACCTCTCCTTCCCCCTTGCTGGATCAAGAAGGAGGAGACGTCGCTGCTCCGTACGTGTGTTGAACACGGAGGTGCCGTCCGTTCGGCACTCGGTCATCGGTGATTTGGATCACGACGAGTACGACTCCATCAACCCCGTTCACTTGAATACTTCCGCTCGCGATCTACAAGGGTATGTAGATGCACTCCTCCCTCTCGTTGCTAGTAAACTCCATAGATGGATCTTGGTGATGCGTAGAAAATTTTAAAATTCTGCTACGATCCCCAACAGATCTATGCAGATGTAGTTGGAAAGGATTGCGCTCAATCACCCTTGGTTCCTCTCCTTTGGTGCCGCACCAGTTGGAGGTGAGTTTCTACTTTCTTCTTTTCCAATAATTGTGAAGAATTCAAATCCCCTATTTATATTATTTTTCTAGAATAAATGGCTTTTTCAATTCATGTGCCATTGTGTTAGCCTATTTCACCTATGGTCTCACATGTAATTTGAACATCTGGAGCGTAATCAGATTTGTTATTTCTGCATTTTGTTTTTGCTGATTTATTAAGGGCTCCTGGAAAATATTGAAATATGTAGGTCGATAATATAAAAAGGTCTATCTAAAACCCTGTCATTTGTGATTTCAAATCCTCTCCCTTTGCCATTCTTGGCTTAGATTTGATTACTCACCTGATCATTGCCCTTAATCATTTCAATTATGAGTTTATGACACAAGTAATTTTGGATCCTCCTACTTCTTTTACCTTAGAGTAATTGTAAAATTGCTCCCATCTCTTTTTTTTTTGAAATTCAGCCTCGTGGCGCTTTATTACGATGTTAACCGAGTTACATCATGGATTACATAAGGCTAGAGGAAATCGGGTGGGTCCCATCCCAACTAAATTCAGTATGAGACTCATAAGAATATTTTGCTAAATGATGCGCCACTTGATTTGCTTCTCTCAAGCAGTGATGAAACGAAATACCATTAATCATATATGCACCATTATGCGTAGGGGGCCACCACCTCGAACTCGCCTCTGCATGCACTAATAACTTCCAAAGAGTCTGATTCTATAGCCAAATCCATGCATTCCAAGTGCTCAATGAGATCAATACTTTTATGAACCGACAGGGCCTTAGCAGACGCCGCATTGAGGACATCAGATAAAGGAGCGCTGCAGCATATGCAACCATTTCACCAATACTATTACGGAGGGCAACCCCTACAGCTGTAGTCCCATCATCATGGAAAGCAGCATCAACGTTGAGTTTATAACATCCCTATTTTGTTTTAGCCCATAATATTTCACCGGCTAGAAGAAGACACAGAACCGTAGTTTGCAGTTAGGGCTTGGATTGCAAAAGCAGTCCGAGGGGGTGCCGCAACAGTTTCCCCCTTTATGAATTCACATCTTTGGCACCAAATATACCAACAAGTGACAGCAATTGACTCTTGCAAACCAAGCATCCTAAGAACCGGAGACTTCCGGCTAGAGCTGCATAAGGTACCTTCCAACACTACTGATCCCAATCTGTGTCCGCACACAAAGCATGTTCAGTCATCTCATATAGACCCAAAGCTTTCCACACATGTAAAATTGCTTCCATATTTACAATATGTAATAATAGTATCTTCAAAGGACAAACTATTATTCTATATTTAAATGTAAAATACACATATAGCAATCAATACAAACATAAATCAAGAAAAAACTTCAGCCACCATGCCTCTTATTCAGTTCTTGTAGGGAGCCTCCTCTTTACTCAGCTTGGCTCTTCCGATGCAACGAAACCATGCCAGCCACTACTGCAAGAGCTCGATCCTGCGGCCCGCCCGGCGCCGAAGCAATCTCGGCTTCATCCCGGAGGTGAACGGCCTTTTTCCGCGCCGCGGCGCCCTTCTCCCCTTCCATGAGCTCTCTGACCAGAGCCGCCACCTCCTCCCGCGGGACAACCGCTCTGTCCTTACCAAGGGGAGGCCTCTCCCACAACGCCAGGCCCACCCGATCCGACGACAACATCACCGCGTTCATCCTCTGCTCAGCGTACAGCGGCCACGCAACCATCGGCACGCCCGCCGCCACGGTCTCTAGCGTGGAGTTCCATCCGCCATGAGACATGAACCCTCCCACGGCGACGTGGGTAAGGATCTCCACCTGCGGCGCCCACAGTGGCACAAGGAGCCCTGTACGGTTCATCCTCTCGATGAACCCGTCGGGCAGATAGGTCAGCGGGTCGGCATCGGTAGCGGCAGTGCCAAGGTAAGCCGCACTGCTGTCCTTGTCGTTGGGGTGGTGCACCACCCAGAGGAACCTCTGCCCGCTCGCCTCCAGCCCAGCCGCCAGCTCGGCCGTCTGCGCCGTGGACAGCGTGCCGCCGCTGCCGAAGGACACGTACAAGACTGAGCCGTACGGCTGGTTGTCCAGCCACCGTAAGCAGCTGTGGTTGACCTTGTCGGAGTCGGGGCACCGCCGCCGGGTGAATGGACCCACAGCATACGCCGGCGGGTACACGCCCTTGTCAGAAAGCTCTTTGAACGCCAGCAGCGTCTCGTGCTCCAACGCGTCCATGGTGTTGACGATGAAGCCTTCCGCGAGGAGGTAGTCGCGCCCGAGGTCGATCATGAGCTGGTACACGGGGTCAGAGCGGTTCTGGAGGGGCTCGAGGAGATCGGCGCCGTGTAGCGGCACGCACCCCGGGAGCAGCACGGGCTCCGGGAGGTCGCGGCACTCGCAAGTGGTGGTCCTCGCGAGCTCCGGGATGTAGAGAAACGATAACAGAGACATGAGGCTGGAGGTGTAGAAGACGTACCCAGGCAGACCCATCTCCTTGCCGACGGTGAGCGCCGCGGGACAGAGCATATCGGTCATGAAGGCAGTGATGCCCGCCGGGAGGTCGAGGAGGGAGCGTAGTAGGTCGTGTAGCTGTGGCAGGGCGCGGTTGATGACGGTGAGGATGCGAGTCACCAAATGCGCATCGGCGGGGAGGTCGTCGATGGACACCTCCGGGAGCGCGGCGACGGAGACGCCCAGCGGGAGAGAGGCGAGCGGCGAGGAGTGGCCGGGCGAGGACAGGCTGGCGTAAGTGACGATGGTGACGGTGAAGCCGTGGTGCATGGCGAGGCGCTTGGCCAGCTCGGACACCGGGAGGACGTGGCCAGCGCCGGAGCTCGTGACGATGACGACGTGCGGTGCGTGTGCCATGACCAGGAAAACGAGCTAGGACGTGACGCCGTGGTAGCTAGCTAGTGTCCCCCTGCGTTTATTCGGCAGCAAACACGTACGCATATATACTGCTTATAAGCAGAAGGATCGTAGTACGAGCTACAGAAAGGAAAAGCGTGAGCTAAACGTTTCCAATCTGGCGGTTGTACGCTCGTGTCGGCCACCCCACGCGGTCTGACACGTACTATGTGCCCATGCATGGGCCCCATGCATCCCAGCATCTACTAGAAACCTTATCGCACCGCCCATACATAACTCCTCCGGCACTCCCATCGTTGAGAAGATCTGTCATTAGAGCATCTCCGGCCATTGGCACCCAAGAACACCACCGAACCAAAAAAGTTGGTGTCTTGGGAGTCATCCGGCGAAATCCGGCGAAATAAAGAGGACATATTCTCAGTCACACCCCACCCCAAGCAAAAGTTTGTGAGGAAAATGATTAAGTGGGCCAAGAAAAAAGACATGTGGTGAGACACGATTCGCCGAAACTTCCGCCGGCGCCCCCAAGAGACCCCCAACGCGCCGGGTTTCGCCTGGGTTTGCCGGCGCTATTTTGACCTCCTGGGGGGCGTTGGGGGCGTGGCTGGGCCGTTTTTCGGCAAAAAGCGCCATCCGAGCCTAAAAAGGTGTCCTGCGGGCGCGGGGAGGGGGGGGGGGGGTGGGGGGGGGGGCGAGTGGAGATGCTCTTAGTGAGTGAGGAGCGGAGATGCAGGGGAGGATAGCCATGTCTTGAGATCTGTCATTTTTATTATTACCACATCCTCTCGTGTCACTATCTACTCAGGACTTAATGGACATACACGGATGGTGCACCATCAACCTCTCATATCTTTAGCTTTCCAAGACTTAATGGAGATAACAACGACGATTACTGTTCCACACACGCTTCCTCCACACATTTTTGACACATATCATAAATTGACAAGTGATATAGGCGTGAGTATTTCCAGCACAGTACTACTTCCTCCGTCTAGGTGTATAAGTCATCTTAGGTTGTGCATCGCGACCAAGGCTCGGGGAAAACGAGAGAACTTAATGTTTATTTGCTAATTAATAACATTGTCTGCGATGAACTAACTTGCATGTCGTGTTTGGTAGTCTCAAGTCACTGAAAGCATGTACGCCCACAGCTCTTATTGGTTGATATGTCAAGAAACTAGAAACGAGATAATAGTTAATGCACCGCGCCTAAGTATTTTGAGATTATTTGATTTTCGTAAGGTGACTTATACACCTAGACCGAGGGAGTATGGATTTCTTCACCATGTTTGTATGGATGTGAAGGCTTGCAAGTCATTAAACCCCAGCCTTAATTAATTCAGTTGTCAGGAGAGATTGTTTTTTTGAAGCAAAGGAATCTTGCAAAGCATGAACCCACAAAATGAGACATATGAAATATAGAGTGAATACGAACGTTTGTCGTGCCTTACAAGGAAATAAGCACATCTTGCCTTCTTTTTTGCATACCAACATTATTATTTACATGACGCCCAACGTTCCAGCCAGCACAGACAAACCGAATAAACTTGAAACATCTTCACATGGACTTTCTCTTGTGGCTCATGCATCTATAAAAATGTGAAGCTTTATGGACTCATGGGCAGTGTCCTTCGACACTACATGCATGCATATATCTAGAGAAGTCACTTTTTGAACCTTTTTAGCGAATTAATACCATATATCTAGTCATGCCTTCTTTTTTTCGGCGGGGTACTGCTTGATCATCCTTGCTTTACCTGGGCGGGCAACTATAATTTTTTATAGAGAAAGAATAATACTCTTCACATTATATAGCAATACTGGAAAACCCACTTCCGTTGGGGGCCTTTTTTCATCAATAGTTAAATTTGTCTGTTGACGTTTGACTGAACAAAGTCATGTGTTTAACTTCGGTGCAATTTTTAAGGTGTTTGGTGGCTTGATTGCATATATATCATCAGTAAATCCAGTGCAGACGTTGCAAATGCTGCCCCGACGCGCCCATGACCGGTACTCGATTGTAGTGTTACTCCGTACAAAAAAAAGGAAATGGATGTTGCTAAATACTCCATCCCTCCCATAATATAAGATGTTTTGCAAGTTGTTTAACCTTAAAAATCATCTTATATTGTGGGGCAGAGGGGGTGTACTAAAGAACTGGTTCGAGTTGAACAAGTAGATCATATCAACTAGCCGATAACAACTTTAAAGCAGTAGTCACAACAAACATCTACGGATAAGAATGGTCAACATAGAGACGTTCAATGAACCTCAAACTCGTAGATGATTTTCAGGTGATATAAATATTTTTAGGACGAGTCTATTTTCAACCTTGAGCTTGTAGATGAAATTATTGGTGCGCAAGCACATTAAAATTATCTTTTTGTTGGAAAAGGGGAAGGGCATTGTCTTGTAAGGAAAACAGCCCATAGTGTAGCCCGATCAAAAAAGGATCCCAGTGCTACATAGAGATAACAACAACAACAACAACAACAACAACAACAACAACAACAACAACAACAACAAAAACAACAACAACAACAAAAACTATTTAGTCTCAAATAAGTTGGGGTGGATTAGAGGTGAAACCCGTAAGATCTCGCAACCAACTCATGGTTCTGCCACATGGATAGCACGCTTCTATGCACCCCGGTCCATGGCTAGTTCTCTGGCGATACTCCAGTTCTTCAGATATCTTTGTATGGACTCTTCCCATGTCAAGTTCGGTCTATCCCTACCTCTTTTGACATTATCAGCACACTTTAGCCGTCCGCTATGCACTGGCGCTTCCGGAGGCCTGCACTGAATATGCCCAAACCATCTCAGACGATGTTGGACAAGTTTCTTTTCAATCGGTGCTACCCCAACTATATCTCATATATCATCATTTCGCACTCGGTCCTTCCTTGTGTGGCCACACATTCACCTCAGCATGCACATCTCCGTCACGCCTAACTATTGAACATGTCACCTTCTAGTTGACCAACACAGAGCGCCATACAACATTGTGGGTCGAACTGCCGTCCTATAGAACTTACCTTTTAGCTTTTACGGCACTCTCTTGTCACAGAGAACGCCAGATGCTTGGCGCCACTTCATCCATCCGGCTTTGATTCGATGGTTGACATCTTCATCGATATCCCCATCCTTCTGCAGCATTGATCCCAAATATCGAAATGTCTCCTTCTGAGGTACCACCTACCCAGCAAGGCTAACCTCCTCCTCCTCCTCCTCCTCCTCCTCGTGCCTAGTAGTACTGAAACCACACCTCATATACTCGGTTTTAGTTCTACCAAGTCTAATTCCAAGGTTTGTCTCCGTAGCTCTAATTTCCTATTGACCCCCGGAGTGAGGAGCGGAGATGCAGTGGAGGAGGCCCGGCTGTTGCAAAGCGCATACCTGCATGCTACAACGCGTGACACGCGATGCTGCAAGCTGAATGAACGGCACATCCATCCTCTCACGTTATATCTACTCATGACACTATACAACGACAAATACTATTTTGTACACGCCTCCTTCCACTCATTTTCTGCATATAAATCGTTCACTTCTTTGCTTAGAACATTATTGTCATCTTTTTATTTTTACATCCTCTCGCGTCGCTATCTACTCAGGACTTAATGGATTGACATGGATGGTGCACCATCAAGCTCTCATATCTTTAGCTTTCAAGACTTAATGGTGATAACAACGATGATTACTGTTCTACTCACGCTTCCTCCACACATTTTCGACACATGTCGTACATTGATAGGTGATATAGGAGTGAGTATATCCAGCAGGACTATGGATTTCTTCACCCTGTTTGTATGGGTGTGAAGGCTTGCAAGTCATTAAACCCCAACCTTGATTAATTTAGTCGTCAGGAGAGATCATTTTTTCGAAGCAATGTAATCTTGCAAAGCATGAAGCCACAAAATGAGACATCTGAAATATATAGTGAATACGAATGTTTATCGTGCCTTACAAGGAAATAAGCACATCTTGCCTTCTTTGACATACCAATATTATTACTTACATGACTCCCAACATTCCAGCAAGCACAAACATCCTGAATTGAACTCGAAACATCTTCACATGGACCGTCTCTTATGGCTCATGCATCTATGAAAATGTGAAGCTTTATGGGCTCACGGGAAGTGTCGTTCTTTTTTTACGAGAAAACTTCTGATTTATTCATCTCCAATCATGGCAGTACAACGAACACCCGAAATAATAAAAATTACAACCAGATCTATAAACCACCCAGCGACTAATACAAGCACTTAAGCGAGCCGAAGGCGCGCCGCCGTCATCGCCCCTTCATTGCCGGAGACGGGCACAACTTGTTGTTGTAGACAGTAGGAAAGTCGTCGTGCTAAGGCCCCATAGAACCAGCGCACCAGAACAGCAACCGTCGCCGATGAAGAATAATGTAGATCGAAAGGATCCAAACCGAAGACACACGAACGTGGACGGACAACGATGGGATCCGAGCAAATCCACTAAAGATAGATCCGCCGGAGGCACACCTCCACACGCCCACCAACGATGCTAGACGCACCACCGGAACAGGGGATAGGTGGGGAGACCTTTGTTACTACATGCATGCATATCCATAGAGAAGCCACTTTTTGAACCTTTTTAGTGAATTAATATCATATATCTAGTCAACCTTTTTTTAGGGGAACTGCTTGATCAGCCTTGCTTTACCTGGGCATGCAACTATAATTTTGTATAGAGAAAGAATAATACTCTTCACATTATATCTGCAAGCAATACTAGAAAACTCATTTCCTTTGGGGGCCCTTTTTCATCGATTGTTAAATTTACCAGTTGACGACTGACTGAACGAAGTCATGCGTTTAACTTTGGTGCAATTTTTAAGGCGTTTGGTGGCTTGGATTGCATAAGGGAAATGGAATGTCTTCATGGTAAATACTAAAGAATTGGTTTGAGTTGCGCAAATGGATCATATCAACCAGCCGATGACAACTGCATAACAGTAGTCACAACAAACATCTATGGATAAGAATGGTCAACATAGAGACTGGTCAACATAGAGACGTCCAATGAACCTCAAACTCGTACATGATTTTTACATAATAGAAATATTTTTGGGACGAATTTATTTCCAACCTGGAGCTTCTAGATGAAATTATTCGCTCGCCAACACATAATATTTTTGGTGATTACAGTTGCAAACTCTTTACGTGTTTCATTGTAATTTTAATTTTGAGGGTATTTGTACGAATGTTTCTGGATAAGTGTCCTTTCTCTGACTTTTTCATGGTTTATACGGGCATGTGTTGGACGGAGACATTGTTCAATGGATGCATGGTATTTTAAAATTGTAGTTTAGTTTGGATGGTTTTCACTTTTCCACTTTAAACACTGGTGGTGTTTTTTTTCCTGGCCCGCTACAGGTTGCAGTCTTGCCAAATCAAGCCCATTTCGGTAGCACAAAGAGAAAACAAAAAACAAGTCGAGCACGCAGCAGTACACAGCCGCCGCCGCCAGCCCTCCTCTTCCCATCTCGTTCGAGGGTTCCCGGCGGCTACCTCTTCTGCCGGCCGGTCAGAAGATGACGTCGCCTCTGACGGAGATCCCGGACCACCTCCTGGCCGAGATCTTCCTCCGCCTGCCCGACCCGGAAGACCTCGTCCGCGCCTCGGCAGCCTGCGTCTCCTTCTACCGACTCACCACCGACGACTCCTTCCTCCGCAGATTCCGCCGCCTCCACGTACCATCAGTACTCGGATTCCTTCAGGCAGGCGGCATGTTCCGTTCCACCATGCCGCCTCGCCCCTCCGCGCCCGCCGCCCGCACGCTCGCCCGCGCCGCCGACATCTACTTCTCTTTCATCCCCTCCCGTTGCCACTGGACCGTGCAGGACATCCGCGGCGGCCGCGTCCTCCTCGCCCGTGACCTCCGGCAAGATGAGCTGCCCCTTGCACCGGTCTTCAGAGATCTCGCGGTGTGTGACCCATTGCACCGGCGGTACGTCCTGCTCCCCCCGGTAACTCACGACCTAGCCGCTTCACTTGAGCACCCGTTCCCCATGGTATGCCCGGGCGCCCGGCCCGGTGCAAGCCCTTCCTCGTTCCCCTTGGCGAGGAGGAGGCAGCAGCGGGAGAGACGGCATTCAGGGTGATCTTGGTGGCACATTGCATAACTAGTCTGGCTGCGTTCGTCTTCTCTTCGAGCACGGGACAATGGCAAGCCGCTGCATCCAAGGCTTGGAGTGATTTGGGCCTTGGCGAGCGCGACATGGCCGAGATGTCACAGGTCCACCCTTTTATTCTCAGCCGCCATTATGCTTATGGCTGCTTCTACTGGGACTGGGTGGAGTTCGGGAGGAAAAAGTTGCTCTTGCTTGACACCACGAAGGTGGAGTTCTCCATTGCTGACCCCCCGCGCAGAAAATGTTGCAAGGTTGGTATAGCCATTGTGGAGGCAGGGGAAGGCAGGCTTGGGATATTTGGTTTCCGCGGTGAAACTTCATCCGACCTCAGCTATATGGTTGCACGGAACAAAGGTGAGAGTCCCAGCCAGTGGGTGATGGAGAAAACAATTTCACTAGATTCAGGGTACAAATATTTTATCAGAGATGCAACACAGAGGTACTTGCTCTTGACAAAGATAGAAGCCTCATCTCTGGAGAATCCACTTGTTGGATATTTCTCAATGGATGTCAAGACATTGCAACTTCAGAGGATTTATGACGAACCGCAATATCTTGTATGAGACATACACATATATCAACTTCCCACCATCATTATTGTCTTCAAGGAGAATATGAAGTGGTAAGGTTTCTATTTCTTCCAAGTTATCTCTTTTCCCTTCATAATTATCACATGGCTTGTCTATTGCTTCATGTTCATTATGGCAAGACGTAAGTTGGATTTGGTAGTGTTCAATTTCATGTGCTCATGGCTCATGGGAAAACTAAGAAAGCTCGGGAAAATAATTGTGTTTCTGTTCTTGTTTGTTTTGATCGCCTTTTTAAGAGAATGGGGTTAGTAAGAGAAATGATTATGTACACTATGAGTAGCTTATGCATGAATCCAGATGGAATCACTAAAAACAGCAGGTCATTATAATTATTTTCAAGTAGTAGTTTCGATGATCAAGATAAAGTAGAATGAATACAACTTTATATCCAGTTTACATTGGATTATTTCACCTCGAGAAAATTCATTCCAGTTAAGGACAGCTCATTTTGTACACTTTTTCTTTTGATAGATGCAGGGAGGCAGAAAAGTTCTCTTTTAGTCATCTTCAGATGTATAATTTTATCGTGCAGTGTTGTTTTGAGATAAACAACTGGTATGGTCACAAGTAAGATCCTAAGTCACTGCTCTAAATAAGAATAGCTTGTTCTCACAGGCAACTGAGATTTTATCCTGTGATGTTGTCTTATCTAAAATCAACCTCATAAGATCAATGGAGTGCTTATCAGCATAGGCAATTGAAATTGTTCAATGTTGCAGTCAATCGCTCCATCACTCTTAGCTATTCATATCATTGTTGTGATCCTAATCTCAAAGCAAATCATATTGGTTGAGATGATTGACTGAACTTTAGAGTTTTCAGGTGACTGTATTGTATTGTTTCTCGCTACTAGCACACCCCAGTTTCTTTCTTTTCTTTAAGTAGAAGTTAAAAAAAAGTGCTAGAGTGTGCCTAGGCAGTAAATGAACAAAGGTACCAGTTTTGCATGTGTTTTTCAGGACTGATTCCTTTAGGGGTTCACGTGCCTCTCTCTGGCCATCTATTCCAACTTACAATGGCGCCCACACTGAAGTGAGTGTCTGTCTGCAGTCACACGTTTTAAGTTCAGTTCAGATCAATATTATGCTATTCTGTGATACTACCTAAGTACCTAAAACTTTGTTCCTCTAAGCTCGTTAAACTATTGATTTAGTATTCACCAATTGGCCACAAAATCTTCAGTGATGTCTGAGTTGTATTTTGGTCCTGTTTGTCCAGGTTCTGTGGAGTCGTTACCATATCAGCTCTCCGAGTTCAAAGTGACCGCAGTTTCGATAGCATGGAGTCCTTGCGGATGTGATCACCTTGCTGGCAATCTCCAGAATTCCACCTGGCAGTGGTCATGTCTTGTTTTCATGTTACTTGTAGGCGTGGAGTAAACCTATTTGCAGTGATGTTAGTGGGAGATGGATCTGGCTGCTCCCTGCCTAATAAGTGAATCTGACAATGAAATTAACAGTTTAAGTCAATCAAGAGCTGTGGGTAAATCTTGCTGCTGCTGTATATCTGGAAGTCCCAACTTATTTTTTCTTAGCTAGAGATGACAAAATAACCAACCAAAATAACTGTTTTAACCTTGTGGAAGAAGTTTAGCATGATTTGATCCCGTTTCAAAAGTTTTGTGTGATCTGACCCTCGTGCAAAAAAAAATTTGGGGTCAAGTCGTGCTAATTTTTTTCCACAAGGTCAAAACAGTGATTTTGGCCCAGGGATGAGGAACTTTGACCAAGTGAAAAATACCTGATGCATGCTTGAGAAAACAAAGGTGTAGGAATTAATGTCGAATAGAATCAGCTAACTGGAATAAATACAAGTAGGGATCAAGGTAAACCAGAGAAAACTGTTGGGGTTAGCGGATGCATCTGAAACGACTCTCTGATGCTGCACCTCCTCTGAATCTCTGATGCTGCACCTTCTCTGATGCCTGATGCTTTGAGCATATAATAGAATCGACGTTGATGCACCGTCTTTGATTTCGCACACAATAACCATGAAAGAAAACTTAAGTCTTTTGCAGAGGAATTATTAACAGATAACGTGGCCGGCATATCTAGGTTAATACTGCAAACATCACTGCAAATAGGTTTACCGACATATCTGAGTAGCTTATCCATCGTCTATTTTTCAGGCCTGGTGAAATTACAAAACCGACAGTAGGCCGCAGCAATTATTGTCTGATTGTTGTTTTGGAGAACATATGGATACAGTTTATGTATGGATTGTTCCACCTCTGGATAATTCATCCAGACAAGCATGACTCTTGTCTGTTTTTATTTTGATAGTTATACATTATAAGGAACTGGAATAGTTTTGGTTTGGTCATCTCCACATCTATAAATTTATCTCTTGTTTTTGTTTATAAATAAATCTGCATAACTAGTACGTTCGCAGATGAGTGCCTGATTCACTGCTCTGAACAGCAAGAACAGCTAGTGTTTACAAGTTGTTTGATTTAAATCATCTTTGTAGCCTGAACCTTTGCCTCGTCTGTTCAGATTCGTCAGAGTCTTAATCAGATTGGCACTATTAATTCGAAGTGACCTCGTGATTGCAATATCAATAGCGTGGAGTTCTCGCATATGTGATTGCTTTGCCCCTACAAGGTGACAAATGACAATCTACAGAGGTCCTGCCCTTTGCATCGAAAATAAAATAAATTCTACAGAGCTTCACTTGGCAGTGGTTATGCCTATGTTGTTCTTGTTTCATACTACATTTTAGCTTTAGTGAGTGTAATCATCCATGTGGCTGTTCCCTGCCTATGAATTTGATGGTGAAACTAAGAGTTTGCGGCAACCACTGGAATATTACAGAACGATCAGTCTACAACGGTGGGTAAAGCTAGCCGGAGTTTATTTCCATGTCATATTTTTTCTTAATTATTAGAGTTGTTATAGCAAGTAAAATCTGTGAGTGCCAAACGTTGGCAACGGAACTGATGGCCAACCCAAGACAAACAATACTCCAGCGTGCAGCTTGACTCGGCTGAAATTTCAGACTTGGCCTATGTTTTTTTTTTCAAGGCAAAGGTTGTCATGTTGGTGAAGTGGATGTCGTCAATAGAGAAGGGCCTGCACATGGCTGACAGTGGTGTGTTTCTTTGAAGTCGCGGAAAGAAATGGTATGAAGGGCCATTGGCATGCTCATCTTTTTTCTCTTCTTATTCGGCTACTTGCGTCACAGTGCTGTGGTAAAATAGGTGAATGCAAGGTCATTGTTTCATTGTGCGTAGCAAACAATCGCCTTTCCTTTTCTTCTGAACAGCCGATAGAGAAACAAAGTGTATGTACAATAGAACCGAGGCTAAAAATGTCTACATGCATGAGTGAGCTCTACTAGCGGTCACCAATTTATCCCCCCCCCCCCCCCCCACCCCGGTACCATTTAATGAAAATGAAACCAACACTTTGCATTGAGCAGGTTCGGGAAGTACGAGAGATAAAAAACAAAAAGGCCTACACCCTAATTTGAAAACTGACGACACATATCGCCCATAGAGATTTAAAGGATGAAAACAAAGAAGCGAAGTCACTACAGGGTCACTGTGGACCACCCGCATCAGCCAGCACCCTTTTGTCTTCAGCAGCAAGCATCAGGCGAACCTCCTTAATCTGCTCCAGGATCTCTCCCTTCATCTTATTGAGAGGTTGTGTTGGCGTGCCAGGCCAGTCAAGGGACGAGGCCGGGCTTGAGGTCGCCTGGATTGGCTTTTTTGCTGGTGTCCCCAAAGCCAGGTCCATCAGGTCACCCTTTGCGTATCCCCAAAACCAGTTTGGAAAGAAAGGAGGCCTGAGCATGACACCTCCAGTGTCCATCAGGTTACCCTTCATCCAGACCAGCAGGATATCCAGTGTGAGATCTTCTGCATATTTTCTCCAGCGAGTCCTCGGTGTACACAACCATCCACCTCTTGAGGGTCCTCCGGACCAGCCACCAAACCTGTTTAGTGTCAGACCAGATAGCATTGTCAAATACATGTTTATTTCTGATTTTCCACAGGCTCCACAAGACACATGTATAAAAGGCATTCAACACTTCATGTTTCTTGTTTGCTGGCCAAAACGTGGCAATAGAAAAATAGGTAGACCCTAATTCAACTGAACAAAAAGAGGAGACCTCACTCCATATGTTTTTTGCTACCACACATTCGAACTATGGTGATTACGCTCCTTCCAAACACTCCATATGGCATATGAAGTGTTCTTGCTCCGCCATGGTGTCTTGCCCGTCATCAGTTCGCCCGCCTTGTTATCAAGCATGGATCGATGAGTCCGCCTTGTTATCAAGCATGGGTCAATGGATCCGCCTTGTTAGCAAGCATGGGTCGACGAGCGGAAGCAGCACAGCAAGAAAGGTTGTTATACCCAAGTGCGGACGTCCTACACACAGCGGCAGCTGATCGCAGTTATCCAGCCGGTCACGCTGCGCGAGCTGATCCGTGCAATCAAATTTGTCGTAAAGAGTAAAGTGGACATACATTGCTCAATGCCAGCAAATACACAGGAGCTCCTACTCGCCCGACTCGCTGAAGAGAACCGTTAGTGGGCCGTCCCACTAGTGACGGAAACTCATGTTTCCTGTTTTATTTCTTTTACTTTTTACTTTTTTTCTTTCTTTTTTATTTTTATTTGTACTAAATATATATATTAGAAAAAACTCTATGAAAAACATTTAAAAAATATTGAACAAGTATTTGAAAAATGTTGAGTAAGTATTTAAAAAATGTTTAACAACTATTTGAAAAAAATGTTGATAAAGTATTTGAAAAAATGTTGATCATGTATATAAAAATGTTGGACAAATATTTAAAAATACTGGAAAAGTATATAAAACAATGTTGAACAAGTATTTCAAAAATAATGTTGATCATGTATATAAAAAATGTTGAACAAGTACTTGAAAAATATTGAACAAGTATTTGAAAATTGTGAACAAGTATTGAAAATGTTGAACAAGTATTTGAAAAAAATGTTGATCATGTATATAAAAATGTTGGACAAGTATTTAAAAATATTGAACAAGTATGTAAAAAAAAATGTTGACCAAGTATTCACAAAATGTTGAACAAGTATTTAAAAAAATGTTGATCATGTATATAAAAAATGTTGAACAAGTACTTGACAAATGTTGAACAAGTATTTGAAAATTTTGAACAAGTATTGAAAATGTTGAACAAGTATTTGAAAATGTTGAAGAAGTATTAAAATATTGAAAAAATATTTAAAAATGTTGACCATGTATTTGGAAAATGTTGAATAAGTATTAAAATGTTGAACAAGTATTTAGTAAATGTTGAATAAGCGCTCGGACAATGTTGAACGTGTATACAAAAAATCTTGATGACTTATTAAAAAATGTTTTTGACATATACGAAAATGTAGAACGAAAATGAAAGCAAACATAAAAAAACAATACATGGAGAAGAAGAAAAAAGAAAAAAAGGAGAAGAAAAGAAAAACAAAGAAACTAAATGCAATTAAGAATGAAAAAATAAAATGGAGAAGAAAAAATAAAGGTAACTATAGAAAACATAAACAAAAAACGGCTAGAATAGCCTCAAATAGGATGCGCCCTACACCTAATCACGAAATGAACCTTAGGCGGAGTGGCTAGCTGCAGTCGAAATCCTACTGGAGACCTGGGTAATACGCTCGCGCCAACGGGCCGGCTCATTACGACGCTCATGGATGAAACCTTCAGCGAGCGTTCCCCTCTCGCTTTGCTAAAGGCGATAAATAGTTGGGGCGCAAATACACTGCCAGCGTCAGGTTCATGGGCTCGTTCGGGGGCCGATCTGACACACAAAGGGCCCGACCACGCAGAGCATGCAGTGTGGTACATTTTTTTGCGCACGGGCCCGGGCTGTGGCGATAAAGTTTCTGTACGGCCCCGGCCCGGGTGGATGGCGTGTAACTAGGTTGGGCGCTTGTCGTGCGTGTCGCACAATTCCTTTCCCGATTTGGCGTCAAAGACCACACTAGTGCAGAACCGGGCTATAGCACCGGTTCGTAAGGCTCCTTAGTGCCGGTTCTTGTAACCGGCACTGAAGGGTGGGGACTAAAGGTCCCCCTTAGTCTCGGTTCAACACAAACCGCCACTAAAGGGCTACCACGTGGCACGAGCCTGCGCCGGGGGCTGGGAGACCTTTAGTACCGGTTGGTAACACCAACCTGTACTAAAAGGTTTAGGGGTTTTGGGTTTATGATTTCTTTTTTCCTTTAATTTTTTGTTTTCTATTTAATTTTTTTATTTGCTGGTATTTTATGATACTACATATCGTACACGTTATGCGTATACATAAATAGAATTTGTCGTTGAACCGATCATATATATATATATATATGTGATATATATATATATATATATATATATATATATATATATATATATATATATATATATTATAATTTCTCCTACATAGAAGCATTACTGCTATAGCGGATAATGGAATTCTTCTTTGGGATCTATGATTTGGTCAAGCAAAAATCCCGCTATTACTTCTTGAATTGCTCGTACGCGATCCGTTGGTAGGACCTGTTCCCGCACCTCCTTGAACTTTAAAGAAGGAGATCAATATGCATGTATTAGTTGTGTGTATATATATTATATATATATATATATATCGATAATGGTGTAAAAATTGTGAATAGTGTTTTGGCAAACGTACCCATAGCTGTCTATCAGATCTGCTCCTTTCGGACGATGTCATGCGAACGTCCTCGCAAACGTAGTATGCACATAAATCATTCCCCCGCAACTGCTTCATGCACTTTACGAGAATAGAATTCAATCAGATAATAATTAATCAAGCATGATAACTAATGGTATTAAGACTAGAATTAAAGAGATGGTAGCTAGCTAGTACTACTTAATTAATTATACCTTGGGTCGATATCAATATAGCTTTTGTTTCCATTGGCCTGGAACCTCTTTGATGAACTTTTGCCAAGCCCTGTCCGCCGGCAAAGAAAATGAATAAAGGAGTTATTAATTAGTTGATATCAGGAAATGACGAACTAAAAAGGCCGACATATAGTTCGATAATGATTGAAATTACGTGTTGACTATCCCCTTCAAGATTTCGTACTGAGCAACTGGTTTAAGTTGCGAGTCCAGTACTTCAATTGATCCATCTTCAACTCGAATGATTAACAAGATCCAGTGGAAACTACATGCGCACACGTTTGCATGTATAAATTAAACGGGTATGTCCATAACACTCATCAACTACCCTAAACCCTATACACTTATTAATTAACATCTAGCTAGTAAGCAAAAACAGAATTTGTACTACAAGACGGTGTGACTCACCCGAAGTTGTAAGGAAGTGGTATATCTCGATTGGTATTTAGGCGCTTCAAGAACTCTAGCAAGCTTTTCTCTGTTTCTTTTCGGTAGAATTCCTGTGACCATGTCTTTTGATTAACGGTATTTGGGTCAATGAACCCAATGCCATAGCATCCAGCTTTTTTCATTTCATAGATCTTCATTTTGCATTATACCACAGAAAATAATATAGTGAGGATACTTACAGGTAATGATCAACGAGCACTACAGCTAGCTTGAGACTTAAATACAGAAAGAAATCACTTACAGACAATAGCAACTGATGATAGAGTTGTCGAGTGCGTCTTGATTGAATAACTGAAACAGTTCTGTAAACTCAACATACAGAGCATTCTCATGGTAGTAATGCTCTGCCATGACTTTCACCATGAGGGACTCTCGATTGGTAGTCTTGGCAATTTTCATGTACCATTCATGCAATTCATACATTCTCGTTGAGAGCTTCTTGACCTCCTCAGCCTTGACCAAAGTTTCGCCGCGGGCATATTTCCATTTTAGTTCCTACTCTGTAAAAGTTTCCATGGGCTCGAGCTCTAGGAGTTGTTCTATAGTGCATCTGATCTCTGCAGCATGCCTTCTATGATCGTCGGTATTACCAGATGTTCGGCCGCGCCGGTACTCATGTGTGTTGGTAAAATGAGAGGGGGGGATCGATTGTACCGCCTGTTCTCCCAGCTGGGGAACAATTTTCCTGCTTTTTTGGTAGCTGCTTGGCTGGAGCCGAGCTCGACTCCTTTCTTTTGTTGTGCTTGATATGCCTTCCTGATTTTGCGCTCATAGTCTGAGTCAACAGGCTTGGGAGCTGGTGCTTGAGCCATATGAATAAAGTGGTCAATGGCATGCTCATGCACTTTCTCCTTTGGCGGCGGTGGCGGTTTCGGTCCAAAATGGGCGTCCAATTGTCTCCTGCATTCGGCTTCATTTTCCGCTTTGCTCATGTCGTAAGGCCTCTGTGGAAGAGGCGCGAGGCTTGGACCATATTGGAATCTCTTGCCTCCTATACTTGTACCGCTAGCCGCCATAGGTGCGGCGGCTCTCTTCCCCTGTTGGTTAGGGGGCGGTGCCCGCTGAGGCGGCGGAGACGGCTTACGCGGTGCCTGACTTGGTGGAGGAGGCCTGGGCTGACACGGTGCCGGACTTGGAGGAGGAGGAGTGGGCTCACGCGGTGCCCGACTTGGAGGAGGAGGAGTGGGCTCACGCATTGGCGGACTTGGAGAAGCAGGAGTCTGCAGAGGCGGTGGCTGACTTGGAGGAGCTGGAGTCGCCTGCTGACGCGGTGGCGGACTTGGAGGAGGAGCCGGCTGACACGGTGTCGGTGGCCTTGAAAAGACGATGCAATCCTTTCTCCATAGAACGATACGATGTAATGCCTCTCCCAGTGTGCGCTCGTCATCACCTCCAGGAATGTCAAGCTGTAGCCCCCAATATTCTGCCACCACTTTAGCAACCGCAACACGAGCATAGGAAGCTGGAATCAGACTACAATGGAAGGTTGCTTCAGGGGGATTTGTATAAGCAACGTCGTCCGCCACCTTGATGGATATGTTCTTCATTTTGAAGTGTACACTACTAGGGAAAAGCTTATACACATGATCTTACCAGAAGCGAGTTTTAAATTAAGGCGCTGCTGCAATGTAGCAGTAGCGCGCTCAGGCAGTACTCGCTGCTGAAATAAACGTAGCAGCAGCACGCCTCCTCTAAGCCGCGCTACTGCTATAATTCCCACGACCCCGCTGCGAAGCTAGTTCTAGCAGCAGCACGTTAATTCGGAGTGCGCTACTGCTAGGTAGTTTAGCAGTAGCGCCTTTACCTTTAGAGCGGTACTGCTAAAACTAGCTATCTCCCACCCCCCACGCTCTCCTCTATCTGATCCACACTCACACTCACACTCACTCCATCTACCCTCAACCCCCCCCGCCCGCGCGCCGGTCCTCCCCCGCCGGCCGCCGTCGCCCCCGCCAGCCGCCGTCGCCTACCCCTCTTCCCTCTGCGCCGCTGTCAACTCCTCCTCCTCACTGGACTCGGTACCGCCCTCCTCCTCCGTCCTCCCTCGACTCGCCACCGGCCAGCCCCTCCTCGCTCCACCCTTCCTCGTCCGTCCTACTATCTCCTCCCTCCTCCAGTCGCCCCTCCTTCTCCCTTCTCCCTCCTCCATCCACAACCCCTCCTCCCTGCTACATTATGATTTAGTAGGCAAGTTCATATGCAACATTTTGATTTAGTTCATATGATTTAGTTGATTTAGTAGGCTAGTTGATTTAGTTGATTTAGAACATTTTGATTTAGTTGATTTAGTAGGCAAGTTGATTTAATAGGCTAGTTGATTTAGTTGATTTATAGAACATTTTGATTTAACAATTATTTTTCTTTCCTGTGAAGTGGATCGTTAATCCTTGCTCATATTGCTTTAGAAAAATGGCGCCACGAACACCACCACCATGTCGATTGTGCAATTGAAGGTGCGCCAGCAGCCTTGCAACTGGCAAGCTGTTTGGCATCTACTTCCAGCCGAGTTTTCGTCATGCGGCGGTAAGAAATTATATGAAATGTAACAACTATTTTATTTTTAGTGTTGGCATTACTGCATTGTGTCATTTTGCTTTTTTTACACAGATCGTCCCATGCAATGTGAGGCTGAAATTCAACAAGCTGACAGGAGACACTCTGACATTTGAGGCTCGTGGGGGGCCGTACACTATGGAGGTCGAGAAAGGACACAATATGTCGCGGATTGGAGGAGATGGATGGGCCCGTTTCCTCGCCCGCATGCGTCTTACTGGTGGTGAGTTGATCAGCTTCTCCTTCAGAGCAGAAAGACCCAAGCTGGCTGTCATTTATATCAACCTAGTGGAAGATGATGAAGATGACGAAGATGATGAACATAATGAGGACCAACTCGATGAAGATGATGAGAACCCACTTCATGAAGCCATCGTAGCTCAAAGAATGAGGCTGAGCGAGGAGAAGGTGTGCAACCTATGGGACATAATTCCGCCACGTGATGACTTTGTCGGGGTGCCATTCGTGACCCGCCTGACAAGTACCATGGTCGATCGGCATGAAATGGTATGTTATACGTACTGACTGTAGTAATTTCATGATATATATATATGCTTCATTGTTATACTTACAAATGCTTTGTGGAATCTAGTCGATGATATGCTTTAGTGTAGAGTCTGATCACATGCTTATTAGTGTAGAATCCAAGGACCTATTAATAGTGTAGATAATCCATATATACTTATTAGTAGAATTCATGATTAGTTAGTACAACTACATAGAGTGGAATCTAGACTTAATAGAAATATATTTGCAAGAGTATGTGCGAGGCTATTTATTAATTGATATGTTTTTCTTATTCAGAAATTGCCAAAGAACCTATGTGTGAGTTGTGGTATCGAGCCTGATGAAGAAGGCTCAGCTGGACTACGCCTTACCGCAAGGGGCTCCGTCACCACCTGTACTTACCGCATGGACACAGACGGTCGCACACACTTAAACTCGGTTGGGTGGAAGAGATTCCTCGTTGGCAAGAATCTTCGTGTTGGACAGGCCATCCTAATTACTATCAGGAACACCCATCGCCCATGCTTGAGGATGATGATCGTCGTCGATATCATCTAGAACTACATATGTGTGTGTGGCTATATCATCTAGAACTACATATGATGATCGTCGTCGATATCATGTAGAACTACATATGATGATCGTTGTCGATATCATCTAGAACTACATATGATGATCACCTTGTACTGCTTGAGGATGCATGTTCAGTATATACGAAATTGTTATCTAGTACTCCCTCGGTTCCAAATTACTCGTCGTGGTTTTAGTTCAAATTTGAACTAAAACCACGACGAGTAATTTGGAACCGAGGGAGTACTACCTAGTACCTATAATGCTTTATGAAATTGATATCTAGTAGTACCTAGTATCTGGAAATTGCAGTTTATTTAAGTTGGAATGGGGTAGGAAGGGGGGGGGGAGGATGGAAGATATAGCAGTAGCGCGGGGCCAGGAAAGCGCTACATCTAATTAATAGTAGCGCGCTAAGGAAACGCGCTGCTGATATAGTCCATAGTAGTAGCGCGGGTACAGACCGCGCTACTACTAACAGTTAGCTGTAGCGCCTTATTGGTAGTGCGGCTGCCCGCGCTGCTGATAGCCTCAAAACCCGCGCTACTACTAGGGTTTTCCCTAGTAGTGGTAGCTCACAATTAGTGTTATCAATGATGTCACCTACAAGCTTGGACCAAAGATTGTGGATTGTGTTTTCCTGGGATATGCTTTTCATAGCATTGGTTATAGATTCTTGGTTGTGAAATCTAAGGTACCTGACATGCATGTCGGTACGATCATGGAGTCGAATGATGCGACTTTCTTTGAAGATATCTTTCCCCTGAAGGATATGGCTACCTCATCTAATTAGGAGATGCCTAGTTCATCGAATCAGGAACTAGTTACAATTATAAAACCTGCCATTTCGATGGAACACTTTGAAAATTCCGTGGAGGAGAACAATGAAGTTCCTACTAGGAGCAAGAGACAGAGGACTGCAAAGTCCTTTGGTGATGATTTTCTTGTCTATCTAATAGATGACACTCCCAATTCTATTTCAGAGGCCTATGCATCTGAAGATGTTGACTATTGGAAGGAAGCAGTCCGTAGTGAGATGGATTCTATCTTGGAAAATGAAACTTGGGAGATAACTGATCGTCCTTATGGGTGCAAACCTATAAGGTGCAAATGGGTATTCAAGAAGAAACTTAGGCCTGATGTACTATTGAGAAATACAAGGCACGACTCGTGGCCAAAGGTTATACCCAAAAGGAAGGTGAAGATTTCTTTGATACTTACTCACCTGTGGCTCGACTGACCATTATTCGAGTTCTACTTTCACTAGCTGCCTCACATATGGTCTTCTCGTTCATCAAATGGATGTTAAGACTGCTTTCCTAAATGGAGAGCTGGATGAGGAAATTTATATGGAACAACCAGATGGGTTCGTAGTAGATGGCCAGGAAGGAAAAGTGTGCAAGTTGCTGAAGTCTTTGGATGGACTTAAGCAAGCACCCAAGCAGTGGCGTGAGAGGTTTGAAAGAATTTTAACAGTTGCAGGCTTCATTGTAAATGAAGCTTATAAATGTGTGTACTATCGCCATGGTGGGGGCGAGGGATTTATCCTTTGCTTGTATGTTGATGACATACTGATTTTTGGAACAAATCTGAATGTTCTTAAGGAGTTCAAGGATTTCCTATCTCATTGTTTTGAGATGAAGGATTTAGGAGTGGCTGATGTCATTCTTAACATCAAGTTGTTGAGAGACGATGATGGTGCCATTACATTGCTTTAATCTCACTATGTGGAAAAGACCTTGAGTCGCTTTGGCTATAGCGACTGCAAGCCCTCTCCAACACCATATGATGCCAGTGTGTTGCTTCGAAAGAATCGAAGAATTGCTAGAGATCAATTGAAATATTCTTAGATTATTGGCTCACTTATGTACTTAGTCAATGCTACAAGACCTAACATCTCTTTTGTTGTTAGCAAACTGAGTCGGTTTGTCTCAAAACTAGGAGATGTGCATTGGAAAGCTCTAGAGAGAGTTTTGCTTTATTTGAAAGGCACTACGAATTACGGAATTCACTACACTGGGCACCCAAAGGTGCTTGAAGGGTACAATGACTCAAAGTGGATCTCAGATGCTGATGAGGTAAAGGCCATGAGCAGATATGTATTCACTGATGGTGGTGGCGTTGTTTCTTGGAAGTCTTGCAAGCAGACCATCTTAACGAGGTCAACGATGGAAGCAGAGCTCACAACACTAGATAAAGCTACCGTCGAAGCAGATTGGTTCATCGACTCTTGAATGACTTGCCGGTTGTTGAGAAACCTGTATCGGGTACCCTTATGAACTGCGACAATCAAACCGTGATCATGAAAGTGAGCAGCTCAAAGGATAACATGAAGTCATCAAGACACGTTCAGAGAAGGTTAAAGTCTGTCAAAAAATGAGAAACTCCCGAGTTATTGCATTGGATTATATCCAAACGTCTAAAAATCTGGCAGATCCTTTTACTAAGGGTCTATCATGTAATGTGATAGATAATTGATAACCCACAAGTATAGGGGATCAATTGTAGCCTCTTTTGATAAGTAAGAGTGTCGAACCCAACGAGGAGCTAAAGGTAGAACAAATATTCCCTCAAGTTCTATCGACCACCAATACAACTCTACGCACGCTTGACGTTCGCTTTACCTGAAGCAAGTATGAAACTAGAAGTACTTTGTAGTTGTAACGGGATAGGTTTGCAAGAATATAAAGAGCATGTAAATATAAACTAGGGGCTGTTTAGATAAAGAAGCAATAAAGTTAGTATAGAGAGTGTGGAAAAGTGGTGGTAGGAGTTGCGAAATGTCCCTAAGCAATTGACTACTTTACTAGACCGATAGCAAGTTTTATGTGGGAGAGGCCACTGCTAGCATGTCATCCCTGACTTGGAATTCTATGCACTTATGATTGGAACTATTAGCAAGCATCCGCAACTACTAACGTTAATTAAGGTAAGACCCAACCATAGCATTAAGATATATTGGTCCCCCTTCAATCCCGTATGCATCAATTTCTATACTAGGTTGAAGCTTCTGTCACTCTTGCCCTCCAATACATAGTCCTGTCAACATACAACTAACCCTATGGTGTGATCCACACGCGCGCTCATATGATGGGTACCAAAGGGCAGCAACATAACCACAAGCAAATTAAGCCAATCATAGCAATTCACCAATTACCGATAGGACAACGAAAATCTACTCAGACATCATAGGATGGCAACACATCATTGGATAATAATATGAAGCATAAAGCATCATGTTCAAGTAGAGGGTACCACGGGTTGCGGGAGAGTGGACCGCTGTAGACAGATGGGCGAAGGTGATGAAGATGTTGGTGAAGATGATGGAGGTGTTGGTGTAGATTGCGGTGACGATGATGGCCACCGGAAGCGAGGGGGAGAGAGCCCCCTCCTTATTCTTTCTTGACCTTCCCCCTAGATGGGAGAAGGGTTTCCCCTCTGGTCCATGGCCTCCATGGCGGCGGAGGGGCGAGAGCCCCTCCGAGATTGGATCTGTCTCTCTGTCTCTCTCTGTTCCTGCGTCCCAGATTCTGACCTTTCACCGTTTCTTATATTTCCGGAGATCCGTAACTCCGATTGGGCTGAAATTTTAACACGATTTCTAACCGGATATTAGCTTTCTTGCGGCGAAAGAAGGGCACCAACCGCCTTACGGAGTGGCCACGAGGGACCAGGGCATGCCTGACCCCCTGGGGCGCGCCCCTCACCCTCGTGGCCCCCTCGGGCATCGTCTCGCATTGATTCCACTTCCCAAAATTCATAAATATTCCAAAAATAATCTCCGTCAGTTTTTATCCCGTTTGGACTCCGTTTGATATGGATTTTCTGCGAAACAAAAAACATGCGACAAACAGGAACTAGCTCTGGGCACTGGATCAATATGTTAGTCCCAAAAATAGTATAAAAAGTTGCCAAAAGTATGTAAAAGTTGTAGAATATTGGCATGGAACAATAAAAAATTATAGATACGACGGAGACATATGAGCATCCCCAACCTTAATTCCTACTCGTCCTCGAGTATGTAAATGATAAAAAAGATAATTTTTGATGTGGAATGCTACCTAGCATAATCTTGATCATATATCTAATCATGGCATGAATATTAAGACATAAGTGATTCAAAGCAATAGTCTATAATTTGACATGAAGACATCAATACGCAGGCATCCCAACAAACAATCATGTCTTTCAAAATATCAATGCTAAAGAACGCTATCCCTACAAAATCATATAATCTTGTCATGCTCTGTCTTCTTAACACAAAGTATTTATCATGCACAACCCCGATGACAAGCCTAGCAATTGGTTCATACTTTTTAACGTGCTTCAGCTTTTTCAACCCTCACGCAATATATGAGCGCAAGCCATGGATATAGCACTACGGGTGGAATAGAGTATGATGGTGTACCGGGATGTGCAATGATCTAGCGTAGCAATGAAATCAAAAGACGGACAAGCCATCAAAACATCATGCTAGCTATCTTACGATCATGTAAAGCAATATGACAATGAATGCTTAAGTCATGTATATGATGATGATGGAAGTTGCATGGCAATATATCTCGGAATGGCTATGGAAATGCCATGATAGGTAGGTATGTGCTACCTCTTGAGCACTGCGTTGGTTTTCCCTTGAAGAGGAAAGGGTGATGCAGGAAAGTAGCGTAAGTATTTCCCTCAGTTTTTGAGAACCAAGGTATCAATCCAGTAGGAGGCTTCTCAAAAGCCCCTCATACCTACACAAACAAACAAGAACCTTGCAACCAACGCGATAAAGGGGTTGTCATTCCTTTCATGGTAACTTACGAAAGTGAGATTTGATAGAGATAATAAGATAAGATAAATATTTTTGGTATTTTTATGATATAGATTGGAAAGTATAGATTGCAAAATAAAAGTAGATCAGAAACTTATATGATAAAAGATAGATCCGGGGGCCATACGTTTCACTAGTGGCTTCTCTCAAGATAGCATAAGTATTACGGTGGGTGAACAAACTACTGTCGAGCAATTGATAGAAAAGTGCATAGTTATGAGATTATCTAGGCATGATCATGTATATAGGCATCACGTCCGCAACAAGTAGACCGAAACGATTCTGCATCTACTACTATTACTCCACACATCGACCGACTCTTGCCTGCATCTAGAGTATTAAGTTCATAAGAACAGAGTAACGCATTAAGCAAGTTGACATGATGTAGAGGGATAAACTCAAACAATATGATATAAACCCCATCTTTTTATCCTCGATGGCAACAATACAATACGTGCCTTGTTGCCCTGCTGTCACTGGGAAAGGACACCGTAAGATTGAACCCAAAGCTAAGCACTTCTCCCACTGCAAGAAAGATCAATCTAGTAGGCCAAACCAAATTGATAATTCGAAGAGACTTGCAAAGATAACCAATCATACATAAAAGAATTCAGAGGAGATTCAAATATTTCTCATAGATAAACTTGATCATAAACCCACAATTCATCGGATCTCGACAAACACACCGCAAAAAGAGTTATATCGAATAGATCTCCAAGAAGATCGAGGAGAACTTTGTATTGAGATTCAAAGAGAGAGAAGAAGCCATCTAGCTAATAACTATGGACCCAAAGGTCTATGGTAAACTACTCACAACTCATCGGAGAGGCTATGGTGTTGATGTAGAAGCCCTCCGTGGTCGATTCCCCCTCTGGCGGAGCGCCGGGGAAGGCTCCAAGATGGGATCTCGCGGATACAGAAGGTTGCGGCGGTGGAAATAGTTTTTCATGGTGCTCCTCGATGTTTTCAGGGTACGGGAGTATATATAGGCGAAGGAGGTAGGTCAGGGGAGCCACGAGGGTGGGGGGCGCGCCCACCCCCTAGGGTGCACCCTCCTGCCTCGTGGCCGCCTCGGCTGCTTCTTGACATCCACTCCAAGTCTCCTGGATTGCGTTTGTTCTAAAAAGATCGCTCCCGAAGGTTTCATTCCATTTGGACTCCGTTTGATATTCCTTTTCTTCGAAACAATGAAATAGGCAAAAAACAGCAATTCGGGCTGGGCCTCCGGTTAGGAGGTTAGTCCCAAAAATGATAGAAAAGTGTAAAGTAAAGCCCATAAACATCCAAAACGGGTAATATAATAGCATGGAGCAATAAAAAATTATAGATATGTTGGAGACGTATCAAGCATCCCCAAGCTTAATTCCTGCTCGTCCTCGAGTAGGTAAATGATGAAAACAATTTTTTTGATGTGGAATGCTACTTAGCATTTTTTTTCAATGTAATTTTCTTTATTGTGGCATGAATGTTCAGCTCCAAAATGATTCAAAATAAAAGTTCATATTGACATAAAAGTAATAATACTTGAAGCATACTAACAAAGCAATCATGTCTTCTCAAAATAACATGGCTAAAGAAAGTTCATCCCTACAACATCATATAGTTAGGTTATGTTTCATTTTTGTCACACAAAATACTCCCATCATGCACAACCCTGGTTTCAGCCAAGCAATTGGTTCATACTTTTTAACGCGCTTCAGCCTTTTTCAACTCTCATGCAATACATGAGTGTGAGCCATGGATATAGCACTATGGGTGGAATAGAATATGATGATGGAGGTTGTGTGGAGAAGACAAAAAAGGAGAAAGTCTCACGTTGACGAGGCTAATCAATGGGCTATGGAGATGCCCATCAATTGATGTCAACATGAGGAGTAGGGATTGCCATGCAACGGATGCACTAGAGCTATAAATGTATGAAAGCTCAACAAAAGAAACTAAGTGGGTGTGCATCCAACTTGCTTGCTCACGAAGACCTAGGGCATTTTGAGGAAGCCCATCGTTGGAATATACAAGCAAGGTTCTATACTGAAAAATTCCCACTAGTATATGAAAGTGACAACATCAGAGACTCTCTATATGAAGAACATGGTGCTACTTTGAAGCACAAGTGTGGAAAAAGATAGTAACATTGTCCCCTTTTTTTGGGACTTTTTTTATTTGGCCTTTCTCTTTTTTTTATTTGGGGACAATGCTCTAATAATGATGATCATCACACTTCTATTTATTTACAACATGAATTACAACTCGATACTAGAACAAGATATGAATCCATATGAATGCCTCCGGCGGTGTACCGGGATATGCAATGAATCAAGAGCGACATGTATGAAAAATTATGAAGGTGGCCTTGCCACAAATACGATGCCAACTACATGATCATGCAAAAGCAATATGAAAATGATGGAGCGTGTCATGATGAATGGAACAGTGGAAAGTTGCATGGCAATATATCTCAGAATGGCTATGGAAATGCCATAATAGGTAGGTATGGTGGCTGTTTTGAGGAAGATATAAGGAGGTTTATGTGTGATAGAGCGTAACATATCACGGGGTTTGGATGCACCAGCGAAGTTTGCACCAACCCTCAAGGTGAGAAAGGGCAATGCACGGTACCGAAGAGGCTAGCAATGATGGAAAGGTAAGAGTGCGTATAATCCATGGACTCACATTAGTCATAAAGAACTCATATACTTATTGCAAAAATTTTATTAGCCCTCGAAGCAAAGTACTACTACGCATGCTCCTAGGGGAAGGGTTGGTAGGAGTTAACCATCGCGCGATCCCGACCTCCACACATAAGGAAGGCAATCAAAAGAGCACCCCATGCAACAAATTTGTCACACGACTTTTACCATACGTGCATGCTATGGGACTTGCCAACTTCAACACATGTATTCCTTAAATTCACAATTACCCAACTAGCATGACTCTAATATCTCCACCTCTATATCTCAAAACAATTATCAGGCATCAAATTGATGATAGCATCCAATTCACTTCCTATGATAGTTTTTATTATACTCAACTTGGATGCCCATCATTCTAGGACCAATTTTATAACCATAGCATATACCTTGTTGTTCTAAAAGACTCTCAAAATAATATAAGTGAAGCATGAGAGATCAATAATTTCTACAAAATTAAGCCACCTCCGTGCTCTATAAAGATATAAGTGAAGGACTAGAGCAAAATTTATCTAGCTCAAATGATATAAGTGAAGCACATAGAGTATTCTAATAAATTCCAAATCATGTGTGTCTCTCCCAAAAGGTGTGTACAGCAAGGATGATTGTGGTAAACTAATAAGCAAAAACTCATATCATACAAGACGCTCCAAGCAAAACACATATCATGTGGCGAATAAAAATATAGCTCCAAGTAAAGTTACCGATAGACGAAGACGAAAGAGGGGATGCCTTCCGGGGCATCCCCAAGCTTAGGCTTTTGGTTGTCCTTGGATTATCTTGGGGTGCCATGGGCATCCCCAAGCTTAGGCTCTTGCCACTCTTTATTCCATAGTCCATCAAATCTTTTCCCAAAACATGAAAACTTCACAACACAAAACTCAACAGGAAATCACATAAGCTCCGTTAGTGCAAGAAAGAAAAACCACCACATAAGTTACTGTAATTAACTCATTCTTTATTTATATCGGTGTTAAACCTACTGTATTCCAACTTCTCTATGGTTCATACCCCCCGATACTAGCCATAGATGCATCAAAATAAGCAAACAACACACGAAAAACAGAATCTGTCAAAAACAGAACAGTCTGTAGCAATATGTAAGTTTGGAATACTTCTGCAACTATAAAAATCCTAAAAAAATAGGAAGTCCTGGGAAATTTGTCCATTGATCTACTGCAAAAAGAATTAACTCAAAAGTAAGTTCCTGTGATTTATTAAAATTATTCTCGTGCGCGCAAAAGTTTCTGTTTTTCAGCAGAATCAAATTAACTATCACCGTAGGTTATCCTATAGGTTCTACTTGGCACAAACACTAATTAAAACATAAAACCACATCTAAACAGAAGCTAGATGAATTATTTATTACTAAACAGAAGCAAAAAGAAAGGAACAAAAATAAAATTGGGTTGCCTCCCAACAAGCGCTATCGTTTAACGCGAGAATAGATCTAGGTATTACCATCTTTGGTATTTAATTCATAAGTGGCTTGCATAATAGATTCATAAGGTAATTTGACTTTCCTTCTAGTAAAGTGTTCCATGCCTTTCCTTAATGGAAATTGGAATCTAATATTCCCTTTCTTCATATCAATAATTGCACCAATCGTTCTAAGGAAAGGTCTACCAAGAATAATAGGACATGAAAAATTGCAATCTATATCAAGAACGATGAAATCTATGGGCACATAATTCCTATTTGCAACAATAAGAACATCATTAATCCTTCCCATAGGTTTCTTAATAGTGGAATCCGCAAGGTGCAAGTTTAAAGAGCAATCATCAAATTCGCGGAAACCTAGCACATCACATAAAGTTTTTGGAATCGCGGAAACACTAGCACCCAAATCACACAAAGCATAGCATTCATGATCTTTAATTTTAATTTTAATAGTAGGTTCCCACTCATCATAAAGTTTTCTAGGGATAGAAACTTCCAATTCAAGTTTTTCCTCATAAGATTGCATCAAAGCATGAATGATATGTTTAGTAAAAGCTTTATTTTGACTATAAGCATGAGGAGAATTCAACACGGATTGCAACAAGGAAATACAATCTACTAAAGAACAATTATCATAATTAAATTCCTTGAAATCCAAAATAGTGGGTTCATTGCTATTTAAAGTTTTGACCTCTCCAATCCTACTTTTACCAATTTTAACATCAAGGTCTAAAAACTCCGAATCATTGGGACGCCTTCTAACTAAAGTTGACTCATCTCCAGTCCCATCATTATCAAGATTCATATTGCAAAACAAACATTTAATAGGAGACACATCAATCACTTTTAGTTCTTCATCATTATTTCTTTCTAACCCTTCTGGTTTGGCGGCCATCTTATTAACTAAGGTGGCTTGCTTATCAGAAATTTGGGCTATTGATTTTTCAAGAAGAGCAATCTGAGAATTCAATCCAGAAAATTCCTTAGACATATCATCATGTTCTTTATTCATGTATTCCATAAAGCTTTTTTGTTCTTTAAGCTCATTTCTAAAGAAATTATTATGCTCAAATTGTAAAGTCATAAAGCTTCTAACGTTGATTTCGATCTCTTCCAACCTTCTAAGATGAAGATCAGCGTTCTTAGGCAAAGCCATAAGGGCAAACAGGCACACAAGAGGCAAGCGAAAAAGAGAGGCGAACGGGAAAGAGAGGGCGAGTAAAACGGCAAGGGTGAAGTGGGGGAGAGGAAAACGAGAGGCAAATGGCAAATAATGTAGTGCGCGGGAGATGAGTTTGTGATGGGTACTTGGTATGTCTTGACTTGAGCGAAGACCTCCCCACCAACGGCGCCAGAAATCCTTCTTGCTACCTCTTGAGCACTGCGTTGGTTTTCCCTTCAAGAGGAAAGGGTGATGCAGCAAACTAGCGTAAGTATTTCCCTCAGGTTTTGAGAACCAAGCTATCAATCCAGTAGGAGGCTCCTCAAAAGTCCCTCGTACCTACACAAACAAACAAGAACCTCGCAACCAACGGGATAAATGGGTTGTCAATCCCTTCACGGTAACTTGCGAAAGTGAGATCTGATAGAGATAATAAGATAAGATAAATATTTTTGGTATTTTTATGATATAGATTGGAAAGGAAAGATTGCAAAATAAAAGTAGATCAGAAACTTATATGATAAAAGATAGACCCGGGGGCCATAGGTTTCACTAGTGGCTTCTCTCAAGATAGCATAAGTATTACGGTGGGTGAACAAATTACTGTCGAGCAATTGATAGAAAAGTGCATACTTATGAGATTATCTAGGCATGATCATGTATATAGGCATCACGTCCGCAACAAGTAGATCAAAATGATTCTGCATCTACTACTATTACTCCACACATCGACCGACTCTTGCCTGCATCTAGAATATTAAGTTCATAAGAACAGAGTAACGCATTAAGCAAGATGACATGATGTAGAGGGATAAACTCAAACAATATGATATAAAACCCATATTTTTATCCTCGATGGCAACAATACAATACGTGCCTTGCCGCCCCTGCTGTCACTGGGAAAGGACACCTCAAGATTGAACCCAAAGCTAAGCACTTCTCGCATTGCAAGAAAGATCAATCTAGTAGGCCAAACCAAACTGATAATTTGAAGAGACTTGCAAAGATAACCAATCATATATAAAAAGATTCAGAGGAGATTCAAATATTTCTCATAGATAAACTTGATCATAAACCCACAATTCATCGGATCTCGACAAACACACCACAAAAAGAGTTATATCGAATAGATCTCCAAGAAGATCGAGGAGAACTTTGTATTGAGATTCAAAGAGAGAGAAGAAGCCTTCTAGCTAATAACTATGGACCCAAAGGTCTGTGGTAAACTACTCACAACTCATCGGAGAGGCTATGGTGTTGATGTAGAAGCCCTCCATGGTCGATTCCCCCTCCGGCGGAGCGCCGACGAAGGCTCCAAGATGGGATCTCGCGGATACAGAAGGTTGCGGCGGTGGAAATAATTTTTCGTGGTGCTCCTCAATGTTTTCAAGGTACAGGAGTATATATAGGCGAAGGAGGTAGGTCGGGGTAGCCACAAGGGGCCCACGAGGGTGGGGGGCACGCCCACCCCCCTAGGACGCGCCCTCCTGCCTCGTGGCCACCTCGGCTGCTTCTTGACGTCCACTCCAAGTCTCCTGGATTGCATTTGTTCCAAAAAGAACGCCCCCGAAGGTTTCATTCCGTTTGGATTCGATATTCCTTTTGTTGGGGATCGTAGCTGAATTTTAAAATTTTCCTACGCTCACCAAGATCCATCTATGGAGTATACTAGCAACGAGGGGAAAGGAGTGCATCTACATACCCTTGTAGATCGCGAGCGGAAGCGTTCCAATGAACGGGGTTGATGGAGTCGTACTCGCCGTGATCCAAATCACCGATGACCGAGTGCCGAACGGACGGCACCTCCGCGTTCAACACACGTACGGGGCAGCGACGTCTCCTCCTTCTTGATCCAGCAAGGGGGAAGGAGAGGTTGATGGAGATCCAGCAGCACGACGGCGTGGTGGTGGATGTAGCGGGGTCTCGGCAGGGCTTCGCCAAGCTTCTGCGAGAGGGAGAGGTGTAGCAGGGGAGGAGGGAGGCGCCCAAGGCTGTTGTGTTGCTGCCCTCCCTCCCCCCCCATTATATAGGCCCCCTGGGAGGGGGGGCGCCGGCCAAGTCCCATCTAGATGGGGGGGGGGGGGACGGCGGCCAAGGGGGAAGGGGAGGTGGCTTCCCCCCCAAGCCAGGTGGGGCGCCCCCCACCCCTAGGGTTTCCAACCCTAGTCGCAGGGGGAGGCCCAAGGGGGGCGCCCCAGCCCACTAAGGGCTGGTTCCCTTCCCACTTCAGCCCATGGGGCCCTCCGGGATAGGTGGCCCCACCCGGTGGACCCCCGGGACCCTTCCGGTGGTCCCGGTACAATATCGATAACCCCCGAAACTTTCCCGGTGGCCGAAACTGGACTTCCTATATATAATCCTTCACCTCCGGACCATTCCGGAACTCCTCGTGACGTCCGGGATCTCATCCGGGACTCCGAACAACTTTCGGGTTTCCGCATACTCATATCTCTACAACCCTAGAGTCACCGAACCTTAAGTGTGTAGACCCTACGGGCTCGGGAGACATGCAGACATGACCGAGACGCCTCTCCGGTCAATAACCAACAACGGGATCTGGATACCCATGTTGGCTCCCACATGTTCCACGATGATCTCATCAGATGAACCACGATGTCGAGGATTCAATCAATCCCGTATGCAATTCCCTTTGTCAATCGGTATGTTACTTGCCCGAGATTCGATCGTCGGTATCCCAATACCTTGTTCAATCTCGTTACCGGCAAGTCTCTTTACTCGTACCGTAATGCATGATCCCGTGACTAACTCCTTAGTCACATTGAACTCATTATGATGATGCATTACCGAGTGGGCCCAGAGATACCTCTCCGTCACACGGAGTGACAAATCCCAGTCTCGATCCGTGCCAACCCAACAGACACTTTCGGAGATACCCATAGTGCACCTTTATAGTCACCCAGTTACGTTGTGACGTTTGGCACACCCAAAGTACTCCTACGGTATCCGGGAGTTGCACGATCTCATGGTCTAAGGAAAAGATACTTGACATTGGAAAAGCTCTAGCAAACGAACTACACGATCTTTGAGCTATGCTTAGGATTGGGTCTTGTCCATCACATCATTCTCCTAATGATGTGATCCCGTTATCAATGACATCCAATGTCCATAGTCAGGAAACCATGACTATCTGTTGATCAACGAGCTAGTCAACTAGAGGCTTACTAGGGACACGTTGTGGTCTATGTATTCACACATGTATTACGATTTCCGGATAACACAATTATAGCATGAACAATAGACAATTATCATGATCAAAGAAATATAATAATAACCATTTATTATTGCCTCTAGGGCATATTTCCAACACCTTTTCCTCGAAACACTGAAATAGGCAAAAAAACAGCAATTCGGGCTGGGCCTCCGGTTAGTAGGTTAGTCCCAAAAATGATATAAAAGTGTAAAGTAAAGCCCATAAACATCCAAAACGGGTAATATAATAGCATGGAGCAATCAAAAATTGTAGATACGTTGGAGACGTATCAGTATGGTGGCTGTTTTGAGGAAGATATAAGGAGGCTTATGTGTGATAGAGCGTATCGTATCACGGGGTTTGGATGCACCGGCGAAGTTTGCACCAACTCTCGAGGTGAGAAAGGGCAAAGGCACGGTATCGTAGAGGCTAGCAAATTGCGAAAAGCTAAGAGTGCGTATAATCCATGGACTCACATTAGTCATAAAGAACTCATATACTTATTGCAAAAGTTTATTAGCCCTCGAAGCAAAGTACAACTAAGCATGCTCCTAGGGGGGAGGTTGGTAGGAGTTAACCATCGCGCGCCCCCGACCTTCACAAAAAGGAGGACAATCAATAATAAATCATGCTCCAACTTCTTAGCATAACGAGAGACTATACGTGCATGCTTCAGGAATCACAAACCTTAACACCAATATTCTTACTAAACACAACCATTTACTAGTACCTCCCAGATATTATCATCTCTATATCGCAAAACTATTGCAAGGAATCAAACATATCATATTCTGTGATCTACATGTTTTATGTAGGATTTTATGACTAACCATGTGAATGACCAATTCCTGTCATCTCTCTAAATAGATATAAGTGAAACAAGAGAGTTTAATTCTTTCTAAAAAATATATTCCCACGCTCTAACAAATATAAGTGAAGCAAAAGAGCCTTCTACAAATGGTGGTTTTCTATGTGAAGAGAAACGGGCAATCCAAACTTCAAAAGATATAAGTGAAGCACATGAAGCATTCTATAAAGCCATACTCAAAAGATATAAGTGAAGTACAATGAGCATTCTATAAATCAACCAAGGACTATCTCATTCCAGCATGGTGCATAAAAGAAAAGTGAAAACTAAATGCAAAAGACGCTCCAAGATTTGCACATATCGCATGAATGAAACGAATCCGAAAACATACCGATACTTGTTGAAGAAAGATGGTATGCCTTCCGGAGCATCCCCAAGCTTAGGCGCTTGAGTCTCCTTGAATATTCACTTGGGGTGCCTTGGGCATCCCCAAGCTTGATCTCTTGCCTCTCCTCCTTTTCCTCATATCGAGACCTCCTCGATCTTCGAACACTTCATCCACACAAAACTCAACAGAAAGCTCGGTAAGATCCGTTAGTATAATAAAGCAAATCACGACTCTAAGTACTGTTGCAAACCAATTAATATTTTGTTTTTGCATTGTAGCTACTGTAATATAACTTTTCCATGGCTCAATCCACTGATAGAAATTGATAGTTTCACCAAAACAAGCAAACTATGCATAAAAAACAGAATCTGTCTTAAACAGGGCAGCCTGTAGTAATCTGAACATTCACCATACTTATGGTGTCCCAAAAATTCTGAAACAATTAGGAAAAATAAACAATTTGTATAGAAAGACAGTGCAAAAAGTTTCTGAACCGTTTGACGTTCCAGTAAAAATTGTAAAATCGCGCATTACAGCCAAAGTTTCTGTCCTGCACCGCACAAACCAACAAGCATTGTAAACATCCTCAAGGCAAACCTTGGCACATTATTTTTATTATATAATGGAATTGTACAAGGGGATAATTATTTTTGTTGAAAAGTATCTGTAATCAAGATTCACAAAGTTTCCGTGAGCATGAACAAAGTTCAAGGAGCTCCCCCACTTCAACAATGCTTGTCTCTCTCACTTTCACTTTCCTTTTTGAAAAATTTTGGGTTCCCCTCTTTATTTTTTTGTTTTTAAACTCTATGAAAGCACACAACAGAAATAAATGACTCTCTAAAACTTCCGGGTTGTCTCCCTAGCAGCGCTTTCTTTAAAGCCATTAAGCTAGGCATAAAGTGCTCAAGTAATGGATCCACCCGGATCCCAAGGTATATCAAGCCAATTTTAATTAACAATGATTTGTAATTTAGTGGTGAGCACAAAGTAACATATATCAAGCAATGACGAAGTCTAACTCTCTTCATATGCATCGGCATGTCATAAAAGAACAATTCATGAACATCAAGTAAAGGCCAATACATAGCATAAGCAGTTTCTTGCAATTTTATCGTGTTGGAAACATGGAGAGGCGGAGATGTAGTTCCTCTCTCATAATAATTGCAAGTAGGAGCAGAAAGCACATGCATATTATATCTATCAAAATCATCATGTGTTGCGGTAAAAGGCAACCCATCAATATAATCCTTAATAAGTGCAAACTTCTCCGATATTGGCATCTTGGCCACAAGCATAGCAAGCATCAAGTTCATCAAAAAGGGACATTTCAAAAGAATCAACGGGATCATAACAATCATCATAGCATTCATCCTTCGGTAAGAACGAAGGGAAATTAAACAATGTATGAGTTGAAGAGTTACTCTCATTAGAAGGTGGGCACGGGTAGCTAATCCGCTCTTCCTCCTTTTGTCTTCGCTCTCCTCATCATCCTTTTCATCCAATGAGCTCACAGTTTCATCAATTTCTTCTTCCATAGACTCCTGCAAAATATTAGTCTCTTCTTGGACAGTGGAGGAGTCCTCAATATATGGTTTAACATAGGCATTAGAAGCATAATTATCATAACAATATTTAAGTATGGCAAAAAATTTAGATTTGTAAAGAGTAGCATCATACTTTCCAATCAAAGAAGCAATGTCATAAGCACCCTTAAAAGCCACAAATTCTTCAATCTGTTGAACATCATAGTAATTATAAACACCCTTAGCATACGAAGATACGATTCCATTATCACTGAACTCACATTGGTAGGGAAGGTGTTTCTTAGGGTTTTCAGAACAACAAGTAAAATCATATATTTCACATAAATTCCAAGCATAGCATTGCAAATGATGAATTTGATCCAGTAAAAGTTTCCCTTTTTGAGATAAGTGGTGTCGCACATAACAAGCATGCTCATCTAAAGATTTTCCCTCAACTAAGCTAGTTGGGGTTTCAGAACGAGCACATAGGAATCGAAGATGATCCAAGTAAAAAGCTTCAGGAGTGTGATAGATTTTGACTGGTTCTTCAACCATTGGTGTAGTAGGTACAACTATTTTTTTGGTTGTTTGCGTTCCCTACCCATAACTAAAGATAGAAAACAACTTAGAACAACAAATAAAGATTACTTAGTGATAAAGCAAACAAGCACACACGAGAATATTCACCCCACGCTATTGCTCCCCGGCAACGGCACCAGAAAAAGGTCTTGATAACTCACAAGTATAGGGGATCAATTGTAGCCTCTTTCGATAAGTAAGAGTGTCGAACCCAACGAGGAGCTAAAGGTAGAACAAATATTCCCTCAAGTTCTATCGACCATCAATACAACTCTACGCACGCTTTACCTAAAACAAGTATGAAACTAGAAGTACTTTCTAGTTGTAACGGGATAGGTTTGCAAGAATATAAAGAGCACGTAAATATAAACTAGGGGCTGTTTAGATAAATAAGCAATAAAGTTAGTATAGAGAGTGTGGAAAAGTGGTGGTAGGAGTTGCGAAATTGTCCCTAAGCAATTGACTACTTTACTAGACCGATAACAAGTTTTATGTGGGAGAGGCCACTGCTAGCATGTCATCCCTGACTTGGAATTCTATGCAGTTATGATTGGAACTATTAGCAAGCATCCGCAACTACTAACGTTCATTAAGGTAAAACCCAACCATAGCATTAAGATATATTGGTCCCCGTTCAATCCCGTATGATTTCTATTCTAGGTTGAAGCTTCTATCACTCTTGCCCTCCAATACATAGTCCTATCAACATACAACTAACCCTATGGTGTGATCCACGCGCGCGCTCATATGATGGGCACCAAAGGACAACAACATAACCACAAGCAAATTAAACCAATCATAGCAATTCACCAATTACCGATAGGACAACGAAAATCTACTCAGACATCATAGGATGGCAACACATCATTGGATAATAATATGAAGCATAAAGCACCATGTTCAAGTAGAGGGTACAGCGGGTTGTGGGAGAGTGGACCGCTGTAGATAGATGGGCGAAGGTGATGAAGATGTTGGTGAAGATGATGGAGGTGTTGGTGTAGATTGCAGTGACGATGATGGCCCCGGCGGCGTTCCGGCGCCACCGGAAGCGAGGGGGAGAGAGCCCCCCTCCTTCTTCTTCTTCCTTGACCTTCCCCGTAGATGGGAGAAGGGTTTCCCCTCTGGTCCATGGCCTCCATGGCGACGGAGGGGCGAGAGCCCCTCCGAGATTGGATCTGTCTCTCTGTGGCTCTCTGTTTCTGCGTTCCAGATTCTAGCCTTTCACCGTTTCTTATATTCCCGTAGATCCGTAACTCCGATTGGGCTGAAATTTTAACACGATTTCTATCCGGATATTAGCTTTCTTGCGGCGAAAGAAGGGCACCAACCGCCTTACGGAGTGGCCACGAGGGCCCAGGGCGTGCCTGACCCCCTGGGGCACGCCCCCACCCTCGTGGGCCCCTCGGGCATCGTCTCACGTTGATTCCACTTCCCAAAATTCATAAATATTTCAAAAATAATCTCCGTCGGTTTTATCTCGTTTGGACTCCGTTTGATATGGATTTTCTGCGAAACAAAAAACATGCAACAAACAGGAACTGGCACTGGGCACTGGGTCAATATGTTAGTCCCAAAAATAGTATAAGAAGTTACCAAAAGTATGTAAAAGTTGTAGAATATTGGTATGGAACAATAAAAAATTATAGATACGATGGAGACGTATCAATAATGTATCGAGGGAGATGGGTATGAGACCCACAATATGAGTTGTTCACAGTGGTAACCTAGTCTATGTGATTGGAGGTCCTGTGAATTAGATGTGGAAGACAAGTTGTTGGTCAACTGAGAGGAGAGTATCCTTACTGTTAGAAATACCACTCCATGAAGATGCAATACTCTCCTAAATCTGCATGGCAGGTTGATGTATATCTTAATGTGTTCTAAGTGGCTCATTTAAGCAGAGATGTTGTCCCGCTGAACATATTTTGAAGAACACACCTATATGAGTCTGATTGTCAAATGTCGCAATCTATGAGAGTAGGGTTCTCTCTAGTAAACTCATGAAAGGTCACGGAGTATGACGCATAAGCCCCACCCACGGGGAAGACCCACGGTAGCCTCGTAAAGGTCAAGGCTTTGTGTGAAGCTAGATTCGCAAAAAACTTGCTGTTTATGGCCCAGTCCACTATTCAAGTTGCTTACTAGTGTAGTATAGAGTTATGATGACCCACAAGTGTAGGGGATCTATCATAGTCCTTTCGATAAGTAAGAGTGTCGAACCCAATGGGGAGCAGAAGGAAATGACAAGCGGTTTTCAGTAAGGTATTCTCTGCAAGCACTGAAATTATCGGTAATAGATAGTTTTGTGATAAGGTAATTCATAACGGGTAACAAGTAACAAAAGTAAATAAGGTGCAACAAGGTGGCCCAATCCTTTTTGTAGCAAAGGACAAGCCTGGAAAAATTCTTATATGAAGGAAAACGCTCCCGATGACACATGAGAATTATTGTCAAGCTAGTTTTCATCACGCTCATATGATTCGCGTTCGTTACTTTGATAATCTGATATGTGGGTGGACCGGTGCTTGGGTGTTGCCCTTCCTTGGACAAGCATCCCACTTATGATTAACTACTCTTGCAAGCATCTGCAACTACGAAATAAGAATTAAGGTAAACCTAACCATAGCATGAAACATATGGATCCAAATCAACCCCTTCCGAAGCAACGCATAAACTAGGGTTTAAGCCTCTGTCAGTCTAGCAACCCATCATCGACTTATTACTTCCCAATGCCTTCCTCTAGGCCCAAACAATGGTGAAGTGTCATGTAGTCGACGTTCACATAACACCACTAGAGGAAATACAACATACATCTCATCAAAATATCGAACGAATACCAAATTCACATGAATACTTATAGCAAGACTTCTCCCATGTCCTCGGGAACAAAAGTAACTACTCACAAATCATATTCATGTTCATAATCAGAGGGGTATTAATATGCATATAGGATCTGAACATATGATCTTCCACCGAATAAACTAACTAGCATCAACTACAATGAATAATCAACACTACTAGCAACCCACAGGTACCAATCTGAGGCTTTGAGACAAAGATCGGATACAAGAGATGAACTAGGGTTTGAGAGGAGATGGTGCTGGTGAAGATGTTGATGGAGATTGACCCCCTCCCGATGAGAGGATCGATGGTGATGACGATGGTGACGATTTCCCCCTCCTAGAGGGATGTTTCCCAGGCAGAACAGCTCCGCCGGAGCCCTAGATTGGTTCCGCCAAGGTTCCGCCTCGTGGCGGCGGTGTTTTGTCCCGAAAGCTTCCTCCTGATTTTCCCCAAGGAGAAAGACTTCATATAGCCAAAGATGGGCACTGGAGGCCTGCCAGGTGGCCCACGAGGCAGGGGGCGCGCCCAGGGGGGTAGGGCGCGCCCCCACCCTTGTGGACGGTGGGTGGCCCCCCTCTGGTATTTTCTTAGCTCAGCATTTTTTATTAATTCCGAAAATAACTTCCGTGGAGTTTTAGGACTTTTGGAGTTGTGCAGAATAGGTCTCTAATATTTGCTCCTTTTCCAGCCCAGAATTCCAGCTGCCGGCATTCTCCCTCTTCGTGTAAACCTTGTAAAATAAGAGAGAAAAGGCATACGTATTGTGACATAATGAGTAATAACAACCCATAATGCAATAAATATCAATATCAAAGCATGATGCAAAATGGACATATCAACTCCCCCAAGCTTAGGCCTCGCTTGTCCTCAAGCGGAAGCCAATATGGAAAATATGTCCACATGTTTAGAGATACAGGTGTCGATAAAATAAAATACGGACATGAGGGCATCATGATCGTTCTTATAACAACAACATATATAAATATTTTCATATGATTTCTTATACTAAAGTAACAATCTATTCACAATGTCAAGTATGAATCAGAAACTTCATTGAAAACTAACAAACTATAATCTCGGTCATTGAAGCAATTGCAATTTATCATAACATCAGAAAGGGTCAATATAAGAGCTTTTCAGCAAGTCCACATACTCAACTATCATTTAGTCTTTCACAATTGCCAACACTCACGCAATACTTATGGGTATGAAGTTTTAATCAGACACAGAGAAAGATAGGGGCTTATAGTGTTGCCTCCCAACCTTTTACCTCAAGGGTAATGTCAACAATAATAGTTCATGCTAACTTAAATCCAATTGGATATATATATCAGGATCTTTCCAACACAATGTGCTTGCCAAAGGATAAAATGTAAAAAGGAAAGGTGAAGATCACCATGACCCCCGTATGAAGGTATAAGACAAAAATAAAATAAAAGATAGGCCCTTCGCAGATGGAAGCAGAGGTTGTCATGTGCTTTTAGGATTGGATGCACAAAATCTTAATGCAAAAGAACGTCACTTTATATTGCCACTCGTGATATGGACCTTTATTATGCAGTCCGTCGCTTTTATTTCTTCCACATCACAAGATAATATAAAGCTTATTTTCTCCCACACTAATAAATCATACATATTTAAAGAGCAATTTTTATTGCTTGCAACAATTACAACTTACTTGAAGGATCTTACTCAATTGATGGGTAGATATGGTGGACTCTCATGGCAAAACTGGGTTTAAGGATATTTGGAAGCACAAGTAGTATCTCTACTTGGTGCAAAGAATTTGGCTAGCATGAGAGGGAAAGGCAAGCTCAACACGTTGGATGATCCATGACAATATACTTTATTTCGGATATAAGAAAACATAATCCATTACGTTGTCTTCCTTATCCAACATCAACTCTTTAGCATGTCATATTTTAATGAGTGCTCACAATCATAAAAGATGTCCAAGATAGTATATTTATATGTGAGAACCTCTCTTTCTTTATTACTTCCTATTAATTGCAACGATGACCTAAACTATGTTTGCCAACTCTCAACAACTTTTATTCATCATACTCTTAATATGTGAAGTCATTACTCTCCATAAGATCCATATGATCTCTTTATTTCATTTTATTCTTTCTTTTTCTTTTATTCCCTCAAGATCATAGCAAGATAGCAAAGCCCTTGACTCAAGACTAATCTTTATTATATATAGCTCACGGACTCGATTACATAGAGGAATCATAAAGCAAAACTCAAAACTAGATCATTCTAAAACTTTATTCTACTAGATCAAGATATCACCAAAATGATCAAACTAAGAAAAACGGTAAAGATAGGAGTGTGATGGTGATACGATACCGGGGCACCTCCCCCAAGCTTGGCAGTTGCCAAGGGGAGTGCCCATATCCATGTGATTATGTCTCCTTCGGAGGTGATGATGATGGAGTTGTTGATGATGTAGGCTTGTCATCCATCTTCCAAGGCATAGACTCACCATCATAAAAGGATGATCGAGTCTACGGGATCCTCAAATATGCACCCAAACTCATCCTTTTGAATCTGTATTCATACTCACAGTCTTGCTTTTGCAGGTCATAGATCTGGGTTTGGAGGTGCTCGATTTTCTCGTGAAGCTTGAAGATGGTCTCCCCAATGTTCTTGGCATCCAGATTGTGGTTGTTGGTGAACTCCGTGATCATTATGTGGTTGGCATCAAGTCCACATTCCACCATCTCTTGGCACTTGAAAACTTGTTGCTCCATTGCTTCAAGCCTTGTCTCCACGCTTCCGGTCCTACTTGGTCCCTCAACATCGCGGATGTGTAGCACCCCCTCACGCATCTCAATGGTTTGAGGGTGTTGCAGCACTTCCGCGAGGTAGGGGTTGATGACCTTCTCGAAAAACTTGTCCTTGGGAGCACTTGAAGACGTCATGGTGATCCAGATCTGTTAGAAAAACAGCTCGAAACAAAAGCAGAGGATATTTGCGTGATACTAGGGTCAAAACCTTTGGGAGATTATATAATGAATTTTTACCGACAAAAAGAAGTATCATGCAAGAAAACAGAGTCCGGAGAGTAAACGAGGTGCCCACGAGGCAGGGGGCGCGCCCTCCACCCTCGTGGACGCCTCATGTCCTTCCCGGACTACTTCTTATTTTCCTATTTTCTTAAATATCCCAAACGGAGAAAAAATTGCTATTAGAACTGTTTTGGAGTCGGTTTACTTACCATACTACATACCTATTCCTTTTCGGAGTCTGAAATGTTCTGGAAAGTGTCTCTTATGTATTCCTCCGGGGTTACGGTTTCAATCACATTGGTTTCAACATTTATGGGATTACCTGAGATATAATGTTTGATTCTTTGACTGTTCACCACCTTCGGATTTGTGCCTTCGAAGTTGTTGATTTTTATGGCACCGGAACGATAGACCTCCTCGATAACGTAAGGACCTTCCCATTTAGAGAGGAGTTTTCCTGCCAAAAATCTTAAACGAGAGTTGAAAAGCAACACATAATCACCTACATTAAACTCACGCTTTTGTATCCTTTTGTCATGCCATCTTTTAACTTTTTCTTTAAACAGTTTGGCATTCTCATAGGCTAGAGTTCTCCATTCATCAAGTGAGCTAATGTCAAACAGTTTGGCATTCACCGGCAAGTTTGAAATCATAATTGAGCTCTTTAATGGCCCAATATGCCTTATGTTCTAGTTCGAGAGGTAAGTGACATGCTTTTCCATAAACCATTTTATATGGAGACATACCCATAGGATTTTTATATGCAATTCTATAAGCCCATAATGCATCATCAAGTTTCTTGGACCAATTCTTTCTAGATCTATTAACAGTCTTTTGCAAAATCAATTTAAGCTCTTTGTTACTCAGTTCTACTTGGCCACTAGACTGTGGGTGATATGGAGATACAATTCTATGATTAACATCATACTTAGCAAGCATTTTATGAAAAGCACCGTGAATAAAATGTGAACCACCATCAGTCATTAGGTATCTAGTGTTGGGGAACCTAGTAATTTAAAAAAAATCCTACGCACACGCAAGATCATGGTGATGCATAGCAACGAGAGGGGAGAGTGTGCCCACGTACCCTCATAGACCAAAAGCGGAAGCGTTAGCACAACGTGGTTGATGTAGTCGTACGTCTTAACGATCCGACCGATCCAAGTACCGAACGCACGACACCTCCGAGTTCAGCACACGTTCAGCTCGATGACGTCCCGCGACTCCGATCCAGCAGAGCTTCACGGGAGAGTTCGTCAGCACGACGGCGTGATGACGGTGATGATGTTGCTACCGATGCAGGGCTTTGCCTAAGCACCGCTACGATATGATCGAGGTGGATTATGGTGGAGGGGGGCACCGCACACGGCTAAGAGATCAAGAGATCAATTGTTGTCTCTATGGGGTGCCCCCCTCCTCCGTATATAAAGGAGGGGAGGAGAGGGCCGGCCAAGGGGAGGAGGCGCGCCCAAGGGGGGAGTCCTACTCGGGAGTAGGACTCCACCTTTTCCTATTTGGAGAGGGAGAGGGAAGGAAGAGGAAGGAGGGAGGAAGGAAAGGGGGGGTGGCCCCCCTCCCAATTCGGATTGGGCTTGGGGGGGCGCCCCCTTCCTTGCTCCTTTCCCCTCCTTTCCACTAAAGCCCATTAAGGCCCATATACCTCCCGGGGGGTTCCGATAACCTCCCGGTACTCCGGTATTATCCCGATCTCACCCAGAACCATTCCGGTGTCCAAATATAGTCGTCCAATATATCGATCTTTACGTCTCGACCATTTCGAGACTCCTCGTCATGTCCGTGATCACATCCAGGACTCCGAACTACCTTCGGTACATCAAAACACATAAACTCCTAATATAACCGTCATCGAACTTTAAGCATGCGGACCCTACGGGTTCGAGAACTATGTAGACATGACCGAGACACTTCTCCGGTCAATAACCAATAGCGGAACCTGGATGCTCATATTGGCTCCCACATATTCTACGAAGATCTTTATCGGTCAAACCGCATAACAACATACATTGTTCCCTTTGTCATCGGTATGTTACTTGCCCGAGATTCGATCGTCGGTATCTCAATACCTAGTTCAATCTCGTTACCGGCAAGTCTCTTTACTCGTTCCGTAATACATCATCCCGCAACTAACTCATTAGTTACAATGCTTGCAAGGCTTATAGTGATGTGCGTTACCGAGTGGGCCCAGAGATACCTCTCCGACAATCGGAGTGACAAATCCTAATCTCCAAATACGCCAAACCAACAAGTACCTTCGGAGACACCTGTAGAGCACCTTTATAATCACCCAGTTACGTTGTGACGTTTGGTAGCACACAAGGTGTTCCTCCGGTAAACGGGAGTTGCATAATCTCATAGTCATAGGAACATGTATAAGTCATGAAGAAAGCAATAGCAACATACTAAACGATCAAGTGCTAAGCTAACGGAATGCGTCAAGTCAATCACATCATTCTCCTAATGATGTGATCCCATTAATCAAATGACAACTCATGTCTATGGCTAGGAAACTTAACCATCTTTGATTCAACGAGCTAGTCAAGTAGAGGCATACTAGTGACATTCTGTTTTGTCTATGTATTCACACATGTATCAAGTTTCCGGTTAATACAATTCTAGCATGAATAATAAACATTTATCATGAAATAAGGAAATAAATAATAACTTTATTATTGCCTCTAGGGCATATTTCCTTCAGTCTCCCACTTGCACTAGAGTCAACAATCTAGTTCACATCGCCATGTGATTTAACATCAATAGTTCACATCTTTATGCGGTTACCACCCATAGTTCACATCGACATGTGACCAACACCCAAAGGGTTTACTAGAGTCAGTAATCTACTTCACATCACTATGTGATTAACACCCAAAGAGTACTAAGGTGTGATCATGTTTTGCTTGTGAGATAATTTTAGTCAACGGGTTTATCCCATTCAGATCCGTAAGTATTTTGCAATTTTCTATGTCTACAATGCTCTGCTCGGAGCTACTCTAGCTAATAGCTCCCACTTTCAATATGTATCTAGATCGAGACTTAGAGTCATCCAGATCGGTGTCAAAGCTTGCATCGACGTAACTCTTTATGACGAACTCTTTATCACCTCCATAACCAAAAAATATTTCCTTATTCCACAAAGGATAATTTTGACCGCTGTCCAGTGATCTACTCCTAGATCACTATTGTACCCTCTTGCCAAACTCTTGGTGAGGTACACAATAGATCTGGTACACAGCATGGCATACTTCATAGAACCTATGGCTGAGGCATAGTGAATGACTTTCATTCTGTTTCTATCTTCTGCTGTGGTCGGGCTTTGAGTCTTACTCAATTTCACACCTTGTAACACAGGTAAGAACTCCTTCTTTGACTGTTCCATTTTGAGCTACTTCAAAATCTTGTCAAGGTATGTACTCATTGAAAAAAATTATCAAGCGTCTTGATCTATCTCTATAGATCTTGATGCTCAATATGTAAGTAGCTTCACCGAAGTCTTTCTTTGAAAAACTCCTTTCAAATACTCCTTTATGCTTTACAGAAAATTCTACATTATTTCCGATCAACAATATGTCATTCACATATACTTATCAGAAATGTTGTAGTGCTCCCACTCACTTTCTTGTAAATACAGGCGTCATCGCAAGTCTGTATAATCTATATGCTTTGATCAACTCATCAAAGCGTATATTCCAACTCTGAGATGCTTGCACCAGTCCATAGATGGATTGCTGGAGCTTTGCATACTTTGTTAGCACCTTTAGGATTGACAAAACCTTCTGGTTGCATCACATACAACTCTTCTTTAAGAAATCCATTAAGGAGAGCAGGTTTGACATCTATTTGCCAAATTTCATAAAATGTGGGAAAATCTCATCGTAGTCAACACCTTGAACTTGTCGAAAACATTTTTGCGACAATTCGAGCTTTGTAGATAGTAACACTACTATCATCGTCCGTCTTCTTCTTGAAGATCCATTTATTCTCTTTGGCTTGCCGATCATTGGGCAAGTCAACCAAAGTCCATACTTTGTTCTCATATATGGATCCCATCTCAGATTTCATGGCTTCAATCCATTTCGTGGAATCTGGGCTCATCATAGCTTCCTCATAGTTCGTAGGTTCATCATGGTCAAGTAACATGAACTCTAGAATAGGATTACCGTACTACTCTGGTGCGGAACGTACTCTGGTTGACCTACGAGGTTCGGTAGTAATTTGATCCGAAGCTTCATGATCATCATCACTAACTTCCTCACTAATTGGTGTAAGCATCACTGGAACTGATTTCTGTGATGAACTACTTTCCAGTTCGGGAGAAGGTACAATTACCTTATCAAGTTTTACTTTCCTCCCACTCACTTCTTTCGAGAGAAACTCCTTCTCTAGAAAGGATCCATATTAAGCAACAAAGATCTTGCCTTCGGATCTGTGATAGAAGGTGTACCCAATAGTCTCTTTTGGGTATTCTATGAATACGCACTTCTCCGATTTGGGTTTGAGCTTATCATGCTGAAACTTTTTCACATAAGCATCGCAACCCCAAACTTTAAGAAACGACAACTTAGGTTTCTTGCTAAACCATAGTTCATACTGTGTCGTCTCAACGGATTTTGACGGTGCCCTATTTAACGTGAATGCAGCTGTCTCTAATGCATAACCCCAAAACGATAGTGGTAAATCGGTAAGAGACATCATAGATTGCACTATATCCAATAAAGTACGGTTGTGACGTTCGGACACACCATTATGCTGTGGTGTTCTAGGTGGCATGAGTTTGTGAAACTATTCCACATTGTTTTAATTGAAGACCAAACTCGTAACTCAAATATCCGCCTTTGCGATCAGATCGTAGAAGCTTAATTTTCTTGTTTACGAAGATTCTTCACTTCACTCTGAAATTCTTTGAATGTTTCAAATGTTTCAGACTTGTGTTTCAATAAGTAGACATACCTATATCTGCAAAAATCATCTGTGAAGGTCAGAAAATAACGATACTTGCCGTGAGCTTCAACACTCATTAGACTACATAGATCAGTATGTACTATTTCCAATAAGTCAGTTGTTTGCTCCATTGTTCCGGAGAACGGAGTCTTAGTCATCTTGCCCATGAGGCATGGTTTGCAAGCATCAACTGATTCATAATCAAGTGATTCCAAAAGCCCATCAGCATGGATTTTCTTCATGCGCTTTACACCAATATGACCTAAACGGCAGTGCCACAAATAAGGTGCACTATCATTATTAACTTTGCATCTTTTGGCTTCAATATTATGAATATGTATATCACTACGATCGAGATCCAACAAACCATTGGGTGTATGACCATAAAAGGTTTTATTCATGTAAACAGAACAACAATTATTCTCTAACTTAAATGATTAACCATATTGCAATAAACATGATCAAATCATATTCATGCTCAACGCAAACACCAAATAACACTTATTTAGTTTCAACACTAATCCCGAAAGTATAGGGAGTGTGCGATGATGATCATATCAATTTTAGAACCATTTCCAACACACATCATCACTTCACCTTTAACTAGTCTCTGTTCATTCTGCAACTCCCATTTTGAGTTACTACTCTTAGCAACCGAACCAGTATCAAATACCGAGGGGTTGCTATGAACACTAGTAAAATACACATCAATAATCTGTATATCAAATATACCTTTGTTCACTTTGCCATCCTTCTTATCCGCCAAATACTTGGGGCAGTTCCGCTTCCAGTGACCAGTCTCTTTGCAGTAGAAGCACTTAGTCTCAGGCTTAGGTCCAGACTTGGGTTTCTTCACTTGAGCAGCAACTTGCTTGCCGTTCTTCTTGAAGTTCCCCTTCTTCCCTTTGCCCTTTTTTCTTGAAACTAGTGGTCTTGTCAACCATCAACACTTGTTGCTTTTCTTGATTTCTACCTTTCGTCGATTTCAGCATCACGAAGAGCTTTGGGAATTGTTTCCGTTATCCCTTGTATATTTATAGTTCATCATGAAGTTGTAGTAACTTGGTGATGGTGACTAGAGAATTCTGTCAATCACTATCTTATCTGGAAGATTAACTCCCACTTGATTCAAGCGATTGTAGTACCCAGACAATCTGAGCACATGCTCACTGCTTGAGCTATTCTCCTGCATCTTTTAGCTATAGAACTTGTTGGAGACTTCATATCTCTCAACTCGGGTATTTGCTTGAAATATTAACTTCAATTCCTGGAACATCTTATATGGTCCATGACGTTCAAAACGTCTTTGAAGTCCCGATTCTAAGTTGTTAAGCATGGTGCACTAAACTATCAAGTAGTCATCATATTGAGCTAGCCAAATGTTCATAATGTCTGCATCTGCTCCTGCAATAGGTCTGTCACCTAGCGGTGCATCAAGGACATAATTCTTTTGTGCAGCAATGAGGATAAACCTCAGATCACGGATCCAATCCGCATCATTGCTACTAACATCTTTCAACTTAGTTTTCTCTAGGAACATATCAAAATAAAATAGGGGAGCTAAACGCGAGCTATTGATCTACAACATAGATATGCTAATACTACCAGGACTACGTTCATGATAAATTAAAGTTCAATTAATCATATTACTTAAGAACTCCCACTTAGATAGACACCTCTCTAATCATCTAAGTGATCACGTGATCCAAATCAACTAAACCATGTCCGATCATCACGTGATATGGAGTAGTTTTCAATGGTGAACATCAATATGTTGATCATATCTACTATATGATTCACGCTCGACCTTTCGGTCTCAGTGTTCCGAGGCCATATCTGCATATGCTAGGCTCCTCAAGTTTAACCTGAGTATTTTGCGTGTGCAACTGTTTTGCACCTGTTGTATTTGAACGTAGAGCCTATCACACCCGATCATCACGTGGTGTCTCAGCACGAAGAACTTTCGCAACGGTGCATACTCAGGGAGAACACTTATACCTTGAAATTTAGTGAGAGATCATCATATAATGCTACTGTCGATCTAAGCACAATAAGATGCATAAAAGATAAACATCACATGCAATCAATATAAGTGATATGATATGGCCATCATCATCTCGTGCTTGTGATCTCCATCTCCGAAGCACCATCATGATCACCATCTTCACTGGCGCGACACCTTGATCTCCATCGTAGCATCGTTGCCGTCTCGCCAACTATTGCTTCTACGACTATTGCTACCGCTTAGTGATAAAGTAAAGCAATTACAGGGCGATTGCATTGCATACAATAAAGCGACAACCATATGGCTCCTGGCAGTTGCCGATAACTCGGTTACAAAACATGATCATCTCATACAATAAAATATAGTATCATGCCTTGACTATATCACATCACAACATGCCCTGCAAAAACAAGTTAGACGTCCTCTACTTTGTTGTTGCAAGTTTTACGTGGCTGCTACGGGCTGAGCAAGAACCGTTCTTACCTACGCATCAAAACCACAACGATAGTTCGTCAAGTTAGTGCCGTTTTGACCTTCTCAAGGACCGGGCGTAGCCATAGTCGGTTCAGCTAAAGTTGGAGAAACCGACACCCGCTAGTCACCTGTGTGCAAAGCACGGCGGTAAAACCAGTCTCGCGTAAGCGTACGCGTAATGTCGGTCTGGGCCGCTTCATCCAACAATACCGCCGAGCCAAAGTGTGACATGCTGGTAAGCAGTATGACTTGTATCGCCCACAACTCACTTGTGTTCTACTCGTGCATATAACATCAACGCATAATACCAGGCTCGGACACCACTGTTGGGGAACGTAGCAATTTCAAAAAAATTCGTATGCACACGCAAGATCATGGTGATGCATAGCAACGAGAGGGGAGAGTGTGTCCACGTACCCTCCTAGACCGAAAGCGGAAGCGTTAGCACAACGCGGTTGATGTAGTCGTACGTCTTCACGATCCGACCGATCCAAGTACCGAACGCACGGCACCTCCGAGTTCAGCACACGTTCAGCTCGATGACGTCCCGCGAACTCCGATCCAGCAGAGCTTCACGAGAGAGTTCCGTCAGCACGACGGCGTGATGACGGTGATGATGTTGCTACCGACGCAGGGCTTCGCCTAAGCACTGCTACGATATGATCGAGGTGGATTATGATGGAGGGGGGCACCGCACACGGCTAAGATATCAAGAGATCAATTGTTGTCTCTATGGGGTGCCCCCCTCCTCCGTATATAAAGGAGGGGAGGAGAGGGTCGGCCAAGGGGAGGAGGCGCGCCCAAGGGGGAGTCCTACTCCCACCGGGAGTAGGACTCCTCCTTTTCCTATTTGGAGAGGGAGAGGGAAGGAAGAGAAAGGAGGGAGGAAGGAAAGGGGGGCCGGCCCCTCTCCCAATTCGGATTGGGCATGGGGGGGGGCGCCCCCTCCCTTGGTCCTTTCCCCTCCTTTCCACTAAAGCCTATTAAGGCCCGTATACCTCCCGGGGGGTTCCGATAACCTCCCGGTACTCCGGTATTATCCCGATCTCACCCGGAACCATTCCGGTGTCCAAATATAGTCGTCCAATATATCGATCTTTACGTCTCGACCATTTTGAGACTCCTCGTCATGTCCGTGATCAAATCCAGGACTCCGAACTACCTTCGGTAAATCAAAACACATAAACTCATAATATAACCGTCATCGAACTTTAAGCGTGCGGACCCTACGGGTTCGAGAACTATGTAGACATGACCGAGACACTTCTCCGGTCAATAACCAATAGTGGAACCTGGATGCTCATATTGGCTCCCACATATTCTACGAAGATCTTTATCCGTCAAACCGCATAACAACATACGTTGTTCCCTTTGTCATCGGTATGTTACTTGACCGAGATTCGATCGTCGGTCTCAATACCTAGTTAAATGTTGTTACCGGCAAGTCTCTTTACTCGTTCCGTAATACATCATCCCGCAACTAACTCATTAGTTACAATGCTTGCAAGGCTTATAGTGATGTGCATTACCGAGTGGGCCCAGAGATACCTCTCCGACAATCGGAGTGACAAATCCTAATCTCGAAATACGCCAACCCAGCAAGTACCTTCGGAGACACCTGTAGAGCACCTTTATAATCACCCAGTTACGTTGTGACATTTGGTAGCACACAAAGTGCTCCTCCGGTAAACGGGAGTTGCATAATCTCATAGTCATAGGAACATCTATAAGTCATGAAGAAAGCAATAGCAACATACTAAACGATCAAGTGCTAAGCTAACGGAATGGGTTAAGTCATCACATCATTCTCCTAATGATGTGATCCCGTTAATCAAATGACAACTCATGTCTATGGCTAGGAAACTTAACCATCTTTGATTCAACGAGCTAGTCAAGTAGAGGCATACTAGTGATATTCTGTTTTGTCTATGTATTCACACATGTATCAAGTTTCTGGTTAATACAATTCTAGCATGAATAATAAACATTTATCATGAAGTAAGGAAATAAATAATAACTTTATTATTGCCTCTAGGGCATATTTCCTTCATCTAGGGACTCCAAACCTCGGAAAAATAACTTCTTTAAGCATCTTAATAGAGGTGTTATGATAAGCACTACTAGTTGGAATAGCTTCTACCCACTTAGTAACGTAATCAACAACAACTAAAATATGTGTATACCCATTAGAGGAAGGAAACGGTCCCATATAGTCAAAGCCCCAAACATCAAATGGTTCAATTAGAAGTGAATAATTCATAGGCATTTCTTGACGTCTACTAATAATACCAATTCTTTGACATTCATCGCAAGACAAGACAAACTTACGGGCATCCTTGAAGAGAGTAGGCCAATAAAAACCAGATTGCAATACCTTATGCGCAGTTCTATCTCCAGCGTGTGTCCTCCATAAGCCTCGGAGTGACACTTGCGTAGGATCTGTTCCTGTTCATGCTCAGGTACACAACGTCTAATAACACCATCTACTCCTTCTTTATAAAGGTGTGTGTCATCCCAGAAGTAATGTTTTAAATCATAGAAAAACTTTTTCTTTTGCTGGTACGTGAAACCAGGTGGTATAAATTTAGCAACAATGTAATTAGCATAATCAGCATACCATGGAGCAGTACGAGAAGCATTTATGACAGCTAATTGTTCGTCAGGAAAGCTATCATCAATAGGTAGTGGGTCATCAAGAACATTCTCTATCCTAGAAAAGTTATCTGCAACGGGGTTCTCAGCTCCCTTTCTATCAATAATATGCAAATCAAATTCTTGTAGTGGGTCTAGGTTTAGCATCTTTCTTTTCCATAAGATATTTAATAGCAGCATGATCAGTGTGAACAGTTAGTTTAGAGTCAACAATATAAGGTCTAAACTTATCACAAGCAAATACAACTGCTAAAACTTCTTTTTAGTAGTAGCATAATTTCTCTGGGCACTGTCTTGAGTTTTACTAGCATATTGAATAACATTTAGTTTCTTCTCAACTCTTTGTCCTAGAACAGCACCTACGGCATAATCACTAGCATCGTACATAATTTCAAAGGGTAAATTCCAATCAGGTGGCTGAACAATAGGAGCAGACATCAAAGTTTTCTTCAGTATATCAAATGCTTCTACACAATCATCCTTGAAGACAAAAGGAATATCTTTTTGTAAGAGATTAGTCAGAGGCCTAGAAATTTTAGAGAAGTCCTTAATAAACCTCCTATAAAAACCGGCATGACCAAGGAAACTTCTTATACCTTTAATGTCTTTAGGATACGACATCTTTTCAATAGCATCAACTTTAGCTTTATCAACTTCAATACCTCTTTCATAAATTTTATGCCCCAAGACAATGCCTTCATTAACCATAAAGTGGCATTTTTCCCAATTCAAGACAAGATTAGTTTCTTCACATCTCTGCAAAAGTCCATCAAGGTTGCTCAAGCAATCATCAAAAGAAGATCCATAAACGGAGAAATCATCCATGAAAACCTCAACAATCTTTTCACAAAAGTCAGAGAATATAGCCATCATGCATCTTTGAAAGGTAGCAGGTGCATTACATAAACCAAAAGGCATACGTCTATAAGCAAAAGTAACGAAAGGGCAAGTAAAAGTGGTCTTTTCTTGATCCTCTTGTGACACAGGTATTTGAGAGAAACCAGAGTGACCATCTAGAAAGCAAAAATGTGTATGTTTGGATAATCTTTCTAGGATTTGATCAATAAAAGGCAAAGGGTAATGATCCTTTTCAGTAGCTTTATTTAATTTGCAGAAATCAATCACCATCCCATAACCTATAACAATTCTTTGCGGCATCAATTCATCTTTATCATTAGGAACGACATTAATACCTCCCTTCTTAGGGACACAATGGACAAGACTTACCCACTGACTATCAGCAATCGGATAAATTATACCTGCCTCCAGGAGCTTTAGTATTTCTTTTCTTACCACTTCTTTCATCTTAGGATTTAACCGTCGTTGGCGACCAACAACTGGTTTGGTGTCTTTCTCCAATTTTATTTTGTGTTGGCATAGAGTGGGACTAATGCCCTTAAGATCATCAAGAGTATATCCAATAGCAGCACGGTGCTTCTTCAGAGTTTTCAATAATTTCTCCTCTTCCTGCTCTGAAAGGTTAGCACTAATAATAACAGGATATATCTTCTTTTCATCAAGTTAAGCATATTTAAGAGTATCATGTAGTGGTTTAAGCTCAAACACAGCATCACCCTTGGGTGGTGGAGGATCCCCTAGAATTTCAATAGGTAAGTTGAGTTTCAAAATAGGTCCCTGTTTAAAGAATACTTCATCTATATCTCCCTTCTTTCATTCATAAACATATCATTTTCATGGTCTAGCAAATATTGTTCTAAAGGATCATTAGGAGGCACGACAATAGAAGCAAGACCAATAATTTTATCCTTACTAGGCAATTCTTTATCATGGGGTTGTCTACGAAATTTAGCAAAATTAAATTCATGATACATATCCCCTAAACCAATCATAACAATATCCTTTTTGCAGTCTATCTTAGCATTAACAGTATTCAAGAAGGGCTACCAAATATAATGGGACAAAAGTCATCTTGTGGGGAGCCAAGAACAAGAAAATCAGTAGGATATTTAACTTTCCCACACAAGACTTCAACATCTCTAACAATCCCAACTGGTGAAATAGTATCTCTATTGACAAGCTTAATTGTAACATCGATTTCTTCTATCTAAGCAGGTACAATATCATGCATAATTTCTTTGTATAAGGAATGAGGTATTGAACTTGCACTAGCACCCATATCACATAAGCCATGATAACAATGATCTCCTATTTTAACTGAAATAACAGGCATGCCTACAACAGGTCGATGTTTATTTTTAGGATTGGGTCTAGCAATTCTAGTAGCTTCATCACAGAAGTAAATAACATGCCCATCAATATTATCAGCCAAGAGATCTTTAACCATAGCAATACTAGATTCAACTTTAATTTTCTCAGGTGGTGTAGGTGTTCTAGTATTACTCTTACGAACCACAGTTGAAGCTTTAGCATGATCCTTTATCCTAACAGGGAAAGGTGGTTTCTCAATATAGGTAGTAGGAACAATATGATCATTATAAGTGATAGTCTTTTCTTCAACTTTAAAAGGTGCAACTACTTTTATTTCAATGGGAGGATTATATTTAAACCACTTCTCCTTAGGGAGGTCAACATGAGTAGCAAATGATTCACAGAAAGAAGCTACTATCTCAGAGTCAAGTCCATATTTAGTGCTAAATTCATGAAAAGCATCGGTATCCATAAAAGATTTGACACAATCAAACTTAGGTGTTATATCTGACTCCTTACCTTCGTCGAGATCCCAATCTTCCGAGTTGCGTTTAATTCTTTCCAATAAATCCCATTTGAATGCAATAGTCTTCATCATGAAAGAGCCAGTACAAGAAGCATCGAGCATGGAGCGATTGTTGAGAGAAAGCCGAGCATAAATTTTTTGAATAATAATTTCTCTTGTGAGCTCATGATTGGGGCATGAATATAACATTGACTTAAGCCTCCCCCAAGCTTGAGCGATGATTTCTCCTTCGCGAGGCCAAAAATTATATATATAATTACGATCACGATGAACAAGATGCATAGGATAAAACTTCTGATGAAATTCCAATTTCAATCGGTTGTAGTTCCATGATCCCATATCATCACATAGCCTAAACCATGTAAATGCCTTTCCCTTCAAAAATAAAGGGAAGACCTTCTTCTTGATAACATCCTCGGGCATACCTCCAAGCTTATATAATCCACAAACTTCATCCACATAGATTAGGTGCAAATCGGGATGCAATGTTCCATCTCCTATAAAAGGATTAGCTAGCAGTTTCTGAAGGAAATATGCCCTAGAGGCAATAATAAAGTATTATTTATTTCCTTATATCATGATAAATGTTTATTATTCATGCTAGAATTCTATTAACCGGAAACATAATACATGTGTGAATACATAGACAAACAGAGTGTCACTAGTACGCCTGTACTTGACTAGCTCGTTAATCAAAGATGGTTATGTTTCCTAGCCATAGGCATGAGTTGTCATTTGATTAACGGGATCACCTCATTGGGAGAATGACGTGATTGACTTGACCCATTCCGTTAGCTTAACACTCGATCGTTTAGTATGCTGCTATTGCTTTCTTCATCTATGAGATTATGCAACTCCCGTTTACCGGAGGAACACTTTGTGCGCTACCAAACGTCACAACGTAACTGGGTGATTATAAAGGTGCTCTACAGGTGTGTCCAAAGGTTCTTGTTGGGTTGGCGTATTTCGAGATTAGGATTTGTCACTCCGATTGTCGGAGAGGTATCTCTGGGCCCACTCGATAATGCACATCACTATAAGCCTTGCAAGCATTGTAACTAATGAGTTAGTTGCGGGATGATGTATTACAGAACGAGTAAAGAGACTTGCCAGTAACGAGATTGAACTAGGTATCGAGATACCGACGATCGAATCTCGGGCAAGTAACATACCGATGACAAAGGGAACAATGTATGTTGTTATGCGGTTTGACCGATAAAGATCTTCGTAGAATATGTGGGAACCAATATGAGCATCCAGGTTCCGCTATTGGTTATTGACCGGAGAGGTGTCTCGGTCATGTCTACATAGTTCTCGAACCCGTAGGGTTCGCACGCTTAACGCTACGATGACAGTTTCATTATGAGTTTATATGTTTTGATGTACCGAAGGTTGTTCGGAGTCCCGGATGTGATCACGGACATGACGAGGAGTCTCGAAATGGTCGAGACATAAAGATTGATATATTGGACGACTATATTCAGACACCGGAAGTGTTCCGGAGAAGTTTCGGATTAAACCGGAGTGCCGGAGGGTTACCGGAACCCCCCGGGGAAGTATTGGGCCTTAGTGGGCCTTGAGGGGAGAGAGAGGGCAGCAGCCAGGAGGTGGCGCGCCCCCTCCCATGAGGAATCCTAGTTGGACTAGGAGAGGGGGGCGCAACCCCTCTTTCCCTCTCCCTCTCCCTCTCTTTCCGTCCCCCCCTCTTTTCCTAGTTGGACTAGGAAAGGGGAGTCCTACTCCTACTAGGAGGAGGACTCCCCCCCTCTCCTTGGCGCGCCTAGGGCAGCCGGCCTCCCCCTTGCTCCTTTATATACGGGGGCAGGGGGGCACCTCTATACACACTTGATATACGATATTTTAGCCGTGTGCGGTGCCCCCCTCCACCATATTACACCTCGATTATACCGTTGCGGAGCTTAGGCGAAGCCCTGCGTCGGTGGAACATCATCATCGTCACCACGCCGTCGTGCTGACGAAACTCTCCCTCAACACTCGGCTGGATCGGAGTTCGAGGGACGTCATCGAGCTGAACGTGTGCTGAACTCGGAGGTGCCGTGCGTTCGGTACTTGATCGGTCGGATCGTTAAGACGTACGACTACATCAACCGCGTTGTGTTAACGCTTCCGCTTTCGGTCTACGAGGGTACGGGGACAACACTCTCCCCTCTCGTTGCTATGCGTCACCATGATTTTGCGTGTGCGTAGGAATTTTTTTGAAATTACTACGTTCCCCAACAGTGGTATCAGAGCCAGGTTTTATGCGTTGATGCTATGCACGAGTAGAACACAAGTGAGTTGTGGGCGATATAAGTCATACTGCTTACCAGCATGTCATACTTTGGTTCAGCGGTATTGTGAGATGAAGCGGCCCGGACCGACATTACGCGTACGCTTACGCGAGACTGGTTTCACCGTTATGAGCACTCGTTGCTTAAAGGTGACTGGTGGGTATCTGTCTCTCTCACTTTAGTTGAACCGAGTGTGGCTACGCCCGGTCCTTGCGAAGGTTAAAACAGCACCAGCTTGACAAACTATCGTTGTGGTTTTGATGCGTAGGTAAGAACGGTTCTTGCTAAGCCCGTAGCAGCCACGTAAAACTTGCAACAACAAAATAGAGGACGTCTAACTTGTTTTTGCAGGGCATGTTGTGATGTGATATGGTCAAGACATGATGTGATATAATTTGTTGTATGAGATGATCATGTTTTGTAACCGAGTTATCGGCAACTGGCAGGAGCCATATGGTTGTCGCTTTATTGTATGAAATGCAATCGCCATGTAATAGTTTTACTTTATCACTAAGCGGTAGCGATAGTCGTAAAAGCAATAAGTTGGCGAGACGACAACGATACTACGATGGAGATCAAAGTGTCGCGCCGGTGACGATGGTGATCATGACGGTGCTTCGGAGATAGAGATCACGAGCACGGTGCTTCGAAGATGGAGATCACAAGCACACGATGATGATGGCCATATCATATCACTTATATTGATTGCATGTGATGTTAATCCTTTATGCGTCTTATCTTGCTTTGATTGACGGTACCATTATAAGATGATCTCTCACTAAAATTTCAAGATAAAAGTGTTCTCCCTGAGTATGCACCGTTGCAAAAGTTCTTCGTGCTGAGACACCACGTGATGATCGGGTGTGATAGGCTCCACGTTCAAATACAACGGGTGCAAAACAGTTGCACACGCGGAATACTCAGGTTAAACTTGACGAGCCTAGCATATGCAGATATGGCCTCGGAACACGGAGACCGAAAGGTCGAGCGTGAATCATATAGTAGATATGATCAACATAGTGATGTTCACCATTGAAACTACTCCATCTCACGTGATGATTGGACATGGTTTAGTTGATTTGGATCACGTAATCACTTAGATGATTAGAGGGATGTCTATCTAAGTGGGAGTTCTTAAGTAATATGATTAATTGAACTTAAATTTATCATGAACTTAGTCCTGATAGTATTTTGCAAATTATGTTGTAGATCAATAGCTCGCGTTGTTGCTTCCCTGTGTTTATTTTGATAGGTTCCTAGAGAAAAATTATGTTGAAAGATGTTAGTAGCAAAGATGCGGATTGGATCCGTGATCTGAGGATTATCCTCATTGCTGCACAGAAAAATTATGTCCTTGATGCACCGCTAGGTGCAGGAGCAGATGCAGACGTTATGTACGTTTGGCTAGCTCAATATGATGACTACTTGATAGTTTAGTGCACCATGCTTAAACGGCTTAGAATCGGGACTTCAAAGACGTTTTGAACGTCATGGACCATATGAGATGTTCCAGGAGTTGAAGTTAATATTTCAAGCAAATACCCGAGTTGAGAGATATGAAGTCTCCAACAAGTTCTATAGCTAAAAGATGGAGGAGAATCGCTCAACTAGTGAGCAGGTGCTCAGATTGTCTGGGTACTACAATCGCTTGAATCAAGTGGGAGTTAATCTTCTAGATAAAATAGTGATTGACAGAATTCTCTAGTCACCATCACCAAGTTAGTAGAACTTCGTGATGAACTATAGTATGCAAGGGATAACGAAAGTAATTCCCGAGCTCTTCGTGATGCTGAAATCGACGAAGGTAGAAATCAAGAAAACATCAAGTGTTGATGGTTGACGAGACCACTAGTTTCAAGAAAAGGACAAAGGGAAGAAGGGGAACTTCAAGAAGAACGGCAAGCAAGTTGCTGCTCAAGTGAAGAAGCCTGAGTCTGGTCCTAAGCCTGAGACTAAGTGCTACTACTGCAAAGGGACTGGTCACTGGCAGCGGAACTACCCCAACTATTTGGTGGATAAGAAGGATGGCAAAGTGAACAAAGGTATATTGGATATACATGTTATTGATGTGTACTTTACTAGTGTTTATAGCAACCCCTCGGTATTTGATACTGGTTCAGTTGCTAAGAGTAGTAACTCGAAACGGGAGTTGCAGAATAAACAGAGACTAGTAAAAGGCAAGGTGACGATGTGTGTTGGAAGTAGTTCCAAGATTGATATGATCATCATCGCACACTCCCTATACTTTCGGGATTAGTGTTGAAACTAAATAAGTGTTATTTGGTGTTTGCGTTGAGCATGAATATGATTTGATCATGTTTATTGCAATACGGTTATTCATTTAAGTTAAGAGAATAATTGTTGTTCTGTTTACATGAATAAAACCTTATATGGTTACACACCCAATGAAAATGGTTCGTTGGATCTCGATCGTAGTGATACACATATTCATAATATTGAAGCCAAAAGATGCAAAGTTAATAATGATAGTGCAACTTATCATATTGGTGTAAAGCGCATGAAGAAACTCCATGCTGATGGGATTTTGGAATCACTTGATTATGAATCACTTGATGCTTGCGAACCATGCCTTATGGGCAAGATGACTAAGACTCCGTTCTCCGGAACGATGGAGTGAGCAACTGACTTATTGGAAATAATACATGCTGATGTATGCGATCCGATGAGTGTTGAGGTTCGCGGCGGGTATCGTTATTTTCTGACCTTCACAGATGATTTGAGCAGATATGGGTATATCTACTTGATGAAACATAAGTCTGAAGCATTTGAAAAGTTCAAAGAATTTCAGAGTGAAGTGGAAAATCATCGTGACAAGAAAATAAGGTTTCTACGATCTGATCGCGGAGACAAATATTTGAGTTACGAGTTTGGTCTTCAATTAAAACAATGTGGAATAGTTTCACAAATTTGTGCCACCTGGAACACCACAGCATAATGGTGTGTCCGAACGTCATAACCGTACTTTATTGGATATAGTGCAATCTATGATGTCTCTTGCCAATTTACCACTATCATTTTGGGGTTATGCATTAGAGACAGCTGCATTCACGTTAAATAGCGTACCATCTAAATCCGTTGAGACGACATTATATGAACTGTGGTTTGGCAAGAAACCAAAGTTGTCGTTTCTTAAAGTTTGGGACTGCGATGCTTATGTGAAAAAGTTTCAACATGATAAGCTTGAACCCAAATCGGAGAAGTAAATCTTCATAGGATACCCAAAAGTTACTGTTGGGTACACCTTCTATCACGGATCCGAAGGCAAGATATTCGTTGCTAAGAATGGATCCTTTCTAGAGAAGGAGTTTCTCTCGAAAGAAGTGAGTGGAAGGAAAGTAGAACTTGATGAGGTAACTGTACCTTCTCCCGAATTGGAAAGTAGTTCATCACTGAAATCAGTTCCAGTGATGCTTACACCAATTAGTGAGGAAGTTAATGATGATGACCATGAAGCTTCGGATCAAGTTACTACCGAACCTCGTAGGTCAACCAGAGTGAGATCCGCACCAGAGTGGTACGGTAATCCTGTTCTGGAGGTCATGTTACTTGACCTTAATGAACCTACGAACTATGAAGAAGCAATGGTGAGCCCAGAAATGGCTTGAGGCCATGAAATCTGAGATGAGATCCATATATGAGAACAAAGTATGGACTTTGATTGACTTGCCCAATGATCGGCGAGCCATTGGGATTAAATGGATCTTCAAGAGGAAGACGGACGCTGATAGTAGTGTTACTATCTACAAAGCTAGAATTGTCGCAAAAAGGTTTTCGACAAGTTCAAGGTGTTGACTACGATGAGAGTTTCACACTCGTATCTATGCTTAAGTCTGTCTGAATCATGTTAGCAATTGCCGCATTTTATGAAATATGGCAAATGGATAAACAAAACTGCATTCCTTAATGGATTTATTAAAGAAGAGTTGTATATGATGCAACCAGAAGGTTTTGTCAATCCTAAAGGTGCTAACAAAATATGCAAGCTCCAGCGATCCATCTATGGACTGGTGCAAGCATCTCGGAGTTGGAATATACGCTTTGATAAGTTGATCAAAGGATATAGTTTTATATAAACTTGCGGTGAAGCCTGTATTTACAAGAAAGTGAGTGGGAGCACTACAACATTTCTGATAAGTATATGTGAATGACATATTGTTGATCGGAAATAATGTAGAGTTATTCTGCAAAGCATAAAGGAGTGTTTGAAAGGAATTTTTCAAAGAAAGACCTCGGTGAAGCTGCTTACATATTGAGCATCAAGATCTATAGAGATAGATCAAGACGCTTGATAAGTTTTTTTCAATGAGTACATACCTTAACAAGATTTTGAAGTAGTTCAAGATAGAACAGTCAAATAAAGAGTTCTTGCCTATGTTACAAGGTGTGAAATTGAGTAAGACTCAAAGGCCGACCATGGCAGAAGATAGAAAGAGAATGAAAGTCATTCCCTATGCCTTGGCCATAGGTTCTATAAAGTATGTCATGCTGTGTACCAGATCTATTGTATACCCTACACTGATTTTGGCAAGGGAGTACAATAGTGATCTAGGAATAGATCACTGGACAGCGGTCAAAATTATCCTTAGTGGAATAAGGATATGTTTCTCGATTATGGAAGTGACAAAAGGTTCATCGTAAAGGGTTACGTCGATGCAAGTTTTGACACTAATCTAGATGACTCTAAGTCTCGGTCTAGATACATATTGAAAGTGGGAGCAATTAGCTAGAGTAGCTCCGTGCAGAGCATTGTGGACATAGAAATTTGCAAAATACTTACGGATCTGAATGTGACAGACCCGTTGACTAAAATTATCTCACAAGCAAAACATGATCACACCTTAGTACTCTTTGGGTGTTAATCACATAGCGATGTGAACTAGATTACTGACTCTAGTAAACCCTTTGGGTGTTTGTCACATGACGATGCGAACTATGGGTGTTAATCACATGGTGATGTGAACTATTGATGTTCAATCACATGGCGATGTGAACTAGATTATTGACTCTAGTGCAAGTGGGAGACTGAAGGAAATATGCCCTAGAGGCAATAATAAAGTATTATTTATTTCCTTATATCATGATAAATGTTTATTATTCATGCTAGAATTGTATTAACCGGAAACATAATACATGTGTGAATACATAGACAAACAGAGTGTCACTAGTATGCCTCTACTTGACTAGCTCGTTAATCAAAGATGGTTATGTTTCCTAGCCATAGACATGAGTTGTCATTTGATTAACGGGATCACCTCATTGGGAGAATGACGTGATTGACTTGACCCATTCCGTTAGCTTAGCACTCGATCGTTTAGTATGCTGCTATTGCTTTCTTCATGACTTATACATGTTCCTATGACTATGAGATTATGCAACTCCCGTTTACCGGAGGAACACTTTGTGTGCTACCAAACGTCACAACGTAACTGGGTGATTATAAAGGTGCTCTACAGGTGTCTCCAAAGGTACTTGTTGGGTTGGCGTATTTCGAGATTAGGATTTGTCACTCCGATTGTCGGAGAGGTATCTCTGGGCCCACTCGGTAATGCACATCACTATAAGCCTTGCAAGCATTGTAACTAATGGGTTAGTTGCGGGATGATGTATTACAGAACGAGTAAAGAGACTTGCCAGTAACGAGATTGAACTAGGTATCAAGATACCGACGATCGAATCTCGGGCAAGTAACATACCGATGACAGAGGGAACAACGTATGTTGTTATGCGGTTTGACCGATAAAGATCTTCGTAGAATATGTGGGAACCAATATGAGCATCCAGGTTCCGCTATTGGTTATTGACCGGAGAGGTGTCTCGGTCATGTCTACATAGTTCTCGAACCCGTAGGGTCCGCACGCTTAACGCTACGATGACAGTTTCATTATGAGTTTATATATTTTGATGTACCGAAGGTTGTTCGGAGTCCCGGATGTGATCACGGACATGACGAGGAGTCTCGAAATGGTCGAGACATAAAGATTGATATATTGGACGACTATATTCGGACACCGGAAGTGTTCCGGAGAAGTTTCGGATTAAACCGGAGTGCCGGAGAGTTACCGGAACCCCCCGGGGAAGTATTGGGCCTTAGTGGGCCTTGAGGGGAGAGAGAGGGCAGCAGCCAGGAGGTGGCGCGCCCCCTCCCATGAGGAATCCTAGTTGGACTAGGAGAGGGGGGCGCAGCCCCTCTTTCCCTCTCCCTCTCCCTCTCTTTCCTTCCCCCCCTCTTTTCCTAGTTGGACTAGGAAAGGGGAGTCCTACTCCTACTAGGAGGAGGACTCCCCCCCTCTCCTTGGCGCGCCTAGGGCAGCCGGCCTCCCCCTTGCTCCTTTATATACGGGGGCAGGGGGGCACCTCTATACACACTTGATATACGATATTTTAGCCGTGTGCGGTGCCCCCCTCCACCATATTACACCTCGATAATACCGTTGCGGAGCTTAGGCGAAGCCCTGCGTCGGTTGAACATCATCATCGTCACCACGCCGTCGTACTGACGAAACTCTCCCTCAACACTCGGCTGGATCGGAGTTCGAGGGACGTCATCGAGCTGAACGTGTGCTGAACTCGGAGGTGCCGTGCGTTCGGTACTTGATTGGTCGGATCGTGAAGACGTACGACTACATCAACCGCGTTGTGTTAACGCTTCCGCTTTCGGTCTACGAGGGTACGTGGACAACACTCTCCCCTCTCGTTGCTATGCATCACCATGATTTTGCGTGTGCGTAGGAATTTTTTTGAAATTACTACGTTCCCCAACAGTTTCTCCATCATACCCGAAGGAATTTCAAAGTAAACATTTTCAGTAGGTTCAGTAGGTTGAGGAGCAACTCTTTGCTCTACTGTTCGGGGTGAAGATACCCCGAACAAAACCCTCAAAGGGTTACTTTCCATAGTAACAAGTGACAGTAAATTTCAGCACACTATATAAATTTTTCCTTACCAAGTTCCACATACCAAAGGCGCTTCACTCCCCGGCAACGGCGCCAGAAAAGAGTCTTGCTGACCCACAAGTGTAGGGAATCTATCGTAGTCCTTTCGATAAGTAAGAGTGTCGAACCCAATGAGGAGCAGAAGGAAATGACAAGCGGTTTTCAGTAAGGTATTCTCTGCAAGCACTGAACTTACCGTTAACAGACAACTTTGTGATAAGGTAATTCGTAACAGCTAGCAAGTAACAAAAGTAAATAAGGTGCAGCAAGGTGGCCCAATCCTTTTTGTAGCAAAGGACAAGCCTGGACAAATTCTTATATGAAGGAAAACGCTCCCGAGGACACATGGGAATTATCGTCAAGCTAGTTTTCATCACGCTCATATGATTCGCGTTCGTTACTTTGATAATCTGATATGTGGGTGGACCGGTGCTTGGGTGCTGCCCTTCCTTGGACAAGCATCCCACTTATGATTAACTACTCTCGCAAGCATCCGTAACTACGAAAGAAGAATTAAGGTAAACCTAACCATAGCATGAAACATATGAATCCAAATCAAGCCCTTACGAAGCAACGCATAAACTAGGGTTTAACCTTCTGTCACTCTAGCAACCCATCATCTACTTATTACTTCCCAATGCCTTCCTCTAGGCCCAAACAATGGTGAAGTGTCATGTACTCGACGTTCACATAACACCACTAGAGGAAAGACAGGAGGGGTATTAATAGCAAGACTTCTCCCATGTCCTACTTATAGCATAACAAAATATCGAACGAAAATATCGAACGAATACCAAATTCACATGACTACTTATAGCAAGACTTCTCCCATGTCCTCAGGAACAAACGTAACTACTCACAAATCATATTCATGTTCATAATCAGAGGGGTATTAATATGCATATAGGATCTGAACATATGATCTTCCACCGAATAAACCAACTAGCATCAACTACAAGGAGTAATCAACACTACTAGCAACCCACAGGTACCAATCTGAGGCTTTGAGACAAAGATCGGATACAAGAGATGAACTAGGGTTTGAGAGGAGATGGTGCTGGTGAAGATCTTGATGGAGATTGACCCCCTCCCGATGAGAGGATCGATGGTGATGACGATGGTGACGATTTCCCCCTCCCGGGGGGATCTTTCGCCGGCAGAACAGCTCCGCCGGAGCCCTAGATTGGTTCCGCCAAGGTTCCGCCTCGTGGCGGCTGCGTTTCGTCCCGAAAGCTTCCTCCTGATTTTTCCCAGGGCGAAATACTTCATATAGCGAAAGATGGGCACCAGAGGCCTGCCAGGTGGCCCACGAGGCAGGAGGGCGCGCCCAGGGGGGTAGGGAGCGCCCCCACCCTCGTAGACGTTGGGTGGCCCCCCTCTGGTATTTTCTTCGCTCAGTATTTTTTATTAATTCCAAAAATAACTTCTGTGGAGTTTCAGGACTTTTGGAGTTGTGCAGCATAGGTCTCTAATATTTGCTCCTTTTCCAGCCCAGAATTCCAGCTGCCGGCATTCTCCCGCTTCGTGTAAACATTGTAAAATAAGATAGAAAAGGCATAAGTATTGTGACATAATGAGTAATAACAGCCCATAATGCAATAAATATCAATATCAAAGCATGATGCAAAATGGACGTAACAAGTTCTAGGTGGAAGTTTAACTTAACAGTCTCCCCTGCAATACCGATATATAAAACAGTGTTTTGAAACCAAAGGCAGATTTTGTGTGCCTCTCGGATCTGGTGGGGGATTGCTGGAATTTTATCTATTTATGGGCTAGCCCAATAACAATTTCAGAAATTCCAAATAAATCCTAGAGGCCCACTTAGCCCATTCGTGCAAGACAAGGGGCACTACTAAAGTTTAGTCCCACATTGCTAGTTTAGAGGGAGTTGGACCTCTTTATAAGGAAGGTTCTTTCCCCACATGTATGAGCATGAGAACAAGAGGGACATCCACGCGCGCTCCTCCTGCGCCACCCGCCTCGTCACGACGCGACGCGGGTTGCGGGAATGAGCAGAGCCGATGTCTAAATTTTTGCCATGCACGATGGGTATACGAAAGGTCACGCGGGAGCTGAAACATTTTCTGTAGTGGACACTGAATCCGAACGGCACGCCTCTTCGGCTGAAGTCTGTTCGCTTTGTCTCCCTCTTTTGCTTCACCTCCCATCGCTGGCCTCTCGCGTCCTTCTCTTGCGTCTATAAAAGGGAGGTCGCTCCTCTCAGAGAGACGCACCAGAACTTCTTCTTCCTCTCGCCACCGGCTCCAATCTCTGAGATGCTACCGTCTTCCTCATACCGTCTTGCGTCATGCACCGCGAGTTGGGACAGTAGGCCTCTGAAATCGCACCTCTTTGAGTCGTGTACGGAAGAAGGGTGATAAGGTTTTTAGGGAGCGCTCTGCGCGACTACTGACCGGTTCATCACGGAAACCGACAACCACTTCCCCAGCGACGACTTCTTCCCCGACATCGACAACCTCTTCGACGACATGGCTGGCGAGGATATCGATCCCAAGTCCAGTGCTCCTGTTGCTCTTGCTGTCCCATACGTGTTCTTGCTTTTCCTGTTAGAGGTCCTGCCACAGTTTCTTGTTCTACTGTGTTTGCCCTAGATATGTTTGGTTACAGTTCATATATGCAGATGCTATTTACCTTCTCTCAGTCAGATCGCATGACTTGTTTTTTCTCTGTTATATTAGTCATGCTTTATGTAGTATTTCTGTTAATAATATCATCCGGTTGCTCATATTTCCGACAAAAACACCATCATGTCGCACTGTTGTCTTGCTGATCGTTGTCGTGCGTGTCATAGCAGTACCCAGCAGCCGTTAAGGCTAGATGCGCCGCTTAGGACCGACGACAATGAGGGAGAAGAGGGACATGCCTTGCACAACCTCCCAATGACACCGAACCAACCCTCGGTGTGACGGGCCCCAAATCTCTTGATCCGGCAATTAACCTCACTGCTCTCCGTCCATGTCTTCCCATCTCCACCGCTCTTCTCTTCTCAGGCTTCGGGAAGAGGAAGTAGATAACAATGGACCAACACAATAAAAAAAAGATAGGGGAAAACAGACGTGGAATCAAAACAAGTTACCAAACAAACCCGACAAAGGACATGAGACACTTGAGCCAACAAGAATCAAGGAGACATATCGTGTGATCAAAAAATTGACCGAGCAAAAATTAGAAACCAGTTGACTGAAAATTATTGATTTTTTTAAACATTTCATTAGTGACACGTGTTTTTTTTCCCTACGCATGTCGAGCTAAAAGAGAAAATCCGGACCCAAGCCGCGTACGGACGCTGGTGGCGCGACGCGTGAGCCCACCACTAGCACGCCCCTCCTCTTCCGGTCTGTCGTCCGCCAAAGACCATTTCTTTCCTTCCCTTCGTCGGCCGGCGCGTCTCCAGGCTCCAGGCTGCAGCCAACGTACTAATGCAATTGCAGCTCCGCGTCACCCATGGAGCTCGCGGTGAGAGCCGCGGCGGCTTCCTGCTCCTCCTCCCCGTCGCTCCATCCCCCACGCGTCCCCTGCCGCCTTGGCCACAGCCCAGGCCTGCCGCTGCCGGCTCGCCGAGTGGCCGTAGCCGCGGCGGCCATCGCCCTCGACCCGGTACGTACCTACGCCACTAGCTGATTCTCATCTCAGGGAAGGCAAGGGAACACGTTATGTGTGCTAGTCTGCTAGAAAAAAGGGGGATCGGTTGTCGCCCGCCAAACAATAATGCTCTACTTACGGACGATTTTGCTACGGGGCGCTCCTACGGACGTACGTGGCGTCAGGTTGTGGCTCGGTGGAGTAATATGGGGACCAGCCGTTTCAGTGTCCACTAATCACGTGATTTCACAATGGCGTCCGTAAGCTCAGTCTGTAGAAACTGCGCGTAAGTGTAGCATTGTTTGGTCTCATGCCTAGGTGGGGCTTTGGCAGGAACCAGGCTTTGTATTTAGTCGAGTAATCGATTGAGAGCTAGGCGTAAGTTTAGCAGATATTTTCAGTTTGGGGAGATGATGTGTGAGTCATAGCCTGCACTGCTGATATTTGGCCATCAGATGCAAAGATTAAACCTCGCATGGTAGATTAGTTTCTTTCAAAAAGGGGAGATCTCCGGCCTCTGCAGCAGAACGATGCATACGACCACGTTTATTAACAAGCAAATAAGTTCGACAAAGGTCTTGGAGTCTCAAACAAATGAAGAAAAAATGCTCACAAAGAGCGGAAGAGTAATAGTAAAGCCACAACCGGCTGGCAAAAGAAAGATAGGAAAACTAATTGTCTATCCTATTACATAACCGCCATCCAAACCGGTTGAAAATAGCCCGCGCTACCATCTCCCGTCGGATAGATCTAGTAAACAAACGCTCCCTGGCCTCCATCGGAGTGAGTAGGGATCACATACGGATCAACGCAGTGGCTCGGAAGATAACCTGCAAAAATGAGTATTTGTTGTTCTGTTAAAGACCAAATCATTTCTGCAGTTCCAGACTGCCCATATTAAAGCACATACTCCTATACGATGTGCCTCGCTGTTTCGGAAGCTATCCCGTCAAGCCACGTCCCAAATAACGTGTTGATATTATTCGGAGGAGTAATATGAAAGGCTGTGTGAATTGTCTACCATAAAACTTTTGCCAACGGGCAGTCAAGAAAGAGGTGTTTGATGGATTCATCCCGATCACAAATACTACATCTTGTAGATCCAGTCCAGTTGCGTTTTGCCAAGTTGTCCTTAGTTAAAATGACTTGTTTGTGTACAAAACCATATAAACACTTTAACTCTCAAAGGTATTTTGACATTCCAAACATGTTTCGAACTAGGAATATAGCTAGAGTTTATAACATCCAGATACATGGATTTAACCGTAAACTCTCCATTCCTAGTTAGCTTCCAGCACACTGATCGGGTCGTTGAGAAAGCTGAACATCCATCAGTCGTCTCACAAGATGGAGCCAAACTTCCCAACGGTTTTCGGCTAGCGTTCTCCTGAAGTGAATATTGAGAGGCGTGGACTGAAGTACTGTTGCAATGAATGCGTCTCTCCGTTGAACAATGCTATAGAGAGAAGGATACTGAAGCGCGAGGGGTGTTTCCCCTAGCCAAGTATCCTCCCAGAATCTCGTAGAGGTACTGTTACCGACAATAAACTTTGTCCTATTGAAAAAAAACTGATTTAACTCTCATCAGTCCTTTCTAGAAAGGCGAGTCAGTCGGCCTCACTGTCAACTGGGACAAAGTTTTGGATTGAAGGTACTTATTACGCAGAATCTGTGACCATGTGGCCTCCGTCTTTACAGATAGCTTATACAGCCACTTGCTGAGAAGACATCTATTCTTCACCTCAAGATTCTCGATACATAGACCCCCTTGGACATTATTCATACCGTGTGATGTTATGCCAAGGTTGGACATTATTCATACTGTGTGAAACTGACGAACACTATGCGAATAGTTTCAGGAGATCAAAACCAATCTGAATGACGTCTCAAAAACCGAGGTGTTCGCATGCCCTGTTTGCTATGAACCTCTGATAAGGAAAGGGCCGTCAGGCATGAATCTGTGTGTCTAAAGTCCATGAGTTACGTTCATCTCATGCAATTATGTTAGCTGGGTTAGGATTTCTGTTGTTTTGGCTTCTACATGTGTCCCAGGCCAGTGATTTATAGGTCAGGATTTAAATGTTCGAAATGCAACAAGTGATTCACCAGCAAAGATATCTTCTTGCATCTTACTGTCACCTCATGTTATGTTAAACCTGACAGACCTGAAGATGTCTATTTAGTTTCAGTTTAAACTTATGTAATAAAGTCAGAAACGTGCTCTGAGTTCACGTTGTGGCTTGGTCCTGGTCATAGGATAGTTTTCAGTTAGTTTGTTTCCTGTAAACGTGCGAGGACTTGGCCACGATTGCCACCGTGGGATGGCGCGGATGAAGTGCATCGTGGGCATGGTTTTCGGATGTACTGTTGCTTATCTGAATAAAAGGTCAAACAGAAAAGACGTTGCGGTGTGCGCGTCGCCAAATGACTCTGTCTCCTCTGTGAACTTTCGTTCGGTTCGTCCGTGTCTCTTCAGAGAAGAGTCTGAATCCACCTCGCGTGCGTGTGTGTGTGTTCTGGGATTTCCTCTGACATTTGGCACCAGAGCCAGGTTTCACGGAGGCGGAGCATGGCGGCGGAGATTGCAGTTGTGGCGGCGGTGATCGGCGATGAGTACTTCGCCGAAGAAGGACGACACCAGCGGAGGCGGTGAAAAGTACACGCCGCCCCCGAAGAGAGCCGGCGACGAAGGCATGGCGGTCGTGCAGCGCACGCCGGCGAGGTCTGGTGGTGTCCCGATCCACTATCCCATGCTCACGGACTCTAACTATGGTCTGTGGGCGATGAAGATGAAGGTGCTCCTCCGTCCGTTCGGTGTGTGGCCGGCGTTGGAGGGCACGGCCGAATTCGATCAGGTCAAGGACGATGAGGCGTTCGCTGCTCTGTCACAGTCCGTACCCGACCCGGTGATGATGGCTGTGGGCGACTGTCAGACGGCCCACGAAGCCTGGGAAGCGATCCGGCGCATGCGCGTCGGTGAGGATCGCGTCAAGAAGGCGCGGATCAAGCAGCTCAAGAGGCTGTTGGATCGGATGGAAATGGGCGAAGGCGAGTCCGTATCGGCGTTTGCCCAGAAGATGATGACTCTTGTCGGGGAGATCCGGTCCCTCGGTGAGAAGATCACCGATGAGACGGTGGTCGAAACCCTGTTCAATGCCGTTCCTGCGCGGTTCGGCGACATCATCAACACCATCGAGCAGTGGGGCGATCTCTCGACGATGTCCGTGGCTGAGGCTGTCGGACGTCTGGCTGCCTTCGAGGAAAATCAGAGAGGCCGGCGTCGTCAGTCTGGCAGCAAGGACGATCAGCTCATGCTCATGACTCAGGCTCTGGAACAGTTGATGAAGGGTAAGAAAAGCGCACCAGGTGCAAGCAGCAGTGGTGGCGGACGCGGCCGTGGTGGCGGCCGCGGGCGTGGCCGTGGGCGTGGTGACCGCGCCGACGGTGGGCAGGCTGGACGCGGTGAGAGCAGTGACCGCGGCAAGCAGAAAAAACACCGCAAGTTTGACATAACCAAGGTGAGATGTTTCAATTGCAATGAAACATGGCATTTCAGGTCTGATTGCCCGGAGCCCAAGAAGGAGAATGCAAACTTTGCTCAAGCAGAGGATGAAGATGACCCCGGGCTTCTCATGATGGAAGTTTGTGAGCTCACAATGTCTGAACCAGAACCGACACAACAGGTGTTCCTCAATGAGGAGAAAGTGGTGCCCAAGCTCACAGGGAGCCAGGACACATCCTGGTACCTAGACACAGGAGCCAGCAATCACATGACAGGTAATTCAGAGAAGTTTGTTGAGTTGGATCAGTCAGTGCGTGGAAAAGTGCGCTTTGGGGATGGCTCTGCAGTGGAAATAGTTGGACGTGGAGCAGTGCTGATGAAGTGCCTGACAGGGGAGCATCGCATACTGTCAGATGTTTACTTCATACCCAGACTGAAGAACAACATCATTAGCCTTGGTCAGTTAGATGAGAATGGATGCAAGTACTCAGGGGAGAACGGTGTGATGACAGTTTGGGACAGACAGAGAAATGTGCTCCCAAGAGTGCCTCGAACTGGCAATCGCATGTATATTCTCAACATCCAACCGTCAGAGCCGGTCTGTTTGCTTGCACACGCAAAGGAAGATGCGTGGTTGTGGCACATGAGGTACGGGCATGTAAATTTCCGTTCACTCTGTGCACTGGCAGCCGAGGAGATGGTCGAAGGAATGCCGCAGCTCAAGCAAGTTAATCAGGTGTGTGATGGTTGTATGATTGCAAAGCAGAAACGACTTCCGTTCCCGGCACAAGCAGCATACCGAGCAGTTAAACAGCTAGACCTATGGCATGGGGATCTCTGTGGACCCATCACACCTCCGACCCCAGGTGGTAAGCGTTACTTTCTGCTTCTGGTCGATGACTATTCTCGATACATGTGGATTGTGTTGCTGCGTAGTAAGGATGAGGCATTGGAAGCCATCAAGAAAGTGCAGATTGCAGCTGAGGTTGAGAAGAACCTGAAACTAAAGGCGCTGCGCACTGACAGGGGTGGCGAATTCACCTCTGCCGAGTTCGTTGATTACTGTGAACGCCACGACATCAAGCATTTCAGGACAGCACCCTATACACCTCAGCACAATGGGGTGGTTGAGAGAAGAAATCAAACCGTCGTGGGGATGGCGAGGAGCCTCCTCAAGAGTATGGGCATGCCTGCAAGGTTTTGGGGTGAAGCCGTGACTACCGCTGTGTACCTGCTGAACCGAGCTCCTACAAAGAGTGTGAAAGGGATGACCCCCTATGAGGCATGGAATGAGAGAAAGCCCTCTGTGCAACACCTGCGTACATTTGGTTGCACCGCTCATGTGAAGAAAGTTGGGCCGGGACAGACCAAACTAGCTGACAGAAGCAAGCAAATGGTGATGATTGGATATGAAACCGGATCAAAGGCCTATCGCATGTATGATCCAGAGAGCAAGAAGCTGGTCATCACACGGGATGCGGTGTTTGAAGAAGATAGGCCATGGAATTGGAGCTCTTTGGAGTTAGTTGAAGAAAAAGATCCAGATTCTTTTGTTGTGTTCTATCCGAACGAGCAAGATTCAGAAGAGATTGGAGACGTAGCGGAAAGCGCTGCCACGGCAACAAAATCTCCTGCAGCGCCTCGACAGACCTTCAAGACTCGGCAAGCAAACGATGGTGTCGCTATTCCGATCGATTTGGAGAGCTCTCCTGTGACCCCAACTCACTTCCAAGCATCTCCAGGCACACCATATACCGAGCCATCGCTGGGTCCACAAGGCGAGCGCTTGCTCGAGGAGATCTATGAAGAAACCATAGAAATCAAACAGGCTGATGCAGGGCTATGTCTGTTCGGTTTGGAAGAACCTTCAAGCCATGTTGAGGCACTTGGAGAACTGTGCTGGAAAAGGGCCATGAAGGAGGAACTGGCATCAATAGAGGAAAACCATACTTGGGAGTTGTGTGACCTGCCAAGAGGACACAAGCCAATTGGGGTAAAATGGGTCTATAAGTTGAAGAAAGATCCAGACGGCAAGGTTGTCAAGCACAAGGCAAGGCTAGTCGCAAAGGGGTATGCTCAGCGACAAGGTATTGATTATGAGGAAGTGTTTGCACCTGTAGCTCGTCTAGAATCTGTCAGGCTACTAATTGCACTTGCAGCTCAGTTTGGATGGAAAATACACCAAATGGATGTCAAGTCGGCCTTCCTAAATGGTGATCTGGTTGAAGAGGTATATGTGACCCAGCCGCCAGGCCATGAGATAGAAGGGAAGGACAGTAAGGTGTATCGCTTGCACAAGGCGTTGTATGGGCTCAAACAAGCGCCAAGGGCATGGAACTCCAAGCTGGATGCAACACTCTCTGAACTAGGCTTTGAAAAGTGTCCTTCAGAGTCTGGTCTGTACAGGAAGAAAGCAGGTGGTTCTGCACTGATTGTGGGTGTGTATGTGGATGATCTAGTCATCACAGGAGGAAGTGAGCAAGCCATTGAGGATTTCAAAAGGCAGATGAAATTCAGGTTCAGCATGACAGATTTGGGTCTATTGAGCTATTACTTGGGCATAGAGGTAAAGCAATCAGAGAAGGGCATTACTCTTTGTCAAACTGGCTATGCTTCACGGATACTTGAAAAGATGGGGATGACAAACTGTAATGCAAGTCACACACCTATGGAGCCAAGACTGAAACTGTCGAGAACAAGTCAGGCTGAGGAAGTTGATCCAACTGAATATCGAAGCATAGTTGGGAGTTTAAGGTATTTGTTGCACACAAGACCAGATCTCAGCTTTGCAGTTGGATATGTCAGCAGATTCATGGAAAGGCCAACCAAGGATCATAAAACAGCAGTAAAACACATATTAAGATATGTGAAAGGCACACTCAGTTTGGGCTGTAGCTACAAGAAAACTGAAGGAAAACCACAACTGTTGGGTTACTCTGACAGTGACCACGCAGGCGACATTGATGATCGGAAAAGCACTACGGGGGTGCTGTACTACTATGGCAATTGCCTAGTGTCTTGGATGACTCAGAAACAGAAGATTGTCGCTCAATCATCATGTGAGGCAGAATATGTGGCTGCTGCTTCTGCTGCTTGTCAGGGAGTGTGGCTAGCAAGATTAGTTGAAGAATTGCTAGGCTATGAGCAAGCCAAGGTCAAGATCAAAGTGGATAATCAACCGGCTATTGCACTGTGTAAAAATCCTGTGTTCCATGAAAGAAGCAAACACATTGATGTGCGCTACCACTTCGTCAGACAATGTGTTGAGGAAGGAAAGATTGAGGTGGAGCACGTCAGTACTGGAGAGCAACATGCAGACATCCTGACTAAAGCCCTCCCAAGGTTTCAGTTTCAGGTGTTGAAAGAGAAAATAGGAGTGCTTGAGGTGAGTTCAGGACGTCATGTTTAAAGGGGTGAAATGTTATGTTAAACCTGACAGACCTGAAGATGTCTATTTAGTTTCAGTTTAAACTTATGTAATAAAGTCAGAAACGTGCTCTGAGTTCACGTTGTGGCTTGGTCCTGGTCATAGGATAGTTTTCAGTTAGTTTGTTTCCTGTAAACGTGCGAGGACTTGGCCACGATTGCCACCGTGGGATGGCGCGGATGAAGTGCATCGTGGGCATGGTTTTCGGATGTACTGTTGCTTATCTGAATAAAAGGTCAAACAGAAAAGACGTTGCGGTGTGCGCGTCGCCAAATGACTCTGTCTCCTCTCTGAACTTTTGTTCGGTTCGTCCGTGTCTCTTCAGAGAAGAGTCTGAATCCACCTCGCGTGCGTGTGTGTGTGTTCTGGGATTTCCTCTGACACCTCAGGCATGAAAGAATACAGTGAACTGAAGCCTGCTACAACTGAGCTGTTCAGGAGCCCGCTCGTCTCCTTTCTTTACGAGAGGGGGTGGCGTCCGAACTTCAATCGGAGTGGCTTCCCCAGCCACGATGAAGAGGTACATTTCTTGGCTGCCTCATTCTTTAATTCCATGGCCTTAAGCTGTTACTGCTCAGTGAGAAACTATTTATAATAAGTCGTAAATCTGTAAAAGCCAAGTATTTGGTGCTTCATCTTTTTGTGTTGCAACAAAAAATGATCGCCACTCTTTCATGTCAAGATAATATTCATGATTTGTGGCTTGCTTTCAAGGAAGCTTGCAAGCTCTAGGGCATACTAATCTGTGATTGCTTTGGATTTTTCTGAGAATATCCTCCACCAATGCTATGACTACAACAAACAAGAAGAAGCCCCTATGAACACGTGAGCATTCCTTCATGCTTATTTTGAGCTTTTCCTGTGAGGACCTTTTAACATCCAACTCTAACAAACTATAAAGTAGACAAGTTGGGCCATCTAATTTTTGTGTGGAAACCAGTGCTTTATTTTTCTTTAATACAAAAGGAGACTAAGATCTATGTGGTCAACATCCAATTGAACAGCTTGTGAATATGCGATAATCTGCTCCCTTAGTTCAATCTATTACTACCTCAGAACGTTCTTTTTGATCCAAGCAAACTACAGTAATCGTGAACATTCATTTGCAGTATTCGATGATGCTTCTAGCAAATACTTACTGTCCTCTTATTTTGGTTCTGCAGGAACCTCGCTCTCGCAAGGGCTGATATTTCGAGCTCCCTTTTGCTTCATGTTCAATTGATGCCATTCATGCTGGAGCTTCTATCCACTGCTGGCCATCCCCTTTAAATATGGCATAGTACCTGTCTCATTGGCATTTTTGATTCAATATTGTACATGGTTCGTAACTTAACATAGTAAAACTGGTGTCTTCGGAATTGCGATCTTATTTGTCAGAGTCCAATGAACAATTAGCCAATCTAGAAAGTTTACACCACTTTGGGCATTACATAAGAAATAATGTTCTGTATTTCTGTTAGTTTTTGACTGCTGAATGCGTCTATAAAGTCAACCTCAATAGTTTAGTGCTTAGTTAGTTTGGGTTGAACAACTTTGTGCAGGAACAGGGCATCATGCGATGACCCGTGTACCTATTTTTTTTGTTGTCATATGGACTTACCCATCACACTAGTAGAAAACAGGGCTTTGATCATAGGGCAGTATTCACATTAGTCCCGATTCAGTCACGAACCAGGACTAATGTGAGCATTCGTCCCGGTTCGTGCGGTTAAGGCATTAGTCCCGGTTGGTGCCACGAACCGGGACTAAAGGGTGCGATGCCCATCAGTCCCGGTTGGTGGCACCAACCGGTACTAAAGGTTAGACCTTTAGTCCCGGTTGGTGCCACCAACCGGTACTAATGGGCTTTGAGGCATTAGTACCGGTTCATGGCACGAACCGGTACTAAAGGTCCCATTTTCAAACTCTAACCCCCCCCCCCCCCCCCCGACCGCCTTTTCAGTTTTAGAAAAAACAAAAGAAAATGATGGAAATGTCAATAAAATAAAATAAAATAAGTTTCCCATGTGATATGTGGTCTAGTTGTTGAGAAAATTAACAAATATGAATTTTGACTTTATTTGCAAAATCTCTCTGGAATTTCTTAAAATGGGCATAACTTTTGCATACGAACTCGGATGAAAAAGTTTTTTATATGAAAAATCATCTACTCGAAAAGTTACATCCGAATTTAACGCGGGGAACCCCGTTAAACATTTTCAAAATCCTCAAAAACCTAACAGAAAAAAGTTACGGGGCTTTTAAGATCTGGAGAGGCAAAAAAATTCAAACTATGGTCAAACAATGGTCAAACTAATTATTCTAGAATATTAGTGTTACTAAATAATTATTTTAGTTTTTTTGAATTTTGGTCAAATCTGGTCAAACTGTGGTCAAACAGTGGTCAAACAATGGTCAAACTAATTATTCCAGAAATATTAGTGTTACTAAATAATTATTGCTTTTTAAAACAATAGTTTCAAACTCAAACAGTGAAATGTGTCACTTCATGCTCAAGCTAAATTCCTGAGGGTTAATAGGATTGACATCTTACTACTGTCAGGAAAACAACATGTGCAGACTTGGAAACGAGGAAGAATAGAACCCGGAAGTTAAGCGTGCTCAGGCTGGAGTAGTGAGAGGATGGGTGACCGTCCGGGAAGTTAGATGATTTGGAATGATGAGGGGTGATTAGAGATTAGAGATTAGAGGATAAATTGAGCAGTGATGAGGGGTGGTGATTAGAGATTAGAGGTTAAAATAATTCAGAAATTTGAAAATAAAAAAAAATTCAAAAAGAAAATTTCAGAAAAAAATCATAAAATTTTATTTAGTCAGGTGGAGCTCCACGTGGCCGCGGCCTTTAGTCCCGGTTCGTGTAAGAACCGGGACTAAAGGGTGAAGGCATTAGTAACGACCCTTTAGTCCCGGTTCAAAAACCGGGACTAAAGGCCCTTACCAACCGGGACAAAAGCCCCCTTTTCTACTAGTGTTACCATGACATCTCCTCCTGCTACTGTTTAAAAACCAGATAGCTGAAATCAGCCGTGTGCTGAAGCCAGGCGGTGTATTCGTAGCGACAACCTTCTTATCCACCCCCACGAACAGCGGCCTGTTCTCTATCAACAACAATCACATTCAAACTTTGCATAGCCATGGTATATTTCTGACAGGGTGTGTGTATAGCTGTTATTTGCTGTTAAATCAGGTGGTGAGAGTGTAGGTTAAATACAAATTAGGCAAGTGAAGCAAAAAGGTAAAACATGAGATGCTTTGTACTTTTGTAGTTTGTACCACTATGACTTCACATGTTATGGAAGTTCATGCATGCCTCTTGATGTTTCTTCACAAAGTGAACCTGATGTTGTACTACAGATATATAGTTTTCATCACTACATACATTCACAAGCTGTTTCAATTGATGGATGAGGAGACGTCCTCCAGTTACATTAATACAAAGTGCTTCACTAGTCTGTCTAGGCAGTTAGGCAGGAGATAGAAGCTGCTCCCTCCAGATGGCTCAATCCACACTATACTCTCGACACACTTAATATGGCAGACTATAATTCGCAGTTCTAGAAAAATAATAGAACGCTTGTTGCTGTGTCACTGCTACACCAAAAGTACTATACGATGTTTCTTGTAGCATTCACTAGTGCAGCTTCATTTTCGAGGGTAATCAGCTGCTAGCCTCTGGATCTTTTCGACACTATTCTTATCTAGAGAAGGCGAGATCCTTCTTTTCATATTTCCCTGGAATTTAAGAAATGAAAGAGATGAAAATCAGTGGTGTTCCATAATGAATTTAGCATACTTATGGAATAAAACCTTATTTTCAGATGTGGGCCTGACCATGTAGCCTTTCAACAGGTTTCTCCATTTATCCTGAAAGATTAAACAAAACATAAAAATTGTCATGTTTTTTTAATAAAATATATAGATAAATAAAAGATTAACAGAGAAAAATGTGAGAAACAACAAAGTAACGAACAGAGATAATATCTATAGATGCATGTGCTTTAGGGTGCAATAAATCACCAATTGACTATACCTTAAGATGCGCTGCTGTTCAAACTGATATTGGAAACCTTTCATTCTTCAATTTAGTCCAATGTCCAACCCCATATATAGATACACCATCCACTAGCTCTGTCACCTCTTCAGATGTCCAATGGTCGTTGTTTCCTCTGCCCCCATGTTTGTGGCCTTCACTTGCAGAGTAGAAGTCCTGGGAGCATGGTTCCATGTTTATCGACCATGTTCCTCTCTTGCGTGCACTTCCCATGCGACTTCCGTGCTTCCAACCACTTTTTGGCATGTAATCTGAAGCTCATAGCATATGTATTTAACTACTTGAGACAATGACAAATCGTACATTGCAACGAGTGGATCCTATATAATTCATACCTAGTAGATGGCAGGCCCCCTCCTCCGGCAGAGCGGCGGTGGGTGCAAGCCTCCTGCTTCTCCGATGACAAGGCGGCGGGTACCTGGACACTCCGATCCTCCCTCTCTCATCTCCTCCTCATCCTCTTCCTCCTCCTCCTCCTCCTCTGCCACCAAGGGCCTCCTCTTTCTCAGGCAGCGCTTCCGGTGGAGCAGGCACTACTAGGAAAAAGGCTACTAGTAGCGTGGGTTTTATAGATAGCAGTAGCGCTGGTGCCCACGCTACTGCTACGGCGCTACAGCTAAACTTTAGCAGTAGTGTGGTTCTTACCCAGCGCTACTGCTACCTATATCTAGTAGTAGCGCGCCTCTGTCCATCGCTACTGCTAATACTAGTAGCGTGCCCCTACAACCAACGCTACTGGTAAGGCAGCGCTGCTACTACTCCAAAACCCCACGCTACTGCTAGTATTTTATTTTATTTTATTTTGCTGTATTCGTATTTTTATAGGTTTTATACAATTACAACATACACATACACTAAAACTATATGAAAAAGGAATGTCTCATCATCATCATCGAAGTGGTACAACATAGTCTCATCATATCATCATTATCGATCACAAATGATGTCGATCTCCTCATCATCTCGAACTAGCGATACAAGTTAATGATCACATGTCTCTTACATTGTCACCGTAGACACATGTTTCATCATCTACCTAAATTATGACATACGAGATAAGAGCGATCACGATGATCAAAAGCGGTATGTAGTAGTTTTTGCGGCGCTGGTTCTGAATCCCATGTTGTGCTATGAATCTCAAGTAACTAGCTTCGACTTCCGCTCTGCTATCAAACCCTTTCTAGCTTCCGCCCGAGAAGCCAGAGACTTGGGCCTGACCAATGTTTAAAATAGCGGGCTATGGAAAATAGCGGCGGGCCTCCAAAAACAACTATAGCGGGATATAGCGGGCTATTTGTGAAGGCAACCATTTAGCAGCATCCTGCTGAAAAGGCTATAGCGGAGCTATAGCCTGCTATTTAAAACATTGGGCCTAACACTCTGGCCACTCATCGTACACACTCGGAACATGCCCTACATACACGGCATACCACTTCCTCGCCATCGTTGATCTATATACCTGTCAGAGATGCATATATATATAGTTATTTGGATCACAACGCTCTATATAGGGCCTGATGATGCGTTCCCGAACTCCAAAAACACAAAAGAACAAAACCCGGCCGGCCCATCAGACCCCTCTGACCGGTTTCATCACCACACCACGAACTTCCTGTACCGCGCACGTTCTCAACTCACCCCCACCTCACCGGCATGCTCACCGGCCGCCGGAGCCGCCGCCCCCTCCTGCGCACTCGCTGGACGCTGGAGCCGCCGCCTCCTCCCGCGCGCTGGCCGGACGACTGAGCCGCCGCATCCTCCCCGCGCTCGCCGGACGCCCGAGGCGCCGCCTACTCCCGCGCGCTCGCCGGCCACCGGGTGCTCCTATCCCACCGCCGGTTCCTGCCGCCGCTGCCAGGTCCCTAGCCGTCAGATCCCGCTGCCGCAACCGAAGCCCCAACCGCCGGTTCCAGCCGCCGCTGATGGGGGAAGGGCCACCGATGCAGGACACCTCCCGATGCTCTGCCGCCGTGCCGAGGATGACCATGGAAGCCGCCACTCGGGACCCCGCGCACCCAGGCCCTCCCCTTGCCACCACGAACTTCTCCCCCTGCCACCGCAACCTTCTTCCACTTGCGCCGCGACCCTCTTCCACCTTGCTCGCACCACCCTTCGGCCCGAGGTAACGCTCCAACCAGCAAAAATGGGTCACCGCCCACACCCGCGCACCACGCAACACAGATCGACGCCGGACAACATTGAGATCTCCCTCCTCCCGACGCCTCTCTACCATCCTGTAGGTATTGACCCTCCCTGTCTTCTCTGAACCCTCACCTCGGGAGGATTTGACCTTCTCTGAACATTTGTTTTTGAGTTTGTTCTCTGGAAAACTGAACTTGGAATACCCCTTTTATATATCTGATGGTGGTTTGCGGTTTGAGAATAGTTGAACTGCACTATGACAAACAAATGTGAAAAAATGCAGGTTTGTCCCATTCGTTTGGTCACGACGGTGGTCCATTTGAGCAGCCATAGCATCACAAAAGCTCTTCAAAAATGGACCTGATGGTGGTCCATGTGAGCAGCCATAGAAAACATTCTCTACCAGATATCTAAATTCTTGAAACATAGCATTGTGTTGTTATATTTTTCGTTTCTAGGATGCTCTGTAGAATTTGTAATAGTAGCAATGGTCAGATTCAGATTATAATGTGCCATTTTGTAACACACTGTGTGGCATTTTTAGTTCAAAGTACAGTAGAGATTTCAGTTTAGGAAAAGGTTTTTGTATAGTACAGTATGAGCCATTTCCAACTCATGTTCAGCAAAGTTTTCAGTTCATGAAGATTTTATAGAAAAGAAACTATGAGCCATTTTCAGTTCAAGTATATACATGACATGTGCAGCATGAAACCTAGTTGCACAAATGAAATGTGCGGCATATATTCCAGTATGTGGACAAAAAGATAACATCAAATTTACAGATTACTTAGTCATGAATTTGCTTGAGTTCATGATGGTAGAAAGTTCATAGAAAGTTAAAACAAAAATAGTAGAGTAGTTCGAAAAATAAAAGAGCACTTAGAACCGGATATTTCACAGTTTCTAAAAAAAAAAAGAAGTTCAAATTTTAAAAATAGAGAAGTTCAAAAAAATAAAAATAAGACCTTTTCATCGTTTCTAGAATTAAGAAACCTCTAGAAGTTCAAATTAAAAGAATGGGCGGTCCAATATTTATTATAAAACTAGGATATTTCCATTACAAAAAAAATCAAGAAGTACAAATTACAAAAATAGAGAAGTTTGATATAAATAAAAAACTTTAATTTTCCTCGTTACTAAATAATAAACCAAGAAGTTCAATATCAATAAATGGAGCAGTTCCATATTTATTACAAAAACTTGATTTTTTCTCGTTACTAACGAATAAACCAAGAAGTTCAATTCGGAATAACCAAGAATTTGTACAATGTTTATTACATTATTATAAAATTCCAAATGAAGTTCAAATAAAAAAGGTAGAGCAGTTCATTGCCTATAAACAGAGTGGCGTGATTGCCTATAAAATGGTGAAGTTCGATGTCTATAAAAAATGCAGATTTTCCTTACAATTTTTCCCGTTACTAACAAAAAATACAAGAAGTTCATTTTGAAAATATCCAAGAAGATGTGGATTTTTTTCCGTTACAATTGAATAACACCAATAAGTCTAAATTGAAAAAACCAAGAATTTCAATTTTAAAAAATACAATAGTTCAATGTATATGAAAAACTCAGATTTTCCTCGATACTAAATAATAAACCAAGATGTTCAATTAAAAAAATGGAGCAGTTCAAATATTTATCACAAAAACTTATATTTTACCCGTTGCTAACGAATAAACCAAGAAGTTCAGTTCGAAATAACGAAGAAGTTTTATAATGTTTATTACAAAACTAAGATATTTTTCCATATAAAAATCTAATGCAATTCTTTACTCAAAATATAAAAAGGTGAAGTTCAAATTGAAATAACAAAGAAGTTTGGAGTTTATTAGAACCTAGGATTTACCTGTTCAAAAAAATAAAAAAAGCAACGCCATTTTTTGCACTTCTGAAAATGACTCATGAACGAAAAAATGGTTGCTAGAAGTTCAAGTGCTCGGCGAGGAAAAGTTCAAAAAATTCTTGTGAGAGAGGTTCGCCGTGTACTTAGATGTCCAAAATACATAAAAAACATGTTGTTTTTAGTGTTTTAAAATAATTCTCTCAAACCAGAGAGAAGGTCAAAGTGGTAACAAACGGAAGTCCACGTACTACATGGTGTGTATTTCATATAAGAAACATACAATAAAGTGAAACATAGTGAAGTTCAAAGAGACATGCCCCAGAAGTTCAACAACTTAACGCAGTGCAAAAAATAGCACGTCAAAAACTGAGTGAAGTTCAAATAGACATGTCCGAGAAGTTCAACTACTTGACGCAGTGCATTTCCATTAGCGATGAAGGCAAAAATCATGATCTGGTCGGAGAAAGTTAAAAAAATATTGTGAGAGAGGTTTGTACAAAAAGAATATCATTTGTATAACACTGACGAAATGGATGAGAAAATTACAAATGAAAATATGTCACATAAGTTCAACGTGAAAAGAACAGGAAGTTCACCAACTACACTGAATGAATTTCAGATGAAAACTTTTAAAATCATCGTGAGTATGAAAAAATGATCAACACGGGAAAGTTGCGTGTTTACAGCAGCTTTCCATCGGTGTATCACTTGCTTAATTCTGGTGAGTGGATGGAGAGCAATGATGACCCACAAGTATAGGGGATCTATCGTAGTCCTTTCGATAAGTAAGAGTGTCAAACCCAACGAGGAGCAGAAGGAAATGACAAGCGGTTTTCAGTAAGATATTCTCTGAAAGCACTGAAATTGTAGGTAACAGATAGTTTTGTGATAAGATAATTTGTAACGGGTAACAAGCAATGAAAGTAAATAAAGTGCAGCAAGGTGGCCCAATCCTTTTTGTAGCAAAGGACAAGCCTGGAAAATTTCTTATAATGAGAAAAGCGCTCCCGAGGACACATGGGAATTATTGTCAAGCTAGTTTTCATCACGCTCATGTGATTCGCGTTCGTTACTTTGATAATTTAATATGTGGGTGGACCGGTGCTTGGGTACTACCCTTTCTTGGATAAGCATCCCACTTATGATTAACCCCTATTGCAAGCATCCACAACTACAAAAGAAGTATTAAGGTAAACCTAACCATAGCATGAAACTAGTGGATCCAAATCAGCCCCTTACGAAGCAACGCATAAACTAGGGTTTAACCTTCTGTCACTCTAGCAACCCATCATCTACTTATTACTTCCCAATGCCTTCCTCTAGGCCCAAATAATGGTGAAGTGTCATGTAGTCGACGTTCAAATAACACCACTAGAGGAGAGACAACATACATCTCATCAAAATATCGAACGAATACCAAATTCACATGACTACTAATAGCAAGACTTCACCCATGTCCTCAGGAACAAACGTAACTACTCACAAAGCATATTCATGTTCATGATCAGAGGAGTATTAATATGCATTAAGGATCTGAACATATGATCTTCCACCAAATAAAACAATTAACATCAACTACAAGGAGTAATCAACACTACTAGGACCCCACAAGTACCAATTTGTGGTTTTGATACAACATTGGATACAAGAGATGAACTAGGGTTTTGAGAGGAGATGGTGCTGGTGAAGATGTTGATGGAGATTGACCCCCTCCCGATGAGAGGACCGTTGGTGATGACGATGGTGATCATTTCCCCCTCCCGGAGGGAAGTTTCCCCGGAAGAACAGCTCCGCCGGAGCCCTAGATTGGTTCCGCCTCGCGGCGGCGGAGTTTCGTCCCTTAAGCTTGCTTATGATTTTTTCCAGGGTAAAAGCTTTCATATAGCAGAAGACGGGCACCGGAGGGCCACCAGGGGGCCCACGAGACAGGGGGCGCACCCCCACCCTCGTGGACAGGGTGTGGGCCCCCTCTGGTACTTTCTTTGCTTAATAATTCTCATAAATTCCAAAAATGACTTTCGTGGAGTTTCAGAACTTTTGGGGCTGTGCAGAATAGGTTTCCAATATTTGCTCCTTTTCCAGCCCAGAATCCCAACTGCCGGCAGTCTCCCTCTTCATGTTAAACCTTGTAAAATAAGAGAGAATAGCCATAAGTATTGTGACATAACGTGTAATAACAGCCCATAATGCAATAAATACCGATATACAAGCATGATGCAAAATGGACGTATCAAGCAACGATAAAAAAATCACGTGAAAAAACAGAGGCAAAACGATAGAGGCAAAACGAATGATCTCGCCATTTCCAAAATGGACATGTCAAGAAGTTCAAGTTCTTCACGCGGTGCATTTTCGAAAAATTTGTTTCGCGATAGAGGCAAAACGAATGATCTCGCCATTTTCAAAATTACTTGTAAACAGCTAGGAATTAGAGAAAACCATCAACATAAAAAAGTTTCGCATTTTTCGTAGCTTTTCAGCAGTATATTATTTGCGCCATTCCGATCAAGTATGTAGAAATTACGGTGAAAATACATTTTTAGCCATTTTCAGATTGGACTTAAAACCGTGAGGAACTGAGAGAAACAATATATACGAAAAAGTTTCGCATTTCCTCAAGCTTTCTAACGCCATATCATTTGCTGCATTCGGGCGTACGGTAAAATAAGCTCGAAAATACAAACTCGGTGGTACTTGTATTGTTTTCTGAATTACTTTTTAACCATTGCCAATTAGAAAAAACTTTTAACATGAAAAAGTAGCGCATTTTCATAACTTTCCAACGCCATATCATTTGCCTCAATTGTATTAGCCGTTTAGATATGACTTTGAAAATACAAACTCGCCTGTTCGGTTTACGAATTTTTACGATTTTCCAAATTACTCTTTATCCATAGGGAATTAGAGAAAACTTTCAACATGCGGAAGGAGCAGTTTTGCAGCAGCTTTCCAACGCCATATTATTTGCCTCATTCCAATAAACGGTTTATAAATGCGATTGAAAATACGATTCACGTTTTTTGTATGAAGAAAAATGGTTTTCAAAACTGCTATTAAACCGCGTAGCTTTTGTCAGAAATTTAACTTGCGTCATGATACTCGTGTCCATAGCTTTCCAACGGTATATCGCAAGCCCCATTTGGGCAATGTTGAGGAAAGTTCAACCTAGCATAGGGGGAAGTTCAGGTCGAACAACTCGGGCAGTAAAATTGCAACAGAGGCATGTTTCATCATGACCCGAGAGCAAATCCGCCAAAGAGAGAGATTCATATTTAAAACGGGCATTTAGTTGCTAGAAACAGTTTGCAGATTACACTTACATCACATAGGGCACGACTAACCAGAAAAATTCGCACGGTGAGACACGGTTGCGAAGATAGCCCGAAGGTCGGGTTCATACAGAGGGAAATTCAGGCGTGTAACTTAGGAAGTTCTGGTTGCGATCAGAATATTATTCTGATCCCGTGATCAGAATAGTATTTATGTGTGTGTGTCTATATATATATATCATGAAGCGAATTCAACGAAACAGTTATGAAATAGAAGCAACATATATAGTAAATATAGTTAACAAATTTCATCGTACTGAAAGTAATTAACTAGAGCACGGCACCATACATCTAATAGTCTCGTCGTATTGAGACATTCGAAGTTTCGTCATATAAAAAGTAACAAGTAACTAAACAGACACATTGTTTTTAAACAGTGCACTCTTCCCATCTGTCCATATCCGGGAGGATGGACCCAAGCTTATGAAAGGCGTCATGTCCTGATGTTGTAGGGCAATGCGCGTTCGGACATTAGCTCGCGATATTGGGCCGCCGTAGAACATCCCATTCTCTTCGAGGACATCTTTCATGATGGACGCAATTTCCTGCTGGATCTGGTAGAAATCATTTCGAAGTCTATTTTCCAGCACGGCCCCAAAGGCTTCGGCCCATCTCTGGATATGGTATCGGATGAAGATTTCATGCAAAGTGATTGCACATCCCTTCTGCACTCCATCATTAGATGGATGACGTAGAATCCATCGTTCTCACTTCTTGCCGGTTGCTGGATGCAACAGAAGTCAGTCTTGTGGCTGAAACAGAGCCCGGCCTTATTTGTTTTTTTGCATTGGATGTAGCCACCCCGCATGTTGAATCCCAACATAGCTCTGTCCAGAACATACTTTATGTGTGTGTTATCTTTCTTCTGTATGTTCTACGACGGGTCCAAATATAGAGCGCGGGAGTAACACGGATAAAGAACGATGAGAATGGCATGACACCCCCCGCTGCGCAAAATACACGATCAAGTTAGCCTTCATGCGTGCAAAGTAATTATTGAAATGTACGTATGTGTTATAGTGCTATCCGCGGATGACTTACCTGGGATGATAAGGTAGGAGAATCATTTCTTTGTCCTTATTGCTGACCAAGAATTCTTTGATGTACTGACTCGCATATTGATGGTTGGTGTCGTTGATTGACAAGAAGCCCTCATGCATGTAGTATGCATCCGCGACCGCAAGGCCGGTGACTTGCTCTTTCCAGACGATGTAGTTCATGTGCAGCGCATACAGGCGGACGAACGTAAAATCGAGTGTGTCCTCATTTGAAACATCTGGAAGATGTAATCAAAACTCAGGAAGAAGAGGTCTGCGGGGCATGTGTGGACGTACATCTTGCAACTGCTCAGCACATGAACCGTATAAAGTGGGTATCCTGGATCATCCGAGGCGAGGAGGCTTCTCTCTGTCCAAAGCACATGGTCATGGAGTCTCCTGAGATCCCCTGTTATGGCAGCTACTGCATTCGCCGGTACCATAGGCTCTCCCGCGACATGGATTAATGGCGCATGTTTCATCGGTACACTATCAACCTTGGTCGAAGGTAGCTGGCTACTAGAACCAACATTGCCAGCTTTATTGGATTTTCTCGTCGTCGGTCTCTTCCTCTGCTTCTTCTTGGTGGGCTGAGGTGCTGGTGGGTCTGCCAGACCCTCACTGAGCACCACCCCTAGTGTTGTCGGGCTCCGAATTGGACTACTCTGGCTAATTAGTTGAGCTTGGGTGGAACCGGCATCTGGAGGCGTGTCCTGCGAGGATTGCATGGACAAAGACTTCTTGCACTCCCGAGGACGTTCCGGCTCTGGTACATGCATCTCATATTCATATGGTTGACTCATTGTTACTTTGTTTTCAAAGCCGGTATTGAGATACTGGAGAGGGTCATCGGCCTCCTCCATGTCATGATCCATATCCATGGGGCAGATGGCATCATCTGCCGAAACAGTTGGCCCTCCTTCCTTGTGTCTCTCGATCTCAGCAATCAGCACAGACGATGGTTGTACTTGTGTAGGTGGGGTTGTGGTCATACCTTCATGAGGTCCCGTTGGTGTGCTCCCGGCCACCTCGACACGAAGAAGATTTTTTGGCCACAGGATCGACCAATTTTTGCATTGGCCAAGCTGCGTGGGGGTCTCGTCATCCTCTCCATCAGTTTGTATCGGACGAAGGAAACCCTCATAGCCCACTTTCACACTCGCCACGGAGACCCTTAAGGCGTTATCAGGCATCTGCCGGCGGTGGAACAATCGATCCTTGGGCTTCAGTATAGTACCCTTCCCCACATCCACCAACCCACCCGTCATGTGGTAAAGGAGGGTGCATGGAGTGGAGTAGGCCTACAAAGACATATACGTGCGGCGTTAGAGATCCAAAAAGAACGGCAACTGAAGATTAATTAATTAGTTGAGTTGATGAGGGTGCGACGCGTATTTACCGTGAGGGCATCTAGCTCAGCCAATGTCGACGGCCCGACATTCAAGCCAGAGACGGAGCTAGGGCTGCTGTGAAAGCTGGGTGCAGGAGAAGGTGCTGGAGTAGGTGCGGGTGCGGTTGCCATACTAGGTACGGGTATGGGTGCGGTGTTCATTCAGTTGCTCCCGGTGAAGCTAGGCATGGGAAAATCAGTTGGTGGCGCATTTGGATTTTGTTGCACCCAGGTGACCACAGTTGGAATCAAACTTGTAAAGGCAGCCACCATATCATGTCTACAGGCAGCTACCGCTTCCTGGATTGCCTCAGCTTTGGTCTCAGCTTTAGTTTTCTCCATCGCCGACGCCACCTTCTCGTCGAGAGTCACATGACTGAACATCTTTCTTTGTCTTTTAGCCTTGGGGTCCTCGCTATAATAGTACTTCCACGTGGCACCGTCCCCGGCGCCGTGCACACGTCCATATTGTGGCCGCTGGTCCAGCGGGTGTCCCATCATTATGTTCATGGCCCGGTTGAAAGGAGTGTCCCACTTGTACTTCGCTGATGACTGAGTCAACGAGTCGCTTTCGGCCGCAAGCTTGTGTTGCTCTCTCTGCAAAATGGACCGTGAATCATTTACGAATGCGACTAGAATGTAGTAGACTTCATTGATCAGAAGCTAATATGTAAGGTGGTAAAAGGATAATTACCAGTAATCTCATGAATTTCCTAGTCGGCCCGTCGGTGAAAAAAAATCTTTTTTGGGGGTCCCACGAGAATAGGGCCCTGATGAAGTCGTGCTCCTGCTGGTCGGTGAACTCAACCAAGGGGTCTGGGATCCCCTGACATTCACGTTATGTGTCCTCCTTAGCCCACATGGGCCTCTTTCCCGTGTAACCACGACTTCCAAGGCGGTGGTTCCCCATGTTCTTTGCCTGTAGCTGCTTGCCTCTCTGCGACCTGGCCTTGGGAGCTTCTTCATTGCAAGTCTCCTTGAACTTTTCAAAGTCCTCTATCGTAATTTTCGGATTGTCTTCAACAATCTCGGCGTAGGTTTTATGGTCTACTTCAGTCGCCTTTTTCACCCTAGTTTTCCAAGCGCTCAATGCGTTGCTGAACTTCCCTAGGGCTTTGTTGTTGATTTTTTTCATGGCATCATCATCCCATGGGTCGACATCGTCATTCCGAACAGGGAACAGGAATCTTGCGCGCAACCTAGTTAGGAGCAGCTTCTTCAAATGTTCATTCTTCCGTATTTTTGTGGTGTTGATGTTAGCGGTATCCCGTAGGATGCATGCTAGTTGGTTGCCGTAACACACTGCCACTTCCCGCGGCTCTATTGGCTCGAACTCGCCAGGGTGCACCGCCGTGACCACCGATCTTCCGGTGCCGAGCTCATTTGGGAGGTCCCACCTTCCGTGCTGTAGTTACCAACATCATCAGCGCCAGTCTCAATGCCGGTGTCATTGGTGGCATCAGTGTCCGTGACGGCGCCACCACCGTCGTCCTCCGTCATGACAAGGGGGTCCTGACACCCAGCTTGCTATCTCTCCTGATCCGCCAAAAAGTCGAGGTAGGCGTGTGCTCGACCTAATTGGGACTGAGAACCTCCGGCCTCATCGGTACTAATGCCTCAAAGCCCATTAGTACCGGTTGGTGGCACCAACCGGTACTAAAGGTTAGAACTTTAGTCCCGGTTGGTGCCACCAACCGATACTAATGGGCATCGCACCCTTTAGTCCCGGTTCGTGGCACCAACCGGGACTAAAGGGCCCAGGTGAATCGGGACTAATGCCTTAGCCGCACGAACCGGGACCAATGTTCACATTAGTCCCGGTTCGTGACTGAACCGGGACTAATGTGAAAATTGCCCTGTGACGAAAGCCCTGTTTCGTACTAGTGAAGCCATAGCATATAACAAAAAACATATGACTTGCAATTGGACAATATATAGATCATATGGATGCTCAAGGACAAGTACACTTTTTAAAGCAAGACAAGTACACAAACACATTTTGTTCCTGTCTTTAGCTACCATGAAAAAAAAAAGCACTTTATCCAGTCGTTCACTTTAAGCTGCAATAGAATGTTTCATTTATGCCATCAACGTTGTCACAATGTACACGCACATGCTTGCTTATAATTTTGTATACAGCAAAGCATCTATTGCTCAGACTTTCTGAAACCTTCTAAATCAACGAAAAGGAACATTTTGAGTAAGCTGGCTTGGCAGTAAAAATATGTTTATATTTTATTTTCTCTGGTCACTTTAAGGATTTTCAGTTAAGTGCACTAGTGTGGTGACTAGATCCTCCTTTGTTCAATCCACTGTGCTAGAATTGGTTTAGACAGTGCGGGCACAAAAAGACCCCAAGCTGGGAATCCAATAGTTCTTATATCTTTTTTGCTTCTAGGTTTCTAGATATTGGAAACAAAAAGGGATATTAATTGAACACCACATGTGCACATGTTTATAGGCAAAATAAACTCCAAAGGAAAAACAGTGGCTTGACATAAGAATTTGTTTTGAATCCATGCATTGGTCCTAAAAATAGCATCATTTTACCACCAATGCCAGAGTTAGATTAGCCCAGTAGCTACTGCTCATGAACTCAATTTGGACACCCTACATAGAAAAAATTGGCCCTAATTTAAGAATAGGAGGAAAGGAAGGGGGTGGCTGAGGGGGTGGCGTCGGGGTTGAGGACGTCGGCGTTGTGGTCGGGGTCGCCGGGGCTGAGGGGGTTGAGGGCGTCCTTCTCCTCCTCGTCGAGCACCTTGCTGGCCGATGGGTTGAGGGTGTCCTTCTCCTCCTCATTGAGCCCTGTTGATCTGCAGAGACCAAATTTGGTGAGAGAGAGAGAGAGAGAGACCTGCCGGCGAAGAGAAGATGGCGCCGGTGGTGGGGACTGCACGGGGGAGCGGCGAAAACGGGGGAGAGGCCGGTGGCGCTACAGGGGGAGGAGGGTGACGGGCAGCCGGTGGCACGGGGGAGGGACAACATGGGGGGAGGGGTCGGGTGCAGTGCGCGTCGACAGCGGCATGGGCGGGTGCGGCGTCGGTGGTGGCGTGAGCTCAGAGGAAGGGGATCGGATCGAGCGAGAGTGAGAGAGAGGAAAGAGATGGGTGGCTCTGTCTAGGCAACTTAGCTATAGCGCGGCGTGGCAAAACGCGCTATAGCTAACTTAGCTATAGCGCTGCCCAGCACAAACCGCGCTACTGCTAACTTTTTTATTTTTTTTACTTTTATTTTTACTTTTATTTTATTTTTATTTTTATTTTATTTTTATTTCCCTTTTTCTTTTTTATTTTCTTTTTATTTTTCTTTTTATTTTCTTTTTCCTTTTCTTTTTCCACAAACTTCCTTCCTTTTTCTTTTTATTTTTCTTTCATTTCATTTTCCACAACTTATTAGTTCCTCTTTCTTTTTCTTTCATTAATTTCATTTTGCAAAACTTCCTTTCTTTTTCTTTTTCATATTCCACAAACTTCCTTCCTTTTTATTTTTATTTTTATTTTTCTTTCATTTCATTTTCCACAACTTATTAGTTCCTTTTTCTTTTTCTTTCATTAATTTCATTTTGTAAAACTTCCTTTCCTTTTCTTTTTCTTTCATTTGCACTTTTCTTTTTCTTATATTTCATTTGCATTTGTACAAGTTTGTATAGCAGGGGTATATATAGCTCTAGCTAGATAGGGTTTAACTTGGTCTGTCGTTGGAGCAATACCATTGTTACCCTCCGGATAATAATTAGTATAATATATATTACATCATTTGACCGCTAACGGCGGCATACAAAATAGCTAGACACACACAAAATTTGTGGATTTGTTTGTCAGCTTGGGCGACGGCGACGCTTCACACTGATCTTCTTCCCTCTTTTGTTCGTTGTCGAATAATTGAGCCCACTGTCGTGACTTTTCCTTCTCCTCCTCGTCGAGCACCTTGCTGGCCGATGGGTTGAGGGTGTCCTTCTCCTCCTCATTGAGCCCTGTTGATCTGCAGAGACCAAATTTGGTGAGAGAGAGAGAGAGAGAGAGACCTGCCGGCGAAGAGAAGATGGCGCCGGTGGTGGGGACTGCACGGGGGAGCGGAGAAAACGGGGGAGAGGCCGGTGGCGCTACAGGGGGAGGAGGGTGACGGGCAGCCGGTGGCACGGGGGAGGGACAACATGGGGGGAGGGGTCGGGTGCAGTGCGCGTCGACAGCGGCATGGGCGGGTGCGGCGTCGGTGGTGGCGTGAGCTCAGAGGAAGGGGATCGGATCGAGCGAGAGTGAGAGAGAGGAAAGAGATGGGTGGCTCTGTCTAGGCAACTTAGCTATAGCGCGGCGTGGCAAAACGCGCTATAGCTAACTTAGCTATAGCGCTGCCCAGCACAAACCGCGCTACTGCTAACTTTTTTATTTTTTTTACTTTTATTTTTACTTTTATTTTATTTTTATTTTTATTTTATTTTTATTTCCCTTTTTTATTTTCTTTTTATTTTTCTTTTTATTTTCTTTTTCCTTTTCTTTTTCCACAAACTTCCTTCCTTTTTCTTTTTATTTTTCTTTCATTTCATTTTCCACAACTTATTAGTTCCTCTTTCTTTTTCTTTCATTAATTTCATTTTGCAAAACTTCCTTTCTTTTTCTTTTTCATATTCCACAAACTTCCTTCCTTTTTATTTTTATTTTTATTTTTCTTTCATTTCATTTTCCACAACTTATTAGTTCCTTTTTCTTTTTCTTTCATTAATTTCATTTTGTAAAACTTCCTTTCCTTTTCTTTTTCTTTCATTTGCACTTTTCTTTTTCTTATATTTCATTTGCATTTGTACAAGTTTGTATAGCAGGGGTATATATAGCTCTAGCTAGATAGGGTTTAACTTGGTCTGTCGTTGGAGCAATACCATTGTTACCCTCCGGATAATAATTAGTATAATATATATTACATCATTTGACCGCTAACGGCGGCATACAAAATAGCTAGACACACACAAAATTTGTGGATTTGTTTGTCAGCTTGGGCGACGGCGACGCTTCACACTGATCTTCTTCCCTCTTTTGTTCGTTGTCGAATAATTGAGCCCACTGTCGTGACTTTTCCTTCTCCTCCTCGTCGAGCACCTTGCTGGCCGATGGGTTGAGGGTGTCCTTGTCCTCCTCATTGAGCCCTGTTGATCTGCAGAGACCAAATTTGGTGAGAGAGAGAGAGAGAGAGAGACCTGCCGGCGAAGAGAAGATGGCGCCGGTGGTGGGGACTGCACGGGGGAGCGGAGAAAACGGGGGAGAGGCCGGTGGCGCTACAGGGGGAGGAGGGTGACGGGCAGCCGGTGGCACGGGGGAGGGACAACATGGGGGGAGGGGTCGGGTGCAGTGCGCGTCGACAGCGGCATGGGCGGGTGCGGCGTCGGTGGTGGCGTGAGCTCAGAGGAAGGGGATCGGATCGAGCGAGAGTGAGAGAGAGGAAAGAGATGGGTGGCTCTGTCTAGGCAACTTAGCTATAGCGCGGCGTGGCAAAACGCGCTATAGCTAACTTAGCTATAGCGCTGCCCAGCACAAACCGCGCTACTGCTAACTTTTTTATTTTTTTACTTTTATTTTTACTTTTATTTTATTTTTATTTTTCTTTTATTTTTATTTCCCTTTTTCTTTTTTATTTTCTTTTTCTTTTTCTTTTTATTTTCTTTTTCCTTTTCTTTTTCCACAAACTTCCTTCCTTTTTCTTTTTATTTTTCTTTCATTTCATTTTCCACAACTTATTAGTTCCTCTTTCTTTTTCTTTCATTAATTTCATTTTGCAAAACTTCCTTTCTTTTTCTTTTTCATATTCCACAAACTTCCTTCCTTTTTATTTTTATTTTTATTTTTCTTTCATTTCATTTTCCACAACTTATTAGTTCCTTTTTCTTTTTCTTTCATTAATTTCATTTTGTAAAACTTCCTTTCCTTTTCTTTTTCTTTCATTTGCACTTTTCTTTTTCTTATATTTCATTTGCATTTGTACAAGTTTGTATAGCAGGGGTATATATAGCTCTAGCTAGATAGGGTTTAACTTGGTCTGTCGTTGGAGCAATACCATTGTTACCCTCCGGATAATAATTAGTATAATATATATTAGATCATTTGACCGCTAACGGCGGCATACAAAATAGCTAGACACACACAAAATTTGTGGATTTGTTTGTCAGCTTGGGCGACGGCGACGCTTCACACTGATCTTCTTCCCTCTTTTGTTCGTTGTCGAATAATTGAGCCCACTGTCGTGACTTTTCCTTCTCCTGGGATTACGATCTTTCGTAGGTAATGTAGTCTTCATTCTTCTTTTGTCGTATGTTTCGTCGTCATCAGCATCATCTTCCCTCATCGGATCACCGTACTGGTCGTAGTCTTCCTCGTGGGCGACTCCATCCATTCCGGCGATGCTCCTTTTGCTTCTCATCACGACAACATGGCTGGGTTTGATCGGATCAGTTATGAAGAAACATTGTGTCACATGATTAGCGTGTACCCATGGCTCATTTTTGGCGATGGCCTGGACGGTACCGCTATCGGAGTCGGGTATACACATGGTAGTGAAATGTCGGTTTTCTCTCTGTACATTCTTAGCCCATCTGACACGGAACATCGTCGCGCCATGCAATCCAGAGTAGTGAAGCTCCCATATCTCTTCGACCCTTCCGTAATATCTTTTAATTACATTCCCGGTCATGGCTTCCATCGTCACCCCTGAGTTTTAGTCATCACTGTTTATATCTTTCTCCTCCGTGTAGAACGTCTATTCGTTGATATCGTATGCTTGATAAGTCGCGAGGTTGGTCGACGTCCATGTGCTAAGGCGTATATGAGCGTTCCGTTCAGACAGCCCTCTTCCGGGGGCTTAGCCAAAACTCGCTCTTTGAACCAACACAAGAAAGTGGAGTAGTGCTCTCTAATAACTTCAGCGTCTGTCCTGTGCACCCCACGGTCACGGTACTTCTTTGCGATGGTCTCTTTGTGCAGTGTCACGAAATCTTCTAGCACATCTAGGTGTTGTAGCACTATGTTTGCCCTGTCAAGGTCGTTTTGTCAGCCCGAGCGTAACACATTCACATCCCTATGACCGTTGGTGTGACCTTCGCTTTCGAGCCTTCCACAGTGCTTATTGACGGGCAAACCAACAACAAGGTCTCCGGTGCCTACTAGATAACTCTCGCAGAAAGAGATGCACTCTTTGGTCAGATATCCCTAGGCTATGCTTCCATCTGGACGGGACATGTTACGAAGGAATCCTTTGATGACCCCATTCATCCTCTCGAACGGCATCATGCTGTGCAGGAATGTCGTCCCTAGGTCGATGATGTCGTCCACGATGTGGACACATAGATGCACCATGACATCAAAGAACGTGGGCGGGAAGTACATCTCTAGCTCATTCAGTATGACAACGATCTCTTCCTGTAGCCTATGGAGTTGCTTCACACTTATCGACTTTTGAGAGATAACATCAAAAAAGTGGCATAGGTCAGTAAGCGTCTCACGCACATGTGTGTCCATAATCCCTCTAAGTGCAACCGGGAGTAACTGCATCATCATCACATGACAGTCATGAGACTTCATCCCGCTGAACCTTTTTTTCTTAGTATCCAGATATCTGCTTATCTTCCCACAGTATCTGGAAATAACTTTGATTCCGGCAAGGCACTTGAACAATTGATCGACCTCCTTCGGATCTAAGGTGAAGCAAGAGGGGGGGGGGCAATATTGTTCTTCCTTCTTGTTTACTTTTTTGCCCCTATCTTCCGTCTCCATCTCCGTCTCGGTCTCCTCTGACGACTTTTTACCGGGCATTTGGAGATCTTTCCTGATATTCAAAAATTCCAAGTCTTTTCTTGCCTTCGGCCCATCCTTGGTCCTCTCCGGCATGTTCACCAATGTTCCAAGCAAACTCTCAAGGATATTTTTTGTGATATGCATTTCATCAAGGCTATGAGGCGTGTCGAATTTGGGCCAGTATTCCAAGTCCCAGAAAACATATCTCGTCTTCCATACCTTCAGCAGGGGCTCCGGCGCCTTTTTCTTCGTCTTTCCCGGCGAGGGGCACTCTTCCCAGTTCTTCAATAACTCATATATTTCTGCACCGCTACGCTTACGTGGAGGACCTCGATGCTCAACCTTACCATTGAATAGATCTCCAAGCTTTCTCCACGGGTCATCCTTCTCGAGCCATCTTCATGCCCCATGTACACGATTTTCGAAGACCCGCCATCTTTCGATAGCTGCTGAGAATTTGTATCATCCATGCACCTCGTGCATCCGCAATATCCGTGGCACACCTGGCCGGAGAGATAGCCATAACCGAGATAGTCCCGCACCATCGTGATCAGTGCGGCTCTCATGCAGAAATACTCTACTTTGCTTGCATCCCATGTCTTGGCCGGCGTTGTCCATAAGGTATGTAGCTCCTCTTTCAGTAACCCGAGATACAGATTTATATCATTTCCCGGTTGTCTCGGCCCTTGAATAAGCATAGACATGTGTATGTATTTTTCCTTCATGCACAACCAGGGAGGAGGTTGTACATCCATACAAACACGGACCATGTGCTATGATTGGTGTTCTAGTTGCCAAACGGATTCATGCCATCACTACTAGCGCCAAGCACGATGTTCCTTGGATCATCTGCGAAAAAAAAATCAAATTCAGCATTTAATGCTCTCCACTGGCTAGCAACTGCGAGGTGTCTCAGCTTCGGATCATCTCCGTCATCTGGCTTCACCCTCTCCGCATGCCAGCGCATAAGCTTTGCTTCCTTAGGATCTACTGTAACATCCCCAATATCACACTACAGTGATCACCCTTAGTTAATGCCATATCAGCACGTTTAACAGTGCCTAATCATCATTTGCATCATATTGCTTTTCAAACTCCTAATACAAATTTCAATTAAATTCAAAGTGGAAAATGAAATTTGTTCAAATCAGAAACTAAAATGTTTATTAAATGGAAACTAACTCAGAGGCAGTTATAAAATTGTAACCAACATTATATGGATTAGTTAAGTGACTCTAACAACCTGAAACAATGGTTACCGGCAACATTTAGTAACCTTATAAATAATCTAAATTTAATATGAAATAGTATTTTACCCAAACTAGTTTTTGGTGCTAGGATATATTGCATTGCAATTTATGAGCTAGCTCCAGTATTTTATAAAAATAATTTAGGTGATACAAATTTTGCAAATAGAAAAGAAAATCAGAAAACAGAAATAAGAAAATAGAAAAGGGCCTAAGTTCTACTGTGCACTTAGGCCTGCTGCTACAGGTCCGGCCCAGCCCACCTAGCCGCGTCGTCCTCCTCATCGCGCGCTGTCGCGCATCCCGCGGCTCCCCGACGCCGATAAGTGCCTCCCCGGGCTCCTCTCATCCTCCCCCGCAACCCTAGCCCCCTCACTCGCTCGCACGCGCTTCGTCTCTCTCTTTTCCCCATCTCGCCCGAGAGCTCGTTGCCGTTCGCCGTCAATCCCGCGGCCACCGCCACCTCGAGGCCTCCCCGCCGTGCCGGATCGAACCACTGTCGTCGACTACGTATTAAGCTCCGACCAGCGCAAGCCGGGAGCCACCGCAGCGAGCCCGGTAACCTCTTCTTCCTCCTCTGCTCCGCCGTCGCTGTCGCCGGGAACCGCCGCGTCGAGCCTTCCCCGAGCACATCTTTGCACACATGCAGGCGCGATGTAAGCCCCCGCCTCTTACCCTCTTTCTCACGCGCGGTTTCGTCCCCGTAGCCGTCGCTAGCAACCTCACCGGAGCTCGGCTCCGCCGTGCAGCTAGTCGCCGTTCGCCGTGGTCGTGCCTAGGCCCGGCGCTCATCGCCTCCGTGCCCGTGGCTGCGCGCGAGCTCGCGCGCCCCGCGTCGTGGTCCCCGCGTCCCGCCCGCGCCTTGCCTCCCTCTCGTGGGTGTGCTGCTGCTTCTGCGTCGCGCCCGCCTCCGCCATCCCACTGCGTCTGCCCACCCTGCCGCGCCCCTGGACCGTGCCCCTCCTCCCGCTCCTCGCGGTCCGCGCTCGCCGAACCCGCTGCCGCCAGCCACGCTCCGGCCATGGCCTCGTCGTCCCGCGCTGGACGCGCGCAGGCGCAGCCCCTGCGCTGGCCACCGCTGCCCCTTCACCTACGCGCCGCCTCTGTCGCTCGCGCGCTGCGCCCCCTGGCCAGCGCCGTGACCGCCGGCGTGCCCGTGTGCGTGCATGCGTGCTGTGTGTGTGGCGTGTGCGTGCGTGCAGTGTGTGTGCGTTGAGCCCGGCCACGCCCACCTCCAGCCTCGCCGCGCCGCTCTCCGCTGGAGCTGGTACCGCCGCTGTCTACTGCTACAGTAACGTTCAGTTACTGTAGCAGTAGCTAGCTTCACTGCTTTTACACTGACTAGCCCTCTAGAAAGCACTTAAACAGCAGCAAAACAAGCTCGAACATAGATAAAAGTTATAATGGTGTGTAGTACACTTGACAAGGTTCAAAAACTCCTATTGGACCAAATTCAAACGATGTAAGAATTAAATCCTATGAAAATCACAAAATCCTATGATCGTATATTTTAACAGTTTCTGGAATTAACTTCAAGTGGCACTTTTCAAATGCAGTTTCGATAAGCAACTGAACACTAACATGGATGTCAATGATACTGTTCTATAGATCATAGAAAGATGATAAATATTGGTAAAGGGCACTAAGCCATAGGATGGACAGAACTACAGTTATAGCCTTCGGAAAACAGCCAATTTTCAAGAAATTCCAAATAACTGTTTAAAACTTCGAAAATCATATAAAATAAACCGTATATCGGATGAAAATACTTCGTACATCAAAGTTGCTCAGAACGACGAGACAAATCCGGGTACGCAGTCCGTTCGTCCGCCACGTGTCCTTAGAATAGTGAACGTTCAACAATCTCTCTCCGGTCCGTGTGTGCGAAAACGCGAAACACCGAGAATACTTTCCCGGATGTTTCCCCACATCGCGGGTATCACCTACTACTGCGTTAGGTCACCTCTAGCACCGCGTATTGCCATGCTATGCTTTGTGATGCTTTGATTGCTCTGTTATTTATTGTGTTCCCCCTCCGTTACTTCTTTCCTGTAGACGCCGAGACTGCCGGCGACACCCAGTTCGACTACGGTGTTGACGACCCCTCCTTCTTGCCAGAGAAACCAGGCAAGCCCCCCGCCCCTTGATCACAAGATATCGCCTATTCCTTTCCTCTACTGCTTGCATTAGAGTAGTGTAGCATGTTACTGTTTTGGTTAATCCTATTCTGTTGCATAGCCTGTCATTGTTGTTAAAGTTGTTGATACCTTACCTGCAATCCTAAATGCTTAGTATAGGATGCCAGTTTATCATCTGTGGCCCTACATTCTTGTCCGTCTGCCATGCTATACTATCGGGCCGTGATCACTCGGGAGGTGATCATGGGTATATACTATACATACATACTATTCAGATGGTGACTAAAGTCGGGTCGGCTCGTAGAGTATCTGCAAGTGTTTCGGAGATGGGGGCTGAAGGGGCAGATGGTTCCATCCAGGTAGTGATGGGCCTAGGTTCCCGAGAGCCCCATGATGATTACTTTTGGGCGAAGCGACAGGGCAGGTTGAGACCACCTGGGCGAGAGGTGCACCTGGCCCTGGTCGGCGTCCGCGGTTACTTCAAAATAACACGCTTAACGAGATCTTGGTATTTGATCTGAGGCTGGCCACTGGCCTATACGCACTAACCAACTACGCCGGAACAGTTATGGGCAGTCGACGTCGTGGTATGAGCCGAAGCCTTCTTGACGTCTGCGACTGAGCGGCGCACGCCGGATTGGACTGGAACGCCTGCTTTTGTATTAGGGAGGCTAGGTCTGCTTACCAGCCGCGTACGCAACATGCAGGTGTGCAATGGGCGATGGGCCTAGACCCCTGCGTGCATAGGATTTAGACCGGCATGCTGACCTCTCTGTTGTGCCTAGGTAGGGCGGCGACGCGTTGATCTTCCGAGGTCAGGCATAACCCAGGAAAGTGTGTCCGACCAGAGGGATCGAGCGTCTTGGGTTATGTGGTGCACCCCTTGCACCCCCGCAGGGAAGTTTATCTATTCGAATAGCCATGTCCCTCGGTAAAAGGACGACCCGGAGTTGTACCTTGACCTTATGACAACTAGAACCAGATACTTAATAAAACACACCCAAACAAGTTCCAGAGACATCCTGGTGATCGCTCTCCCACAGGGCGACAAGGGGAGGACCGCCGGGTAGGATTATGCTATGTGATGATACTTGGTGAACTTACCATCTACTCTCTTCTACATGTTGCAAGATGGAGGCTGCCAGAAGCGTAGTCTTCGATAGGACTAGCTATCCCTCTCTTATTCTGGCATTCTGCTGTTCAGTCCACCGATATTGCCTCTATACACATATACCCATGCATATGTAGTGTAGATCCTTGCTTGCAAGTACTTTGGATGAGTAGTCACGGTTGCTTTGTTCCCTCTTTCCCCCCTTTTTCCTCTTCTTCTCGGATGCCGCAACTAGACGTTAGAGCCCAGGAGCTAGACGCCACCGCCGACGACTACTACTACCCCGAGGGTGCCTAATACTACGTAATGGACGTTGACGACAAGGACTAGTTAGGAGGCTCCCAGGAAGGAAGCCTTGCCTTTTCGATCGATATTGCTTTTGTGCTAGTCTTCTTAAGGTAAACTTGTTTAACTCATGTCTGTACTCAGATAGTGTTGCTTCCGCTGACTCCTTTGTATTCGAGCTTATGTATTCGAGCCCTCGAGGCCCCTGGCTTGTAATATAAAGCTTGTATTATTTTAATTTGTGTCTAGAGTTGTGTTATGATATCTTTCCGTGAGTCCCTGATCTTGATCGTACACATTTGCGTGTATGATTCGTGTACGATTGAATCGGGGGCGTCACAGCAGCTTAGACCAAATAGGAGTTTCTTGCTAAATTTTGGAATTATTCCGGGTTCATTTGGCTTTTTATACATTAATTGATTTTCCAGGTATTTGATGCACATAATTCAAATTTGAAGTACATGCGCATGCTCCAGTGTGGAAAAGTTAGTTGGAAAATCATTTATGTGTACTTGGGAAAATTTCTAGGTCCCATGGAAGAAATTGGAATGGAATTCAAACATCTGGGCGTCTTGTCTTGGCCGGAAACATAAAAAAACTCGGTTTAAAATTCTCGTAAATCCAAAACTCGCCTGAAAATCATGAAACTTGGCATGGTGTCATGACATGGCACCAACATGTTTTGGTAAATTTTTTGTCCTATTTGCAAAGCGCACACATTAACAATCAACAAAGCCATTTTGGAACAAGTGTTGTCACGTTACAAATCAGAAACACCACTATTATTGAAATCATGGGCGTTCTACTTACGATTTATGTGGCGCCACGTGTCCCTTTTTTTATTGGCTAGGAGGTGCCATGAAGGGTAGCTATTTGAGTACGGGAGGTGTGCGATTAGACTCCTGCGCATGCTCATCGGGAGGGTAGCCCTTTGACCTCTATCCGCGGCCCACCTTCCTCCCAACATCTCCATTAATGGCGCACGAGCCCCTGTTTCATGGCATGGCTATGTCTCACTCGATTGAGATTTAGGAGAGAAAAAAAATTGAAAAGAAAGTTTTGCACGGATCTTGATGTAAGATCTGACAGACCTATATAGCATCGACAGCGAATTATAGCAAGACTGATGAATATAAGGACGATGACAATGGATAATAATTGTCTTACATATTTAGTAAGATAATTAAAAAATCCACATGCGGCAACACCCGAAATACATAAGGGCAAAAGAAGAAAGAAGTCAACGATCTGTCTCGCTGATCTCTACTTTCTTGATGCATTGCTGTAGGCCGTGGGAACTAGTAGGCTATGCGGCGAGCGGCGATGAGCTCTTTGGTGTCTTCAAGACGCTGCTTGAGAGCATCCACGGATTCCTCTACCAGCCTTTGGCACTCGATGCAGAGCATGGCATTCTTGTCCATAAGTTTCCTGACGATGACGCCGGTCCTCCGCAACAAGGCAGTGGTCTCCTCGTGCTGCTTCATCGTTCCGGCAATCTTCGCCCTCAGCAGGTCGCGCTCGGTGCGGAGCTTCGGCTTGTCCTCCCCTAGTCCCCGGATGACGCTGGTAGCACTTTCAAACGAGGCATTCATCCCGTTCTGCTGCTTCATCCAGTCGGAGATCCGACCCATCCTGTGAGAGTCCTCGCCTGCCCGTGAGACATTTTCCCACGCCGCCGCGGCGCGGGAGGACATCTCTGCTGCGTTCGCGGTGCGGCGGGACATCTCTGCTGCTTCCGCGGCGCGGCCAGACCAGTCTGCTGCATCGACGGCGCGGCGGGACCTTTGTGCTGCTTCGGCGGCTCGGCGGGACCTCTGTGCTGCTACAGCCGCGCGGTGGGACATGTCGGCTGCTTTCGCGGCGAGGCGGGACTTCTCTCGTGCTTCCGCTTCGATGCTCGCCTCTTGATACGTCTCTGTTGTATCTATAATTTTTGATTGTTCCATGCCAATATTATACAACTTTCATATACTTTTGGAAATTTTTTATACTATTTTTGGGACTAACATATTGATTCAGTGCCCAGTGACAGTTCCTGTTTGTTGCATGTTTTTTGTTTCGCACGAAATCCATATCAAACGGAGTCCAAACGGGATAAAAACTGAAGGAGATTATTTTTGGAATATTTATGAACTTTGGGAAGTGGAATCAACGTGAGACGATGCCTGAGGGGCCCACGAGGGTGAGGGGCGTGCCCTGGGCCCTCGTGGCCACTCCGTAAGGCGGTTGATGCCCTTCTTTCGCCGCAAGAAAGCTAATATCCGGATAGAAATCGTGTTAAAATTTCAGCCCAATCGGAGTTACGGATCTCTGGGAATATAAGAAACGGTGAAAGGCCAGAATCTGAAACGCAGAAACAGAGAGACAGATCCAATCTTGGAGGGGCTCTCGCCCCTCCCATGCCATGAAAGCCAAGGACGAGAGGTGAAACCCTTCTCCCATCTAGGGAGAAGGTCAAGGAAGAAGAAGAAGAAGGGGGGCTCTCTCCCCCTCTCTCCCGGTGGCGCCGGAACGCCGCCGGGGCCATCATCATCACCGCGAGCTACACCAACACCTCCGTCATCTTCACCAACATCTCCGTCACCTTCCCCCATCTATCTATAGCGGTCCACTCTCCCGCAACCTGCTGTACCCTCTACTTGAACATGGTGCTTTATTCTTCATATTATTATACAATGATGTGTTGCCATCCTATGATGTCTGAGTAGATTTTCTTTGTCCTACCGGTAGTTGGTGAATTGCTATGATTGGTTTAATTTGCTTGTGGTTATGTTGATGTCCTTCGGTGCCCATCATATGAGCGCGTGCGTGGATCACACCATAGGGTTAGTTGTATGTTGATAGGACTATGTATTGGAGGGCAAGAGTGACATAAGCTTCAACCTACCATAGAAATTTATGCATACGGGATTGAAGGGGGACCAATATATCTTAATGCTATGGTTTGGTTTTACCTTAATGAACGTTAGTAGTTGCAGATGCTTGCTAATAGTTCCAATCATAAGTGCATAGAATTCCAAGTCAGGGATGACATGCTAGAAGTGGCCTCTCCCACATAAAACTTGCTATCGGTCTAGTAAAGTAGTCAATTGGTTAGGGACAATTTCGCAACTCCTACGACCACTTTTCCACACTAGATATACAACTTTATTGCTAATTTATCTAAACAGCCCCTAGTTTATATTTACGTGCTCTTTATATTCTTGCAAACCTATCCCGTTACAACTACAAAGTACTTCTATTTTCATACTTGTTTTAGGTAAAGCGAATGTCAAGCGTGCGTAGAGTTGTATTGGTGGTCGATAGAACTTGAGGGAATATTTGTTCTACCTTTAGCTCCTCATTGGGTTCGACACACTTACTTGTCGAAGAGGCTACAATTAATCCCCTATACTTGTGGGTTATCAAGACCTTTTTTTGGCGCCGTTGCCGGGGAGTTATAGCTTGGGGTGAATATTCTTGTTTGTGCTTGTTTGCTTTATCACTAAGTAGTTTTTATTTCATGTTCTAAGTTGTTCTCTATCTTTAGTTATGGATATGGAACATGAAATACCAAAAAAATTAGGTGTACTTGCTACTCATGGAGATGGGGAACCTCCTAAAACCCTCGATGCTCATTATGTGAAAGATATTATGTACTACTTTGATAATCCTGAGAAAACCCCATTCAATTATATAATGGGAGACACGTTGGATCAACGTGAAAACTTAGAGATTATCGCTTGACTCAAAAAGGGAAACTATTATGGGATCAAATTCATATGTTGCATCGGTATGCTCGTCCACTATGCTTGAGATATGATTATACTTGTTGCTCTAGGATGAACGCTCCACACCTTTCCTTTTCATGCAAATTCAATGATAATAAAACCTTGGCTTCTTATGCTAATGGTATATATGATTACTATGATGTGGAACAAATAGAAGAATTCGTTGCTTTTATGGGCGCTTATGAAATTGAATCTTTGTTTAAAACGTGTGAAAATCTTGATGATGCTGTTTACAGATCTGAAAATTTTGCTATACTTGAATATTGTTATGAGAATTATGAATATAATCCCGATATTGATGCATTTATTGAGGAAGTCTCCGCTGTCCAAGAAGAGACTAATATTTTGAAGGAATCTATGGAAGAAGAAATTGACGAAACTGTGAGCTCATTGGATGAATAAGATGATGAGGAGAGCCAAGAACAAAAGGAGGAAGCGCGGATTAGCTACCCGTGCCCACCTCCTAAAGAGTAACTCTTCAACTCATACATTGTTTAATTTCCCTTCGTGCTTACCGAAGGATGATTGCTATGATAATTGCTACGATCCCTTTGATTCTTTTGAAATATCCCTTTTTGATGATGCTTGCTATGCTTGTGGCCAAGATGCCGATATGAATTATGCTTATGGAGATGAACTTGCTATAGTTACTTATGTTAAACATGAAATTGTTGCTATTGCACCCACATATGATAGTCCTATTATCTTTTTGAATTCTCCCGACTACACTATATCGGAGAAGTTTGCCCTTATTAAAGATTATATTGATGGGTTGCATTTTACCATTGCACATGAAGATTTTGATAGATATAATATGCATGTGCTTGCTGCTCCTACTTGCAATTATTATGAGAGAGGAACTACATCTCCGCCTCTTTATGTTTCCAACATGATAAAATTGCAAGAAATTGCTTATGCTATGTATTGGCCTTTACTTGATGTTCATGAATTGTTCTTGTATGACATGCCGATGCATAGGAAGAGAGTTAGGCTTCGTCATTGCTTGATATATGTTACTTTTTGCTCACTACTGAATTACAAATCATTTTTAATTAAAATTGGCTTTGATATACCTGGGATCCGGGTGGATCCATTACTTGAGCACTATATGCCTAGCTTAATGGCTTTAAAGAAAGCGCTGCCAGGGAGACAACCCGAAAGTTTTAGAGAGTCATTTATTTCTGTTGTGTGCTTTTATAAAGTTTAAAAAACAAAAAATAAATAAATAGGAGAACCTAAAACTTTTTCAAAAATAAAAGCGAAAGTGAGAAAGACCAGCATTGTTAAAGTGGGAGCTAGCCTTGAACTTTGTTCATGCTCACGGAAACTTTGTGAATCTTAATTACAAAAACTTTTCAACAAAAATAATTATCCCCTTGTACAATTCCGTTGTATTATGAAAATAATGTGCCAAGATTTGCCTTCAGGATGTTTACATTGCTTGTTGGTTTGTGCGGTGCAAAACATAAACTTTGGCTGTAGTGTGCGATTTTACATTTTTTTACTGGAAAGTCAAACGGTTCTGAAACTTTTTCACTGTCTTTCTATACAAATTGTTTATTTTTCCTAATTTTCTTAGAATTTTTGGAGTACCAGAAATATGGTGAATGTTCAGATTACTACAGACTGTCCTGTTTAAGGCAGATTCTGTTTTTGATGCATAGTTTGCTTGTTTTGATGAAACAATCAATTTCTATCAGTGGATTAAGCCATGGAAAAGTTATATTACAGTAGCTACAATGCAAAAACTAAATATGAATTGGTTTGCAACAGTACTTCGAGTAGTGATTTGCTTTATTATACTAACGGATCTTACCGAGCTTTCTGTTGTGTTTTGTGTGGATGAAGTGTTCGAAGATCGAGAAGGTCTCGATGTGAGAAGAAGAAGAAGAGGCAAGAGCTCAAGCTTGGGGATGTCCAAGGCACCCCAAGTAAATATTCAAGGAGACTCAAGCGTCTAAGCTTGGGGATGCCCCGGAAGGCATCCCATCTTTCTTCAACAAGTATCGGTATGTTTTCGGATTCGTTTCATTCATGCGATATGTGCAAATCTTGGAGCGTCTTTTGCATTTGGTTTTCACTTTTATTTTATGCACCATGCTGGTATGAGATAGTCATTGGTTGATTTATAGAATGCTCATTGAACTTCACTTAAATCTTTTGATTAGGGCTTTATAGAATGCTTCATGTGCTTCACTTATATCATTTGAAGTTTGGATTGCCTGTTTCTCTTCATATAGAAAACCGCCATTTGTCGAATGCTCTTTTCTTCACTTATATTTGTTAGAGCGTGGGCATATCTTTTGTAGAAATAATTAAACTCTCTTTCTTCACTTATATCTATTTAGAGAGATGACAGGAATTGGTCATTCACATGGTTAGTCATAAAATCCTACATAAAACTTGTAGATCACTAAATATGATATGTTTGATTCCTTGAAATAGTTTTGCGATATAGAGATGATAATATGTGGGAGGTTCGAGTAAATAGTTAGTAAGAATATTGGTGTTAAGGTTTGTGATTCCCGAAGCATGCACGTATGGTCTCCTACTATGTAACCAAATTGGCACGTCCCGGTACAGCGCCGGAGGCATTCATATAGAGTCATATCTTTGTTCTAGATATCAAGTTGTAATATTGAGTTTTAAGTAAATAAAAGTGTGATGATCATCATTAGTAGAGCATGGCCCCAGTGAGGAAAGAATGATGGAGACTATGATTCCCCCACAAGTCGGGATGAGAGTCCGGACTTTAAAAAAAATTAAAGAGGCCAAAGAAGCCCAAATAAAAAAAAGAGGCCAAAGAAGCCCACCAAAACAAAAAAAAGAGAAAAAATGAGAGAAGGGGCAATGTTACTATCCTTTTACCACACTTGTGCTTCAAAATAGCACCATGTTCTCCATAGAGAGAGTCTCCTATGCTTTCACTTTCATATACTAGTGGGAATTTTTCATTATAGAACTTGGCTTGTATATTCCGATGATGGGCTTCCTCAAATGCCCGAGGTCTTCATGAGCAAGCAAGTTGTATGCACACCCACTTAGTTTCAGTTTGAGCTTTCATACACTTATAGCTCCAGTGCATCCGTTGCATGCCAATCCCTACTCCTCGCATTGACATCAATTGATGGGCATCTCCATCGCCCGTTGATTAGCTGCGTCGATATGAGACTTTCTCCCTTTTGTCTTCTCCACACAACCTCCACCAGCATACTCTGTTCCACCTGTAGTGCTATATCCATGGCTTGCGCTCATGTATTGCGTGAGGGTTGAAAAGGCTGAAGTGCGTTAAAAAGTATGAACCAATTGCTTGGCTGACACCGGGATGGGCATGAGGGGTACCTTGTGTTAAGAAAAGGGAGCATAAAGACTATATGATTTTGTAGGGATAACGGTTTTAGCATTGATATTTTGAAAGACATGATTGTTTGTTGGGATGCCCGAGTATTAAATTCTTTTATGTCAAATGATAGACTATTGCTTTGAATCACTCGTATCTTAATATTCATGCCATGATTAGATTACATGATCAAGATTATGCTAGGTAGCATTCCACATCAAAAATTATCTTTTTTTATCATTTACCTACTCGAGGACGAGCAGGAATTAAGCTTGGGGATGCTGATACATCTCTGTCGTATCTATAATTTTTGATTGTTCCATGCCAATATTATACAACTTTCATATAATTTTGGCAACTTTTTATACTATTTTGGGACTAACATATTGAACCAGTGCCCAGTGATAGTTCCTGTTTGTTGCATGTTTTTTGTTTCGTAGAAAATCCATATCAAATGGAGTCCAAACGGGATAAAAACTGACAGAGATTATTTTTGGAATATTTATGAATTTTGGGAAGTGGAATCAACGCGAGACGATGCCCGAGGGGCCCACGAGGGTCAGGGGCGTGCCCCAGGGGGTCAGGCGCGCCCTGGGCCCTCGTGGCCACTCCGTAAGGCGGTTGGTGCCCTTCTTTCGCCGCAAGAAAGCTAATATCCGGATATAAATCGTGTTAAAATTTCAGCCCAATCGGAGTTACGGATCTCCGGGAATATAAGAAACGGTGAAAGGCTAGAATCTGAAACGCAGAAACAGAGAGAGACAGAGAGGCAGATCCAATCTCGGATGGGCTCTCGCCCATCCCATGCCATGGAAGCCAAGGACCAGTGGGGAAACCCTTCTCCCATCTAGGGAGAAGGTCAAGGAAGAAGAATAAGAAGAAGAAGGGGGCTCTCTCCCCCTCTCTCCCGGTGGCGCCGGAACGCCGCCGGGGCCATCATCATCACCACGAGCTACACCAACACATTCGTCATCTTCACCAACATCTCTATCACCTTCCCCCATCTATCTACAGCGGTCCACTCTCCCGCAACCCGCTGTACCCTCTACTTGAAAATGGTGCTTTATGCTTCATATTATTATCCAATGTTGTGTTGCCATCCTATGATGTCTAAGTAGATTTTCGTTGTCCTATAAGTAGTTGGCGAATTGCTATGATTGGTTTAATTTGCTTGTGGTTATGTTGTTGTCCTTTGGTGCCCATCATATGAGCGCGCGCGTGGATCACGCCATAGGGTTAGTTGTATGTTGATAGGACTATGTAGTGGAGGGCAAGAGTGACAAAAGCTTTAACCTAGCATAGAAATTGATGGATACGGGATTGAAGGGGGACCAATATATCTTCATGCTATGGTTGGGTTTTACCTTAATGAAAGTTTGTAGTTGCGGATGCTTGCTAATAGTTCCAATCATAAGTGCATAGAATTCCAAGTCAGGGATGGCATGCTAGGAGTGGCCTCTCCCACATAAAACTTGCTATTGGTCTAGTAAAGTAGTCAATTGCTTAGGGACAATTTCGCAACTCCTACCACCACTTTTCCACACTACCTATACTAACTTTATTTCTTCTTTATCTAAACAGCCCCTAGTTTATATTTATGTGCTCCTTATATTCTTGCAAACCTATCCCGTTACAACTACAAAGTACTTCTAGTTTCATACTTGTTTTAGGTAAAGCGAACGTCAAGCGTCCGTAGAGTTGTATTGGTGGTCGATAGGACTTGAGGTAATATTTGTTCTACCTTTAGCTCCTCGTTGGGTTCGACACTCTTACTTATCGAAAGAGGCTACAATTGATCCCCTATACTTGTGGGTTATCACCTCTCCCTGGTAGTAATCTCTCGACCCAGAACTCACGCTAGCCATGTGCGGTCATCTTGGAGTAGTAGTATTTATAACCGAGTACTAATACACTCCTAAGTGGGAAACCATTTAGGTTTTGATCGGTGTGAACAAGTTTGCAATTAAATATAGCGTGGTACTAATTTGGAATGTGACGCGACGCAGGCTCAAAACTTATTGACGGTTCTATAATTTCTAATTGTGGCACTATTCTCAGACGGCGTAACGTGGGCACGCTTTCTCGGCCGCGTACGAGCCGTTTGCACCACAAGGTGCACCACAATAGGCGATGTCAGCACACGTCTTGTTCCAACAACCGTGCGCGCTCGTTATTACCATCGCGCACGATTCTTTTAATTAGAATGTGTGCCCGTCTAGCGCACACACGTTGATCTTTCTAACTGTTTCTGTTTGTCGTGGCTAATCGCAAACAGTTCATCCATGTGAAGTGTATGCCGTCAATCGCAGACACGTTGATCCGGCTGAACAATTCTGTTGTGTTGCCTAGTCGCAAACAGTCCATCAGTCTGAAGTGTATGCCCTCAATCGCAAACACCTTCATCTGGCTGCCCGTTTCTGTTGTTCCGTCTCATCGCAAACAGTTAATCCGAATGAACTGTATGTCGTATATCGCATACGCCTTCATTTGGCTGCCCGTTTTTGTTCTTCTTCCTCATCGCAAACAGTTCATTGAACTGAACCATATGTCCCGCATTACACACACAACTAAAATCTGAACCGTGTTTGATGTATCCGCCATCGCAAACGTTTTGCATCTTTTTTGACGGTTTTTATATCACCATTTGCGATTAATGCATCGCACACAGTTTCGTCGAAGCGTCTCTGATCGTAGTGTCGCGTTAGCAGCATCCTGCAGTAGTGCAGAACTATTCAGGAACTGGAAGAAAGATTTGAACAAAAAGTTTGTCGAGAAAGACGAGAGTCCAGAATTCATCGGTCAATATGACAAGATATAGAGATCACTGGTCCACACTTGTAGCCTACAAGAAATCGGACAAGGGTAAGCAAAGGTCACTGACAAACAAGCAAAATGCTGCAAAGAAGTATCACCATACCACGGGGTCAGGTGGGACAAAGCAGAGCAAGACCTGCTTGCTAAAGGGGTCCAACCAGTGACATTGCATTGGCCAGATCGGGCAAGGACTTGGTTCTTCCGGGTTGAGGGAACTTTGGACCCAGAAACAGGGAAGTGTGTTTGGAAGAACGAGCAACGTGCAATATCCATCCGGAAGCTTGAGGCAGCAATCAAGGCAGCGCGGGAAGGGATGTTCATTCCCGACAGAGAGAAGGATGAGCTGACAGAGGCCCATGGGAATCCTGAACACCCTGGACGAACATGAGGCACATCAGGCTCTGTTCCATGGGTGCATGGGTTTCCTCATGGTGGTGGTTATAGAAGCCGAGAGAGAAAGAAGAAAGAGGAAGCAAGCGAAATGTAGAAGCTCAGTGCAAGATTAGCGAAACTAGATGAACTTGAGAGCCAGTGAGCTACCGGCCAACCATCTCAGCGCTACAAAGATCCTTCCTTCGACAGTGCCTCAGAAGCTGCCCCACCATCTCAGCGGAGAAGCAGCGTGGCTTCCACAGAGCTCGTTCAGCCTGATTTCATGGCTCCTCGCTACCCCGTGGATAGTATACAGTGGCTGAACATTGTGTGCTAATGGAAAAATGCCAGATGCTTACCTTGAAGGTGGCAGTCGGCTCTGTTTTACCTCCTCGAGCTGTGGGAACTTTTCATTGCCGTTCGATCCCACATGGCTATGCTATTGTCACGGTCGATGATATAATGGAGGGATTTGAGGGGCTGTAGCTTAACTACCCTACAGATGAAGGCGATAGTCTTCTGGAAAATGCCTTAAGGAGTACCTGTCTATGGAGAAAGGAGAACATCAAGCTTCCAAACTGGATGCCGCCTCAGCAGACTTAGTCAGACGAGGCCCCTCAACAGACACCTCACAGTCCAGCTCAGCCGGTTGAGGCCCCTCAGCAAACTCAGCCGGATGAGGCCCCTCAGTAGAGTCCACTTTCGCCTCAGCTGTCTCCGGCGCTTCAGCGGACTCCGCCTCCTCCTCCTCCTCCTTTGGCGCGTCAGCGGACTCCGCCGCCTCAGCAACAGCAGAAGAGAGCCGCCGCCGCTCCGACGTCTAGCAGTACAAAAGGCGGGAAGAAATTCAAATTTGGTCCAAGCCTCAAGGCTCCTCCAAAGTTACCATATGAGAGGACTGAGAAGGAAACCGATGACATCATGGAAGCCGAAGTGCAGGCCCAGTTTGAACAGAAACCTCCACATCCGAAGGAAACAATAGATCCGGTGAAAGCGAAGCGCACTATGGATGCCCTTAAGAGACAACCACCGCCTCCGCCACAATCCAACTATGATCGTTGTATTAAAAAGACATATGATGAAGCGTGGCGGTCGGGAAGTACTACCAGTGCTGCAAGATGAAGAAGTTGGAAAACAATTCCCCAGCTCGGCGATCAGGAGAAGCAATCGTGCCCCCCGCTGAAGGTGTCTAGCAATATCGTCGCTAATCATCCGGGGCTACAGCCCGGTACCAATCTTGGTGATTACATGGGCGATGATGTAAAGTTTGAAACGGCTGAGGTGGTAGAGATCTTCAGCTACGAGCATGGGAAGCCTCTCGTCAAATGTGATCAGCTCCCTCATCTAACAACGATGATGCGAAGATTGCATGACTGGTACTTGGCAAGCTGCAGGAAGAATGGGACCGATAGTTTGATGGTGAGAATTAAGAGCACGACCTCATTGGAGTCGACCTGATGCCTGTTGAATTTGTGAAGTTATTTCAGTTATTCAATCAAGAGGCCCTCAACAAACAACTCATGACTTGCTACTATCTGTAAGTATTACTTCTGTAATTAAGTCTCTAGCTCAGCTCGTTCATTGCATGTATATATAATTATGCTCACTATATTATGCAGATTGAAGATCGTCGAATGCAAAAGCGGACAAATCTATGACATTGGATTCATTAGCCCAAATATCGTAAATGAATGGATGGTACAAAATAGAGTTGAAGATACTAAGAAAAACTTGCTACAAGTGTTCCTTCGACATCAAAACAAAAGGGAAATACTCTTTCCTTACAACTTCAAGTGAGTGCACTAGTAGAAAAAGGGTCTTTTACCCCGGTTGGTAAGGGCCTTTTGTCCCGGTTTTCGAACCGGGACTAAAGGGTCGTTACTAAAGCCCTAACCCTTTAGTCCCGGTTCTTACACGAACCGGGACAGAAGGTCCTCCACGTGGCCGCTGCTGCCAGCCCAGGCAGGGGGGGCCTTTGGTCCCGGTTGGTGACACCAACCGGGACCAATAGGCAGGGCCTTTTGTCCCGGTTGGTGACACCAACCGGGACCAATAGGCATCCACGCGTCAGCATTTCAGGGGCTGGGGTTTTTGTTTTTTTGAAAGGGGGAGAGGTTGGGGGGTTTTGGGGGGTTAATTTAGGTGTTTCATATATTGTGTTAGCTAGCTAATTAATAGAGAGAAGTGTCCTCTCTTATCTCCGTGCTTGGTCGACGCTACGTACTATATACGTATGGAGAGGACTAGACACGCTAGCTAGTAAGCAAATGAAGGAAACAGAAGATCGTCATGAACATATGCATACAGAGAGAAGTGATATCGACCACCTCTCCTTCTCCGAGAGATTGGTCGAACAACAAGTTCTCGTATATCTATCTCACACTACCGGATACATATATACAATAATTATCTCTTACAATATAATCTCCTAATTAAATTGTAAGAACACAGGGTCCACATAGTATTCTCCGTTTTCAGCGATCACGTGGTCAAGGAAGAATGCCGCCAATTCCTCTTGAATTGCTCGCATACAATCTGGTGCTAGGAGTTCATCACGCATCTGAAAGATCGAATTTGAAGAAGGGGGTCAATACACACACACACACACACACACACACATATATATATATATATGAATAAATGAAACTCGACACAAATGATGGTAATAAAATAAAATTGTGAATATTATTGCTTACGCACTTCATATTGTTTGTCAGAGTAGCCCCGCTCACAGGTCGTGTGGCGGATAGACTCGCAAACATAGTATCCACAGAAATCATTCCCTTGTTCCTGCCACAACCACTTTACAAGAAATAGAGGTCAATATAACTGATAAGCAAGCAAGCTAAATGGTATTGACGAAACTAGCGCTTGAATCACTAGGAGATGTGCGGAACATGCTACTATAGTACTTACTTTCGGGTGTCTAAATTGTAGCTTCTTCGGCAGTCCCGGAGCTTTTGTGGTGAATTTTCTCCAAATCCTGCCAGACAAAGAAAACAATTACTTGATATCAGGAAATGAACAAAGTTGCTGATATGGTGGATAATGATCGATTTAACTTACTTCTCGAGCATTTGAGTCATGTCCGCATAGTCTTGGGGATCTTTTCGTCTCGAGTCTAAGACGGTTACTACTCCCTGCTCAAGCTTAATCTCTAGGAGAATATAGTGGAAGCTGCGCATGCATGCATAAGTCATCAATTACATTACCATAACCTGGACTAATAAGGTAAACCGAATATGCACAAGACAGTAACACTCACTTGAAGTTGTAAGGAAAGAGTATTATATCTTTGTTTTGATTTAATACCAACGATCGTAGCAAGTTGGCCTCGGCTTCTTTGGCATGTTTTTGAACCGTATATGCATCTATGAGATTTGTGTTAATGAACCCAATATCACCGATTTGTCTTTTCTTCAATTCGGCGATCTTCAATCTGCATAATATAGTGAGGATAATTATAAATACATGCAATGAAAGAGCTGACCTATATAGAGAGACTTAATGACAGAAGTAGTACTACTTACAGACAGTAGAAAGTGATCATTGTTTTATCGAGGGCCTTTTGATTGAAAAACTGGAAGAACTCCTCAAATGGAACATTCAGCAGTTCAATTCCAACGAGGTCATGCTCCGGTTTAACTCTCAGCGTCAAAGTATTCATCCCATCAGACTCTCTGCAGGTTTTCATGTACCAATCATGTAATCTTCGCATCATCGTTGTTAGAGATCTTTCATCTTTGACGAGAGGCTTCCCGTAATGGTATTTGTGTTCGTCCACATCCATGATTTCATAATGTACATCGTCGGGCAGGTAATCTCCAAGATTGCTATAACCGGCCACCATCCTCGGATCATTAGCGACGATGTCTTTAGACACCTTGAGCGAGGGGCACGATTGGTTCGCTTGTTCGCCGAGCTGGGCAATTTTTTTCCCAGCTTGTCGTTCTTTTAACCTTTGATCACTGACAATACTTCCCGACCGCTCCGCTTCGACAAATGTCTTTGCAATAATGCGCTCATAGTTGCCTTTCGGCGGAGACTTTGGTGGTTTTGTCAGGGCATCCAGAGTGCGCTTCGCTTTCACCGGATCTACCTTCTCCTCCGGAGGTGGATGTTTCTTTGCTTTCACCCCTTCAAAGAAGTTCTTCACTTCGGCTCGCACGATCTTCGCGTTCTTCTCCTCGGTCCTCTCGTATGGTAACTTCTCTGGAGTCTTCAGAGAAAGACCAAATCTGTATTGCCTCCCGACTCTGGCAGCTGTACTGCTAGACGCCGGCAGAGCAGACGGAGCGGCTGTGGCTGTCTTCTTTCCTTGCTTACGAGGAGGAGGAGAAGGACTATGACGCGCCGGAGCAGCCGGAGCGGCGGTGGGTCTCTTCCGCCCTTGCTGACGAGGCGGAGAAGGAGGAGGCTGGCTGCTCTGGCGCGCCAACGCAGGCGGAGAAGGAGGCGGAGTGCCGCCACGCGCCGGGGAAGGAGGCTGAGTGCCCTGATCACTCGCCGGAGGAGGAGGCGGGGGAGGAGGCGGAGTGCCGCCACGCGCCGGAGAAGGAGGCTGAGTACCCTGATCACTCGCCGGAGGAGGAGGCGGAGTGCCCTTACTCGCCGGAGCCGTCCAGTTCGGAAGGTTGATGAGCTCCTTCCGCCATAGGCATGGAGTCTTCAGAGCAGAACCCAGCCGAGTCTCCCCTTCACCGGTAGGGTGGTCAAGCTGGAGGTCCTCAAATCCCTCCGTTATTTCATCCACCATCACCCTAGCATATCCTTCTGGAATCGGCCGGCAGTGGTAGGTTGCGCCGGGTTCAGGAGGTAAAACGGAGCCAACAGCCGCCTTGACTTTGAAGTTCTGCCATTGCGCCATAAGGTGGCAATGTTGAGACTCCGTGATAGCATCCACGGGGTAGCTAGCAGGAGCCGTCAAGACATGCTCCGACTGAAGCAGCTCGGTGGAAGCCACGTTGCTTCTCCGCTGAGATGGCGGTGTAGCTTCGGGGGTAGTTTCGGCATGTCGATTGCCGTCTCGTTCCTCTAGCGCTTGAACCCTTTCGTGCAGCTACTGAATTTGGATCTGCTCCACTTTTTTCCTCCTCCCCTGGCTTTTGTATTCGCCCGCGTCCGGAAAAGCAGCCTTCTACGAAACGGAGAATGGCGTGCCTCGTGTCCGTCCAGGGTGCTCAGGATTCCCGAGGGCCATTGTGAGCTCGTCGTTCTCTCTGTCTGGAACGAACGTCCCTTCCTGCGCTGCATCGATATAGTGCTGAAGCCTCTTGACTGGTATTCTCAAAAGCTCGTCCGTCCAAACGCACCTCCCTGATACAGGGTCCAATTTTCCGCCGGCCCCGAAGAACCAAGTCCGGCAACGGTCTGGCCAGTTCATTGTCTGTGGTTCGATCCCCTTATCAAGCAGATCATTCTCAGCCTTGGCCCAGTTAGGTCGGGCTTTGAGGTAGCCACCTGACCCCGTGCGATGGTGAAGCTTCTTCTTCGCAGCATTCTTCTTGTTTGTCGCTGACATCTTCTTACTCTTTTCCGATGTCTTGTGGGCCACAAATGCGGGCCAGTGATCTCTGATCTTCTCATACCGGCCGATGAATTCTGGTGTCTCTTCTTTGTCGACAAACGTTTTTAGCTCATTCTTCCACCTCCTGAATAGGTCTGCCATCTTCTTAAGAGCATGAGACTTGATTAATTGCTCTTTAACTGGCTTCTCCGGATCCTCCTCTGGCGATAGGGTGAAATTTGCCTTCAGCTCAGTCCAAAGATCATCTTTCTGCATATCATTGACATAAGACACCTCAGGGTCTTCCTTGTTAGGCTTATACCATTGGTGGATGCTGTTCGGAATCTTGTCCCTAACAAGAACCCCGCACTGAGCAGCAAATGCTTCCTTTGTCCGGATGGGTTCAATCGGTTGGCCGTCGCGCGTGATTGCTGTGATCTCAAACCTTTCATCGGAGCGCAACTTTCTCTTTGGGCTTCGTCTCTTTACCGAAGTTGTGCTCGATCCGGAGGGCTAGAAAAAAGAAGTAAGACGAGAGTTAATTAATATGTGTACATACCGAAACAATGAATGCATCAATTAGCTAGTCAGCACAGGCTTAACTAATATATTTACCTGGCCGGACTCTGTTCGGTCACTGGAGCTGTCACCACGGGCTCCTTCTTGCACCAGCATTGGGTCACCGGAGGCATCATAATCATGTCTTTCCTCCTCCACTCTTCGATCACCGTAGCCTGCTTCTTCACCCTATTCTTCCAGACCATCATTGTCGTTAAGATACGACAAGATATCACCTCCGGCTAAGATTATGTCCCCCAACACCTCTTCTGCTTGCTCGTCTCGTCCGTGCTCCATTGTTTCTGCAAATATTACAACATGGCAATTATTTCACAAACATGACAGCAGGTGGATATATTAGTGCAAACGTAGACCTAGCTTATTCCGGGTTTGGGGTGGCCTCGGCAACGCTTCAAGGGTAGGGGCGCGGTGGGAGGGGGTAGGAGACCGACATCGTTTTTTCTAGGGTTTGGGTGTCCTCGAGAGTTTTGGTCGAGCGAGAGGGCCGGGGGGGGGGGGTGCTCCCGTGGTATAAGTTATCACGGTCGAGAGGGGTATAAATATCGACCGTCCATCATGTCGAAGTTATCTGGGAGGGAGTTATATATATCGACAACGACGACATACATACATGGGAAAATAATGTTATTTATCGGGGAGGGGGTATATCGACCCCCCCACGTGTTGAAGTTATCGGGAGGGGGTTATATCGACAACGGCGACATACGTACATGGGAAATAATATTATCGGGGAGGGGGTATATCGACCCCCCCTCGTGTTGAAGTTATCGGGAGAGGGGTATATCGACGACGACAGACCCGATAAAACATAAGAAAACAAAGAAGAAATAAAAAGAGGAGAAGAACAAAGGAATAGAGGAGAAGATCGAAGAAAAAAAAGAAGAAAAAAAGAGGAGAATAAGAAAGGAATAGAGGAGAGAAGAAGAAAAAAAAGAATTTTTTCTATTTTTTCTTCTTCTCTTCTATTCCTTTCTTCTTCTCCTCTTCTTTTTCTTCTTTTTTCCTCTTCTTATTTATTTCTCCTCTTCTTCCTCCCCTCTTCTTCTCCTTTCTTCCTCTTCTTATTTTCCTTTTTCCTCTCATTCATAAAAAAATGTTCAAATAGAAAATTTCGAAAAAAAGTAAAGGTTTTGCCTAATGCATTGTTCATATGAATATACAAACATTTGTGTATTCTACAATAATTAATATCACCAAAAAAATCTATGAATAGAAAAAATCCTAACTTTTCTAAAAATCTATCTTTTGCATATATACATGAACATATATATACACAGAGAATATATATACATACATATATACATTTTTATAAAAATGCAAAAAAAGATCTAAAAAAAGGACATATAAACAGATATACACACATACATATACTCATACATATACATATAATCAGGAAAAAAACATCATATATATGTGCAGAAAAAACAGGGAGGAAGGGGGCAGTGCCGGCCCTGACGAAAGGATGAGAGGCGACGGCGGCGTGGTCGGGGCAGGGCGAGGCAGAGGCGACGGCGGCGTGGTCGGAGCAGGGCGAGGCAGAGGCGACGGCGGCGTGATCGGGGCAGCTGGGGCGACGACGACGTGGTCGGGGCAGGGGCGCGCGGCGTGGTCGGGGCGGGCCGCCGGCGGCGTGCTCGGGGAAGGGGCGACTGCGCGTCGACGAGGCGGTAGAGGGCGGCGACGGCGTCGACGGGGCGAGCTCGGGCAGCCTGGCGGCGTCGTCGGGGCGGGGGAACTGATGCGGAGATGAATCTGAAAAATGCTAAGTGTTTTCTTATATACTCAGAGCATTGGTCCCGGTTCGTGGCACCAACCGGGACCAATGGCCCCCTTTAGTCCCGGTTGGTGCCACCAACCGGGACCAAATGCCACTTTTCAGCAGCCCAAAGGGCGGGAAGCGGCGGCCTTTGGTCCCGGTTGGTGGCACCAACCGGGACTAAAGGGGGGCATTGGTCCCGGTTGGTGCCACGAACCGGTACGCATGCCCCCCTTTAGTCACGGTTGGTGGCACCAACCGGGACCAAAGGCCTTGTGCTGCCCCGCGTCAAAAGTTTAGTCCCACCTCGCTAGCTGAGAGAGAGCCGCACCTGTTTATAAGGTGCGGTGCGCCTGAGCTGTTGAGCTCCTCTCTAAAGCAGGCTTACGGGCCTAACCTCTCTGTACATGCCTGTGGGCCTACTAGGCCTTCTGCAGGCCTGAATCCTGGCCCATGGATGGGTTTTCTAGTCGTATTCAGGCTGTGGTGGCCCAGTAGGTGGCATATTTTTTTTGCCTGTTTTTTTGTTTTCTTTTTTGCTTTATTTATTTTGTTTTCTTTCTACTTACAACAAAAAAACTTATTTATTTTATTTTATTTTGTTTCTAATTACTTATTTATTTTACTTTATGATAATTCTTTTTGCTAGTAAAGTTTCTACCAAAAAAAGTTCTTTATGAAAATTATTTTTGCTTTCAATGATTTTGAACAGAAAATACTTCGATAATTTTAGTTGCATCAATTTTATATAATTTTAGTTTCAATAATACTAGAGGTTGCTTATAATGTTTTTAATAGAAAATACTTTGATAATTTTAGTTTCATAAATTTTATTTATGTTATTAAAGTTTATTTTATTTTGTTTCTACTTATATATTTTATTAAAGTTTATATTATTTTGTTTCTAATTACTTATTTATTTTATTTGTTATTTTTCATGCATTTACTGATTATTTTGAGCTAGAAGACCCTAAAATTGAAAAGCATTTGAAATGAACTCTGAAAAGGTTGAAAGTTTGCATGGTATCATCATTTCATCCACATAGCAATGGCAAGAAAGTTGAGAGGGTTACGGCAAAAACTGGATGCACTTCGTGTACAAAACGGACAATCTCTTTCGAAGTATCAGGGTTTCGAACGAAAACTCATCACTTACAAAGGGATTTCATTTTTTTAACTTATTTGAACTCCAGACTTTTTGTGTGTTCAAAATGCACCATTCAAAGCCACATCATCATTTTTCAACCCTTTCTGACTTCGTTTGTTATTTTTCATGCATTTACTGATTTTCGTGAGCTATATGACTGTGAAATTGAAAAGCACTACAAATGAACTCTGAAAAGGTTGAAAGTTGGCATGGTATCATCATAATAGTTGTGGAGAGAAAGTCTTCACTTTTTCTTCGCTTGTGTCCTTTGCTTATTGCGTCGTAACCATGGATAATCTTCATCGTTTATCAGGATGCTTATATCAGCCTTGACTTTGAAGGGAGGAATTTCATGAAACTTTTCATAATCTTCAGACATGTCTGTCTTGCCCTCAACTCCCACGATGTCCCTTTTTCCTGAAAGAACTATGTGGCGCTTTGGCTCATCGTATGATGTATTCGCTTCCTTATCTTTTCTTTTTCTCGGTCTGGTAGACATGTCTTTCACATAGATAACCTGTGCCACATCATTGGCTAGGACGAACGGTTCGTCAGTGTACCCAAGATTGTTCAGATCCACTGTTGTCATTCCATACTGTGGGTCTACCTGTACCCCGCCTCCTGACAGATTGACCCATTTGCACTTAAACAAAAGGACCTTAAAATCATGTCCGTAGTCAAGTTCCCATATGTCCACTATGTAATCATAATATGTGTCCTTTCCCCTCTCGGTTCCTGCATCAAAGCGGACACCGTTGTTTTGGTTGGTGCTCTTTTGATCTTGGTCGATCGTGTAAAATGTATTCCCATTTATGTCGTATCCTTTCTAAGTCAATACAGTCGAAGATGGTCCCCTGGACAACGAGTACAGCTCATCACAAACAGTGTTGTCACCTCTGAGACGTGTTTCCAACCAACTGCTGAAAGTCCTTATGTGTTCACATGTAATCCAGTCGTCACACTGCTCTGGGTGCTTGGAGCGCAGACTGTTCTTGTGTTCATCGACATACGGGGTCACCAAGGTAGAGTTCTGTATAACTGTGTAGTGTGCTTGAGACCAAGAATATCCGTCCCTGCATATTATTGAGTCCCCTCCAAGCGTGCCTTTTCCAGTCAGTCTCCCCTCATACCGCGATTTAGGGAGACCTATCTTCTTAAGGCCAGGAATGAAGTCAACACAAAACCCAATGACATCCTCTGTTTGATGGCCCATGGAGATGCTTCCTTCTGGCCTAGCGTAGTTACGGACATATTTCTTTAGGACTCCCATGAACCTCTCAAAGGGGAACATATTGTGTAGAAATACGGGCACCAGAATGACAATCTCGTCGACTAGATGAACTAGGACGTGCGTCATGATATTGAAGAAGGATGGTGGGAACACCAGCTCAAAACTGACAAGACATTGCGCCACATCACTCCTTAGCCTTGGTATGATTTCTGGATCGATCACCTTCTGAGAGATTGCATTGAGGAATGCACATAGCTTCACAATGGCTAATCGGACGTTTTCCGGTAGAAGCCCCCTCAATGCAACCGGAAGCAGTTGCGTCATAATCATGTGGCAGTCATGAGACTTTAGGTTCTGGAACTTTTCCTATGGCATATTTATTATTCCCTTTATATTCGACGAGAAGCCAGTCGGGACCTTCATACTGAGCAGGCATTCAAAGAAGATTTCTTTCTCTTCTTTCGTAAGAGCGTAGCTGGCAGGACCTTCATACTGCTTCGGAGGCATGCCGTCTTTTTCGTGCAAACGTTGCAGGTCCTCCCGTGCCTCATGTGTATCTTTTGTCTTCCCATACACGCCCAAGAAGCCTAGCAGGTTCATGCAAAGGTTCTTCGTTACGTGGATCACGTCGATTGAAGAGCGGACCTCTAGCTCTTTCCAGTAGGGTAGGTCCCAAAATATAGATTTCTTCTTCCACATGGGTGCATGTCCCTCAGCGTCATTCGGAACAGCTAGTCCGCCGGGACCCTTTCCAAAGATTATGTGTAAATCATTGACCATAGCAAGTACGTGATCACCGGTACGCATGGCGGGCTTCTTCCGGTGATCTGCCTCGCCTTTGAAATGCTTGCCTTTCTTTCGACATTGATGGTTGGTCGGAAGAAATCGACGATGGCCCAGGTACACATTCTTCCTGCATTTGTCCAGGTATATACTTTCAGTGTCATCTAAACAGTGCGTGCATGCGTGGTATCCCTTGTTTGTCTGTCCTGAAAGGTTACTGAGAGCGGGCGAATCGTTGATGGTTACAAACAGCAACGCGTGCAGGTTAAATTCCTCCTGTTTGTGCTCATCCCACGTACGTACACCGTTTCCATTCCACAGCTGTAAAAGTTCTTCAACTAATGGCCTTAGGTACACATCAATGTCGTGGCCGGGTTGCTTAGGGCCTTGGATGAGAACTGGCATCATAATGAACTTCCGCTTCATGCACATCCAAGGAGGAAGGTTATACATACATAGAGTCACGGGCCAGGTGCTGTGATTGCTGCTCTGCTCCCCGAAAGGATTAATGCCATCCACGCTTAAACCCAACCATACGTTCCTTGGGTCAGCTGCAAACTCAGCCCAGTACTTTCTCTCGATATTTCTCCACTGCGACCCGTCAGCGGGTGCTCTCAACTTCCCGTCTTTCTTACGGTCCTCACTGTGCCATCGCATCAACATGGCATGCTCTTTGTTTCTGAACAGACGTTTCAACCATGGTATTATAGGAGCATACCACATCACCTTCGCAGGAACCCTCTTCCTGGGGGGCTCGCCGTCAACATCACCAGGGTCATCTCGTCTGATCTTATACCGCAATGCACCGCATACCGGGCATGCGTTCAGATCCTTGTACGCACCGCGGTAGAGGATGCAGTCATTAGGGCATGCATGTATCTTCTGCACCTCCAATCCTAGTGGGCATACGACCTTCTTTGCTGCGTATGTACTGTCGGGCAATTCGTTATCCTTTGGAAGCTTCTTCTTCAATATTTTCAATAGCTTCTCAAATCCTTTGTCAGGCACAGCATTCTCTGCCTTCCACTGCAGCAATTCCAGTACGGTACCGAGCTTTGTGTTGCCATCTTCGCAATTGGGGTACAACCCTTTTTTGTGATCTTCTAACATGCGATCGAACTTCAGCTTCTCCTTTTTACTTTCGCATTGCATCCTTGCATCGACAATGACCCGGCGGAGATCATCATCATCGGGCACTGGTTCCTCTTGATCTTCAGCAGCTTCCCCCCTTGCAGTATCATTGGGCACATCGTCTGGTTCCTCTTGATCTCCAGCAGCTTCCCCCGTTGCAGCATCACCGTATTCAGGGGGCACATAGTTGTCATCGTCCTCTTCTTCTTCGCCGTCTTCCATCATAACCCCTATTTCTCCGTGCCTCGTCCAAACATTATAGCGTGGCATGAAACCCTTGTAAAGCAGGTGGGTGTGAAGGATTTTCCGGTCAGAGTAAGACTTCGTATTCCCACATGTAGGGTATGGACAACACATAAAACCATTATGCTTGTTTGCCTCAGCCACTTCGAGAAAATCATGCACGCCCTTATACTCGGAGGTGTGTCTGTCACCGTACATCCATTGCCGGTTCATCTGCGTGCATTATATATAATTAAGTGTGTCAAAAACCATTACAGAACATCATGAATAGATAATTAAGTGACCAAATTAATAGAAGTTCATCATCACATTAAAACCAAAGTACATACATAGTTCTCATCTAACAACATATATATAGCTCTCCAGAGCATCTAATTAATTAAACCATACATTGAAACTATGTAAAACATTTCAATGCGAAAACAAATGCGATCATAATCGCAACCAAGGTAACAATTGATCCAACGGCATAATGACACCAAGCCTCGGTATGAATGGCATATTTTCTAATCTTTCTAATCTTCAAGCGCATTGCATCCATCTTGATCTTGTGATCATCGACGACATCCGCAACATGCAACTCCAATATCATCTTCTCCTCCTCAATTTTTTTATTTTTTCCTTCAAGTAATTGTTTTCTTCTTCAACTAAATTTAACCTCTCGACGTTAGGGTCGGTTGGAATTTCCGGTTCAACCACCTCCTAGATAAATAAAATCTATGTCATGTTGGTCGGCATATTTGTCATAAACAATAAATGAACCAAATAGTTATAAAAATATAATATATACCACATCCGAATCATAGACAGGACGAGGGCCGACGGGGGCGGATACCAAAACCATCGCACTATGTAATAAGAAGGAATAATAAAAGAAAAAAATTAGACAAGTATCTATCTAAAGTAAGAATCTTTTTTCTTTCAGAAAGAAGATAAGAACAAGAGGCTCACCACGGTGGTGCTGGCGACGAGATCGGCGCAGGCGATCGACGGCGGTGAAGACGGGAACGGGACGTGACGGACCGCTAAACCTAGACAAATCTCGGGGAAAATGGAGCTCGGAGGTCGAGTTTCGAGAGGAGAAAGATTAACTAGTGTGGCTCAGACATTTCATCGAACACCTCATGTGCATAGGAGGTGAGCTAGAGCACCCAAATGCCCTCCCCTCGCCGGCCAGAAAAAACAGAGCATTGTGGAGTGCTCTGCTGTGGCGATGGGGTATATATAGGAAACACATTGGTCCCGGTTCGTGGCACCAACCAGGACCAAAGGGGGGGGGGGCATTTGTCCCGGTTGGTGCCACGAACCGGTACGCATGCCCCCCTTTAGTCCCGGTTGGTGGCACCAACCGGGACCAAAGGCCTTGTGCTGCCCCGCGTCAAAATTTTAGTCCCACCTCGCTAGTTGAGAGAGCTCGAGAGTGGTTTATAAGCGCTGTTGCGCCCTCCCTCTCAAGCTCCTCTCAACTGCAGGCTTTCGGGCCTAACCGTTCTCTTTGCCTGTGGGGCCTACTGGGCCTTCTACGGGCCTGAATCCTGGCCCATGGATGGGTTCAAGTCGTATTCAGGCCGTGGTGGCCCAGTAGGTGGCATAATTTTTTTCCCTGTTTTTTGTTTTCTCTTTTGCTTTATTTATTTTGTTTTGTTGCTACTTACAACAAAAAACTTATTTATTTTATTCCATTTTGTTTCTAATTACTTATGTATTTTACTTTATTTCTTTTGCTTTATTTATTTTATTAAGGTTTATTTATTTTATTTACTATAGTTTATTTTATTTAATTTTATTAAGGTTTATTTAATTTTATTTAGTTTATTAAGGTTTATTTATTTTATTTACTATAAAAAAATGAACATAGATGCGCCTATAGAGAAAATTCAACCTAAATTCATAATAAATTTCTATGAAATTCAAAGAAATTTACTCAGAATTTAGGTCAAATTCCCTGTATAAGGGCATCTATTTTCACTTTGAGAGGAGCTCAACAAGGCAGAGAGGGACGGGCTTATAAACTGGTGTGAGCGCCCTTCGGTTGGCGAGGTGAGACTAAACTCTGACCGCAACTAGGACCAACCCTTTAGTCCCGGTTTGTGGTATGAACCGGGACTAAAGGGTGAGCCTCTGGTCCTGGTTCAAGCCACCAACCGGGACCAATGGTGGTGGGCCAGGAGCGAGGCCCATTGGTCCCGGTTTGTCCCACCAACCGGGACCAAACGGGTCGGACGAACCGGGACCAATGCCTCCACTAGGCCCGGCAGGCCCCTGGCCGCATGAACCGGGACCAATGCTCACATTAGTCCCGGTTCGTGACTGAACCGGGACTAATGTGAATATTGCCCTATGACCAAGGCCCAGTTTTCTACTAGTAGTGTTACTGTCTTGTGCATATTCGGTTCGCTTACTTGAGGTTAAGTAATGTAATTGATGAGTTATGCGTGCTCAGCTTTCACTTTATTCTACTATCCATTAAGCTTGACGGGGGACTTATAACTGTCTTAGACTTGAGACGTAAAGATCCCAAGGATTATGTGGACATGACTGCAATGCTCCATAAGTAAGTTCAATCATTATCGCACCATATCGGCAACTTTTGTTCATTTCCATATATCAAGTACTCATTTTCTTTGCCTGGCGGGGTTTGGAAAAAGTTCACCGGAATGGTTCCGGGTCTGAAGAATGAGCTGCAATTTGCACACCCCAAAGTAAGTAGTACTAGCTAGTTCTGCGCATCTCTCATTGATTCTCATCTCATCAATACCATTATCATGCTTGATTATCAGTTTGACTGAACTCTATTCTCGTAAATTGCTTGTGACAGGCAGGCGGAAATAATTTATGTGGATACTACGTTTGCGAGTTCATTCGCCACTTGACCACTGAGCGGGGGTTCTTGTGTGACAGACAATTTGAAGTACGTAAACAATATTCACAATTTTATTTTATTACAATCAATTTTGTTGAGTTTCATTCATATATATGTATTGACCTCCTTTTTTAAACTAGATCTGGCAGATGCGGGATGAACTCCTACCACATGATCGCATACGAGCAATTCAAGAGAAATTGGCGGCATTCTTTGTTGACCACATCATACATGAAAATGAAAAGGGAGAATACCATCGCAAATTCAATGGGAGTTTGGCGCTTGATGATGTCAGGGATGTTATATTGTATATATGTAGTAGCGTCGGATAGATATACGAAAACTTGTTGTTCGACCAAGCACGGAGAAAGAGAGGTCACTTCTCTCTATATATGTTCATGACGATCTTGTGTAATTAATGGGTTTCTTCATTTGCTTACTAGCTAGCGTCGAGTTCTCTCTGTATGTAGTAGCTAGCGTCGACCAAGCACGAAGAAAGAGAGGTCACTTCTCTCTATTAGCTAGCTAACACTATATGAAACCCCTAAACCCTCCAAAACCCCTAACCCCCCCCCCCCCCCCCCTTAAAAAAAACCCAGCGCCTGCGAGCTGCTGATGCGTAGATGCCTTTTGGTCCCGGTTGGAAAGGTCCTCCTGCCTGGGCGCCCCACAGCGGCCACGTGGACCTCCTTTGGTCCCGGTTCGTAAACCAACCGGGACTAAAGGTTTTGGGTATTAGTCCCGTTTGTTTTGTCCCGGTTCCAGAACCGGGACTAAAGGCCCTCTGGAACCGGGACCATAGCCCTGTTTTCCACTAGTGCTAGAGGTTCAATGCATATTATTGCTCATTTTGGTTTTGGTAGTTATTTCCCCTCAAAGTCCTAGTGCCAGCCAAACATGAAATTTGGATTCAGCCAAATGAAATTATGACAGAGATTTCATTTCATTTCATTTCTACCCAATGAAATGAAATCAAGGGAGCCAAACGAGCTGTTACATCATTTCAGCATAGACATATAGACTAATACAAAACAACATACCAAATGATTATTACACATGTGTCCATGAAGTTTCTTTTCTGTCTGGAATTACAAACACAGAAACATAGTATTTTTAAAAGGACTAGGGCTAGAGGTGCAACACTGGAAGCTGCCTGAATTACTCGAACAAACCAAACATACAGTATGGCCACACAACATGTGATGAGTATGTAATTTACCAGGAATTTGGCAAGGGCATTCTGCTAATTCCTCGTTGGCAATTCTAGCATTGAAATTGGTCCAGGGAAACATAAACGATCGGCAATTTGACCACATCCATCACCTTCTCAGCCATGGCTTCTTTGAACAAGTCTTCGGTGATCATCTCATCGGATGTCAGGTTCGCGCCGACACAAGCAGTCTGCACAAGGAACATGTCGTTGCACTGCATATTCTGTGGTGCTTCATCCTGTGCTACCAGGGTCACCGAGATATAACGCTTGGAGCACGGTGGCATAACTCCTTTGCTTGGCTGTGTTCTGTACTTGGTGTGGTTGGTCTTTACGTTAAATGCAGTAAAGCCACTCGTCATGTTGGTTAGCTGCAGGCAGCTTGATATGTCTTTCCTTGGCTCAAACAGGAAGCGCAGCTCCAGGGTCGGATCAACAGCAAGCACGTTGGAATCACAGCCTCTCTGCAAGGAACACGGGGTTAATGTGATGTGTGTGCAATCTAGCTATATCGATGCACATCCTTGACAAGCTAGCATCATATTACAATAGTGTTTTTTGTTAACATGATGTACATATGTTAAACATATCGCTTGGTTTTATAAAAAAAATATCCATGCTATCAGGATGATGCTACCTGACGTGCGATTAGCTCTTCTAACTGAACAGAAGACGTTGACATTTTCTTAATCTCATCTTCTAATTCTTCCAGTTCTTTGACGATATCCTTTATTAATGGTCTTTTATTCCGGTCGGACACCACACATCTTAATGCTATTTCAACACATTTCTTCATGCATTTCCTGTCTATTTCATCTGATGAATATCCCGACTTTGCCCGCAGCTTTGTCATCCATTTTTTACATACCTACAAAGTTTTGGTATATGAAGTTAGAAAGTTTCGGAGAAAAAGACTAGCACACGAAACATACTGGGACATATGAAAATATAACTGATCATTGTAAGTTTTCTTACAAACTCAATAAATGGTTCACTGCCCATCTCAGAACAGCGGGAGCGGCCCATATTTCCATCCATTATTTTTATAATTATAACCCCCAAACTAAACACGTCAAACTTCATTGATATAAGATTATCGTCTATGTATTCTGGTGGCATGTACCCTCTGCAACATAGCATAAGTGTCAAACATATATTGTGGTTTGTTCAAGACAAAGCACTAAAAATAATTTCTTTAAAGCATGCATTGCATCAACTTACTGTGATCCTTTGACAACTTCTGTTTTATGGGTTTGTGTTGACGCAACAAGTCTGGACAAACCAAGATCTGCAATTTTGGCAGTCTTGTTCTTATCTAGCAATATGTTGGCAGGTTTTAAATCCAGATGTAAAATAGGTTTTCCCTGTGAATTATGTAGATGATTCAAGCCCTCGCAAGTCCCTTTAATAATTTCATAACATGTTGGCCATTCAAGTCCACAAGAATCATCTGTCAAAGCAAAAATAGAAAAATATGAGGTTACTAAACCATTCATCTTAGCATGCCAATGTGGAGCATCATCCATCAAACCTGCGATATGATGATCAAGGCTTCCACCTTCCATAAATTCAAAGCAGAGAACTCGCTCCATCTCTTTAGCAAAAACTAGTTCCCCATTGAGCTGGACATACTGATGTCGTGATTCGTAGCAGTAGCCAATTAATCGTATGATATTTTGATGCTGGACCTTGCTAAGGTTACGAAATTCACTGTCAAATGCTTTGTCATCAAGTCCTACCAAGTGGTGAAGCTTCTTCACCGCAATCTCATCCCCATTATACATCCCCTGTTAAACTCACTTGTTAATAGATCACAGATTTTAAGAGATCATAGATTTGTAGTCAGCACTCAGCAGACTTATCATATGAAAGCTAGAAGGAATATATAGAAGTCATACCCTGTAAACATCTCCATACCCACCACTGCCTACTTTTCGGTCTTCTGAAAAATTATTGGTAATGGTTTCAAGTACAGTGAGTTTAAAATCCATGCTATAATATATCTCCGAGCAGGCTTATGATTGATCAATCTTGTTCCTGGGACAGGAAAAAAAAACATCCATCACGTAAGATGGGAGATACTCACAATGATTATTCATCACCACCCACGGCTCTTGGATTAGCCCACTTGGAATTAAACTTGCAATTTGACATCAACAGCCTGCACAAACCTCCTAGAGGTATGGAAATTCTACAATACGACAAAGTACGAATAACCTTTTTTACTGGAAAAAGGGACGAAGCTACCAATACAGAAAAATTAGCTGGTGCCACAGGTCCTTATATTTAGAAAATTTTAAACAAGATATATACCTATTAATTATCATAAAGACACTATTTAGGCCATTACTTGCATAATATTGGTAGACAGGAAGAGCGCACGGTGGTGTGTCGGTGACCAGGACCGGGCGATGTGCCCCGGCTTTGTATGATTGACAGTCCTATTTCAGAGTAATACTCACGCCCTTTTTTTCCTGAAAAAAATGTTTATTTCCAGGCTACACAAAAAGGAAAATATTTGGATTTATAAGGGATGCACTATTCACTATTATACCGCACACCTTTTTTGTGCAGTCCACAAATGAAAATATCCGCTAAAATATATTTACAGGTACGATGAGTATGCCTATATGTACACCTTTTTAATGATTTTCTCAAACTTTGGAGTATTTTTTTGAATATTTTGTATATCAGGATCCGGGACACATACCCGGAGGCGAAAACATGACTCTCCGGAAAAATAGAGAAGAAAATAGAACTGTCATGCAAACTAGGGAAAGAATAGCACTAACCTGGAGAGAAGTCAGAGAGAGAGAGAAGGGGGGAGGGAGGGAGGGAGGGAGGGAGAGAGAGAGAGAGAGAGAGAGAGAGGGAGGTCTGCTCCTTGGAAATGAGGATCCCATCAAAGCATCATTTAAACCCACGGAGCTAAGGTGGGGTTGGTTGCACTTAAAAAAACATGAAACTACTGAATATATAATGTTGAGTTGACGCCATCGACCTATCTTCTGTTTCGTAGCCGCTGACAGACTTTTCCATGACATTTCAAGGGAACTTGCGTTGTGAACAAGGTTTTTTTTTATTCAGATTTTTTGGGAGGGGCTGGAAAATCCGGTTTCCAAACAATCTCAGATATTCTGGATCTTTGCCCAAATTTTTTGGGCGAATTTTTGAATTCAAAAATATTTGTCATCAGAATATAGAACTTTTAACCAATTGTTAACGTGAAGTACTTTCTGGTCAATTGGTCAGCTCGCCTACTTACCTTTGGAAGGTCTTGAGTCGATTCCATCCTAACGCCAAGCGACCAATTTCTTTTTGGTAGTAATCCTGAATAATGCAAATAAATATTGAAATCATGAACGTGGGTACGGGAACCTGAGATGTAAGAATGATAGGTAGCACTGCATGCCGCTAGGACAAGTGCTCCATTATGACTGTTTCTGTATAAGAACCATAGTTGACATTACTTGGTAGCTTAAATTCAAAATTTTCAGTTGGTAACTAATTTTTTCTGGAGGTCATTGAAATTTCCATTTTTCCAGCCCGGAGTAAATAAGATTGTCTGACACACATGTGTGCCCCGTTGGTAGAGGTTTCGGCATTTTTCATGGGAATTTGTGAATTTGTTTCCTTTGCTCTCTAGGTATATTGGGCTGTTTTGCAGTACAATATTCATTTTACTTGACGACTGTGAGAGATTACTCAACTGACATGTAAAAAATAAAACAGGAACACACAAGCTACGTGCCTAACAAATGAGAGCATGGTTAATAGTATAGCCAGCTGCTGGCTATAGCATGTCATGTCATCAAGAGTTAGCTTTATTAATTACTCATACAATAGTGCTTACTATAAGGTTGGCTATAAGACTAGTCATATGAAGAGTAACTTACACTAGTAACATACGGCTACCCTACATACTCCCTCCGTCCGTGAATAAGTGTATCTCTATCAGTTGTCCTAAGTCAAAGTTTTATAATTTTGACCAATTTTGTGGAAAAGAGTAATAGTATATATGCCATCAAATTGGTATATTATGAAAATACATTTCAAAACGAATCTAGTGATGCTAATTTAGTGGCATAAATGCTGCTACTTTTTAATATAAAATTGGTCAAGACTTAGGATAAAAGCTAGATGTACACTTACTCACGGAAGGAGGGTGTAGTGGATAGTAAGAGCATCTCCACTAGGACCCCCAGGATGCCCCCAAGCGCCTTTTTTTAGGACCGGCGGTAAAAAATCTTCCCAGCCAGGCTCCCGAAATGTCGTTTTGCGCCAGATATAGCGATCTACCCCGCCGGCACGCCCACCCCACACCCAGCCCCCTGGGGGGCAGCTGGTAACGCCGGCACTTGCTTTTCGCATGCAGAGGCCCACTTGACAGCCCCTCTCTCCTCTCTCCTCTCCTTTCTCACTTTTCTCTCACTCCTTTTCCTTCCACCACCTACCGCACACAGCTCGCGCGGCCGGATGCAGCCCCGACGTCTCCCTCGCCTGGCGTCGCCGGCCCCGCCCCGCATCTCCCCGGCGCAGTGAGAAGGGAGCCGGAGCTGGCGGGTCGAAGTGGGCACGGCGGCCGGGCAAAGGCGGAGCCGGCCGGAGGGATGGCAGGCCGCAGAGCCGCCGCGTGGGCGAAGCAGCGGGCTGCCGCGCACGGGGCAGGAGCCTGCCTGGTCCGCGAGCGTGCGGGAGGCCGGCTGGACGGCGCGGCGAGCCGGACCGTGTTGGAACCGGCCGGAGGGATGGCAGGCCGCGGAGCCGCGCGCGCAGTCGTAGCCGAGGCCGCGGTCTGACCGCCTCGCGGAGCTGCTCAGGGCGGAGCCGTACGAGTGTCGCGACGACGAGGGCGAGGCGGACGCGGCCGTGCGTGGCCGGGCATGGTGCTCCACAGGCAGCAACAACCTCGATGTCGCAGGAGAGCATGTAGCGGGAGCGGCCGGCGTGGTGCGCCTTGAGGTGGAGCACGGGGGCGTCGCCGAGGCCGCGACGAGGAGCCGGGAGGAGGCTGCGGCAGCTGATATCTACCACGCAACCTTCTTCTTGTAGACGTTGTTGGGCCTCCAAGTGCAGAGGTTTGTAGGACAGTAGCAAATTTCCCTCAAGTGGATGACCTAAGGTTTATCAATCCGTGGGAGGCGTAGGATCAAGATGGTCTTCTCAAGCAACCCTGCAACCAAATAACAAAGTCTCTTATGTCCCCAACACACCCAATACAATGGTAAATTGTATAGGTGCACTAGTTCGGCGAAGAGATGGTGATACAAGTGCAATATGGATGGTAGATATAGGTATTTGTAATCTGAAAATATAAAAATAGCAAGGTAACTAATGATAAAAGTGAGCACGAACGGTATTGCAATGGTAAGAAACAAGGGCTAAGATTCATACTTTCACTAGTGCAAGTTCTCTCAACAATAATAATATAATTGGATCATATAACTATCCATCAACATGCAACAAAGAGACACTCCAAAGCCACTAATAGCAGAGAACAAACGAAGAGATTATGGTAGGGTACGAAACTACCTCAAAATTATCCTTTCTGCTCGATCTATTCAAGAGTCCGTAGTAAAATAACATGAAGCTATTCTTTCCGTTCAATCTATCATAGAGTTCATACTATAATAACACCTTAAGACACAAATCAACCAAAACCCTAATGTCACCTAGATACTCCATTGTCACCTCAAGTATCCGTGGGCATGATTATACGATATGCATCACACAATCTAAGATTCATCTATTCAACCAACACAAAGTAATTCAAAGAGTGCCCCAAAGTTTCTACCGGAGAGTCAAGACTAAAACGTGTGCCAACCCCTATGCATAGGTTCATGGGCGGAACCCGCAAGTTGATCACCAAAACATACATCAAGTGGATCACGTGATATCCCATTGTCACCACAGATAAGCACGGCAAGACATACATCAAGTGTTCTCAAATCCTTAAAGACTCAATCCGATAAGATAACTTCAAAGGGAAAACTCAATCCATTACAAGAGAGTAGAGGGGGAGAAACATCATAAGATCCAACTATAATAGCAAAGCCCGCGATACATCAAGATCGTGCCAAATCAAGAACACGAGACAGAGAGAGAGATCAAAACACATAGCTACTGGTACATACCCTCAGCCCCGAGGGTGAACTACTCCCTCCTCGTCATGGAGAGCGCCGGGATGATGAAGATGGCCACCGGTGAGGGATCCCCCCTCCGGCAGGGTGCCGGAACAGGGTCCCGATTAGTTTTTGGTGGCTACAGAGGCTTGCGGCAGCGGAACTCCCCATCTATTCTCGTTCCCCGAAGGTTTTAGGGTATATGTACTTATATAGGCGAAAGAAGTCGGTCAGGGAGCCACGAGGGGCCCACGAGACAGAGGGGCGCGCCCTCCACCCTCGTGGCCACCTCGAAGCTTCCTTGACTTCAACTCCAAGTCTCCTGGATCACGTTCGTTCCAAAAATAACTCTCCCGAAGGTTTCATTCCGTTTGGACTACGTTCGATATTCCTTTTCTTCGAAACACTGAAATAGGCAAGGAAACAATAATTTGGGCTGGGCCTCCGGTTAATAGGTTAGTCCCAAAAGTAATATAAAAGTGCTTAGTAAAGCCCTTTAAACATCCAAGATGGATAATATAATAGCATGAATACTTCATAAATTATAGATACGTTGGAGACGTATCAGCATCCCCAAGCTTAATTCCTGCTCGTCCTCGAGTAGGTAAATGATAAAAGAAATAATTTATGAAGTGTGAATGCTAGCAGGTGCACAAGTTTGATCAATGATAATTTCAGTCACCTTTTCTAGCATGATTATATGTCATAATAGTAGTTCATCTCATAAAACTTTTCATGATCAAGTAACAAACTATTCACATGTTAAAGCATAGATCATAAACTTTCTTGAAAACTAGCAAACTTCATTCTCAGTCATCAAACAATTACAATTCATCTTATTTTCAGGAAGGGTCTATGTCAGAGCTTTGATTTAGCAAACTCCACATACTCAAATATCATATAGTCTTCCATGATTGCTACCACTCAAAGCATATTCTTAGAACAAATAGCATCCATCGAACACAGACAAAGATAGGGGCTTAGTGTTCCGCCTCCCAACTCACTTATCATATAGATAATTCTCAACAATAATAATTCAAGATCAAATATATTTGCATGGCCATATATGCGTAGATCTTTCCCCAACACACGAAGCTTGCCAACTAAAGAGTAGGTAGGAATGAGAAGGAATACTACTGACTCTTGCATAAAAGTAAAAGATAGGCCCTTCGCAGAGGGAAGCAGGGATTTGCAGAGGTGCCAGAGCTTGATTTTGAAATAGAGATGAAAATAATTTTGAGAGGTAACATAACAACCAAGAGTTCCCAATATCTTCCACACTACATACATTATAGGCGGTTCCCAAACAGAATGGTAAAGTTTTTACTCCCCCTCCACCAACAATCATCAACCCATGGCTTGCCCGAAACAACGGGTGCCTCCAACTAACGTCAATCCTGGGGGAGTTTTGTTTGCAATTATTTTGATTTGGTTTTGATCTTTTGATCATGGGACTGGGCATCCCAGTTACCAGCCGTTTTTCTCATGAATGATGAGCGGAGTCCACTCATCGTGAGAATAACCCACCTAGCATGGAAGATACTGGCAGCCCCTAGTCGCTACATGAGCGATTCGGGCATACAAAACAGATTATTATTTGAAGGTTTAGAGTTTGGCACATGCAAATTTACTTGGAACGGCAGGTAAATGCCGCATAACGTAGGTACGGTGGACACTCATGGAAGAAACTTGGTTCAAGGGATTCGGATGCACAAGCAGTATTCCGCTTAGTACAGATATTTAGGCTAGCAAAGGATTCTAAATAGCAAGCACCACATGTTGGAGGATCTATAACAATATAACTTCTATACAAATACACCCAAGCATAACTCATTATGTTGTCTTCCTTGTCCAATTTCAACTAATTTTCTCAGGTTTGAAAATAATTAATGGGGCCCATAATCATAGAGGATGTCCAAGATAGTATATTTATATGTGAAATCTCTCTTCCTTCAATATTCTTTCATGAATTGTTCAAGTGACCAATACAGAGTTTGCCAACCTTCAATAAATTTACAACCCTACTTGTTAGATGTATAATCGTTACTCCCAATGGGGTAAGCATATGAAACATATATAATATTAGGTTTATGACATTCAACTCATTCAACCATTTACTCATAGGATATAAGTGAAGCACACGCGTAAATGACAAACTACTCCAAAAAGATATAAGTGAAGATCAATGAGTATCTAAATAATTATGTAACTATGTGAAGACTCTCTCTCATTTAAGAATTTAAGATCTTGGGATATTATTCAAGCAGCAAGTAAAACAAAATAAAACTACATTTAAAGGATAGCACTCATCATGTGAAGAAGCAAAAACTTAGGCTCAACCGACACTAACCAATAATTGTTGAAGAAAAAAGGTGGGATGCCTACCGGGGTATCCCCAAGCTTGGATCCTTGAGACTTCTTGAAATATTATCTTGGGGTGCCTTGGGCATCCCCAAGCTTGAGCTTTTGTGTCTCCTTAATTCCTTTTATATCTCGGTTTCCTAAATCTCGAAAGCTTCATCCACACCAAACTCAACAAGAACTCGTGAAATAAGTTAGTATAAACCAATGCAAAAACCTTATCATACTCTACTGTAGAAAATCACTAAAGTTATTATTCAACATTGCATACTAAATGCCTCTGCATATTTGATACTCCTATCGTCAAATACAATCATTAAACAATCAAACATATCCAAACAATGCAAACATAACAGCAATCTGCCAAAACAGTACAGTCCGTAAAGAATGCAAGATTCATCATACTTCCCTAGCTCCAACAATTATGAAATAAAATTCCCACTGTAGTAAATATATCAGAGCTTATTATGCAAAAGGTTTCAACATTTTATCACATTTTTTCTTTTCTAAGGAATTTTTGCAACAGATGTAAACTTTCTGTTTTCAAACAGCAACATGTATATTAGCCAAATAAGCATGGTAAAGGCTATCCTTGACATTTTTATTGAGAATATAGATGCAAAACATAATTTTAAATAACATAAAGCAAATACTAACAAAATAAATTGACTCTCCAAGCAAAACACATATCATGTGGTGAATAAAAATATATCTCCAAGTAAAGTTACCGATGAACGAAGACGAAAGAGGGGATGCCATCCGGGGCATCCGGGGCATCCCCAAGCTTAGGCTCTTGGTTGTCCTTCAATATTACCTTGGGGTGCCTTGGGAATACCCAAGCTTAGGCTCTTGCCACTCCTTATTCCATAGTGCATCGAATAGTTACCCAAAACTTGAAAACTTCACAACACAAAACTTAACAGAAAATCTCGTGAGCTCCGTTAGCGAAAGAAAACAAAACACCACTTCAAGGTACTGTAATGAACTCATTCTTTATTTGTCTTGGTGTTAAATCTACTGTATTCCAACTTCTCTATGGTTTATAAACTATTTTACTAGCCATAGATTCATCAAAATAAGCAAACAACACACGAAAAACAGAATCTATCAAAAACAGAACAGTCTGTAGTAACCTGTAACTAACGCAAACTTATGAAACTCAAAAAGTTCTACAAAAATAGGAAGACCTAGATAATTTGATTATTGATCTGCTGCAATTGGAATAAGTATTTTATCACGTTCTGGTGATTTTAGACAATTGTTTTCGTGAACAGATTGTTTCTGGAATTTTCAGCAGATCAAATAACTATCATCGAAGAAAATCCTATAGGTCTTACTTGGCACAAACACTAATTAAAACATAAAACCACATATAACCAGAGGCTAGATGATTTATTAATTACTAAACAGGAACAAAAATCAAGAAACTAAAATAAAATTGGGTTGCCTCCCAACAAGCGCTATCATTTAACGCCCCTAGCTAGGCATGATGATGACAATGATGCTCACATAAAAGATAAGAATTGAAACATAACGGGAGCATCATGAAGCATATGACTAGCACATTTAAGTCTAACCCACTTCCTATGCATAGGGATTGTGTGAGAAAACAACTTATGGGAACAATAATCAACTAGCATAGGAAGGCTGAACAAGTATAACTTCAAAATTTTAAGCACATAGAGAGGAAACTTGATATCATTGCAACTCCTACAAGCATATGTTCCTCCTCATAATAACTTTCAGTAGCATCATGAATGAATTCAACAATATAACCAGCTCCTAAAGCATTCTTTTCATGATCTACTTGCATAGAAATTTTCCTACTCTCCACGTAAGCAAATTTATTCTCATCAATAGTAGCAAACTCTACAAAATAACTATCATGTGAGGCATAATCCAATTGAAAATTAAAATCATGATGACAAAATTCATGGTTATAATTATTCTTCATAGCATACATGTCATCACAATAATCATCATAGATACCAACTTTATTCTCATAATCAATTGGAACCTCTTCCGAAATAGTGGATTCATCACTAAATAAAGTCATGACCTCTCCAAATCCACTTTCATCAATATAATCATCATAAATAGGAGGCATGCTATCATCATAATAAATTTGCTCATCAAAACTTGGGGGACAAGAAATATCATCTTCATCAAACATAGCTTCCCCAAGCTTGTGGATTTGCATATCATTAGCATCATGGATATTCAAGGAATTCATACTAACAACATTGCAATCATGCTCATCATTCAAAGATTTAGTGCCAAACATTTTATAGACTTCTTCTTCTAGCACTTGAGCACAATTTTCCTTTTCATCATACTTACGGAAGATATTAAAAAGATGAAGCGTATGAGACAAACTCAATTCCATTTTTTTGTAGTTTTCTTTTATAGACTAAACTAGTGATAAAACAAGAAACAAAAAGATTCGATTGCAAGATCTAAAGATATACCTTCAAGCACTCACCTCCCCGACAACGGCGCCAGAAAAGAGCTTAGTTGACGGGGGGTGAGTGCCGCTTACCTAGCCTCCCCAGCAACGGCGCCAGAAAAGAGCTTGATGTCTACTACGCAACCTTCTTCTTGTAGACGTTGTTGGGCCTCCAAGTTGAGAGGTTTGTAGGATAGTAGCAAATTTCCCTCAAGTGGATGACCTAAGGTTTATGAATCAGTGGGAGGCATAGGATGAAGATGGTCTCTCTCAAGCAACCCTGCAACCAAATAACAAAGAGTCTCTTGTGTCCCCAACACACCCAATACAATGGTAAATTGTATAGGTGCACTAGTTCGGCGAAGAGATGGAAATACAAGTGCAATATGGATGGTAGATATAGGTATTTGTAATCTGAAAATATAAAAACAGTAAGGTAACTAATGATAAAAGTGAGCACGAACGGTATTGCAATTGTAAGAAACAAGGCCTAAGGTTCATCCTTTCACTAGTGCAAGTTCTATCAACAATAATAACATAATTGGATCATATATAAATCTCTCAACATGCAACAAAGATTCACTCCAAAGCCACTAATAGCGGAGAACAAACGAAGAGATTATGGTAGGGTATGAAACCACCTCAAAGTTATCCTTTCTGCTCGATCTATTCAAGAGTCTGTAGTAAAATAACATGAAGCTATTCTTTCCGTTCAATCTATCATAGAGTTCATACTAGAATAGCACCTTAAGACACAAATCAACCAAAACCCTAATGTCACCTAGATACTCCATTGTCACCTCAAGTATCCGTGGGCATGATTATACGATATGCATCACACAATCTCAGATTCATCTATTCAACCAACACAAAGTACTTCAAAGAGTGCCCCAAAGTTTCTACCAGAGAGTCAAGACGAAAACGTGTGCCAACCCCTATGCATAGGTTAATGGGCGGAACCCGCAAGTTGATCACCAAAGCATACGTCAAGTGGATTATGTGATATCCCATTGTCACCACAGATAAGCACGGCAAGACATACATCAAGTGTTCTCAAATCCTTAAAGACTCAATCCGATAAGATAACTTCAAAGGGAAAACTCAATCCATTACAAGAGAGTAGAGGGGGAGAAACATCATAAGATCCAACTATAATAGCAAAGCTCGCGATACATCAAGATCGTGCCAAATCAAGAACACGAGAGAGAGACATCAAAACAAATAGCTACTTGTACATACCCTTAGCCCCGAGGGTGAACTACTCCCTCCTCGTCATGGAGAACGCCGGGATGATGAAGATTTCGTTGACGTGGAGCAGCTTGTAGCCGGCTGACAAGGACCTATTATACTTGCTCTATTATTTAATGTTGTGGTCTCCTATTCTTTCATTGGATGTCGCCCTTATGCGGCATATTATTTTCTAGTGGTCCGTGCTCCTTTCTCGTTGCAGCAGCGTTCCCTTCACCGTCATTGCAGATGTGGCAATTGTTTTTTTAAGGAGGTGTTTCAACTATTGGATTTCCAATGTAAGCAACACTTCTATGATGGGATGACGAAGAAGATGACGACTTCTTCGTCGCGGCGTTGGCCCAGCTAGATCTTATCTGGACGGAAGATAAAATATTAGTCTGGCTCGAACAATGGAGCGGCAGGGGTGGCGTACATTTGGCTCGTGCTGGAGGTTGAGTTTGTTTGGCATTCTAAGTCCTTTAATATAGATCTTGGGCCTTATCCGCAAAAAAAATGTCCCAAGATTTACCGCCTTAATATGTATAAACTGTTGTAGCAACCAGACAGATAATTTCAAATTTCGAAAATAAGGCCTAGGGAACTGGACAAATTTTGTATAATTCACCAGCAAGCAAACCAGTCATAAGATGGCGAACTCTATGTCCTGTACTCGTGTAGTGGAATGCATATCGCGGAACCAGCTGAATTGGGCTCGAGGTATACCTGCTCTCTTGTGAAAAGGATTCGTCTATATCCGATAATTGGTACTCCCTGTGTCCCGAAATATGAGAACGTTTTTGACACTAGCTTAGTATAAAAAATGTTTTTATATTTTGGGACGGAGGGAGTAGTTGCCAAGTCTTTATCCAGGGACAAAACCAGGTCAACGATCGGACATGGGAGTCAAGTTGTCATCTTTTAGCACCATTTATTACCTCGAGATTTATATTAATCTGTTAGTGTCGACTAACACCAACGACCATACCTGCTCCGCTCCGATCCTTTCTTTATGGAATATGGACACAAGCGGATGACCCGTCTAAGTAGAATCAAAACATTCTTAAGCCCAAATTACATTTCTCCCTGTCCTAGTATATTAAGGTGCTTGGAAAAAGACAACATGTATTCAGCAGCCTAACACTACATGGAAAACATGTATTCAGCAGCATAACACTACATGGAAAAATACTCTTCCCAGATAAGCCTCTACTAGCGAGCAAGCCCGCGGTCGACATCAGTGCACATCCTGCTGACGACATTAGCAGCCCGCTAGTACAACTTGTTCAGCTACACAGAGCTGTAAAAACCTTTAATTACGACAAACTCGTAGAAAAAACGTACAACAGTTAGAACAAAATAGAAATCCCTATACCAAGTACGTGGTTTCATGTTACATGGGATGTAATTGATATGTCACATGATTTAAAGAATATAATTGTAGTAGATATAGACATGACCAAAAATGTACTACCAAATGTGACAAACCATATTGTCTTAGTGGAAATGATAAATCCCGAATGTTCGGATTTTAAGCATGGCAATCCGAACGTTTTTCATGGCAACTTTAGTTCAGCGAGGTTGGCAAACATGGAAATTTTCTGACAAAATAACGAACCGGGACAAAGTTGGAACGGTTCACATCTAAAATTGCCACCTCATGTGAACTGAAGTTGCCATGGAAAAAGTTTGGGGTAACATGCTAAAAATCCGAACCTACCGGACTTATCAGGGTCCTATCATAGTGCATCACCTCCCATGTGAGCAGAGATAGACATCTATTTAACATAGTTGAGCCTGTAATGGTGTCGTTTTAGTCAAGCCTATGAGAATATTTTTGCACTATTAGTGACTATAGTTTAGCCATTTAACATCATATTTAAAATTAGGGAATCAACACAAAGGTTAATTTAAGCATATTCAAATTGATAGTTGTTAGCAAATAAAGCACACTACTACAGATACATTGCGCATAGACATTGCGGCTTGAAGTTCTTACAACCACATGCACACATTGGTCACTAATGAGGCTTCTTCGGTTTGATGCCTTAATATGCATAATTTTTTGTAGCAACCTAACAGATAATTTGAAATTACAAAAAGAAGGTCCAAGGAATTGGGCAATTTTTTAATATAATTCACCAGCAAGCAAACCAGTCATAAGATGGTGAACTCTTTGTGTCGGGTAGTAGAATGCATATCGAAGGAACCCGCTGAATTGGATTCGAGGTATGTATGCTCTTTTGTGAAAATGATTCATCTATCTCTGATAATTAGTGGTTGCGAAGTATTTTTCCAGGGACAATTTCAGGTCACGGATCGTACATGGGGGTCAAGTCATCATGTTTTAGCACTACTTAATGACTCGAGTTTCATATTAGTCTGTTGGTGTCTGTTGACACCAATGATCATACCTGCTCTGATCCTTTGTTTATTGAATATGGACACAAGTGGATGACCCGTCTAATTATAATCGACACACTCTTAAGCCCAAATTACATTTGTCCCTATCCTAGTATATTAAGGTGCATATGCCTGTTAGGTGGACACCAATGATCATACCTGCTCCGATCCTTTCTTCATTGAATATGGACACAAGCGGATGACCCGTCTAATTGTAATTCAAGCATTGGCTTTGTATGAGGGACTCCTCACCATCTTGGACCATTCAGCCGTTGTTTGATTATTGCTTTATACATAAAGCGGGGCGAAAGCCTGATCCGAGAATTATAATTGAAACACACTTAAGCCCAAATTACATTTGTCCTTGTCCTAGTATATTAAGGTGCATATGCCCATTAGGTGGATAAAATGTCTTCAGCAGCCTGACAATACATGGAAAAAAGACTTCCTTGATTAGCTTCAAGTTGCGAGCTAGCATATGGTCGACATCAGTACACGTCGTCCCTGACGGGTGTATGACATTGGCGGCTCACTACTACAACTTGTTCGGCTACACAGAGCTGTAAAAATGTTTAATTAGCACAAAGGACAAAGTCACAGAAAAATCATACAACAGATAGGATCAAAATAGAATCCCATTACCAAGTATAGTAGGAAAAAGCATGATACAAATTACTCAAACACTTCCTAGTGGCAAAGATAACCCCTGATCATATATGGTCCGGTCGAGTAATGCATGGGGTAAGGGCCACTTGTCAAAGATTCCTGGTCTAGACGGTTCATACTAACCACCTACTCTCTCTCTCTCTCTCTCTCTCTCTCTCTCATTCTCATGGTCATGGCATCACACGGTTCTTAGAACCGCATTCACTCGTTTCTCCACCGATGGTATCAAGACACCGTACAAGATTTGATTGTGTGTGGGATGTAATTGATACGTCACATGATTTAAACTTTATAATTGTAGTAGATATAGGCATGACCGAAAATGTACTACCAAATGTGGCACACCATATTATTTTAGCGGAAATGATAAATCCCGAATGTTTGGATTTTAAGAATGGCAATCCGAACGTTTTTCATGACAACTTTAGTTCTCGCGAGGTAGGCAAGCCTGGCAATTTTCTGACAAAATAACGAACCAGGACAAAGTTGCCATGCTTTAAAAACTAAAGTTGCCACCTCATGTGAATTAAAGATGCCATGGAAAAAGTTTAGGGTGACATGCTTAAAATCCGAATGTTCGGGACTTATCGGGGTCCTATCTTAGTGCATCACCTCCCATGTGAGGAGATATAGACGTCTATTTAACGCAGTTGAGCCTGTAATGGCGTCCTTTGTATCAAGCCGGCGAGAATATTTTTGCGCTATTAATGACTTTAGTTTAGCCATGTTATCCTAATATATAAAATAAGGGAATCAACACATAGGTTAATTTAAGCATATTTAAATTGATAGTTGTTAGCAAATAAAGCGCAGTACTACAGATACATTGCACATAGACATTGCGGCTTGAAATTCTTACAACCACATGCACACATTCGTCACTAACGAGGCTTACTCGGTTTGATGCCTTAATATACATAAATTGTTGTACCAACCAGACAGGTAATTTGAAATTACATAAAGAAGGTCCAAGGAATTAACCAGCAACCAAACCAGTCATAAGATGGCGAACTCTTTATGTCGGGTAGTAGAATGCATATCAAAGGAACCTGTTGAATTGGATTCCAGGTATATCCGCTCTTTTGTGAAAATGATCCGTCTATCTCTGCTAATTAGTGGTTGCGAAGTCTTTATCCAGAGACAATGTCAGGTCATCGATCGTACATGGGAGTCCAGTCGTCATGTTTGAGCACCACATAATAACTCGAGTTTCATATTATTCTGTTGGTGTTGGCTGACACCAATGATCATACCTGCTCCGATCCTTTCATTATTGAATATGGACACAAGTGGATGACCCGTCTAATTATAATAAAAAGCCTCTTAAACCCAAATTACATTGGTCTCTATCCTAGTATATTAAGGTGCGTATTCCCGTTAGGTGGACAAGATGTATCTTCAAACAGAGTTTCGCCCCGCTTTATAAACAAAGCAATACCTGAAGAAGTACACGGTTGAACGATATAAGATGGTGAGATAGCCCTCTTACCAAGTTGATCTTGAGATATCTAGCACAGGCAGAACGCACGTGACTACGCTACCAGCAACGAGCACCGGACGAACTAAACACCCCCACGCTACGATCTAGCACGCGTAAGCTCCACGACAACGCCCCAAGAGGGAGAACGGCACCGAGCTTTGCCGCTGCCGAGTCCACACCGGGCGAAGGTGTTCGCCCGAAGCCCTGACACAAAGAGAAGAACCAGAGCGACGTCTTCAAGAAGAGCGCAACAACCGTTGTCAGCGCTAAGGCACTGAGCTTTCTCTTGGCTACTCACCCACACCATGAGGCCGCCGAGAGGAGAGCGATGATGTCAGATCCCTAGATCTAGATCAGGACGCCGCCCCTGAGAAAGAGAGAGAGTGAGAGAGAGAGAGAGAGAGAGAGAGAGAGCATGTCCCAGCTACCCGCCACAACACCTCCCATTGCCCACACAACCCGGGAAGAGAGCCACCACCACCGCAATGATGTCCGCTGAAGAGCAATAATTTGAACCGCCAACCGGGGCCGCCGCCCCAGCATCCCTGTCGTGAAATACCGTACGCTACTCACATCAGAATGCACAAAACCACAGTAAGAAGAGCGGCGACACTCCATCTAGTCCTAGCCGGACATCATCCCTGAGTCTGGGTAGGAGCCTCCATCATAGGACCCACCCACGCCTGCGTCCCCAGCCAATGCCCGGTGGACTAGCGGGAGGGGGGGGGGGGGCACGACTCCGAGACTTCTGACGGGCGCCAACGATCTAGCCCCGAGCCCATGGCCAAGCGAGTTCACACGACATCATGCTCGTGATCACCAGGGCACCGACGCAATGATGTCATGACCACCACCACCACCGAGCACCGTACCCATGAGGGGAGCACGAGCACCACTCGCGAGCAGATCCCGGGCCCCCAATCTGGACCTTCCCCGTCACGCTTATGGCCGGCACCACCGGCGCCGGCCCAGCCCTGCGCACCATCAGTACAGACCCAAAGATAACGGGGTCGCCGCCACCACTTCACGCTGCGTGTAGAGCCCCAGCCGCCTCGGGCACCAGACAAAGCAGATCTAGGACAAGACCCGGCCGGCCGCCGCTGCCACATAGCCAGAGCACTTGGCGCGCCAAGGCCACCGCGCCCACCTCCCTGCAGAGACCCAGCCGGGCCTTCGACGACTACGCGCGCCGCGCACCAGCCCCCTTGCACCAGTTTTGGCCGGACAGATAATTTGAAACTACAAAAAGGTCACTGGACAAAATTTTGTATAATTCACCAGCAAGCAATCCATTCATAAGATGGCGAACTGTTTGTGTCGGGTAGTAGAATGCATATCGGAGGAACCTGCTGAATTTGATTCAAGGTATACCTGCTCTCTTGTGAAAATGATTCGTCTGTATCTGATAATTGGTGGCTGCCAAGTCTTTATCCAGGGACAATGTCAGGTCAGCGATCGTACATGGGAGTCAAGTCGTCAAGTTTTAACACCACTTGTTAACTCGAGATTCATATTATTCGTTGGTGTCGTTACACCAATGATTATACATTCTGTGATCCTTTCTTTATGAAATATTGACACAAGTGGATTGCCCGTCTAATTAGAATCGAAACACTCTTTTTAAGTCAAAATTATGTTTGTCCATGTCCTGGTATATTAAGCCGCACATGCCCGTTAGGTGGACAACATGTCTTCAGCAGCCTAACACTACATGGAAAATGACTCTTTCTTGGTTAGCCGAGCAAGCCTGCGATCGACATCAGTGCACATCGCTGCTGACGGGTGTATGGCATTGGCAGCTCACTAGTACAACTTGTTCGGCTACACAGAGATGTAAATATCTTTCATTAGGACAAAGTTGAAAGTCATAGAAAAAACATACAACATTAGAAACAAAATAAAAATCAGAATATGAAGTATAGTGGAAAAAGAGTGATACAAATTACGTACACGCTGCTACTCGTTTCTGGCGTACCGACTAAGACAACCCCTTATCATATAGAGTCGGGTCGAGCAATGCATGTTGTAAGGGCTGCTTGTTAAAGATTCCTGGTCTAGGCGGTTCATACTGACCACCTTTGATAAATTGCAAGAGCTGCGCAGCATCCAACCTTCTCCTTTTTTTATGGTACACTAGTAGGAAAAGGGGCTTTTAGCCCGGTTTGTAAGGGCCTTTTGTCCCGGTTTTCGAACCAGGACTAAAGGGTCGTTACTAAAGCCCTAACCCTTTAGTCCCGGTTCTTACACGAACCGGGACAGAAGGTCCTCCACGTGGCCGCTGCTGCCAGCCCTGGCAGGGGGGCCTTTGGTCCCGGTTGGTGCCACCAACCGGGACCAATAGGCAGGGGGGCCTTTTGTCCCGGTTGGTGTCACCAACCGGGACCAATAGGCATTCACGCGTCAGCATTTCAGGGGCTGGGGTTTTTGTTTTTTTTTGAAGGGGGGTTGGGGGGTTTTGGAGGGTTAATTTAGGTGTTTCATATATTGTGTTAGCTAGCTAATTAATAGAGAGAAGTGTCCTCTCTTATCTCCGTGCTTGGTCGACGCTACGTACTATATACGTATGGAGAGCACTAGACACGCTAGCTAGTAAGCAAATGAAGGAAACAGAAGATCGTCATAAACATATGCATACAGAGAGAAGTGATATCAACCACCTCTCCTTCTCCGAGAGATTGGTCGAACAACAAGTTCTCGTATATCTATCTGACACTATCGGCTACATATATACGATAATTATCTCTTACAATATAATCTCCTAATTAAATTGTAAGAACACAGAATCCACATAGTATTCTCCGTTTTCAGCGAGCACGTGGTCAAGGAAGAATGCCGCCAATTCCTCTTGAATTGCTCGCATACGATCTTCTGCTAGGAGTTCATCCCGCATCCGAAACATCTAATTTGAAGAAGGGGGTCAATACATATATATATATATATATATATATATATATATATATATATATATATATATATATATGAATAAATGAAACTCGACACAAATGATGGTAATAAAATAAAATTGTGAATATTATTGCTTACGCACTTCATATTGTTCGTCAGAGTAGCCCCGCTCACAGGTCGTGTGGCGGATAGACTCGCAAACGTAGTATCCACAGAAATCATTCCCTTGTTCCTGCCACAACCACTTTACAAGAAATAGAGGTCAATCTAACTGATAAGCAAGCATGCTAAATGGTATTGATGAAACTAGCGCTTGAATCACTAGGAGATGTGCGGAACATGCTACTATAGTACTTACTTTCGGGTGTCTAAATTGCAGCTTCTTCGGCAGTCCCGGAGCTTTTGTGATGAATTTTCTCCAAACCCTGCCAGACAAAGAAAACAATTACTTGATATCAGGAAATGAACAAAGTTGCTGATATGGTGGATAATGATCGATTTAACTTACTTCTCGAGCATTTGAGTCATGTTCGCATAGTCCTGGGGATCTTTTCGTCTCGAGTCTAAGACGGTTACTACTCCCTGCTCAAGCTTAATCTCTAGGAGAATATAGTGGAAGCTGCGCATGCATGCATAAGTCATCAATTACATTACCATAACCTGGACTAATAAGGGAAACCGAATATGCACAAGACAGTAACACTCACTTGAAGTTGTAAGGAAAGAGTATTATATCTTTGTTTTGATTTAATACGAACGATCGTAGCAAGTTGGCCTCGGCTTCTTTGGCATGTTTTTCAACCGTATATGCATCTATGAGATTTGTGTTAATGAACCCAATATCACCGATTTGTCTTTTCTTCAATTCGGCGATCTTCAATCTGCATAATATAGTGAGGATAATTATAAATACATGCAATGAAAGAGCTGACCTATATAGAGAGACTTAATGACAGAAGTAGTACTACTTACAGACAGTAGCAAGTGATCGTTGTTTTATCGAGGGCCTTTTGATTGAAAAACTGGAAGAACTCCTCAAATGGAACATTCAGCAGTTCAATTCCAACGAGGTCATGCTCCGGTTTAACTCTCAGCGTCAAAGTATTCATCCCATCAGACTCTCTGCAGGTTTTCATGTACCAATCATGTAATCTTCGCATTATCGTTGTTAGAGATCTTTCATCTTTGACGAGAGGCTTCCCGTAATGGTATTTGTGTTCGTCCACATCCATGATTTCATAATGTACATCGTCGGGCAGGTAATCTCCAAGATTGCTATAACCGGCCACCATCCTCGGATCATTAGCGACGATGTCTTTGGACACCTTGAGCGGGGGGCACGATTGGTTCGCTTGTTCGCCGAGCTGGGCAATTTTTTTCCCAGCTCGTCGTTCTTTTAACCTTTGATCACTGACAGTACTTCCCGACCGCTCCGCTTCGACAAATGTCTTTGTAATAATGCGCTCATAGTTGCCCTTCGGCGGAGACTTTGGTGGTTTTGTCAGGGCATCCAGAGTGCGCTTCGCTTTCACCGGATCTACCTTCTCCTCCGGAGGTGGATATTTCTTTGCTTTCACCCCTTCAGAGAAGTTCTTCACTTCGGCTCGCACGATCTTCGCGTTCTCCTCCTCGGTCCTCTCGTATGGTAACTTCTCTGGAGTCTTCAGAGAAGGACCGAATCTGTATTGCCTCCCGCCTCTGGCAGCTGTACTGCTAGACGCCGGCAGAGCAGACGGAGCGGCTGCTGCTGTCTTCTTTCCTTGCTTACGAGGTGGAGGAGAAGGACTACGACGCGCCGGAGCAGCCGGAGCGGCGGCGGGTCTCTTCCGCCCTTGCTGACGAGGCGGAGAAGGAGGAGGCTGGCTGCTCTGGCACGCCGGCGCGGGCGGAGAAGGAGGCGGAGTGCCGCCACGCACGGGAGAAGGAGGCTGATGAGTGCCCTGATGACTCGCTGGAGGAGGAGGCGGAGTGCCGCCACACGCCGGAGAAGGAGGCTGAGTGCCCTGATCACTGGCCGGAGGAGGAGGAGGCGGCGGAGTGCCCTTACTCGCCGGAGGCGTCCAGTTCGGAAGGTTAATGAGCTCCTTCCGCCATAGGCACGGAGTCTTCAGAGCTAAACCCAGCCGAGTCACCCCTTCACCGGTAGGGTGGTCAAGCTGGAGGTCCTCAAATCCCTCCGTTATTTCATCCACCATCACCCTAGCATATCCTTCTGGAATCGGCCGGCAGTGGTAGGTTGCGCCGGGTTCAGGAGGTAAAACAGAGCCAACAGCCGCCTTGACTTTGAAGTTCTGCCATTGCGCCATAAGGTGGCAATGTTGAGACTCCGTGATAGCATCCACGGGGTAGCTAGCAGGAGCCGTCAAGACATGCTCCCGCTGAAGCAACTCGGTGGAAGCCACGCTGCTTCTCCGCTGAGATGGCGGGGTAGCTTCGGGGGTAGTTTCGGAATGTCGATTGCCGTCTCGTTCCTCTAGCGCTTGAACCCTTTCGTGCAGCTTCTGAATTTGGGTCTGCTCCATTTTTTTCCTCCTCTCCTGGCTTTTGTAACCGCCTGCGTCCGGAAAACAAGCCTTCCACAGAACGGAGCCTGGCATGCCTCGTGTCCGTCCAGGGTGCTCAGGATTCCCGAGGGCCATTGTGAGCTTGTCGTTCTCTTTGTCTGGAACGAACGTCCCTTCCTGCGCTGCATCGAATATTGCTGAATCTTCTTGACTGGTATTCTCAAAAGCTCGTTCGTCCAAACGCACCTCCCTGATACAGGGTCCAAGGTTCCGCCAGCCCCGAAGAACCAAGTCCGGCAACGGTCTGTCCAGTTCATTGTTTGTGGTTCGATCCCTTTTTCAAGCAGATCATTCTCAGCCTTGGCCCACTTAGGCCGGGCTTTGAGGTAGCCACCTGACCCCGTGCGATGGTGAAGCTTCTTCTTCGCAGCATTCTTCTTGTTTGTCGCTGACATCTTCTTACTCTTTTCTGATGTCTTGTGGGCCACAAATGCGGGCCAGTGATCTCTGATCTTCTCATACCGGCCGATGAATTCTGGTGTCTCTTCTTTGTCGACAAACGTTTTCAGCTCATTCTTCCACCTCCTGAATAGGTCTGCCATCTTCTTAAGAGCATGAGACTTGATTAATTGCTCTTTAACTGGCTTCTCCGGATCCTCCTCTGGCGGTAGGGTGAAATTTGCCTTCAGCTCAGTCCAAAGATCATCTTTCTGCATATCATTGACATAAGACACCTCAGGGTCTTCCTTCTTAGGCTTATACCATTGCTGGATGCTGATCGGGATCTTGTCCCTAACTAGAACCCCGCACTGAGCAGCAAATGCATCCTTTGTCCGGATGGGTTCAATCGGTTGGCCGTCGCGCGCGATTGCTGTGATCTCAAACCTTTCATCCGAGCGCAACTTTCTCTTCAGGCCTCATCTCTTTACCGAAGTTGTGCTCGATCCGAAGGGTTAGAAAAAAGAAGAAAGATGAGTGTTAATTAATATGTGTACATACCAAAACAATGAATGCATCAATTAGCTAGTCAGCACAGGCTTAACTAATATATTTACCTGGCCGGACTCTGTTCGGTCACCGGAGCCGTCACCACAGGCTCCTTCTTGCACCAACATTGGGTCACCTGAGCCATCATCATCATGTCTTTCCTCCTCCACTCTTCGATCACCGTAGCCTGCTTCTTCACCCTGTTCTTCCAGACCATCATTGTCGTTAAGATATGACAAGATATCACCTCCGGCTAAGATTATGTCCCCCAACACCTATTCTGCTTGCTCGTCTCGCCGTGCTCCATTGTTTCTGCAAATATTACAACATGGCAATTATTACAAAAACATGACAGCAGGTGGATATATTAGTGCAAACGTAGACCTAGCTTATTCCGGGTTTGGGGTGGCCTCGGCAAAGCTTCAAGGGTAGGGGCGCGGCGGGAGGGGGTAGGAGACCGACATCGTTTTTTTCTAGGGTTTGGGTGTCCTCGAGAGTTTTGGTCGAGCGAGAGTCCCGGGGGGGGGGGTGCTCCCGTGGTATAAGTTATCACGGTCGAGAGGGGTATAAATATCGACCGTCCATCATGTCGAAGTTATCTGGGAGGGAGTTATATATATCGACAACGACGACATACATACATGGGAAAATAATGTTATTTATCGGGGAGGGGGTATATCGACCCCCCCCCCCCACGTGTTGAAGTTATCGGGAGGGGGTTATATCGACAACGACGACATACGTACATGGGAAAATAATATTATCGGGGAGGGGGTATATCGACCCCCCCTCGTGTTGAAGTTATCGGGAGAGGGGTATATCGACGACGACAGACCCGATAAAACATAAGAAAATGAAGAAGAAATAAAAAGAGGAGAAGAGGAAAAGGAATAGAGGAGAAAGATCGAAGAAAAAAAAGAAGAAAAAAAAGAGGAGAAGAAGAAAGGAATAGAGGAGAGAAGAAGAAAAAATAGAATTTTTCTATTTTTTCTTCTTCTCTTCTATTCCTTTCTTCTTCTCCTCTTCATTTTCTTCTTTTTTCCTCTTCTTATTTATTTCTCCTCTTCTTCCTCTCCTCTTCTTCTCCTTTCTTCCTCTTCTTATTTTCCTTTTTCCTCTCATGCATACAAAAATGTTCAAATAGAAAATTTCGAAAAAAGTAAAGGTTTTGCCTAATGCATTGTTCATATTTCATCATGTTCTATGAAGAAAAAAACATCATATTTCATCCACATCCATGCATACATCATATATGTGATCATCTATGAGAAAAACATCATATTCTATAAAAAAATCATTACATATATATATGGACAAAAACAATTATGATAACAAGCATATCATATATAAAAAAAGCATATATATGAAAAAAACAAGCATATATATGAAAAAATGCTAGGGAGGGCGCCGGCCGGACCAAGGTGAGGAGGACCGCGGGGTCGGCGGCGAGGATGGCGACGGGGCAGTGGGCGGGCGCTCGGGGTAGGGGGCGACGGCGGCGAAGGGCGGGGCAGGGTGACGGCGACGACGGGGACGGGCCAGGGCGGCGCGCGTCAGGGCAGGGGCGCGGCTGACGGCGAGGGCGCGGGCAACGGCGGGCGACGGCGAGGGCGCGGGCGACGGCGACGACGGGCACGGGCGACGGTGACGGCGACGGCGAGGGCGGCGGACGGCGTCGGGGCAGCCTGGCGGCGTCGGCGTCGTCGGGGCGGCAACTACAAGGTGAGAGTGTTAATTTCCTAAGTGTGAACTTATATAGCAAAGCCTTTAGTCCCGGTTCGTGGCACCAACCGGGACTAAAGGTGGGCATTAGTCCCGGTTGGTGCCACCAACGGGGACCAAAGGCCTCTTTTCAGCAGCCCAAAGGGCGGGAAGCGGCGGCCTTTGGTCCAGGTTGGTGGCACCAACCGGGACTAAAGGGGGGGCATTGGTCCCGGTTGGTGCCACGAACTGGGACCAAAGGGTGGAATTGGTCCCGGTTCGTGCCACCAACCGGGACCAATGGCCTTACACAGCGGTGTGGTGGTGGGAGTTTAGTCCCACCTCGCTAGCTGAGAGAGAGCCGCACCTGTTTATAAGGTGCGGTGAGCCTGAGCTGTCGAGCTCCTCTCTAAAGCAGGCTTACGGGCCTAACCTCTCTGTACATGCATGTGGGCCTACTGGGCCTTCTGCAGGCCTGAATCCTGGCCCATGGATGGGTTTCTAATCGTATTCAGGCCGTGGTGGCCCAGTAGGTGGCATAATTTTTAATTTTTGGCCTGTTTTTTGTTTTCTTTTTGCTTTATTTATTTTGTTTTGTTTCTACTTACAACAAAAAACTTATTTATTTTATTTTATTTTGTTTCTAATTACTTATTTATTTTACTTTATGATAATTCTTTTTGCTATTAAAGTTTCTAACAAAAAAAGTTCTTTATGAAAATTAGTTTTGCTTTCAATGATTTTGAACAGAAAATACTTTGATAATTTTAGTTGCATCAATTTTATATAATTTTAGTTTCAATAATACTAGAGGTTGCTTATAATGTTTTGAACAGAAAATACTTTGATAATTTTAGTTTCATAAATTTTATTTATGTTATTAAAGTTTATTTTATTTTGTTTCTACTTATATATTTTATTAAAGTTTATATCATTTTGTTTCTAATTACTTATTTATTTTATTTTTTATTTTTCATGCACCATTTTTCATGCATTTACTGATTATTTTGAGCTATAAGACCCTAAAATTGAAAAGCATTTTAAATGAACTCTGAAAAGGTTGAAAGTTGGCATGGTATCATCATTTCATCCACATAGCATGTGCAAGAAAGTTGAGATGGTTACGGAAAAACTGGATGCACTTCGTGTACGAAACGGACAATCTATTTCGAAGTATCAGGATTTCATACGGAAACTCGTCTGTTACAAAGGGATTTGATTTTTTAAAACTTATTTGAACTCTTGACTTTTTGTGTGTTCAAAATGCACCATTCAAAGCCACATCATCAATTTTCAACCCTTTCTGACTTCATTTGTTATTTTTCATGCATTTACTAATTATTTTGAGCTATAAGACCCTAAAATTGAAAAGCATTTCAAATGAACTCTGAAAAGGTTGAAAGTTGGCATGGTATCATCATTTCATCCACATAGCATGTGCAAGAAAGTTGAGAGGGTTACGGCAAAAACTAGATGCACTTCGTGTACAAAACGGACAATGGTATCATACTCGTCTGTTACAAAGTTGGCATGGTATCATCATAATAGTTAAGGGAGAAAGTCTTCACTTTTTCTTCGCTTGTGTCATTTGCTTATTGCGCCGTAACCATGGATAATCTTCATCGTTTATCAGGATGCTTGGGTCAGCCTTGACTTTGAAGGGAGAAATTTCATGAAACTTTTCATAATCTTCAGATATGTCTATCTTGCCCTCCACTCCCACAATGTCCCTTTTTCCTGAAATAACTATGTGGCGCTTTGGCTCATCGTATGATGTATTCGCTTCCTTATCTTTTCTTTTTCTCGGTCTGGTAGACATGTCCTTCACATAGATAACCTGTGCCACATCATTGGCTAGGACGAACGGTTCGTCAGTGTACCCAAGATTGTTCAGATCCACTGTTGTCATTCCGTACTGTGGGACTACCTGTACCCCGCCTCCTGACAGATTGACCCATTTGCACTTAAACAAAGGGACCTTAAAATCATGTCCGTAGTCAAGTTCCCATATGTCCATTATGTAACCATAATATGTGTCCTTTCCCCTCTCGGTTACTGCATCAAAGCGGACACCGCTGTTTTGGTTGGTGCTCTTTTGATCTTGGGCGATCGTGTAAAATCTATTCCCATTTATCTCGTATCCTTTGTAAATCAATACAGTCGAAGATGGTCCCCTGGACAACGAGTACAACTCATCACAAACAGTGGTGTCACCTCTGAGACGTGTTTCGAACCAACTGCTGAAAGTCCTGATGTGTTCACATGTAATCCAGTCGTCACACTGCTCCGGGTGTTTGGAGCGCAGACTGTTCTTGTGTTCATCGACATACGGGGTCACCAAGGTAGAGTTCTGTAGAACTGTGTAGTGTGCTTGAGACCAAGAATATTCGTCCCTGCATATTATTGAGTCCCCTCCAAGCGTGCCTTTTCCAGTCAGTCTCCCCTCATACCGCGATTTAGGGAGACCTATCTTCTTAAGGCCAGGAATGAAGTCAACACAAAACCCAATGACATCCTCTGTTTGATGGCCCATGGAGATGCTTCCTTCTGGCCTAGCGCGGTTACAGACATATTTCTTTAGGACTCCCATGAACCTCTCAAAGGGGAACATATTGTGTAGAAATACGGGCCCCAGAATGACAATCTCGTCGACTAGATGAACTAGGACGTGCGTCATGATATTGAAGAAGGATGGTGGGAACACCAGCTCGAAACTGACAAGACATTGCGCCACATCACTCCTTAGCCTTGGTATGATTTCTGGGTCGATCACCTTCTGAGAGATTGCATTGAGGAATGCACATAGCTTAACAATGGCTAATCAGACGTTTTCTGGTAGAAGCCCCCTCAATGCAACCGGAAGCAGTTGCGTCATAATCACGTGGCAGTCATGAGACTTTAGGTTCTGGAACTTTTTCTCTGGCATATTTATTATTCCCTTTATATTCGACGAGAAGCCAGTCGGGACCTTCATACTCAGCAGGCATTCAAAGAAGATTTCTTTCTCTTCTTTCGTAAGAGCATAGCTGGCAGGACCTTCATACTGCTTCGGAGGCATGCCGTCTTTTTCGTGCAAACCTTGTAGGTCCTCCCGTGCCTCAGGTGTATCTTTTGTCTTCCCATACACGCCCAAGAAGCCTAGCAGGTTCACGCAAAGGTTCTTCATCACGTGCATCACGTCGATTGAAGAGCGGACCTCTAGCTCTTTCCAGTAGGGTAGGTCCGAAAATATAGATTTCTTCTTCCACATGGGTGCGTGTCCCTCAGCGTCATTCGGAACAGCTAGTCCGCGAGGACCCTTTCCAAAGATTACGTGTAAATCATTGACCATAGCAAGTACGTGATCACCGGTACGCATGGCGGGCTTCTTCCGGTGATCTGCCTCGCCTTTGAAATGCTTGCCTTTCTTTCGACATTGATGGTTGGTCGGAAGAAATCGACGATGGCCCAGGTACACATTCTTCCTGCATTTGTCAAGGTATATACTTTCAGTGTCATCTAAACCGTGCGTGCATGCGTGGTATCCCTTGTTTGTCTATCCTGAAAGGTTACTGAGAGCGGGCCAATCGTTGATGGTTACAAACAGCAAAGCGTGAAGGTTAAATTCCTCCTGTTTGTGCTCATCCCACGTACGTACACCGTTTCCATTCCACAGCTGTAAAAGTTCTTCAACTAATGGCCTTAGGTACACGTCAATGTCGTGGCCGGGTTGCTTAGGGCCTTGGATGAGAACTGGCATCATAATGAACTTCCACTTCATGCACATCCAAGGAGGAAGGTTATACATACATAGAGTCACGGGCCAGGTGCTGTGATTGCTGCTCTGCTCCCCGAAAGGATTAATGCCATCCGCGCTTAAACCAAACCATATGTTCCTTGGGTCAGCTGCAAACTCAGCCCAGTACTTTCCCTCGATTTTTCTCCACTGCGACCCGTCAGCGGGTGCTCTCAACTTCCCGTCTTTCTTACGGTCCTCACTGTGCCATCGCATCAACTTGGTATGCTCTTCGTTTCTGAACAGACGTTTCAACCGTGGTATTATAGGAGCATACCACATCACCTTCGCAGGAACCCTCTTCCTGGGGGGCTCGCCGTCAACATCACCAGGGTCATCTCGTCTGATCTCATACCGCAATGCACCGCATACCGGGCATGCGTTCAGATCCTTGTATGCACCGCGGTAGAGGATGCAGTCATTAGGGCATGCATGTATCTTCTGCACCTCCAATCCTAGAGGGCATACGACCTTCTTTGCTGCGTATGTACTGTCGGGCAATTCGTTATCCTTTGGAAGCTTCTTCTTCAATATTTTCAATAGATTCTCAAATCCTTTGTCAGGCACAGCATTCTCTGCCTTCCACTGCAGCAATTCCAGTACGGTACCGAGCTTTGTGTTGCCATCTTCGCAATTGGGGTACAACCTTTTTTTGTGATTCTCTAACATGCGATCGAACTTCTGCTTCTCCTTTTGACTTTCGCATTGCGTCGTTGCATCGACAATGACCCAGCGGAGATCATCATCATCGGGCACTGGTTCCTCTTAATCTTCAGCAGCTTCCCCCCTTGTAGCATCATTGGTCACATCGTCTGGTTCCTCTTGATCTTCAGCAGCTTCCCCCGTTGCAGCATCACCGTATTCAGGGGGCACCTAGTTGTCATCGTCCTCTTCTTCTTCGCCGTCTTCCATCATAACCCCTATTTCTCCGTGTCTCGTCCAAACATTATAGTGTGGCATGAAACCCTTGTAAAGAAGGTGGGTGTGAAGGATTTTCCGGTTAGAGTAAGACTTCGTATTCCCACATATAGGGCATGGACAACACATAAAACCATTCTGCTTGTTTGCCTCAGCCACTTCGAGAAAATCATGCACGCCCTTAATGTACTCTGGGTGAGTCTGTCACCGTACATCCATTGCCGGTTCATCTGCGTGCATTATATATAATTAAGTGTGTCAAAAACCATTACAGAACATCATGAATAGATAATTAAGTGACCAAATTAATAGAAGGTCATCATCACATTAAAACCAAAGTACATACATAGTTCTCATCTAACAACATATATATAGCTCTCCAGAGCATCTAATTAATTAAACCATATATTGAAACTATGTAAAACATTTCAATGCGAAAACAAATGCGATCATAATCGCAACCAAGGTAACAATTGATCCAACGGCATAATGATACCAAGCCTCGGTATGAATGGCATATTGTCTAATCTTTCTAATCTTCAAGCGCATTGCATCCATCTTGATCTCGTGATCATCGACGACATCCGCAACATGCAACTCCAATATCATCTTCTCCTCCTCAATTTTTTTTATTTTTTCCTTCAAGTAATTGTTTTCTTCTTCAACTAAATTTAACCTCTCGACAATAGGGTCGGTTAGAATTTCCGGTTCAACCACCTCCTAGATAAATAAAATCTATGTCACGTTGGTCGGCATATTTGTCATAAACAATAAATGAACCAAATAGTTATAAGAAGATAATATATACCACATCCGAATCATAGACAGGACGAGGGCCGACGGGGGCGGATACCAAAAACCACCGCACTATGTAATAAGAAGGAATAATAAAAGTAACAAAATTAGACAAGTATCTATCTAAAGTAAGAATTTTTTCTTTCAGAAAGAAGATAAGAACAAGAGGCTCACCACGGTGGTGCTGGCGACGAGATCGGCGCGGGCGATCGACGGCGGTGAAGACGGGGACGGGACGTGACGGACCGCTAAACCTAGACAAATCTCGGGGAAAATGGAGCTCGGAGGTCGAGATTCGAGAGGAGAAAGATTAACTAGTGTGGCTCAGACATTTCATCGAACACCTCATGTCCATAGGAGGTGAGCTAGAGCACCCAAATGCCCTCCCCTCGCCGGCCAGAAAAAACGGAGCACTGTGGAGTGCTCTGCTGTGGCGATGGGGTATATATAGGCAACTCATTGGTCCCGGTTCGTGGCACCAACCGGGACTAAAGGCCTTTGGTCCCGGTTTGTGCCACGAACCGGGACCAATGCCCACCTTTAGTCCCGGTTGGTGGCACTTGAGTTGAAGCCACTTGAGTTGTCCTTGGAGTTGTTAGGCTTGATGTTCCTCTTGTTTCCCCAAAAAGTTCTTCAGGCTAGAGCCATGTGATCATTGAAAACATATTTGTTCTAGCATCTTCAACTTGTACAGCCTTGGCCTTCAACACAACGGAGGGTTTCTTGATCCCATGAGGACGTGCAAGGGCATTCTCGGTGGTCTTGCTTAAGACTCAAATGGAGATGAACTCACTCAACACATCATTGGAGAACAAGGAGTGGAAGTCCAGTCTTTCGGGAATCACTAAAGACATGTTCTTGTCGAATGGCGTGATTACTTTAAGAAACATGCACTTGATCAATTTGTCATCCAAGGCATTGATCCCATGGCCCTTGAAAGAAACCGCAAGCATAGTAGGCTTACGGTTAAATTCTTCCGGGGCTCATTTTTGTGCATGCCAACTCTTCATATTCATCTTGAATAACATCAAACTTGGAATGTTAGATGCTTGAGCCGCCCATGAATAAAGTGTTGAAATGATCCCAAACTTCCTTAGTGGTCATGATGGGATGGGGGTGAGCAAGGTTCTCAGAGGTCAATGACTTCTGAATGTTGAACAAGGCGGATGCATTGAGTTGCATGTGCACTTCTTCTTTTGGAACCAGGTTTCTCGTGTCGTATGGGTTGAACCCGTCTTCAATGACTCTCCACAATTGTGTTGATGAGCTACTAATGTGAGATTTCATGAGAAATATCCAATTAGTAAATTAGATGCATCTAACATGTGTTGGGGGCCAAGATGAGTTATATGAGGCATCGGGATGGTAAGACACCTTACGGAATCGGAGGGGGCCGAGGAATGTGTGCCCATAATGTTTTTCCAATGGGTTTTATTAGGTGTCAAATGACTAGCTCCTTCTTTGGAAGAGTTGGCATCAACTTCATGGGTAAGAGCTTCCGCTACTATCTTTGGGGAGATGGTGGGATTAGTGATACCTTGAACTTTAAATAAATTAGCCAACAAAGTTTGCACTTTGGTAACCATAGATGTTCTAAGTGTTGCCATGACATCATTTAGATCAGCTCTATTTCTGGTAGCACTCACCATGACGGGAGGTGCTTCACCTTCCGTAATATCATCGTCGGCCATACTCTTTAGGAGGTAAATCCCTTAATAAAAAGACGAGGCTCTGATACCAATTAAAAGGATCAGTATGCTTGACTAGAGGGGGTGAATAGGTGACTAATTTTTTTAATATATTTTCCAATTTTAAGGGAGACAACAAAAATATATGTTATCTAGATATGCAACTAGATGGATAACGAATACGGAAAGCTCACAATAAACAACAAGCAAGATAAGATACACAATAGAGGTAGCTTGCAACAAGTAAGTGAAGGAAAGAAGTAGCCACAACTAGAGGAAGTGATGTAGTTCCTAGAGTTCTCTTCTTTGGGGGATGTATGTCCCTTCGGAGAGGGTTGGCGGCCTGATGCTTATCAAGCGCCACAATGGCTCACCTTATTCCTTTTGCCTTCACACATGCTAGGTTCCATGATCCAATAAGTGGTGCCTTTTAAGGCGGCAATCGGACCTTGACAAGCAAGGTTGGGGATATCTCCACAACTCAATTGGAGGCTACCGCCAACACCACGATGACTGAGCTTCGAGGTATCCTCTTCCATCTAGGGTCACCAAACACCCAAGATTAACAAGGTTCACTAAGCAAAACAAAGAGGAGTCAAATTACCTTCGGTGGAGTGGTAGATCTAGGTCTTCTCTCCCAAATCCAAGAAGACCAAGGAATTTGGATGAATAGGGAGAGAAATCTAGGTGAAATAAGCTTTGGGCAATAATGGAGAAGAGAGAGGCAAGATTATGTAGGTCAAAATGGGGAATAGTAGAGAGAGAGAGAGAGAGAGAGGTACTACTGTTGGGCAGCAGGTAGTACCCCTATTTATATGACCCACACGATTCTAACCATTTCCACTTGATGTTCCAGGGAGGTACTACAAGGAAGATAATATCCGGAAAAAAATCATGTGAAAATATCAGCGCAATCGGAGTTACGGATCTCTGGGAATTTAAGAAACATCTTTCGTCTAGAAAAGGAGAACATGAAATAGAAGAGAATAGAGAGAGAGAGAGAGAGATCCAATCTAGGAGGGTCTCATGCCCCTCCGCCGCCATGGAGGCCATGGACCAGACGGTGAACTCTCCTCCCATCTAGAGGGGAGGCCAAGGAAGAAGAAGTAGGAGGGGGCTCTCCCCCTCTCCCCCAGTGGTGCCGGAATGCCGCCGGGGCAATCATCATGTGACGGCGATCTACTCCAACAACTCTGTCATCTTCACCAACAACTCCATCACATGCCCCATCTATCTTCAGCGGTCCACTCTCCCGCAACCCACTGTACCCTCTACTTGAACGTGGTGCTTTATGCTTCATATCATTATCCAATGATGTGTTGTCCTCCTATGATGTTTGAGTAGATTTTTGTTGTCCTTTCGGGTGATTGGTGAATTGCTATGATTGGTTTAATTTGCTTGTGATTATGTTGCTGTCCTTTGGTGCCCGTTGTCTGTGTCAAAATCGGCAGACCTCGGGGTAGGGGGTCCCGAGCTGTGGATCTTGGATCGATGGGTAACAGGAAGAAGGGACTCAGTGGTTTACCCAGGTTTGGGCCCGCTTCATGGAGGTAAAACCCTACGTCCTACTCGTGTTTATATTGATGATGATGTATCGAGTACAGAGTTGATCTACCTCGAGACCGTAGGTTGTGTATGATTCTAATGATCCAACCTATATCTATCAACTAGCCTGGCCTTGGCTTATATAATGTACCGGAGGCCTAGGATAACAAGAGTCCTAGTTGGCTACGTCGATGGAGAGGAGTCCTTATCTTGATCACCAAGTCTCGTGGAATCTTCCTCGTATATGTCATTGGCTGTCCGAAGAAGCCCATTAGTGAACCACCATGCTGGTCCTCGGCCTGACCCACCTGGTCGGTAGATGACGTTGTGAGTTCCCCCTAGTCCAGGACACCGTCAGTAGCCCCCCCTGAACCGTTCTTCAAGTTGGGGACACTCCTCGGTTCTTTCAAACTATTCTTTGTCTCTGGTCGTCAGTCTTGAAAACTGGTTCAACAAATCTTTCCATCTTCAATCTTGAGGATCGCCGAGGTGAATCCAAAGAGTTTACATGTCAGGAATCCGAGGAGCCCCTTTAAGTTCTCGGCTTTGAACAATGTCTTGTTATTTTTTATGCCACACCTCGGGTTTGAAGTTTTTCCCGTGCGGTGGTTTCCTCCTGCGTCCGAGCTCCAACGCCGGATTGTATCCAAGGTGTCTTTCGCAGCCAAGCTCCAAGGTTGGTCTGCTTCCGAGGTAGCCTTTTGTAGCTGACCTCTAACGCTAGTCAACATCCGAGCTGTCATAGATTACCTCGGTCTATGAAAAATTTGAAGGAGTTCATCCGATCTTAATGCCGGAGAAGTGCTCTATGGAGCCAGCCACTTGTAGTTCAGCTTTATGCTGGACTGCTTCCGAGGTTGTGCACCACCTCGGCCTTGGGCTTATTTTTTGTGGAATTTATTTGCGATCAGTGCAATTTATTCTCTACCGAGATGTATAGCAAGTACCCCCTAAGACTCAGGTTGGGTGCAGCCGACCAACCTGAGGATCATAATCTCCTCGGGAACTGTTTCATCTATTGAATGTATTTTGACAACACCAAGGTGCAGCTCGGCAGGAGAGATGCCGAACTGCGGGTAAGAAAATATTTCTTGAGCAAAACCATCATGCCGAACACCTCGATCAAGAGGATGTCACGCCTCCTGAAACAAAAACATAAAATAGGTTAAAAGTGTCATAAGCTCGAAAAACCAAAAAACTTATGCTAAAACTTTACTTTCAAAGTAAATCAAGTTTTTTGGTGCCAATCCAAAAATTAGTATTAAAATTAGTTTGTGCTTCTGTCGTGCTTTAACATGACACATCCGATCTCAAGACTTCAAGCGGATCAGCCTTTGGCTTCAAGCTCCCATCCCGAAGGCAGAGCTTCTCTTTTAGGCTAGTTTAGGGAACCAAACTCGAGTGGCTTTATAGGGAAATTAGGCTATAATACGTCTCCAACGTAGCTATAATTTTTTATTGTTCCATGCTATTATATTATCTGTTTTGGATGTTCTATATGCATTAATATGCTATTTTATATTATTTTTGGGACTAACCTATTAACCTAGGGACCAGTGCTAGTTTCTGTTTTCCCTTGTTTTTGAGCTTCACCGAAAAGGAATACTAAACGGAATAAAACTTCACGATGATTTTTCTTGGACCAAAATACGCCCAGGGGACTTGGAGTGCAAGTCAGAAGAACCACGAGGCGGCGGCAAGGATGGTGGGCATGCCCCCTACCTTGTGGGCCCCTCGGTGACTCGCTGACCCAGATCTTCCACCTATATATTCACATATATTCCATAACCCTCAGAAGCATCCACGAAAACACTTTTTCACCGCCGCAACCTTCTGTTCCCGTGAGATCCCATCTTGGGGCCTTTTCCGGCATCCTGCCGGAGGGGGATTTGATCATGGAGGGCATCTACATCAACTCTATTGCCCTTCCGCTGAAGCGTGAGTAGTTTACCACAGACCTACGGGTCCATAGATAGTAGCTAGATGGCTTCTTCTCTCTCTTTGATTCTGAATACCATGTTCTCCTCGATGTTCTTGGAGATCTATTTGATGTAATCTTCTTTTGCGGTGTGTTTGTCGAGATCCGATGAATTATGGATTTATGATCAGCTTATCTATGAATATTATTTGAATCTTCTCTGAATTCTTATATGCATGATTTGATATCTTTTTATTTTTCTTTGAATTACCGGTTTGGTTTGGCCAACTAGATTGGTTTTTCTTGCAATGGAGAGGTGATTAGCTTTGGGTTCAATCTTGTGTGATTTCACCCAGTGACAAAGTACGGGTAGCGAGACACGTATTGAATTGTTGCCATCGAGGATAAGAAGATGGGGTTTTCATCATATTGCTTGAGTTTATTCCTCTACATCATGTCATCTTACTGCGTTACTCCATTCTTTATGAACATAATACTCTAGATGCATGCTGGATAGCGGTCGATGTGTCGAGTAATAGTAGTAGATGCAGGTGCTACCTCTTGAGCTTGTGTTGGTTTTCCCTTGAAGAGGAAAGGGTGATGCAGCAAAGTAGCGTAAGTATTTCCCTCAGTTTTGAGAACCAAGTTATCAATCCAGTAGGAGACGACGCACAAGTCACCGAATACCTGCACAAACAATCAAGAACTTGCAACCAACGCGATAAAGGGGTTGTCAATCCTTTCACGGTCACTCGCAAAAGTGAAAATTGATAGAGATAATAAAGTAAATATTTTTGGTATTTCTGTTGTATAGATTGGAAAGTAAAGATTGCAAAATAGTAAACGAGATTCAATAATATGGAAAAGAGATGCAATATAATGGAAAAGAGACCCGGGGGCCATAGGTTTCACTAGTGGCTTCTCTCAAGATAGCATGTATTACAGTGGGTGAACAAATTACTGCTGAGCAATTGATAGAAAAGCGCATAATTACGATGACAATTAAGGCAATGATCATGAACATAGGCATCACGTCCGTGTCAAGTAGACCGAAACGATTCTGCATCTACTACTATTACTCCACACATTGACCGCTATCCAGCATGCATCTAGAGTATTAAGTTCATAAGAACGGAGTAACGCATTAAGCAAGATGACATGACGTAGAGGGATAAACTCAAGCAATATGATATAAACCCCATCTATTTGTCCTTGATGGCAACAATACAATACGTGCCTTGCTGCCCCTACTATCACTGGGAAAGGACACCGCAAAATTGAACCCAAAGCTAAGCACTTCTCCCATGGCAAGAAAGATCAATCTAGTAGGCCAAACTAAACCGATAATTCGAAGAGACTTGCAAAGATATCAAATCATGCATATAAGAATTCAGAGAAGAACCAAATAATATTCATAGATAATCTTGATCATAAATCCACAATTCATCGGATCTCGGCAAACACACCGCAAAAGAATATTACATCGAATAGATCTCCAAGAACATCGAGGAGAACGTTGAATTGAGAATCAAAGAGATAGAAGAAGCCATCTAGCTAATAACTATGGACCCGAAGGTCTGTGGTAAACTACTCACGATTCATTAGAGAGGCAATGGTGTTGATGTAGAAGCCCTCCGTGATCTATTCCCCCCTCTGGCAAATCGCGAGAAAAGGCCCCAAGATGGGATCTCACGGGTACAGAACGTTGCAGCGGTGGAAAAGTGGTTTCGTGGCTTCCCCTGATGTTTTAAGGGTATAAGAGTATATATAGGCGAAAGAACTAGGTCGGTGGAGCTACGAGGGGGCCATGAGGGTGGGGGGCGCGCCCTCCTGCCTCGTGGACGCCTCGTTGCGTCTCTTACTTCCACTCCAAGTCTTCTGCTTTACTTTCGATCCAAGAAAGATCATCGTGAAGGTTTCATTCCGTTTGGACTCCGTTTTGTATTCCTTTTGTGCAAAACTCTAAAATAGTAAAAAAACAGAATCTGGCACTGGGCCTCCGATTAATAGGTTAGTCCCAAAAATAATATAACAAAGCATATTAAAGCCCATTAAACATCCAAAACAGATAATATAATAGCATGGAAAAATAAAAAATGATACATACATTGTAGACGTATCAAGCATCCCCAAGCTTAATTCCTGCTCGTCCTTGAGTAGGTAAATGATAAAAACGGAATTTTTTATGTGGAATGCTATCTAACATATTTATCAATGTAATTTTCTTTATTGTGGCATGAATGTTCAGATCCGCGAGATTCAAGATAAAAGTCTAATATTGACATAAAAATAATAATACTTCAACCATACTAACAAAGCAATCATGTCTTCTCAAAATAACATGGCGAAAGAAAGTTATCCCTACAAAATCATATAGTCTGGCTATGCTCTATCTTCATCACACAAAATATTTAAATCATGCACAACCCCGGTTTCAGCCAAGCAATTGTTTCATACTTCAGTATTTTCAAACTTTTTCAATCTTCACGCAATACATGAGCGTGAGCCATGGACATAGCACTACATGTGGAATAGAATGGTGGTTGTGGAGAAGACAAAAAGGAGAAGATAGTCTCACATCAACTAGGCGTATCAACGGGCTATGGAGATGCCCATCAATAGATATCAGTGTGAGTGAGTAGGGATTGCCATGCAACAAATGCACTAGAGCTATAAGTGTATGAAAGATCAAAAGAAAACTAAGTGGGTGTGCATCCGACTTGCTTGCTCACGAAGACCTAGGGCAATTTGAGGAAGCCCATCATTGGAATATACAAGCCAAGTTCTATAATGAAAAAAATTCTCACTAGTATATGAAAGTGACAACATATGAGACTCTCTATCATGAAGATCATGGTGCTACTTTGAAGCACAAGTGTGGAAAAGCATAGTAGCATTGCCCCTTCTCTCTTTTTCTCTCATTTTTTTTATTTGGACCTTTTCTCTTTTTTATGGCCTATTTTTTTAGTCCGGAGTCTCATCCTGACTTGTGGGGGAATCATAGTCTCCATCATCCTTTCCTCCCTGGGACAATGCTCTAATAATGAAGATCATGACACTTTTATTTACTTACAACTCAAGAATTACATCTCGATACTTAGAAAAAAATATGACTCTATGTGAATGCCTCTGGCGGTGTACCGGTATGTGCAATGAGTCAGGAGCGACATGTATGAAAAATTATGAACGGTGGCTTTGCCACAAATATGATGTCAACTACATGATCATGCAACGCACACTACTGCTGGATGCCGCTAACGCGACACTACGATCAGAGACCCTTCGAGAAACTGTGTGCGATGCAATAATCGCAAACGGTGGTGTCAGAGAACCGTCAAAATGCCTAAAACGTTTGCGATGACGGATGCATCAAACACGGTTCAGATTTTTAGTTGCGTGTGCGATGCAGGGCATTCGGTTCAGTTCAATTAACTATTTGTGATGAGAAGGAACAAAAGAAACGGGCAGCCAGATGAAGGCATGTGCGGTGCACATCATACGGTTCACTCGGATGAACTCTTTGTGATAAGGAGGAACAACAGAAAAGGACAGCTAGATAAAGGTCTGTGCGATTGAGGGCATACGCTTCCGAAGGATTAATTGTTCGCGATTAGGCAACATAATAGAAACGGTCAGCCAGATCAAAGGTGTGTGCGATTAATGGCATACACTTCACACGGATAAACTGTTTGCGATTAGCCACAACAAACAGAAACAGTTAGACAGATCAACGTGTGTGTGCTAGACGGGCACACATTCTAATTAAAAGAAGCGTACGCGATGGTAATAACGAGCGCGCACGGTTCTTGGAACAAGACATGTGCTGACATTGCCGATTGCGGTGCACCAAATGCTACATACGCAGCCGAGAAAGCATTCCCACGTTACGCCGTCCGGGAATAGTGCCGCACTTAGAAATTATAGAACCGTCAATAAATTTTGAGCCTGCGTCCCGTCACCTTCCAAATTGCAAACCTGTTCACACCAATCAAAATCTAAACGGTTTCCCACTTAGGAGCGTATTAGTACTCGGTTATCAATCTGTACTATGCCAAGATGACTGCACATTCCTTCCTCGCCTCCTCATCCACAAAAGCAAACAAGTCATTCAGCATCGTTCTCTTGCGTCTGCCATGGCCAGATTGAGTTCTCGGTCGAGAGATTACCACCACGGAGAGGCGAGCATGGAAGCGGAAGCACGAGAGATGTCCCGCTTAGCCATGAAAGCAGCCGACATGTCCCGCCGAGCCGCCGAAGCAGCACGAAGGTCTCGCCGCGCCGCTGAAGCAGCACGGAGGTCCCGCCGCACCGTCGATGCAGCAGACTGGTCCAGTGGCGCCGCGGAAGTAGCAAAGATGTCCTCTCGCGCCGCAAATGCAACAGAAATGTCCTCCCGCGCCGCGACGGCCTGGGAAAATCTCTCGCGGGCAGGCGAGGACTCTTACAGGCGCATGCATGCTAGATGGATCAGATCTCCGGCTGGATGAAGCTGCAGGACGAGTGGAATGCCTCGTCTGAACAACTCCGGGCCGACTGCGACCTGCTGAGCGCGAAGATCGCCGGAAGGGCGGAGCAGGCGGAGGAGACCGCTGCCTTGTTGATGAGGACGGGTGTCATCGTCAAGAAACTTGTGGACGAGAATGCCATGCTCCGCATCGAGCGCGAAAGGCTAGTGGAGGAATCCGCGGTTGCTTTTGAGTAGCGTATTAAGGACATGAAACTGATGAAAGAGATCATCGCCGCTCGCGGCAAGAACTAGTCTCCATGACCTGCAACGCATCAAGAAAGTAGAGATCAGCGAGCCAGATCGTTGTATACGTCTTCCTTCTTCTTTTGCCCTTGTGTATTTTGGGCGTAGCCACATGTGGCTTTTTTATTGATCTTCCTAGATATGTAAGACAATAATTATCCAGCGTCATCGTCCTTATATTCATCATGCTTGCTATAAGTCGCAGCCGATGCTATATAGGTTCGTCGGATCTTACATCAAGATCCATGCAAAACTATCTTTTCAGATTTTCACTTTTCTCTCTTAAATCTCATTCCAGTGAGACATAGCCACGCCGTGAAACAGGGACTCGGGCGCCATTAATGGAGACGTTGGGAGGAAGGTGCGTGGCAGATAGAGGTCAAAGGGATCTCCTCCCGATGAGCACGTGCAGGGGTCTGATCGCACGCCTCCCGTACTCAAATAGCTACCCCGCACGGCACCTCCTAGCCAATAAAAAAGGGACGCGTTGCGGCACGTAATTGGTAAGTAGAACACCCAGGGTTTCAATAATAGTTGTGCTTCCGATTTGTAACGTGACAACACTTGTTCCAAAATGACTTTGTTGATTTTTAATGTGTGCGCCTTCGCAAATCGGACAGAAAAATTACCACAGCATGTTGGTGCCAATGTCATGACACCATGCCAAATTTCATGATTTTCAGGCGTGTTTTGGATTTACAGGAATTAAAAAACAAAGTTTCTCAATCTTTTCAGCCAAGCCACGACGCCCAGATGTTTGAATTTCATTCTCATTTCTTACATGGGACCTAGAAATTCACCCAAGGACACACATATGATTTTTCAACCAACTTTAGTGCACTGGAGCATGTGCTTGTAGTTCAAATTTGAATTATGCACGTTAAATGCCCAAAAATTCAATTAATTTACAAAAACAGCCAAACGAACTCGGAATAATTCCAAAATTTGGCATGATACTTCTATTTGGTCTAATCTACCTGTGTAAACTAATTAAGGCGGGAGAAGTCAGTACGTGTACGTATGTCGTTTCGCACATAGAGGTGACACGTTCCCTCTCGGAACCATGAGCCTTCTTGAGAGAAGTTCCGGTTTGCAAGTAGCTTATACCAAAGCTTGTCCCAATTCGGCCAAAAAAATTATTGCAGCATGTTGGTGCCATGTCATGACACCATGCCATGTTTCATGATTTTCAGGCGTGTTTTGGTTTTACATGAATTAAAAAACCAAATTTCTCAATCTTTCCGGCTGAGCCACGACGGCCAGATGTTTGAATTTCATTCTCATTTCCCAAGGACACACATGTGATTTTTCAACCAACTTTGATGCACTGGAGCATGTGCTTGTAGTTCAAATTTGAATTATGCACACTAGTCATCAACCGTGCATCAACACGGTCTAACATTGTACGTAGTTATACTTAGGAGTTCATGGAAAATATTGTTTGCACTTGCGTTTTTCGGAACCTGAAATATTGACAGAAAAATGAAATGTACTCAAAATTCTTAATATCATGCAATAGGTTTTTTGTTCGAGGGTCATGCAATAGGTTTCAACATATAGCAAACATAAATAATATGTATTCAACCTTTAATAATTATGCTATAAAATGCATAGAAAGTATTTGAAGCAATGTTGTGTTTAGTTACGCTTGGTTTACATTTGATGAACTGTGTTGTGATGTGGTTATTTTATAATTGACCATGAAAAACTAACAAAAAGAGTGGGGCGAACAAACACTGAATAGACAAAAGTGGCTATGGTACATAATCATGTTGGGTTTATTATTAGATAGGATGTTTATTGACATAAGCTTGTCTAGTCAAAATCAAAGGTATAGAGAAATTTAATTGTAGCAATGTGATAAACTATACTTGTACATATACACCGCCGTAAATGGAAGGTGCCAGGCCGTCAAGGTCAACAAACAACAACATATTTTATTATATGTGAAGTTTTACCTATCGGCCTATCAACTAATGTGCAAAATTTTTCTCTAGTTTATAAAAATAGAACTATGATTTAAAAATAAGCAAGTAGTATGAACAATAAAAACTGGAAGTATAGTATATAACCTACAGAGGAGAGAACTATTACATATACACAAAGTTAAAATCTTCACACCGGGAAGATTGTCGTATTGAGATGCATCGAAGGAAACTGATTAAATTTAGTTAACATAGCCTGTTCCGCATAATTTCATTGACGGATTATCTAATTATAAGAAATCCATAATTCAAGTAGATTAACATTAGATTTGAGGAATTGACCTGTAGTACTCCCCCCCCCCCCCCCCCCCTTTCCCAGGTAGATATGACACGAAAACCTCAGCCCTATAAAAAATAGTAAAATAATATACGCATAATTTAGGGATTCGTACAGGTCACTTTTTCTCATGCAATGACAAATGATTGAAACAAACAAAAAAAACTACAACATGGAGACGGTTGAATGTACACGACTGATTGTAATACCAAAAATTGAAACATGTTGACCATGTTGCATATATACATGCACTGTCCAGTGTTACTGCACAATTCTGATGGTTTTTCACTGAAAGGAAAAAAAATACTTAATAATCACAATGGACTCAAGATGTTCCGTGATGAAAAAAGGATTAAGCACAGGATTAACTATTGAGCTACAGACCAAACTTATAATATCTGACACCCAAGACATGAATGTGGGTAGTTTGTTGGCCGAATTTGTTCTTGTAGTTATCGATCCTTTTTTGGTAGTTTTCCAAAAAAAATTATTTTGGAAAACTAACATAAAAAAATCAGATCAAGTACACGGTCATTAAAACATTATTGTCTAATTTTGTTTATATTAGGCGAGTCTCTTCCTCTACCATCTGCAATTTTAAAAATATTTGACATTGCCCTGTGTTTTGCTTGCCACGTTATGTGATCTCATTTTATAATTTTTGTTTTTCTCAAAATAATATAATCAACCTTTGGATAAAAATTATAATAATTTTATTGATATATAACACACCCACCAATGCACATACCCGGCTTCAGCATTTGTTTGCTTTCACTTATTTTTACGATACGAATAAAGAAGCCACAAAAATAACAGAATTATGTTTTTTTTTGCACGGGGTAAAGGGTGTTTTATTGCAAAATTATAGAGTTACAGTCTTGAGGCCACAAATCCTCAATACACGGTGCTACTGAGCCAAACCACACAGCAGTAGTTCGCTACGTGCGGCCATAGTGGGCCAGTCGATCGGCAACTCTATTCTGAGAACGGTGAATCTTCAGAGGAAAAAACTCCCTAGTACCTAACAAGTCCTTGATCTCCAACACAAGGTGGCCATAAGCTGATCTACAAAGTGCATTGTTTGACAGGCTAGATAACGCTTCCGAAGAATCCGACTGCACCACCACCGGAAGGTCCGAGTGTTGTATAGCAAGTGCCATGCCTTGCATTAACGCATGCAGTTCTGCCTCCAGCGAGTCATTGCAGTGGAAGATAAAACGATAGGCTGCAAAAAGGATTGCACCTTCTGAGTTTCTTAGCACCATACCAGCAGCCGCCGTACCGTCATCCTTTTGTAAGGAACCATCGACCGAGAGAGCTACCGTCCCAGCAGCGGGCGCCGGCCATGGAGTTGTGGACGGCCGGACAAGGCTCGCGCTGGGTGCAGCCTCTAGGATAAGCATCTTGCCTTTTAGAATCTCCTCCGTTGAGTACCTCCCAACCAGTTTGATCGACTTGTCCAAGTACTCAACATTAGCGGGAGCTGGCATACTCTCTTTCCCATGCATCAAGTCATTCCGCATCTGCCAAATCCTCCACACCAGCATAATTAGCATATTCCTCACATCTGTAGTGCACTTGCTTAATAAGGACAGTAGCCATTCTTTTCCAGAGTCAAGAAGCATGTCATCTGCCGGTATTGGCCATCGACGCCGCATGTTCACCCATAGGATTCTAGCATGCGTACATGCTACCAGCGCATGGTACGTGCTCTCCTCTTCCATACCACAGAGTGCGCACGTCGATCTCGTCGATAAGTGTCTATATTGTTTGCACTTTTCTGTGGCCAGGGTACCAGTACCAATCCTCCAAGCGGTAATCTTCATTTTTTGTGGGACACCAGATTTCCAGACGAGATTCCACAAGGAGCGATCCCCGCCCGGATTAGTGCTAGATGAGCCATTGGCGTAGACAACATTGTGTTCCTGAGAAGCCAGCCTGTAAGCACTTTTGACCGTGAATAGACCACTTTTTCCCGGGACCCAGGACAGAAAATCACCGAGTTGGCGAGGCGAAGTTCTGATCTGTAGGATATGAGCCACATTCATTGGCCAGAAAAACTCATTCAGCCTGTCTGCTCTCCAAGCACCGTTATCATCTAAGAAGTCCGACACTCGATTTAATCTGCATTTCCTTTTAGGAGTAATTGGCCGGAAGGAGTCAGGTCTCGGGATCCACGGATCCCTCCATGTATGTATCGAGGTGCCATTGCCCACACGCCAAATTACCCCTTTCTTAACCAGCTCAAGCCCGTATAAAAATCCTTTCCACACCTCCGAACCACTGTTTGGGAAAACAGTGTCCAATAACTGGCCATGTGGGTAATACTTGGCCTTTAACAATCTTGAGCACAGACTATCGGGGGAGTCCAGAAGCCTCCATGCCTGTTTAGCTAACAAAGCTTGATTAAAAGATCTCATGTCGCGGAAGCCCATACACCCCATGGATTTAGGAAGCCTCAGCTTGTCCCAGCTCATCCATGCCATCTTCCTTTTCCCCTTCTCAACGCCCCACCAGTATTGGCGAATCATACGTGTGAGCTCGTCACATACCGAAGCTGGGAGTTTGAAAACTCTCATCACATACGTAGGGATGACCTGGGCAACGGCCTTGATGAGAATCTCCTTGTTGCCCGAGGACATATATTGCTCACTCCAATCAACAAGCCTCTTCTGCAATCGATCTTGAGTAGTTTCAAACCTACCCTTATGCATTCTTCCTTCATGAACCGGCAAGCCCAAGTATTTTGGTTCAAAAACCTCCTGAGTAATCTCCAATACAGTCTTCACCTCCTGTATCACATTAGGCTGGCAATGATTCGAGAAGAGGATGGAACACTTCGACGGATTAATAAGTTGCACCGTCGCCGACGCATACGTGTTCAACAAACCTTTTACCAAAGTTGCCTGCTGCTCTGTCGCATGGAAGAACAGGAGAGAGTCGTCCGCAAACAGAAGATGAGAAATCTCTGGCGCACTTCTACTGATTTTGACCCCCTGAAGATCATCCTCCCTCGTAGCCTTATTAATGATAACAGAAAGGGCATCAGCTACAAAAAGGAAGAGAAAGGGGGACAGCGGATCACCTTGACGGAGCACCCTGGAGGGGGTGAACGCCTCCAATAACTTGCCATTAAAATTTACCGAATATTTCACCAAAGATACGCATGCCATTACGCGTGAAATCCAGGTCTGAGAAAAGCCCCATTTAGCCAAAGCCTTCTCCAAGAACTCCCAATCCACCCGATCATAGGCCTTGGATAGATCAAGCTTATAGGCACATAAGGCGGGCGAATTATTTTTTGCTTCCTGGATATGATGGATACACTCGAAAGCAATGATGGAATTATCAGATACACTAGTAGAAAAGGGGGCTTTTGTCCCGGTTGGTAAGGGCCTTTAGTCCCGGTTTTTGAACCGGGACTAAAGGGTCGTTACTAATGCCTCCCCCCTTAGTCCCGGTTCTTACACGAACCGGGACTAAAGGCCGTCCACGTGGACGCAGCCTGGAGCTCCACCTTTAGTCCCGGTACCAACCGGGACTAAAGGAAATTTTATGATTTTTTTTTCTGAAATTTTTTTTTTCGAATTTTTTTAATTTTTTTTTATTTTCAAATTTCTGAATTATTTTAACCTCTAATCTCTAATCACCACCCCTCATCACTGCTCAATTTATCCTCTAATCTCTAATCACCCCTCATCATTCCAAATCATCTAACTTCCCGGACGGTCACCCATCCTCTCACTACTCCAGCCTGAGCACGCTTAACTTCCGGGTTCTATTCTCCCTTGTTTCTAAGTCTGCACTTGTTGTTTTCCTGACAATAGTAAGATGTCAATTCTATTAACCCTCAGTAATTTAGCTTGAGCATGAAGTGACACATTTCACTGTTTGAGTTTGAAACTATTGTTTTAAAAAACAATAATTATTTATTAACACTAATATTTCTGGAATAATTAGTTTGACCATTGTTTGACAACTATTTGACCACAGTTTGACCAGATTTGACCAAAATTAAAAAAACTGAAATAATTATTTAATAACACTAATATTCTAGAATAATTAGTTTGACCACAGTTTGACCACAATTTGAAATTTTTTGAATTTTTTTGCCTCTCCAGATCTTAAAAGCCCCGTAACTTTTTTTCTGTTAGGTTTTTGAGGATTTTGAAAATGTTTAACGAGGTTCCCCCGGTTAAATTCGGATGTAACATTTCGAGTAGATGATTTTTCATATAAAAAACTTTTTCATCCGAGTTCGTATGCAAAAGTTATGCCCATTTTAAGAAATTCCAGAGAGATTTTGCAAATAAAGTCGAAATTCATATTTGTTAATTTTCCCAACAACTAGACCACATATCACATGGGAAACTTATTTTATTTTATTTTTTTGACATTTCCATCATTTTATTTTGTTTTTTCTAAAACTGAAAAGACGGTCGGTGGGGTGGTAGAGTTTGAAAATGGGCCCTTTAGTACCGGTTCGTGCCATGAACCGGTACTAATGCCTCAAAGCCCATTAGTACCGGTTGGTGGCACCAACCGGGACTAAAGGTCTAACATTTAGTCCCGGTTGGTGCCACCAACCGGTACTAATGGGCATCGCACCCTTTAGTCTCGGTTCGTGGCACCAACCGGGACTAAAGGGCCCAGGTGAACCGGGACTAATGCCTTAGCCGCACGAACCGGGACCAATGTTCACATTAGTCCCGGTTCGTGACTGAACCGAGACTAATGTGAATATTGCCCTGTGACGAAAGCCCTGTTTTGTACTAGTGATATGAGCCTTCCTGAAATAAAAGCGCTTCGATTTTCCGAGATGAGATCAGCTAGGAGAGGCCGTAATCTGTTCACCATGCATTTAGCACCACATTACACAGGCTAATCGGTCTGAAGTCTTTTAGTTCCTTAGGATGGGGAATCTTCGGAATTAGAACGATCGCCGTGTCATTAACTCCATCTGGCATAATGCCTGTGATAGAAAAGTCCTGTACCGCAGCCGCAATGTCATTCTTCAACGTCGCCCAATTCCGCTGGTAAAATCTTGCCGGGAGACCATCACATCCCGGGGCCTTTAAAGGGCCGATTTGAAAGAGGGCATCCGAAATTTCCGCATCAGAATAAGGTTTACAAAGATACTCATTCATCTTCTTCGTAACCATGGGGGCTATACACTCAAGCACCTCCCCTGGTGACAGGGTGGGGTCCTTTGTAAAAATTTCCTTGAAATATGAGAGCGCCATCCGCTCCATGTCCGTCGGGACGGTGCACCAAGAACCATCATTTTTCTGTAGCCGCTGAATAAGGTTTCGTCGAGCTCCCCATACTGCCCGGCGATTCAAGTACTTTGTGTTGCGCTCGCCCTCCTTCAACCAGGTTATACGTGACTGTTGGAGCCACAGCATCTCCTCCCTATAGAGTAACTCGTCCAGCTGGTTCATTTTAGATCGAATAAGAGCACGGTCAGCTCCGGCCACCTGAAGTTCAGCCAGCTGGGAACGAAGAGACTCGATATCTTTGAGGACATTGCCAAAATGTGTTTTACTCCACTGTTTTAGATCCTTCATCATCTCCTTCAACGAGTTTGCTACCGAGCCAAGATTGCTGAGTGGACGATGCTTATTCCAACTCCCAGCAATCGTGTCCAGCAGTGTGGGATCCCGTTCCCACATTATTTCATAGCGCATCACCGTCGCCCTACGGCGTTTATCCTGGACCCCTTCCAGTTGAATCAAGAGGGGACTGTGGTCTGAGCACGACGTAGCGAGGTGGAGCACCCTCGCCGCCGGAAACAAGTCACGCCAAGCTTCGCCCGCACACACCCGATCCAAACGAACTTGGACGTTTCGGTCTAGTGCCTGGCCATTATTGTATGTAAAGGGGATGCCGCAGAAACCGAGATCCTTCAGTTCCCACAGCTGAAGACAATCCCTGAACGACGCCATTTGGGATTCAGAGCGCATGGACCGGGATAGATGCTCATGCTGCCACAGGGCTTCATTGTAGTCACCACAAACCAGCCACGGTACCGTAGAAGTAGCCCGAAGCCTACAGAGATGATCCCACATACGATATCTGTTCTCCACTCTGGTTCGCCATAGACAAAGGTACCTCTCCAAGCAAATCCGGTACCCCCCTCTGTAATGCTCACATCAATGTATCTACTGCATGAATCCAAAATTGTTACAGCCAGCGACTCATCCCAAAAGAGAGCTAAGCCACCACTTCTTCCATCACTACTGACACCATGGAAACCCTTGAGGCCTAGCCTCCAACGTAACTTCTCAATCCTCGAGGACTCCTGTCTAGTCTCGCAAAGGAAGACTAGCTTGGGGTTATTGGCTTTTGAGAGGGCCAACACCTCACGAACTGTCCGGCGGTCCCCCCCCCCCCCCCCCCCCCGGCAGTTCCACGATAGGATATTCATTGCGTCCGACGGTCCTCCTCGAGGGAGGCCGCCGATATCTCGTTGGTGTCATTCTCCTTGGCGAGTCTTGCACGTTTGCTGCTGGACGTGCTACTCGTCGGCGAACCAGGAGTGCCCAGATCCGTCCCACTACCATCGGTGATAGCAAGGACCGGTTTCAGAGCACCGGAAGACCTGATTGCCTCAACTGTGTCATCCTCCATGTTCAGCCTCTTCCTAGCATCCCGATCCACCTCCGTCCTAGCCACGTGGTCCTTCAAAGGGCTTGTAGCTGTATCCCTAGTCTCTGGGTCTTGGTCTTTCTTTGAAGGTTTTGGGGTGCCTACCGGGCTACTAGGCCTCCCCTGTTGCCGTGGATTAGACGCATTGCCATTGTTTAGATCAGTCCCAGATCGGTTCGGTCCATCGGCATACAGCCAATCCCCGTACTTGAGCTTTTTAACGTCATGAATTCCCCAGACCGCACTCTTCATGATCATGGCCGATCAGACCGCAAGCTTTGCAAAAACGAGCCAACTTCTCGTAGCGCACCAAGTACACCTGCCTCTCCTTAGCTCGGACTATGCTCACAAACTTCGTAAGGTGCTTTTGGATATCATGATTAATCCTCACCCTTACGTAATCTCCATGGGTATTCCCATTCAAACGCATCTCCAGAATTTCCCCTGCCCCCTTCAACAATTTCTCTACAATGTTCTCTTTGCAAAAGGGGTCAGGCAACTTGTGTATCTGTAGCCAGATTGGCATGTGATCAACCACGACATCTTCAGCCCTGCTGAATCCATCGTACGGGCATAGCAGCACCGCCATGTTACGGAAGATCCATGGCCCTTGCGACATGATGCGTTCCCAATCTCCCAAGCAGGATGCTTGAACCACAAATCTATTGGGGCCAACGGGCCGGAATCTCACCAGATGCGCAGGGTTCCAAGCAGCCCTCATGTCCTTGTAGAAGGCGGAGGGAGAGAAGCTCTTCTCGGTACGCACCCTTGCGAGCGCTAGCCACCGAACACTTTCCTTGATCACCGGATCGTCCTCGTCGATTTCCATAAATCTGGACGTCGAACTCGAGCTTTCAGGCTCGGCTCGGGGTCGCCCAGGCTCGGCCCGAGAAACAAAAAGGCCGAGCCGAGCTGCGTTATTGGGCTTGTTTCGGCCTCGGGCCGAGCCCAGCTCGGCTCGAGCCAGCCCGTGAGCTCGTCCAACTCTACAGCCCAAAGTGGCCCAACACCAGTCACTTGACCTAGCGCTCTACCTCACCCCGAGCAGCACTCATCCTCTTTCCCCCCAGCGCTAGGTTAGCCAGCCTCCGCCGGCCGCCGCCATCGCAGTTCCTTCTGTCGCCGATGACACACACGCCGCTTGTCCAGATCGCCCAAGGAGCCATGGAGAAGAAGAAAGAGAGGTCATTGACCTCCATTCTTGGGAAGGAGCCAGCGATTGGAAAAAAGAAGAAGGGCAGAAGCAAGACCTCCAGCTCCATGGACGCCGGCATCGAGCCGTCCGTTCGCTCCAAGGCCAATCCAAGCATCGTCCTTGTTGACCCGCTTGTGAGGGCAAAGCAGCAGGCGCGAGCACTGCCACCCCCGCCTCCGCCTCGGCGTCTACCTTGCTGTCCAAACCTGTGTGTATTTTTCTGTCAATAGTTTCAGACATTCAGTGTTAATGCTGTCCAAACTTGGGTGTATATGCTGTCAAAGTTTCAGGCTTTCAGTGTTGATGCTGACCAAAGTTAGCACTTGGGTGTATTTGCTTGAGTATTTGCTGTCAAAGTTAGCACTTAGTACATATAAATACTACTATATTAGAAAGAAAGGGAGTAGTCTGCACGCTGATGTGCAGTGCACACGAGCTGCCGAGTTGGACCGAGCCAGCACACAGCTCGGGTCGAGCCTGCTACTTAGGCTCGCCTGAGCAGTTAGCTCGGGCTGGCTCGGCTCGTGCTGGGCGAGCTAATGGCTGGCTCGGCCCGAGCTCGGCTCGGCTCGGCTCGCGTCCAGGTATGGATTTCCACATCATTGAACTCTTCCTCATTGAGATCTAGGTGGTCAAAAAAATCTTCCAGATTAGGGTTAGCGGCTGCTGAGCCGCCGCCGCTCGTGGATGAGATGGCGTCCTCAGGAGAAGCCATCGTAGCGCAGTCACCGGGGCACCGCTCGACGAAGCCCGGCCAAGACGTAATATGTAATGATGAACACTACTACTCATCATTCATGTTCGTACACATGTGGCAGCATATCTGCAAGTAATTCTTTTGCTTGATATTGTAGATATATATCTTTCCTATACATACAATTAATAACCATACACATATAACAATGGAGGAAACATAAAGGAATCCAATATGAGAAAATAAAGACCATACTTTGAATTTGCAAGGCCGCTTGCAGTGCACCGCGAGCACATCCTAGGCCGTGGCTGACGGCTCGTCCGTCCGGGCGGCCTGGCCGGAGCCGGCGTGCTGCCCAGCATCCCGTCATCCCACATGCAATGCTTCGCACGGGTGCGTTTTGCTGCAGAATAAAAGCCATTGATGATGCCAGTTGGTTGTAGTACGTACGTGTGTTTCGGGCTGATTGAAAGCTAGGTAGTGTTGGCATAAGCCATGCCATGTGCGGTGGCGACCGGCGTCGGGTGCGCCAGGTGCGTGTCCGTCGTGCGCACTGGCCGTACGTGTGGATCGCGCGGGCTGCAGCGGATGCGTGTGTGCATGGAGATTAGCTAGTATAGTTAGTTGGTGCATGCACGTACGGATTAGTTGTGAGCTGTGTGCTAGCCTTGCATGCATGTAGGGATCCGTTGAGTGGATAAGTGCTACACGGGCATGCATGTAGTAGTTGGGTTAGTGGTTAGATTAGTGCTTGCGTGCGTGGTGATCGTGTGTGTGCGCACCAGGTATAAGTACCTTCCATGTGTACTGGTTGAGTGCGCCGGTTTGTTGCCGCACCACGGTGCCGGTATGTGGCGAGCCGAGGTGGAGGGGTCTAAGGAAGATGTAGTCTCCGTCTGGACCGTGGTATGCGCCCGGTCGATGTGAGAGTTCTTCCTGGGTTGTGTTGCATGTGTACCTCCATGTATATGTGTCCGAGGAAGTTGAGATGAATAGATGCTAACATACAGGCCATTTGTCGGCCGGGGCTTTCGTCGCCGGAAGTGTGTTTTGTTCAACGTCTCAACCTCCGTCCGGCGTTCGCCGCCGGAGGGCTTCTCAGCATTCGTCGTCGGTGGGTTTGTCCCAACAGCTAGCTGGTTGTAGCACGTACATGTGTTTCTGGCCGATCCAAAGCTAGCTAGCTTTGCACCGGATCAATCCAGCAGCCTGACCCAAATCTAGATCGTGCACTTGTGTCTCTAATTGGAATCAAGCCAAGTCGCGTCTATGCGCCAATGAATCAAGCCAATTCATGTTCCTGCATCCGCGCTATGTGGACGCTGCCGTAGATTCTGTCCTGATTGGAGGTCGTCCAATCGTCCAATCCGACGCCGCATCATGAAACTCGCTCGCTCACGTTGGGAGAGGACAGTGTGCAGTCCCACGTGAAAGGCCATCTAGTCCAGCCTGCACGTCGACCCCGTGGAACTTCGAAGTTGACGATGGCAAGGAGAAGAACGGCGCTAGGATTTTTCGAGGACGCTTCTATGCCTTGATGGAACCAATCTTCAAGAGAGATATTTTCTTCTTGCCGCATGCATCCGCCGTCGTTGCGGCGCCGGCACGCGATACACGCCGATGTCTCCGGATACACTTTGTCGCCTCCGCCGTGGAGGAGCATCACGGATACAATATCGGCTGCCAGTATCTGCGGATCAATCTCCAAATTCGTGCGCTATATACATGCGAACATGCAATTCTTAGATCTTTCCTTAGTTAGCCCTCATGCAGCATCCTCCTACGCTGGCTACCATGCAACATCAATGGAAAGTCAACTATTAGGGCATCTCCTGGCATGCAGGATGGGGGAGATAGGAGGAGAGAGCCGGCGTGCAAGCTATATTTTTTGGTAGAACGCGAAGGAGTTTGCTAAGGAATAGACTCTTGCGTGGAATAATCGGCAAGGACTCTTTGATATACTTCATCCGACGGTTGAAAATAAATAATGGGAAGATCTAACGGATAATTTTGCTTAATTATCATTAATGTGGGAGCTCGTTTGGTGCCTCCAATTAGTAAATATAAGATTAAATGCCTAGAAATTTAAATAATGTATAAAAAAGGCCAAACGAACCCGGAATTATTGTATATAAAAATGAAATACATGCTTGGAAAATATGACGCCTGGCGTGGTGCCATGGTTTGGCCTCACCGTGCGGTGGTAAAAATTTGAGAATGTTTTCCTTATGTCATCATGCACGCCTTTCATAAATCGAACCATCATCGACGAAGTTCCATGGCTTCAAGGCGGAAATCACCAAGATTGAAGGGGGATCGAAATTTTCTTTGTCCTTTGTCCATGAGTTTTTTCTATGATAAACATACATCCTGCAAATCACCACGTTCAAATTTGACACTTTCCCGTGTTCATTTACCATATTTAGGGGATTATCTGCATTCTCTAGGCATTAAGGCACATAATTCAAATTCGAACAATCGGTGCATGAAAAGGTGCACAAGAACGGTCTCAAAAACCATCGTCTTGCCATTTAGTAAATTCTTATGCCTTTTACAAGGAATGGACAGATATTTCGAGGAAATGTGTGGCAATAGTCAACCATAAACACGTAGTTTACTGGGTAACAACTACACAAAATATGAAATAAATGCTTGAAAAACATGACGCCAGGTGTGGTGCCATGGTATGGCCTCACCATGCCCTCGTAAAAATTTGAGAATGTTATCCTTATGTCGTCATGCACGCCTTTCATAAACCGAACCATCACCGAGAAAGTTCCATGGTTTCGAGGGGGAAATCACCAAGATTGAAGGGGGATCCAAATTTCCTTTGTCCTTTGTCCATGAGTTTTTTTCTACGATGAACATACACCCTGCAAATCACCACGTTCAAATTTGACACTTTTCCGTGTTCATTTACCATATTTAGGGAACTATTTGCATTCTCTAGGCATTAATGCACATAATTCAAATTCGAACAATCGGTGCATGACAAGGTGCACAAGAACGATGAGCAAAACCATCCTCGTGCCATTTAGTAAATTCTCATGCTTTTTAGAAGGAATTGACAGATATTTTGAGAAAATGTGTGGCAATATATAGTCAACCATAAACGCGTCGTTTACTGGGTATACAAAAAATGAAATAAATGCTTGAAAAACATGAAGCCTGGCTTGGTGCCATGGTATGGCTCACCATGCCCTGGTAAAAAATTGAGAATGTTATCCTTATGTCGTTATGCACGCCTTACATAAATCGAACCATCACCGAGGAAGTTTCACGGTTTCGAAAGGGAAATCATCAAGATTGAAGATGGATCCAAATTTCCTTTGTCCTTTGTCCATGAGTTTTTTTTCTAAGTTGTACATACACCCTGCAAATCACAACGTTCAAATATGTTACTTTTCCGGGTTCATTTACCTTATTTAGGGGATTATGTGCATTTTTAGGCATTAATGCACATAATTCAAGTTCAAACAATCGGTGCATGAAAGGGTGCACAAGAACGGTTTGGAAAATGATGCTCGTGCCATTTAGTAAATTCTGATGCCTTTTACAAGGAATGGACAGATATTTCCATGAAATATGTGGCAATAGTCAACCACAAACGTTTGTTTATTGGGTTTTCAACTATAGAAAAAATGAAATTAATGATTGAAAAACATGACGCCTGGCATGGTGCCATGGTATGCCCTCAACATGCCCTCGTGAAAATTTGAGAAAGTTTGGCTTATGTCGTCATGTGCACGCCCTTCATAAATCGAACCATCGCCGGGGAAGTTCCATGCTTTCGAGAGGGAAATCACCAAGATTGAAGGGGAATCCAAATTTTCTTTGTTCTTTGCCCTAGAGTTTTTTTTTCTACGAAGAACATACACCCCGCAAATCACCGTGTTCAAATTTGGCATTTTTTCGGGCTCATTTACCATATTTAAGGGCTTATGTGCATTTTCTAGGCATTTGGCGCATATAAATCCAATCCAGCTATAGCTACACGGATGTGATGTGAGGGACATGGATTGCCGTTCGATCGTGGCGCATCCTACGGTGCACCTGCGCGATCCGCGTGGCTGGGGCTCCGGCCAATCATAACGCTGAACACACAATAGCCTCAGCGCACACTGTTTCCGGAAGCGACCGAGATGAACCGTGTGCGATAAGGAACGAGCTAAATTGTAAGGGAAACCAAATTTCCTTTGTCATTTGTCGTTGAGCTCTTAAAAACCAACGCACTGTATGGCTGCCCGGCCCCTCCGTCCCAGAGCTCTCTCCAAGCGTCGTTCATGGCACTGCGGCGCACAATAACCGGTAAGGAAGCAATGGCATCCCGCCGCGCCGCGTTCCTCGCCGTCCGTGACCGCACACATGGTAAGGAAGCGACGGCCACTACTAGGAAAAGGGCTATAGATGGAATGGCCACTAATGGCGCACCAGACATGTGGTGCACCACTACTATATAGCAGTGGCGCACCATGTGCTGGTGCGCCATTAGTGTGAAAGACACTAATGGCGCACCAGACAGACGGTGCGCCATTAGTAACAATTTTTTTTATTTTTCCAAACATACTAATGGCGCACCAGGGCACAGTGCGCCATTACTAGTTCTAACTAGTAATGGCGCACCAGCAACATAGTGCGCCACTACTATATTTTTTTAATTTTTTTATTTTTTGCAAAACAACTAATGGCGCATCAGGGAACAGTGCGCCATTACTAGTTTAAACTAGTAATGGCGCACTGTTCCCTGGGCGCCATTAGTGTTTTTTTGCAAAACTACTAATGGCGCACCACCAGCAGGTGCGCCATTAGTAACCAGGGTTACTAATGGCGCATTAGGTGGTGGTGCGCCATTAGTAACCTGGGACGAGCTAGATATTTTGGACAGCCACACCTACCCACTCACTTTCCCCACTTCATTCTCTCCACCTCCTCCTCCAAGCTTGTCTCGGCTGCCTCCTCCTCCTCACCTCATTTGCACCATAAATTCATCCAAATTAAGTGGTTAAATTACCTTTTTTTAATAGATAAGTAAGGGGGAAGCTATCTTTATGTTGTTCTTCCTCTCGAACAACGTGCACATGCACTTTTTATGGCCTAGCTAGATCTATGTATGTTTGTGGTGTTGCATATGTTTGTGGTGTTGCATATATGTTTGTGTTTGCAGGTACCGGTATTTGAAATGCGATAGTTGCCAATATTTTGCCGGAATGTTGATTCATTTCCGTTTCGGTGAGAATTTTGGCACTATGCATTCTTTTTGGTCCTATTTTTAGGGAAAGTCATGCCAAATTTTTTCTCGGTTCTAAAATATCGTTTTGCTCTACCCCGCAGGCGACCATGGTCCGCACGATGACCGAAGGCATCGTGAATAGGTTTTTGAGCTTCGCGAAGGCCGAGATGCTTGAAAAGAACGAGACAGAGATAAGATGTCTGTGTCGAAGATGCAAGCTGAAGAGCCTTATTGCGGACACGGATTCCGGGCAGGTGCGGGACCACCTGCTCTTGCGTGGTTTCATGGATGGCTATCGGTGGGAAGGTGATGAAGATGACCATGAAGTCGTCCATGGGGGTCGGGCAAGAAATTAGGATGGGCAGCAAGACAACCACCGCGGCTCGGGCGGGCGAGAAGACGAAGAATCTCCAGGACATGATCACGACGGTGATGCTGTACACAGTCATCATGTAGAAGATGCCGGACATGATGATGAGGAAGATGCGGGAGCAGACGAAGGGCATGATCATGAAGATGAAGATGCCGGCGGAGCAGGCGACGATGGACCATCGATGGGCTGGGTGCAGGACCCTCATATTCAAGAGCTGCTTCTCAAGCAGACGGATAACGCAAGAGCTGCCGCCCGAGAGAAAGCCAAGCTGGATCAACTGGAGATAGACGCGGTTACTCCATTGTATGAAGGATGCAGGCCCGAGGATACCCGCCTGAAAGTAACGCTCATGGCTCTGGAGATGAAGGTAAAACACAAAATGACCGACGCATGCTTCGACGAGAACATGTCATTCTGGCACGAACGTCTTCCCAAGGGGAACAAGTGCCCGACCAGTTTCGAGGAGGCGAAGAAAATCGTGTGTCCTCTGGATTTACCGCACGTGAAATACCATATGTGCATGAACAATTGCATCATTTATCAGGACGAGCACGCGGAGTCTACCATATGTCCGGTGTGCGGCGTCACTCGATACAAGAAGAGGAAGAAAGCTCCTCGAAAAGTGGTGTGGTACTTTCCGATCACTCCTCGTCTGCAGCGGTATTTTGCGGACCCTAAGGCAGCAAAGCTCCTACGTTGGCACGCGGATAGGGAGGAGAAGAAGCGAGAAGATGACGCAAATGATCCGGAGATAAATAAAAAAGACAAGATGCTGAGTCACCCTAAGGATGGGAGCCAGTGGCAAGCGTTGAACTTCGAACACCTAGAATTTGGGAAGGATCCAAGGAACATCGTGCTGGGCGTGAGCACCGATGGAGTCAATCCGTTTGGCAGCCAGAGAAGCACACATAGCACCTGGCCTGTGTTTGTGTGGATGTACAACCTTCCCCCCTGGTTGTGCATGAAGAGGAAGTACATTCACATGAGTATGCTAATTGATGGGCCGAAACAACCAGGGAACGACATCAATCTGTATCTGGGGCTGCTGAAAGAGGAGCCAGACATGCTGTGGAAAACGCCAGCCAATACGTGGGACGCCGCAGAGAAAGAATATTTCCCTATGAGAGCCGCACTGCTCACGATGGTGCACGACTATCTCGGTTACGGATATCTCGCGGGGCAGGTGGTCCACGGATTTTCTGGGTGCGTCAGGTGCATGGATGACACAACGTATCGCCAGCTAGATACAGATCCCGGGTCTTCGAAAACCGTGTTCATGGGACATCGAAGGTGGCTTCGCGACGATGACCCATGGAGGAAACGCAAGGATCTGTTCGATGGTGAAACCGAACCCCGAAGACGCCCGCGTACGAGGAGCGGCGAGGAAATAGACGAGCTGTTGAAAAATTGGAAAGATTGCCCACTGCCGAGAAAGAAGCAAAAGGCGCCAGAGCCGGGAAAGAAGCGAAAGGCGCCAGAGCCGCTGCTGAAGGCCAAGAGCGTCATAAAAGAAGACCGGTATTGTTGTCGTGAGGAGAGGCAAAAGGAAGATCAACGGAATGGATGGAGTCGCCAATGAGCAAGACTTCGACAAGTACGGCGACCCGAAGATGGAACATGACAACGACGATGAAGTATCAGCATACACCACAAGAAGAAGCAGGACCACCCTACCTAAAGGACGTCCGTTCAAGAGAAGAACTCCATTTATGAAAAATAAGGGCAAGAAGATTGTGAACAGATAGCTAGCTAAGATCGATTGTATTTAAATTGTAGCCTTCATTTCTCGTTTGTATTTCATGGGCACTTTTTGAACTCATGAATATTTTTAAATTTCATGGACACTCGATCTCGATCCCCCTCCATCTCGATCGCTATCCCACCTCGCCAGATCCGGTCCCCCTCGCCGACGAGCACCCCCCGCTCCACCGGCCGCCGTCGCCGACCCCCCGCACCCTCCCCCGCTCCACCGCCGCCGACGACCCCCCGCACCCTCCCCCGCACCCTCCCCGACCCACTCCACCGTCACAAATGAATGCAACTAAAATAGCAAAAAAAGAAATTTGATTATATTTTCAAATAATAAATTTGATGATTTTTTTCGTATTCATAAATATTATTACTGTTTTTATAAAAAATTATTACTGTTTCATATTCATATTCATTTTCTAAAAAATTATTAGATGCAACACAAAATAATAAAAAAAAAAGATTTCAAATGGCGCACCTCTCGCTGGTGCGCCATTGCTATATAAAAAAAAGTTTACTAATGGCGCACCGATCGTGGGTGCGCCATTGCTATATAAAAAAACATTCTAATGGCGCACCGCTTCGTGGTGCGCCATTAGTAAGTTTCCCTCCTATAGCTAATTCCCCCCTCTCCCTCGCCAGTTCCCCTTCGTCCCTCTCCCTCACAAGATCCACCCGCACGCTGCCCTGACCCACGACGCCGCCGCCCCGACCGCCGCCGGACTCCACCCCCGCCGCCACCGCGCCCCCACCACTGCAGCTCCCCCGCGCCGCCGCCCCCGCGCCCCCCACCACTGCAGCTCCCCCGCGCCGCCGCCCCCGCGCCCCCCACCACTGCAGCTCCCCCGCGCCGCCGCCCCCGCGCCCCGAGCCGGAGGAGGAGGACTAGGAGGAGGACGAGGAGGAGGTCTTCCTCTTCGACTACGAGGACCCGGACGAGCTTGGACGCCCTCGAGCCATCCCTTCGACGCCCGCCGCTTTCCTCCGCCTCGGCCACCATCGCCACCGCTCGACGCCGAATTCGCGCCGCCTCGACTAGCTCCGGCTACCCCGAGTCGCCCTCGACCTCCCCAGTGAGCACCCGAGCCGCTTCCCCCTCTTCCCCCTCTTGATTTCCTTCTGATGTGTTCTAGTTCATGCACCGTGCGAGTTGGTGTCGGCCATTACTTAATTTCCTAAGCAGTTCCATTACTTAATTGGTTCCCCCGAAGAAGATTTTTTGTTTGTATAGAGGAGGGTGAGTGAGGAGGGCAGGAGAAATAGATGGATCAATCACAAAGTCAGTGGTTGTTGCATTGCAGTTGCTTGCAAATTAGGAGGTACTATGTGAGAAGGAGAGCTAAACCAGCAGAGGAGCAGCGGAGGCAGAGGCAGCTAGGCAGTCAATTAGGAAAGTTGGTGTGTGCTCTGAAGCAAGAGTGAAGTCAAGGAGATTTGTTGGTTTGCTAAGTTAGAGAAAAACTTTGTGTCCAAGTAGTAGCCATTAGGAGGTTGAAGTAGGTGGATCACCAATCATAGTCAGCAGTTTATATTGGAGCTTGGTGTACTGAACTCTGAATATTCTTTTTGCAGTTCATCTATGTTTAGGGATTTATAAGTGGTGTCTTTCTTGTGTTTTATACTAGTAGTATCACCTTTTGTTTACTAGTAGCCATTAATTAAGATTCACTTTTTAGTCATCATGCCTTGTTGCCTCTGTGCAAGTTGTGATCATCCAAGTAGAGGAATTATAATCCTTGAGCTCTTCTTCCGCTGTTTCTCCTGTCAATCTAACTGCCTCTATTCAGAGAAGAGAAGAGAATACAAATGAATTGGCTTGTTTATGTCAAATACAAATGAATTGCTATTTGTGGAGTTTAGGCTCCTTTGAATCAAGGCAGCACTGTCAAATGAGCTCCTCTTCTTTCTACTCCTTACCTAGACATAAACTTGGCAAGTTTTAGCAACAAGAATACAAATGATAGTCACTGCAGCTGCACATGATCTCTGCTAGTTATAGAAATTCATTGCTTGTCCTATGTTTTCTGTCGTGGTATTGTTCAGGAAGCTTGCTTGAGTTTATGTCCTTTAATTTGTAAATCTGCAGTTCTAGCCACTGTTTGTAGTTCTAGCTACTGCTTGCTGTTACTTCCTCAAGGAGTTCTACACAAAATTAGCTCAACAAGTTGCATCTGGCTTTTACAAAGTTGTTTTGGCTTAAGAGGATAAGTTGTTGTATATACTGTCATAAAGTTCAGCAAGAACAGGGCATCAACAGTGCTACTCTAGTATCTAGTTGGGGAGGGACAAATGGACAGGGCATCACTGTAGCTGTACTGCACAACAAACTATTAGTCTTAGGATTAACACTCCTCATATGAGATGAGAGGATTTTTTTTAAATGGCTTCTTGCAGTTTTGAAAATTCAGTTTATTCGGTTACTGAAAATTCAGTTAATTTAGTTAGGCACAAAAATCCACTAGGGCGGAGGCGGAATCTAGATACGCGTGCTATCTAGCGGGAGAGAGGAGGGAGCGTTGGAGGAACCGGATGAAGACCAGTTTCATCGCTATGACGCTCATCGTGATGACCGCAGCTCTCTTCTATGTGATGGTAGTTTAGATGATCGGTATCGACTTGTAATGTGAAGAAAAACTCGCTACTCGTGGTCTCGAGACTTGTAATGTTCTATCTTTGTTCGGTCTTTTGAATTCGGAGACTAATATGATGAATTGTATTCGGAGACTAATCTTCTATTGTATTCGATGAATCTGCTGTTGCTGTGTGGTGCTGCTTATATTCTGTCCAATAATATATTTTGTAATCTGTGCAAAAATCAGAAAAGAAAAAAAAATCCCTAATATACATACTAATGGCGCATCACCCCAACGTGCGAGATTAGTATGCCAAAGGATACTAATGGCGCATCACCCCGTAGTGCGCCATTAGTATGCCAAAGGATACTAATGGCACATCATCCCGTAGTGTGCCATTAGTGTGCCAAAGGATACTAATGGCGCATCACCCCGCAGTGCGCCATTAGTAAGGCAAAGCACATGGGTAAATATGGCCCCCTGGGAGGCATACTAATGGCGCACTGTGGCCTATACTAATGGCACACTGCCTGGTGCGCCATTAGTATACCAGATACTAATGGGGCACCAGTGGTGCGCCATTAGTAAAAAATACTAGTGGCGTGGTACTAGTGGTGCACCAGTAGGGCGCCATTAGTAGGCAAAACTGGTGCACCACTAGTAGGCCTTTTCCTAGTAGTGGGCATCTCGCCGCGCCGAGTTCATCACCGCCGGCGGCCACATAGTTATGTGGGTGGACTTTGAGGCTGCCATGGCCGAATGCGCGGTGGATCTAGAGGTGGCCAAATCCGCATAGGAGGATCGGAAAAGGCAGAAAGCAGTCAAGAAAAGAGAGTCCCGCCACCGCAAGAAAGAAGAGGCCGCACGCCGTGATGACGAGAGCTTGGCGGAGAATGAAGCACGGTTGGCTGCCGCCTATAAGGCCGGGAAGGAGAACGCCGGCGTCTGGCCAGCATGCCCCGATAGCAGAATGTGAGAAGTAGTTTAATTTTGTAGTATTAGAGCAAATTACCAGTAGTACCTTAAGTTTGTAGTATTAACGTACAATGAGCATCCTTTCAGGGCTTTGAGCGTTGATTAGAATGTGGGACCGTCTGCGCTTTTTTGCGTTAATCATTAGAAGATCACAAAACACATGGTTTCTATGCCGTACCCATGTGCTTTTTTTGCTTGACCGAAAAAATCGACTATACGTGTACATTTTTTGGAGACGGGAACTGCCAATTTTCTGTTTTCTCACTCACGAGTATTTTACGCGCTTTGTCTGTGTTGTGTGTCCCCCCCCAAGTTTCAAGTTTCGCAGCGAAATTTTCATTAGGCGCGCGATTTCAGAATTTAATCCTCCAACCACATCCCCACCCATCAAATTTCCCTAGTATCTCCACCACCTCCCCCCCACGCCCCCGCGCCTCCCCCTAACGGCAACTCAAACCGCTACTGCCGCAACCACAGCTTCAACCACATCTACGTTCTCCTCGGATCCAGTCATGTAACCCACCGATCTTTATCATGGCCCCGGCCTGATTGCTTAAATGGCACCTGCGAAACATCCTCATGCCTCCAAATCCCCACCGTCCCTACCTCCAGAGCATCGCCGCGCAAGCCCAACCACATATCACATGGAGGTCGAGGAGCTGATGGCGGTCCATGGCGCAATGGCCGCTGTGCGTGTTGACCCGGAGGAACACCTCGCCTCCACCGCCGCCGACATGGTGCAGGCTCTGGCCCAGAAGAAGTGCCTGGTGACTACCCCCCAGGACTTAACATGTATGATCTGACCAGCTAAATCTTACCAATACCACTTGCAATGGCTATGTTTTGTACGGTTGATGTATTAAGCATGTTCGTGCCTTGTTTATTTCAGTACTGCAGACGGTGTGATGTTCAAGTATTAACTGTTCAGTTCAATTTCACCAGTACCAGCAACAAACTTTCCTACCATGCTACTCTCCACAATGAAGATATACTAGAGATGCTGCCCATTTGCTATTTCTGGTGGATGCTAACCCTAGTGTACTTAACATGCCTATCCATGTACTTACACAGGGCCATAACGGGCGATGCTGTTGTTTGCCGTTGAGGTTAGCTGCATCCCATGTCTTACAGTATTTTACATCATTTGTGCAATTGCAATTTGGCTTCTAACATTTACTTGCTTCTTGTAGGTACACATGTCGGGGGCACTGATGCACGCTTCGACCCGAAGGAAGAGCTTGCCTCCACCGCCGCTAACTTTGGGCGGGCTCTGGCCAAGATGATGTGCCCCAGCAACTACCTCTCAGGACTACCAAGGATGAATTCACCAGTTCAATCTTAACAATACCAGTTGCAATTAATGGCTATGTTTTGTATGATCGATGTCTTAAGCATCTTGTAGTAAACATGCCTAACACGTTTTAGCTAGTTCCCCTACCTTTTTATAGACAACTGGGCCATTATCTGCTCTGGCAGCACCTGCCTTGTGATGTTTAACTCTGCCAATTGCATTTTTATAAATACCGGTTTCAATGGCCATTAAGCCTGTTGCAATTAACAGTTGTATCCATTTTTAAACAGTTGTATTTCAATGGCTACAAACTTACAAAACATGAATTAGGATGCTGTTAAGCCTGTTGCAACAGTTGTATCCATTTTTTAATCCGTTCCTTTGCTATCATGCTACTCTTTCACAATGAAGATATCACTACAGATGCTGCCGTTTTGTTACCATTTGCTATTTTTTGTGGATGTTAACCCTATTGTAGTTAACATTGGCTTTCCATGTACTTACACAGGGCTACAATGGGGGATCATGTTGTTTGCCGTCGAGGTTAGCTGCATCCGATGTCTTATACACCATCTATTCCTAAATTTAAGTATTTTTAGAGATTCCAATATAGATTACATAAGGAGCAAAATGAGTAAATCTAGATTCTAATCTAAACCATATCTATAATTCTATATACATCCGTATGTAGTTCATATTGAAATCTCTAAAAATACTTGTACTTAGGAATGTAGGTAGTTGTATTTTATATCATTTGTGCAATCTCATTTAGCTTGTAACATTTACTGGTTGCTTGTAGGTACGTATATGAGTGGTACTGATGCACGCTTCGATCCCTTTTGCGTATGGAGCAATGAGATATTCATGAACACGCGTCAAGTGAGGAAACTAAGAAAGATTGTTAGGCGAAAGAAACGGGTGATGGGAATTAAGCTCTTTATTTACACTTTGTCCAAGACATCAGTGAACTTTAGGATGGTAAGTAATCTGTTGCCTTTTCCCACTGCCCACAACAAGTTACCCTATTAGACCTCATGATCTGATATTTTTCTCTTTTTAGTGGTTTCCGAAGCTATTTACTGATGATTACCTTGCAAACTACATGACCGGAGTGGAGGCAACTAAGGTTAATGTATATAATTCATGCTACCATGATAATGCTCTAGAAGTCTTCCTGAAGGCGGTGAAGGATGAGCGGGCGATCGTCACAAGGGGTTGGACAAAAGTTGTTCGTGCCTATGGCATGCAGAAAGGCACATTATGGGCATTCCGCTTCTTCAACAACATCGGCAGTCAAAATGGTTTACACTTCACCTTTACCGCCTGCAAATATTGTGGTTCATCATAGTTAAGTGTTGTCTAATCCTGTAATTACTGAACATATTGTACTGAAAATTTTATTTATGGATTCGTTGTTGGACCATTGTGCTGAGAATTTGAATTGCACGTTTCATATTTAAAAAATTCCAATTCGAATAATAAATTACAAGCAAAAAATGTATTCTACATGAGCGAATAAAATAATATGCATACGGTTAGAAAGAAAACAACGTGTGCGATGAAAAAAGAAAACAGACGGTTCTTTGACGTGAAACGTTTGCGATGCCCTTCGAACGCACACACGGTTTCGTCTCATATGCGTGTGCGATTCATGGTAATACGGCAAACTCTTCAAACCAGTGTGCGTGTGTGATAGGAATACCAATCGCACATATCTACGAAAATGTACACGTTGGCGTTAGTAGAGGCATGGCACACATTTTACATTCTTGAACCGTGTGCAATAACGTACCTATCACAAACATATCGACAGATTAAATGTTGATGTCCACCTTTTTCACACGACTATAGCTGCCTAATCGTTTGGGATGTACATAATAATGGAAACGTACTCCTTGGATTGACTGTGTGTGATATACATATGAATGGAAATCTTTTTCTGGGATTCACCAGTGTGGGATGTAAATACGAACGGAAACAATTAGGTTTCCATCCCTCGCCCGATCGCACATGAGCCAGCTTGTGTGCCAGGCGGGCCTATCCGCGACGGTTTCTGGGTCGTGTGGGAAGGACCCCACTATCACCCACACTCACTTGGCGACGGTTCCAAATACCGTCATGGAAAGGGGTTTAAAACCGTTTGTATAGCACCGACGCCTGCCAGTGGCAATATGGCAATGATGGAGCGTGTCATAATAAACGGAACGGTGGAAAGTTGCATGGCAATATATCTTGGAATGGCTATGGAAATGCCATAATATGTAGGTATGGTGGCTGTTTTGAGGAAGGTATATGGTATCGGGGAAAATTGCGCGGTACTAGAGAGGCTAGCAGTGGTGGAAGGGTGAGAGTGCGTATTATCCATGGACTCAACATTAGTCATAAAGAACTCACATACTTATTGCAAAAATCTATTAGTTACCAAAACAAAGTACTACACGCATGCTCCTAGGGGAAGGGTTGGTAGGAATTAACCATCGCGCGATCCCGACCTCCACTCATAACGAAGACAATCAATAAATAAAGCATGCTCCAACTTCATCACATACGGTTCACCATACGTGCATGCTACGGGAACGACAAACTTTAACACAAGTATCTCTCAAATTCACAACTACTCTACTAGCATGACTCTAATATCACCATCTTCATATCTCAAAACAATCATAAAGAATCAAACTTCTCATAGTATTCAATCCACTTTATATGAAAGTTTTTATTATACCGATCTTGGATGACCATCATATTAGGACTAATTTTATAACCAAAGCAAATTACCATGCTGTTCTGAAAGACTCTCAAATAATATAAGTGAAGCATGAGAGATCAACAATTTCTATAAAGTAAAACCACCACCGTGCTCTAAAAAGATATAAGTGAAGCACTAGAGCAGTATTGTCTAGCTCAAAAGACATATGTGAAGCACATAGAGTATTCTAATAAATTCCGATTCATGCGTGTCTCTCCCAAAAGGTGTGTACAGCAAGGAAGATTGTGGTAAACTAAAAGACAAAGACTTAAATCATACAAGGCGCTCCAAGCAAAACACATATCATGTGGTGAACAAAAATATAGCCTCAAGTAAAGTTACAGATAGATGAAGACGAAAGAGGGGATGCCTTTCGGGGCATCCCCAAGCTTAGGCTTTTGGTTGTCCTTGAATTTTACCTTGAGGTGCTTTGGGCATCCCCAAGCTTAGGCTCTTGCCACTCCTTATACCAGAATCCATCAAATCTTTACCCAAAACTTGAAAACTTCACAACACAAAACTTCAACAGAAAATTTCACGAACTCCGTTAATATAAGAAAATAAACAACCACTTTAAGGTACTGTAATGAACTCATTCTTTATTTATATTGGTTTTAAACCTATTGTATTCCAACTTCTCTATGGTTCATACCCCCGATACTACTCATAGATTCATCAAAATAAGCAAACAACACACGAAAAATAGAATCTGTCAAAAACAAAATAGTCTGTATAATGTGTAACTTTAGAATACTTCTGTACCTCCAAAAATTGGTGAACGTGAGGAATTTGTCTATTAATCTTGTGTAAAAAATCAATCTAAAATCACTCTTCTGTAAAAAATGACAGCTATTCTCGTGAGTGCAAAAGTTTCTGTTTTTTACAGCAAGATCGCAAAGACTTCATCCAAGTCTTCCCAAGGGTTCTACTTGGCAAAAACACTAACTAAAACATAAAACCACATCTAAACAGAAGCTAGATGATGCTCACATGAAAGACAAAAATTGAAGCGCAAAGAGAGCATCATGAAACACGTGATAAACACATCTAAGTCTAACATACTTCCTATGCATAGGCATCTTATAGGCAAGCAAATTATCATATCAAGCAAAAACTAGCATATGCAAGGAAGCGGCAAGAAACAATAGCAATCTCAACATAACGAGAGGTAATTTAGTAACATGAAAACTTCTACAACCATATTTTCCTCTTTCATAATAATTACATGTAGGATAATAAGCAAATTCAACAAAATAGCTATCACATAAAATATTTTCAACATGATCTACATGCATGCGAAGTTGACACTCTTCCAAAATAGTGGGAGTAACATTAACTAAAGTCATGACCTCTCCAAACCCACTTTTATCAAAAATTTCATAAGATTGAACATACTCCAAATATATGGGATCTAAAGTTGAGACTCTTCCAAACCCACTTTCAATATTATTGCAAAAACTATTATCAATCTCATATTCATCATGGGGCTTAAATAAATATTCAAGATCATAAGAAGAATCACCCCAATCATGATCATTGCAACAAGTAGTGGACATAGCAAAACTAGGATCCCCAAGCTTAGGGTTTTGCATATTTTTAGCATAATTGACATCAAGAGAATTTATAGTAAAATCATTGCAATCATGCTTTTTATTCAAGGAGCTATCGTGAATCTCTTCATAAATTTCTTCATCACAATTTTCAGATTCACGAATTTCAAGCAAAACTTCATAAATATAATCTAGTGCACAAAACTCACTAGCAATTGGTTCATCATAATTGGATCTCTTAAAAAGATTAGAAAGTGGATGAGGATCCATAATCTTGTAGCAAGCGAAGATACAAACAAAAAGAAGGCACATCGTAACACAAGGAAGCAAAAGATCGAACAGAAGAAGGGCGAAGAAAAGGCAAAGGTTTTTGAAAATTGTTTTAGAAGTGGGGGAGAGGAAAACGAGAGGCGAATGGCAAATAATGTAATGCAAGGGAGAAGAGTTTATGATGGGTACTTGGTATGGCTTGACTTGGCGTAGATCTCCCCGGCAACGGCGCCAGAAATCCTTCTTGCTACCTCTTGAGTTTGCGTTGGTTTTCCTTGAAGAGGAAACGGTGATGCAGCAAAGTAGCGTAAGTATTTCTCTTAGTTTTGAGAACCAAGGTATCAATCCAGTAGGAGACGACGCACAAGTCACTGAATACCTACACAAACAATCAAGAACTTGCAACCAACGCGATAAAGGGGTTGTCAATCCCTTCACGGTCACTCGCAAAAGTGAAAACTGATAGAGATAATAAAGTAAATATTTTTGGTATTTTTGTTGTATAGATTGTAAAGTAAAGATTGCGAAATAGTAAACGAGATTCAATAATATGGAAAAGAGATGCAATATAATGGAAAAGAGACCCGGGGCCATAGGTTTCAATAGTGGCTTCTCTCGAGATAGCATGTATTACGGTGGGTGAGCAAATTACTACCGAGCAATTGATAGAAAATCCAATAATTATGATGACATCTAAGGCAATGAACATGAACATAGGCATCACCTCCGTGTCAAGTAGACCGAAACGATTCTGCATCTACTACTATTACTCCACACATCTACCGCTATCCAGCATGCATCTGGAGTATTAAGTTCATAAGAATGGAGTAACGCATTAAGCAAGATGACATGATGTAGAGCGATAAACTCAAGAAACATGATATAAACCCCATCTTTTTATCCTTGATGGAAACAATACAATACGTGCCTTTCTGCCCCTACTCTCATTGGGAAAGGACACCGCAAGATTGAACCCAAAGCTAAGCACTTCTCCCATGTCAAGAAAGATCAATCTAGTAGGCCAAACTAAACCGATAATTCGAAGAGACTTGCAAAGATATCAAATCATGCATATTAGAATTCAGATAAGAACCAAATAATATTCATAGATAATCTTGATCATAAATCCACAATTCGTCGGATCTCGGCAAAAACACCGCAAAAGAATATTACATCGAATAGATCTCCAAGAACATCGAGGAGAACTTTGTATTGAGAATCAAAGAGAGAAAAGAAGCCATCTAGCTAATAACTATGGATCCAAAGGTCTGTGGTGAACTACTCACGCTTCATCGGAGAGACAATGGTGTTGATGTAGAAGCCCTGCATGATCGATTCCCCCTCCGACAGTGATAACCCAGAAGTATAGGGGATCGCAAGAGTTTTCGAGGGTAGAGTATTCAACCCAAATTTATTGATTCGACACAAGGGGAGCCAAAGAATATTCTCAAGTATTAGCAGTTGAGTTGTCAATTCAACCACACCTGGATAACTTAGTATCTGCAGCAAAGTATTTAGTAGCAAAGTAGTATGATAGTAATGGTAAGAGTAGCAAAAGTAACGATAGCAGTTTTGTAGTGATTGTAACAGTAGCAACGGTAAAGTAAATAAGCAAAGCACAATATGTGAAAAGCTCGTAGGCATTGGATCAGTGATGGATAATTATGTCGGATGCGATTCCTCATGTAATAGTTTTAACATAGGGTGACACAGAACTAGCTCCAATTCATCAATGTAATGTAGGCATGTATTCCGAATATAGTCATACGTGCTTATGGAAACGAACTTGCATGACATCTTTTGTCCTACCTTCCCATGGCAGCGGGATCCTAATGGAAACTAAGGGATATTAAGGCCTCCTTTTAATAGAGAACCGGACCAAAGCATTAGCACTTAGTGAATACATGAACTCCTCAAACTACGGTCATCATCGAGAAGTATCCCGATTATTGTCAATTTGGGGTTGTCTCATCCAACCCATCACCGTCCAGCAAGCCTACGATGGAATTACTCACGCACGGCGGTGAGCATCATGAAATTGGTGATGGAGGATGGTTGATGATGACGACGGCGACCGATCCCCCTCTCCGGAGCCCCGAACGGACTCCAGATCAGCCCTCCCGAGAGAGATTAGGGCTTGGCGGCGGCTCCGTATCGTAAAACGCGATGAAACGTTCTCTCTGATTTTTTCTCCGCAAAAGAGAATATATGGCGTTGGAGTTGAGGTCGGTGGACGTCCAGGGGGCCCACGAGGCAGGGGGGCGCGCCCAGGGGGAGGGGGCGCGCCCCCACCCTCGTGGACAGGGTGTGGGCCCCCTGGCCTTGAATCTTTCGCCAGTATTTTTTATATTTTCTGAAAAGTTGCTCCGTGGATTTTTAGGTCATTCCGAGAACTTTTATTTCTGCACAAAAATAACAAGGTGGCAGTTCTACTGAAAACATCGTCAGTCCGGGTTAGTTCCATTCAAATCATGCAAGTTAGAGTCGAAAACAAGGGCAAAAGTGTTTGGAAAAGTAGATAGGACGGAAACGTATCAACTCCCGCAAGCTTAAACCTTTGCTTGTCCTCAAGCAATTCAGTTGATAAACTGAAAGTGAGAAAAAAACTTTTACAAACTCTGTTTGCTCTTGTTGTTGTAAATATGTAAAGCCAGCATTCAAGTTTTCAGCAAAGATTATGAACTAACCATATTCACAATAACACTTAGGTCTCATGTTTACTCATATCAATGACATAATCAACTAGCGAGCAATAATAATAAATCTCGGATGACAACACTTTCTCAAAACAATCATAATATGATATAACAAGATGGTATCTCGCTAGCCCTTTCTGAGACCGCAAAACATAAATGCAGAGCACCTTTGAAGATCAAGGACTGACTAAACATTGTAATTCGTGGTAAAAGAGATCCAGTCAAGTCATACCCAATATAAACTAATAGTAATGCATGCAAATGACAGCGGTGCTCTCCAGCAGGTGCTCTTTAATAAGAGGGTGATGACCTAACATAAAAGTAAATAGATAGGCCCTTCGCAGAGGGAAGCAGGGATTTGTAGAGGTGCCAGAGCTCGATTTTGAAATAGAGATGAATAACATTTTGAGCGGTATACTTTCACTGTCAATGCAACAACTATGAGATCTCGATATCTTCCATGCTACACACATTATAGGCGGTTACCAAACAGAATGGTAAAGTTTATACTCCCCCACCACCAACAACCATCAATCCATGGCTTGCCCGAAACAACGGGTGCCTCCAACTAGCAACAATCCTGGGGGAGTATTTTTTAATTATTTTGATTTGATTTGATCTTTTGATCATGGGACTGGGCATCCCGGTTACCAGCCATTTTCTCGTGAATGAGGAGCGGAGTCCACTCCCCTTGAGAATAACCCACCTAGCATGGAAGATACAGACAACCCTAGTTGATACATGAGCTGCTCGAGCATACAAAACATAATTTCATTTGAAGGTTTGGAGTTTGGCACATACAAATTTACTTGGAACGGCAGGTAAATACCGCATATAGGAAGGTATGGTGGACTCATATGGGATAACTTTGGGGTTTATGGAGTTTGGATGTACAAGCAGTATTCCCGCTTAGTACAGGTGAAGGCTAGCAAAAGACTGGGAAGCGACCAACTGAGAGAGCGACAACAGTCATGAACATGCATTAAAATTAATCAACACCGAGTGCAAGCATGAGTATGATATAATCCACCTTGAACATAAATATCGAGAAGGCTATGTTGATTTTGTTTCAACTACATGCGTGAACATGTGCCAAGTCAAGTCACTCGAATCATTCAAAGGAGGATACCACCCTATCATACCACATGACAACCATTTTAATAGCATGTTGGCACGCAAGTAAACCATTATATGATCCTAGCTAATTAAGCATGGCATAAGCAACTATAATCTCTAATTGTCATTGCAAACATGTTTATTCGTAATAGGCTGAATCAGGAACGATGAACTAATCATATTTACAAAAACAGGAGAGGTCGAGTTCATACCAGCTTCTCTCATGTCAGCCAGTCCATCATATATCATCATTATTGCCTTTCACTTGCACGACCGAACGGTGTATATAATAATAATAGTGCACGTGCATTGGACTAAGCTGGAATCTGCAAGCATTCAATTCAAGGGAGAAGGCAAGGTAATATGGGCTCTAATTTAAATCAACAATCATGCATATGAGAGCCACTAAACGTTTTCATTATGGTCTTCTCCTCTCGACCCCCAAAGGAAAGAAAAGAAATAAAACTATTTACACGGGAAAGCTCCCAACAAGCAAAAGAAGAACGAGAAATCTTTTTGGGTTTTCTTTTAATTACTACAACAAGCGTGGAAATTAAACTAACTAATTTTTTTTTGTTTTTCTTAAAGTTTATCAAACACAAAAGAAGAAAACTAGAAAAAGAAATTAAACTAGAATGGTTAGTACAATGAAAAAGTATGATCACCGACAACTAGATGGAGTGTGTGAACCTGAACGTAATGTCGGTGAGAAATACGTACTTCCCCAAGCTTAGGCTTTTGGCCTAAGTTGGTCTATGGCCAAGGATAGCCTGACTGATATCCGAAGTTGTAACTGGGGTCGTACGGAGATGCAGCAGCCATTGCCTCCTGAGCTGCGGCATGGCGGCGAGCTGCCCCGTCCTCCTCTCATACTCGGTTGCTTCCTCCCTGGTGACAACATATCTTCTTTTTTCCTGATAATCAAAAAGGGAAGGAGCAGAGAGAGTAAGATGGACAGTGCGATGTCTGTCAAAGACTAGTCGACACTGGAGGAATTGTTCATTCCTCTCAAGAAAATGATGACTGACCATAGCATTATAATCTAAATAAGCGGGAGGCAACTCCCTATCACCCTCGCGTGGAGGTATACCAAGATAATTAGCAACACGGGTCGCATAAATCCCTCCAAACAAATCTCCAACTAAACCATTTTTCTGCAACCTACGTGCAACAATTGCCCCCAAGTTGTAATGTTTATTACCTAATACAGCACTCTTGAGAACACAAAGATCAGGAACACACATGTGACATGCTTCCTCTTTACCGTTAATGCATATACCAATGAAGAGAGCAAAATAATGTATAGCAGGAAAATGAGTGCTCCCTGTGGTAGCTTGTGCTATTTCTCTAGATTCTCCCACAGTGATACTAGCAGGAAAGTCTAAATATTCAGATTTACGGGGTTCATTAACACTACCCCACTGCGGGAGTTTGCAAGCAGTAGTAAAATCTTCTAGGTCCATGGTATATGATTGATCATAAATATCAAACAAGACACTTTGAGAATTACGCGAAGATGAAAATTTAAACCTTCTCATGAATGAATCAGTCAAATAGTAGTACTGAGGACACTTATCTTGCATGAAGTCCTCAAGATCGGCATTACGCACATATGCATCAAATTCATCCTTGATGCCTGCATTGACCATAAATTCTTCTGACGGCCATTCACAAGGCCGCACGTCAGCTTCCCTTGGTGGTTCATCGTCTGGCTCACGCATAGCGCGCCTGGGTCCTTTCTTTACTGAAGAACCACCTTGATACATTTTCCTAGACATATTTCTTCCTCTGAAAAATTTCTGAAACTTTTAGTAACTCAAAATAAAAGTGAATCAAATTAAACAAGATTGATAGCAACTACTCCCACAAGTGCCTAGAGCCTATATCATGCATTAGAATTACTTGGGACCATATAAATTTGACATGCAAGCTCAAGAACTGGGTCACCTAGGCAGCAAAAATTTGCAATGAATAAAGCACTAGAACAAAAACTAAGTGGACCATTGGAGGAGTCACATACCAAGGAACAATCTCCCAAAGCAGTTTTGGGAGTGGAGCTTTGAGCAAGGAGATCGAAAATCACAGCAAAGTGAGCTAGAACTCGTGCTTGAGCTGGATGGGGATTTTTTTGGGAGGAAGATGGAGTGTGTGGGTGCAGGAATAAGTGGAGGGGGCCCACCATGGGCCCACGAGGCAGGGGGCGCGCCCTGGACCCCCGTGGCCAGGTGCTTGCCCCCCTGCTGTGTTCTTAGTGCCTAAAATCCTCAAATATTCCAGAAAAAATCATACTAAATTGGCAGGGCATTTGGAGAACTTTTATTTTCAGGGTATTTTTTATTGCATGGATAATTCAGAAAACAGACAAATAATACTATTTTTTCTTTATTTATTCTAAATAACAGAAAGTAAAAAGAGGGTACAGAAGGTTGTGCCTTCTAGTTTCATCCATCTAATGATCATCAAAAGGAATCCACTAACAAGGTCGATCAAGTCTTCTTAACGAACTCATTCCGAATGACATGGAACCAGAAAAATTTCGAATAACACTAGGTTACCTCAACGGGGATATGAACATCCCCAATAATAAGAATATCATATTTCTTCTTGACAGTAGGAAGAGGAAATTCAAAACCTCCAATAATAATAGTTGGAATTTTTCCAATAGAATTGATACTGTGAACTTGAGGTTGTTTCCTCGGAAAGTGTACCATATGCTCATTACCATTAACATGAAAAGTGACATTGCCTTTGTTCCAATCAATAACATCCCCTGTAGTATTCAAAAAGGGTCTACCAAGGATAATCGACATACTATCATCCTCGGGAATATCAAGAATAACAAAGTCCGTTAAGATAATGACATTTGCAACCACAACAGGCACATCCTCACAAATACCGACAGGTATAGCAGTTGATTTATCAGCCATTTGCAAAGATATTTCAGTAGGTGTCAACTTATTCAATTCAAGTCTACGATATAAAGAGAGAGGCATAACACTAACACCGGCTCCAAGATCACATAAAGCAGTTTTGCCATAGTTTCTTTTAATGGAGCATGGTATAGTTGGTACTCCTGGATCTCCAAGTTTCTTTGGTATTCCACCCTTAAATGTATAGTTAGCAAGCATGGTGGAAATTTCAGCTTTCGGTATCTTTCGTTTATTTGTAATAATATCCTTCATGTATTTAGCATAAGGATTCACTTTAAGCATATCAGTTAAGAGCATACGGAAGAAGATAGGTCTAATCATTTCAGCAAAGCGCTAAAAATCCTCATCATCCTTTTTCTTGGATGGCTTAGGAGGAAACAGCATGGGTTTCTGAACCCATGGTTCTCTTTCATTACCGTCCCTCCTAGCAACAAAGTCTCTCTTATCATAACGTTGATTCTTTGATTGTGGGTTATCAAGATCAACAACAGGTTCAATCTCTACATCATTATTATTGCTAGGTTGAGCATCAACATGAACATGATCATTAACATTATCACTAGGTTCATGTTCATCACCAGATTATGTTTCAGCATCAGAAATAGAAATATCATTGGGATTCTTAGGTGTGTCTACAACAGGTTCGCTAGAAGCATGCAAAGTCCTATCATTTTTCTTTTTCTTCTTTTTAGAAGGACTAGGTGCATCTAAATTATTTCTCTGAGAATCTTGCTCAATTCTCTTAGGGTGGACTTCAGGATACAAAGGTTCCTTAGTCATTTTACCCGTTCTAGTAGCCACTCTAACAACAAAGTCATCTTTATTATTTAATTCATCGAGAAAATCACTTTGAGCTTTAAGTACTTGTTCTGCTTGGGTGGTAACCATAGAAGCATATTTACTAATGAGTTTAAGTTCACCTTTAACTCTAGCCATATAATCACTCAAGTGTCCAATCATGTAAGCATTACTCTTTAATTCTCTACCAACATAAGCATTGAAACTTTCTTGTCTAGCCATAAAGTCATCAAATTCATCCAGACATTGGCTAGGAAACTTAGTAGACGGGATTTCAACTTTATCATATCTATAGAGAGAATTTACCTTTACTACCTGTGTCGGGTTATCAAGACAATATGTTTCTTCAATAGGTGGTAAATTGAGACCATGTATTTCTTCGACAGGAGGTAAATTCTTGACATCTTCAACTTTAATACTTTTTTCTTTCATAGATTTCTTTGCCTCTTGCATATCATTATGACTGAGAAATAGAACGCCTCTCTTCTTCGGAGTTGGTTCAGGAATTGGCTCCAGAAGAGTCCAATTATTTTCATTAGTCAACATATTATTCAATAACAATTCAGCTTGATCGACTGTTCTTTCCCTGAAAACACAACCAGCACAACTATCCAAGTGGTCCTTGGAAGCATCGGTTAGTCCATTATAAAAGATATCAAGTATTTCATTTTTCTTAAGAGGATGATCAGGCAAAGCATTAAGTAATCGGAGAAGCCTCCCCCAAGCTTGTGGGAGACTCTCTTCTCCAATTTGCACAAAATTACATATTTCCCTCAAGGCAGCTTGTTTCTTACGAGCAGGGAAATATTTAGCAGAGAAGTAATAAATCATATCCTGGGGACTACGCACACAACCAGGATCAAGAGAATTAAACCAAGTTTTAGCATCACCCTTTAATGAGAACGGAAATATCTTAAGGATATAATAGTAGCGAGATTTCTCATCAATAGTGAACAGGGTGGCTATATCATTCAATTTAGTAAGATGTGCCACAACAGTGTCAGATTCATAGCCATAAAAAGGATCAGATTCAACCAAAGTAATTATCTCAGGATCGACAGAGAATTCATAATCCTTATCAGTAACAAAGATAGGTGATGTAGCAAAAGCAGGGTCATATTTCATTCTAGCATTTAGAGATTTCTGCTTCAGTTTAACTAATAACTTCTTAAGATCAGATCTATGATTGCAAGGAAGAAAATCTCTAGCAGTTTCTTCATCCATAACATAACCCTCTGGAACAGCAGGCAATTCATACTTTGGGGGAGAACCTTCATCATCACTATCTTCAATAATTTCATCTTCAATAATTTCATTCTCTCTAACCCTAGCAAGTTGTTCATCAAGAAATTCACCTAATGGCAAGGTAGTATCAAGCACAGAAGTAGTTTCATCATAAGTATCATGCATAGCAGAAGTGGCATCATCAATAACATGCGACATATCGGAATTCATAGCAGTAGCAGGTTTAGGTGTCACAAGCTTACTCAAAACAGAAGGAGAATCTAGTGCAGAGCTAGATGGCAGTTTGTTACCTCCCCTCGTGGTTGAGGGAAAAATCTTAGTTCTTTCGTCTTTCAATATCCTCATAGTGATCAGCAGATATAAATCCCAAGTGACTCAAGGAATAGAGCTATGCTCCCCGGCAACGGCGCCAGAAAATAGTCTTGATAACTCACAAGTATAGGGGATCGCAAGAGTTTTCGAGGGTAGAGTATTCAACCCAAATTTATTGATTCGACACAAGGGGAGCCAAAGAATATTCTCAAGTATTAGCAGTTGAGTTGTCAATTCAACCACACCTGGATAACTTAGTATCTACAGCAAAGTATTTAGTAGCAAAGTAGTATGATAGTAATGGTAACAACAGCGAAAGTAACGATAGTTGTTTTGTAGTGATTGTAACAGTAGCAACGGTAAAGTAAATAAGCAAAGCACAATATGTGAAAAGCTCGTAGGCATTGGATTAGTGATGGATAATTATGTCGGATGCGATTCCTCATGTAATAGTTATAACATAGGGTTACACAAATCTAGCTCCAATTCATCAATTAAATGTAGGCATGTATTCCGAATATAGTCATACGTGCTTATGGAAAAGAACTTGCATGACATATTTTGTCCTACCTTCCCGTGGCAGCGGGGTCCCAATGGAAACTAAGGGAAATTAAGGCCTCCTTTTAATAGAGAACCGGACCAAAGCATTAGCACTTAGTGAATACATGAACTCCTCAAACTATGGTCATCACCGATAAGTATCCCGATTGTTGTCACTTCGGGGTTGTCAAATCGTAACACACAATAGGTGACTATAGACATGCAAGATTGGATCAAGAACTCACATATATTCATGAAAACATAATAGGTTCAGATCTGAAATCATGGCACTCGGGCCCTAGTGACAAGCATTAAGCATAGCAAAGTCATAGCAACATCAATCTCACAACATAGTGGATACTAGGATCAAACCCTAACAAAACTAACTTGATTACACGGTAAATCTCATCCAACCCATCACCGTCCAGCAAGCCTACAATGGAATTACTCACGCACGGCGGTGAGCATCATGAAATTGGTGATGGAGGATGGTTGATGATGACGACGGCAACGGATCCCCCTCTCCGGAGCCGTAAACGCACTCCAGATCATCCCTCCCGAGAGAGGTTAGGGCTTGGCGATGGCTCCGTATCGTAAAACATGATGAAACTTTCTCTCTGATTTTTTTCTCCGCAAAAGAGAATATATGGAGTTGGAGTTGAGGTCGGTGGATGTCCAGGGAGCCCACGAGGCAGGGGGCGCGGCCAGGGGGAGGGGGCGCGCCCCCCACCCTCATGGACAGGGTGTGGGCCCCCTGGCCTTGATTCTTTCGCCAGTATTTTTTATATTTTCTGAAAAGTTGCTCCATGGATTTTCATGTCATTCCGAGAACTTTTATTTCTGCACAAAAATAACACCATGGCAGTTCCGCTGAAAACAGCGTCAGTCCGGGTTAGTTCCATTCAAATCATGCAAGTTCGAGTCCAAAACAAGGGCAAATGTGTTTGGAAAAGTAGATACGACGGAGACGTATCAGACAGATCGCCGGAAAAGGCCCCAAGATGGGATCTCACTGGTACAGAAGGTTGCGGCGGTGGAAAAGTTGTTTCCTGGTTCCCCCTGAAGTTTTTAGGGTATAAGAGTATACATAGGCGAAAGAACTAGGTCAGTGGACCTACGAGGGGCCACGAGGGTGGGGGCGCGCCCTCCTGCCTCGTGGACTCCTCGTTGCGTCTCTGACTTCAACTCCAAGTCTTCTAGTTTGCTTTCAGTCTAAGAAAGATCATCACAAAGGTTTCATTCTGTTTGGACTCCGTTTGGTATTCCTTTTCGGCAAAACTCTAAAATAGGCAAAAAAATAGAAACTGGCACTGGGCCTCCGGTTAATAGGTTAGTCCCAAAAATAATATAAAAGATCATATTCAAGCCCGTTAAACATCCAAAACAGATAATATAATAGCATGGAACAATAAAAAATTAGAGATACGTTGGAAACATATCAGCAGGCAGGAGTCGGTCTACTCGACACGGACATGATACCTATATTACATGATTATTACCTTAGATGTCGTCATAACTTCGCGCTTTTCTATCAATTGCTCGACAGTAATTTGTGCACCCACCGTATTATTTGCCTTCATGAGAGAAGCCACAAGTGAAACCTATGGCCCCTGGGTCTATTTTCCATCATATTAGTTTCCGATCTACTATTTAGAAATCTTTTATTTTCAGATCCACAAACCAATAAAACCCAAAAATATTTTATCTTTTGTTTAGTTTTATCTATATCTATCAGATCTCATCTTTGCTAGTGACCGTGAAGGGATGACAACCCCTTTATCGCGTTGGGTGCAAGTGTTTGATTGTTTGTGCAGGTGCATCTATTGGGGACTTGCGCGTTTCTCCTACTGGATTGATACCTTGGTTCTTAACTAAGGGAAATACTTATCTCTACTGTGATGCATCACCCTTTCCTCTTCAAGAGAAAAACCAACACAAGCTCAAGATGTAGCAGGAATTTTTTTTGGCGCCGTTGCCGGGGAGATCTACGTCAAGCCTACCAAGTACCCATCATAAACTCTCAACTCTTGCATTACATTATCTGCCATTTGCCTCTCATTTTCCTCTCCCCTACTTCTAAAATGATTTTTAGAAAAATACAAAAAGATTTGCCTTTTTATTCGCCTTCTTTCGGTATGCCTTTTTTTCGTTTGCTATCTTTGCTTGTGTTGCCATGTGCCTTCTATTTGCTTGAATCTTTGCTTTCTAAAAATCTATTGATATGGATCCACTTAAAGTTTTCTACTTGGATCATCTTCGATCCATATGTGCTCATGCTGAAACCCCAACTAGTTTAGTTGAGAGAAAATCTTTAGATGAGCATGCTCATTTTGTGCGTCATCGTTTGTCTGAAAAAGGGAGAATCTTATGGAATCAAATAAATTGTTTTCTATGTTATGCTTGGAATCTTTGTGAACTTTGTGATTTTACTTGTTGCTCTAATAACCCTAAAAAAACACCTTCCCTACCTATGTGAGTTTAATGATAATGAAACCTTGTCTTCTTCTAAAAAGGGTGTCTACAGTTACTATGATATCGAACAAATTGAAGAATTTGTTGCTTTTAAGGGTGCTTATGAATTTGCTTCTTTGATTGAAAGGTACGATATTACTCTCTACAAATCTGAAAATTTTGACATACTTAAATATTTCTATGAAAACTATGCTCATAATGTTTATGTCAAAGAATTTATTGAGAGAATAACCGTTGCTTTGCATGAAAATAATGATATGCATGAATCTATAGATAATTATGATTCTGATGATTTGATTGAAATATCCTTTGATGAACATGATGTCTGACATTTTTATGGCCATGATGCCAATATTAATTATGCTTATGGAGATGAATTTGCTATAGTTCCTTATGTTAAACATGAGATTGTTGCTATTTGCACCCATACATGATAGTTCCTTGAATCATAAGCATGATTGCAATGATGTTATTATAAATCCTATTAATGTCAATTGTGCTAATAGTATGCAAAACCCCAAGCTTGGAGATGCTAGTTTTGCTATGTCCGCTACTTATTGCAATGATCATGATTGGGGTGATAATGCTTCTTATGATTTTGAAAATTTATTTAAGCCTCATGATGTATATGTTTGCTACAATATTGAAAGTGGGTTTGGAAGAGTGTCAAGTTTAGGAAATAATTATCCCACTACTTTGGAGATTGATAAATGTTATGAATTTTTTTTATAAAAGTGGGTTTGGAGAGGTCATGACTTTATTTGATGATAATCCCACTATTTTGGAAGAGTGTCAACTTCGCATGCATGTGGATCATGTATATTTTAGGTGATAGTTATATTGTTTAATTTGATTATGAGCCTACATGTAATTATTATGAGAGAGGAAAATACGGTTGTAGAAATCTTCATGTTACTAAATTACCTCTCGTTATGTTGAGATCGCTATTGTTTCTTTCTTGTTCTTTGCATATGCTAGGATTTGCTTGCCTTGATAATTTGTTTGCCTATAAGATGCCTATGCATAGGAAGTATGTTATACTTAGATGTGTTTTTCAGTTGCTACATGATGCTCTCTTCGTGTTTCAATTGCTATCTTTTCATGTGAGTATCATTGTAATTATCAACGCCTAGCTAAAAGGCTTTAAACAATAGCGCTTGTTGGGAGGCAACCCAATTTTAATTTTGTTCTTGCTTGTTCTGTTTTTCAATAAATAATTCATCTAGCATCTGGTTAGATGTGTTTTTGTGTTTTAATTAGTGTTTGTGCCAAGTAAGACCTTTGGGATGGCTTACTGTGATAGTTGATTTGATCTTGCAGAAAAACAGAAACTTTTGCGCCCACAAAAATAATTTTCATTTTTTACAGATGCGTGCTTTTGATCTGATTCATTTTTCACAAGATTGGTATACAAATTGCACAGGTTGTCCTAATTTTTTAGAATTTTTGGAGTTGCAGAAGTATTTGATGTTTACGGATTTATACATGTTGTTCTGTTTTTGACAGATTCTGTTTTCTATGTGTTGTTTGAATATTTTGATGAATCTATGGGTAGTATCGGGGGGTATGAACCACGGGGAAGTTGGAATACAGTAGATATTACATCGATATAAATGAAGCATGAGTTCGCAACCGTACCAAAAGTGGTGATTTATTTTCTTATACTAACTGATCTTATGAGTTTTTTTGTTGAGTTTTGTGTTGTGAAGTTTTCAAGTTTTCTTATAGCCCCAAGGCACCCCAAGGTAATATTCAAGGACAACTAAGAGCCTAAGCTTGGTGATGCACCGGATGGCATCCCCTCTTTTCTCTTCCTCTATCAGTAAATTTACTTGAGGCTATATTTTTATTCACCACATGATACGTGTTTTGCTTGGAGCGTCTTGTATGATACGAGTCTTTACTTTTTAGTTTACCACAATCATATTCTTGCTGTACACACTTTTTGAGAGGGACACACATGAATCGTGATTTATTAGAATACTCTATGAGCTTGACTTATATCTTTTGAGCTAGCAATTTTGCTCTAGTACTTCACTTATATCTTTTTAGAGCATGGCGGTGGCTTTTTATTGTAGAAATTAGTGAACTCTCATGCTTCACTTATATTATTTTGAGAGTCTCTCTAAACAGCATGGTAATTTGCTTTGGTTATGAATTTACTCCTAATATGATGGGCATCCAAGAGGGATATAATAAAAGTTTGATTCCTTATGATTGTTTTGAGATATAAAGATGGTGATATTAGAGTCATGCTAGTGAGTAATTGTTTTGAAATACTTGTGTTAAAATTGGTATTCCCGTAGCATGCACGTATGGTGAACCGTTATGTAACGAAGTTGGATCATGATTTATTTATTGATTATCTTCCTTATGAGTGGCGGTCGGGGACGAGCGATGGTCTTTTCCTACCAATCTATCCCCCTAGGAGCATGCGTGTAGTACTTTGTTTCGATGACTAATAGATTTTTGCAATAAGTATGTGAGTTCATTATAACTAGTGTTGAGTCCATGGATTATATGCACTCTCACCCTTCCACCATTGCTAGCCTCTCTAGTACCGCACAACTTTCGCCGGTACCATACACCCACCTGTTACCTTCCTCAAAACAGCCACCACACCAACCTATTATGGTATTTCCATAGCCATTCCGAGATATATTGTCGTGCAACTTCCACCGTTCCGTTTTACTATGACACGTTCCATCATTGTCATAATGCTTTGCATGATAATGTAGTTGACATAGTATTTGTGGCAAAGCCACCGTTCATAATTTTCAGACATGTCACTCTTGAGTCATTGCACATCCCGGTACACCGCCGGAGGCATTCATATAGAGCCTTATTTTGTTCTAAGTATCGAGCTGTAATTCTTGAGTTGTAACTAAATAAAAGTGTGATGATATTCATTATTAGAGCATTGCCCCATGTGAGGAAAAATAAAAGAGGCCAAAGAAGCCAACAAAAAAAGAGACCAAAGAAGCCATTTCAAAAAAAATGAGAGAAAAGAGAGAAGGGGCAATGTTACTATCCTTTTTCCACACTTGTGCTTCAAAGTAGCACCATGATCTTCATTATAGAACTTGGCTTGTATATTCTAATAATGGGCTTCCTCAAATTGCGCCAGGTCTTCGTGAGCAAGCAAGTTGGATGCACACCCACTTAGTTTTCTTTTGAGCTTTCATAAACATATAGCTCTGGTACATCTGTTGAATGGCAATCCCTACTCACTCGCATTGATATGTACTGATGGGCATCTCCATAACCCGTTGATACACTTAGGTTATGTGAGACTATCTCCTTCTTTTTGTCTTTTCCACAAACACCATATTCTATTCCACCTATAGTCCTATGTCCATGGCTCACGCTCATGTATTGCGTGAAAGTTGAAAAGGTTTGAGAACATCAAAAGTATGAAACAATTGCTTGGCTTGTCATCGAGGTTGTGCATGATTTAAATACTTTGTGTGATGAAGATGGAGCATAGCCAGACTCTATGATTTTGTAGGGATAGCTTTCTTTGGCCATGTTATTTTGAGAAGACATGATTGCTTTATTAGTATGCTTGAAGTATTATTGTTTTTATGTCAATATTAAACTTTTGTTTTGAATCTTATGGATCTGAACATTCATGCCACAATAAAGAAAATTACATTGATAAATATGTTAGGAAGCATTCCACATCAAAAATTCTGTTTTTATCATTTACCTACTCGAGGACGAGCAGGAATTAAGCTTCGGGATGCTTGATACGTCTCCAACGTATCTATAATTTTATTATTATTCCATGCTATTATATTATCTGTTTTGGATGTTTTATAGGCATTAATATGCTACTTTATCTTATCTCTAGGACTAGCCTATTAACCTAGAGCCCTGTGCCAGTTTCTGTTTTTTCCTTGTTTTTGAGCTTCGCAGAAAAGGAATACTAAACGGAGTCCGAACGGAATAAAACTTCACGATGATTTTTCCTGGACCAGAAGACACCGAGGGGACTTGGAATGCAAGTCAGAAGAGCCACAAGGAGCGGCAAGGCTGGAGGGCACGCCCTAGGGGGGGTGCCCCCTACCTTGTAGGCCCCTCGGTGACTCCCTGACCTAGATCTTCCTCCTATATATTCATCTATATTCCGGAACCCTCAGAAGCATCCATGAAAACACTTTTCCACCGCCGCAACCTTCTGTTCCCGTGAGATCCCATCTTGGGGCCTTTTTCGGCATCCTGCCGGAGGAAGATTCGATCACGGAGGGCATCTACACCAACTCTATTGCCCTCCCAATGAAGCATGAGTAGTTTACCACATACCTATAGGTCCATAGCTAGTAGCTAGATGGCTTCTTCTCTCTCTTTGATTCTCAATACCATATTCTCCTCGATGTTCTTGGAGATCTATCCGATGTAATCTTCTTTTGAAGTGTGTTTATCGAGATCCGATGAATTGTGGATTTATGATCAACTTATCTATGAATATTATTTGAATCTTCTCTGAATTCTTATATGCATGATTTGATACCTTTGTATTTCTCTTGGATTATCAGTTTGGTTTCGCCAACTAGATTGGTTTTTCTTGCAACGGGAGAGGTGCTTAGCTTTGGGTTCAATCTTGCATGATTTCACTCAGTGTCAAAGTAGGGGTAGTGAACATGTATTGAATTGTTGCCATCGAGGATAAAAGATGGGGTTTTCATCATATTGCTTGAGTTTATTGCTCTACGCCATGTCATCTTACTTAAGGCGTTACTCTATTCTTTACGAACTCAATGCTCTAGATGCATGCTGGATAGCAGTCGATGTGTGGAGTAATAGTAGTAGATGCATGCAGGAGTTGGTCTACTTGACACGGACGTGATGCCTATATTAGATTATCATTGCCTTGGATATCGTCATAACTTTGCGCTTTTTTATCAATTGCTCGACAGTAATTTGTTCAACCACCATATTATTTGCCTTCAGGAGAGAAGCCTCTAGTGAAACCTATGGCCCCCGGGTCTATTTTCCATCATATTAGTTTCTGATCTACTATTTTGCAATCTTGTATTTTCAAATCTATAAACCAAAATAACCCAAAAATATTTTATCTTTTGTTTAGTTTTATCTATCTCCATTAGATCTCACATTTGCAAGTGACCGTGAAGGGAATGACAACCCCTTTATCGCGTTGGGTGCAAGTGTTTGATTGTTTGTGTAGGTGCATCTATTGGGGACTTGTGCGTTTCTCCTACTGGATTGATTCCTTGGTTCTTAACTGAAGGAAATACTTATCTCTACTTTGCTGCATCACCCTTTCCTATTCAAGGGAAAAACCAACGCAAGCTCAAGAAGTAGCAGGTTACCCGGCTATTGACCACACACTACTGTCAAGAAAGGAGTGGTAGAAAAAGACTTTTCAATGACTAAGAAGAAAACAATTATTGTAAAATGGCTCATATAAATTTAAGCGCCAGTTAAATTGGGAAAAGAAGTGTTTTTAACAAACAACGCTTTTAACAAATAAATTTTAACATAAATATAATGCTTGGTCGAACCGAATAAAAAAAGAATTGAGGAAATTTGAGCATGAAACCGACTTAGCTGGTCAGTGTGCTCGGTGTTGATGAAGAGGTCCGGGCTTGTGGCGGGATGAGGACGTAGTCCTCGGCCTGGCCGAGGTCCCAACTCCCAAGCCCGAGGTGACCGACCGAAGAGCTCGGCCTGACGAAGTGGTGATGCAACATGGTCGATGCGGCGAGGCAAAGCCCCTAGTCTAGCCAAGGTGATGAAGGTGGTCGGATGGTGATGCCGAAGTCCCCAGAGTAGGTTGATGAAGAGATGAGATGAAGCCCCTGGTCTAGCTGAGGTGGCGGAGTGATATCTACAACACAACCTTCTTCTTGTAGACTTTGGTGGGCCTCCAAGTGCAGAGGTTTGTAGGACAGTAGCAAATTTCCCTCAGGTGATGACCTAAGGTTTATCAATCCGTGGGAGGCGTAGGATGAAGATGGTCTCTCTCAAACAACCATGCAACCAAATAACAAAGAGTCTCTTGTGTCCCCAACACACCCAATACAATGGTAAATTTTATAGGTGCACTAGTTCGGCCAAGAGATGGTGATACAAGTGCAATATGGATGGTAGATATAGGTTTTTGTAATCTGAAAATATAAAAACAGCAAGGTAACAAGTGGTAAAAGTGAGCGTAAACGGTGATGCAATGTTAGGAAACAAGGCCTAGGGTTCATACTTTCACTAGTGCAAGTTCTCTCAACAATAATAACATAATTGGATCATATAACTATCCCTCAACATGCAACAAAGAGTCACTCCACAGTCACTAATAGCGGAGAACAAACGAAGAGATTATTGTAGGGTATGAAACCACCTCAAAGTTATCCTTTTTGATCGATCTATTCAAGAGTCCGTAGTAAAATAACACGAAGCTATTCTTTCCGTTCGATCTATCATAGAGTTTGTACTAGAATAACACCTTAAGACACAAATCAACCAAAACCCTAATGTCACCTAGATACTCCAATGTCACCTCAAGTATCCATGGGCATGATTAAACGATATGCATCACACAATCTCAGATTCATCTATTCAAACCAACACAAAGTACTTCAAAGAGTGCCCCAAAGTTTCTACCGGAGAGTCAAGACGAAAACGTGTCCCAACCCCTATGCATAAGTTCACAAGGTCACCGAACCCGCAAGTTGATCACCAAAACATACATCAAGTAGATCACGTGAATACACTACAAAAAAAATACACTTCCGTGATGATACGTGTTTGTCACAGTAGGTCACGTTTTCTGTCATGCATGTACATCCATGACGATTTTATGACAGAATCAAGATAGTCATACCTGTGCTGTCATAGAAGTGTTCCATGACATTACCAAAATTATCATCACGGAAGTGTCCACTTCCATGACGATAAATCGCGCGTCACAGAAGTGCTTTCGTCAAGGATGACCGACACGTGGCATCCACCGTAACGGAACGCCGTTAAGCTATCGGGTCCGGTTTTGGATCCGGTAACCCGTTAACAGCTCCGACCAATGGGGATTTTCCACGTGTAAAATCATGATTGGCTGGAGAAAACACGTGTCGGCTCACCGTTGGGACAGATGGCATCCACTCATTGGACAGAAGGCACCTATCATACGTCGACACCTGGCATGGCCCAACAGAGGCCCATTCCGGTGAAAAGGCTGGCCCGTTTGACTTGGTCAAAAGGTGGCGGGCCGGCCCATGGAAAGCCTGTTAACGGCCTGTTTGCATATAGCCCATTTATAGCACGCTAACCCAGGGCCCGTTACACCCTATCCGAATTAGGCCCAGTAGCGTCATCTAGGCCATCCAATATGATTCTAGCTCGTTTTCACTTCTGGCCCATCTATGGCCCATGACGTCTTTCGGCCCATATGAGGCCCTTTGTATCTCTTGGCCCATTAACGGCCCGTGGTGAAACTGGCCCGTAATGAACAGTGTATCACTTTATACCCATTAACGGCCCATGGTGAAACTGGCCCGTAATGAACAGTGTATCACTTTATTGTGGGCTAAATTCAGCCCGAGGTTACAGTCAGCCCGGTTGTGGCCCTTTAATACGTTGGGCCGTTTTCATAGCGTCATCAAATATGGCCGATTAACGACGACCCATTACGGTCGGCCCATGAACAGACGATTTTAACACTAGCCCGTTTACGGCCATAATGCGGTCTGTTATTGGCCCATGTTTGGCCAACCGATCATACGGCCCGTAGAAGGCCCATTGACGATACGGCCCGTAGAAGGCCCATTGTGTGTATGACCCGTATAAGGCCCATTGTTTCTATGACCCGTAGAAGGCCCATTGTTTCTATGGCCCGTAGGAGGGAAATGGTAACTATAGTAAATATGTAGCCCATGGTTATTGTGGCCTAGTATTAAAAAATAGGTTATTGCGGCCACTAGCAAACTGTGGAAAAAGAACTGCACTGACTACAAGCAAAGAAATAAACCAGACAATAAGGAAATAAATAAGTAAGCAACTTACGCCAGGCTATCACGGCTATTACACATATTACATCCACTAGGCATCAAAGTTCGCCACCAGTGCAAATATAGGGAACACATCAGCATATAAACGCCGCAGCAAAACAAGTCCAGAACTGAAACCACTTCAGAAGAGCTCAAGAAACAATATCCTGGGTACCCATAATGCTGGCAAGATGCTTAGCAAGCTTATTAACTTTCTCTTGTTTGGCGCTTAAATCCTCCAGCACTTGCTGTTGCACCAGAAAGTATGCATCTGAATTCTGCAGGGACTTCCTCAATCCTTCGGGTTCCTGTCGCATAACATCTGATCGATTTCTTTCAACTTGAAGTTGAGACTCAAGAAGCTGAACTGATTCAGGCAACGAGTTCGAAGAGCTGGTGCCAGCAGTAGTAGCCAGTAACTCGAACACTACATCAAGACATGACTCTGGGGTTGTCTCAGTGTCTTCAATATAGTTTTTATCAGCTTTCTTGGGGACCAACAGGGATGTCTCACTATCTTGAACCTTATCTGCATTACTTCCTTTACCATTGGATAACGGGGTACTCTTCTCCAATATTTTATCCGTGTTCTAAAAGAGAAACAAACAAACACATCACAGGTTTACAATGTAGTATATGAAACTTATTTTGGTAAACCAGTTCAGTAGTAAGGTGGACAGGATAACATCATGAAAAAAACATATATCTATGTAGTATGGTCACTGTATGGTCTATATCATTCTAGTTTATGTTGCCAAATCAAGATAGATATAGTTCGAATCATATCTATTTAAGACAAAGGAGCATAGACAGAATATAAGTGTGGGAAACTACACATCAATAACAACACTTGTAATGTGCATGGCATGAGAACATAACTGTTTATTCAATTGAAACTGAAATCAACATAGAGCAAGTTACAACAACAAACACGTTAAAGAAACAGGTTTAAAACATACCTGTTGCGCCATTGGAGTTTCAGTTGCATCCTTCAAATTTGAAATTAGTTGGTATGAGTAAATACAGTGATGCAAGAGCAAAGTAGTATGAACCATAGCTACGGAACCTGACCTGAGAACAATTCTTCTTCTGCTTTAAGCGTTGACTTGGGGTTTGGAGTGGTGGTCCTCGTGCCTTGGGCACTGCAGTTGCCTTACTACCTGCTCGTGTTTGGGTGCTCTGTGGTGGAGACGGTGCTGTGTCAACGGGAACTGGGTTACTATCTGCTGGGGTTGGGGTTAGAAGGGGTGTAGCTGGTTCTCTGTCCAACTGGGTAGGGGTACAATCTGCATGAGTCTGGGTTATGTGTGGTGGGGCTGGTTCTTGGGAAAGTACAACCGTGGTTCTATCTGCATCGACAGGTAGTACGATCTTTTCTGAAAACCGTGTTTTTACTCCCACAGATACTGCCATCATTCCCTCCAATTGAAATGGCTGATAAACAAGAAAAGTAATTGAATGTACAGACATTGTAAGATAGACAGGTGCAATGGATAGTAGGGAAGAAAACAGGGCATGAAATAATTCACATTTATGTTGTCTGACCGAACAGAATAGCAGGACATAATTTCACATATATGATGGCTAATTAAACAGGATAGCATAACACAATTTCACATGTATGATGGCTAACTAAACAGGATAGAATGACATACTTCAAAATATGATGACTATGTAAACGGGATGACATGATATAACTATACGATGTGTCTATTAAAGTGGTTGACATGCCATAAATCACAAACATGCCATCGATGGAAACATGATGGCATGATACAATTCACGGATAGAATGATATAATTTAAAATATGATGACTATGTAAACAGGATGAGATGATATAACTATATTATGTCTTTAGAAAATGGGTTGGCATGCCATAATTCAGATACATGCTGTCTATGTAAACACCATGGCATGATATAATTCAAATATATGATTTATATACTAAGGAAGTGAGAAGTGGCAATTGCATATATGATGTGTCAACTAAGGAGATGGGATTCAATATTGTGTATATGATGTAAAAACTAAGCATTGCAATACAACATATGCATGATATGAGTAATATAACCCTGCCAAGTTTGAGCATACACCTCAGGGGGATAATAGGACTGGTCATCTGCCTCTGAATCCTCCTTTGAAGAGCTATCTGTAACCAGCAAGATATCTGCTTCAGTAGGTAGCATTGTCTGCTCTAAAGACCTTGTTTTCACTCCAGATTTCTCCATCACCAATTCAAATGGCTGATGCACAGGAAGAGCAGTTGAATGTACAAACATTGTCGACAAAAGCAATGAGAAATACAAAAAAGGTACGGCATGATATAATTCACATATATGACGCTTGCCTAAACAGCATGGCATTGCATAATTCACATATATAATGCCTTGCAACAAGATAACATTGCATTTTAGCACATGCTATGTTGGTGAAATGATGACACCATGCCAACTTTCAACCTTTTCAGAGTTCATTTGTAGTGCTTTTCAATTTAAGGAGCATATAGCTCAAAAAATCAGTAAATGCATGAAAAATATCAAATAAAGTCAGAAAGGGTTGAAAATTGATGATGTGGCTTTGAATGGTGCATTTTGAACACACAAAAAGTCTGGTGTTCAAATAAATTCAAAAAATGAAATCCCTTCGTAACTGATGAGTTTCCGTCCGAAACCCTGATACTTCGAAAGAGATGGTGCATTTTGTACTAAAAAGCTTTTATAAAACTCCAATAGCAAAAGGAATCAACAAAAAAACTTTTATAAACCTCTAGTATTATTGAAACTAAAATTATATAAAATTTATGCAACTAAAATTATCAAATCATTTTCTGTTCAAAACATTAAAAGCAAAAAGAATTTTCATATAGAATGTTTTTGTTAGACATTTTAATAGCAAAAAGCATTATCATAAAGATTTTTTTGTTAGAAACTAAAATAACAAAATCTGTTTTTGAATAGAATCATAAAACACAGTAATATTAAATAGCAGGAAAAAGAATCACAGAAATTTCAAAGAATTCAAATTTGAAAACTAATGGCACTAACAGAAAGTTTATAATTTTTGTGACCTAAAAGCAAAAAGAATTAAAAAATAATATTTAATAAAATAAATAAAAATAGCAACAGTAATTATTTTGTTGTAAGTAGAAACAAAATAAAATAAATAAAGCAACAAAGAAAAAAAAAGTGCCATCTACTGGGCCACCACGGCCTGAATACGACTAGAAACCCAACCATGTGCCAGGATTCAGGCCCGCAGGTGGCCCAGTAGGCCCACGGGCACACAGTGTACGGTTAGGCCCAAAAGCCTGCAATTGAGAGGAGCTCGAGAGGGTGGGCGCAGCAGCGCTTATAAACCACTCTCGAGCTCTCTCAACTAGCGAGGTGGGACTAAACTTTGGCCGCAACGCGGGCATCACATGTCCTTTGGTCCCGGTTGGTGGCACCAACCGGGACTAAAGGGGGCATTGGTCCCGGTTGGTGCCACGAACCGGGACCAATGCCCCCCCTTTAGTCCCGGTTGGTGCCACCAACCGGACCAAAGGCCGCCGCTTCCCGCCCTTTGGGCTGCTGAAAAGAGGCCTGTGGTCCCGGTTGGTGGCACAAACCGGGACTAGAGGGGGCATTGGTACCGGTTCGTGGCACCAATCGGGACCAATGCTCTCAGTATATAAGAAAACACTTGGCGTTTTTCACATTCATCTCTGCATCAGTTGCCCCGCCCCGACGCCGCCGCCAGGCTGCCCGAGCTCGCCACGTCGACGCCGTCGCCGCCCTCTGCTGCCTCGTCGAAGCGCAGCCGCCCTGCCCCGAGCACGCCGCTGGCGGCCCGCCCCGACCACGCCGCGTGCCCCTTCCCCGACCACATCGTCGTCGCCCCAGCTGCCCCGACCACGCCGCGCGCCTGAGCTCACCTCTGCCTCGCCCTGCCCCGACCACGCCGCCGTCGCCTCTACACCGACACGTGCCGTGCCTCTGCCCCTACCCCGACCACGCCGCACCTCTCCTTTGGTCAGGCCGGCCGGCAACGCCCCCTTCCCTCCCTGTTTTTTTTCACATATACATGCTGTTTTTTTCCTGATTATATGTATATGTGTGAGTATATGTATGTGTATATATCTGTTTATATGTCCTTTTTTAGATTTTTTTTTGCATTTTTATAAAAATGTATATATGTATGTATGTATGTTCTCTGTGTATATATATGTTCATGTATGCAAAAGATAGATTTTTAGAAAAGTTAGGATTTTTTTTCTGTTCATAGATTTTTTTGGTGATATTAATTATTGTAGAACATGCAAATGTTTGTATATTCATATGAACAATGCATTAGGCAAAACCTTTACTTTTTTCTAAATTTTCTATTTGAACATTTAAAAAAAAAGCAATACTACAAGAATGAGAGGAAAAAGGAAAATAAGAAGAGGAAGAAAGGAGAAGAAGAGGAGAGGAAGAAGAGGGGAAATAAATAAGAAGAAGAAAAAAGAAGAAAAAGAAGAGGAGAAGAAGAAAGGAATAGAGGAGAAGAAGAGAAAATAGATATTCTATTTTCTCTTCTTCTCCTCTATTCCTTTCTTCTTCTCATCTTTTCTTTTTCTTCTTTTTTTCTTCAATCTTCTCCTCTATTCCTTTCTTCTTATCCTCTTTTTATTTCTTCTTCGTCTTCTTAATTTTTATCGGATATGTCATTGTCGATATACCCCGTGTCCCGATAACTTCAACACGAGGGGGGGGGGTTCGACCTACCCCCTCCCCGATAACATTATTTTCCCATGTATGTATGTCGTCGTTGTCGATATAACCCCCTCCCGGATAACTTCGACATGAGGGGCGATCGATATATATACCCCTTCTCGACCGTGATAACTTATACCACGGGAGCACTCCCAGCCCTCTCGCTCGACCAAAACTCTCGAGGATACCCAAACCCTAGAAAAAAACGATGTCGGTCTCCTACCCCCTCCCGCCGCGCCCCTACCCTTGAAGCGTTGCCGAGGCCACCCCAAACCCGGAATAAGCTAGGTCTATGTTTGCCACTAATATATCCACCTGCTGTCATGTTTGTGTAATAATTGCCATGTTGTAATATTTGCAGAAACAATGGAGCACGGACGAGACGAGGAAGCAAAAGAGGTGTTGGGGGACATAATCTTAGCCGGAGGTGAAATCTTGTCGTATCTTAACGACAATGATGGTCTGGAAGAACAGGGTGAAGAAACAGGCTACGGTGATCGAAGAGTAGAGGAGGAAAGACATGATTTTGATGGCTCCAGTGACCCAATGCTGGTGCAAGAAGGAGCCCGTGGTGACGGCTCAGGTGACCGAACAGAGTCCGGCCAGTTAAATATATTAGTTAAGCCTGTGCTGAGTAGCTAACTAATGCATTCATTGTTTTGGTATGTACACATATTAATTAACTCTCGTCTTTCTTCTTTTTTTCTAGGCCTCCGGATCAAGCACAACTTCGGTAAAGAGACGAGGCCCGAAGAGAAGTTGTGCTCGGATGAAAGGTTTGAGATCACAGCAATCGCGTGCGACGGCCAACCGATTGAACCCATCCGGAAAAAGGAAGCATTTGCTGCTCAGTGCGGGGTTCTTGTTAGGAGATTATATTGTAAGAGATAATTATGATATATATGTAGCCGGTACTGTCAGATAGATATACGAGAACTTGTTGTTCGACCAATCTCTCGGAGAAGGAGAGGTGGTCGATATCACTTCTCTCTGTATGCATATGTTCATGACGATCTTCTGTTTGCTTCATTTGCTTACTAGCTAGCGTGTCTAGTCCTCTCCATACGTATATAGTACGTAGCGTCGACCAAGCACGGAGATAAGAGAGGACACTTCTGTCTATTAATTAGCTAGCTAACACAATATATGAAACACCTAAATTAAACCCCCAAACCCCCCAAACCCCCCCCCCTTAAAAAAACAACAACCCCAGCCCCTGAAATGCTGACGCGTGGATGCCTATTGGTCCCGGTTAGTGTCACCAACCGGGACCAAAGGCCCTCCTGCCTGGGCTCGCCGCACCGGCCACATGGAGTCTATTGGTCCCGGTTGGTGCCAAAAACCGGGACCAAAGGCCCTCCTGCCTGGGCTCACCGCGCCGGCCACGTGGAGGCTCATCTGTCCTGGTTCGTGTAAGAACCGGGACTAAAGGGTTACGGCATTAGTAACGACCCTTTGGTCCCGGTTCGAAAACCGGGACAAAAGGCCCTTACTAACCGGGACAATAGGCCCTTTTTCTACTAGTGTCAGGAAATGGAAAATGAATTTTTCGTACAAAGAAAATGAAAACTTACTTACGCAACATGGTTTTTCATTCCAAGATGCACCCATATGCACAATATAAGATCATTTGAACAAACTATGTCATGAATGTGGCCATACGATTGAGCATTTTGGCTGAAAAGCCATGCATCTTCACACTTGATAGATCGTTTCTGAGAACACTTTTTTAAAATAATTGTCGTATTACAAGTTTATAATTTTTGCTAGTAACTTGGCCACATGTAATGACACAATGCGAAGGTTTTCCAATTTTTTGATTTTTTTGAATTTTTTTTGCCCGTTTCAAAATGCGTCAAAACGACGGGAATAACCGTTCCTAGCTAGTGGTTGAATCTTGGAATTTTTTGGTGTTTCTCTGATTAAATAGATACTTATGTACCAAGGAATGATTTTTGGAAAAATAAAGAGCAAACTACGAGGTAGCTGCAGTTCAAATTTGACCCGCTTCCTCCTCAATCGATAGAAGTTTGTCTTTTTCACCAGAGGGTGATCATATCTTTTGACACCCAACCATTTGGTCATTTGTGCATTAAATATGGCCTAATATTTTAGAAAATTGATTTTGTCCAATTTTGCAACAAACATATGGTAGGTCCTTCACAAAAAAAACCTCATTTTTGGGCTCTCGAAAAATGGAAAATGATTTTTTCGTTCAAAGAAAATGAAAACTTCCTTAGGGAATATTGTTTGCCATTCCAATAGGCACGGTTGCGCACGATATGAGATCATTTTAACAAACTATGTCATGAATGTGGCCATAAGACTGATCATTTGGCTTGGATGCCATTGATCTCCACACGTGATAGCTCGTTTCTGAGAACACTTTTTGAAAAGAATTATCTTATTACATGTTTATTATTTTTCATGGTAACTTGGCCACATATAATGACACAATGCGAAGGTTTTGCAATTTTTTATGCCTGTTTCAAAATGCGGTCAAAACGACGGGAATTACCGTTCCTAGCTAGTGGTTGAATCCTGGAATTTTTTTGGTGTTTCTCTGATTAAATAGATACTTATGTACCTACAAATGATTTTAAAAAAAATAAAGAGCAAACTACGAGGCAGCTACAGTTCAAATTTGACCCGCTTCCTACTGAATCGACCGAAGTTTGTCTTTTTCACCAGAGGTGGATCAAATCTTTTGACACCCAACCATTTGGTCATTTGTGCATTAAATATGACCTAATATTTTTGAAAATTTATTCGGTCCAAATTTTCAACAAATATATGGTAGGTCCTTCACAAAAAACTCCTTTTGGGCTCTCGAAAAATGGAAAATGATTTTTTTGTTCAATGAAAATGAAAACTTCCTTAGGCAACATTGTTTCCCATTCCAATATGCACCCTTGTGCACGATATGAGATCATTTTAACAAACTATGTCATGAATGTGGCCATAAGATTCATCACTTGGCTTGAATGCCATTGATCTCCACACATGATAGCTCGTTTCTTAGAACACTTTTTTAAAAGATTTATCGTATTACAAGTTTATTATTTTTCCTGGTAACTTGGCCACATATGATGACACAATGCGAAGGTTTTGCAATTTTCTAATGATTTTTTAATTTTCTATGCCCGTTTCAAAATGCGGTCAGAACGACGGGAATAACCGTTCCTAGCTAATGGTTGAATCTTGGATTTTTTGTGGTGTTTCTCTGACTAAATAGATACTTATGCACCTACAAATGATTTTTGGAAAAAATAAGTAGCAAACTATGAGGCAGTTGTTGTTCAAATTTGACCCGCTTCCTGCTGAAACGGCGGAATTTTGTCTTTTTCACCAGAGGTGTATAAAAACTTTTGACAACCAACCATTTTGTCAATTGTACATTAAATATGGCCTAATATATTATAAAAATGGTCTGGTCCCATTTTGCAACAAATATATGGTAGGTCATTTACAAAACAACTCAATTTAGGCACTCGAAAAGTAGAAAATGAATTTTTTGACCAATATAGATGGTCATAACGTCGTACTGTATTCTGATTGGTCCGTGGACGTCTCATGCGGATCATGCATTGAACACCGTCGGATGTTCGTGGATCCAACGGCAGTCCTCAGCCCTTCCACACCATCCTCGAAACCCTAGCTCTGTCCTGTGGTCATTTTGCATCCACCCCCCGCCTCCTTTCTTTCCCTCGCTCTCTTCTCCTCCTCTCCTCTTCCAGATCCGCCGAGCTCCTCTCGATCCCCTCCCCTCCAGCCCTCGCCGCCACCCGCTCCTTCCAGATCGCCGCCGCCGCCGCCTCCCCATCAGCTCTACCGGCGAGCCCTTCCTCACCGCATCGCCACCCCCACGCCCATCCATGGCCACCCCGCGCCCTTCCATCAGCATCCATGGCCTCGCCCTCGTCCTTCCTCACCGCATCGCCACCCCGACCCCCTCCCTTCCTCTCCCCGATGCTCCCCTTGCTCCGAGCCTTCATCCTCTCCGGCCAGATCAACCGAGTGCGGCGCCTACCCTAGGCAGGGAGGGCGGATCGCCGCGGAGCGGGCGCACGGGAAGGGGCGGCGGCGGAAGCGCATCGCCAAGATCGAGCCCGTCAAGCACCGGGTCGAAGTCTCTCCTTCGTGGAGCTCGATGTGCGGGTGCGCGGAGGCGCTCGTGAGGGTGCTTGTGGCCTTCTTCGACGCCTTCCTCGTCGACTGCTTCCTCTTCTAGTGCCGCCACCGCCACCGCCACCCCCGCCCCGGCCCGACAGCCGCAAAAGAAGATTACATCTCCAAGAACATCGAGGAGAACATGGTATTCAGAATCAAAGAGAGAGAAGAAGCCATCTAGCTACTAGCTATGGACCCGTAGTTCTGTGGTAAACTACTCATGCTTCATCGGAAGGGCAATAGATTTGATGTAGATGCCCTCCGTTATCGAATCCCTCTCCGGCAGGATGCCGGAAAAAGGCCCCAAGATGGTATCTTACGGGAACAGAAGGTTGTGCGGTGGAAAAGTGTTTTCGTGGATGCTTCTGAGGGTTCTGGAATATATGTGAATATATAGGAGGAAGATCTGGGTCCAGGAGTCACCGAGGGGCCCACAAGATAGGGGGGCGCACCCCCCCCAGGGTGCGCCCTCCACCCTTGCCGCCGCCTCGTGGCTCTTCTGACTTGCACTCCAAGTCCCCTGGGCGTGTTTTGGTCCAGGAAAAATCATCGTGAAGTTTTACTCCGTTTGGACTCCGTTTAGTATTCCTTTTCTGCGAAGCTCAAAAACAAGGAAAAAACAGAAACGGGCAGTAGGCTCTAGGTTAATAGGTTAGTCCCAAAAATAATATCAAATAGCATATTAATGCATATAAAACATCCAAAACAGATAGTATAATAGCATGGAACAATAAAAAATTATAGATACGTTGGAGACATATCATAGCCTAATTTCTCTATAAAGCCACTCGAGTTTGGTTCGCTCAACTGGCCTAAAAGAGAAGCTCTCCGCCTTCAGGATGGGAGGATGAAGCCAAAGGCTGACCCGCTTGAAGTCTTGAGATCGGATGTGTCATGTTAAAGCACGACAAAAGCACAAACTAATTTCAACACTAATTTTTGGATTGGCACCGAAAAACGTGATTTACTTCGAAAGTAAAGTTTTCGCATAAGTCTTTTGGTTTTTCGAGCTTATAACATGTTTAACCTTTTTTATGTTTTTGTTTCAGGAGGTGTGACATCCTCTTGATCGAGGTGTTCGGCATGATGGTTTTCTCGGGAAATATTTTCTGACCCGTAGTTCGGCATCTCTCCTTTTGAGGTGTGCTACGTCTTGAGCTTGCGTTGGTTTGCTTGAAGAGGAAAGGGTGATGCAGCAAAGTACCGTAAGTATTTCCCTCGGTTTTCGAGAACCAAGGTATCAATCCAGTAGGAGGCTCCTAAAAATCCCCACGCACCTACACAAACAAACAAGAACCTCGCAACCAACGCAATAAAGGGGTTGTCAATCCCTTCACGGCCACTTGCGAAAGTGAGATCTGATAGAGATAATATGATAAGATAAAATATTTTTGGTATTTTTATGATATAGATTGGAAAATAAAAGATGCAAATAAAAGTAGATGGTAAACTTATAAAATAAAATATAGACCTGGGGGCCATAGGTTTCACTAGTGGCTTCTCTCAAGATAGCATAAGTATTACGGTCGGTGAACAAATTACTGTCGAGCAATTGATAGAAAAGCGCATAGTTATTAGATTATCTATGCATGATCATGTATATAGGCATCACGTCCGTGACAAGTAGACCGACTCCTCCCTGCATCTACTACCATTACTCCACACATCGACCGACTCCTGCCTGCATCTAGAGTATTAGGTTCATAAAGAACAGAGTAACGCATTAAGAAAGATGACATGATGTAGAGGGATAAACTCATGCAATAAGATATAAACCCCATCTTTTTATCCTCGATGGCAACAATAAAATACGTCCCTTGCTGCCCCTACTATCACTGGGAAAGGACACCGCAAGATTGAACCCAAAGCTAAGCACTTCTCCCGTTGCAAGAAAGATCAATCTAGTAGGCCAAACCAAACTGATAATTCCAAGAGACTTGCAAATATAACTTAATCACACATAAAAGAATTCAGAGGAGATTCAAATATTTCTCATAGATAAACTTGATCATAAACCCACAATTCGTCGGATCTCGACAAACACACCGCAAAAAGAGTTACATCGAATAGATCTCCAAGAAATCAAGGAGAACTTTGTATTGAAATTCAAGGAGAGAGAAGAAGCCATCTGGCTAATAACTATGGACCCGAAGGTCTGTGGTATACTCACAACTCATCAGAAGGGCCTTGGAGATGATGTAGAGGCCCTCCATGGTCGATTCCCTCTCCGGCGGAGCACCGGCGAAGGCTTCAAGATGGGATCTCGCGGATACAGAATGCTGCGGCGGTGGAATTAGGTTTTCGTGGTGCTCCTGGATGTTTTCGGGGTACATGGGTATATATAGGAGGAAGAAGTAGGTCGGTGGGGCGCGCCCACCCCTAGGGGGTGCGCCGAGCACCCTCGTGGCCGCCTCCTCTGTTGCTTGACGTCCACTCCAAGTCCCCTGGATCACGTTTGTTCCAAAAAGATCGCTCCCAAAGGTTTCATTCCGTTTGGACTCCGTTTGATATTCCTGTCGTTCGAAACACTGAAATAGGCAAAAAAAACTGCAATTCAGGCTGGGCCTCCGGTTAGTAGGTTAGTCCCAAAAATGATATAAAAGTGTAAGTTAAAGCCCATAAACATCCAAAACGGGTAATATAATAGCATGGAACAATCAAAAAAATTAGATACGTTGGAGACGTATCAAGCATCCCCAAGCTTAATTCCTGCTCGTCCTCGAGTAGGTAAATGATAAAAACAGAAGTTTTGATGTGGAATGCTACCTAGCATAATTCTCAATGTAATTTTCTTTATTGTGGCATGAATGTTCAGATCCAAATGATTCAAAATAAAAGTTCATATTGACATAAGAAATAGTAATACTTCAAGCATACTAACTAAGCAATCATGTCTTCTCAAAATAAAATGGCTAAAGAAAGTTATCCCTACAAAATCATATAGTCTGGCTGTTGCTCTATCTTCATCACACAAACTATTTAATCATGCACAACCCCGATGACAAGACAAGCAATTGTTTCATACTTTAGTAATCTCAAACTTTTTCAACTTTCACGCAATACATGAGCGTGAGCCATGGACATAGCACTATATGTGGAATAGAATGGTGGTTGTGGAGAAGACAAAAGAAGATAGTCTCACATCAACTAGGCGTATCAACGGGCTATGGAGATGCTCATTAATAGATATCAATGTGAGTGAGTTGGGATTTCCATGCAACGGATGCACTAGAGCTATAAATGTATGAAAGCTCAACAAAAGAAACTAAGTGGGTGTGCATCCAACTTGCTTGCTCACGAAGACCTAGGGCATTTGAGGAAGCCCATCATTGGAATATACAAGCCAAGTTCTATAATGAAAAATTCCCACTAGTATATGAAAGTGACAACACAGGAGACTCTCTATCATGAAGATCATGGTGCTACTTTGAAGCACAAGTGTGGTAAAAAGGATAGTAACATTGTCCCTTCTCTCTTTTTCTCTCATATCTTTTTTTATTTGGCCTTTATCTTTTTTTATTTGGCCTTTCTCTTTTTTTTTATGTCCGAAGTCTCATCTCGACTTGTGGGGGAATCATAGTCTCCATCAGCCTTTCCTCACTGGGACAACGCTCTAATAATGAAGATCATCACACTTTTACTTACTTACAACTCAAGATTACAACTCGATACTTAGAACAAGATATGACTCTATATGAATGCCTCCGGTGGCGTACCGGGATATGCAATGAATCAAGAGTGACATGTATGAAAATTATGAAGGTGGCCTTACCACAAATACGATGTCAACTACATGATCATGCAAAGAGCAATATGACAATAATGATGTGTGTCATATAAACGGAACGGTGGAAAGTTGCACGACAATATATCTCGGAATGGCTGTGGAAATGCCATAACAGGTAGGTATGGTGGCTGTTTTGAGGAAGGTATATGGTGGGTGTATGGTACCGGCGAAAGTTGCGCGGCACAAGAGAGGCTAGCAATGGTTGAAGGGTGAGAGTGCGTATAATCCATGGACTCAACATTAGTCATAAAGAACTCATATACTTATTGCAAAAATATGCAAGCCATTCAAAACAAAGTACTATGCGCATGCTCCTAGGGGGATAGATTGGTAGGAAAATACCATCGCTCGTCCCCGACCGCCACTCCTAAGGAAGACAATCAATAAATAAAATTGTGCTCCAACTTCATCACAAAGCGGTTCACCATATGTGCATGCTACGGGAATCACAAACTTCAACACAAGTATTCTTTAAATTCATAATCACCCAACTAGCATGACTCTAATATCACCACCTCTATATCTCAAAACAATTATCAAGTATCAAATTGATCATAGCATCCAATTCACTTTCTATGATAGTTTTTATTATACCCAACTTGGATGCCCATCATTCTAGGACCAATTTTATAACCATAGCAAATACCATGCTGTTCTAAAAGACTCTCAAAATAATATAAGTGAAGTATGAGAGACCAACAATTTCTACAAAATTAAGCCACCGCCGTGCTCTAAAAGGTATAAGTGAAGCACTAGAGAAAAAATTATCTAGCTCAAAAGATATAAGTGAAGCACATAGAGTATTCTACTAAATTCTAAATCAAGTGGGCTTCTCCCAAAAGGTGTGTACAGAAAATATGATTGTGTAAATCTAAAATGCAAATACTAATATCATACATGACGCTCCAAGCAAAACACATATCATGTGGCGAATAAAAATATAGCTCCATGTAAAGTTACCGATAGACAAAGACAAAAGAGGGGATGCCTTCCGGGGCATCCCCAAGCTTAGGCTTTTGGTTATCCTTGAATATCTTGGGGTGCCATGGGCATCCCCAAGCTTAGGCTCTTGCCACTCCTTATTCCATAATCCATCGAATCTTTACCCAAAACTTGAAAACTTCACAACACAAAACTTGAAAACTTCACAACACAAAACTCAACAGGAAATCTCATAAGCTCCGTTAGTGCAAGAAAGAAAAACCACCACATAAGGTACTGTAATGAACTCATTATTTATTTATATTGGTGTTAAACCTACTGTATTCCAACTTGTCTATGGTTCATACCCCTTGATACTAGCCATAGATGCATCAAAGTAAGCAAACAACACACGAAAAACAGAATCTGTCAAAAATAGAACAGTCTGCAGCAATCTGTAACTTTCGAATACTTCTAGAACTCTAAAAATCCTACCAAAATAGGAAATCCTGGGAAATTTGTCCATTGATCTACAGCAAAAAGAATCATCGCAAAATCACGTTTCTGTGAATTACTAATATTATTTTCGTGCGCGCAAAAGTTTCTGTTTTTTAGCAGAATCAAATTAACTATCACCGTAGGTTATCCTAAAGGTTCTACTTGGCACAAACACTAATTAAAACATGAAAACACATCTAAACAGAAGCTAGATGAAATATTTATTACTAAACAGAAGTAAAAAGCAAGAAACAAAAATGAAATTGGGTTGCCTCCCAACTAGCGCTATCGTTTAACGCCCCTAGCTAGGCATTGAGATTTCGATGATGCTCACATGAAAGTCAAGAATTGAAGCACAAAGAGAGCATCATGAAACACGTGACAAGCACATCTAAGTCTAACATACTTCCTATGCATAGGCATCTTATAGGAAAACTAGTTATCATAGCAAGCAAAAACTAGCATATGCAAGGAAGCGGAAAGAAACAATAGCAATCTCATCATAACGAGAGGTAATTTAGTAACATAAAAATTTCTACAATCATATTTTCCTCTCTCATAATAATTACATGTGGGATCATAAGCAAATTCAACAAAATATCTATCACATAAAATATTTTCAACACGATCCACATGCATGCAAAGTTGACACTCTTCCAAAATAGTGGGATTAACATTAACTAAAGTCATGACCTCTCCAAACCCACTTTTATCAAAAAATTCATAAGATTGAACATTCTCCAAATATGTGGGATATAAAGTTGACACTCTTCCAAACCCACTTTCAATAATATTGCAAACACTATTATCAGTGTCATATTCATCATGGGGCTTAAATAAATTTTCAAGATCATAAGAAGAATAACCCCAATCATGATCATTGCAACAAGTAGTAGACATAGCGAAATTAGCATCCCCAAGCTTAGGGTTTTGCATATTATTAGCTTCTTAAAGTACTTCATCATAATTTTCAGATTCACGAATTTCAAGCAAAACCTCATAAAGATAATCTAGTGCACTCAACTCACTAGCAATAGGTTCATCATAATTGGATCTCTTGAAGAGATTAGCAAGTGGATGAGGATCCATAAACTTTTAGCAAGCGAAGATGCAAGCAAAAAGAACGTACATGGTAACAGAAGATCAAACGGAAGGAGGGCGAATAAAACGGCAAGGGTGAAGTGGGGGAGAGGAAAACGAGAGACAAATGGCAAATAATGTAATGCGAGGGAGATGAGTTTGTGATGGGTACTTGGTATGTCTTTACCTGAGCGAAGACCTCCCCGGCAACGGCGCAGAAATCCTTCTTGCTATGTCTTGAGCTTGCGTTGGTTTTCCTTGAAGAGGAAAGGGTGATGCAGCAAAGTAGCGTAAGTATTTCCCTCAGTTTTTGAGAACCAAGGTATCAATTCAGTAGGAGGCTCCTCAAAAGTCCCACGCACCTACACAAACAAACAAGAACCTCGCAACCAACGCAATAAAGGGGTTGTCAATCCCTTCATGGCCACTTGCGAAAGTGAGATCTCATAGAGATAATATGATAAGGTAAATATTTTTGGTATTTTTATGATATAGATTGGAAAATAAAAGATGCAAATAAAAGTAGATGGTAAACTTATATAATAAAAGATAGATCCGGGGGCCATAGGTTTCACTAGTGGCTTCTCAAAAGATAGCATAACTATTACGGTGGGTGAACAAATTACTGTCGAGCAATTGATAGAAAAGCACATAGTTATGTGATTATCTAGGCATGATCATGTATATATGCATCACGTCCGTGACAAGTAGACCGACTCCTGCCTGCATCTACTACTATTACTCCACACATCGACCAACTCCTGCCTGCATCTGGAGTATTTAGTTCATAAAGAACAAAGTAACGCATTAAGAAAGATGACATGATGTAGAGGGATAAACTCATGCAATATGATATAAACCCCATCTTTTTATCCTCGATGGCAACAATACAATACGTGCCTTACTGCCCCTGCTATCACTGGGAAAGGACGCCGCAAGATTGAACCCAAAGCTAAGCACTTCTCCCATTGCAAGAAAGATTAATCTAGTAGGCCAAACCAAACTGATAATTCGAAGAGACTTGCAAAGATAACTTAATCACACATAAAAGAATTCAGAGGAGATTCAAATATTTCTCACAGATAAACTTGATCATAAACCCACAATTCACCGGATGTCGACAAACACACCGCAAAAAGAGTTACATCGAATAGATCTCCAAGAAGATCGAGGAGAACTTTGTATTGAGATTCAAAGAGAGAGAAGAAGCCATCTCGCTAATAACTATGGAGCTGAAGGGTTGTGGTAAACTACTCACAACTCATCGGAGCGCCGGCGAAGGCTCCAAGATGGGATCTCGCGGATACAGAAGGTCGCGGCGGTGGAATTAGGTGTTCGTGGTGCTCCTAGATGTTTTTGGGGTACATGGGTATATATCGGAGGAAGAAGTAGGTCGGTGGATGCTCGAGGGGCCCACGAGGGTGGGGGGCGCGCCCACCCCTAGGGGGCGCGCCAAGCACCCTCGTGGCCGCCTCCTCTGTTGCTTGGCGTCCACTCCAAGTCCCCTGGATCACGTTTGTTCCAAAAAGATCGCTCCCAAAGATTTCATTCCGTTTGGACTCCGTTTGATATTCCTTTCCTTCGAAACACTGAAATAGGCAAAAAAACAGCAATTCGGGCTGGGCCTCCGGTTAGTAGGTTAGTCCCAAAAATGATATAAAAGTGTAAAGTAAAGCCCATAAACATCCAAAAAGGGTAATATAATAGCATGGAACAATCAAAAAATTTAGATACGTTGGAGACCTATCAAGGTGCACCTCGGTGTTGTCAAAATACATTCAACAGATGAAACAGTTCCCGAGGAGATTGCAATCCTCAGGTTGGTCAGCTGGACCCAACCTGAGTCTCAAGGGCTACTTGCTGTACATCTCGGCAGAGAATAAATTGCACTGATCGGAAATAAATTCCGCAAAAAATCAGCCCAAGGCCCAGGTGGTGCACCACCTCGGAAGCAGTCCAGCATAAAGGTGAACTACAAGTGGCTGGCTCTATAGAAAACTTCTCCGGCATTAAGATCGGATGAACTCCTTCAACTTTTTCAGAGACCGAGGTAATCTATGACAGCTCGGATGTTGACTAGCGTTAGAGGTCAGCTACAAAAGGCTACCTCAGAAGTAGACCAACCTTGGAACTCGCCTGCGAAAGACACCTTGGATACAGTCCGGCGTTGGAGCTCAGACGCAGGAGGAATCCACCGTACGAGAAAAATTTCAAACCCGAGGTGCGGCATAAAAAATAACAAGACATTGTTTAAAGCCGAGAACTTAAAGCGGCTCCACGGATGCCTGGCGTGTAAACTCTTTGGATTCACCTCGGCGATCCTCAAGATTGAAGATGGAAAGATTTGTTGAACCAGTTTTCATGACCGACGACCAAAGACGAAGAATAGTTTGAAAGAACCGAGGAGCGTCCCCAACTTGAAGACCAGTTCAGGGGGCTACTGATGGTGTCCTGGACTAGGGGCAACTCACAACGTCGTCTACTGACCAGGTAGGTCGGGCCAAGGACTCGCATGTCGGTTCACTAATTGGCTTCTTCGGATAGCCGATGACATATGCGATGAAGATTCCACAAGACATGGTGATCAAGACAAGGACTCCTCTCCATCGACGTAGTCGACTAGGACTCTTTTTAGCCAAGGCCTCCGGTACATGATATAAGACGAGGCCAGGCTAGTCGATAGATATAGGCTAGATCATTAGAATCATACACAACCTACGGTCTTGAGGTTCATCAACTCTGTACTCGATACATCATCATCAATATAAACAAGAGCAGGACGTAGGGTTTTACCTCCATCAAGTGGTCCCGATCCTGGGTAAAGTATGAGTCACTTCTTCCCGTTGCCCATCGATCCAAGATCCACAACTCGGGACCCCTACCCCGAGGTTTGCCAGTTTTGACACCGACAAGGGGCACCAAAGGACAGCAACATAACCACAAGCAAATTAAACCAATCATAGCAATTCACCAATCACCCGAAAGGACAACAAAAATCTACTCAAACATCGTAGGAGAACAACACATCATTGGATAATAATATGATGCATAAAGCACCATGTTCAAGTAGAGGGTACAGCGGGTTGCAGGAGAGTGGGCCGCTGAATATAGACGGGGGATGGTGATGGAGTTATTGGTGAAGATGACAGAGTAGTTGGAGTAGATCGCCGTCATATGATGATTGCCCCGGCGGTGTTCCGGCACCACTGGGAGACAGGGGAGAGAGCCCCCTCCTACTTCTTCTTCCATGGCCTCCCCGCTAGATGGGAGGAGAGTTCACCCTCTGGTCCATGGCCTCCATGGCAGCGGAGGGATAGGATCCCCTCCAAGATTGGATCTCTCTCTCTCCCCCTCTCTCTCTATTCTCCTCTATTTCGCGTTCTTGTTTTCTAGACAAAAGTTGTTTCATAAATTCCCAGAGATCCGTAACTCCGATTGCGCTGAGATTTTCACATGATTTTTCCAGATATTATCTTTCTTGTGGCGAAAGAAGGGCAGCAGCCGACCTTCAAGGTGCTCATCACCCTCCACTGCACGCCTGGGGGATCCCCACGCCCTGGTGCCTTGTAGAGGCTGTGGGCCTCCGCTTGCATTGATTCCACCTCCCAAAAATCACATATATTCCAAAATAATTCTCCCTAAAATTTTATTGCATTTGGACTTAGTTTGATATGGATATTCTGCAAAACAAAAAACATGCAACCAATATGAACTGGCACTGGGCACTGGATCAATATGTTATTTCCAAAAATATTATAAAATGTTGCAAAAAGTATCACTACAAAAAAAGACACATCCGTGACATTTTGGGCCGAACGAATTTTTTTCCTGTCATACTTATGACACTTCTATGACGATAATTGTGACAAAACCCGGTATCATCATAGATGTGGTGGGCTCCTACTTCTATGACAAAAACTCATGACAGAAAATGGGCTTTTCGTCCTGGGCGGGCCGGAGATGCAGCTGCATGACATTCTTTGGGCCGTCCATGACGAAAAAAACCGTGGTAGAAGCAAAGGCGAGGAAAATATCGGGGTGTTCCGGGTTACGGTGGGTGGTCGGGGCCGAGCGATGCATGGAGGATTGCGCGTTTCTCTCGTACACGCACGCGCGTCGGTGCGAGGCGTTGGGATCTAACTGAACCTGAGCGAGGTGTTCGCCTACTGAACCCGAGCCATTGCACTGCAGGCTACGCGTTACTGAACCCGAGCGATCGATCGATGGCTGTTAACTGAACCTGATCGACCGATTCCTTCGCTACTGCTACTGACTGAAGCCGATCGATGCTGCCTCTGGATGAACAGTGAGCGTTGCAGGGGGGTTGGATGAACAGTTCCCGATATGGGTGGATGAACAGGTCCCTGTGGTGTTGCCTCTGGATGAACAAGACCCCGATCGATCGAGACGGTTGGGGCTGGATGAACAGGACTCCGTGGAGGGCTGGATGAACAGGATGACCCCGTGGAGGGCTGGATGAATAGTAGATGGTGTAGGGGTGGATGAACAGTACCCCGTGGAGGGGTGGTTGAACAGGAGCCCTTGGAGAGGGCTGGTTGAACAGTAGCCGGTGGAGTAGCGCGCGGTGGAGGCTGCATGAACAGGAGCCCGTGGATGAACAGTCCTTGGTGGAGGCTGGAGGAGGTCGACAGTGGATGAATAATAGCCCGTGGAGGCTAGAGGAGCTTGACAGTGGAGATGAACAGTATCGCGTGGAGTCCCGTTTTGCGGTACGCCACACACCTCCCGATGAACAGGACCCCCGTTTCGACCGTAGCTCCAACACAAGTCCGTTTCCTCCGTTTAGTGGTACGCCACACCCCTCACGATCAACAAGACCCCGTTTCGACCGTAGGAGGTCCAACACAAGTCCGTTTCGTCCGTTTTGCGGTACGCCAGACCTCTCCCGATGAGCAGGATCCCGTTTCGAACGTGGTCGGTCGAACACAACCGTTTCCTCCGTTCTGCGGTACGCCAGGCCTCGTTTCCATCGGCTGTTCCGTCCAAGCCCTCCCGATGAACACGAGGACGCATTCCGTTCCGACCCAGCCGGTTGGCTCCCCATGAACATGCCGACGACGTTGTTTCTCCGTTCCGACCTAGCCATGTACACGAGCCCTGGCCATACATATGCGCAAGTAGGCGTCCGAGACCCCGCCCGTATATACGTACGTGGTCGTATTTACTCTATTGCACCCTGGCCGCTGTACGTACGTGTACATGCTACGTGCGCGCCTCTACTACGACACATGCGCGCATCTACTACGACACGTGCGCGCCTCTACATCGACCAGTATGTACGCACACGTTCGCGACCAGAATGACAACGCTACGTACGCTTCGACCAGGTGAGTCCCGACTGTCAGGCACTTCCTTGCGTGCGAAGATGAAGCTGGTGGGTCACAGCAGTCAGGGGGAGAATTATTTTTTTGCCCAGACGCACTTCCTTGTGTGCGAAGATGTAGCTGGTGGGTCCCAGCAGTCAGGGGGGAAACATTGTTTTCACGAAATACGGTGGCCTGTCCGGTGGGTCCCTGCTGTCAGGTGGAGGAATCATTATTTTCCGCGTAATAAGGAGGCACTTCCTTCCTACCGCCGTAGACCCAGCTGTCAGCCTCTCCACGTACACTCCACATCCGATGGAAGTCGTTCCTTGACCACGTTGACCACGCCGCGCTGAGAGCACCAGGGCGGTGGACGACCACATCCATGACGATTTATGACAGAATCAAGATAGTCATACCTGTGCTGTCGTAGAAGTGTTCCATGACATTACCAAAATTATCATCACAGAAGTGCCCACTTCCATGACGATAAATCGCGCGTCAAAGAAGTGCTTTCGTCAAGGGTGACAGACACGCACTAGTAGAAAAAGGGGCTTTTACCCCGGTTGGTAAGGGCCTTTTGTCCCGGTTTTCGAACCAGGACTAAAGGGTCGTTACTAAAGCCCTAACCATTTAGTCCCGGTTCTTACACGAACCGGGACAGAAGGTCCTCCACGTGGCCGCTGCTGCCAGCCCAGGCAGGGGGGCCTTTGGTCCCGGTTGGTGACACCAACCGGGACCAATAGGCAGGGCCTTTTGTCCCGGTTGGTGACACCAACCGGGACCAATAAGCATCCACGCGTCAGCATTTCAGGGGCTGGGGTTTTTGTTTTTTTTGAAAGGGGGGGCTTGGGGGGTTTTGGGGGGTTAATTTAGGTGTTTCATATATTGTGTTAGCTAGCTAATTAATAGAGAGAAGTGTCCTCTCTTATCTCCGTGCTTGGTCGATGCTACGTACTATATACGTATGGAGAGGACTAGACACGCTAGCTAGTAAGCAAATGAAGGAAACAGAAGATCGTCATGAACATATCCATACAGAGAGAAGTGATATCGACCACCTCTCCTTCTCCGAGAGATTGGTTGAACAACAAGTTCTCGTATATCTATCTGACACTACCGGCTACATATATACAATAATTATCTCTTACAATATAATCTCCTAATTAAATTGTAACAACACAGGGTCCACATAGTATTCTCCATTTTCAGCGATCACGTGGTCAAAGGAAGAATGCCGCCAATTCCTCTTGAATTGCCAGCATACGATCTGGTGCTAGGAGTTCATCACGCATCCGAAAGATCTAATCTGAAGAAGGGGGTCAATACATATATATATATATATATATATGAATAAATGAAACTCGACACAAATGATGGTAATAAAATAAAATTGTGAATATTATTGCTTACACACTTCATATTGTTCGTCAGAGTAGCCCCGCTCACAGGTCGTGTGGTGGATAGACTCGCAAACGTAGTGTCCACAGAAATCATTCCCTTGTTTCTGCCACAACCACTTTACAAGAAAAAGAGGTCAATCTAACTGATAAGCAAGCATGCTAAATGGTATTGATGAAACTAGCGCTTGAATCACTAGGAGATGTGCGGAACATGCTACTATAGTACTTACTTTCGGGTGTCTAAATTGCAGCTTCTTCGGAAGTCCCGGAGCTTTTGTGGTGAATTTTCTCCAAACCCTGCCAGACAAAGAAAACAATTACTTGATATCAGGAAATGAACAAAGTTGCTGATATTGTGGATAATGATCGATTTAACTTACTTCTCGAGCATTTGAGTCATGTCCGCATAGTCCTGGGGATCTTTTCGTTTCGAGTCTAAGACGGTTACTACTCCTTGCTCAAGCTTAATCTCTAGGAGAATATAGTGGAAGCTGCGCATGCATGCATAAGTCATCAATTACATTACCATAACCTGGACTAATAAGGGTAACCGAATATGCAGAAGACAGTAACACTCACTTGAAGTTGTAAGGAAAGAGTATTATATCTTTGTTTTGATTTAATACAAACGATCGTAGCAAGTTGGCCTCGGCTTCTTTGCATGTTTTTCAACCGTATATGCATCTATGAGATTTGTGTTAATGAACCCAATATCACCGATTTGTCTTTTCTTCAATTCGGCGATCTTCAATCTGCATAATATAGTGAGGATAATTATAAATACATGCAATGAAAGAGCTGACCTATATAGAGAGACTTAATGACAGAAGTAGTACTACTTACAAACAGTAGCAAGTGATCGTTGATTTATCGAGGGCCTTTTGATTGAAAAACTGGAAGAACTCCCCAAATGGAACATTCAGCAGTTCAATTCCAACGAGGTCATGCTCCGGTTTAACTCTCAGCGTCAAAGTATTCATCCCATCAGACTCTCTGCAGGTTTTCATGTACCAATCATGTAATCTTCGCATCAACGTTGTTAGAGATTTTTCATCTTTGACGAGAGGATTCCGGTAATGGTATTTGTGTTCGTCCACCTCCATGATTTCATAATGTACATCGTCGGGCTGGTAATCTCCAAGATTGCTATAACCGGCCACCATCCTCGGATCATTAGCGATGATGTCTTTAGACACCTTGAGCGGGGGGCACGATTGGTTCGCTTGTTCGCCTAGCTGGGCAATTTTTTTCCCAACTCGTCGTTCATTTAACCTTTGATCACTGACAGTACTTCCCGACCGCTCTGCTTCGGCATATGTCTTTGCAATAATGCGCTCATAGTTGCCTCTCGGCGGAGACTTTGGTGGTTTTGTTAGGGCAGCCAGAGTGCGCTTTGCTTTCACCAGATCTACCTTCTCCTCCGGAGGTGGATGTTTCTTTGCTTTCACCCCTTCAAAGAAGTTTGTCACTTCGGCTCGCACGATCTTCCTGGTTTCCTCCTCGGTCCTCTCGTATGGTAACTTCTCTGGAGTCTTCAGAGAAGGACCGAATCTGTATTGCCTCCCGCCTCTGGCAGCTGTACAGCTAGACGCCAGCAGAGCAGATGGAGCGGCTGCGGCTGTCTTCTTTCCTTGCTTACAAGGCGGAGGAGGACTACGACGCGCCAGAGCCGCCGGAGCGGCAGCGGGTCTCTTCCGCCCTTGCTGACGAGGCGGAGAAGGAGGAGGCTGGCTGCTCTGGCGCGCCGACGTAGGCGGAGAAGGAGGCGGAGTGCCGCGACGCGCCGGAGAATCAGGCTGAGTGCCCTGATCACTCGCCGGAGGAGGAGGCGGAGTGCTGCCACGCGCCGGAGAAGGAGGCTGAGTGCCCTGATCACTCGCCGGAGGAGGAGGCAGAGGAGGAGGCGGAGTGCCCTTACTCGCCGGAGCCGTATAGTTCGGAAGGTTGATGAGCTCCTTCCGCCATAGGCATGGAGTATTCAGAGCAGAACCCAGCCGAGTCTCCCCTTCACCGGTAGGGTGGTCAAGCTGGAGGTCCTCAAATCCCTCCGTCATTTCATCCACCATCACTCTAGCATATCCTTCTGGAATCGGCCGGCAGTGGTAGGTTGCGCCGGGTTCAGGAGGTAAAACAGTGCCAACAGCCGCCTTGACTTTGAAGTTCTGCCATTGCGCCATAAGGTGGCAATGTTGAGACTCCGTGATAGCATCCACGGGGTAGCTAGCAGGAGCCGTCAAGACATGCTCCGGCTGAAGCAGCTCAGTGGAAGCCACGCTGCTTCTCCGCTGAGATGGCGGGGTAGCTTTGGGGGTAGTTCGGCATGTCAATTGCCGTCTCGTTCCTCTAGAGCTTGAACCCTTTCGTGCAGCTTCTGAATTTGGGTCTGCTCCATTTTTTTCCTTCTCTCCTGGCTTTTGTAACCGCCTGCTTCCGGAAATCCAGCCTTCCACGGGACGGAGCCTGGCGTGCCTCGTGTCCGTCCAGGGTGCTCAGGATTCCCGAGGGCCATTGTGAGCTCGTCGTTCTCTCTGTCTGGAACGAACGTCCCTTCCTGCGCTGCATCAATATATTGCTGAATCTTCTTGACTGGTATTCTCAAAAGCTCGTTTGTCCAAATGCACCTCCCTGATACAGGGTCCAAGGTTCCGCCAGCCCCGAAGAACCAAGTCCGGCAATGGTCTGTCCAGTTCAGTGTCTGTGGTTCGATCCCTTTTTCAAGCAGATCATTCTCAGCCTTGGCCCACTTAGGCCGGGCTTTGAGGTAGCCACTTGACCCCGTGCGATGGTGAAGCTTCTTCTTCGCAGCATTCTTCTTGTTTGTCACTGACATCTTCTTACTCTTTTCCGATGTCTTGTGGGCCACAAATGCGGGCCAGTGATCTCTGATCTTCTCATACCGGCCGATGAATTATGGTGTCTCTTCTTTGTCGACAAACATTTTCAGCTCATTCTTCCACCTCCTGAATAGGTCTGCCATCTTTTTAAGAGCATGAGACTTGATTAATTGCTCTTTAACTGGCTTCTCTGGATCCTCCTCTGGCGGTAGGGTGAAATTTGACTTCAGCTCAGTCCAAAGATCATCTTTCTGCATATCATTGACATAAGACACCTCAGGGTCTTCCTTCTTAGGCTTATACCATTGGTGGATGCTGATCAGGATCTTGTCCCTAACTAGAACCCCGCACTGAGCAGCAAATGCATCCTTTGTCCGGATGGGTTCAATCTGTTGGCCGTCGCGCGCGATTGCTGTGATCTCAAACCTTTCATCCGAGCGCAACTTTCTCTTTGGTTCTCGTCTCTTTACCGAAGTTGTGCTCAATCCGGAGGGCTAGAAAAAAAGAAGAAATACGAGTGTTAATTAATATGTGTACATACCAAAACAATGAATGCATCAATTAGCTAGTCAGCACAGGCTTAACTAATATATTTACCTAGCTATACTCTGTTCGGTCACCGGAGCCGTCACCACAGGCTCCTTCTTGCACCAGCATTGGGTCACCGGAGCCATCATAATCATGTCTTTCCTCCTCCACCCTTTGATCACCGTAGCCTGCTTCTTCACCCTGTTCTTCCAGACCATCATTGTCGTTAAGATACGACAAGATATCACCTCCGGCTAAGATTATGTCCCCCAACACCTCTTCTCCTTGCTCGTGTTGTCCGTGCTCCATTGTTTCTGCAAATATTACAACATGGCAATTATTACACAAACATGACAGCAGGTGGATATATTAGTGTAAACGTAGACCTAGCTTATTCGGGGTTTGGGGTGGCCTCGGCAACGCTTCAAGGGTAGGGGCGCGGCGGGAGGGGGTAGGAGACCGACATCGTTTTTTTCTAGGGTTTGGGTGTCCTCGAGAGTTTTGGTCGAGCGAGAGGGCCGGGGGGTGCTCCCGTGGTATAAGTTATCACGGTCGAGAGGGGTATAAATATCGACAGTCCATCATGTCAAAGTTATCTGGGAGGGAGTAATATATATCGACAACGACGACATACATACATGGGAAAATAATGTTGTCGGGGAGGGGGTATATCGACCCCCCCCCCCACGTGTTGAAGTTATCAGGAGGGGGTTATATCGACAACGACGACATACGTACATGGGAAAATAATATTATCGGGGAGGGGGTATATCGACCCCCCCTCGTGTTGAAGTTATCGGGGGAGGGGTATATCGACGACGACATATCCGATAAAACATAATAAAACGAAGAAGAAACAAAAAGAGGAGAAGAAGAAAGGAATAGAGGAGAAGATCGAAGAAAAAAAAGAAGAAAAAAAAGAGGAGAAGAAGAAAGGAATAGATGAGAGAAGAAGAAAAAATAGAATTTTTTCTATTCTTTCTTCTTCTCTTCTATTCCTTTCTTCTTCTCCTCTTCTTTTTCTTCTTTTTTCCTCTTCTTATTTATTTCTCCTCTTCTTCCTCTCCCCTTCTTCTCCTTTCTTCCTCTTCTTATTTTCCTTTTTCCTCTCATTCATAAAAAAATGTTCAAATAGAAAATTTCAAAAAAAGTGAAGGTTTTGCCTAATGCATTGTTCATATGAATATACAAACATTTTCATATTCTACAATAATTAATATCACCAAAAAAATCTATGAACAAAAAAAAATCCTAACTTTTCTAAAAATCCATCTTTTGCATATATACATGAACATATATATACACAGAGAACATATATACATACATATATACATTTTTATAAAAATGCAAGAAAAGACAGGGAGGAAGGGGGCAGTGCCGGCCCTGACCAAGGCGACGGCGGCGTGGTCGGGGCAGGGGCAGAGGCGTCGGCGGCGTGGTCGGGGCAGGGCGAGGCACAGGCGACGGCGGCGTGGTCGGGGCAGCTGGGGCGACGACGACGTGGTCGGGGCAGGGGCACGCGGCGTGGTCGGGGCGGGCCGCCGGCGCTGTGCTCGGGGAAGGGGCGGCTGCGCGTCGACGAGGCAGCAGAGGGTGGCGACGGCGTCGATGGGGCGAGCTCGGGCAGCCTGGCGGCATCGTCGGGGCGGGGGAACTGATGCAGAGATGAATCTGAAAAACGCTAAGTGCTTTCTTATATACTGAGAGCATTGGTCCCGGTTCGTGGCACCAACCGGGACCAATGCCCCCCTTTAGTCCCGATTGGTGCCACCAACCGGGACCAAAGGCCTCTTTTCAGCAGCCCAAAGGGCAGGAAGCGGCGGCCTTTGGTCCCGGTTGGTGGCACCAACCGGGACTAAAGGGGGGCATTGGTCCCGGTTGGTGCCACGAAATGGTACGCATGCCCACCTTTAGGCCCGGTTGGTGGCACCAACCGGGACCAAAGGCCTTGTGCTGCCCCGCGTCAAAAGTTTAGTCCCACCTCGCTAGCTGAGAGAGAGCCGCACCTGTTTATAAGGTGCGGTGCGCCTGAGCTGTCGAGCTCCTCTCTAAAGCAGGCTTACGGGACTAACCTATCTGTACATGCATGTGGGCCTACTGGGCCTTATGCGGGCCTGAATCCTGGCCCATGGATGGGTTTCTAGTCGTATTCAGGCCGTGGTGGCCCAGTAGGTGGCATAATTTTTATTTTTTGCCTGTTTTTTTGTTTTCTTTTTTGCTTTATTTATTTTGTTCTGTTTCTACTTACAACAAAAAACTTATTTATTTTAGTTTGTTTCTAATTACTTATTTATTTTACTTTATGATAATTCTTTTTGCCATTAAAGTTTCTAACAAAAAAAGTTCTTTATGAAAATTCTTTTTGCTTTCAATGATTTTGAACAGAACATACTTCGATAATTTTAGTTGCATCAATTTTATATAATTTTAGTTTCAATAATACTACAGGTTGCTTATAATGTTTTGAACGGAAAATACTTTGATAATTTTAGTTTCATAAATTTTATTTATGTTATTAAAGTTTATTATATTTTGTTTCTACTTATATATTTTATTAAAGTTTATATTATTTTGTTTCTAATTACTTATTTATTTTATTTGTTATTTTTCATGCACCATTTTTCATGGATTTACTAATTATTTTGAGCTATAAGACCCTAAAATTGAAAAGCATTTCAAATGAAGTCTGAAAAGGTTGAAAGTTGGCATGGTATCATCATTTCATCCACATAGCATGTGCAAGAAAGTTGAGAGGGTTACGGAAAAAACTGGATGCACTTCGTGTACAAAACAGACAATCTCTTTCGAAGTATCAGGGTTTCGAACGAAAACTCATCAGTTAGAAAGGGATTTCATTTTTTTGAACTTATTTGAACTCCAGACTTTTTGAGTGTTAAAAATGCACCATTCAAAGCCACATCATCATTTTAACACCCTTTCTGACTTCATTTGTTATTTTTCATGCATTTACTGATTATTTTGAGCTATAAGACCCTGAAATTCAACCATGGATAATCTTCATCGGTTATCAGGATGCTTGGATCAGCCTTGACTTGGAAGGGAGGAATTTCATGAAACTTTTCATAATCATCAGACATGTCTGTCTTGCCCTCCACTCCCACGATGTCCCTTTTTCCTGAAAGAACTATGTGGCGCTTTGGCTCATCGTATAATGTATTCGCTTCCTTATCTTTTCTTTTTCTCGGTCTGGTAGACATGTCCATCACATAGATAACCTGTGCCACATCATTGGCTAGGACGAACGGTTCGTCAGTGTACCCAAGATTGTTCAGATCCACTGTTGTCATTCCGTACTGTGGGTCTAGCTGTACCCCGCCTCCTGGCAGATTGACCCATTTGCACTTAAACAAAGGGACCTTAAAATCATGTCCGTAGTGAAGTTCCCATATGTCCACTATGTAACCATAATATGTGTCGTTTCCCCTCTCGGTTCCTGCATCAAAGTGGACACCGCTGTTTTGGTTGGTGCCCTTTTGATCTTGGTCGATCGTGTAAAATGTATTCCCATTTATCTCGTATCCTTTGTAAGTCAATACAGTCGAAGATGGTCCCTGGACAACGAGTACAGCTCATCACAAACAGTGTTGTCACCTCTGAGACGTGTTTCCAACCAACTGCTGAAAGTCCTGATGTGTTCACATGTAATCCAGTCGTCACACTGCTCCGGGTGCTTGGAGCGCAGACTGTTCTTGTGTTCATCGACATACGGGGTCACCAAGGTAGAGTACTATAGAACTGTGTAGTGTGCTTGAGACCAAGAATATTCGTCCCTGCATATTATTGAGTCCCCTCCAAGCGTGCCTTTTCCAGTCAGTCTCCCCTCATACTGCGGTTTAGGGAGACCTGTCTTCTTAAGGCCAAGAATGAAGTCAACACAAAACCCAATGACATCCTCTGTTTGATGGCCCATGGAGATGCTTCCTTCTGGCCTAGCGCGGTTACGGACAGATTTCTTTATGACTCCCATGAACCTCTCAAAGGGGAACATATTGTGTAGAAATATGGGCCCCGGAATGACAATCTCGTCGACTAGATGAACTAGGACGTGCGTCATGATATTGAAGAAGGATGGTGGGAACACCAGCTCAAAACCGACAAGACATTGCACCACATCACTCCTTAGCCTTCGTATGATTTCTGGATCGATCACCTTCTGAGAGATTGCATTGAGAAATGCACATAGCTTCACAATGGCTAATCGGACGTTTTCCGGTAGAAGCCCCCTCAATGCAACCGGAAGCAGTTGCGTCATAATCACGTGGCAGTCATGAGACTTTAGGTTCTGGAACTTTTTCTCTGGCATATTTATTATTCCCTTTATATTCGACGAGAATCCAGTCGGGACCATCATACACTACTGGAATCCGCTAATTTGCCATCTGCCAGCTCTTTCCCGTCTGCTAGCTGACGGCAAAGAAGCTCTTTGCCATCAGCTACCCAAAAGCAGACGGCAAAGAAGCTCTTTGCCATCCGCGAGCACTTTGCCGTCTGCCAGCAGACGATAAAGAATCTTTGCCGTCCGCTGGCAGACGGCAAAGAGAGAGGTGGCCCCCACCCCCCGCCCATTTGGAAAAAACTTAACGGCCCACCTCTTTGCCGTCTGCCAGCAGACGGCAAAGAGACAAAAGGGCGGACGGCAAAGAGAAGCAGACGACAAAGAAGACACTACCTAACGGCCCGTACCCCCCCCCCCCCGCCCGTTACTCTGTTCCCTCCTCGCCGACGCGCCCCGCCACCACTTCCCACCCCACCGCCGCCGCCGCCGCCCGGTCGCCGCACCACCCCGCCGCCCCACCGGCCCCCCGCCCCGTCGCCACTACCGCCCGGCGCCGTCGCCCCCCCCCCCCCGCCCCGGCCCACCGCCGCCCCGGCCCCCACGCGCCCCGGCCCGCCGCCGCCCTGCGCCCCACCGCACCGAGCCCGCCCCCCCCCCCCCCCGCCCCAGGCCGCCCCCGCGCCCCGGCCACCTCCTCCACCGGCCACCTCCTCCACCGCCCCGCCCCCTCCTCCATCGGCGACGGCCTCCACCAGCGACGGCTTCCACCGGCCCTGCCCCAGGTGAGCCCCCCTCCTTTTTTCTGTTTTTTTATGTTATTTTTCCTTTTTAGTTTTAGTTTAGATTTAGTTTTAGTTTTAGTTTTAGGTTTAGTTTTAGTTTAGTTTTAGGTTTGGATTTAGTTTTTTCCTTTTTTTCTGTTTATTTGTTTTAGGTTTATGTTTAGTTTAGATTTAGTTTTAGTTTTAGTTCTAGTTTTAGATTTACGTTTAGTTTTAGGTTTAGTTTTAGGTTTAGTTTTAGGTTTAGTTTTAGGTTTAGTTTAGTTTGAGGAAAGAAGAAGGAGAAGAGAAAAAGAGGAGAGGAGGAGAAGAAGAAGAGGAAAAAGGAAAGGAAGAAGAAGAGGAGGAGGAGAAGAAAAAAGAAGAAGAGGAAGAAGAAGAAGAAAAAAGAGGAGAGGAGGAGAAGAAGAAGAGGAGGAAAAAGGAAACGAGGAGGAAGAAGAAGAAGAAGAAGAAGAAGAAGAAGAAGAAGAAGAAGAAGAAGAAGAAGAAGGAAAAAAAGGAAGAAAAGGAAGAATAGGAAGAAGAAGAAAAGGAAAAAAGAGGAAAAAAACCCGACCCGACACGGCACCCCGACCCCGACCCGGCACCACGACACGACACCCCGACCCCGACACCCCGACCCCGACCCCGACACCCCGACCCCGAGCCTGACCCGACACCCCGACCCCGACACCGAGACAGCACCCCAACCCCGACCCGACACCCTGTCACGACCGGTTTTTCAATAAAATAATTATTGAGAGACCAATCCCTTTTACGAACCAGTAAGGAAGAATTCCTTCTCACTGGTAGACAATATCCTGGTCACAGAAGAAAAATACCAGGAGTACTGATTATAATACAAGGTTGAGCAGAGACTGCCCAACAATTTATTACATGCACGCCGATAAAACAACACGGCGGATAGGGTGGCATACTACTAACTCACGATAATAACGGTGGTGGAAATATCACCGCGAAGCGAGTGATATGACTCCTGAAGACTATGGCTCTTCGAGCGTCGGAGTGAGGCTCGAGGAGACTTATTGCGGGTGGCGGAAGCGTATATAATACAAGTGACCAATATCTGGGATCGTGCAGGACTGACCGGGACTCCTCTAGGCGTCGGACGCGCTATCAAACCCTTCATCCAAGAAATCACCTTCGTCAACATCTGGCCAAATCAACAAGCCATGTGAGTACTATGAAAGTACTCGCAAGACAGTTCGGACATAAGATATAACAAATGAAGACATGAAGCATATGAACAAGTTAACCAGTGCGTTCAGACATAGAGATAATAAATACTGGGTGCCAAACGAGGGTCTGAATGACTCCTCGAGAGGAAACTGCAGATTAGTAATACTGGTGCCAAGCAAGGGTCTGAATGACTCCTCGAGCGGAAACTGCAAGAATAAAAATACTGGTGCCAAACGAGGGTCTGAATGACTCCTCGAGCGGAAACTGCAGAATAGTAATGCCACAGTCGGGCGTCGGGGAGACACCACATAGAGGGCTTATAACAGAAAATAAAGGCAGTGCGTGCCACAGTCGGACGTCGGAGCGACATCACATAAAGGGCTTATATTTAAAGTAAGAAACAAGAACACGCCACAGTCGGACGTCTGCGGGACGTCGCATAAAGGGCTTATATTGTAGCTTAATAATTCAACAGTTCGGGAACATAAATTATCACAAGTACGAGACAAATATAAAGTTAGTCCATCCACAGGAATTATAATCAAACTGGATTTACCACTTGAGCTTGTTCACCGGGGACAAGTCTTCCACGTGGATAGATATGGATATACTGATTACACTACTTGATCATGGATACGATGACTTGGAAGGAATTGACTCTGCAGAGTTTGTACTTAACCACAGCCAACGGATTTCAGTAGTCACGGGGACTAGTTCCGTTTACGGTGTTTTGGAAGAAACACGTCTAACCAGTACACACCCAATTCAACCTTCCGAAGCCAGGGACCACCCTCGGCAACGTTCAAGAAAAACCTTGAGACGGGGAGGCTACAACCTCGCGTAGCATGGGATCAAATTTCTATACGCGCGCTCTAAGGGGGTGCCCCCCCTCTCGGTCCCAACCGGAAACACCCATGCCCCCTGACCGGATGACTGGCTTTAATCCTGGGCCAAGGTACCATTATCCTGGCCTCTCTGTTTGGTGTGTACACGGAAAGAGGTTACCAATTTACTAAACCGCATCCTGGCAAATGAAACATGTGGTAGCACGGAAGGGGGAAAGAACGATAACGTGGCTCCGTCCACGTTAACGTTGGAGAAAGTCGGATGACGCAAGGCTGGTATGCTACAACAGTACCACCTTGCTGCCCTTCATGTCACCATATGATTAGGCCATCTCTCATCAGAGATCATCGCAACTTTGGAACAAGCGGGTAGTTGCCTTACAAGTAACGAGGTATTTACCGACACTCATATGCCACGCACAAACTTTCAAGCAAACATGCAAAACACTTATCATATCAAATGTTCAAACATGCTTGCCTGGTTCGGAGAAGTCGGAGTCTAGCTCGGCGAAGTTCGCGGCTCCGTCACCTCTTCCGGAACCTATGGCAATAACAAAAACGGGCACTAACGTGAAAACCAAAGTGTGCATAGAAACTTCTCCAAAAAATTTCCAAATACATCTCCTAAAAAAATAGACGAAATTTTAAGACTGTCAGAAAAAGAATCACTCAAAAATCCCTTTTCATTAAAAAGTTATAAAGGTTTCTGTCCAGGGACTTATCTGTAATGAAACAGAAAAGTTCCAGGGTTTAAACTGAGAAACCAGAAAACGCTTCGGTAAGAAATGCGCTAGCTAAAGAGAGAAAACGTATTTTGCCCGAAGGCGCCAACATAAAACGGTTCGCGAAAGAATAGAACGGAGGCTGACATGCGGGGTCCACATGTCAGGTTTGAAAAGCTCGCCGGCGCCCGAAGACTGCGGTGGACGCCGGCGTCGAACCACGGCGAGTCAGGAGGATCGGAGGGCACCAAGAGCTTCAGCGTGTTCTTCCGCGTCGGTGGGTGGTGGACTCGACCAATGGGGAGCACCACGTCGACGGCGACACTTTCTCCGGCGGACGGCGGCTCGGGTGAGGGTGGAGAACTCCGGTGGATAGCTGAAGTGCGGGTACCAAGAGCTTCAGCGTGTTCTTCCGCGTCAGTGGGTAGCTGAAGTGCGGGTCAGAAGGAGAGGTGCATAGTGAAGCTACTGGCAAGAGATGGGAGGCGGAGGTGCACGCACGGGGGTGAATCTAGCTGGATCCCGTGGCGGGTCGCGGCGGCCGGAGTCGAGGAAGGAGACCTCCTCGGGGCTCTTCCAGTGGCTAGGCGTGCTCTAGGTGGAGTGCAGGGATGGTGGGTGCTTGAGTTGAAGCTCGGGGCCTCTATTTATAGGCGGATCGACGGGGTGGCCGTGAACGGAGAATCTCCGGCGAGCGATTACGGCGATGCAGTGGATTGGCAGGAGGTTTGAGTGGCCAGGCAGCATCAGTGCAGGTTACTGGTGTCATTCCACAGCTAAACGGAGTTGGTCTTGGCGTAATGGCGTCGGTCCACGGTGAGATGGCCGCACGGGCTCGACGGCGGCAGAGAGCGCGCTCCGCGCCCTGCGGTCCACGACGAGAGTGGCAGCGGGTTCGGGGGAGTGGAAGGCCACGCGGCGAGCTCCAGTGGTTTGGTCGGCGCTGGGTGGCGCCGTCAGCGCCGTGCCTCCAGCTGGCAGCCGCAAAGCCGCCGCTGGCGTCGGTCACGGGGCGGCGCACCTTCTGCTGCTCGTCGCTGATGTCTGCAAGGTGCCAGGCGCTCGTGCGGAGCAGGAACAAGGGGGAGGGGACGAGGAGCAAGGTGCCAATGCTGCACTGTCGAGATCGCCAACATGCTCTGAAGAAAATGACACTAGGGCACTGAACTGAATTTCTGAAACTCTGAACTTGATATTGGCACAGCACTGCAGGTGTTCGATAGAATGATTTGGCAATGAGAAATTTTTTTCTGGGGCTGTAACTTGGTGAGGTGACCACTCAATGCACCCAGAGGCTGCCTGATTTTACTTGGAATTTTGGGAGAAAGTTTTCAATGAGTTTCACCAAATTTGACAAATCTGGTCCAAACTTGCAGCAAGTGTAGTTTGAAAAATTGAACTGAAGACCAGTGGATCTTCATGGATCTTGGTTGAGGGTTCGAAGGACTAGGGAGGGGGGTTGGCTTTGGGGCAAGGATCAAAATAGAAAATGGAGTTCCTTTGTAAATCACCAATGGCTAGAATAGAAGACAGAAATTTGTTTGAATAAGATTTAAATGGAAACTAAACATAGGGGAGGTTCAGCTTGCTGGATTAGATGCCAAACATGACCCAAAGATGAGGGGAGGTTTAGGAGAGAGTATTTGCACTAAGGCCATGGCAAGAGAGAAATGTTGAAAGTGGCAAAGGATTATTCCAAAAGCCATAGTGCAAATTTCAAAGAGATTTTCAAAAGGCATTTTCCCAAGTGAAAAGCATTTTGTCTTGAGTCCAAATAAAAAGCAAGAACCTCCAAGACCAAAGACAGATCTTGGGTGAATCCAAATAAGACTTTTGCCAAAAAAAAATTATTTGAAAGGGAGAGTTCTTTTGAGGAAATTTTTTAAATCATCTCCCTCAAGTCAAATAAAATCTTTTGAAAAATCCAAATAAAAACTTGGGTGTCACAACACCTACCCCCTTAGGAAAAATCTCGTCCTCGAGATTTCTGCTGATCCTCAAATTGATATGGATACTCTGCCCAGAGGAAATCTTCCCTTTTCCATGTAGCTTCATCCTCAGTGTGGTTGCTCCACTGAACCCTGAAAATTTTTGTCGTTTTCTGACGGGTCCTCCTTTCAGATTCTTCCAAAATCTTTACTGGCCTCTCTCTGTAGGTGAGGTCTGGTTGCATATCAATGGTCTCATGAGGTACATGCTTCTCCGGGTTACTCACACATTTCCTCAACTTTGAGACGTGGAATACGTAATGGACGTCTGACAGCTCCTTGGGTAGGTCTAGTTGGTAGGCTACCGTGCCTCTTCGTGCCTTTACACAAAATGGTCCAATAAATCTTGGGGCTAGCTTCCCCTTAATTTTGAACCGTTGCAGACCCCTCATAGGAGATACTCGGAGGTATACGGAATCACCGGGTTCAAAGCTGACCTCACGATGCTTCTGATCATAGTAGCTCTTTTGTCGGCTCTGTGCTGTCTTGAGTCTATCCCTGATCTGCTTAACTTTCTCCTCGGCCTCTTTAAGCATGTCTAGGCCGAAGATACGGCTGTCACCTGTTTCTGACCAATTCAGTGGGGTACGACACCTTCGTCCGTACAATGCTTCAAAGGGTGCCATTTGCAAGCTGGCTTGGTAACTGTTGTTGTAAGCAAATTCGGCATACGGCAAACTCTCTTCCCAACTGGATCCATAGGTGAGCACACAGGCTCTTAGCATATCCTCTAGGATTTGGTTTACACATTCCGTTTTTCCATCAGTCTAAGGGTGGTATGCTGTACTGAAAGCTAGTTGCGTGCCCAGAGCTTGTTGTAGGTGATCCCAAAATTTGGAGACGAATTGGGTGCCTCGGTCTGATATTATAGTCTTTGGGACTCCATGCAAGCAAACTATACGGGAGAGATAAAGTTTGGCCAGTCTTTGTGTGGAGTAGGTAGTCTTCACGGGAATGAAATGGGCAACCTTGGTTAGTCGGTCTGTGATGACCCATATGGCGTCATTCCCACGTTGTGATCGGGGTAGTCCGACGATGAAATCCATTCCTATTTCATCCCATTTCCACTCTGGTATCCTGTTAGGCTGGAGTAGCCCTGTTGACTTTTGGTGCTCGGCCTTGATGCGCTGACATGAATCGCAACAAGCAATGAATGTGGCTATATCTCTTTTCATACCGTGCCACCAAAATCTTTCCTGAATGTCCTTGTACATTTTGGTTCCTCCAGGATGGATCGAGTATGGAGCGGTGTGGCTTCCAGTCAAGTATGGCCTTGACTTTTTCTGGGTCTACGGCCACGCCTTCTTGGTTCGATATATGGCCTAAGAAACCAACTTGTCTTAGCCAAAATTCGCACTTGCCAAATTTAGCGTACAACTGATGTTTCCTCAATTCTCCCAAAACAATTCTGAGGTGCTCAGCATGCTCTTCTGGTGTCCTTGAGTAAACCAGAATATCGTCAATGAATACCACCACAAATTTGTCCATGAATTTCATGAACACTTTGTTCATGAGGTGGACGAAATATACGGGGGCGTTCGTTAGTCCAAAAGGCATCACTGTAAACTCGTATAACCCATATCTGGAAGTGAATGCTGTCTTGGGGATATCTTCTGTCCGTACCTTCAGTTGATGATATCCCGATCTCAAATCAATCTTTGAAAATACCTTGGCTTGTGCGAGCTGGTCAAACAAATCATTTATCCGTGGCATCAGATATTTGTTTTTGATGGTGACCATATTGAGGGCTCGATAGTCTATACACAGTCTCAGTGTCCCATCCTTCTTCTTGGCGAACAACACTGGCGAACCCCATGGTGAGGAGCTGGCTCGAATAAATCCTTTGTCCAATAATTCCTTTATCTACTTCTTCAACTCCACCAATTCTGAGGGTGCCATTCTATAAGGCTTCTTATAGATGGGAGCGGTGCCAGGTGCTAGTTCGATGCTGAATTCTATCTCTCGGTCTGGTGGCATGCCTGGTAGCTCTTCAGGGAACACATCAGGAAACTCGCATACCACTGGAACTTTTCTCAGTTCGGCAATGTCCAATTTGTTCAGTTTTGGTTGGTGTGATCGTGGCCTTTCTTGAGCGGAAACCCTTATAGTCTTGCCGTGATGGTGAGTGAGAATCACAGTCCGATTGAAACAGTCGATGAATCCTTTGTTGGTGGTCAACCAGTCCATCCCTAAAATGACATCCAGTCCTTTACTCTCCAACACGATGAGTTTCGCGTGGAATTGTAGTCCTTCGAACTCAATGACCACTCCTTGGCAGTAACCCTGAGCGATTTGCTTATTTCCGGGGGACTTGATGATCATAGATTTTTCCAAGGGAAGTATCGGAAAACCATGTTGCAAAACAAAACTCTTCGAAACGAACGAATGGGAAGCTCCAGAATCAAACAAAACCATGGCAGGTACTGTGTGGACAGGGAACGTACCGAGCACGATGTCTGGGGCATTCTGCGCTTCTTCCCTGGTCACATGGTTCAGGTGACCCTTCCTGTGGTTGTTGTTGGGGTTGAAATTGTTGCGCTTGGGGGCTGGATTGTTTCCACCACTGTTTGGCTTGGGTGCCGAGTTCTTTAGCTTTGGGCACTGTTTAGCATAATGCCCTTCTTGACCACAAGCATAGAAGGTGACCCCTGGACGGTATGTGTACTCCTTATCCCTGGCATGAAATTGTCCGACGGGCCTTGGCTCAGTAGTCGTGGATCTCCTTGTGTCTGTCCTTGGGACCTCAGTCTTGCCTCGGTTGTTGCGAGCAAGAGTCGTCTTGTCCCTCTTTCGCTTACGGATATCTTCCAGACTACGGCGCTCATTCTCCAAGGTAATGGCCTTGTCCACCAGAGTCTTAAAATCCGGAAAGGTGTGTAAAATCAGTTGGCATCTTAGTGCTGGTGCCAGGCCGTCCAGGAATTTTTCCATCTTCTTGCTTTCTGTCATGAGCTCGTCGTAGGCATAACGAGACAGCTGGGTAAACTGACCATTGTATTCTGTTACTGACATGCCTCTCTGCTTCAGGTCATCAAACTCTCTCTTCTTGATTTTTATGATGCTCCTGGGGATGTGTGCCCCACGGAAGCCTTCCTTGAACTCTTCCCAGGTGATGTTGTGTTCACTGGGATGCATGTGTAGGAAGTTTTCCCACCATGCGGCAGCTGCTCCAGTAAGGTAATGTGGTGCATAAAGCACCTTCTCATGATCTGAGCACTGAGCAATAATCAGTTTCCTTTCAATGTCACGAAGCCAATCATCGGCTTCCAGCGGCCTATCGGTGTGAGCAAAAGTTGAGGGGCGAGTCTTCTGTAACTCAGATAACTTGGAATGTGGTTGATAGGGTTCACGGTGGTTTCCCATATTGATGACATGATTCATCATCTCTTGGTGCTGTTGCTGGCTTTGCTCGAAGAGACGGCATACTTGAGACAGGGCTGCTTCGCTGTCTTGTTGACTGGACTGACCCTGAGTGAAATTGTTGCTGGTCTGTGTCCCGTAAACCTCTTCTGGCTGATTGGGCATGGAGCGAGTCCACGGGCGAGACATTTTTCCAGTCTGGGGTATTATTTGCCAAACCCATGAGAAAAAACTATGTAGCACAAGGAAAATCTTGCAAAGGCAAAAATTTAAAAGGCTTCAAGGTTTTTCAAGAAAACATAAACGATTTTGCACGGAGAAGAACTGCTTAACATAAATCTTACACGCAAAAAGCAAACACACGATACAGCACTCAGGATGCGCGTACACATTCCTGACATGTTATTTAGACTAGCGTACTACTCCAGAAGGCAGCAAACACACCAATACAAACTAGCGTACAGAATAAACAGCACATCATACAAGCAGACATAACACGCGGCTACTCGGTGCTCTCAGTCGGAGATGGTGAAGATCTCCTTCCCCTTGCCGATGGCAAGACTCAGCGGTCCAGGAGAATCAACCTCCACCTCCTCTCTAGCTGGCTCCTGGCGCGTAACGCTGCGCTGCGGTGATGGTGCGGGGGTGACTGGTGGTAGAGCGGGTGCGGCAGGCGGTGCGGCTCTGACTGGAGTAGGAGCGATGACTCGGTCGAACTCCTTAGTGGTAGGCAGACGGCGAGCAGTGGCCAAAACGGCCAGTGCATACGAGGCTGAAGACGAGACGAATGTCAGAGGCGGCGCCGTGCTGAGAAGCTCCTTCCTGCTGGCAGGACCGCCCCAGACTAAGCCCATGCGGCAGCCACAAGATCGTCCACGAGGTTGTCGAAAGACTCCTCCAGAGCCTTGAGATACTCCACAACCATCTCGATGGCTTCATCTCGTTCTCCCCGATGGCAGGCGAATGCATAGTGGCTGGTGTATGGCACATGGCATGGGAGGTAGCGGTAGCGACGAGTCTTCATCGTAGGAAGGATGTCCCGAAGACGAGCTATCGCCTCACGGGCAGCCATCTGCATGGCATGCCTCTCCGTAGGCATGGCCCGTCCCACAAAACGGAAGTGGCGAGCTGCAGAACGTCCTCCCTTGAATTGCACCACAGCTTGGTGCATAGACATGTCGTCACTGAGCTTGTGTTGGTAGAGCGTGAACTCCGGGCGAGCTGCTGGCCCGATCGCGAGCTTGGTGATGGAGACGAGGAGCTTGACAAACCCCTCGGGCACGTTCGTGAACACTCGATTCTCACAGCTGCTGCTAGCCATCTACAAAAGTAGGCAAAAATTCTGAGTAGTCATGTCATAAATTTATGATGACCAACAGAAAATAGCTACAATTGCAAAATGCTGAAAAAGCACAAAGACGCTAATAACCGATTAGCGATCGCACCTAGTGGCTTCCTACAGTCAGCCTGGCTATGATACCAAGCTTGTCACGGCCGGTTTTTCAATAAAATAATTATTGAGAGACCAATCCCTTTTACGGACCAGTAAGGAAGAATTCCTTCTCACTGGTAGACAATATCTTGGTCACAGAAGAAAAATACCAGGAGTACTGATTATAATACAAGGTTGAGCGGAGACTGCCCAACAATTTATTACATGCACGCCGATAAAACAAGACGGCGGATACGGTGGCATACTACTAACTCACAATAATAACGGTGGTGGAAATATCACCGTGAAGTGAGTGATATGACTCCTGAAGACTACGGCTCTTCGAGCGTCGGAGTGAGGCTCGAGGAGACTTATTGCGGGTGGCGGAAGCGTATATAACACAAGTGACCAATATCCGGGATCGTGCAGGACTGACTGGGACTCCTCTAGGCGTCGGACGCGCTATCAAACTCTTCATCCAAGAAATCACCTTCGTCAACATCTGGCCAAATCAACAAGCCAGGTGAGTACTATGAAAGTACTCGCAAGTCAGTTCGGACATAAGATATAACAAATGTAAACATGAAGCATATGAACAAGTTAACCAGTGCGTTCAGACATAGAGATAATAAATACTGGGTGCCAAACGAGGGTCTGAATGACTCCTCGAGAGGAAACTGCAGATTAGTAATACTGGTGCCAAGCGAGGGTCTGAATGACTCCTCGAGCGGAAACTGCAAGAATAATAATACTGGTGCCAAACGAGGGTCTGAATGACTCCTCGAGCGGAAACTGCAGAATAGTAATGCCACAGTCGGGCGTCGGGGTGACACCACATAAAGGGCTTATAACAGAAAATAAAGGCAGTGCGTGCCACAGTCGGACGTCGGAGCGACATCACATAAAGGGCTTATATTTAAAGTAAGAAACAAGAACACGCCACAGTCGGACGTCTGCGCGACGTCGCATAAAGGGCTTATATTGTAGCTTAATAATTCAACAGTTCGGGAACATAAATTATCACAAGTACGAGACAAATATAAAGTTAGTCCATCCACATAAAGTTCAACGTCTTTTCATGGTCGAAGAGACGGCCAGACAGATGACATGGCACAAAACGGGCAAAAGAACCGAACTAGATGCAGATGGGAATCTGATGATTGTACACACATCGGATGGTGTTGCGTGGAAAAAGTTTGATGAATTACATGGTGACAAAGCGGCAGATCCGAGGCATCCTCGAGTCGGCATCAGCACGGATGGGTTCAGTGTGTTTGGTATGACGGTAGCCCAATACAGTTGTTGGCCCGTATTTGTCTTTCCACTCAATCTCCCCCCTGGACACATTCTGCAAAGAAAGAACATTTTCCTGACGTTGATAATTCCAGGGCCCAACTATCCGGGGAAAAATATGAATGTGTACATGCAACCGCTTAAGGACGAATTGCAAGAAGCCTGGGATAATGGGTTCAAGACATACGACGCCTATAGCAAACGGAACTTCATAATGCGTGTCTGGTACATGTACTCGATGCATGACTTGCCGGCGTATGCGCTATTCGTTGGCTGGTGTGTGCATGGAAGGTTCCCGTGCCCCACATGCAAGGGAGCTCTTGAGTTTCGTTGGCTTCAGGCCGGCCGCAAGTTTTCTTGCTTCGACATGCATAGACAGTTCCTGATTCCTCGCCATAAGTTCAGGAAAGACAAGAAGAACTTCATCAGAGGTAGAGTTGTCAAAAACTCTACACCACCTGCATTGACAGGCCAACAGACCCTGGATCAGTTAAACGCTCTCGAGCCAGATCCAAAGCGTCCAGGGTACTTCAAGGGGTATAATTGTAAGCACGCCTGGACTCACAAAACATGCTTATGGGATCTGCCTTACTTCAAAGACCTCCTTTGCCCACACAACATCGACGTGATGCACACTGAGAAGAATATCGCCGAGGCACTTTTTGGTACATTGTTCGGCATAGATGGGAAGTCAAAGGATAATACTAAGGCTAGAGTCGATCTGTAGGCGCTATGTGATAGGCCGTTACAAAACATGAAAGAACCGAAAGGAAAGCAGAACTGGACGAAGCCAAAGGCATGGTTCAATCTTGGAAGGCCAGCTATGAGGGAAATTATCTTGTGGGTGAAAATGCAGTTGATGTTCCCCGATGGGTATGCAGCGAATCTACAGAGGGGAGCCAGTCTTGATAAATTGAAGATATTTGGTCTCAAGAGTCATGATTGGCACATATGGATTGAGCGGGTAATGCCGGTGATGTTGCGTGGCTTCATCCCTGAGGATGAATGGCTAGTACTGGCAGAACTCAGCTATTTCTTCCGTGTTCTTTGTGCGAAAGAACTATCGCCTGGCGTGCTAGAAGAAATGGAAGAGTTGGCGCCGGAGTTGATCTGCAAGTTAGAGAAGATCTTTCCACCGGGCTTCGTTAATCCAATGCAACATTTGATTTTGCATCTCCCGACCGAGGCAAGATTGGGGGGGCCCGTGCAAAATCGTTGCTGCTACCCAACTGAGAGGATGCAGAAGACGCTTCGACAAAAATGTAAAAATAAACGTAGAATTGAAGCATCGATGGCTGAGGCATTCATCACTGAGGAGGCGGCAAACTTCGTGACAGCACACTACGAAGCCAAAAATCGTCATTTGCATAATCCGAAGCCTCGGTACAATGCTGACGACCCTAAAAAGGGTGGATCCAACCTCAGCCTATTCAAAGGGAATCTCGCACCAGCCAGTGTTTCCAATCCAGTATCTTTGGATAACGAACAATGGCGGACCATTTCGTTGTATATCTTCAACAACCTGATAGAAGTGCGGCCGTACATCGAGTAAGTTCTCGGTACATAGTTTCTCAACTTCTATTTCCTTTGAACTGCTCTTATTCCTGGATATTTCATACAGTCGATACGTCGCCTTATTCTCGTATGGAGCGGTGATCCAAAAGGATTCTGTCAAAGAGTATGAGCTTCTCGCAAAGCAAGGAGGCGGCTATCCCGGTTTCATCTCTTGGTTCAAACAAACGGTAATTTCTATTAGACTTGTAGGATAATTTGTATGTGGCTATCCCGGTTTCATTCGCTAATTTGTGCGTAATGCAACAATCCTTTCATATTAAACTTGTAGGCTAATTCAGAGTCTATGGACGCCGAATTGAGACAAGTCGCTAATGGTTTTGACTATAAGGTCCGTTCATTTGACAAATACGACATCAACGAGTATCGCTTTCGTACCTATGGCAAAGAGCTATCTATGGCCGTGAAGGAAATATGCCCTAGAGGCAATAATAAAGTATTATTTATTTCCTTGTATCATGATAAATGTTTATTATTCATGCTAGAATTATATTAACCAGAAACATAATACATGTGTGAATATGTAGACAAACAGAGTGTCACTAGTATGCCACTACTTGACTAGCTCATTAATCAAAGATGGTTATGTTTCCTAGCCATAGACATAAGTTGTCATTTGATTAACGAGATCACCTCATTAGGAGAATGACGTGATTGACTTGACCCATTCCGTTAGCTTAGCACCCGATCGTTTAGTATGTTGCTATTGCTTTCTTCATGACTTATACATGTTCCTCTGACTATGAGATTATGCAACTCCCGCTTACCGGAGGAACACTTTGTGTGCTACCAAACGTCACAACGTAAATGGGTGATTATAAAGGTGCTCTACAGGTGTCTCCAAAGGTACTTGTTGGGTTGGCGTATTTCGAGATTAGGATTTGTCAGTCCGATTGTCGGAGAGGTATCTCTGGGCCCACTCGGTAATGCACATCACTATAAGCCTTGCAAGCATTGTGACTAATGAGTTAGTTGCGGGATGATGTGTTACGGAACGAGTAAAGAGACTTTCCGGTAATGAGATTGAACTAGGTATCGAGATACCGACGATCAAATCTCGGGCAAGTAACATACCTGTGACAAAGGGAACAACGTATGTTGTTATGCGGTCTGACCGATAAAGATCTTCATAGAATAAGTGGGAGCCAATATGGGCATCCAGGTCCCGCTATTGGTTATTGACCGGAGACGTGTCTCGGTCATGTCTACATAGTTCTCGAACCCGTAGGGTCCGCACGCTTAACATTACAATGACAGTTTTATTGAGTTTTGATGTACCGAAGGAGTTCGGAATCCTGGATGAGATCGGGGACATGACGAGGAGTCTCGAAATGGCCGAGACGTAAAGATCGATATATTGGACGACTATATTCGGACTACGGAAAGGTTCCGAGTGATTCGGGTATTTTTCGGAGTACCGGAGAGTTACGGGAATACGTATTGGGCCTTATTGGGCCATACGGGAAAGAAGGAAAAGGACCTCAATGGTGGCCGCACCCCTCCCCTTGGTCTGGTTCGAATTGGACTAGGGAAGGGGGGCACCCCATTCCTTCCTTCTCTTTTTCCCTTCCTCTTTTCCTATTCCATATGGGAGGTGGAATCCTACTAGGACTAGGGAGTCCTAGTAGGACTCCACACTTGGTGCGCCCCCTCCTAGGGCCGGCCTCCTCCTCCGTTGCTCCTTTATATACGGGGGCAGGGGGGCACCCTAGAGACACAACAATTGATCCTTGAGATCTCTTAGCCGTGTGCGGTGCCCCCCTCCACCATATTACACCTCGATAATACCGTTGCGGAGCTTAGGCGAAGCCCTGCGTCGGTGGAACATCATCATCGTCACCACGCTGTCGTGCTGATGAAACTCTCCCTCAACACTCGGCTGGATCGGAGTTCGAGGGACGTCATCGAGCTGAACGTGTGTAGAACTCGGAGGTGCCGTACGTTTGGTACATGATCGGTCGGATCGTGAAGACGTACGACTACATCAACGGCGTTGTGATAACGCTTCCGCTGTTGGTCTACGAGGGTACGTGGACAACACTCTCCCCTCTCGTTGCTATGCATCACCATGATCTTGCGTGTGCGTAGGAAATTTTTGAAATTACTACGTTCCCCAACAGGCCGACCGAAAGTCTACAAATTGTTGTGTATTTGCTATCGGCGAAGGAGGTACCGAGTATTATGGGAGAGTTGAAGGAATTTATGAACTTCTATTCTATGGTGAAAACCCACCGAATGTCGTAGTCTTCAAATGTTATTTGTTTCAGCCGAAAGAGACTAGAAAGACTCATGAACATATAGGGCTAGTTGAAATCAACCAAAGCACCCATTTAGATGTTCCTGATGTCTATATTACGGCTCAACAGGCGACCCAAGTATTCTATCTACCGTGGGCCTGCCAAACTAATCCAAATCTGAAAGGTTGGGATGTCGTTTATGAAGTGTCGCCACGTGCTAGACTATCTCCCCCAAAGGAAGAGGATTATGAACCTCACATTAACCCAGACACATATGAAGGAGAATTCTTCCAAGAGGCACGTCTTTCCAAAAAGCGTTTGAAGAACCGCTATACTTCACCCCAAACGTGTTCGTACGAATTTTTTTGAAATTACTACGTTACCCAACAGTGGTATCAGAGCCTGGTTTTATGCGTTGATGCTATGCACGAGTAGAACACAAGTGAGTTGTGGGCGATATAAGTCATACTGCTTACCAGCATGTCATACTTTGGTTCAGCGGTATTGTGAGATGAAGCGGCCCGGACCGACATTACGCGTACGCTTACGCGAGACTGGTTTCACCATTCGGACCACTCGTTGCTTAAAGGTGACTGGCGGGTGTCTGTCTCTCTCACTTTAGTTGAACCGAGTGTGGCTACGCCCGGTCCTTGCGAAGGTTAAAACAACACCAACTTGACAAACTATCGTTGTGGTTTTGATGCGTAGGTAAGAACGGTTCTTGCTAAGCCCGTAGCAGCCACGTAAAACATGCAACAACAAAGTAGAGGACGTCTAACATTTTTTTGCAGGGCATGTTGTGATGTGATATGGTCAGGACATGATCTGATATAATGTGTTGTATGAGATGATCATGTTTTGTAACCGAGTTATCAGCAACTGGCGGGAGCCATATGGTTGTCGCTTTATTGTATGAGATGCAATCGCCATCTAATAGTTTTACTTTATCACTAAGCGGTAGCGATAGTCGTAAAAACAATAAGTTGGCGAGACGACAACGATGCTACGATGGAGATCAAGGTGTCGAGCCGGTGACGATGGTGATCATGACGGTGCTTCGGAGATGGAGATCACGAGCACGGTGCTTCGGACATGGAGATCACAAGCACAAGATGATGATGGCCATATCATATCACTTATATTGATTGCATGTGATGTTAATCCTTTATGCATCTTATCTTGCTTTGATTGACGGTAGCATTATAAGATGATCTCTCACTAAAATTTCAAGATAAGAGTGTTCTCCCTGAGTATGCACCGTTGCAAAAGTTCTTCGTGCTGAGACACCACGTGTTAATCGGGTGTGATAGGCTCTACGTTCAAATACAACGGGTGCAAAACAGTTGCACACGCGGAATACTCAGGTTAAACTTGACGAGCCTAGCATATACAGATATGGCCTCGGAACACAGAGACCGAAAGGTCGAGCGTGAATCATATAGTAGATATGATCAACATAGTGATGTTCACCATTGAAACTACTCCATCTCACGTGTTAATCGGACATGGTTTAGTTGCTTTGGATCACGTAATCACTTAGATGATTAGAGGGATGTCTATCTAAGTGGGAGTTCTTAAGTAATATGATTAATTGAACTTAAATTTATCATGAACTTAGTCCTGATAGTATTTTTCAAATTATGTTGTAGATCAATAGCTCGCGTTGTTGCTTCCCTGTGTTTATTTTTGATATGTTCCTAGAGAAAAATTATGTTGAAAGATGTTAGTATCAAAGATGCGGATTGGATCCGTGATCTGAGGATTATCCTCATTGCTGCACAGAAAAATTATGTCCTTGATGCACCGCTAGGTGACAGACCTATTGCAGGAGCAGATGCAGACATTATGAACGTTTGGCTAGCTCAATATGATGACTACTTGATAGTTTAGTGCACCATACTTAACGGCTTAGAATCGGGACTTCAAAGACGTTTTGAACGTCATGGACCATATGAGATGTTCCAGGAGTTGAAGTTAATATTTCAAGCAAATACCCGAGTTGAGAGATATGAAATCTCCAAAAAGTTCTATAGCAAAAGGATGGAGGAGAATCGCTCAACTAGTGAGCATGTGCTCAGATTGTCTGGGTACTACAATCACTTGAATCAAGTGGGAGTTTATCTTCCAGATAAAATAGTGATTGACAGAATTCTCTAGTCACCATCACCAAGTTAGTAGAACTTCGTGATGAACTATGGTATGCAAGGGATGACGAAAGTAATTCCCGAGCTCTTCGTGATGCTGAAATCGACGAAGGTAGAAATCAAGAAAAACATCAAGTGTTGATGGTTGACGAGACCACTTCAAGTGTTGATGGTTGATGAGACCACTAGTTTCAAGAAAAGGGCAAAGGGAAGAAGGGGAACTTCAAGAAGAACGGCAAGCAAGTTGCTGCTCAATTGAAGAAGCCTAAGTCTGGTCCTAAGCCTGAGACTAAGTGCTTCTACTGCAAAGGGACTGGTCACTAGAAGCGAAACTACCCCAACTATTTGGTGGATAAGAAGGATGGCAAAGTGAACAAAGGTATATTGGATATACATGTTATTGATGTGTACTTTACTAGTGTTTATAGCAACCCCTCGGTAATTGATACTGGTTTAGTTGCTAAAGAGTAGTAACTCGAAAATCGGGAGTTGCAGAATAAACAGAGACTAGTAAAAGGTGAGGTGACGATGTGTGTTGGAAGTAGTTCCAAGATTGATATGATCATCATCGCACACTCCCTATACTTTCGGGATTAGTGTTGAAACTAAATAAGTGTTATTTGGTGTTTGCGTTGAGCATGAATATGATTTGATCATGTTTGTTGCCATACGGTTATTCATTTAAATTAGAGTATAATTGTTGTTCTATTTACATGAATAAAACCTTCTATGGTCATACACCCAATAAAATGGTTTGTTGGATCTCGATCGTAGTGATACACATATTCATAATATTGAAGCCAAAAGATGCAAAGTTAATAATGATAGTGCAACTTATTTGTGGCACTGCCGTTTAGGTCATATTGGTGTAAAGCGCATGAAGAAACTCCATACTGATGGGATTTTGGAATCACTTGATTATGAATCACTTGATGCTTGCGAACCGTGCCTCATGGGCAAGATGACTAAAACGCCGTTCTCCGGAACTATGGAGAGAGCAACAGATTTGTTGGAAATCATACATACAGATGTGTGTGGTCCGATGAATATTGAGGCTCGTGGCGGATATCGTTATTTTCTCACCTTCACAGATGATTTGCACAGATATGGGTATATCTATTTAATGAAACATAAGTCTGAAACATTTGAAAAGTTCAAAGAATTTCAGAGTGATGTTGAAAATCATCGTAACAAGAAAATAAAATTCCTACGATCTGATCGTGGAGCAGAATATTTGAGTTACGAGTTTGGACTACATTTGAAACAATGCGGAATAGTTTCGCAACTCACGCCACCCGGAACACCACAGCATAATGGTGTGTCCGAACGTCATAACCGTACTATATTGGATATAGTGCAATCTATGATCTCTCTTACCAATTTACCACTATCGTTTTGGGGTTATGCATTAGAGACAGCTACATTCACGTTAAATAGGGCACCATCGAAATCCGTTGAGACGACGCCTTATGAACTGTGGTTTGGCAAGAAACCAAAGTTGTCGTTTCTTAAAATGTTGGGGTTGCGATGCTTATGTGAAAAAGTTTCATCCTGATAAGCTCAAACCTAAATCGGAGAAATGTGTCTTCATAGGATACCCAAAGGAGACAGTTGGGTACACCTTCTATCACAGATCCGAAGGCAAGACATTTGTTGGTTAGTATGGATCCTTTCTAGAGAAGGACTTTCTCTCGAAAGAAGTGAGTGGGAGGAAGTAGAACTTGATGAGGTAACTGTACCTGCTCCCTTATTGGAAAGTAGTTCATCACAGAAATCTGTTCCTGTGACTCCTACACCAATTAGTGAGGAAGTTAATGATGATGACCATGTAACTTCAGATCAAGTTACTACCAAACATCGTAGGTAAACCAGAGTAAGCTCCGCACCAGAGTGGTATGGTAATCCTGTTCTGGAGGTTATGTTACTAGACCATGACGAACCTACGAACTATGAAGAAGCGATGGTGAGCCCAGATTCCACGAAATGGCTTGAGGCCAGGAAATCTGAGATAAGATCCATATATGAGAACAAAGTGTGGACCTTGGTTGACTTGCGCGATGATCGGCAAGCAATTGAGAATAAATGGATCTTCAAGAGGAAGACGGACGCTGATAGTAGTGTTACTATCTACAAAGCTAGAATTGTCGCAAAAAGGTTTTCGACAAGTTCAAAGTGTTGACTAGGATGAGAGTTTCTCACTCGTATCTATGTTGAAGTCTGTCTGAATCATGTTAGCAATTGCCGCATTTTATGAAATCTGGCAAATGGATAAACAAAACTGCATTCCTTAATGGATTTATTAAAGAAGAGTTGTATATGATGCAACTAGGAGGTTTTGTCAATCCTAAAAGTGCTAACAAAATATGCAAGCTCCAGCGATCCATCTATGGACTGGTGCAAGCATCTCGGAGTTGGAATATACGCTTTGATAAGTTGATCAAAGGATATAGTTTTATACAAACTTGCGGTGAAGCCTGTATTTACAAGAAAGTGAGTGGGAGCACTACAGTATTTCTGATAAGTATATGTGAATGACATATTGTTGATCGGAAATAATGTAGAATTATTCTGCAAAGCATAAAGGAGTGTTTGAAAGGAGTTTTTCAAAAGAAAGACCTCGGTGAAGCTGCTTACATATTGAGCATCAAGATCTATAGAGATAGATCAAGACGCTTGATAAGTTTTTTCAATGAGTACATACCTTAATAAGATTTTGAAGTAGTTCAAAATACAACAGTCAAAGAAATAAGTTCTTGACTGTGTTACAAGGAATGAAATTGAGTAAGACTCAAAGCCCGACCACGGCAGAAGATAGAACGAGAATGAAAGTCATTCCCTATGCCTTGGCCATAGGTTCTATAAAGTATGCCATGCTGTGTACCAAATCTATTGTATACCCTACACTGATTTTGGCAAGGGAGTACAATAGTGATCTAGGAGTAGATCACTGGACAGCGGTCAAAATTATCCTTAGTGGAATAAGGAAATGTTTCTCGATTATGGAAGTGACAAAAGGTTCGTCGTAAAGGGTTATGTCGATCCAAGTTTTGACACTAAATCTAGATGACTCTAAGTCTCGGTCTAGATACATATTGAAAGTGGGAGCAATTAGCTAGAGTAGCTCCGTACAGAGCATTGTAGACATAGAAATTTGCAAAATACTTACGGATCTGAATGTGACAGACCCGTTGACTGAAATTATCTCACAAGCAAAACATGATCACACCTTAGTACTCTTTGGGTGTTAATCACATAGCGATGTGAACTAGATTACTGACTCTAGTAAACCCTTTGGGTGTTGATCACATGACGATGTGAACTATGGGTGTTAATCACATGGTGATGTGAACTATTGATGTTAAATCACATGGCGATGTGAACTAGATTATTGACTCTAGTGCAAGTGGGAGACTGAAGGAAATATGCCCTAGAGGCAATAATAAAGTATTATTTATTTCCTTGTATCATGATAAATGTTTATTATTCATGCTAGAATTGTATTAACCGGAAACATAATACATGTGTGAATATGTAGACAAACAGAGTGTCACTAGTATGCCTCTACTTGACTAGCTCATTAATCAAAGATGGTTATGTTTCCTAGCCATAGACATAAGTTGTCATTTGATTAACGAGATCACCTCATTAGGAGAATGACGTGATTGACTTGACCCATTCCGTTAGCTTAGCACCCGATCGTTTAGTATGTTGCTATTGCTTTCTTCATGACTTATACATGTTCCTCTGACTATGAGATTATGCAACTCCCATTTACCGGAGGAACACTTTGTGTGCTACCAAACGTCACAACGTAAATGGGTGATTATAAAGGTGCTCTACAGGTGTCTCCAAAGGTACTTGTTGGGTTGGCGTATTTCGAGATTAGGATTTGTCACTCCTATTGTCGGAGAGGTATCTCTGGGCCCACTCGCTAATGCACATCACTATAAGCCTTGCAAGCATTGTGACTAATGAGTTAGTTGCGGGATGATGTGTTACGGAACGAGTAAAGAGACTTTCCGGTAACGAGATTGAACTAGGTATTGAGATACCGACGATCAAATCTCGGGCAAGTAACATACCGGTGACAAAGGGAACAACGTATGTTGTTATGCGGTCTGACTGATAAAGATCTTCGTAGAATAAGTGGGAGCCAATATGGGCATCCAGGTCCCGCTATTGGTTATTGACCGGAGACGTGTCTCGGTCATGTCTACATAGTTCTCGAACCCGTAGGGTCCGCACGCTTAACGTTACAATGACAGTTTTATTGAGTTTTGATGTACGGAAGGAGTTCGGAGTCCCGGATGAGATCGGGGACATGACGAGGAGTCTCGAAATGGCCGAGACGTAAAGATCGATATATTGTACGACTATATTCGGACTTCGGAAAGATTCCGAGTGATTCGGTTATTTTTCGGAGTACCGGAGAGTTATGGGAATACGTATTGGGCCTTATTGGGCCATACGGGAAAGAAGGAAAAGGGCCTCAATGGTGGCCGCACCCCTCCCCTTGGTCTGGTCCGAATTGGACTAGGGAAGGGGGGCGCCCCCTTCCTTCCTTCTCTTTTTCCCTTCCTCTTTTCCTATTCCATATGGGAGGTGGAATCCTACTAGGACTAGGGAGTCCTAGTAGGACTCCACACTTGGTGCGCCCCCTCTTAGGGCCGGCCTCCTCCTCCCTTGGTCCTTTATATACGGGGGCAGGGGGGCACCCCAGAGACACAACAATTGATCCTGGAGATCTCTTAGCCGTGTGCGGTGCCCCCCTCCACCATATTACACCTTGATAATACCGTTGCGGAGCTTAGGCGAAGCCCTGCGTCGGTGGAACATCATCATCGTCACCACGCCGTCGTGCTGACGAAACTCTCCCTCAACACTCGGCTGGATCGGAGTTCGTGGGACGTCATCGAGCTGAACGTGTGTAGAACTCGGAGGTGCCGTACGTTCGGTACTTGATCGGTCGGATCGTGAAGACGTACGACTACATCAACCGCGTTGTGATAACGCTTCCGCTGTCGGTCTACGAGGGTACGTGGACAACACTCTCCCCTCTCGTTGCTATGCATCACCATGATCTTGCGTGTGCGTAGGAATTTGTTTGAAATTACTACGTTCCCCAACAGGCCGACCGAAAGTCTAAAAATTGTTGTGTATCTGCTATCGGCGAAGGAGGTACCGAGTATTATGGGAGAGTTGAAGCAATTTATGAACTTCTATTCTATGGTGAAAACCCACCGAATGTCGTAGTCTTCAAATGTTATTGGTTTCAGCCGAAGGAGACTAGAAGGACTCATGAACATATAGGGCTAGTTGAAATCAACCAAAGCACCCACTTAGATGTTCCTGATGTCTATATTACGGCTCAACAGGCGACCCAAGTATTCTATCTACCGTGGGCCTGCCAAACTAATCCAAATCTGAAAGGTTGGGATGTCGTTTATGAAGTGCCGCCACGTGCTAGACTATCTCCCCCAAAGGAAGAGGATTATGAACCTCACATTAACCCAGACACATATGAAGGAGAATTCTTCCAAGAGGCACGTCTTTCCAAAAAGCGTTTCAAGAACCGCTATACTTCACCCCAAAACATTGAAGTAGACAGCCACAGTGAATCCGACATCACCCCAGAGGAGGAACAAGAAGAGCCGGAACAAGAAGAGGTTACTGCTGCGGATGACCTGTCATTGCTTGACCAATTACGTCAAGGTGGCCCTCCACATGTTGATGCCACTGAACCCTATGAGCCCGTCATTGATTGTAGTGATGATGATGATTATGCATTTATTGATGATACTGATTGAGATTATTAGTAGTGTTAGGTATTAAATTTTTTTATGTTGTACTTGATGATGATACACTTAAGTGATACACATATTATTATTCATGTCGGTCTTTTTTTATGTTGTACTAATTTCGTTTACTGTTTGTCATGGCAGGTGTTGAAAGATGGTGGGCGCTGGTCGGGAGCGTGCCAAGGCCCCTTCTTCGTCGGCGCGTGGTCTGAGGTCTTCCATTCCAGACGGACCTCTCCGCCGAGCGTTGCTGGACAGTATGGCCGCACCGCCGGGCCCTTCTTCGTCGACCGCGGTGCCCAGCAGGGGACGAGGTAGGAAGAGAGGAGGTGGGGCACGTGGTCGTGGGAGAGGAGGTAGGGTGACTGCTACGACGCCTTCCTCGCCGCCACCCCCAGCTGTTTCACCCGAGCACGTGACTGCTAGGGTGGACTCGTCCGAGGAGGAGGCTACACGGACTCCGGTCCACGAGCCTCCGGTCCACGGGTCTTGGGCCCACGAGCCTCGGGTCGACTGGCCTTCGGCCCATGAGAGTTCGTCCCACGAGACCCCGGAGGAGCACACGTCCGGATGGGGTACCTGGCTGGATCAGCCCGAGGAGCCGAGTGGCCATGCTGATGATGGCGGGGAGCCGACTGATCTTGAGGAGGAGGGGGGCACCGTCTACCAGCGTGGTGCTACACGGCTCCCGTCCGTGCCGGCGACCCGCGAGCAGAGGTGGTTGATTTTCCTGATGGGGAGAGGTACGTAAGTGCATTTAATATTTTTGTACCTTGTGCATTCACGTTTCTTCAAATAACTAATGCGTTGGCCTTGTCATGCTGCAGGGGTTGGGACCACCATCATAGTGTCCGCCGGCCCAACTCCGTCCTTGGAGTTCTTTGCCGGCAAAACTTCCCGGGGTTTGTCACGTTGCCTGGTGAGGGTCGGCTTCCAGAGCTTGGATTGAGCTGGGAGCACTACGTGGCTGCCCCGGCCCCGCCGGATGTCATTATCGACGGTGTCGTGTGCGACACTAGGGCAGACATGGTGATCAGGACGTTCTGGGTAATTTCTCCTTTACACATTTAAAAATCTTCAACTAGCTAGTTATTAATTGTACTAATCAATATTGTCTCATTTGATTGCAGACATACTACAGGTGTGAGGAGGGATACGAGGAGGACGCGGCACATGTTATCGAGAATGTCTGCAAGCGCCTACTCCAGAACTTACGACACGAGGCTCGGGTGCAGGCTGTTCGAGACTACTACGCCTTGCGTGGTATCAAGAAGACCAAGCTGGCGTGCCGCGATAAGTTCCTGAGTAAGGAGCAGTACATGAAGGTAATTCTTAAGGCCTTCTACTTAAGTTCCTTCATTTAGTAATTCTTAGCCGTAGCGCTCAAGTTTCTATTTGCTAACTTAGGCGCCTCCGAGATGGTGTGCGGATCGGATGGATTGTTGGGAGGTGTTGGTCGATGAGTGGTGCTCAAAAGAATGGCTAGCCCTCCACAACGAGGCCAAGGACAAACGTGCCCAAATGGAAGGTGTGCCACACCATCAAGGCAGCTCCAACTTATATCAGTTCGGGCGCAACTGGTTATGTGGTTTGCTTCATGATTCATGCAATTCATTCATCATGCTAGCTTGAGCCCTTTAATTACTAATTTTCATTGTTTCTCTCTTTCAGGCACGCTACAATAAGGCGGATAAGATGCCAGAGGTGTACGACCTGTATGCCATGGCCCACACTGCCTCTTTCAAGAAAGTCAAGGCTTTCTCTCAGTCTGACCTCGATGATGCAAACAACTTCACCAACATCTCCTCCCACAACAAGCTCGTGAGATATAGAGATGAGGGGAAGGCGAGGAAAGGGGAGGACTTTAACCCGAGCCAGGGTCCCATTGATCCAGAGCTGGTGATGATATCTGGTGGCGGGAGGTCCCATGGCTCCATAGCCATTGGAGATGGACTTATCCGTTGTCCTAGCACTCTCCCGGAGATCAAGGCGCGCCAGTCGAGCTCCGCTCCTGAGATAAGGCCTCGTGAACGGCCAGTGCAACTCGCCATCAAGGTTAGTGATACGTACTCAGTTATCTTTCTCCATTACATTGTGTGCACTTCCATCAATGATTACAAATGGTCATGTGAGTGGTGTTGCAGGCTGCTATACAGAGTGAGAGAGATAGAACGGAGAAACTTCTGGCGGAGGTGGCGGAGAGGCAGCGGGAGTTGGAGGAGAGGACGACAAAGATGATGGAGGAGGAGAGGGCACGGAATGACATGCAGGCAAGGGCCATGTACGAGCTCCTTGTGGTAAGTTTCTTCTGCAGATTAGCCAAAACATTCATGTAGTGTTTGTCTCATTACTAACTAGTATGACTGAGTCGTCAAAACCAAATGTGGAGTCTGTGTGCGAGAAGATAGGTCAGACCGCTCCGCCGATGCCAGTGATTGCTCCTGGGACCACGGTGAGTTTTACTTGAATGGACATTACTTGCTAGTCTTAACATTTGAGTGTCATCATGCTAACAAGACATTGGAAATGATATTTGGTGCAGCGTAACTCCAGACAAGCATCGCACGATCCTTCTCCAGCTACCGACACGAGCCACCCCACTCCTACACCTCCTGGATCTTGGTAAGTTTATCTAGTGATTTGCTTAACACATGCATAAAGACCTAGACTTAGCTTTATTTCCTCCAATGCTTACCATAATGACCTAGACTTAGCTTCTTCTCCTCCAAAATGACTTAATAAGCTTACTGACCTCCAAAACCATCCATTTTACCTAAGTTAGCTCTAAAACGATCTTGCTTAGCTTACTTATGTCAAAAATTGCATAATTAGCTTAGTTAGCTCATAGACGATCCATTTTACTTAAGTTAGCTCTAAAATGACCCATTTTACCTAGGTTAGCTTATAAATGATCCAGTTCATCCAAGTTAGCTCAAAAATGACCCATTTTACCTAGATTAGCTCCTAAATGATCCATTTTACCTACGTTAGCTTTAAAATGACCCATTTCAACTAGGTTAACTCCAAAATGACCCATCTTACCTAGGTTATCTCATAAACGATCCATTTCAACTAATTTAGCTCATAAACGATCCATTTCACCAAGTTAGCTAAAAAATGATCCATTTCACCTAAATTAGCTCTTAAATGATCCATTTCACCTAAGTTAGCTCAAAAACATCCATTTCAACTAAATTAGCTCATAAATGATCCATTTCACCTAAGTTAGCTCAAAAACGATCCATTTCAACTAAGTTAGCTCATAAATGATCCATTTCACCTAAGTTAGCTAAAAAAGATCCATTTCACCTTAGTTACCTAAAAAACGATCCATTTGACCTTAGTTAGCTCATAAACGACCCATTTCAACTAAGTTAGCTCATAAATGATCCATTTCACCTTAGCTAGCTCATAAACGACCCATTTCAACTTAGTTAGCTCATATATGATCCATTTCACGTAAGTTAGCTCATAAATGACATACTCTTCTTGTTCTAGTCTTCTTGTTCTAGTCTTCTTATTCTAGTCACCTATTTCTAACTTTCTTATTTTTCATTTTGCAGATTTCATTCACTTGACGAAAGCTTGCATAGATGGAGTGCTCCTTATCCCTTTCTCTGTTTCTTTTGTATCGTTGAACTATGCATGTATCGTTGGATGAAACTATTGTAATATATATGGTTGGATGCCTCTATGTTGAACTTGCTATGTATGATGGAACTATGTGACGAAGTTATGTGATGGAACTATGTATGATGGAACTATGCATGTTGGATATCTTATATGTTTGCTCTGTAATTGCCTTGTGAAATATATCTATATATGTCATATATATTTTCTGTGAAAATTGTGGGATTTAATAAAAAACAGAAAAAAGACCCAATATGCAGGCTCTTTGCCGTCTGCCACAGACGGCAACGGCCTCTTTGCCGTGTGCCGCGGACGGCAAAGAGGACACGTGGCATCCAGCTGTGCTTCCTGGGAGCTGACCCATTTGGTCAGTTTACCTACAGTGGCTGACGGCAAAGAGTTTGCCGTCAGCGGCGGACGGCAAAGGCCTGCCATGTAGTGACGTGTAGATGACATCATACGGCGGACGGCAAAGACAGTAGAAACTTTGCAGTCCGCTGGCAGACGGCAAAGGCACTAGAAAGTTTGCCGTCCGCGGCGGACGGCAAAGGCCTGCCGTTAGCCACTTAACGGACTGAGAGCACAATTATTGCCGTCCGCCCTCTTTGCCGTCCGCGGCAGACGGCAAAGAGCCTTTGCCGTCAGCCGCCAAGAAGCAGACGGCAAAGTAGCTGTTTACCGTAGCCTACTTTGCCGGAGCCTTTTGCCATCCGCGGCTGACGGCAAAGGCCTTTGCCGTCCGCCGTTCATGCCTTTGCCGTCCGCCATGGCAGACGGCAAAATAGCTGATTCCTGTAGTGATACTGAGCAGGCATTCAATGAAGATTTCTTTCTCTTCTTTCGTAAAAGCGTAGCTGGCAGGACCTTCATACTGCTTCGGAGGCATTCGTCTTTTTCGTGCAAACGTTGCAGGTCCTCCCGTGCCTCAGGTGTGTCTTTTGTCTTCCCATACACGCCAAAGAAGCCTAGCAGGTTCACGCAAAGGTTCTTCGTCACGTGCATCACGTCGATTGAAGAGGGGACCTCTAGCTCTTTCCAGTAGGGTAGGTCCCAAAATATAGATTTCTTCTTCCACATGGGTGCGTGTCCCTCAGCGTCATTCGGAACAGCTAGTCCGCTGGGACCCTTTCCAAAGATTACGTGTAAATCATTGACCATAGCAAGTACGTGATCACCGGTACGCATGGCGGGCTTCTTCCGGTGATCTGCCTCGCCTTTGAAATGTTTGCCTTTCTTTCAACATTGATGGTTGGTCGGAAGATATCGACGATGGCCCAGGTACACATTCTTCCTTCATTTGTCCAGGTATATACTTTCAGTGTCATCTAAACAGTGTGTGCATGCGTGGTATCCCTTGTTTGTCTGTCCTGAAAGGTTACTGAGAGCGGGCCAATCATTGATGGTTACAAACAGCAACGCGTGCAGGTTAAATTTGTGACAGCCCAAAATTTTGACCTTGATTTATTAATTAAAATGTTGCCAGGGAATAAAAAATTTTATTTTCTGGTTTTATCTGTTAATTTCAGGTAACTCTGTCCCTCTGAATTTTTGAATTTTTTCTTCTGGATGGAAACTTTAAAAAACAATATTGTTGGACTTGTATATCTCCCCAAGACCCTTTCTTTTATCAGTGGAATTATTTCTACAATTATTTTTCCTGAGCTTTATTTCTTTAAAAATGATTTGTCATAAGTTTTAGAGTTCCATTTACACTACAACCCTTTCCAATACTCCTTTAGAATTGCAGCCAAAATTTGGGGATGTCATGTGATGTTTCCACATCACTTTTGTGCAAAAATATCTTTTGGTCATTGGAGATTTTGAGCTCTACACCAAATTTTCAAATCTGGTCCAGTACATATTTTTGCACTACAACCTATTTAAATCTTTCTTTAAAAATTCTTCCAAGTGTTTGGAGATGTCAGTAGATGCATATATTTCAACTTTATGCAAAAACCCATGAGTGTTCTTTGAAAAATTTGAGCAAATCATCCTCTTTTGCTCTCTGGACCAGATTGGCATTTTCTACTGCAACTCCATTTTGTGTTGCTCTGTTGCCCATGATTCTTTTTCCTGCTTATAGTCCTCCCTACAAAACCCTTAAGTCCAGGAGAGTGAACCCATTGGAGTAATTTTGGTCCATGGAATGATAGCTTTTAGTTTCTGCTCAGAATTGGTTTTCTCAAAAACTTGCACTAACAAGTTTCTGGTCTTGACCAACTACCCTTACCACCTTCTTTAGCACCTAAAGAGACTAGGATCTGGAGATTTTGGCCACCCCAAGAGTTTCCTAGTTGCCCTTAGCATTTTGTCAAACACCTTGTGTGCATGGCCAGCTTTGGCATGATTTTTGGTTTTGCATTGTGAACTTGAGCCCCTGACCAATCCAACTTGTCCACTAAACCCCTAGACCACTCTAACCCAGACTTGTTAACTACCAGCCTCGCTCAAACCCTCTAGCCCACCTTGGCATTCGGTCGAGCATGTCGCATGCGTGCTCTGGGCGCGCCCAGAGCGCATGTTTTGCACACGCGCGCAGCCGAGCCGCCACGTCGCGCCCCTGGCCTTTGCTCGCCCGCAGTGCCGAGCCCCGGCCTCGCCCACTCGCCAGAACCCACCAAGCCACCCCTGGCGCCCTACAGCGCCGCCGTCAGGGCCCTCTTGGCGGCACGCCGGTGTACTCAGTGCGCCTTTGCTATGGACGGCGCCGCCCGAGCCACTCCAGCACGCCAGCTCGCCCCTGAACAGCCCGAGCTTATCCACGAGCCCGTCCGCTAGCGCCCGTCGTCGCCACGTCGCCCTGCTGGCAACAGGACGACGGTTCACCGGCGTTCTTATCCGCAGCCGCGGGAACCGACCTCGGCCGCCTATAGAAGGGGCCCTCGAGCTCGCCTAGGCCCTCAGGCAACCTCAAGCCAACCCTCTGGAGCTCCCCTAGCCCGCAATCGACCAAGGAAGGCCGTCTTCCCCCTCTCCGGTCAGCTCAGCCACCGCCATGTTCTGGTCCTGCTCGTCGCAACCAGAGCCTCCCCCGTCCGTCTGGAGCCACCGTTCAACTCCCCTGAACCTTGCGGAGCCACCCCACCTCTCAAACACGATCGGGAGCCACCGTAGCACAAACCCCCAATTGCTCCCGAAACGCCGTCTGCCGCGAAGCTCGCCGCCGGCAACTCCCTGCGTCCCCGCCAGCCTTTCGACCACGGGGAGGCCGCCCTGGACTGGCGGATCCATCCCTGCCCTCGGGGCCCCGTGGGGAGCCGCCGTTCGCCGGGGTCGATCGCCGGAGCCCCGCCTCTGTTCGGCCAGAGGAGGAAGGAGGCGGGGGAAAGACTAGTCAAACCTGACCAGTGGGCCCCCTGGACCCACTCTCAGTGACCCCGAGCCGGCCGGCGCTGTTCTAAGTGGAGGCGTAAAGCCCGAAGTACGTGTCCCCATCTCGAAAGTGCATTTCGTCCGAAACATTTTCTTTGCTGTTTTATTTTGAAATCAGATTTTGACTGAAACTTTGACTGCCTATATCTTTTTAAATAGAACTCCAAATGAATTGACTCTTTTTCCTACCTCTCTCAAATTCCACCTAGTTTATTTTAAGATTTATTTCAAAAATATCTAGGACAACTTTTTGCGCTGTTTTTAAAGTATGTGTTATTTGAACATTTTTGAAAATAGGAATTTGGAGGGGAGATTATAACTTTCAAAAGTTTTCGAGTGCACCTCACCCCTCCACACCTTGAAGGCAAGCATCTTGAACTCAGATATGATACAAGTTGGGTGCTGTTTTGCTAGAATATTCTAGAACTCCATCATTTATGCTAATGTGGAGTGCTGCTATTTTATGTGGAATCACACTCATGCATATAAGCACATGGTGAAAATCTTTTCTGTTATGTATGTAACATTGGTGACAGTAGCTACTTCTCATGCCACATCTGCCTGATTATAGTTCGGAGGGAGTCCGAAAGGAGGTTATGTTTCGGCGAACACAACCCCGTGACTAACGTCTCGTTGTGGCGAGAATGTGCAGTAAGGCATGATGGGGCATGAGGGGTGGTGACCCTGTCGGGAAACTATGAAGAACATTGCTATGCTAACCATGCAGGGAAAACATAAACCTCATGAGTCGGCCGTAGATCGAGTCTTGTTCCAGTAACCTCCCATACTTGTTTCGTACTACCACTTGTCCCTGCCATAGGTAGGGTACGGTTCAGTAAGTTGTCAACCCCTTACCAAGAACACACCGTACAGAGAGGCCATGGTGGAAGATACCGGAGGCATCCGGTAGGCATGCCACCTGGTCCGGGGGCATGGGTGTTTCCGGTTGCAGCCGAGGGGGTAGCTCCCTAGTTTGCGCGCGTTATAAATTTTGTGATCCCATGCTAAGTCGAGGATGTAGCCTCCCCACTTAGAGTTTTGCTTAACGGTGTCGTGGGTGATTCCAGACACCGATAAGTTAGGCTGGTGTGTGCGGTTAGGTGTGTTTTCAATTAAAAGACCGTAGACGGAATTAGTCCCGATGGACTAAAGGAATCCGTTACCCGTGGGTAAGGAGTACACCCTCTGCAGAGATTAAACATCTATTCGAATAGCCGTGTCCATGGTTAAGGACTACAGTCTGGGATGGGTAAAGTGTCGGTCTTCGTGTCGGTCTTCGGAGGAGAAAAACTATTAAACCAGAACTTGGATCGTGACTTGTGACTTGTGATGATTATGATTATTATTATTATGGACTAACCATTTACATTATTGGAATTATTGAGTATCCCTGGGACGGTTCTACCTCCTGGATATTCACCATGCTTATTTACCTTATAAGCCCTTTATGTGGTGTCGCTGAGACGCCCGACTGTGGCATGCTTGTTATTTATTTATCTTATAAGCCCTTTATGTGGTGTCGCTGAGACGCCCGACTGTGGCATGCTTGTTATTTATTTACCTTATAAGCCCTTTATGTGGTGTCGCTCAGACGCCAGACTGTGGCATGTTTGTTATTCTTTTATATAAGCCCTTTATGTGACGTCGCTCAGACGCCCGACTGAGGCACGCTTTATATTGTTACCCATTCAAGGTGTCGCTTCAGACACCCAATCGGTGCATTTTTAATTTCCTGCCTACGTGCATCGTGGGTTTTATTTTGGGACTGACTAAGTGATCGCGGACTATTTTAGTGCATGATTTTCACCTGCTATGTTATACCTGTTTTCATGATGTTTGCGAGTACATTCAACGTACTCACTGGCTTGTCCCTGGCTATTGTCTTGGCCAGATTTCTTGCGTTGAGAGGAGCGTTGCGACGACAGCCCCGGAACCTACGCAATGGAGATAGCAGCCTTGCGAAGATAGGAGTTATCCTGGTCAACTGTTCCTGTGGGAAATGGAGTCCCATAGACGCAGATGAACAACAAACCACTTCCGCCATCAGCCACTAGAAACCATTTGTTGTACTCATAGGCCACAATGGTCTTGTACTACATATTATGTACGTTGCTTGGAATTTCTGTATCAAGATTGTGCCTCATCAGCTAACAGTAATCCTAGGGCTAGTGAGCACAAGGGCCGTCATTTTGGGAAATTACTATCCTGAAAACTCGATCCTGACAAACTTGGTATCAGAGCCAGGCTGACCATTGGCTAATCCTATCTTAGCCAGGTCAATGAACCTAGGTTAACCGACCCACCAGACCTTAACCTAACCCCGGCCAAGCTTCTCGTGTAATATAGCCACACAGTGACCCCGAATCTTTTTGGCAGTCGGTGCCCAACCTATCAGCCTAGCCCGTCGATCACGCGCCAGTGACCGACACCTAAAATGTCTCATTCGCAAGCATGCGAAGGAAGGCTCCGTCTCATTTTTCTATAAAAAGGGCATGCTAGCCTCAACACAACACAACCTCTTCCCCCAACTCGAGGCATAATGCCTGGCCCTATTGTGCACAATGAGACCACAGCCACCAACCTTGTAGGTTTTCTGACCGTGCTCGCAAACCTCACCCGCCGTGCCTATGAATTAGAAGAGCCCCCAGAATATGTTGTGTACCAAGGACCCATGAGCGGTGAGAGCCATCAATTCTGGGCCACTGTACACATCTATGGTAGGGGTCTATCGCCAGAACGCCCCTACAGGTTCAATGGAAGGACAACTTCCTTTGAGCCATAAGCCATCCAACTAGCAGCTCGAGAGGCTATAGTTCAACTCCGGCACTTGTCGCCCAGAGTTAACTGTCGCTCGTTCTACTACTACCCTAGCCGTGATGGGTATGGTAGGCCGCCCCAGGTTGCTAACGGAGATCACAAGACGGATCCTGCGCTGTTGCATCTGGTGCGCTATGTAAGTGCACTAGACAAACTGTTCGATCAGATCACCCTTGATCTGATCGCAGCTCGTGGAGAACTGGTTCGCCGAGCCCCGGCAAGAGGAGAAGATGAGCCTGAAGCCGACAACCCAGTCGTGCTGTTCGGACAGCCGATCGAGTCCTTGAGAACTTCCCCAACCATCGGCCAAAATGCTTTGGTGTGCCCAGAAGTGCTTCGTCGCCTTTTGGGAACACGCTCCAACGGGATTGTGGCCAGCAACCCCCGCGATGGTCATCATCGCTACACCGACCCTGCAGCCCCTCAACCTCATCCAGCTAATCCCGACGGTGAAACCCGTGGAGAAGCCTCGACGTCCACAAGGCAAGCCCGCCTAGATATGAACGAAGTAGACTAAGTCGCTCGAGTAGTACCGAGCCTTAGTATTTCGACGCCTTGTAAAAGTGTGATCCTGTATCACCATTATTAAATGTTGTCTGCTTGTGTGCCCCTATCTTTGAATAGTAGTTCATGCATAAGTACATTAGCGTACAGTTGCATTTTTAAATTCCGGGCACAGCTACCAGAACCACCCCGACGACACCCACCGCAATGCGTCACTTTTGTGGGATATGTGTATCTGTAGCATTGACCCCGAACCCATAGAACAGAACCGACAAACTAGTTACACTTCACCACGGTAAATAACCCAGCCCCAACGCTATATAAAAGGCCACCTCGTGACCTTGCCAAGTGCCCCTCACCTTGTGCACAACACTCACAGCCATTTCTTTGCCATGCCGACCCCCCGGTATTTATCTGAGAACTCCAGATGCCACCCCAGGTAGTTTTGTCAAAATATTATGGGACTTTACCTGCAGTACCATGAGTGCCATCCATCCACCCCAGTACGAGTTGCTCAAATCGAGGATCACCCCATCCACCTCAAAATATTGGGCAGTGGTGCACATCCCTCCCACAAACACAAACCAAGACCCAACGGAAGTCTCCTTTATGGGGAAATCCATGCCGACTCCGCAAATGGCCATAGAGGCTGCTGCGTACGAAGCGCTTGCTCGTCTTCGATTCGCGGTACCCTATGCCAGCGAACGAGGATATTATTACTTTCCGAGTCATGCAGCACCCGGAGAAGTAGCATCTTTTCAAGGTGGACGAATCGAAAGAGACCCAGTACTGGCCAACCTTGCCGAGTATGTTATCGCTCAAGAGCGTTTGACTCAGCGGGTAATGGGTTATCTCCAGAGCCTCGCTGATTTAAATCCTCAGATTGCTATTGGCAGACCACTGAGGCCGGACCAGGAGAGACGCATTCATCGGCTAGTCAATCTGCTTTCCCCGATAGAAGAGGAGTGTGCCCCAGTACCAGAGACGTTTTCTCAGGATACTGTCCATTTACCGTTTTCATTGTAGACGTCACCGCTATGTTTATTATCCCAGCATCTATTTATGTGTTGCAACTTGTGCGTGGTATCCTAAATTTGTGCGATGGATCAAATATTTGGTTTCAATTATGTGAGTAGTTTTACTGCTGTTAATTTGGATTTAACTAATTTTCACTCGCGATAAATTTTGAAGTGAGATTTCCTTCCCTGAGTTGCTGCAGCATATACCTCTTCACGACATAGATTTTTATTCACGCAGCACCATAACAGCAGACTCAAAACCACAACAACTCGACCTCGTGCGCTAATTACAAATCCTCATGCACATTTTGCACCTAACTGATCACACCCGAGCACACCACAGTCTTAGTAGGAGAGATTTGTGAGTAATCATTCGGGCGCAAGTTGCTCCAGCACATTGACAGCAGTTAGCACTCGATGCCGCACCTAATCCTCATGATCACCGCCACCGTGGAGAGCTAACACTCGAGCGGCAGCATCACGACGATCATCAAGGATCATCGCGCACAGGAGCACGGAGAACCCCAGCAACGTCGCCAACCCTCCGCACATCAGGACCACGTACCAGTCCGGCATCACCTCCGCCATTCGAGCCTCATCTCGAGATCCTGCAAACAGAAATGGAGGAGAATGAAGGAGTAGGAGAAGCGAGGCCAGGTGTGAGGAAGAATAAAGGAGCACCGCGATCATTTTATAGCTCGAGATCGGTGTACGGTGGGCGAGGTCCACCAGCGCCGCTCGTCGCTCGATCGCCGGTGTTCGGTGGCGAATCCGCGAGCAGTGCCGACAGTGCACTGGCCCGCGAGGTGAGTGCACGCTGCACCGGCAGCTAGCACGCCGCGCACTACCACAGTACGGCCTAGATGCCCTACACGCTAGACGTCGCCGGTGGAGAAAGCGCAGGTAAGCACGCGAGAGAGAGGAAGAAGAGAGGGCCAGATGTAGAAGAAGAGACTGACAGTGGACCCCGGGTCCACCTGTCAGCCAGAGAGAGCACTGTGCTCTCGGGTACGACCAGCGTATTTTAGTAATTTAGAATTTTTATTCTAAATTTACTGTAACCAAAGTAGAAATATCTCGTTTTTCCCCAACCATGGATTTTTTCACGCAGCGCCAGTGTTCCACACTATAGTTTAACACCACTTATTGCCCTCTCACTGCAGATACATTTTATTGCATAAGTAAGATGTTTTTTTTGTAAGAGTAATGTTTGTTCAAAGAAGCTTTTAGCAAATCTCGAGGACGAGATTTTTCTTAAGGGGGGTAGTGTTGCGACACCCCAAAATTTTGACCTTGATTTATTAATTAAATTTTTGCCAAGGAATTAAAATTTTTATTTTCTGGTTTTATCTGTTAATTTCAGGTAACTCTGTCCCTCTGCAATTTTTGAGTTTTTCCTTCTGGATGGAAACTTTTCAAAAAAATATTGTTGGACTTGTAGATCTCCCCAAGACCCTTTCTTTTATCAGTGGAATTATTTCTACAATTATTTTTCCTGAGCTTTATTTCTTTAAAAATGATTTGTCATAAGTTTTAGAGTTCCATTTACACTACAACCCTTTCCAATACTCCTTTAGAATTGCAACCAAAATTTGGGGATGTCATGTGATGTTTCCACATCACTTTTGTGCAAAAATATCTTTTTGTCATTGGAGATTTTGAGCTCTACACCAAATTTTCAATTCTGGTCCAGTAGGTATTTTTGCACTACAACCTATTTAAATCTTTCTTTACAAATTCTTCCAAGTGTTTGGAGATGTTAGTAGATGCATATATTTCAACTTTATGCAAAAACCCATGAGTATTCTTTGAAAAATTTGAGCAAATCATCCTCTTTTGCTCTCTGGACCAGATTGGCATTTTCTACTGCAACACCATTTTGTATTGCTCTGTTGCCCATGATTCTTTTTCCTGCTTATAGTCCTCCCTACAAAACCCTTAAGTCCAGGAGAGTGGACCCATTGGAGTAATTTTGGTCCATGAAATGATAGCTTTTAGTTTCTGCCCAGAATTGGTTTTCTTGAAAACTTGCACTAACAAGTTTCTGGTCTTGACCAACTATCCTTACCACCTTCTTTAGCACCTAAAGAGACTAGGATCTGGAGATTTTGCCACCCCAAGAGTTGCCTAGTTTCCCTTAGCATTTTGTCAAACACCTTGTGTGCATGGCCAGCTTTGGCATGATTTTTAGTTTTGCATTGTGAACTTGAGCCCCTGACCAATCCAACTTGTCCACTAAACCCCTAGACCACTCTAACCCAGACCTGTTAACTGTCAGCCTCGCGCAAACCCTCTAGCCCACCCTGGCATTCGGTCGAGCATGTCGCGTGCCTGCTCTGGGCGCGCCCAGAGCGCCCGTTTTGCACGCGCGCGCAGCCGAGCCGCCGCGTCGCGCCCCTGGCCTTTGCTCGCCCGCAGTGCCGCGCCCCGGCCTCGCCCACTCGCCAGATCCTGCCAAGCCACCCCTGGCGCCCTACAGCGCCGCCGTCAGGGCCCTCTTGGCAACACGCTGGCGTACTCAGTGGGCCTCTGCCATGGACGACGCCGCCCGAGCCACTCCAGCGCGCCAGCTCGCCCATGAACAGCCCGAGCTTATCCACGAGCCCGTCCGCTAGCGCCCGTCGTCGCCACGTCGCCCTGCTAGCAACAGGACGGCGGTTCGCCGGCATTCTTATCCGCAGCCGCGGGAACCGACCTCGGCCGCCTATAAAAGGGGCCCCCGAGCTCGCCTAGGCCCTCAGGCAACCTCAAGCCAACCCTTTGGAGCTCCCCTAGCCCGCAATCGACCAAGGAAGGCTGTCTTCCCCCTCTCCGGTCAGCTCGGCCGCCGCCACGTTCCGGTCCCGCTCGTCGCAACCAGAGCCTCCCCCGTCCGTATGGAGCCACCGTTCAACTCCCCTGAACCTTGCGGAGCCACCCCACCTCTCAAACACGATCGGGAGCCACCGTAGCCCAAACCCCCAATTGCTCCCGAAACGCCGTCCGCCGCGAAGCTCGCCACCAGCAACTCCCTGCGTCCCCGCCAGCCTTTCGACCACGGGGAGGACCGCCCTAGACTGGCGGATCCATCCCTGCCCTCGGGGCCCCGTGGGGAGCCGTCGATCGCTGGAGCCCCGCCTCTGTTCGGCTAGAGGAGGAAGGAGGCGGGGGAAAGACTAGTCAAACCTGACCAGTGGGCCCCATGGACCCACTGTCAGTGACCCCGAGCCGGCCCGCGCTGTTTTAAGTGGAGGCGTAAAGCCCGAAGTACGTGTCCCCCTCTCGAAAGCGCATTTTGTCCGAAACGTTTTCTTTTCTGTTTTATTTTAAAATCAGATTTTGATTGATACTTTGACTGGCTATATCTTTTTAAATAAAACTCCAAATGAATTAATTCTCTTTCCTACCTCCCTCAAATTCCACCTAGTTTATTTTAAGATTTATTTCAAAAATATCTAGGACAACTTTTTGCGCTGTTTTTAAAGTATGTGTTATTTGAACATTTTTTAAATTAGGAATTTGGAGGGGAGATTATAACTTTCAAAAGTTTTGGAGTGCCCCTCACCCCTCCACACCTTGAAGGCAAGCATCTTGAACTCAGATATGATACAAGTTGGGTGCTGTTTTGCTAGAATATTCTAGAACTCCATCATTTATGCTAATGCGGAGTGCTGTTATTTTATGTGGAATCACACTCATGCATATAAGCACATGGTGAAAATCTTTTCTGTTATGTATGTGACATTGGTGACAGTAGCTACTTCTCATGCCACATGTGTCTGATGATAGTTCGGAGGGAGTCCGAAAGGAGGTTATGTTCCGGCGAACACAACCCCGTGACTGACGTCTCGTTGTGGCGAGAATGTGCAGTAAGGCATGATGGGGCATGAGGGGTGGTGACCCTGTCGGGAAACTATGAAGAACATTGCTATGCTAACCATGCAGGGAAAACATAAACCTCCTGAGTCGGCCGTAGATCGAGTCTTGTTCCAGTAACCTCCCATACTTGTTTGGTACTACCACTTGTCCCTGCCATAGGTAGGGTACGGTTCAGTAAGTTGTCAACCCCTTACCAAGCACACACCATACAGAGAGGCCATGATGGAAGATACCGGAGGCATCCGGTAGGCATGCCACCTGGTCCGGGGGCATGGGTGTTTCCGGTTGCAGCCGAGGGGGTAGCTCCCTAGTTTGCACGCGTTATAAATTTTGTGATCCCATGCTAAGTAGAGGTTGTAGCCTCCCCACTTAGAGTTTTGCTTAACGGTCGTGGGTGATTCCAGACACCGATAAGTTAGGCTGGTGTGCGCGGTTAGGTGTGTTTTCAATTAAAAGACCGTAGACGGAATTAGTCCCGATGGACTAAAGGAATCCGTTACCCGTGGGTAAGGAGTACACCCTCTGCAGAGATTAAACATCTATTCGAATAGCCGTGTCCATGGTTAAGGACTACAGTCTGGGATGGGTCAAGTGTCGGTGTTAGTGTCGGTCTTTGGAGGAGAAAAACTATTAAACCAGAACTTGGATCATGACTTGTGACTTGTGATGATTATGATTATTATTATTATGGACTAACCATTTACATTATTGGAATTATTGAGTATCCCTGAGACGGTTCTACCTCCTGGATATTCACCATGCTTATTTACCTTATAAGCCCTTTATGTGGTGTCGCTGAGACGCCCGACTGTGGCATGCTTGTTATTTATTTATCTTATAAGCCCTTTATGTGGTGTCGTTGAGACGCCCGACTGTGGCATGCTTGTTATTTATTTACCTTATAAGCCCTTTATGTGGTGGCGCTCAGATGCCCGACTGTGGCATGTTTGTTATTCTTTTGTATAAGCCCTTTATGTGACGTCGCTCAGACGCCCGACTGAGGCACGCTTTATATTGTTACCCATTCAAGGTGTTGCTTCAGACACCCGATCGGTGCATTTTTAATTTCCTGCCTACGTGCATCGTGAGTTTCATTTTGGGACTGATGAAGTGATCGCGGACTATTTTAGTGCATGATTTTCACCTGCTATGTTATACCTGTTTTCATGATGTTTGCGAGTACATTCAACGTACTCACTGGCTTGTCCCTGGCTATTGTCTTGGCCAGATTTCTTGCGTCGAGAGGAGCGTTGCGACGACAGCCCCGGAACCTACGCAATGGAGATAGCAGCCTTGCGAAGATAGGAGTTATCCTGGTCAACTGTTCCTGTGGGAAATGGAGTCCCATAGACGTAGATGAACAACAAACCGCTTCCGCCATCAGCCACTAGAAACCATTTGTTGTACTCATAGGCCACAATGGTCTTGTACTACATATTATGTACGTTGCTTGGAATTTATGTATCAAGATTGTGCCTCATCAGCTAACAGTAATCCTGGGGCTGGTGAGCACAAGGGCCGTCCTTTTGGGAAATTACTATCCTGAAAACCCGGTCCTGACAAAATTCCACCTGTTTGTGATCATCCCACGTACGTACACCGTGTCCATTCCACATCTGTAAAAGTTCTTCAACTAATGGCCTGAGGTACACATCAATGTCGTTGCCGGGTTGCTTAGGGCCTTGGATGAGAACTGGCATCATAATGAACTTCTGCTTCATGCACATCCAAGGAGGAAGGTTATACATACATAGAGTCACGGGCTAGGTGCTGTGATTGCTGCTCTGCTCCTCGAAAGGATTAATGCCATCCGCGCTTAAACCACACCATACATTCCTTGGGTCAGCTGCAAACTCAGCCCAGTACTTTCTCTCGATTTTTGTCCACTGCGACCCGTCAGCGGGTGCTCTCTACTTCCCGTCTTTCTTACGGTCCTCACTGTGCCATCGCATCAACTTGGCATGCTCTTCGTTTCTGAACAGACGTTTCAACTGTGGTATTATAGGAGCATACCACATCACCTTCGCAGGAACCCTCTTCCCGGGGGGCTCGGCGTCAACATCACCAGGGTCATCTCGTCTGATCTTATACCGCAATGCACCGCATACCGGGCATGCGTTCAGATCCTTATACGCACCGCGGTAGAGGATGCAGTCATTAGGGAATGCATGTATCTTCTGCACCTCCAATCCTAGAGGGATATGACCTTCTTTGCTGCGTATGTACTGTCGGGCAATTCGTTATCCTTTGGAAGCTTCTTCTTCAATATTTTCAATAGCTTCTCAAATCCTTTGTCAGGCACAGCATTCTCTGCCTTCCACTGCAGCAATTCGAGTACGGTACCGAGCTTTGTGTTGCCATCTTCGCAATTGGGGTACAACCCTTTTTGTGATCCTCTAACATGCGATCGAACTTCAGCTTCTCCTTTTGACTTTCGCATTGCGTCCTTGCATCGACAATGACCCGGCGGAGATCATCATCATCGGGCACTGGTTCCTCTGGATCTTCAGCAGCTTCCCCCCTTGCAGCATCATTGGGCACATCGTCTGGTTCCTCTGGATCTTCAGCAGCTTCCCCCGTTGCAGCATCACCGTATTCAGGGGGCACATAGTTGTCATCGTCCTCTTCTTCTTCGCCGTCTTCCATCATAACCCCTATTTCTCCGTGCCTCGTCCAAACATTATAGTGTGGCATGAAACCCTTGTAAAGCAAGTGGGTGTGAAGGATTTTCCGGTCAGAGTAAGACTTCGTATTCCCACATGTAGGGCATGGACAACACATAAAACCATTCTGCTTGTTTGCCTCAGCCACTTCGAGAAAATCATGCACGCCCTTAATGTACTGGGAGGTGTGTCTGTCACCGTACATCCATTGCCGGTTCATCTGCGTGCATTATATATAATTAAGTGTGTCAAAAACCATTACAGAACATCATTAATAGATAATTAAGTGACCCAATTAATAGAAGTTCATCATCACAATTAAACCAAAGTACATACATAGTTCTCATCTAACAACATATATATAGCTCTCGAGAGCATCTAATTAATTAAACCATACATTGAAACTATGTAAAACATTTCAATGCGAAAAAAATGCGATCATAATCGCAACCAAGGTAACAATTGATCCAACGACATAATGATACCAAGCCTCGGTATGAATGGCATATTTTCTAATCTTCAAGCGCATTGCATCCATCTTGACCTTGTGATCATCGACGACATCCGCAACATGCAACTCCAATATCATCTTCTCCTCCTCAATTTTTTTATTTTTTCCTTCAAGTAATTGTTTTCTTTTCCAACTAAATTTAACCTGTCGACAATAGGGTCGGTTGGAATTTCCGGTTCAACCACCTCCTAGATAAATAAAATCTATGTCATGTTGGTCGGCATATTTTTCATAAACAATAAATGAACCAAATAGTTATAAAAAAGATAATATATACCACATCCGAATCATAGACAGGACGAGGGCCGACGGGGGCGGATACCAAAACCATCGCACTATGTAATAAGAAGGAATAATAAAAGTAACAAAATTAGACAAGTATCTATCTAAAGTAAGAATTTTTTTCTTTCAGAAAGAAGATAAGAACAAGAGGCTCACCACGGTGGTGCTAGCGACGAGATCGGCGCGGGCGATCGACGGCGGTGAAGACAGGGACGGGACGTGACGAACCGCTAAACCTAGACAAATCTCGGGGAAAATGGAGCTTGGAGGTCGAGTTTCGAGAGGAGAAAGATTAACTAGTGTGGCTCAGACATTTCATCGAACACCTCATGTGCATCGGAGGTGAGCTAGAGCACCCAAATGCCCTCCCCTCGCCGGCCAGAAAAAACAGAGCACTATGGAGTGTTCTGCTGTGGCGATGGGGTATATATAGGAAACACATTGGTCCCGGCTCGTGGCACCAACCAGGACTAAAGGGGGGGCATTGGTCCTGGTTGGTGCCACAAACCGGTACGCATGCCCCCCTTTAGTCCCTGTTGGTGGCACCAACCGGGACCAAAGGCCTTGTGCTGCCCCGCGTCAAATTTTAGTCCCACCTCGCTAGTTGAGAGAGCTCGAGAGTGGTTTATAAGCGCTGCCGCGCCCACCCTCTCGAGCTCCTCTCAACAACAGGCTTTCGGGCCTAACCCTTCTCTTTGCCTGTGGGGCCTACTGGGCCTTCTGCGGGCCTGAATCCTGGCCCATGGATGGGTTTCAAGTCATATTCAGGCCGTGGTGGCCCAGTAGGTGGCATAATTTTTTCCCTGTTTTTTGTTTTCTCTTTTGCTTTATTTATTTTGTTTTGTTTCTACTTACAACAAAAAACTTATTTATTTTATTCCATTTTGTTTCTAATTACTTATGTATTTTACTTTATTTCTTTTGCTTTATTTATTTTATTAAGGTTTATTTATTTTATTTACTATAGTTTTATTTATTTAATTTTATTAAGGTTTATTTATTTTTATTTAGTTTATTAAGGTTTATTTATTTTATTTACTATAAAAAATGAACATAGATGCGCCTATAGAGAAAATTCAACCTAAATTCATAATAAATTTCTATGAAATTCAAAGAAATTTACTCTGAATTTATGTCAAATTCCCTGTATAAGGGCATCTATTTTCACTTTGGGAGGAGCTCAACAAGGCAGAGAGGGACGGGCTTATAAACTGGTGTGAGCGCCCTTCGGTTGGCGAGGTGGGACTAAACTCTGACCTCAACTAGGACCAACCCTTTAGTCCCGGTTTGTGGTATGAACCGGGACTAAAGGGTGAGCCTCTGGTCCCGGTTCAAGCCACCAACCGGGACCAATGGTGGTGGGCCAGGAGCGAGGCCCATTGGTCCCGGTTTGTCCCACCAACCGGGACCAAAGGGGCCGGACGAACCGGGACCAATGCCCCCACGAGGCCCGGCAGGCCCCTGGCCGCACGAACCGGGACCAATGCTCACATTAGTCCCGGTTCGTGACTGAACCGGGACTAATGTGAATATTGCCCTATGACCAAAACCCAGTTTTCTACTAGTGCTGTGGCATCCAACGTAACGGAACGCCGTTAAGCTATCGGGTCTAGTTTTGGATCCGATAACCCGTTAACATCCCCGACCAATGGGGATTTTCCATGTGTAAAATCACCATTGGACGGAGGAAACACGTGCCGGCTTACCGTTGGGACAGATGTCATCCACTCATTGGACCCAAGGCGTCTATGATATGTCGACACGTGGCACGACTCAACAGAGGCCCATTCCTGTGAAAAGGCCGGTCCGTTTGACTTGGCCACGAGGTGGTGGGCCGGCCCACGGAAAGCCTGTTAACGACATGTTCGCATACACTACTAGGAAACGGGCTATAGATAGTATGGACACTAACGGCGCACCACACATGTGGTGCGCCACTACTATATACTAATGTCGCACCATGTGTTGGTACGCCACTACTGACAATTTTTTTTATTTTTTTTCAAAACTAGTAATGGCGCATCACACCCTCGGTGCGGCACTACTAACAATTTTTTTTCAAAACTAGTAATGGCGCACCGAGGGGACAGTGCGCCATTACTAGTTTTAACTAGTAATGGCGCACCACACCCTCGGTGCGCCACTACTAACAAATTGTTTTTTATTTTTTTTTCAAAGTTAGTAATGGCGCACCGTGGGTGTGGTGCGCCATTACTAGTTTACAAACTTTGCCCAAAAATTCCACCGAATGCACCCCCCCCCCCCCCCCCCCCCCGTGGACAGCCTTTTCAGTTTTAGAAAAAATGAAAGAAAATGATGGAAATGTCAAAAAAATAAAATAAAATAAGTTTCCCATGTGATATGTGGTCTAGTTGTTGGGAAAATTTACAAATATGAATTTCGACTTTATTTGCAAAATCTCTCAGGAATTTGTAAAATGGGCATAACATTTGCATACGAACTCGGATTAAAAAGTTTTTTATATGAAAAATCATCTACTCGAAAAGATACGGGGCTTTTAAGATCTAGAGGGGGAAAATGAAAAAAATCAAACTTACTAGTGGCGCACCATTTGCTAGGTGCGCCACTAGTAATAGAAAAAAAATAGTTTCAAATTTAAAAAAATGTTCAAAATATGATACGTAATATGAAGGGAAGTTTCAAATATTTTTTCAAAATTTCATCACAGTCATGAACATGAACAAAGTCCTAGACATCAACAAGGTTTAATAGGATTGATATGCTAGATATATCAACAAGTTCCTGTTAAGTGAGCTGGTGCTGGGGTTGATAGAACTCTGAAGTTAAGCGTGCTTGGGCTGGAGTAGTGTGAGGATGGGTGACCTTTCGGGAAGTTTGACCATGGAGTGCGATTTGACTTGAGATTAAGCATATTGACCCGAGATTAAGCCATAGTGACCCGATATTAAGAAAAAATTGAAAGAAAATGAAAAAACAATTTAAAAAAATTTCTAACAAAAAATTGAAAAAAAATGTTAGTAATGGCGCACTTCTATGTGGTGCGCCATTACTAAGTCAGATAGTAATGGCGCACTGTGGGATATACTAATGGCGGACTCCCTGGTGCGCCATTAGTATACCAGATAAAAAATTCTAATGGCGTGATGCTAGTGGCGCACCTGTAGTGCGCCATTAGTAGCCAAAACAGGTGCGCCACTAGCAGGCCTTTCCCTAGTAGTGATATAGCCCATTTACAACCCGCTAACTCAAGGCGGTATTAGGCCCAGTAGCGTCATCTGGGCCGTCCAATATGATTCCAGCCCGTTGTAACTTCCGACCTATGTATGGCCCATGACTTCTTTCGGCCTATATGAGTCCCTTTGTATGTCTTGGCCCATTAACGGCCCGTGGTGAAACCGGCCCGTAATGAACAGTGTACCACTTTATACCCATTAGCGGCCCATTATTCCATTGGGTTGTTTCCAGCCCGTGTTACCTTTCGGCCTTCTCAGGGCCCATTTATTCTTGGGCTCATTTCCAGCATTCGGTTACTTACGGCCCGTTACTGGCCTTTTCTGCTTGTGGGCCAAATTCAGCCCGTGGATACAGTCGGCCCGTTTGTGGCCCGTTAATCTGTTGGGCCATTTTCATAGCATCATCAAATACGGGCTATTGACGGCCCATTATGGTCAGCCCATAAAACGTACGATTTCCACTCTAGCCCGTTTACGGCCCATTATATGGTCCGTACAAGGCCCATAGATGAGACGGCACGTAGAAGGCCCATGGATCCTATGGGACGTAGAAGGCCCATTGGTCCGACGGCCCATTGAAGGCCCATGGATCCGATGGCCCATAGAAGGCCCATGGATCCGACGGCTCATAGAAGGCCCATGGATCGTCCGTCCCGTAGATGGCCCATGGATCGTACGGCCCGTGGAGGGCCATGGTCTCGGCGAGTTGGCCCCCGTTTGAACGATATAGCATATTCAAAGCAGTATCCTACTCTATACTATCACCTCTAACAAACATACACTATACAACAAAGAGACCAAGGCATAGAAACGTAGAATAATCCTACACTGTACAATAAAGAAATTACAGCCGATTATACCCACTGGGCACTATGGTTCGGCACCGGTGATAATAAAGCATACACAAACAGCAAATTACATACACTGAGCAAATACAGCTCATACATCATGACGCGGATAAACATAACTCCATTTGAACTATAATCTCTTCAGAAAATAGGATTGGCCGGATTAAGATAATACAAATTTCAGTCTGCAAAATCTCCAATTCCTTCGTGGCTACCTCAGTGTCTTGTTTCATTTTTTTGACTCCTGCATCTAATACCTGCATGTCAAGTCTCAGCTTGTTGATTGTACGTTGAGAATCATGTACACGTTGTCTTGCCACCTCTAGTTGATGCTCGAGAACATCAGCACATTCCAATTCCAATCCATAATCATTCGGTAACGGCCATGCCGCACTACTCGCAGATCTTTGTCTTGATGTCACTTCATCCTGAAATGTTTCTGTAAGTACACATGACTAGGGCAAAAATATAGTTACAACAGTGAAGCGAGCAAGACAGACTATTTTGTACTCCCTCTGCCCAAAATAAGTGTCTCAAGGTTAGTACAACTTTGTACTAGAGCTAGTACAAAGTTAAGACACTTATTTTGGGACGCAGGGACTACATGGCAAAACAGGACTAACAATAATGTTACACGTCATGAAGCATAAGCAGGTGATATTTTAAAAATTATAAAAAAGGTAGTCTGTGCAGCCTGCATACAGAAATCTCTCTTAGCTCACTAGAGGAGCATGATGTTGGGGCCCAATCCAAAACACACACAAGTTACAAATTTAGACAACATGTTGCGTATAAGTAAGCAAGCCGTTGGCCATTCTGTAGCTCAATTAATATCTTAGGGAGCATAATGAACAGCAGAGGGTTTCATACAAACATACTACATCAAGCAAACCTATGCAATCATTAGCCTAGTATAAACTAGATTGTGAGCCTCATGCAATAATAGTTGGTTAATAGACTTCAAAGCTTCAGGCACACTTCGGCAGAGTAATTAAATGGTAAGGCCTTTAATTATGTCAACTAATAGTTATACAAGTACCCAACATCAGGCATCATTCTTTGGGCATCTCATTAACTGAGGATAAATAAAGCAATTGAAAAAGAGCAAATTAACTATGCCTGAAACAAACAAGGAATTGAACTGTTGAGATGGATACAGTGACTTACCTTAAAAGGTTGAAGAGGCTCAGCGCAGCTCCTACTTCTCTTGCAAGGCTCCTTCCTAACATCTTGTACTTGGAAATCCTCAATCTTATCTCCATTGCACCCCCCCCTTCAAGGTGACACAAACTAGTTACTCGTCTCCTTGGAAGATAAATATGCATACTTTCCAGTCTGTGAACACAAAAGGATGATATTATAAAAAAACAACACCACATAATGAAACATGCCGCATATCTTGCACTTGCACAAAATGAAATGAGCATTTACTATGTCTGCACTATGTAAAAACTAGGCATACCTTCAAACTGGATCTCCAAGTACTCTTGGAGAGCCTACTTTAGTGTACAACCAAACCTTTATGTCACCTATGAGTTATACAAGGCCCTACTACAGCAGCCCTTACTGTTTAAATCTTTGACAAGCTCGGTTAAAGTGTTAGGTCAAGAAGAACAAGTAATCAAAGCAAACGGTCCTAGTATGGCTGGATGATGCAAACAAGCAATTGAACAGATGTGTGAGCAAATCTTACACATCAAGAAAAGAAGCAAAAAAGGAGGCTTAAATACCATCACTTGACTAACCAGATTTAAGGGGCATTTAAACTTCGTGTGCAACGTAAGAACTAACATAAACATTGCATATTACAGATTCTACAATGGAATGCACATCTATTAGGTTATGCCATGTATGATGATGCCTAAATGTACACTATAGCAGGCAAGAGTGATTCATCATTGCACGCACAATTCACTACAAGAAATATGTCAACTAGTGACCTTCTGTCAGTGACCCTGGAAGAATTGGTCATACATCTATGACCATTTGAGACCAATTGGTAAACAATTGTTCAAGGGGCTCCAAACCCTAAACTATAACGACCATTTTGGTCAGAAAGGTCATAATTTCCTTACACGAAATGGTCATAAAGCAGATAGCACTGGTTCACTGCCTTATTTCAAGCTGATCATGACCAATATAGATGGTTATAACCTTGTAAATTGTGGTGGGTTGCTATGACTAGGCTCCGCCTCATTAGTTTTGCCTATGTGTGATGTCCATGTGTCAATTTTTGCCCTAGGTTGTGAAGCAACCTATATTTTTGTCATTCTCAAAATCCCCAAAACAATCTCATAAATTCTTTGGGTCATATCTTCGTCAAATATGTAAAAAAACCTTCCTTGCCTAGTTCAAAAAATTAAACAATATTCATTTTCCTATTCTTTTCAGAACAACACTTTGTGAAGGAAGTGCTATTTATATATTCTTGATTGCCCTAAAAAATTTTGGGCACTATTTCCTATCCAAATCATTGCCTCATGACAAAATTAAGCTCCATTTGCCTTGTAAATCTTCCTCAGCAAATTTCCAAAGTTTTTGTCCACCTAGAACCTTTGTGAAAGAAGTACTAACTATGCATATCCCAATGAGTTGAATTTTTGCCACATATTCTATATGCCTATGTAACTTACCTACACCAAATTTGAGCTCAGTTCATTTAGCCAATTTCTCTCACTAATTTTCCGAAGTTTCTGTCCAGAGAAGAGTATTGTGAAGGAAGTGCTATTTATATATTCTTGGTTGCCCTCAAAAAATTTGGGCACTCTTTCCTATCCAAATCATGACTCATGATAAAACTCAGCTCCATTTGCCTAGTAAATCTTCCTCGGCAAAATTCCAAAGTTTTTGTCCACCTAGAACCTTTGTGAAAGCAGTACTAGCTATGCATATCCTAATGAGTTGAATTTTTTCCACATATTCTATATGCCTATGTAACTTACCTACACCAAATTTGACCTCATTTCATTTAGCCAATTTCTCTCACTAATTTTCCGAAGTTTCTGTCCAGAGAAGAGCATTGTCAAGGAAGTACCACTTTGGCATGTCCAAATAGTATCCATTTTCTACAATGCTTTCCTATGCCCAAATAACCATCCTCCACCAAATGCCAGCTCAATCCATTCATTATTTTGCGCCCAGCTTCAACATTCGTATTTATGTCCAGTGTGGTACTTTGCAAAGCAAGTACCACCTAGGCTCCTCCTTTTCAGTTGAAAATTTGTGAAGACGATCTTCTTAGTAACTGATAATCCTCAGCCAAAACTCACGCTCATTAGCCATGTGCATTTCCCGTACCTCTAATCAAACACTTGGCTGCTAATTCATGTTTGAGCATAGATCGGTCCCCTCGTGAGAATCTTATGTTGGAATTTTCTTCCTAGCACCTACTTGGGGAGTGCCCAACCCACTAGACATGCCTAGGCCGCCCAGAACAAATGGCAACGCCACGGTCACGCGGTGACCACGCAGCGGGTATGCGAGTTTAGGCGCTCTAGAGTTGGGGCCCTCGGCCACTGTCCAAACCTCGGCGTATCGCCACCAAACCATGTATTTATGATTAAAATAGGTACTTATGTAACTAGAAATGATTTTTGGAAAAAATAAATAGCAAACTATGAGGCAACTGCAGTTCAAATTTGACCCGCTTCCAGCTGAATCGGCGGAAATTTGTCTCTTTCACGAGAGGTGGATCGAAACTTTTGACACCCAACAATTTTTTCAACTGTGCATTAAATATGTCCTTGTATTTTAGAAAATTGATTTGGTCCAATTTTGCAACTAATATATGGTAGGTCCTTCACAAAAAAATCATTTTGGGCACTTAGAAAATGGAAAATGAATTTTTCATCCAAAGAAAATGAAAACTTACTTAGGCAACATTGTTTGTCATTCCAAGATGCAGCCATATGCACAATATAAGATCATTTGAACAAACTATGTCATGAATGTGGCCATACGATTGAGCATTTTAGTTGAAAGCCATGCATCTTCACACTTGATGGCTCGCTTCTGAGAACCCTTTTTAAAAATAATTGCCGTATTACAATTTTATAATTTTTTCTGGTAACTTGGCCACATATAATGACACAATGCGAAGGTTTTCCAATTTTTTGATTTTTTTGAATTTCTTATGCCCATTCCAAAATCCGTCAAAACGGCGGGAATAACCGTTCCTAGCTAGTGGTTGAATCTTGCAATTTTTTTAGTGTTTCTATGATTAAATAGATACTTATGTACGTAGGAATGATTTTTGGAAAAATAAAGAGCAAACTATGAGGTTCCTACAGTTCAAATTTGACCCGCTTCCTTCTGAATCGATCGAAGTTTGTCTTTTTCACCAGAGGTGGATCAAATCTTTTGACACCCAACCATTTGGTCAGTTGTGCATTAAATATGGCCTAATATTTTAGAAAATTTATTTGGTCCAATTTTCCAACAAATATATGGTACCTCCTTCACAAAAAAACTCATTTTGGGCTCTCGAAAAATGGAAAATGATTTTTTTGTTCAAAGAAAATGAAAAATTCCTTAGGCAACATTGTTTGCCATTCGAATATGCACCCTTGTGCACAATATGAGATCATTTTAACAAACTATGTCATGAATGTGGCCATAAGATTGATCATTTGGCATGAATGCCATTGATCTCCACACATGATAGCTCGTTTCTGAGAACAATTTTTTAAAAGAATTATCGTATTACAAGTTCATTATTTGTACTGGTAACTGGCCACATATGGTGACACAATACGAAGGTTTTGCAATTTTTTAATTTTTTATGCCCGTTTTGAAATTCGGTCAGAACGACGGGAATGACCGTTCCTAGCTAATGGTTGAATCTTGGATTTTTTTGGTGTTTCTCTGATTAAATAGATACTTATTCACCTTCAAATGATTTTTGGAAAAAATAAGTAGCAAACTATGAGGCAGTTGTTGTTCAAATTTGACCCGCTTCCTGCTGAAACGGCGGAATTTTGTCTTTTTTCACCAGAGGTGTATAAAAACTTTTGACAACCAACCATTTTGTCAATTATGCGTTAAATATGGCCTAATATATTATAAAAATGATCTGGTCCCATTTTGCAACAAATATATCGTAGGTCATTTGCAAAAAAATTAATTTAGGCACTCGAAAAGTAGAAAATGAATTTTTTTGACCAATATAGATGGTCATAACGTCATACTGTATTCTGATTGGTCCGTGGACGTCTCACGCGGATCATGCATTGAACAACGTCGGATGTTCGTGGATCCAACGACAGTCCTTAGCCCTTCCACACCATCCCCGAAACCCTGGCTCTGCCCTATGGTCATTTTGCATCCACCCCCCGCTCCTTTCTTTCCCTCGCTCTCTTCTCCTCCTCTCCGCTTCTAGATCCGCCGAGCTCCTCTCGATCCCCTCCCCTCCAGCCCTCGCCGCCACCAGCCCCTTCCAGATCGCCGCCGCCTCCCCATCAGCTCCACCGGTGAGCCCTTCCTCACTGCATCGCAACCCCCGCGCCCATCCATGGCCACCCCCGCACCCTTCCATGGCCACCCCCGAGCCCTTCCATCAGCATCCATGGCCTCCCCCGCGCCCTTGCTCACCGCATCGTCACCCCGACCCCCTCCCTTCCTATCCCCGATGCTCCCCTCGCTCCGGGCCTTCATCCTCTGCGGCCAAATCAACCGGGCGCGGCCCCTACCCTAGGCAGGGAGGGCGGATCGCCGCGGTGCAGGCGCACGGGAAGGGCCGGCGGCGGAAGCGCATCCCCAAGATCGAGCCCGTCAAGCACCGGGTCGAAGTCTCTCCTTTATGGAGCTCGATGTGCGGGTGCGCGGAGGCGCTCGTGAGGGTGGTGTTGGCCTTCTTTGACGCCTTCCTCGTCGACTGCTTCCTCTTCTGGTGCCGCCGCCGCTGCCATCGCCCCGGCCCCGACAGCCCCGCCTCCGCCCACCCGGTCAGCCAACCCTTCCTCTCCCTCTCCCACTCCCACGCGTCCGACTCCTCGGTTCATTCGTGCTTCGAGCCAAGGCGGTGATCTTTTTATTTTTTGGTGCGTTCATGTCTATGCAGGATCCGCTCGTGCCCAAGGACTGGGCAGGGGAGGCGCTCATGAGGGCGGCGGTGGCCGTCTTTGACGCCGTCCTTGTCGACTGTGCTGTGGCTGACCTCTCTACCGCTGGTTGGACGTCCGTGTGGTACTGTTTCAAGTTTCATTGATCCTTGTAGTGGTTAAAGTAGCATTTCTTTCAAAAGAAACAAGTTGCTCTAGTGCTGAAACTTTCTGCATAAACATGCCAGTTGATGAAGCTAAGTGACAAGGACGTAGTCGAGATGGTGTTCTTCCCAGTCATAAATGAAGCATGTCGTGTCCTTCATGAGGGCATTGCGGTCAAGGCGTCCGATCATGACATCGCCTCAAACTTCGGCATGGGTTTCCCACCTTACAGGTCAGTTTTTAAGATGCCTGGTCAAATTTGCCTCTTGTTATGAACCTTACAGGTCCTGCTGTAGAGATTTACTAGCAACTACTTACTCGCCTGTCAATTAGTGCAACTAGGGGAGGGGTCATGTTATGGGTAGATTCCATAGGCGCAAAATACATCCACGGCATGTTGCAGGAGTGGGCGAAGAGGTACGGCAGCTTCTTCAAGCCTTGCTCCTACCTCGCCGAAAGAGCAGCAAAGGGGATTCCTCTTGTGAGCATGAGTGGCATTCCTCTAGTGAACACAGTCGACGCCCTCCTCGTCGACTATGCTGTGGCTGACCTCTTTGACGCTAGTTAGAGTAGCATCTTCGATGAACTAAATTGATGATTACTGTTGTTAAGTTGGGACTTGCAGGCAGTAGTTCCCTCTTCTTATCTCTTCTCCCATGAAGTAGTTGGTGTAGTAGTAGTTGCTTGCAGTACTTTAGTGTATGATTTGTCTTTGGTGGCGTATTTCTTGAACTGTGTTGTATTTCCTGTGACTAAATAGTGAATCCAGTTACAACAAAGCATGCCACTACTTGTCTTTGGTGGAGTAGTTTGACCGTGAGGATTAGTGATGTTCCCAATTAATTTGGTGTAGTTTTGATAGTTAGAGTAGCATCTTGGAGTAGGGTAGTCCACATTTGTCTACATTAGACCAGATTATTTCGATTAGTCCACATTTCATATTATTCTTGGAGCACTGTACTATAGTAGCAGTACTGTACTGTAGCAGCAATATGAGTAAACTGAATACTCCTTCATATGCTTGGTTCCTTCTTATTCTTCCTCAGATTGTGAAAAATGGATTCATTCCTTCTTACGCACTGCACTGTACTATAGTATAGGTCATCTTCGAATTAATACTCCAAAATTTATCAGTATTGGAGGATTGATTGTTTCCAAATCAATACTCCTGGGCATCATTCATGGTTGTCTAGTAGTCGACATACTTCTGGTTACATTTAGTGTATGCAGGTAGCAGCAGCTTAAGTGTAATGGAGTTGTTTTGTTACTCTATGCCTACTTCATTAGAGTTAGCGTCATGTCCTTGTCATTTATAGCATAAACGCCTTAACTATTCTTGCTCTGAACCTCTGATCCTAATACTGATTGTATTTGTCTTGATGGAATTATAGGCAACATGGTGACTCTAGTGTAGGCAGCATTGGCCATCCTCTTCGAGGCTGTGTTTAGGTGATTCCTCGGGTAGCCATGGCACTACTCTGGCTGATTAGTACCCAGTGCCATGTTTGTAATATTTATAGGCATTTTACTTGTAGAAATAATGCTCATGGTATATTTATATGTCCTGCAGCGCATGCTCTTTTTCAGTCTGTACGGAATCTTGATATGGTGTTTTGGCAGCTGTGATATTAGATTGCACTTCTTTATGTGATTTACTCATGTTGCTACTGCTTGTTAAGTGATCATCTTTATGCCCTTGCTACCAGTAGAATGGTCTATACATGATTGCTCTGTAACTTGTCTTTTCCGGAATAGTTTGCTTTGTCTTTCATATCTGACCATGTAGTGTAGAAGCTCTACCTTATCCTAACAGTTGCATGTAGCATTGTGCTACTATCTGTGTGATGCTAAACAATATGCTCTTAATCTGTTGATATATTCTCAAGTGTTGTTTACCATTTACATTGTTTTTACATTTGCTATATTCACAAAAAGTAGTAATGTCTGGTCTAGATAAGCAAACAAGGTATGATCTATGCAGTTGTTCATCTGAATTGTTTGTTTCTGGGCGGTGTAGGACGAGCTGTAGCAGGACAACCTGGAGCGGAAGAACTTCGAGGGCAAGATCAAGGATAACCAGGAGACAATCACCGGTTACCTCATCCTCGTCGGCATGCTTGGCTCCTTTGGCAGACCCCTCTTTGGCTCCGACCAACTTACTTTTGTCGCTGGCTAGCAGCATTTCCAGGTAGAGTTGCGTCCTGCTCTCTTGCCCTCCGGTTAGTTTTTGTTTGAGTGTGCATGGTGGCATCCTGAGCTCGCACTGTAAAATATTCTTTGCCTTCTTCCTGAGCTGGCACTGTAAATTTTGCTGTCTTGTTGATAATGCCATATGTCCTAAGCAATCAGATTACATTTCTGTTTGTATGGTAATATAAAAAATATTGATGATGTCGTAATTTTCATTGTGTGTGCCTTTCATTTATTTATTTTGATTGTTTTCCTTGTATTCTATATGCTTCTAATGGTCGATCCTTTCAATGCCAGGTGTTGTGTTCTGGAAGATGGAAGAGGAAGAAAATTTATTTTTGTTGAACTAAATTTTTTGCATTCTATTTTGTTGTACGTATAATTTGATAGTTTTGTATAGGAACATGTGATACTATTTTGTAGGGCTTTATGGCCTGTGATGTAAACATATTTAGTGATGAATTATGAAATTATTTGCAAAATTTATTGAAAAGGGGAATCATTTGTATGAATATGGGCCGCATATATTTGAATGGAGTGAAAAGTGTACTGGACCAACTCCAGGATTGACTTATTATATGATTGTATAAAAAGGTTGAATTTAAACCAAAAATGGGGTGCACAAAATAGTACCTATATTCTTGGAAGGCCAAACATTCATAGAAGTTGATGTGCTGAACAGTAGGGCTTGGCCCATGTAGCTGACAAAAATTAACAAAAATGAATATACTAAATCGGCTGAATTGTTGGGCTCGGCCCATGTAAAACACCTAATCGGACCGGCTGAATCTTGTCAGTGACCTTTTCAATTGGTCGCAATTTTCCCACGTCAGATTGCCACGTCGGATCCGACGTGGCCTGGGCAGACAGCCAGTGACCATAACAAAAGGTCATGGGTTCAACGACCTTCTGTTTTGGTCGTAAACGTCTACGACCTTCTCACAGAGATGGTTGTTAATTTCAGTTTACGACTGCCAGCTTTTGACCTTCTATTTTTGGTCACAAAAATGTCGCAAATGAAAAACAATGACCTTTGGGTGACCAATAGTCAAGGTCACAAGTTGACATATTTCTTGTAGTGATTGAATTGCAGGTTAAGGGCCAGTTCGATTCCGTCTTTTCAGGGCTTATTGTCAAAATAAGCCATAAAATATGTAAAGAAGTCATTTTTGAGTTATGGGCTTGGGCTTAACTAATTTCGCTTTGGAGGGGGGTGTTCCAGGTAGAACCTCACTAAAAATTGAAGGGAAGGGGAATAGTGAAATGACTCAGTTGTCTGCCTATATTACACTCAAAATGCAACTGCTGACGCCCGTGTCACACCTGACCCTCAAGTAAAAACAAACACGCAAGCGTTCATTGCCCTGCCCACTTGCATCTCCTCTCCCCTTTCCCTCTACCTCGATCCCCTGCCTGCAGCACTAGGGTTCCTCCAGCGAGCCGTTGCCACTGGTCCCATGTGGCCTGGACCTCGACGATGCTCTGTCCAGCTAGGCTACATGGTCGGTGGGTAGGGGCAAATCTCCCTGGCTGCTCCTCCCTCTGGCGCCGCCCCACATTCTCATGGTCTCCAGCAGCTGCTCCACTTTGGTTCGTCCAATGCGCTACTCCGGCGGGCGCTGCACAATTACGGCTAATGCCACACTGCGGCAGAAGGCACCTTCACTACAAGAAATATGTCAACTAGTGACCTTCTATCAGTGACCCTGGAAGAATTGGTCATAGATCTATGACCATTTCAGACCAATTGGTCAAAAGCTGTTCAGGGGCTACAAACCCTAAACTATAACGACCATTTTGGTCAGAAAGGTCGTAATTTCCTTCCAAGAAATGGTCATAAAGCAGATAGCACCGGTCCGCTGCCTTATTTCTAGCTGATCATGACCAATATAGATGGTCATAACCTTGTAAATTGTGGTGGGTTGCTATGACTAGGCGCCACCTCATCAGTTTTGCCTATGTGTCATGTCCATGTGGCAGTTTTTGCCCTAGGTGGTGAAGCAACCAATATTTCTGTCATTCCCAAAATTCCCAAAAAAATCTCATAAATTCTTTGGGTCATATCTTTGTCAAATATGTAAGAAACCTTCCTTGCCTAGTTCAAAAATAATTAAAAAATATTCATTTTCCTATTCTGTTCAGAAAAAAACTTTGTGAAGGAAGTACCACTTTGGCATGTCCAAATGGTATCCATTTCCTACAGTGCTTTCCTATGCCCAAATAACCATCCTCCACCAAATGCTAGCTCAATCCATTCATTATTTTGAGCCCAGCTTCAACATTCGTATTTCTGCCACTATGGTATTTTGCAAAGCAAGTACCACCTAGGCTACTCCTTTTGAACTGAAAATTTGTGAAGACGATCTTCTTAGTAACTGATCATCCTCAGCCAAAACTCACGCCCATTAGCCATGTGCATTTCCCGTACGGCTAATCAAACACTTGGCTGCTTATTCATGTTTGAGCATCGATCGGTCTCCTCGTGAGAATCTTCTGTTGTGATTTTCTTCCTAGAACCTACCTGGGGAGTGCCCAACCCACTAGACATGCCTAGGACGCCCAGAACACATGGCAACGCCACGGTCATGCGGTGACCACACAGCGGGCATGCGAGTTTACGCGCTCTAGAGTTGGGGCCCTCGGCCACCGTTCAATCCTCGACGTATCGCCACCAAACCATGTATTTATGATTGAATAGGTACTTATGTAACTAGAAATGATTTTTGGAAAAACTAAATACCAAACTATGACGCAGCTGCAGTTCAAATTTGACCCGCTTCCTACTAAATCGGCGGGCATTTGTCTTTTTCACCAGAGGTGGATCAAAACTTTTGACACCCAACCATTTTGTAAATTGTGCATTAAATATGGCCTAGTATTTTAGAAAATTGATTTGGTCCAATTTTGCAACAAATATATGGTAGGTCCTTCACAAAAATAACTCATTTCAGGCACTCGGAAAATGGAAAATGAATTTTCCGTGCAAAGAAAATTAAAACTCCCTTAGGCAACGTTGTTTGGAATTCCAATATGCACCCTTGGGCACAATATGAGATCACTTGAACAAACTATGCCATGAATGTGGCCATAAGATTGATCATTTGGCTTGAAAGCCATGAATCTTCACACATGATAGCTCATTTTTTAGAACACTTTTTTAAAATAATTTCCGTATTACAAGTTTATTATTTTTCCTGCAAACCTGGTCACATATAATGACACAATGCGGAGGTTTTCCAATTTTTAGATTGTTTTTTGAATTTTTATGCCCGTTTCAATATGCGGTCAAAACGGCGGGCTTGACCGTTCCTAGCTAGTGGTTGAATCATGGAAAACTTTTCATGTTTCTCTGATTAAATAGATACTTATGTACCTAGAAATGATTTTTGGAAAAAATAAAGATCAAACTATGAGGCAGCCGCAGTTCAAATTTGACCCGCTTCCTAGTGAATCGGTGGGAACTTGTCTTTTTCCCCAGAGGTGGATCTAAACTTTTGACACCCAAACATTTTGTTAATTGTGCATTAAATATGGCCAAGTATTTTAGAAAATTGTTTTGGTCCAATTTTGCAAAAAATATATGGTAGGTCCTTCACAAAATAAACTCATTTCGGGCACTCGAAAAATGGAAAATGAATTTTCCGTGAAAAGAAAATGAAAACTCCCTGAGTCAACATTGTTTGGAATTCCAAGATGCACCCTTGTGCACAAATATGAGCTTATTTGAACATACTATGCCATGAATGTGGCCATAAGATTGATCATTTGGCTTGAAAGCCCTGAATCTGCACACATGATAGCTCATTTCTGGAACACATTTTTAAAATATTTGCCGTATTACAAGTTTATTATTTTTCCTGAAAAATTGGTCACATATAATGACACAATGCGGAGGTTTTCCAATTTTAGATTTTTTTGAATTTTTTATGCCCGTTTCAATATGCGGTCAAAACGGCGGGCTTGATCGTTCCTAGCAAGTGGTTGAATCTTGGAAAACTTTTCATGTTTCTCTGATTAAATAGATACTTATGTACCTAGAAATGATTTTTGGAAAAAATAAAGATCAAACTATGAGGCAGCTGCAGTTCAAATTTGACCCGCTTCCTCGTGAATCGGTGGGAACTTTTCTTTTTCACCAGAGGTAGATCAAAACTTTTGACACCCAAACATTTTGTTAATTGTGCATTAAATATGGCCAAGTATTTTAGAAAATTGTTTTGGTCTAATTTTGCAAAAAATATATGGTAGGTCCTTCACAAAATAAACTCATTTCGGGCACTTAGAAAATGGAAAATGAATTTTCCGTGCAAAGAAAATGAAAACTCCCTGAGTCAACATTGTTTGGAATTCCAAGATGCACCCTTGTGCACAATATGAGATCATTTGAACAAACTATGCCATGAATGTGGCCATAAGATTGATCATTTGGCTTGAAAGCCCTGAAGCTTCACACATGATAGCTCATTTCTGAGAACACATTTTTAAAATAATTGCCGTATTACAAGTTTATTGTTTTTCCTGAAAAATTGGTCACATATAATGACACAATGCGAAGGTTTTCCATTTTTTTATTTTTTTATTTTTTATGCCCGTTTCAAAATGCGGTCAAAACGGTGGGCTTGACCGTTCCTAGCTAGTGGTTGAATCTTGGAAAACTTTTGATGTTTCTCTCATTAAATATATACTTATGTACCTAGAAATGATTTTTGGAAAAAATAAAGAGCAAACTATGAGGCAGTTGCAGTTCAAATTTGACACGCTTCCTGCTGAATCGGTGAAATTTTGTCTTTTTCACCGGAGGTGGGTCAAAACTGTTGACACCCAACCATTTGGTCAATTGTATATTAAATATGGACTAGTATTTTATAAAATTGATTTTCACCAGAGGTATACTAAATATGAGGCAGCTGCAACAAATATTTGGTAGGTTCTTCAAAAAAACCCATTTTGCCACTCGGAAAATGATTTAAAATAGCTAGAAAGATCAGAAATGCATACAAATTGATCCTTATCCATAAAATGTGGTCCAAGTCTAGTGAAAATTTGTGTGGTGCCCGTTTGCAAAATATTTTTGATAGCTGCTTCACAAAATCCCTCTATTTTTAATACTTGAAGACTATTTCAAATCACTGATTTTCTGAATCAATGAGAACTCTTCCCACGGTTCGATGGCATGGCGTCCATCCATCCATCCATATCTCCATCCCACATCCAAACATCCATCCATCCATCTATCTACAGAAAAAAAGAAAAAAAGAAAAAAAGAAAAGAAAAAGAGATACCACCTTCCTCCTCTCGATCCACTCCTCTCCCTGCCCAACTCCCCCTTCCTGCTCACCCGCCGCCACCACCTCCACATCCCTCTCCCCGATCCAGGCCCAGCCACCACCCATGGTGCAAGCTAGAGCAGCCACCAGCGATGGTGACGGTGAGGCTAGAGGCCGCCGGATCCGGGATCAGGGCAGCGCATAGCCCCTCCTCCCGTGAGATCCGGGACACAAACGCCAATCTAGATCGAGTTGCTCCTCTCCCCATCCGAATCGAGCAGTTCCACCGGGCTCTCCTCTGGCTGCTACACCCTCTCCACCGACCAGATTTGGTGCTCCCAGCCCGACCCACCCACCAGCAAGCGGCTAACCCTAGCCGCCACCGCGGATGTTGTCTCTTCCCCGACGTCCTTGGCGAGGTTCATCTTGTCCCATCCCTTGCTCCTCCGCCTCTACTTTTCCCTTCCCTCTCCATCACCTTGCGGCCTCTCTGTCTCACAGGGAATGAATAGGAGCTCCGGCCGAGGCCATGGACGCCACCAGCAGAAGCTCCGCCTCGGATCTTGCGACCTCATCGACCGGATCCAGCCGGTCCCCGCCGCTGCACCAAGATCATCCCCTCCCTCCCAGAGAGGCCCTCTCTCCCACACGCTCTGCATGCGCTATGGTTGTCGCAGCTTCCACCTCCAGAAGAGCACCTGCTCCTCGTGCGGTTACCCGGCCGCCCGCATCCGCAAGTGTAATCTTCGTTCCATGTTCTTGATGTGCAATGGTGAAGAAATAAAGAGCATCGTCTGTACTATTCATCTTCAGAACTTATCATGTTGCTGTACTGGCAAGAGTTTAGTTAGGATCTATGTGTGTTCAGTTTACTTCATATATCTTTGTGAAAATGTGTTGTTGTATTGACAAAGGTTTAGTTATAATCTACGTCTGTTCAATTCATACATGCTTGTGCAAAATTACTACTGTACTTGCCAGAATGCAGTGCTAAAATTCACTTCATATATGTGTTCTGTCAAAATTCAGTTATGCTCTAGTACTGTACAAACACATTCAAATATACGTATACATATCTGTCAGAAATCAGTGGAATATTTGTTGGTATCAGTGTACATGGATAGTTGGTCCAGAGAAAATTGTTTATAGAATAGCGATTTGGCGAAATATGGTGCTTGTTTATTGCTGTGATGGATACATCCAAGACAATTATTGCGGCTTCATTAGTGGGGTGTATTTTTGTTTCATTCAATAACTAATCTAATTATAAACATAACCATAGGACATATTTAGATGGGTGTATTTAGTGGGTTGTATTTAGATGGGTGTATATAAAAATGATTTGATCTTCTTTTCCTTGGTTTCCTGATGCACTCCTATTCCACAACCACAGGGACAACACATCGATTGGGGACGAGCCGGTTGGGGCCAACAAGCCTAGGAGGAGGAGGAGCTCCATCTGTAGCAGCTCATGCTCATGGAGGAACAAGTTTGAATCGTTGTTGTTACTCTGCTGTCCTGGAGTCACCATCCGCAGCAACCATGGTAGTATTTCTTCATGCATTTACTTTCAGAAAAGCACGTGCAGTTCTTCATAGTAGTATTTCTACCTGAAACTCAATCTGATTTACCCCTAATGTTTGCTTGCTGGCAATTTGCCACTGCCCATCATGTTCTGAATGGCACGCATGGTGCTCACAATGATTTACACTGCACAGTTGATTCTGATAAACATCAGTTTAGACATATCAGGGCCATTTGGTCAGCCTCTAACAAAGCTACTCTGAAACCCTTCTCTTTGAAATGGGTTGCTCCTGCTATTAATATTGAGGAAGCATTGTGTGCAATTTTTTGTCTACAACAATAAAGAGACTAAGCAATCGAATGATTCAGAGATTCAGAGAACATCAAGGCATGTTCTAATAAAGCAATCAAATAAAGAGATCAAGCACACTGCCTAAAATTGCCACTGTTGTTTCAATAAAATTAGTAGAATTACCTTGTGGTTCCTCTATTTGCTTCATATTATGGTTTCTCTACTGCTAGTGCCTTACTAGCTTGTTCTGGCTCATTGTGTTCCTTCTTGTAGTTGATTTTCCTGGCGGTACAAGTGCAAGCAAACATTTAAACTCAAACCCATCCATCCTCTGTACTATAATGTACTGAAGAAGTAATGTAGATGAATATACATGCAGTATTATTAAGTTAATGCCATGCAAACAACTAAATTGCTCTTGTCCATGTAGATGGAGTAGGAGAATGAGCAGCATCAGCAAATGACCTGATGGTGAAGAAGCACCTGATGACTAGAACCCGTCGATGCACGAAGCCTCTTCATTGCTCGATGTAGCCTGATTGGTAAACTAGTTCTTTGTGTGTGCTAGTACCTCACAATGTCATCCTTGTATATGCACAGATGAAATCATTCACCCCTCCATTGTGACTGTTTCCTAATCGAGTACAACAATGTCCTATGTTTTTTTGTGCAAAATAAGTGTGAAATTGCGAGTCTGTTTTTTTGTGCAAAATAAGTGTCTGATCAAAATTAATAGGGAAAAATAATCTAAATAGCATTTCTGAATGTGTATTTCCTTTGATTCCATAGGCTTAACCTGTAAGCTATAAAAACTGTGAATCGGTTTGCTCGATCTTGAGTTCAATCCATTACTGGGATTCTTGTTGTTTGTCTTTGAACAATGCTTGCGTTTTAGCTACTGCCACTTTGAGCTGCTGTAGCTTGTAGTTATCAATTCCAACCGGGTTTATATATTGCATTTGTGGAGGAGTCGATCGACATTTATGAGTTTTTTTGTTATATAAGATGAACAATGCATAATATTTTATAAAATATTGTCTTTGGGGGCCATGACAATGCTAATGTTCTGTTCTTCTTTTCAGCCTTGCCTGTGTACAATTTCTTCTTGATATGCTTCAATTTTAAACTGTACAGTATATGGTAAAATGGAATTGGGATGGTTATGTCCTGGTTGTCATGAGAATATGTTACTGCTGCTTTTGTTATTTATCGCCTTCCCTGTGTACAGTTTATCCCTGGTATGCTTCCCTGTTACTACTATATCATCATGGCAAAGCTAACATCTCATTGTGCTCTTTTTCATTTGAGAAGTCAGCCTCCAGCCATGGCGGATCTGCAGATGCCGCTGGTGCAACCAAAGAGGAAGAAGGTTCTGGTGGACTACCTGCTACGGTTTGCTTTAGCTCGTGCGGATAGGAAGTGGATGCCCGCACGGATCCGGCGTCTCCGACCTTGGCATCCACAAGGAAGAGCGGCGACAATTACATACCGAACCATGGGGCATCATCAATTCATGGTTGAGCCTCCCTCTACCTCTCTCATGTTCCCTGATTTTGCTGCTGCTCTAAATTCACTTTCACTTGACTGAATCTAGTGCTACTCCTCTAAATTCACTTGCATGTTTGACTAAATTCACTTGGTATTGCACTGCTTGCCAAATTGAGTTGCTTCCTCGCTGCCAGAAAAAGTTAGTACTCCCTAGTGTTGAATCAGTATTTACATGCTTGCAAATATTGGTCTGAATCTGCGATGCTCCCTAAAGTTGACTAAATCTCATGGAGTAGATTTCATTTTACCAATTGGTCTGAATCTATTTATACGCTTTACCGAAATTTGCTTGGTGCTGTTGCCGTCGGACTCTCATGCTGAATCAGTTGGACAGTGCATTCTTTGCCAGTTCATTTTACCAATTCATGCTGAATTGTTGTTTAGTTGTAATTCCTTTTACTGTGCCATGCACAAGTGATATTCATGTCCAGCCAAATGATATCTTGTGCTTTCCAAAGTGATATGTACCCAACTCCTTATATACATATTTTGTTCTTAACTGTAGATTTCCTCTCACAGTAGCTCCATGCAAAAGAAGGTTGAAAGGAGAAGGAGAGTTTGTGACTGCGATAGAAGGACTGAAGGAGGTCCATGTTGAAGAAGGTCGATAGAAGCAGTAGAGCTTGTAATACTATCATTGCCATTGTATTTGTGTTGTATGATGTATCCGCGTTTACCCACAAAAAAATGTATTCATGTTGTAATACTGTGATTGCCATTCTGGCTACTATTTCAAGCAGTGTATTTTGCCAGTACTGACTTAGATATTGGTTACTTATTTACTATGAAATGAAATCTAAAGAACGCGACCCTGACAACCCGGTCCCATTACTAGAAACTGACAATTGCGACCAATCTTCTGAGAAAAAGAAGAACTGAAACTCTTAAGCCAAGAAGCCCATGACCTAACATTAAAACTCTCGGATTGTTGGGCTTGGGCCATGAAGTCAACCAAAAATTGACAGGAAAAAAATTAGAAAGTCTAAATTGTTGGGCTCGGCCCATCTAAAACATCAAATTGGACCGGGCCGATTCTAATTTACGACCTTTTCATTAGGTCGCAATTTTGCCACGTCAGATTGCCACGTCGGATCCGACGTGGCCCGGGCAGACATCCAATGACCAAAACAAAAGGTCATGGGTTCAACGACCTTCTGTTTTGGTCGTAAATGTCTACGACCTTCTCATAGAGAAGGTCGTTAATTTCAGTTTACGACCGCCAGCTTTTGACCTTTTATGTTTGGTCACAAAAAGGTCACAAATGAAAAACAATGACCTTTCAGTGACCAATAGTCAAGGTCATAGGTTGACATATTTCTTGTAGTGCTTATTCCCGCTCCCCGCCTCCTAGGCCGTGGCCTTGAGGTGTTGTTGAAGGATGAGCTCATCCAACAAGGTGAGGATCTTCTCTGATTTTTTGCCAAATTTTCATTCTGATCCACTATACGATGAATTGCTATGAGCTGCTCCTGCTGCTGTTATATGATGAATTGCTATGAGTTGCTGCTGCTATATGATGAATTGATATGAGCTGCTACTGCTATATGATGAATTGCTATGAGCTACTGGTGCTGCTATATGATCAGTTGCTATAAGCTGCTCCTACTGATGCTATATGATGAATTGCTATGAGCTGCTCCTGCTGCTGCTATATGATGAATTGCTATGAGCTTCTCCTGCTGCTAGTATATAATGAATTGCTATGAGCTGCTCCACCTGCTGCTATATGACGAATTGCTATGAGCTGCTCCACCTGCTGCTATATGACGAATTGCTATGAGTTGCTCCTGCTGTTGCTATGAGCTGGTGGTGGTATATGATGAATTGCACACTGTTGCTGCTGTATGATGAGTTGCTATGAGCTGCTGCTGCTGCTATATGATGCTTTCAGGTGGTGCTGCTATATGATAATAACCAGCCACTTGGACCATCGAATTCCAATAAATAATTGTTCTTCATTTAAATGTGGGTCATGCGTTCTTCTTTTAAATTAGGCAATGGGATCTCTATGGAAAACATTGACCAAAGTAGATTGTGCCAAGTAGATGGTGTCTTTGTATTTGCATTTTGAGCAAATAGTGATGGTCTATTTTCCTATCATATTAATTACTGCACTAGATTAAATTTGTGATGTTTGCAAGTCAAATTAATTTTCATATGGGCATCAAAATCAAAAAAATATAATGCAATCTAGACTTTTCGCTGATCATACCAAAGATAAGCTAAAAACGCAATGAAAAGAACTGGTTGGCTTATTACATGGAGCTTATATTCACAGGTGCTTATTTTCTTAGGATAAATCATAATAACTGTCCCTAAGAAACTTGGCCAATGGAACTGACATACAAATAACATGTCACGATGATTGCAATGGAGGAGTGACGTACCATAGCACACTGTATAGGCTCATCGCTGCCTCTCCTTTTTTTGCGATGTTCCACGAACTTGCCACATACATCTTGTACCTTTTCGTTGTGTAACCCTATCTACAAGTTGACACGGCTAATTTCAGACATCTCTACATGATAATACATTGCATATCCCTTGCACATATTTAAACCACAAATTAATGATTGTGTGCGTAGCATAAACTAGCCATGACTATGTGTGCTGGACTAGCAGGCACTCTAAGGGAGCCTAATGTAGTGCACTGGAATTCCATGATGCCTTCCATTTTGTGTAATGTACTGCCTCTGTTCTTAAATATATGTCTTTGTAGAGATTCCAGTATGGAACACATACATATGTATATAGATGCATTTTCGAGTGTAGATTCACTCATTTTGCTCCGTATCTAGCCTATAGTGGAATCTCTAGAAAGACATATATTTAGGAACGGAGGTACGATATAGTATCATGTATGACATCTACATATCTACTTTAGCAGCCAGTAGTAGAAATCATTGTCTGCACAAAGGGATTACTGGTCGAAAATCCTAGCAAAGCACGCTGGCAGGCATAGAACAAATACAAGAGAGAGAGACGCACTTACAAGATCATAGCAATGCCCGAGTCCAGGATTTTGGTTGGCCAAGCTGTTAGATCCAGAAGAAACATCGTCCTTGTAGTTTTGGCCAGCTGCATAACAGGTAACAGCGACCTGTTAGTATATTTGAAGTACATCGGGCAGGTGATGCTGGACGGGTTTAAAGGTGACAAGTACCTAGGCCGTGGCGGGTGCTTGGCATCTTGCCAGACGGTGGGAATCAGGTTAGAAACGTCAAGGGTGATGACGCTGCGCTGGCTGTCGGGGTCCGGTAAGGAGATCTAGAACCGTCGAGTAGTGTCATGGAATTGATGTGGTCTCGATGATCAGGGAGCGGAATCGCTTTACTTGGATCTCGAGCTATCATTTCTCGTCCTGAACCGCCGCCGGGTCGTGCCTTTATATACACAGGTCAACGCCCGGCGGTCTACAGAATCCCGAGGCCGGCTCATACATGTGTCCGCCTCGGTCTCTACTTTCTCCTATCTTACGACACAAGTTATGTATAACATGGCGGTTTAGGTCTACAGGCCTAATCTGCCTCTGGGCCTTGGGCCTTTAAGTCTCAGTAGTAAAGCGCCATACTCTTCGCCTTCATGGGCTTCAAATTGAAATAACTCATTATGGGGATAACCCGGCCTCTCCTGGCCGGTTTATACCCAGTAGTAATATAGCCAACATTAGGCCCCACATTGATTTGGACTGGTTCATGTCAATCTTCAAAACTTGAGAACAATTCATCATTCAGCTCCTCCGCATGAATCTTGTAAACCGCCGTGACGTCATCTTCCAGTATCATGATAAACCGTCGTAACGTCACCTGTTATTTAAAATGGTACATATCTCACCTTCATTAATGAGCCTCCGACAATCGAGGTGACAACTCTGTCACATATCCAACCTTTTGGCTCCTCGATTCTCACGCCTGGCACTTATCCTTTCACCGTTATAAATAAGACTGGGGGTCCTTTCCATTTCCCCCCCTTGCCTCTTCATCTCTTCTTCTTCCTTGCGACGCCTCAGAGCCCGAGCTCCGCCGCCGCCGTCAGCCTCCGCGTCTGCACCAACAAATGCCGCTGCATCAACCTGATCGTACGAGAGAAAGGCGGCGCTCCTCCGCTGTTCCATCAACATCGGTAAGTTTCTCCTTTGTTGTCTCAGATCTACCATTAGGGTTTCGTTGTTCTTCGGTGTTCTTCGCCAATGTTTACCGCAGCACATTGCTACCATGCTTAGAACTTGATTAAACTTTGATACTCCTCTTGTGCGGCTGTAGCTATGATCATTTTTCCTCAATACAACACCTCTTTTTTTCAGTAAAAAGATCCAATCTGATCTGTAACTGTTCTGCTGTCCCCACTTAGGGCGTTGAAATTTTTCTCTTTTTAGAACTGCGGTAGATCCAAAATTACAACGCCAGTCTGTGAAACCTGTTTGTGCAATACTTAGCCATTTTTGAGATCCGTAGCTTCCATACCATTATACGTGGTTTAACCTTTAGAAAATGATAACCCGCCAGGTACCATTAGCCCTCTTTTAAACCGCCAACTTGAATTTGATATCAGAATCCGGTTCATCATATATATATGTGTTTCCATTTCTTCTTCGTCCGGCCTAGCACCGGTTTAATCGTGCTAGTCGTGAGCCTTAAACCGGTTTTAATCCTATTTTCCAGCTTGTCGTTGAAATGGCCAAACAATTTTCTGCTTGCAATTGGGTTCCTTCCCGGGTTACGGAAGGGCAACTGAAGGGATGTGTTGCCACCGGCGCTTTAGACGGAGAAGTTATTGTGTTTCCTGATCATCCGAGTCGAGGGTTTTCCCCTCCCGGATCAAAATTCTTCCGTGACGTGCTTGCTAGCTTTCAGATCCGCCCTCAAGATATCGGACCAAACTCCGTGTCCAATATTTGCAGCTGGCAAGTATTTTGTGAAGTGTATCTGCAAGAAGAACCTACTGTCGAGCTGTTCCGGGACTTCTTTTATTTAAACCGCCGTACTGAATTTACAAATAGACCAAACACTGAACTGGGCGGCGTTTCAATTCAGAAGAGGAAAGATGTTGATTTCCCTCATGCCAAGCATCACAGTCATCCCAAAGACTGGAATCGGGCTTGGTTTTACTGCCGAAACACAGCTCCAGACAATGAAAATCCTCTGCCGGGTTATCGCCCACACCGGCTTACAAAAACTCATCCACTTCCTCAACGATTGACCGCCAAGGAATGAGAAAAATATTCCCCTCAGCTATCGAAACTCAGAGCCTTCGTCGCAAATGGACTTACAGGCATGGATTTTGTTCGATGCTGGGTTTCTTGGAGAGTTCTGCCTTTAAGCCGGCGCCCCGGTTTAATGTGTGAATACACGGGGGATCATAAAGACCCTCAGCGTCATCTTGATATCCAGCTCACTAACGATGAAGTCATCGAGGCCGTCAAGAAAATGCTTGATGAATCGGTGGCTGATTGCAACAAAACAGGGCTTAGTCCTTTTTATGATTCCAACAAACCGCCAAAGGTAAGAATTACTGCATTTTTTGTCTTTAATCCATCCCTTGTTTAACTGCTCCTTTAAAGTTCACCATTTGTCTGTGCAGGCCGATGATCCGTTCTGGAAAAGGAAATCTCAGGATAAACAGGCGAGAGCTCCTCGGCTCAAGACCAAAGCCACAAAGAAGCATGCGAAAAGGAGAAATGTTGAATCGTCTGAGCCAAACATTGCTGATTTGCTGGATAATCCGGATTCAGAGGTAGAACTTGACTCTCTTGGTTCACTTTTCATACACCTTATTGACAATGATCTTTATCAGGCCGATGCGGAAGCTAGCCATGCTGACGAGGTAACTATTCTTTCTCTGATTCAACTCCTGTGCCAATACAAAAAATCCGTCGAGCCGTTCGGAAAGTAAAATTTGCATGCCCTCTTTCTTATTTGGATCCGCACTTTCTTTTGAAGCGACAACAACATGAAACTCACCACACAACTCGGCATAGTGGTCACTTCCTCGGGTTTACCGAACTCTTCGGTTCACAAACGCCGCCAAGAGGTTTATTATACTCCTGCCACACTTTATCCTAAGGCGGGTTACTTCCGATATCCTCTTAATCCATCTGACTCAAATTACCAGGGAACCTCCCATTCATGATCCGGCGAGTCATCGGCCACCCAACTTCCTCCTCTTAAGACTGTTCCTGGGTAAACATTTTGCACTTAACCTTTTATGCCATTCATTATTGGTTATTATACTGACCTTGTGCCTGTTTCTTCAAGTGCCAAAGCCAGACCCAGCAAGAAAGCTAAGCTGAACATGTCAACCGATGATGAACCGGCCACTAAACCGGAGAAGATCCCAGAGGCTGTTGATCCTGATGCTAACACTGTCCTTGATGATCCGGTACAAATCCAATAGACCAACATGCTGATCCACCAAGTCCAGCTGCTAATCCACCAAGCCCAGTAAGAACATCTGATAATCCGCCAAGCCCAGCCAAGGCTACTGATGATGATGTTATTATAACTGGCACGGGTTTCACCTCCCCTGGTCGTCCTGTCACTTTATCGGAGCATAGTGCCAAAGAGGAAATTGCTGGTATGGACAAGGGCAAATGGAAATCTGACTTATCAAGCTATGCCCATCTCAACGCTCAAGAACTTCATTCTGGTTTTTTGAACCGCCTGCACACGAGCCGTGACTATGAAGCCGGCTTAGTGGGCCCCATGAAGGATCGTAATGAGGTAATTATCACTCTTGTACATACATATATGTTCCTTATAACTGTCTTAGAATATCAACTCCAGTAGCCCCCAAGGGCCGGTTCATAAGAATGTTATGAACCGGGTCTTGCAACAGAATCGATTGTGTTAATTTTGCTGGTGTAGCCCCCATGGACCGGCTTATACCTTTAGAATGAACCGATACATCTCTTGTCATGCTATCTCCACAACTTGTGATTATGGTAGTCCACCTTATTCTGTGAGCAAATATGCATTAGCCCCCAAGTGTAAAGTAGATAATTGTTATGTGCTTGGGACTTAAATTGACATCTGATAAAAAGCAATCCGCATTAGCCCCCAAGTGCCAAGTGTATAACTTGTTATGGAATTGGGACTTCAAAGATGTATTACTAACTCATTAACTGTCTCTTTCAGGCTGAGCTGACCAAAAAAGACTCTCAAATCGCCGATCTTCAAGGAAAATATCAAGTCCCAGCAAGCAGAGACTCGCAAGGTTAAAGGTGAGCTGACCACCGCTTTAAAAACCATGGAACAACTGAAGGAGTACTTTAAGGGTGAACGGGTGGACTGGGAAACTGAAAAATCAACTTTGTTAAATCGGGCAGAAGACGCTGAAAACGCCCATAATCCTGTAACAGAAGAACTGAGCAACTTTAAGCGGCAGATCAATGCCATGACCTCTGCCATCTTTGGTAAATACCTCTTCATAAACTTTTTAACAAATGCCAGTAATGAAACTTCCGGTTTAACAATAGTTTGATCCTTTTGCAGGTAGCCGTATTACTCATCTTGGCAGAGACATGTGCAAAAAGTTGAAGGCTGCCTATACCTTGGTAGAGCAGTTATATACCGGCGCTCAACGAGCCATCTTCACAGCTTCAAATAATAAACCGCCCCAACGTTAATCAAGGACACACTGGATAAATTATCCATGATGCCTGCCCGGATTGAAGAATTGAAGAAATCAGCTGCTAGGGCCGGTGCTCTCACCACATTGACTCGGGCCAAGGCCTGGATATCTGATCTCGCTCCGGAAGACATTGGGAATGGTTATCCAAGCCGAAAGGAGGACGGGTCCAAATTTGACAATGATGACCTCAGGGCTACCAATCGAGAAATGCGTCCACTGGCAAGCAAATTGGCTGAAGACACTGACTTGTCATTTTATCAGAACTCTTATGATACCAACTTATGATGTGGAAAATCTGATCCCGCCAAACCGTAAGCATACTTACGCCCCTGATATTGAACCGTCCGACCTTATACACGATGAAGCTGTCTTCCAAGCCTTAACCGGGATTGATTGGACAATTGTTGACTGCCAGCCCCTGGGTGGCGAGAGGGAGGCTGAACCAGCGCAGGATGATTTGCAACCTTCACATCAACCTGAGGAAGAATCATAATCTAGAAACCGGTTTACCGTTCGCACACTGTCATCCTTGTGAAAGACAATTATTCTTTTGGGAAGTCAAAACGCCTTGTAATAGGCTAGCTTGAATACTTGGTATGTTATGCCGTCGTGCATATTTACTTTGCACAATACTGTTAATCCGTCATGCTATGTTTGCTTATGATCCTTAACAGTTTTATACAGTCCTGTTTCTGCATAAAATAGACTAAAATTTGTCCTAGCGGTTTATCGCCGAACGGGTCATAATTCCCAATACAAAGCCAGGGTTTATAACCAAAGCTGTAAAGATAATGAAATATGAAACACATCATACCTGTGATATTGAATCACCTTGTTGGTTTACCAACGTTCTTGTAATAAGGGTGATGACCCAAATCTTGAGTGCTAATAACTCACACCATGCTATGCAAGTATATAATAAGCCATGCGGGGTTACGATAAAAGCAAAAAAAACTTGTAGTCGAGGCTTTTCAAGGGCTGCCAGGCCCATACCGAGGCTTTTCATGGGCTGTCAGGCCACTGAGTTAAACCATTTTACAAAGCCTTTTAAGATGGTCCTCAATCCTTAACCAATCACCGTTTTAACTTTGACAAGTTCAGGGTCTTATGAGATTGACTTGTCAAGTTCGGCGGGTCGTACCAGGTTTACCTGGACGGAGTGATTTACTTGATGAAGGCAGGTTAACCCCGGGTTTTAGGTGTATACACCAGGCTTCCAAGCCGTGGCTTGATAGCCTATTGCAAGTGTAGATTCTTTGTTCGTTGCGACAGCAAAAAATCCCCAACCAATATTTTGAGCTGTGCTCAATAGGTGCCTATGTTTGAGTTGTTCTTTTACAACACTCTTTGGCCCCTAAGTAATTTTGTTTTTGGCGCTGAGCCAATCAAGAGGTGTAGCTATGGTTCGAATACGACCAAGCCCCCAAGTGACTTTCTTTTGCAGCTCTGAGCCAATCAAGAGGTGTAGCTATGGTTCAAATATGACCAAGCCCCCAAGTGATTTATATTTATAGAGATGTATAAGCTAGATCAAGGGGTAAATCGGGCGTCGCTTTGCAAACAGAAGCCCCCGTGTAACCACTCATGATATGCGAAAAATAACAGATACCCCACTTTAGCTGGGGCTCCGGTTTATTATATATACATCCTCAAAAATATGTACATGAAGGGAGCCTATGGCTCAGGTGTAGTAAGGTCGTAGATGAGCTATGTTCCACGGCTGGATCGTCTCCTCCTCTGACTTGCGTGAGTCTTTATGCTCTCGAACATCGATGAGGTAGTATGATCCGTTGTTTAGATTCTTGCTGACCGCAAAGGGCCCTTCCCAAGGTGTTTGTGGAGCGGCTCCGGTAGGGTGGACTACGGTGTGGGTAAGTGGATCTGTGGCCATGGACGAGGGCGTAGGTGAAGCTGCTCTGGTGGTTGGGTTAAGGATGGTGTCGACGATGCGGATCTGCGGCCATGGACGGGGCGTGAGAAGCTGCTCCGGTGGTTGGGTTAAGGATGGTGTCGACGATGCGGATCTGCGGTCGTGGACGGGGCGTCAGAAGCTGCTTCGCTAGGTTGGATGAGGGTGCGAGGAAGCGGATCTGAGGTCGTGGACTTGTGAGTTGGCAAAGCGGCCCCGGTAGGGTTGAGAATGGTATAGGCGAAGCTACTCCGGTAGGGTTGACGATGGTGTCAGCGAAGCGGCTCGGGTAGGGTGGAGGAAGGTGTCGGCGAAGAGGATCAGAGGTCGTTGTCGGTGTCAAAACCGGCGGATCTCGGGTAGGGGGTCCCGAACTGTGCGTCTAAGACTAATGGTAACAGGAGGCGGGGGACACGATGTTTTACCCAGGTTCGGGCCCTCTCGATGGAGGTAATACCCTACTTCCTGCTTGATTGATCTTGATGATATGAGTATTACAAGAGTTGATCTACCACGAGATCGTAGAGGCTAAACCCTAGAAGCTAGCCTATGATTATGATTGTTGTTCTTGGTCCTACGGACTAAATCCTCCGGTTTATATAGACACGGAGGGGGCTAGGGTTACACAGAGTCGGTTAAAGAGAAGGAAATCTACACATCCGAATATCCAAGCTTTCCTTCCACGCAAAGGAGAGTCCCATCCGGACACAGGAAGAAGTCTTCAATCTTGTATCTTCATAGTCCAATAGTCCGGCCAAAGTATATAGTCCGGCTGTCTGGATACCCCCTTATCCAGGACTCCCTCAGTAGCCCCCTGAACCAGGCTTCAATGACGATGAGTCCGGCGCGCAGATTGTCTTCGGCATTGCAAGGCGGGTTCCTGCTCCGAATACTCCATAGAAGATTGTGAACACGAGGATCGTGTCCGGCTCTGCAAAACAAATTCCACATAACACCGTAGAGAGAATATATTTCACAAATGTAATCTGCTGACAACTTTTCATAGCGTGACATTACGCCGCGGCCCGGTCATTATTCGAATCGTCTTCTCCCTGCCTGCCATAACACGTATTGCGAGGCGGTTTTATCGGCACGTCTTGTCGAAGCAGAGATCGTGTCCCCTTTAACGTGGGATTCTCATCAATACGGGCGTGGGTAACCCAATCGTGTTACTGATATAACTCCACGGTTTTAGGCAAGTTCCAAATGATCACGCGGAGGACGCTTTATATTCTTCCCCTTTATAAAGAGGTCCAGACCCATCCTTTTCTTTCCACGCCCAATCCTTCCCTTCCCCTACCTCGAGTTCCAACACCCAAGGCTTAGGCTAAGTGCTTCGGACCTTCAATCATGTACGAATCCAACCTTTAAGGCCGGTGGATGGCCTCTTCTGTGATAGAAGAAGATATCAAGAAGTTTAGGGAGGCTAGGTATCCGACCGCCGAAATCTCCCACCGGCTACCTGCTCCAGGGCAGGTTATCCCCACTCCCGAACCCGGCGAGAGTGTCGTATTTGTTTCCCACTTCCTTCGAGGGCTAGGTTTCAGTCTCGACCCCTTCGTGAGGGGGCTTATGTTCTATTACAGCTAGATTTCCATGATCTAGCTCCGGATTCTATCCTTAAAATCTCGTCGTTTATCGTCGTGTGTGAAGCTTTTCTCCGCATTACCCCCCACTTCGGCCAGTGGCTCAAGACCTTCAATGTGAGGCCGAGGGTGATTGACGGGCATCACGCGGAGTGCGGATGTGCTATAATAAGCAAAGGTGCCGACGCCCCATGGCCAAAGGGTTCTTTCATGGAGACTTCTGATTTATTGCAGCGGGAGTTGTTTTACATCACCGCTCCCCTAGGTACGACATGGGTGGCTGCTCCAGCATTCCACCTGGACCCTCCACCGCAACTGGCCTCATGGGTGAACAAGGGGCTGGACTGGGGGCCGGCTAACGACGTGCTGACAGTGCAAAGCCCCATCCGAGACCTTCTCAAGAGGGAGGTCAGCCTTGTCAAGATAATGCAAGTGATGCTGGTTCGTCGAGTCTTGCCCTGCCAACGTCGTCCTCTCCGTATGTGGGAGTTCAAACCGGAAGGACCGCGAATCGTTCAACAATTCTTTGGCATGACGCTCAAAGAGATGTACGAGTCATTCTTCGAATAAAGTGTCCGGACACCACCGAGGACGCGGGTCTCAACTACAACCGCCCGGATACACAGGGAAATACTTCTACTACCGAACACACCATCCTTTATGTCCATTATGACATCCTTCTAAAAAATTGCTCTCTGCCAGGACTGGCTGAGCAAGGCGGAAAGGATTAGGTGTCCGGCCCCTCTTCCCGAAGGCTCGCCGAATCCTTTGTTGACCAGGATGCTTGAGCGCGCGCCGTATCAGGCGCCATCAGGAGAAGACGAGGGGAAAAATAGAGAAGCCACAGGTGGGCTTCATACTTTACACATCCAGATCGGGGGAGTAAGTGCCTCTACAAAGGAGGATAGTCGGGGAGGTGAATCTGAAATCCCCTCTCCCCATGGCAAGAAAAGGGCCGCCTCTGAAGACTTGGAAACAGAGGTTTCCAAGCGGGGGAAGAAACCTTCGCCAGGGGGCCCTGCCCCAGAGGGCGTTCTTACCGTACAGCGCCCGCAAGGGGGCCAGCCCTCAACGGAGCTGTAAGTGAAAAAAGGTACTTTGGTAAGTATATCCTGTTTTATCTCTGAGAATAATAACCGAAACATATTTGCTGTAGTCCGGCTCGTAGCCCTTCTCCGCAGAGTTCGTCCTCGGGAGATCTTCCTCCGAAGATGATGGAGAGCGAAACGCCTCCCCCTGCCTCCCCGTCACATGGGGCGGACGACCCCGAGGTGTCGTCACGGAGGATTTCTCCTGATCCGCCAAGGCCAGTAGTTGATACTTCGGCCGCCCGGAGTCTGGAATATCCGACTCCCTAAGAGAGCTTCAGGAGGAGTCCGGGATTGTCCGGCACAAAGCCGGAGACACTAATGGGCCTTCTGGAGCGAGCGGCCATCTCAGGGACACATCATGCCTTAATGGGTCCGGTGATTGAGAGGATTTCATCCGCGAAAAGCGGTTTGAATGAAGCTTTTATGAGTCTGCGGAGAGGCTTTGAGGTACGCAAAAAATAATATATGTATTTTTGATGGTACCGTACATGCTAGATGTGCTCTGTATAGATAGTAGCCCCTGAGACTCAGGTTGCTATCCAAAGATGGCGAACAGAGGATCATAATCTCTGGTACTAATCGCGCCGCTTTATGTGCAGGCGGCTGAGGGTCCGGCAGCTGACTGGACTGCTGATTTTGCCAAACTAAAGCGGCAGCTTGACGTGGCCGATGTCGAGATCGCGCTGGTTAACAAGTGGCTTGATGAGGCCCAGGGTATGTATATTCGGCTTGTCAGCAAATGTTAAGAGGAGCATGATGCTAGTATCTGTAATATGATGTGACTGCAGATGGAGATGCTGCCGTGGAGACCCTTCGGACGGAGCTTGCCCGAGCCAAGGAGCAAGCCCGAATAAGCGATGCGACCACTCTGAAGGTGGTCGAAGAGTTAAGAGCCGAACAGGCTGCTCATCGCCAGAGCGAAGAAAAGATGGCCCAGATGGCTACCGAGCTGAAAGATGCGGCCGACCGCCGTGAGCTCCTTGAAAAGGAAAATCAAGCAAAAGCGGCTGACCTAAAGAAGGCCCTGGAGGCAGCCAAGGAAACCCGCTCTGAAATGAGAGGGATAAGGGGGGAGCTTCGTGAAGCTGGAGATAACACAACTTGGAAGCCCTATTTGTTGCGGATGAACTTCGGAGATCCGAAGTATGCCCCTCTGGATCAGTTGTGGAGCGTTGCGGACGCGTATGCGGACCTGGCAAAGAGTGCTGCTGATGCGACCGAATTCTACAAAGATCGAAAGGACCATAAGGTGGAAAGGTTATTCTGGTCACAGTTCAGTGCTCCGACGTGTCCGCTGCCGTTGAATGAAAGGATGGCTGCCTGGGCCGAGCTCCATAGGTTGTCCGGGCTTGCTATGAGGTCTGTCGTGGATCATCTTTGGCCACGAGGACCAAGGTCGAACAATTATTTTACATTAGTGCAACAATTCCTCGGCGTTGTGTCGCCTATCAACGCTTTGAAGAGGTCGGCGTGCATTGAGGGTGCGCGGATGGCTCTTGCCCGTGTTAAAACATACTGGGCCGGGATGGGAGCCACCGCTATTGCAACCCGGGGTCCGCGGAAGGCCAGTACCCAGCCGAGCACTATTTTGAAGAAGTCCTAGAGGGCGCCCGTTTAATAGAGGCTCGGTGCTCGAAGAGTGCCATGTTCGAGTGACATGTATCTCCATTGTAAAAACAATGCTATTTTGATTATAAAGGTTGTGTTTATCCTTTTCCCTGAAAGTATTGTGGTGCCTCCTGTGCGGCCGTTTATGTATGTATATAACCTGAAAGTTTGCAGTCGGCGGCTTCAGCCCCCACGCACATAATGCAGGGGTGTTCGAGAAAAACGCGTAGTCACTCTTAATCCAACGTCTTGGTTCGTTAAGGAGGTGATAGCGCAGCGAACCAGGCAATCGGACTATATAGATTTAACACGTTCACTTAGCCATAGGAGTTTGACGGTGGGGCTACTATATAGCCCCTGGTACTTCCGCGTTCATCCGAAGATGGTGTGCGTATGTACGTGACCGGGAAACCGGTCCTTCGTTAATGCGGAGGAATCGCGAAGATTCCGCCGAGTCATCGGGTGGTTGACCAGTCTCGCGCTGTATCATGACAGTCAGTTTTCGGCTTTCTCTACTGAGGTGCTCATCCAGATGAACCGGAGCACAATCGCAGTAGTTCTCCCGGTGCCGCCTTAGCCGATAGAGCGGAACGTAAGGTAGCAAAACACGGGAGCCGGGCAAACCCAACATTTAACCAAAGACATGATTCGGAGCTGATGCATATAAGGCCAAACTCGCGACGCCGAACACTCCCTAAGGTATTCGGACTTTATAATGTGTACTGGGCTGAATAACGCCCTTGACAATAAGCCCTGAGTTTCCAAGTATGAGCAATAGTCTGGTGTGACAAAAATGCCGAAAACGCCAGTATCCCTCCAGGTTGTATAAAGTATCCGGAGGGGAAGAAGCAACAAGAGACATTAAAAAGGTTTACGCAGGGTCTTAATCTAAAAAGAAATCGTTGAGCGGGACCCTGCTGCACGTCTGCGCCTTTCTCTCCGTTGTGCCATATCCTGGAAGGGTGTAGCATGATGATCATCTGGAAGAAAAAGAAAAAACCAAGGTGAAAGACTTCGTGCGAGGTGTTCGTTAATCTGAGTGAACCATGAAAATGCGATATGTTATTGTATTGATAGGGTCGAGCCAAACTGTGGGCTCTTTTTGCGGACAACCCTAGCATCTTTTATGGGGAAATCCCAACTTGGCTGTTACATTGAGTGGAGCGCCGGACTCGTCTAACCGTGTTCGTGGTCTTAACGACCGACCATTTATCCTCGTTGGAGGGGCCACCCAGTGTTCGGCTGCTAGAGCCACCACGTATTCTTCCACGCGTAAGGAATGCTCTGTATTTCCGCTAACTGTGATGACGCCGCGTGGACTGGGCATCTTATGTTTAAGGTAGGTTGTGACACCCCAAAATTTTTGACCTTGTTTTATTAAGTACAAGTTTGCCAGGAAATTAAACTTTTCCATTTGTCTAGATTTACCCTTTCGATATTGTGGATTTTTACCTCAAGTGAAAACTTTCCAAAAGTATTATTGGGCTTGAATACTTTCTCTATAAAACAATTCTTTATCAGTGGATTTAATTGCAAGAGTTGTTTTTCCTGAACTTTATCCCTTTAAAATGATTTTTCATAAATTTGGAGCCTGTTTTGCACTGCAACCATTTGGCAAATGCCTTTAAAATTTCCACCAAAATTTGGGGATGTCATGTGATGTTTCCACATCACTTTTATGCAAAAATATGTTTTGGGTCATTGGAGATTTTTAGCTCTACATCAACTTTTCAAATCTGGTCCAGTAGGCATTTTTGCACTGCAACCTATTTAAATATTTCTTTAAAAATTCTTCCAAGTGTTAGGAGATGTCAGTAGATGCATATAATTCAAATTTATGCAAAAACCCAGTGTTGTCCTTTGAAAAATTTGAGTGAATCAACCTCTTTTTCATTCTGGTCTAGTTTGGTGATTTTTACTGCAACCCTATTTTATTTTGCTCTAATGCCCAGGAACTTTTTCCTGCTTGTAGCCCTCCCTACAAAACCCTTAAGTCCAGGAGAGTGGACCCTTTGGAGGATTTTAAGTGCATGCAATGAGACCTTTTTCCTTCTGTCCAAAACTGGAGTTTTGCAAAACTTGCACTAACAAGTTTCTGGTTTTGGCCAAGTGATCTTGACATCATCACCTACATCTAGAGAGACCCTGATCTGGAGATTTTGGCCACTCCAAGAGTTGCCTAAATGCACTTGGCATTCTGTCGAACACTTGGTGTGCACAGTCAGTTTTGGCATGAGTTCCTAGTTTGCATTATGGATTTGATCCTCTGACCCAGCAACCTTGTCCACTAAGCTCCTAACTGTCTCTATCCTAGTCCTGTTTATTGCCAGCCTCACTCTCGCACTCTAGGCTGCCCTGGCATTTCGTCGAGCACGTCCCGTGCGTGCTCTGGGCGCGCCTAGAGCGCACCTTTTGCACGCGCGCGCACCGAGCCGCCGCGTCGCACTGCCGCACTCGCCGCGTCCCGCCCCTGGCCCTTGCTCGCCTGCAGAGACGCGCACTAATCTCGCCCACTCTCCACGCCACCTCTGGCACCCTACAGCGCCGCCGTCAGGGCTTTTGGCGGCACGCCGGCGTCGGCAGCGAGCTCCTGCCATGGTCGGCGCCGCCCAAGCCACACCAGCGCGCCAGCTGCCCCTGTGAACAGCTCGAGCTTATCCTGAAGCCCGTCGGCACGCGCTCGTCGCTGCCACGTCGCCCTGCAGCTACAGCACGGCTGTCGCCGGCGTTCTTATCCACGGCCGTCGCGGGATCAGCCTCGAGCGCCTATTTAAGGGATCCCCAAACTCGTTCAAGCACTCAGGCGACCTCAGGCCTTCCCCCTAGAGCTTCCCTAGCAGTGGATTGACTGGAAGAGGCCATCTTCCCCAACTCCGGCCGGTTCGGCCGCCGCTACCGTCCGGTGCCATTCGTCGCAACCAGGCTATCTCCCGCCCATCCAGCGCCACCACTCTCTTCCCCTTGTTCTTGTGGAGCTGCCCAACGCCTCAGCTTCGATCGGAGACAACCGGAGCCCAAAATCCACTTCACTCCCATGGCCCCCTCCGCCGCGGACCTCGCCGCCGGCGACTCCTCCCACCACCGTCGACCCAACGACCACCGAGAGGACCGCCCCGGTTTGGCGGGTCCATCCCTGCCCTCAGGTGCCCTCGAGGAGCCGTCGTTCGTCGACGGCGATCGCCGGAGACTCGCTCCGTTCGGGCAGAGGAAGAGGAGGGAGCAGAGGACTAGTCAAACCTGACCAGTGGGCCCGCTGGACCCACTGTCAGTGACCCGCGCGCCGTCCACTCTGGTTAAGTGAAGGCGCATAAGTCCCGAGTACGTCTCCTCTTCTTCGAAAGCGTATTCTCCTCGAAGCGTTTTCCTTTTTCTGGTTTTATTAAAAACAGAGATTTGACCAAACTTTGACTGGCTATATCTTTTAAAATAAAACTCCAAATGAGTTGATTATTTTTCCTACCTCTCTCAAATTTTATCTAGTTTATTTTAAGATTTATTTCAAAAATATTTGAGACAACTTTTTGTACTGTGTTTGAAATATTTGTTATTTGAATATTTTTCAAAATTGGGAAATGGAGAAGGAAGAAAGCTTTCAAAAAGTGCACACTTTGCATACTCTTGAAGGCAAACATTCTGAACTCTGGCATAATATTTTTGTGTGGTGTTTGGATACGATTACAACACCTCTTTGACTGGGAGCATGCGTTATTTTTTTTATGTAGCGGTAAAGTCACGCGCATGAGTGCATGTTGGAGGTGCTTTACTGTTAGAAATGGATATGCTGTGATAGTGATCATCCTCGTAAATCTTTCATGCATACCGGCAGGAAGCCGGGAGAGTCGTGGTCTTGGGTAGACACGAGCTTGTCCCTAGTTCCTCGTCGGGACGAGTGTGTCCGGTATGGCATGATGAGTTTTGATGAGCGGTGATTCTGTCTGTCAATGGAAATATTTTGGTTATGCTATCATTCGGAGAATACTTGGACCTCCTAAGTTGGCCGTAGGTCGAGTCTTGATTAGTATCTTCCACTACTTGTTTTGTACTACCACCTGTCCCTGCCGCAGGTAGGGTACGGTTCAGTAAGTTGTCAACCCCTTACCAAGGCACACACCGTACAGAGAGGCCATGGTGGAAGATACCGGAGGCCTCCAGTAGGCATGCCACCTCGTCTGGGGGCATGGGTGTTTCTGGTTGGCACCGAGAGGGGGGCACCCCTTAGAGCGCGCGAATATAAATTTAATTACATGCTACGTCGAGGTTGTAGCCTCCCCACTTAGAGTTTGGCTTGACAGGTGTTGTGGGTGATTCCAGACACTGGTAATTTAAGCTGGTGTGTGCAGGTCAGGCGTGTTTTCAATTAAAAGGCCGTAGGCAGAATTAGCCCCGAGGGGCTAAATAAATCCGTTACTCGTGGGTAAAGAGTACACCCTCTGCAGAGGATATATCCATTCGGATAGCCATGTTCATGGGTAAGGACTACAGTCTGAGATGGGTCTAGTGACGGTCTTCGGATGGAGAAACGGTTAAACTGGATCATAGTAACGGTATTCGGATGGAGAATGGCTTAATTAGAATCTAGTGACGGTCTTCGGATGGAGAAACGGCTAGACTAGATTTTGTTTATGACCTATGACACATGAGGATTATGATTATTGTTATTGTGGACTAACCAGTTACTTTATTTGAATTATTGAGTATCCTTGGGATGGTTCTACCTCCTGGATATTCACTGTGATTATTCCTTTACAAGCCCTTTATGTGGCGTCGCTCAGACGCCCGACTGCGGCATGTTTGTTATTTATTTATCCTTTATAAGCCCTTTATGTGGCGTCGCTCAGACGCCCGACTGCGGCATGTTTGTTATTTATTTATCCTTTATAAGCCCTTTATGTGGCGTCGCTCAGAAGCCCGACTGCGGCATGCTTGTTATTTAATTATTCTTTATAAGCCCTTTATGTGGTGTCGCTCACACGCTCGACTCCGGCATTGCTAATTTATTTGCACCCTTTCGAGGAGTCATTTCAGACACTCGATCAGCGCATTCTATTTCTACTCTCGTATTGCATGTTCATATTTTACCTGCATGCGTGCATCATGGATTTCATTTATTTCGTGAAAGACGTTATCATCATAAATATATTTTGGAGCATGATTATCCCTTGATTATATTATACCCGTGTTCTTAATGTTTGCGAGTACATTCAAACGTACTCGCTGGCTTGTCCCTGGCTATTATCTTGGCCAGATTTCGCGCATGGAGATAGCATTGCGATGACAGCCCCGGAACCTACGCTATGACGATAGCAGCCTCGCGAAGATAGGAGTTATCCTGGTCAGCTGTTCTTGTGGGAAATGGAGTCCCATAGACGCAGATGTACCACAAACCGCTTCCGCCATCAACCACTAGAAACCAAGTGTTGTACTCCTAGGCCACAATGGTCTTGTACTACATATTTTGTACTTTGCTTGGAATTCTTGTATCAAGTTGGTGCCTCATCAACTAACAGTAATCCTAGGGCTGGTGAGCACAAAGGCCGTTTTCTTGGAAATTAATATCCCAAAAATCCGGTCGTGACAGACTTGGTATCAGAGCCAGGCTGACCATTGGCTAATCATATCTTAGCCAGGTCAATAAACCTAGGTTAACCAAACCACCAGACCTTAACCTAACCCCGGCCAAGCTTCTCGCGTAAGATAGCCCCATAGTGACCCGACGCCTTTTCGCAGACGGTGCCCAACCTATCAGCCTAGCCCGTCGATCGCGCGGCAGTGACCGACACCTAACACGTCTCATTCGCAAGCGTGCGAAGGAAGACTCCGTCCCCTTTTCCTATAAAAAGGGCACGCTAGCCTCAACCCAGCACAGCTCAGCCCCTTTACCAAACCAAGCCACGATGCCTGGCCCCATTGTTCACAATGAGACCACAGCAACCAACCTTGGAGGTTTTGTGACCGTGCTCGCAAACCTCACCCGCCGTGCCTATGCGTTAGAAGAGCCTCCTGAATATGTTGTGTACCAAGGACCGATGTACGGTGAGAGCCGTCAGTACTGGGCCACTGTGCACATCTATGGTAGGGGTCTGTCGCCAGAACGCCCCCACAGGTTCACTGGAAGGACAACTTCCTTTGAGCCACAATCCATCCAACTGGCAGCCCAAGAAGCTATAGTTCAACTCCGCCACTTGTCGCCCAGAGTTAACTGTCGCTCGTTCTACTACTACCCCAGTCGTGACGGGTATGGTAGGCCGCCCCAGGTTGCCAACGGAGATCACGAGACGGATCCGGCACTATTGCATCTGGTGCGCTATGTAAACGCACTAGAGAAACTGTTCGATCAAGTCAACCTTGATCTGATCGCAGCTCGTGGAGAACTGGTTCGCCGAGCCCCGGTGAGAGGAGAAGTGGAGCCCGACGCCGACAACCCAGTCGTGCTGTTCGGACACCCGATCGAGCCCTTGAGGTCCGCCCCAGCCATCAACCAGAGTGCTTTGGTGTCCCCAGAAGCGCTTCGTCGCCTTTTGGGAACCCTTTCCAACAGGATTGTGGCCAGCAACCCCCGCAATGGCCATCACCACTTCCCCGACCCTGCAGCCCCCCAACCTCAACCAGCAAATCCCGACGGTGAGACCCGTGGAGAAACCTCGGCGTCCGCAAGGCCAGCCCACTTAGACATTAACGAAGTAGACTAAGTCGCTCGAGTAGTATCGAGCCTTAGTTTTCCTACACTTTGTAATGGTGTGATCTTGTATCGCTTTTATTAAATGCTGTCTGCTTGTGCGCCCCTATTTTTGGAGTAGTAGCCATGCATTAGTACGTCAACGTACAGATGCATCTTCTAATTTCCAGGCGCAGTTACCAAAACCACACCCGTCGGCACCCACTGTAATGCGTCACATATATGTGATGCTGATATCTGTGGCTTTGACCCAAGAACAGGATTGACAACTAGTTACCCTTCACCACGGTAGATAACCCAGCCCCAACGCTATATAAGAGGCCACCTCGTGACCTTGCCAAGTACCCCTCACCTTGTGCGCATCGCTCACAGCCATTTCTTTGCCATGCCGACCCCCAGTATTTATCTAAGAACCCCAGACGCAACCCCGGGTAGTTTTGTTAAATTATTGTGGGACATTACCTGCAGTACCATGAGTGCCACCCATCCACCCCAGTACGAGTTTCTCAAATCGAGGATCACCCCATCCACCTCGAAATATTGGGCAGTGGTGCACATCCCTCCCGCATACCCAAACCAAGACCCAACGGAAGTTTCCTTCGTGGGGAAATCCATGCCGGCTCCGCAGATGGCCATAGAAGCTGCTGCGTACGAAGCGCTCGCTCGTCTTTGATTCGCGGTACCCTATGCCAGCGAATGAGGATATTATTATTTTCCGAGTCGTGCAGCACCCGGAGAAGTAGCATCTTTTCCCGGTGGACGAATTGAGAGAGATCCAGTACTGGCCAACCTTGCCCAGTACGTTATCGCTCAGGAGCGTTTGACTCAGCGGGTAATGGGTTTTCTCCAGAGCCTCGCTGATTTAAATCCTCGGATCGCTATTGGCAGACCACTGAGGCCTGGCCAGGAGAGGCGCATTCATCGACTGGTCAACCCGCTTCCCCCGATAGAAGAGGAGTGTGCCCCAGTACCAGAGACGTTTTCTCAAGACCTTGTCCTTTTGCCGTTTTGTTTGTAAACGTCACCGCTGTGTTTATTATCCCAGCATTTGTTTTTGTGTTGTAACTTATGCGTGGTAGCCAAAATTTGTGCGATGGATCCGATTTTTGGTTTCAATTATGTGAGCGGTTTTACAGCTGTTGATTTTGTTTTAACTAATTTTCACTCGCGATAAATTTTTTTGTAATGAAATTTTTTCCTCGAGTTGCTGCAGCGTATGTATCTTCACGACATAGATTTTTATTCGCGCAGCACCGTAACAGCAGACTCACAACCACAACCACTCGACCTCGTGCGCTAATTACAAATCCTCATACACATTTTTGCGCCTACTGACCACACCCGAGGACACCACAATCTCAGTAAGAGAGATTTGTGAGAAATCGTTCGGGCACGAGTTGCCCCAGCACACCGACAGCAGTTAGCACTCGATGCCGCACCTAATCCCCGTGATCGCCGCCGCCGCGAAGAGCTAACACCCGAGCGGCAGCATCACGATGATCATCCAGGATCATCGCACACAGGAGCACGGAGAGCCCCAGCAACGTCGCCAAACCTCCACACACTAGGACCACGAACCAGTCCGGCATCGCCTCCGCCATTAGAGCCCCGTCTCGAGCTCCTCTATCAGCAATGGAGGAGAAGGGAGAAGAAGTAGAAGCCAGGCCAGGTGTGAGGAAGAAGAGAGGAGCACCACGATCGTTTTGTAGCTCGAGATCGGTGTACGGTGGGCGAGGTCCATCAGCGCCACTCGTCGCTCGATCGCCGGTGTTCGGAGGTGAGTCCGCGAGCAGTGCCGACAGTGCACTGGCCCGCGAGGTGAGTGCACGCTGCACCGGCAGCTAGCACGCCGCACACTACCACAGTACGGCCTAGATGCCCTACGCGCTAGGCGTCGCCGGTGGAGGAAGCGCGGGAGAGCACGCGAGAGACAAGAGAGAACCAGAGGTAGAAGAAGAGGCCGACAGTGGGCCCCGGGTCCACCTGTCAGCCAGAGAGAGCACTGTGCTCTCGGGTACGACCAACGTATTTCAGTAATTTAGAATTTATTCTAAATTTACTGTATGCAACGTAGAAATATCTCGTTTCCCCCGACCATGGATTTTTTTTTCCGTGCAACGCCAGTGTCCACACTGTGGTTTTGCACCACTTATTGCTCTCTCACTGTAGCCACATTTTATTGCACAGTGGAATGTTTTCTTTTGATAAAAGCAATGTTTGTTCAAAAAGGCTTTTAACAAATCTCGAGGACGAGATTTTTCTTAAGGGGGGTAGTGTTGTGACACCCCAAAATTTTTGACCTTGTTTTATTAATTAAAAGTTTGCCAGGAAATTAAACTTTTCCATTTGTCTAGATTTACCCTTTTGATATTGTAGATTTTTACCTCAAGTGAAAACTTTCCAAAAGTATTATTGGGCTTGAATACTTTCTCTTTAAAACAATTCTTTATCAGTGGATTTAATCGCAAGAGTTGCTTTTCCTGAACTTTATCCCTTTAAAATGATTTTTCATAAATTTGGAGCCTGTTTTGCACTGCAACCATTTGGCAAATGCCTTTAAAATTTCCACCAAAATTTGGGGATGTCATGTGATGTTTCCACATCACTTTTATGCAAAAATATCTTTTGGGTCATTGGAGATTTTGAGCTCTACATCAACTTTTCAAATCTGGTCCAGTAGGCATTTTTGCACTGCAACCTATTTAAATATTTCTTTAAAAATTCTTCCAAGTGTTTGGAGATGTCAGTAGATGCATATAATTCAACTTTATGCAAAAACCCAGTGTTGTCCTTTGAAATATTTGAGTGAATCAATCTCTTTTTCATTCTGTTCCAGTTTGGTGATTTGTACTGCAACCCTATTTTATTTTGCTCTAATGCCCATGAACTTTTTCCTGCTTGTAGCCCCCCTACAAAACCCTTAAGTCCAGGAGAGTGGACCCTTTGGAGGATTTTAAGTGCATGCAATGAGACCTTTTTCCTTCTGTCCAAAACTGGAGTTTTGCAAAACTTGCACTAACAAGTTTCTGGTTTTGCCCAAGTGATCTTGCCATCATCACCTACATCTAGAGAGACCCTGATCTGGAGATTTTGGCCACTCCAAGAGTTGCCTAAATGCACTTGGCATTCTGTCGAACACTTGGTGTGCACAGTCAGTTTTGGCATGAGTTCCTAGTTTGCATTATGGATTTGATCCTCTGACACAGCAACCTTGTCCACTAAGCTCCTAACTGTCTCTATCCTAGTCCTGTTTATTGCCAGCCTCACTCTCGCACTCTAGGCTGCCCTGGCATTTCGTCGAGCACGTCCCGTGCGTGCTCTGGGCGCGCCCAGAGCGCACGTTTTGCACGCGCGCGCCCCGAGCCGCCGCGTCGCACTGCCGCACTCGCCATGTCCCGCCCCAGGCCCTTGCTGGCCTGCAGAGATGCGCACTAACCTCGCCCACTCTCCACGCCACCTCTGGCGCCCTACAGCGCCGCCGTCAGGGCTTTTGGCGGCACGCCGGCGTCGGCAGCGAGCTCCTGCCATGGTCGGCGCCGCCCAAGCCACACCAGCACACCAGCTGCCCCTGTGAACAGCTCGAGCTTATCCTGAAGCCCATCGGCACGCGCTCGTCGCCGCCACGTCACCCTGCAGCTACAGCACGGCTGTCGCCGGCGTTCTTATCCACGGCCGCCGCGGGATCATCCTCGAGCGCCTATTTAAGGGATCCCCGAACTCGTTCAAGCACTCAAGCGACCTCAGGCCTTCCCCCTAGAGCTTCCCTAGCTGTGGATTGACCGGAAGAGGCCATCTTCCCCAATTCCTGCCGGTTCGGCCGCCGCTACCGTCCGGTGCCATTCGTCGCAACCAGGCTATCTCCCGCCCATCCAGCGCCACCACTCTCTTCCCCTTGTTCTTGTGGAGCTGCCCAACGCCTCAGCTTCGATCGGAGACCATCGGAGCCCAAAACCCACTTCACTCCCGTAGCCCCCTCCGCCGCGGAGCTCGCCGCCGGCGACTCCTCCCACCACCGTTGACCCAACGACCACCGAGAGTCCTCTCCATCCCTGCCCTCAGGTGCCCTCGAGGAGCCGCCGTTTGTCGACGGCGATCGCCGGAGACTCGCTCCGTTCGGGTAGAGGAAGAGGAGGGAGGAAAGAACTAGTCAAAACTGGCCAGTGGGCCCGCTGGACCCACTGTCTGTGTCCCGCGCGCCGTCCACTCTGGTTAAGTGAAGGCGCATAAGTCCCGAGTACGTCTCCTCTGCTTCGAAAGCGTATTCTCCTCGAAGCGTTTTCCTTTTTCTGGTTTTATTAAAAACAGAGATTTGACCAAACTTTGACTGGCTATATCTTTTAAAATAAAACTCCAAATGAGTTGATTCTTTTTCCTACCTCTCTCAAATTTTATCTAGTTTATTCTAAGATTTATTTCAAAAATATTTGAGACAACTTTTTGTACTGTGTTTGAAATATTTGTTATTTGAATATTTTTCAAAAATAGGAAATGGAGAAGGAAGAAAGCTTTCAAAAAGTGCACCCTTTGCATATTCTTGAAGGCAAGCATTCTGAACTCCGGCATAATATTTTTGTGTGGTGTTTGGATACGATTACAACAGCTCTTTGACTGGGAGCATACGTTATTTTTTTTATGTAACGGTAAAGTCACGCGCATGAGTGCATGTTGGAGGTGCTTTACTGTTAGAAATGGATATGCTGTGATAGTGATCATCCTCGTAAATCTTTCATGCATACCGGCTGTAGGGTACGGTTTTGTACTACCACCTGTCCCTGCCGCAGGTAGTGTACGGTTGAGTAAGTTGTCAACCCCTTACCAAGGCACACACCGTACAGAGAGGCCATGGTGGAAGATACCGGAGGCCTCCGGTAGGCATGCCACCTGGTCTGGGGGCATGGGTGTTTCCGGTTGGGACCGAGAGGGGGGCACCCCTTAGGGCGCGCGAATATAAATTTGATCCCATGCTACGTCGAGGTTGTAGCCTCCCCACTTAGAGTTTGGCTTGACAGCTGTTGTGGGTGATTCCAGACACCGGTAAGTTAAGCTGGTTTGTGCAGGTTAGGCGTGTTTTCAATTAAAAGGCCGTTGGCGGAATTAGTCCTGAGGGGCTAAATAAATCCGTTACTCGTGGGTAAAGAGTACACCCTCTGCAGAGGATATATCCATTCGGATAGCCATGTTCATGGGTAAGGACTACAGTCTGAGATGGGTCTTGTGACAGTCTTCGGATGGAGAAACGGTTAAACTGGATCATAGTAACGGTATTCGGATGGAGAACGGCTTAATTAGAATCTAGTGACGGTCTTCGGATGGAGAAACGGCTAGACTAGATTTTGTTTATGACCTATGACACATGAGGATTATGATTATTGTTATTGTGGACTAACCAGTTACTTTATTTGAATTATTGAGTATCCCTGGGATGGTTCTACCTCCTGGATATTCACTGTGATTATTCCTTTATAAGCCCTTTATGTGGCGTCGCTCAGACGCCCGACTGCGGCATGTTTGTTATTTATTTATCTTTATAAGCCCTTTATGTGGCGTCGCTCAGACGCCCGACTGCGGCATGTTTGTTATTTATTTATCCTTTATAAGCCCTTTATGTGGCGTCGCTCAGACGCCCGACTGCGGCATGCTTGTTATTTAATTATTCTTTATAAGCCCTTTATGTGGTGTCGCTCAGACGCCCGACTGCGGCATTGCTAATTTATTTGCACCCTTTCGAGGAGTCATTTCAGACACTCGATCAGCGCATTCTATTTCTACTCCCGTATTGCATGTTCATATTTTACCTGGATGCGTGCATCATGGATTTCGTTTATTTCGTGAAAGACGTTATCATCATAAAAATATTTCGGAGCATGATTATCCCTTGATTATATTATACCCGTGTTCTTAATGTTTGCGAGTACATTCAAACGTACTCACTGGCTTGTCCCTGGCTATTATCTTGGCCAGATTTCGCGCATGGAGATAGCATTGCGATGACAGCCCCGGAACCTACGCTATGACGATAGCAGCCTCGCGAAGATAGGAGTTATCCTGGTGAGCTGTTCTTGTGGGAAATGGAGTCCCATAGACGCAGATGTACCACAAACCGCTTTCGCCATCAACCACTAGAAACCAAGTGTTGTACTCCTAGGCCACAATGGTCTTGTACTACATATTTTGTACTTTGCTTGGAATTCTTGTATCAAGTTGGTGCCTCATCAGCTAACAGTAATCCTGGGGCTGGTGAGCACAAAGGCCGTTTTCTGGGAAATTAATATCCCAAAAATCCGGTCGTGACATAGGTGTAATGCGGTACTGCATTAAAACGAGCAAAGGCCGTTCTTCCGAGTAGTGCGTGATCGCCGCTTCAGAATGGAGCGATGTCGAAGGTTTATTCCTCGCTTCTGAAGTTGTCGGCCTCGACGCTTGGAATCTGTCCTTTTAAGGTAGTGTTGCTTAGGCTGATTCTTGATGGGTCTATCCCCATTTTGCGGACAGTGTCCTGGTATATAAGGTTTAGACTACTGCCGCCGTCCATAAGGACTCGGGTGAGATGGTAACCATCGATTATTGGGTCGAGCGCCAAGGCAACCGATCCTCCATGCCGGATACTGGTAAGATGATCCCTGCCATCAAAGGAGATCGGGCAGGCCGACCAGGGATTGAATTTGGGGGTGACGGGCTCCACAACGTATACGTCTCGGAGTGCGTGTTTGCACCTACTCTTTGGTATGTGAGTTGCGTAAATCATATTAACTGTTTTGACTTCTGGTGAGAATTTTTTCTGTCCTCCAGTGTTCGGCTGGCGAGGCTCATCCTCGTCTTCGCTTGGCGTCTCCCTCCCCTTGTGTTCAGCATTTAGCTTGCCGGCCTGCTTGAAAACACAACATTCTCTGTGAGTGTGATTTGCAGTTTTTTCGGTGGTGCCGTGAATCTGACATAATTTGTCTAGCATCTTGTTTTGGCTGGACGGCCCATCTCACTGCCTTTAAATGGCTTCTTCCATTGACCGGGTCGAGAGCCCCTGAATCCGGCGTTGACCGTCGTGTTCTCTGGGCCACTATCATTGTTTTGACGCTTGTTTTTGTTGCGTCGCGGTTTCCCGTTGACATCCCTGACTTCGGATGTGCTTGGGTCGCTGGTACCGCTACGGGCCAGCCAGCTGTCCTTGCCTGCACAAAAGCAGGTAATGAGGCTTGTTAAGGCTGCCATTGTCCTCAACTTTTCTTGGCCGAGGTGTCTGGCAAGCCATTCATCCCGGATAATGTGTTTGAAGGTCGCTAAGGCTTCGGCGTCCGGGCAATCTACTATTTGATTCTTCTTAGTAAGAAATATGTTCCAGAGTTTTCGGGCTGACTCTCCGGGCTGTTGAATTATGTGACTTAGGTCGTCTGCGTCCGGAGGTCGGACATAGGTCCCTTGAAAATTGGCCCTAAAAGCATCCTCAAGTCCTTCCCAACTTCCAATTGAGTTTTCAGGAAGGCTTTTCAACCAGTGTTGAGCTGGTCCTTTCAATTTGAGGGGTAGGTATTTAATGACGTGGAGATCATCTCCGCGAGCCATGTGGATATGAAGGATAAAGTCCTCAATCCAGACCCCAGGGTCTGTCGTTCGGTCGTATGCCTCTATATTCACGGGTTTAAATGCTTCCGGAAATTCATGGTCCAGCACCTCATCGGTGAAGCACAGGGGGTGTGCGGCACCCCTGTATTTGGACGTGTCGTGGCATGCTGTCGACGGTTGTTGTGTTTGGTGCTGATTACTAGCTGGTATTCGATCAATGCGATTGTTTTGGTAGCTCTGATCCTGTGCCGGAGCGCGCTTCCTAGATCCGTAGATGGATCTGGTCATACCGGACTTTTTGTCCAGGAGCTCACGTAAATCGTGTGCTGACTTGTGTGCGGCATCACTAGCCGTCTTGTCACGGCCACGGGGCGGTCGGTCCGGATGATCGGTCGTTTTTGGCTGGATGGGCTCTATGGCCTCGTCATTGAATTCGGGCAGCAGTTTGCGCTTTGGATAGCTTTTTTGTGTGACGATCGTCGCCATATTTTTCTTCTGTGTCGAGCACTTTGTTCCGCCTGCGGTTGAGCGTATCCTGCGCGGCCTTAAGCCTTTGCTTCTGCTTCTTTAGGATCCTTGCGGTGGCAATAAGCACTTCGCGAAGGTCTTCTTGTTCCAATTGCTCTTCCGGGATGATATATGCATCGTCGCCCGGACTGTCCTCCTCTCCGAAGGTAGGTTTATGAGTTTTATCTCCGCCGTCACTATGATCGGACAGCGGTCCCGGATTATGTTCGCCGTCCCCTGGCTCACCCTGCTCCATCGCTGGGTCCCTGGGTCGTCTGGGGTGTTATTTCTTGCGCTGTTGTTGCTGTTTTTACTGTGGCGGGATTTGGAGCGGCGCCGACGCCGTCGCTTTGGTTGCTTATCAAGGGGATTATCCTCCGTTGCATCCTTCCGTTCCTCGCCGTCACTTTCTCTGGGTGTATCCACCATGTATATATCATATGGTGAGGTGGCTGTCCAGCGCCCTCTGGGCGGTGGTTCCTGTTCTTCTCCGACATCGTCGTCCATACCGTCAATGTCTTCGGAGTCGAAATCAAGCGTGTCGGTTAAGTCGTCGACAGTGGCTATTAAGTGGGTGGTGGGTGGGGAAATAATTTCTTTGTCGTCCGCTTCCCACTCGAGCCGGACGTAGTTCGGCCAAGAATCTCTCGACAAGGAAAGAGACTTTAATGAGTTTAGCACGTCACCAAAGGGCGAGTGCTGAAAAATATCCGCGGCGGTGAACTCCATGACCGGTGCCCAATTAGATTCGATAGGCACGGCTGCACGCGGTTCGGATCCTGTGGCCGGAGACGATTCCGAGGGTCCGATGACACCACTCTCACAGGAGGTGGAATCAGTGTTTGGCTCCGACGATGATGAGTGTGCGGCTTCCGTGACGGGGTCCATCCACTCGCCCTTCGAAGGCACGATCTGCTCCGGATTGATTCCCGGCACCACCGCGGGTGCGATCTTCCGAATACTGTCCGACGGCAGATCAAGGTTATGCCAGCCGTGACCGTTCGACGCACCTGGCGTTGGCTCGAATCCTCCGAAGATCAAGTCCCCGCAGATGTCGGCAGTATAGTTTAAGCCTCCAAACCTGACATGATGGCCAGGGGCATAGCTATCGATCTGCTCCAGATGGCCAAGCGAATTTGCCCGCAGTACGAAGCCGCCGAATACAAAGACCTGTCCAGGAAGGAAAACCTCCCCCTGGACTGCATCGTTGAAGATGATTGAAGGAGCCATCAAGACTTATCACGACGACACAGTGGAACTCTCAATGAAAGCACCAATGTCTGTGTCAAAACCGGCGGATCTCGAGTAGGTGGTCCCGAACTGTGCGTCTAAGACTAATAGTTTTACCCAGGTTCGGGCCCTCTCGATGGAGGTAATACCCTAATTCCTGCTTGATTGATCTTGATGATATGAGTATTACAAGGGTTGATCTACCACGAGATCATAGAGGCTAAACCCTAGAAGCTAGCCTATGATTATGATTGTTGTTCTTGGTCCTACGGACTAAATCCTCCGGTTTATATAGACACCGGAGGGGGCTAGGGTTACACAGAGTCGGTTACAGAGAAGGAAATCTACACATCCTAATATCCAAGCTTGCTTTCCACACAAAGGAGAGTCCCATCCGGACATGGGACGAAGTCTTCAATCTTGTATCTTTATAGTCCAACAGTCCGGCCAAAGTATATAGTCTGGCTGTCCGGATACCCCCTTATCAAGGACTTCCTCAGCCGTCGACGGGGGCGTCAGTGGGGCAGCTCCGGTGGGTGTGGATGAAGCGTCTCCGGTGGGGAGTACGAATGAGTCGCTGCAGATGCGTGGCGGTTGACGAGAGTACCGGCGAAGCAGATCCGGCGCCGTGGACAAGACCGGCACTGAATGGGCTGTGGTACAGTGGTGGATGAGCAGTCTACTTGTTTCTAGGGGAGGTGGGAGGGGTAGATGTGGCCGCAGAAGGAGATCCAGCGAGGTGGACGCTGCTGGCAGTGAATGGGTTCTGGTACGCCGGTGGATGAGCAGTCTAGGGTTTCGAGAGGGGAGGTCAGAAAGGCCGATGAAGTACAGACGGCATGATGTAAGATGCTCTGGTGCTGTGGAGTTAGTCATTTTTGCGGGAGGGTGAGAGGAAATGGGGGTGCCGTGTAGTGGGGGGAACCGAAAATTACCAAAGCAGCCCCAACCTATTATGTAGATGAGGACGATATTGTAACTGTTGGTCTCCGTGCACCAAGGACAAAAGGGGAATTTCGCATGCCAAATACTAAGGTGGCGGAAATTTTAGAAGGAGGCGGGAGATTTTGCCGTCCGCAGGATCGTTTGTATCCAGTTTCAACTAATTTTGGACCGTGCTAGCAGGAAGGTCATGCTAGACTGTGTACATAGGGCACGCGTCAGCAGTTAATAACTGGTATGAATTCCACACCAGAAAAAAAAGACAATAACTCGGGATGACGCGCCGATAACTTGGACGTTCACACGGGCGCGGCCAATCGTACGGGTGTAGTGGCGCGTTCACAAAAAATGGATCAAACGCTCAACCTATGTATTTCTCGTGTAAATAGATAATTTAGTGCCATTGATTATTTACTTTAAACATAATGCATTGAGTGTTAGTGTAGATCCGCACAAGAAGAAATGGATATTGTAGTCCGCTACTTAAAAGTGTTACCTCATATGATTACATAGCCTCCATTTCATAAATTGCATACCCGTTGAATTCATATATGAATATTACATATATTACTTCATAATAGAACCTTAAATCATCCAAGACAAATGAATTTGAATGGAAGAGTAACAATGGTGCATGTAGATGATAGCTACATTGGTTGTTTGAAGAAACATCACTGTAACTTTGGCATGCACAACTAAAAAGGTTTATTGAAATAGAAAAAGATGTGATATGTGAGTGTCCAATCTTTATAGCGTTCAATCGATATTGTACCTTTGGCCACGATACAAAGAAGATATTGATTTATGTTCAAGCGACGCACATCCACGACCGCTAGATAGTGATACGTGAATGAATTGTGCAATCTCTCTCACACGCATACATATCTCATTTCCCTGTGGGCATCAGAATCACACACGCACACTTCATGTATTTCTCTCCCTCCATCAATGTTAGAATTCGCCTTTCTACCCCGTCCTACTAGTCTCTCACACAGAAACACACACGCTCTGTCTGTCTAACACGCCCACCCATTTAATTCCGCCCACCCACAGCCACTAATATCTCAAAGTATAATAATGTCTCTCACACATATGCCTATCACTACTGGAATCAGCTAATTTGCCATCTGCCAGCTCTTTGCCGTCCGCTAGCTGACGGCAAAGAAGCTCTTTGCCATCAGCTACACATAAACAGACGACAAAGAAAAGGCTGACGGCAAAGAAGCTCTTTGCCATCTGCCAGCTCTTTGCCGTCTGCCAGCGGACGGCAAAGAATCTTTGCCGTCTGCCAGCGGACGGCAAAGAGTGTGGTGGCCCCCACCCCCCGCTCGTTTGAAAAATCCTAACGGCCCACCTCTTTGCCGTCCGCTAGCGGACGACAAAGAGGCAGAAAGGCGGACGGCAAAGGCTGGAGGACGGCAAAGAGGGCACTTGCCTAACGGCAGGTACCCCCCGCCCGTTACTCACTTCGTCCTCGCCTCGCCCTTCTCCTCCCACCCCGCCGCCGCCGCCCGCCGCGCGCCGTCGCCCCCCGCCGCCCCGCGCCCCACCGCCGCCCCGCGCCCCACCGCCGCCACGGCCCCCCGCCGCCTCCTCCACTGCCCCGCCCCGGCCCCCCGCCCCCCATCCCCCCCGCCGCCCCGGCCCCTCGCCGGCCGGGCCCCCCGACGCCCCGCCTCCTCCACCGCCCCACCCCGGCCCCCCGCCGGCCGGGCCCCCGCCGCCCCGCCTCCTCCACCGCCCCGCCCGGGCCCTCCGTCGCCGGCCCCGCCCCGGCCCTCCGTCGCCGGCCCCGCCCCGGCCCTCCCCCACAGTGAGCCCCTCCTCCTTTTTTTTTTGTTTTTTTGTTTTTTTTTGTTTTTTTGTTTTTTTCTGTTTAAGTTTAGGTTTAATTAGTTTAAATAGTTTAGTTTTAATTAGTTTAGGTTTTTAGTTTAGGTTAGTTTAGGTTTAGGTTAAGTAGAAGGGGGAAGAAGAAGAAGAAGAAGAAGAAGAAGAAGAAGAAGAAGAAGAGGAGGAGGAGGAGGAGGAGGAGGAGAAGGAGAAGAAGAAGATGAAGAAGAAGAAGAAGAAGAAGAAGAAGAAGAAGAAGAAGAAGAAGAAGAAGAAGAAGAAGAAGAAGAAGAAGAAGAAGAAGAAGAAGAAGAAGAAGAAGAAGAAGAAGAAGAAGAAGAAGAGGAGGAGGAGGAGGAGGAGGAGGAGGAGGAGAAAGAAGAAGAAGAAGAAGAAGAAGAAGAAGAAGAAGAAGAAGAAGAAGAAGAAGAAGAAGAAGAAGAAGAGGAGGAGGAGGAGGAGGAGGAGGAGGAGGAGGAGAAGGAGAAGAAGAAGAAGAAGAAGAGGAGGAGGAGGAGGAGGAGGAGGAGAAAGAAGAAGAAGAAGAAGAAGAAGAAGAAGAAGAGGAGGAGGAGGAGGAGGAGGAGACACCCCGAAGCCCCGACCCCGAAACAGCACCCCGACCCCGACACGGCACCCCGACACCGACACGGCACCCCGACACCTACACGACACCCCGACCCCCGACACGACACCCCCGACACCCCGACCCCGAGAACCCGACCCCGACCCCGACCCCGACCCCGACACCCCGACCCCGAGCCTGACCCGACACCCCGACCCCGACACCGACACGGCACCCCGACCCCGACCCGGCACCCCGACCCCCGACACCGACACGACACCCCGACCCCCGACACGACACCCCCGACACCCCGACCCCGAGACCCCGACCCCGACCCCGACACCCCGACCCCGAGCCTGACCCGACACCCCGACCCCGACACCGACACGGCACCCCGACCCCGACCGGCACCCCGACCCGACACCCCGACCCCGACACCCCGACCCCGACACGGCACCCCGAGACCGACACACCAGCCCGACCCCGACACGGCACCCCGAGACCGACACGACACCCCAACCCCCGACACGACACCCCCGACACCCCGACACCCCGACCCCGAGACCCCGACCCCGACCCCGACCTCGACCCCGACCCCGACACCCCGACCCCGAGCCTGACCCGACACCCCGACCCCGACACGGCACCCCGAACCCGACCCGGCACCCCGACCCGACACCCCGACCCCGAGACCCCGACCCCGAAAAGGTGTTCTTTGGCCTTCCAGAAGCCGACGGGGTCATATATTTGTGAATTATTAGTTAGGTCATATATCTTTCGATTTTGTTATGAAAAACATCATATATAATTGTGTTGATCGGGTAGTTTTAAATGTGCAGTTGTTTCATCGCTGCGAGGTTTGGTGTTCGACGACCTCGCCGTGCGTTTGACGAGCTCTGCCCCTTCGTTCGTGGGTGAGCACAAATGACATGTCCTCCTCCCCCATTAATTATTTGATCTATTCCGATGAAACTTGATAGCTAGATATATATGTGTCTTGAATCATCAGTATGCGTAACCAATATGTGTCTCCCGTTCGAAAGCGTCATAGTTATAAATATGCATGCATTTGCATATTTATAACCTTGATTCTTTCGAATTGTCCAACGCTATCCATGGACAGCCCGAGTATGTTTAGATTGGGTTCGTTTTCCCATATGCTTTGCTCCGGATCCGACGCATAAATTTCGTCAGTGCCTCCCCTGTTGTTCTCCGGGTACACATCCTCTCTGTTTATTGCAGAGACGTGTATCAGGAGAACAGCGGGGAGGTGCTGCCGAAATTTTGCGTAGGATCCGGGGCATAGCATGGGAAAATGAACCCAATCTAAACATACTCGGGTGGGATTAGGACCTATCATTACCTATTAGAGTGTAGGTTGCATGGACGTAATAAAATTGAAAAAGTAGATCAACTGATGAATACATACATGGTGAATTATATATATATATTTGTTGTGTGTCTAGTAGCTCTGAAAGTCAAGATGAGTGATCGTGCGTGGATGTACACCGGTCACACTGGTCAGAACAAATGGAGCACTGAATGGTTCACAAAAACCAAGGGGTTTGTGCGAGCCGCATTTGCAAATGGCCAGAGGAAAACCTGGTGCCCCTGTTTACGGTGCGGCAATTGGGAAAAGAGGACAGAGGCTGAAATGGGCAAACACCTGCAGAAGAGTGGTTTTACGCCCGATTATACGGTGTGGACATTTCATGGTGAGTCTGCCCAACGTGACCGAGCTGAGGTGGATCGTCGTCGCACCGACGAGCATGGTACCGGTATGGAAAACATGGTGCAAGACTTTGATGATGCTCGGGATTCGGACGAGGAGATGGAGGAATCTGCAAAGGCCTTCAATGAAATGTTGGAGTCTGCAAAACGTCCGCTCCATGAGCACACTGAGCTTTGTCAGTTGGATGCCATCTCACAAGTAATGGCTCTGAAGGCTCAGTTCAACTTGGGCAGAGAATGCTATGATGCAATGATGACAGTATTTGGACGCTTTCTACCCAAAGGCCATGTAATGCCTGCAAACCTGTACCAGTCGGACAAAATCCTCCGTGCACTGAAGATGCCCTATGATAAGATACATGCCTGTGAGAAAGGATGTGTCTTGTTTAGGCTTGACTATGCGGACTTGAACTGTTGTCCCATTTGCAAGTCTTCCAGGTATGTTGTGGTAGACAACGGTATGGGTGAGAAGACACAGACCAAAATCCCCGTTAGTGTTCTTCGGTATATGCCAATCGTACCAAGACTTCAACGTCTTTTCATGGTCGAAGAGACGGCCAGACAGATGACATGGCACAAAACGGGCAAAAGAACCGAACTAGATGCAGATGGGAATCTGATGATTGTACACACATCGGATGGTGTTGCATGGAAAAAGTTTGATGAATTACATGGTGACAAAGCGGCAAATCCGAGGCATCCTCGAGTCGGCATCAGCACGGATGGGTTCAGTGTGTTTGGTATGACGGCAGCCCAATACAGTTGTTGGCCCGTATTTGTCTTTCCACTCAATCTCCCCCCCCGGACAGATTATGCAACGAAAGAACATTTTCCTGACGTTGATAATTCCAGGGCCCAACTATCCGGGGAAAAATATGAATGTGTACATGCAACCGCTTAAGGACGAATTGCAAGAAGCCTGGGATAATGGGTTCAAGACATACGATGCCTATAGCAAACGGAACTTCATAATGCGTGTCTGGTACATGTACTCGACGCATGACTTGCCGGCGTATGCGCTATTCGTTGGCTGGTGTGTGCATGGAAGGTTCCCGTGCCCCACATGCAAGGGAGCTCTTGAGTTTCGTTGGCTTCAGGCCGGTCGCAAGTGTTCTTGCTTCGACATGCATAGAGAGTTCCTGAATCCTCGCCATAAGTTCAGGAAAGACAAGAAGAACTTCATCAGAGGTAGAGTTGTCAAAAACTCTGCACCACATGCATTGACAGGCCAACAGACCCTGGATCAGTTAAACGCTCTCGAGCCAGATCCCGAGCGTCCAGGGTACTTCAAGGGGTATAATTCTAAGCACGCCTGGACTCAGAAAACATGCTTATGGGATCTGCCTTACTTCAAAGACCTCCTTTGCCCACACAACATCGACGTGATGCACACTGAGAAGAATATCGCCGAGGCACTTTTTGGTACATTGTTCGGCATAGATGGGAAGTCAAAGGATAATACTAAGGCTAGAGTCGATCTGGAGGCGCTATGTGATAGGCCGTTACAAAACATGAAAGAACCGAAAGGAAAGCAGAACTGGACGAAGCCAAAGGCATGGTTCAATCTTGGAAGGCCGGCTATGAGGGAAATTATCTTGTGGGTGAAAATGCAGTTGATGTTCCCCGATGGGTATGCAGCGAATCTACAGAGGGGAGCCAGTCTTGATAAATTGAAGATATTTGGTCTCAAGAGTCATGATTGGCACATATGGATTGAGCGGGTAATGCCGGTGATGTTGCGTGGCTTCATCCCTGAGGATGAATGGCTAGTACTGGCAGAACTCAGCTATTTCTTCCGTGTTCTTTGTGCGAAAGAACTATCGCCTAGCGTGCTAGAAGAAATGGAAGAGTTGGCGCCGGAGTTGATCTGCAAGTTAGAGAAGATCTTTCCACCGGGCTTCTTTAATCCAATGCAACATTTGATTTTGCATCTCCCGACCGAGGCAAGATTGGGGGGGCCCGTGCAAAATCGTTGGTGCTACCCAACTGAGAGGATGCAGAAGACGCTTCAACAAAAATGTAAAAATAAACGTAGAATTGAAGCATCGATGGCTGAGGCATTCATCACTGAGGAGGCGGCAAACTTCGTGACAGCACACTACGAAGCCAAAAATCGTCATTTGCATAATCCGAAGCCTCGGTACAATGCTGACGACCCTAAAAAGGGTGGATCCAACCTCAGCCTATTCAAAGGGAATCTCGCACCAGCCAGTGTTTCAAATCCAGTATCTTTGGATAACGAACAATGGCGGACCATTTCGTTGTATATCTTCAACAACCTGATAGAAGTGCGGCCGTACATCGAGTAAGTTCTCGGTACATAGTTTCGCAACTTCTATTTCCTTTGAACTGCTCTTATTCCTGGATATTTCATACAGTCGATACGTCGCCTTATTCTCGTATGGAGCGGTGATCCAAAAGGATTCTGTCGAAGAGTATGAGCTTCTCGCAAAGCAAGGTGGCGGCTATCCCGGTTTCATCTCTTGGTTCACACAAATGGTAATTTCTATTAGACTTGTAGGCTAATTTGTAGGCGGCTATCCCGGTTTCATTCGCTAATTTGTGCGTAATGCAACAATCCTTTCATATTAAACTTGTAGGCTAATTCAGAGTCTATGGACGCCGAATTGAGACAAGTCGCTAATGGTTTTGACTATAAGGTCCGTTCATTTGACAAATACGACATCAACGGGTATCGCTTTCGTACCTATGGCAAAGAGCTATCTATGGCCGACCGAAAGTCTACAAATTGTTGTGTATCTGCTATCGGCGAAGGAGGTACCGAGTATTATGGGAGAGTTGAAGCAATTTATGAACTTCTATTCTATGGTGAAAACCCACCGAATGTCGTAGTCTTCAAATGTTATTGGTTTCAGCCGAAGGAGACTAGAAGAACTCATGAACATATAGGGCTAGTTGAAATCAACCAAAGCACCCATTTAGATGTTCCTGATGTCTATATTACGGCTCAACAGGCGACCCAAGTATTCTATCTACCGTGGGCCTGCCAAACTAATCCAAATCTGAAAGGTTGGGATGTCGTTTATGAAGTGCCGCCACGTGCTAGACTATATCCCCCAACGGAAGAGGATTATGAACCTCACATTAACCCAGACACATATGAAGGAGAATTCTTCCAAGAGACACGTCTTTCCAAAAAGCGTTTCAAGAACCGCTATACTTCACCCCAAAACATTGAAGTAGACAGTGACAGTGAATCCGACATCACCCCAGAGGAGGAACAAGAAGAGCCGGAACAAGAAGAGGTTACTGATGCGGATGACCTGTCATTGCTTGACCGATTACGTCAAGGTGGCCTTGCACATGTTGATGCCACTGAACCCTTGCACATGTTGTACTTGATGATGATACACTTAAGTGATACACATATTATTATTCATGTCGGTCTTTTTTTTATGTTGTACTAATTTCGTTTACTGTTTGTCATGGCAGGTGTTGAAAGATGGTGGGCGCTGGTCGGGAGCGCGCCAAGGCTCCTTCTTCCTCGGCGCGTGGTCTGAGGTCTTCGATTCCAGACGTACCTCTTCGCCGAGCGTTGCTGGACAGTATGTCCACACCGCCGGGCCCTTCTTCGTCCACCGCGGTGCCCAGCAGGGGACGAGGTAGGAAGAGAGGAGGTGGGGCACGTGGTCGCGGGAGAGGAGGTAGGGTGACTGCTAGGGCGCCTTCCTCGCCGCCACCCCCAGCTGTTTCACCCGAGCACGTGACTGCTAGGGTGGACTCGTCCGAGGAGGAGGCTACACGGACTCCGGTCCACGAGCCTCCGGTCCACGGGTCTTGGGCCCACGAGCCTCGGGTCGACTGGCCTTCGGCCCACGAGAGTTCGGCCCACGAGACCCCGGAGGAGCACACGTCCGGATGGGGTACCTGGCCGGATCAGCCCGAGGAGCCGAGTGGCCATGCTGATGATGGCGGGGAGCCGACTGATCTTGAGGAGGAGGGTGGCACCGTCTACCAGCGTGGTGCTACACGGCTCCCGTCCGTGCCGGCGACCCGCGAGCAGAGGTGGTTGATCTTCCCTGATGGGGAGAGGTACGTAAGTGCATTTAAAATTTTTGTACCTTCTGCATTCACGTTTCTTCAAATAACTAATGCGTTGGCCTTGTCATGCTGCAGGGGTTGGGACCACCATCATAGTGTCCGCCGGCCCAACTCCGTCCTTGGAGTTCTTTGCCGGCAAAACTTCCCGGGGTTTGTCACGTTGCCTGGTGAGGGTCGGCTTCCAGAGCTTGGGTTGAGCTGGGAGCACTACGTGGCTGCCCCGGCCCCGCCGGATGTCATTATCGACGGTGTCGTGTGCGACACGAGGGCAGACATGGTGATCAGGACGTTCTGGGTAATTTCTCCTTTACACATTTCAAAATCTTCAACTAGCTAGTTATTAATTGTACTAATCAATATTGTCTCATTTGATTGCAGACATTCTACAGGTGTGAGGAGGGATACGAGGAGGACTGCGCAAATGTTATCGAGAACGTCTGCAAGCGCCTACTCCAGAACTTACGGCACGAGGCTCGGGTGCAGGCTGTTCGAGACTACTACGCCTTGCGTGGTATCAAGAAGACCAAGCCGGCGTGCCGCGATAAGTTCCTGAGTAAGGAGCAGTACATGAAGTTAATTCTTAAGGCCTTCTACTTAAGTTCCTTCATTTAGTAATTCTTAGCCGTAGCGCTCAAGTTTCTATTTGCTAACTTAGGCGCCTCCGAGATGGTGTGCGGATCGGATGGATTGTTGGGAGGTGTTGGTCGATGAGTGGTGCTCACAAGAATGGCTAGCCCTCCACAACCAGGCCAAGGACAAACGTGCCCAAATGGAAGGTGTGCCACACCATCAAGGCAGCTCCAACTTATATCAGTTCGGGCGCAACTGGGTATGTGGTTTGCTTCATGATTCATGCAATTCATTCATCATGCTAGCTTGAGCCCTTTAATTACTAACTTTCATTGCTTCTCTCTTTCAGGCACGCCACAATAAGGCGGATAAGGTGCCAGAGGTGTACGACCTGTATGCCATGGCCCACACTGGCTCTTACAAGAAAGTCAAGGCTTTCTCTCAGTCTGACCTCGATGATGCAAACAACTTCACCAACATCTCCTCCCACAACAAGCTCGTGAGATATAGAGATGAGGGGAAGGCGAGGAAAGGGGAGGACTTTAACCCGAGCCAGGGTCCCATTGATCCAGAGCTGGTGATGATATCTAGTGGCGGGAGGTCCCATGGCTCCATAGCCATTGGAGATGGACTTATCCGTTGTCCTAGCACTCTCCCGGAGATCAAGGCGCGCCAGTCGAGCTCCGCTCCTGAGATAAGGCCTCGTGAACGGCCAGTGCAACTCGCCATCAAGGTTAGTGATACGTACTCAGTTATCTTTCTCCATTACATTGTGTGCGCTTCCATCAATGATTACAAATGGTCATGTGAGTGGTGCTGCAGGCTGCTATACAGACTGAGAGAGATAGAACGGAGAAACTTCTGGCGGAGGCGGCGGAGAGGCAGCGGGAGATGGAGGAGAGGACGACAAAGATGATGGAGGAGGAGAGGGCACGGAATGACATGCAGGCAAGGGCCATGTACGAGCTCCTTGTGGTAAGTTTCTTCTGCAGATTACTTGCTAGTCTTAACATTTGAGTCTCATTACTAACTAGTATGACTCTGTTCTGAAAACCAAATGTGCAGTCTGTGTGCGAGAAGTCCGGTCAGCCCGCTCCGCCGATGCCAGTGATTGCTCCTGGTAGCACGGTGAGTTTAGTTTGAATGGACATTAGTTGGTAGTCTCAACATTTGAGTGTCGTAATGCTAACGAGACATTGGAAATGATCTTTGTTGCAGCTTAACTCCAGAAACGCATCGCACGATCCTTCTCCAGGTAGCGGCACTAGCCACCCCGGTCCTACACCTCCCTGATCACGGTAAGTTTCTCTAGTGTTTTGCTTAACAAATGCATAAAGACCTAGACTTAGCTTTATTTCCTCCAATATGCTTACCATAATGACCTAGAGTTAGCTTATTTTCCTCCAAAATGACCCATTTTACCTAGGTTAGCTTATAAATGATGCAGTTCATCCAAGTTAGCTCAAAAATGACCCATTTCACCTAGATTAGCTCCTAAATGATCCATTTTACCTACGTTAGCTTTAAAATGGCCCATTTCACCTACGTTAACTCCAAAATGACCCATCTTACCTAGGTTATCTCATAAACGATCCATTTCAACTAATTTAGCTCATAAACGATCCATTTGACCTAAGTGAGCAAAAAAAGATCCATTTCACCTAAATTAGCTCTTAAATGATCCATTTCACCTAAGTTAGCTAAAAAAGATCCATTTCAACTAAATTAGCTAAAAAATGATCCATTTCAACAAAGTTAGCTCATAAACGATCCATTTCAACTAAGTTAGCTCAAAAACGATCCTTTTGACCTAAGTGAGCTAAAAAACGACCCATTTCACCTTAGTTACCTCAAAAACGATCCATTTCAACTAAGTTAGCTCAAAAACGATCCATTTCAACTAGGTTAGCTCCAAAATGACCCATTTCACCTTACTTAGCTCAAAAACGATGCCCTTCACCTTAGTTAGCTCATAAACGACCCATTTCAACTAAGTTAGCTCATAAATGATCCATTTCAACTAAGTTAGCTCATAAACAACCCATTTCAACTTAGTTAGCTCATATATGATCCATTTCACCTAAGTTAGCTCATAAATGACATATACTTCTTGTTCTAGTCTTCTTCTTGTTCTAGTCTTCTTCTTGTTCTAGTCACCTATTTCTAACTTTCTTATTTACCATTTTGCAGATTTCATTCACTTGATGGAAGCTAGCTTGCTATGATGGAGTGCTTGCTTTTCCTTTGATGAAACTTTGCATTGTATCTAGCTTGCTATCTTCATGACACTTTGCATTGTAATATATATATGGATGGAACAATGTGTATGGATGGAACTTCCTTATGTATGAACAATGTGTATGGATGAAACTGATGTGATATGTGATATGAAACTTATGTGCTAGATATGTGTTGGATATGTGCTGGATATGAAACTTATATATGTGATATGTGCTGCAAATTGTGGGATTTAATAAAAAACAGAAAAAAACAGACAATATGCAGGCTCTTTGCCGTCTGCCACCGACGGCAAAGAGCTCTTTGCCGTCCGCCGCGGACGGCAAAGAAGCCACGTGGCAGCCAACTGTGCTTCCTGGGAGCTGACCCATTTGGTCAGTTTGCCTACAGTGGCAGACGGCAAAGACTTTGCCGTCCGTGGCGGACGGCAAAGAACCTGCAGTTTGCCTACAGTGGCAGACGGCAAAGAACCTGGCATCTAGTGACGTGTAGATGACATCATAAGGCGGACGGCAAAGACCAAAGGCTCTTTGCCGTCTGCGGCGGACGGCAAAGGTCTGCCGCTAGCCACTTAACGGACTGACAGCGCAAATATTGTCGTCCGCCCTCTTTGCCGTCCGCCGCAGACGGCAAAGAGCCATTCCCGTCCGCCGACAGGAAGCAGACGGCAAAGAAGCTGTTTACCGTAGCCTTCTTTGCCGGAGCCTTTTGCCGTCCGCGGCTGACGGCAAAGGTCTTTGCCGTCCGCCTTTCGAGCCTTTGCCGTCCGCCATGGCGGACGGCAAAGTAGCTGTTTCCTGTAGTGTATGGTTAACTTGAGTTCCCGAACCATATGAATACATACAATGGGATTCCAGCAGAGCACCTTTTGTTTTGAGATTTCTCTCTCTCTCTCTCTCTCTCTCTCTCTCACACACACACACACACACACACACACACGCGCGCGCGCGCGCACACGTTGCTTCTCGCTTCATTTTTTCTGGCACTTGCATGCACACCGTTTGTTTATCTTCGTGATGCTTTAAGTATGCCTCGCACAAATGCTATGTACATATCCCTTAATATAGCTAGATATGTGTCACACAAACTCCTTCTCCCTACTAGCAAGATGCCCATGCGTTGCACGGAACATCAAGATGCACTTGTATGACTAGTTTAACTTGTGGGAGAAAAGGATGAACGAGGGAATGCCTTATTTGCAAATGCGGAGAGGGGTGTGGGTATATTTTTGCAAAATTTCCATAGTTTCCTTCCTATCCGTCTGATATAAATCGGATGTCCTATATTGCAGGATGTGAGGAACACCATCATCACCAACTCTGTTTTTTTATAAGAGTAGAGATATGTGAGTGTCACTGCCCCCCTGCCCCCCCACACACACCCACACACCCACACACACACTCTTCCCAACACTGAAGGAGTAGGGTGACACCTCGATCTTGATACTAATCCATCGACTAGATTCTCTCTCAAACACACACACACTTCCCAACACCGAAGGAGTAGGGTGACACCTCGATCTTGATACTAATCCATCGACTGGCTTCTCTTTCAAACACACACACACACACACACACACAGAGACTACCCGACACCGAAGGAGTAGGGTGGCACCTCGATCTTGATAGTAATCTATCTACTCCTCTTTCAAACACACACACATACACACACACTCGCTAGTTGTGGCTCTGTGCCTACCGCGCACACTCTCAATACGTCTTTGTCTCCCTCCCCCCCACCCCAACAATGACAGCAGAAGGGTGACAAATCGATCTAATCGCAATCTGTCAATTGGTTTCTCTCTCAAACATTGTGTCTCTGTGCCTCGCTTAGTAGCCCCCTCGATATGTAGACTTCTCGCGCGCGCACAGCTGTTGTGACGATGACGCTGAACCCAGTGTGCCCTGTTTTCACCCTTGTTTTAACAAGGCAACCTTTTCTTTGTTACTACTAGTGAATCTGAAATCATTCGGGGCAAACATAAAATATAGCACTTCAACCCAATTATCGCAGTAACTATTTTAAAAGAAACTAGCTCGATGCCCGTGCGTTGCACGGAACATCAAGATGCATTTGTATGAGTAGTTTATCTTGAGAGAGAAAAGGATGAACGAGGGAAGGCCTTATTTGCGAACGTGGAGAGGGGTGTGGGTATATTTTCGCAAAATTGCCATAGTTTCCTTCCGACCAGTTAGATATAAATCCGACGGCCTATATTGCAGGATAGCACGCACACCATCATCACCAACTCTGTTTTCTACTCCCTCCATTCCTAAATACTCCCTCCGTCCGAAAATACTTGTCCTAAAAATGGATAAAAAGAGATGCATCTAAAACTAAAATATGTCTAGATATATTTCCTTTTATCCATTTTGATGACAAGTATTTCTGGACGAAGGGAGTATTTGCCTTTTTAGATATTTCAACAAGTGACTACATACGGAGAAAAATGAGTGAATCTACACTCTAAAATATGTCTACATACACATCCATATGTGGTAGTCCATTTGAAAATTTGAAAAAAACAAATATTTAGGAACGGATGGAGTATAAGAGTAGACATGGAGATATATCTCCAGCATGTTCTACAACAAAAATGTGCTGGACTGGTTAGCGCCGGATGCTCGCAACGTGATGGCATGAGTTCGAATTCTGCTCGCAACTTCTTTCTCTACTGTACTGATAGTGGAACCCATAGAGTACTTAGAATACAAGATTAAGGATGGACTTGTTTGTTTTTGACTTTTTGTATGAAGCTGTAGCCACCCTGCAAGTCACGTGTACACTGTACATGCAATTAACTTTTTATAGAGGGACAATCATACTCGCAATTAACTCGAATGGATTGGATGTCACTCTATTATTTCCAGCATAAGAGCATCTCCAACAGAAACCACAAATTTCCTCCCGCTTCCTTCCGCGGAGGACGACATCAAACGCCAGCGGCATACATTTTCACAACTCTAACCAACCAGATGAAATCCGTGCAAACACGGACTGATTTCATATAAGCATGAAGGATTTTGTATAAAAAAGCTGGATCTTCCTATAAACATGATGGATTTCATTTCATTACAAGAACTAAGCGGTGCCAATCCGGCTCTCTTGGTATAATTAATACTCCCTCCGTCCAGAAATACTTGTCCTAGAAATGGATGTATCTAGACTTATTTTAGTTATAGATACATACAATTTATCAATTCTTAGAACTAATATTTCCCGCCAGCTGGAGAGGGAGTACATAATCTAAATGGCCGCCCGCGGATCCCTTTGGCTTCCTCATGTCCGTCAAACACTTGCGGGGTCGACGAAGGTCCTCGGAAGAGACGAAGCAGCAAAGGAACCACCTGAATGCGCAGTCGTCGCCTCGGCGGTGGCCTTCATGGGTCCCAAGTGGCGGTGGCCTCCCGTGTTCTACTTCTCCTCGATGATGGTGGCGAACATGGAGAAGCTGGCCACCGACTCGTCGCTCTCCACGCACCCGGCTTCTGTCTCTGCCTGCATCGCGCTGCCGCAGGCACTGGAGGGGCGCCCACAGACACGGGAGGCGCGGCCACCGCAGGCACTGGTGGCGCGGTACGACGCGGCAGCGTCGACGCCCTTACCTGCGTGCTTGCCGCTGTGCCGGCGTGGAGCAACTCGCCACTCCTCATCGAGCTAAACTAGAGCGGCGAGCTGCTGAACCACGCGCCTGCTTGGGGCGGCAACTGGCTCCGTCGGGCAAAGCGAGGTTGGTGAAGCACCGAGCGGCCTCACCCGTATCAGGAGCGCTCGGTGGGCCACCCAGCCAGGTAATATGCCATAGAACGGCTCCTCGGAAGCCATCGGAAGTGTGGAGAAAATGGTGAAGGAGGAGATGGGGGAGCGGCAGATTCTTGCCCGCTGTCTGTCTGACCTCGTGTCAGTAGAGGGCGGACGGTAGGAGCTTGGCCGGTGTGTGGCCTCGTATAAACTGAGGGCGGACGGCAGGAGCTCAGAAGGTGTTGCATTTAATTCCGGCCCGCTCATGAACGGATGTGTGGCCGGAGTCGGGTTCTCGGTTTGCATGCGGGTTTAACGGAGGGGTTTGATGGAGGCGAGGAGGCATGTTCAGCCGGGCGTGCAGCGGGCGGCGCAGTACTCACTACTAGAAAAACTGCTATAGCTAATATGGACATTAATGGCGCACTATACATGTGGTGCGCCACTGCTATATAGCAGTGGCGCACCATGTGTAGGTGCACCATTAGTAACCAACTTAGAAATGGCGCACCAGGTTAAAAGTGCGCCATTACTAAGTTTCACCAAGGTTTGACCCAGTCATACACATAGTAATGGCGCACTTTGTATAGGTGCGCCATTACTAAGTTGACATAGTAAAGGCGCACCTTTACAAAGTGCGCCATTACTATGTGTATGACTTGGTCAAACTTAGTAATAGAGCACTTTGCATAGGTGCGCCATTACTATGTCAAACTTAGTAATGGTGCACCTATACAAAGTGCGCCATTACTAAGTTTGACCAAGGTTTTACCAAGTCGTACACATAGTAATGGCGCACTTTGTGAAGGTGCTCCATTACTAACTTTCAAATGCACCCCCCCCCCCCCCCCGTGGGACCGCCTGGTCAGTTAAAAAAAGAAAATGAGGGAAATGTCAAAAAAATAAAAGAAAATAAGTTTCCCATGTGATATGTGGTCTAGTTGTTGGAAGATTTACAAATATGAATTTCGACTTTATTTGCAAAATCTCTCTGGAATTTGTAAAATAGGCATAACTTTTGCATACAAACTCGGATTAAAAAAATTTATATGAAAAATCATCTACTCGAAAAGTTACATCCGAATTCAACGGGGGTGGACCCCGTTGAACATTTTTAGAATGCCCCAAAATCTAACAGAATAAAAGATACGAGGCTTTTAGGATCTAGAGGGGAAAAACAGAAAAAAAAATCAACGTTAGTAATGGCGCACCATTTGCTAGGTGCGCCACTAGTAACAGAAAAAAAAATTGGTTTTGATTTTTTTTTGGAAAAAAATGTACAAAATATGATACGTAATATGACGGGGAAGTTTGAAATATTTTTCCAAAATTTCATCACACTCATGAATATGAACAAAGTCCTAGACATCAACAAGGTTTAATAGGATTGATATGATAGATATATCAACAGGTGCCTGTTAAGTGAGCTGGTGCTTGGGTTGGATAGAACTGTGAAGTTAAGCATGCTCGGGCTGGAGTAGTGTGAGGATTGGTGACCTTCCGGGAAGTTTGACCACGGAGTGCGATTTGACTTGAGATTAAGCATATTGACCCGAGATTAAGCCATAGTGACCCGAGATTAAGAAAAAAACGAAAAAAAATCAGAAATTTTTTTTGAAAAAAAACTTGTTAGTAATGGCGCACTTCTATGTGGTGCGCCATTACTAAGTCAGATAGTAATGGCGCACTTCTAGGCATAGTAATGGCGCACTATATGTGCGCCATTACTATCTGTGATAATAATGGCGCACCAAATGTGCACCATTAGTATTTGTTACTAGTGGCGCCGTAATAGTGGCGCACCTATAGTGCGCCATTAATGGCAAAAATAGGTGCGCCACTAACATGCCTTTTTCTAGTAGTGACTATTCGATTTGACAGCAGTAATGAGCCGTCAAATAACAAAGGCCCTTGCCTCTCGTGAAACCGGCCAAGCTAGACTGCCCCGCCCTCTAGCCTTTTAAAAAATGTATACTTTTGTACAGTGGTAGTATCGATGGATTGCTCCATGGAGCAACACTTGAAATTAAAAAAAAGGTGGTACATACAGAGAGCGCTTGTCGCCAAATTATGCATATAGTACTATTAAAAAAGCTAGTACGTGCTTTAAATGGGGTGCTAAATTCTATTAAAGAAATACTAGTATGTACGTATTGAAGAGTTAAAGTAACGAGAACAAACATAACATAGTTCTGCTGGGGGCTCAGCAAAACACACCAATCAAATTAAACTAAGCACTCCTGAAATTAAACTATGCAACTAATCCGCTAGACACTGCATTAGAAACACCATGAGCAACGACACTGCCACCTTACTCGGAGTCCTCGTCCACGTCCTCGACTTCGTCCTTGTCCCTCTTCCTCTTGGCCGATACTTCTTTGCTTGAACCACACACTTGGCTCTTGCTCTTCATCCAACCCTTGTAGATATTGAAACAAAGGTAGCCATCCATTGCAGCGTAGTGGATGTGGTCTATTTCTAGTACATTACGCTACAATGCATGATGATGAAACGTGTAATGAGTTTTCTCCAGTTTACCGTACAAAGGATGAACCATGGCTCCTGCCAGGGTCAGCATGGAAGGTTGACCACTGGAGGGCAGCAGCCGATTCTTCTGGAGGTCGAAGGGGTTGCCTACAACGAGGCCTATCTGACCCAGGACTATTTCGTTGTTCGTAAAGTCTACAGTAACGAATTTGACTAGGTCGCTCCTGAGGAAGTTCTTAAAATCCCGGCATTCAACGTCGGCATGGCATATGTGGTAGACCAAGCATAAGTCATGCACGCAAACCTGGATCATGGTGGGCTTCTTCCTCTCTTCTTCCTTTAGATCCTTCTCTCGTCCTAGGACCGTGGTGTACTCAACATCTAGCCCAGCGAACCACTCAGCATTTGAGTTTTTTAACATGCGTCTGAAGCGAGTAAGGCATCCTTTCACCGTCGCGGAAGAACGGGTGTAGATGACGTCGAACGCATCGCCGGTGATGGTTCTCACCTTGTACTCACCGCCGATCATAGAGATTTGGGACGCCATGTATTTAGGAGGAGGCTTAGGATTAGTAGAACTGTCGTAATGTGAAAGGACGGGACGACTAGTAGCGAACTGCCGTAATATTAAAGGACGTGCGGGGACGAGTAGGAGCGAACTGCCAGCGTGCTAACGACAGGGTAGTGGTTTTCCATTCTCCCATGATATGGGCTTCCGAGAGCCCTTGGATCTAAGATCGAACGGTTGCATGGCGTGATTCTAGACCTATGGGTGAATATCCTATCTTGGAGGGTTATTCTGCAAATTTTCATCAACTTAGCATGCGACCGTTGATCTCTGATCCAAGGGCTGCCAGCAACCCGTATCATGGTCGCGCCTACCACGACCGTCGCGTCGCTCGCGCGGTCGCGCCCTTGGAGATTTAACACAGTGTGTTACGCTATCTGATGTTGGCATGTCATACATAGTCATCACTTAGTCACTCATACTACAACAAGGTTAGCTATAGGTGTATTTATTTTCTTTACTTCTCTCTATCTCTTTCTTCGTACTCCCTCCGTCCCATAATATAAGAACGTTTTTGACACTAGTGTAGTGCCAAAAACGTTCTTATATTATGGGACAGAGGGAGTAGTATTTATTGCACTTGCCAAAGGAGTGACCTCTTCCAATGAAATGGTACTTAGATGAGGTGCCAAGGGCATTAAATGGTTAGCAATCAAGTCCCCAATGCATTGGTGCTTATTAGTTTTTTGTTGCTAAGTTTAGTTCATTTAATTAGTTATAGACTCAAAATTGTCTTTTCACCTAGGTACATGCGCTTAGCACCGTTTCTTCCTTGGGTCAGCAAACTAGTCTCTCTCTTGTTAATTAACTTGCCACATCAGACTTTATGCCTATGTGGCAAGCTTAGCACATGTAGGAGCAAGTAAGTACTACAATAGTGGGCTATAAGCCCGCTTTACATGGCATTTTTGCATATGTGGAGGAAAGAGGCAAGGAAAAAGTGGAGAAGTGGGCTCTCATGCAAGAGCCAGCCTTGGAGCATTGGGAGAGGCACCTGTATGGAGGTGGTCAGGAATCACGGGTCCCCACCTGTCCAGCAGTAACTCGCTGTCAAATCACACAACCCTACGTTTCCAGCAGCCTACTCCCTCATCTTCTCGCGTCTCTGTGGAACCGACCAGGCGGAACCGCCCTTCCTACCGCGTAGGAAAAGTCCCGCCCTCGACTTTTAAATAGTATAGTATACTCCCTCCGTCTAGGTGGCCTTCCACTATGTAGTCGATGCCCAATGCATTAAAATACTACCGGCTGGGCAGTGATGCCCTGAAGATTTTACTTGGCACCGGTCTCACAATGTTGCATTCATAGACTGACAAAAAATGGGACCCAAATGCTCTATTCACATGAGTTTCCTTAGCGTGGTTAGCTCTTTGAAGTGGGCCATGAGCCAATTGTTTTTGCTTTCTACATTTGGCACCGGCTAGGCATCGGAGCAGCTACTTGCTCCGGTTCCCTGAAATTTCTTTATGGCACCGGCTGGGCAATGGAGGGCATCGGTGCCAAATAAACCAAAAGTGGATTTGGCACCGCTTTTGGCCGACATAGTGGAAGTCATCTTAGATTGTGCACTGTGACCAAGGTGGGGAGAAAAACGAGAGAACTTAATGTTTATTTGCTAATCCCTCCGTCCCATAATGTAAGACGTTTTTTGACACTAGTGTGTCAAAAAATATCTTACATTATGGGACGGAGGGAGTAATTAATATCATTGCGTGCAACGAACTGACCACTACATGTCATGTTCGATAGTCTCAAGTCATTAAAAGCATACAAGCCCCACATCTCTTATTGGTTTATTCCTCTATTTATGTCAAAAAAATAAGAAACAACGTGAGAGTTAATGCACCGCGCCTATGTGTTTTGGGACTATTTGGTTTTCGTAAGATGATTTACTCACCTAGACGGAGGGAGTATTCGATTTGACAGCGGGCGGCGCAGTTCCCGATATGGCTTTAATGTAGACGAGGGAGGGAGTAGCGGTTCCCGAAATGTTGAACGGCCAATGCATCCTCCTTCAATTAATGCATGAGGGAAGTAATGGGAGGAGGACTGGGAAAAGAGGCTGCACGATGTGAATGCAACGTAGTTTGCCCTCATATAAAGGCACCCCTCCATTCCAATGCATCTACCACATCGTACACACCTAAGCATTTGCCTAAGCACCTACACTATAAGCACAAAACAGCTCACTCCAGACCCATGGCGACGGTGCGCGCGAGCGGCCAGCGGCTGTGCCAGTTGGTCCACGACGCCGGCCTGCGGCATGGCGCCGAGGATCATCTCCAGACGGTGTTGGAGACCGGCTGGTGGATGGCCGCCGTCGACGCCAACTATGACTCTTACTTGGACCAGATGATCGTTGCCACCAGCAAAAAGTTCACCGTCCTCAAGAAGCACGCGGACAACATCGCCATAATCCTCCAGCCCGCGTGCCTGGGCTCCTCATTGTCTGCACCCTAATCGGCCTCCATGGACGGAACCTCTTTCAAGCACTGGTCGCCCTGCGACTGCCCGCCGACGCCACGATGAATGTCCACTTGGAGGTCGCGCTCGCCGCAAGGCGCCTCGCCCTGCAAGAATTCGTCGACCTACACATCCACGTGTATGAGCAAATCGTGTACATACGTATCTACAAGGCCAGTGAGGACACTACAATCTTGGCCTTCCTCAACCGGCTGGAGGCCTTGGATGCCTTTGCTGAGAAGCACCTCGACCTCGCCACAAAAGCTGCCACTACTTAGCCGCCGGTCGGTGGCCCGGCGCACTAAGTTGAGGAGGAGGAGGTCTTACGTTGAAGGATGCATCTTTCTTCTTGCCTTCTGTAACCACCACTGTGATCGCATCATCGTGGCTTTAATTCTTATTGTGCTGTTGCATTCTCGTTCCAGTCATTACCGAGATGCGTGAATTATATGCATCACTGTAACTAGTACTCCATCCATCAATTTATAAGTTGTGCTTCCCTTTTCCATCAACTTCGTGCAACGCGCGAGCATCTTGCTAGAAACACCAGAACATGTCGGACCGCGTGTGACCAAACCGACGATGCGCCAACCTAGCTACTACGTACCCTTCTAGCGTTTCCCTAGCGTTTCCAATCATTATTTCTAGCGTTTCCAATCGTTATTTCTATCTATCGATCGTGCCAAGGAGGGAACCAAATGTTACAATTTATACATGTTTCTATACTCCTACTCCTATAAAAGACTCAGTTCGTGATGGTGGTGTGTCTGCCATCCGTCCTTTCTGACCATTAGATCTGCATCTAACGGCTGTGAGGTAAGTTGTGGCATTTTTGCAACAATAGCCCACTTCTCTACTCCAATTTGCAGAAAACCCCTTATTATCTTGAAACCAACCACATCCCTCACCTCATCAAAACAGCCTGACAAATATATTTAGAGAGAAAAGTACTCCCGCCGTTCCTAAATATTTGTCTTTCTAGAGATTTCAATAAGTGACTACATACGAAGCAAAATGAGTGAATCTACACTTCAAAATATGTCTATATAATGCGCATGTGATAGTCCATTTGAAATCTCTAAAAAGACAAATATTTAGGAACGGAGGGATTAATATATTAGGAGTATATCAAAACAAGAGTGATTTCTTTCAAGTTTGTGAACAAGTACCACTATTCTACTACTTTGGGTCCGTCGCAACGCACGGACACATTGCTAGTAAAAGGAAAAGGCCGGCCGCGCTCGCGTCGCACCCCCACACGCCCGGGAATTGGGAGTACTCCACGGCCCGTCTGGCACGACACATAGCTTAGGGAAGGCGTGTTGCCTAGCATTTTAACTTTCATGTGGGACCGCCGTTGAACAAACCGACTATTGGCAAACCGCACCCCGCCCGCTACCGGGTTGGAAAACAGAAACGAGGGGAAGATCTAGCTATAGCACGGAAGCCAAGAAATTTGGTGTCAGATGGGGCTCGTTGATAGAGTAGGAGCATTCCGTACTAGTACTGCTCCTACTAGTACCAAGTTTGTACTATACAACTAGTACTACCACTATACAACTAGTAGGTACGTGCACGGCACAACATCGTACGAACAAAAAAGGGAATATCTTGTTTTGGCTGATTTATCTTTTTTTCAGTCAACGTAGTATGAATAATATGAGGTGGGGGTCACCCATGAAGCTTATGTGGCTTGGTTGCATGGCTACGAAAGGTTAGAGAAAAATAAATAGATAATGTGTTTAGAGTGCACTCCACTAAATAGATATACTTTGGATCCATTGCAACGGGCCGGCACATCTATATCTATACCCCCTATATAGTGTGTGAAAAACTTTGAAAGTTGGTGGTTGGATGAAGCCAATCCGACGTTACAAAGATGGCAAATCTGAGCACTACTGGCCGTTGGATATCATCTACATTCCACCAGATTCTGCCACATGTAGAATCTAGAAGACTCCATGGTTGAACTTAATTCATGACTAATTTTACCACAACTAAGCTTAGGCAAAGTTAGTTCTTGAAAATGAGAGCCACAAGTTGGCAAGCCTAAGGGAATCATGCCACATTTTTTGTGTGTACGTGATGTGGGGCCTTAGTGTGGCTTGCCTAAGGTGTGGCTTGAACCAAATACTCACCTAAGTTAGTCAAAGTTGCCTAACCTTACGTGTGGAAATCTTTGGCAATTGTATGGTAAGTGTGGCATTGCTAGGCCTAAAACCAAACAACCCCTGTGTCTGCCACAAAAAATGTAGCTAACAAAATGGCCACCACATGTGTGGCAAGATTTGGCAAGAAGTTGAGTCTATGACATGTGGACCATGTAGCTAGAAAAGTGTGGGAAGCCACAAGTGTAGCAATGAACCAAACACATGCCTAAGATATTGTGGCACGCCTAAGCTTAGGCGTGGCAACCTTAGGCTGCAAACCAAACATCTATATATCTATACCCGTATATAGTGTCTGAATAACTTTCAAAGTTGGTCGTTGGATGAAGCCAATCCGACGGTACAAAGATGGCAAATCTGAGCACTACTGGCCGTTGGATATGATCTACATTCCAACCGATTTTGCCACAGGTAGAATCTAGAAGACTCCAAATGTAGAAGCATAATGCACAAACCACCAGAATCTCATGTGTGCAATGCACGTGTACCTTACTAGTAGTTGGTAGTAGTAAGAAACAAATTCCGGGTTTGGCACGAGCTCGTACTGCGGAAGCACCACAAGGCCTGCCGCAGGAGTTACATTTCCCTCTCGGGGCCCACAGGACCGAACTTCAATGGCTTAGTGCCCGGCCTATGAGCCAATGACATGCGGACCTTAAATGCGGCTGGCCTCACATGTCATTCTCATGGTGGTGGCGTGGTTCGCGACTCACTCATTCGAGATGAACCGGCCGGTGCTGGCGTGGCCATGGCGAGGGTGCCACAGCTAGGCGTCGTGGCGTTACGAGGCATAGTACAGAAGTACTCCAGCTGAGGATTGATGCCCAGGACGAAATGCGGCGACAATGAAGTACGGATCGGAGCACAGCGGCGGAGCAGGCAAACCGCGTCCAATCGGGTGTGGCTCTGTTAGAAAGTTGATGGTTGCCACAGTTCAGCTGGCCCGCATGTCATGCACACAAAGGCAGAGGAGAGATGAGGCCGAGAGGGATGAGGCGCAGTTCGGGGGGATGAGGATCCCCTGACGTGAACAATCCTACCATTCTATCACTGACATGTGGGACCACCAAGTGTGGGTCCCACCTGTCAGCGAAGGAAAGGCAGGGCAAGGCAGTGCTAGCCACGTCAGAGGATCCATGTCCATGTCAGGGGACGTCGTGCCGTGGGTTGGAGCAGCGTCGTGGGAATCGCGTGTGGGTGTGGTAGTGGTAGAAACAGGAAACGTGATGGTCACCGTGGTTCAACTTCCATGGACAACTCTCATGTCTGCTGACACATGTATATCAAAACTAGAGTGTTTATATTTCAAGCACGTGAACAAGTATTATTCTACTACTTTGGATCCATTGCAACGCACGGACTAGCACATTGGTAGTAGTAGTGTCTATCTCTATCTCTAGAGGCCTTCCCTCATTCATCCTTTTCTCTCACAAGATAAACTACTCATACAAATGCATCTTGATGTTATGGAACGCACAAGGATGTTTCCTTGGGGGTCTCTCCAGTGCGGCATGGCCGTAGTTGCAACTTGACGCCCCTTGAGATGCATGCCGACGTTGAGGGGCACTCGGATTTCCTCCGATGAGCAGGTAAGATGAGTTTGATCACGTAGTAAATGCATTCTAAAGACTACTTCCGTGTCCATTTCCTAATTCTCCCCCTGCCCACTGTTTCACAGGTTAAGCTCGGTGCGAGTGGAGATTGGCTTGCATATGTATGGGAGGGTACCAACATCAATTTGCACAACATTTACAACGGTGACACCGTTCCCGTAGAACGGTAGAACCTTTGTCCAACATTGGGATCAGCCATGCAACGGGCCACCGCTGGTACGATGGAACCACAGTGAGATTGAATAAGATAGCACGAACCTTGCACATGGCGGTCAAAGGCGGACCATGCTGCTACGGCCGATTTGTTGCCGTACGAGTACGAAGACGCTATGCTCCTTTCTAACCGCATCTTTCGCGGTGAAAAACCAGGGGACTTATTTCGTATGGGACACATCCTACGATATACTCCCTCTCACCCAGTTTATTTGTTTTGAATCTTTTCGTTTGTAAGTTTCAAATTCAAATTTGGGGCTCCCCATCACATGTTGAGATTACAATGTCCATTAAATTGTTGCGTGCATGTATAGTAAAGAAACAAATCTCGAATTTGGCACGAGTTCGTGCAGTGGTAGCACCACAAGGCCTGGCGCATGAGTTACATTTCCCTCTCAGGGACCTCGGGACTGAACTTCAGCGCCTTACTACACCTGCCTTTGAGTCAATAACATGTGGACCCGATAGGTGACTGGTCCACATGTAATGCTCCCGAAGGCAGAGGGGCAGTGGGGCCGAGAGGGGTGAGACGCAGGTCGGGGGACGTGTGGTGTCATGGGTTCGAGCGGCGTCATGGGAATCACGTGTGGCTGTGGTAGAAACTTGATGCTCGCCGCATTTTAGGTGGCCTACATGTCATGCACACAAAGGCAGGTGGGCGGTGCGGCCGAGATGGGTGAGGCGCACGTCGGGGGACGTGGTGCCATGGGTTGGAGCAGCATCATGGGAATCGCGAGTAGCAGTGGATGAAACGTGATGGTCACCATAGTTGAACTTCCATGGACAAGCTGTCATGTCTACGGACACATGCATTGCATACTGATCACTGGAAGGAGTAGTAAAGAAAGCTATATATGAGGATTAATAGTTCCTTATAGTCAAGCGGACCCATGCTACTACTTTGTTCCAAAGACATGCACACCATCAAAATAGTCCATCTATATCAATATACACCGAGAGGGAATAATTTTTTTTACAAGAGAGGAAATAGTTCATCCATCCATAATGCCCTCCTGCTGGTGCAGCATTTTCTTCTTCTTCTTCTTCTTCTTCTTCTTCTTCTTGTCATTTTCTGTGGGAGATGGCTTCGCAACAAGATCTTTGGACCTTGCAGCTATCTCGAAACTCACACGGGCATCGAGGGCAGCATATGCTATCCGCTCGTACGTCAAGGGATAATTCTCCCATCCAGACGACCTTAATGCCACCGTCTCATCACCCTTCTGAAGATTTGTACCGAGCACAAAATTTGCTACGTCGAATAGGGATGGTGTCTATTTATCACAATCTTCTACAGGAATTTTGATTCTGGTTTGTAGGTCAGCGATGCCTTTCAAATCAAGGTTGTACGGCTCCAGCTTCTATTTGTCCCCTTCGATGGCTGCCCCACAGAAGTATATGTCCTCCCGAGACAAGAAATCATGAAGCTCACCTGGTATGGACGGCGCGTGTATGATGTGGTACACCAAAACATCATCTTCAAGGCACAGCTGAAGGACGGCGGCGCGTTGGATCTTCCCAGTGGCACGCTCCGTACTCTGCGTCGAGACCGATAACCCTCATCTCTACCTTTTCGAGGGAGTTGGATACATTGTTGATCCACTTCCGAACAACCCTTGGGTGGACGGTGACGGTGGCAACTATGCTCAACAAGCCTTCGACGAGGACATGTTGGACGCTAAAATCCTGCATCTCGATCTCTTCCACCATTTGGAACCGCTGGAGTGGAGGGCTATGGTTTGGAGAATTAGGATTAGATGGCTTGTCTAACTGAATTAGTAGATGATTATTTAAAGAGGTCAAAACGATGTGAACGTAGTGGGGTTTGGATGCAAATGAAGAGGAAGGGGAGGTGAAGAACCCGAGGAAAATCGGTTCCCAATGGAGAAGTAAACGGGAGAAGTGGTGTACAGGCAGTTGATTAGATGGCTAGGTAGACTAAGCGAAAAGGCTATGCGGGTAGACTGAGGAGTCGTACCTGTTCGTTTACGTGCCATCCTTCCTGATAGGTGGGACCTATGCAAACAGATAAAAAAATGTGTCGTAGCTGGTTCAGATGGATATTGGCGCGTGCGTGGGAGACACAACATTCTCTGGTTAAGGAATACTCCCTCCGTCTAGGTGAGTAAGTCACCTTATGAAAATCAGGTTTTCCCAAAACCTTTAGGCGTGGAACATTAACTTCCTGCTCGATCCCCTCCCAGCCTCGTTAGCCAGCGTTCTCTTCCTCTGCTGCCGCGATCTACCCTTCCATTTTTCCTCTTCTCAAGTGTGGAATGATTTGCATGCCGTCCTTGATGCACCAGAATGACCACTGCATGCATCACGGCAGGGCGTTGATTGGGCTTGCTTCGAGAGCTGAAAAGGCATCCTTATAACTACGTATTAATTGCTGATTTTGCTTCCATTTGTAACAGTGTCGTGGTTGGAAGTTTTGCTCGTACCGGTGCTCTTTCTCATCCAATCTACAGCCACCTAGGTTGCACTTACCTAGACGGAGGGAGTACATGGTTATCCTCGTCAATGGCCCATCTCCGCGCTTCCGCATGCACGAGAATTTGGTTCTGCTCGTAATATGGATGATACCTGGAGGATGAAGTGAACACGCATGCTAGCACGGGAGACCTATTTCCGCTATACAGTACTGGAGAACTCATGTTCCTACTACTACTAGTAGTACAACCATGGTGCATTTGATGGTCAAAATACTATTCATCCGGTCCTCACAGTGAAGTGACAACACCCTGCGCCTCACACTAGTCCAGGCGGCGTGTTCGGGTTACCAAAGTCAGCCACACCCAGTGCACTGTGCAGTCTGTCACCGCCGATGTACAGGACATTAGCATGCCTCGCCTCGTCTCCTTCTCCCCTCCCATAGCACCACTCCATCTCCATCTCCATCTCCGTCTCCGTCTCCATCTCACTGTGCCCCCGTGTGCCGTCACCTCGGTCGCCTCCCCCAGTACCACTATTCCCTCGCTAGCCCCTCCAGCACCAATAGCCTTCTCCCCCGTAAATCAAGCCCCCAAAACCCCCCACCTTCGAAACTCCACCATGGCCGAACGCGAACCGTGCAGCATCCATATGAGCCGCGATTGGAGCAATCTCCCCAGTGACATCCTCGACCTCTGTTGTTCGTGTATGGATATGTTGAGCGCCCTGCGGCTGGCTGGATGCCAGAGGGACATGCACACGACCATCGTCGAAGCGAGGCCTAAGATTTTCAAGACACCCTGCTTGCTGCTATCTGGTCTTGCGAGATTGGCTCACCATGATACGGAGGCGTACATGATGCCCCTCGACTTCAATCCGATCTCCATTAGCCGAAACTTCTTTGCAGGTATGTAGTGGGTCGTGGTACATCATTTCCCTCGACTTTGATGCGATCACCATCGCCCAAAATTTCTTGGCAGGTATGTACTTGGTCGGCATGAACTCCCACTGGATGGCTGCCTTCAGAGAAGACGGTAAAAAGTTGGTGCTCGTGAACTTCCAGACCTCCCATGAGATTATCCTTCCTCCATTGGATTATATAGAGTTTTACCATTGCGGTCCAAGTCATGTAGATTACCACATCAGTTGGACGGACCTTGTTTTGTAGAAGATTGTAATCTGCCAAGTGCCCACACGACATCCGAATTACGCAGACTTCAAGCTAATTGCCTTGTTCGACCGCGGACTCGCCTATCTTTACGCTGGTGCCTTCTTTAGCTGGAGACAACTCAGCTCGCAGTGGATCATCGTCAAAGCTGATACACACTTTTGTGATGCTATTGAAAACAATGGCATCATCTACGCGATCGACAAAGTAGATGGCACCACGTATTGCTGGGACGGCGCGTGTAAGTTGTTTCCGTCTCATGTTAATGATGACGCCATGACACTGTTTGAACTTTTTGTGATGATTGGCATATCCCTGTTTGAGCAGAATTTGAGTAGAACTATGGCAATATATTAGAGACACCGTAAATCAGCTATATTTGGAATGAGTTAATTCATGCGATTGTGACCATGTCATTACAGCCAATTTGTACCCCTGAATAATCAAACGGTTAGGAATATATTGATATTCTCCTTATTTTATAGTAATCTATATACTACTACTAAATATGAGTGTGTATCAATGGCCATGTTAGTTTCCTCATTTTCATGATGTAGAACCACGCACCACACTGTTGGTTTCATCTAACCATACATTAGGGAAGTAAATGTGCATATGGAGAACTCTATATTTGGAAGTAGTGAAATCCTGTAACGCTTACCATGTGTACATACCTATATTCGCCATTCAGCAATCAATGGCTAGAATAATATCCTCACAAAATTTTTGCCCACAGAACATGAGTATATAACAATGCATGGTCTGTTAGTTACCTTCAAGAATTTGTTTGTGAGGACAGAACATGATTACATAACATGCATGACATGGTAGTTTCCTGTGAAGAATCGATTGCGAGATAACATGAGTATAACCATGCATGGCACTTCTATATTTTCGAACCAAGTATACATTTCCCTGTATTTTCCACCTAGTTCCAACATGGACATATCAATGTTGTTTCTTGCATTATTCTACTCATACTCTAAACAATGCTGATCTTACATTAACAATGCATGTCCTTTTTGATATGATGCAGTGTCCCTATAGTTACTGCCCTTTGTAAGCACACCACCTTTGCCAAAAACAGGGAAGCACAACTGGTTCCTCGCTCGATCAGACGACGGTAAAAGACTGATGATCGTTCAGACACATGAGCCAGAAAAGTTATATTGCAAAAACCCCACTGTATACAAGCACCGTGAAATACGTTTGTATCCGGACAGTGGCTGTTACGTCTATGAGCAGGATACCAGCTTGTTGGGGCCTTCAGGATTTTTTAGTTGGAGGCGGGTAAATAGCCTTGGTTCACACTCTTTGTTTCTCAGACTCAATTATCCGATTAACCAGGAGATGACCGTTCGCAAGAACCTTGATGGCAGAGAGGCTCTGTTTGCTATGGAAAACTGTGTCTACACGGCGAGCCCTAAGAGTTAGGGAGCAAACTCCCCTAATTGTCAACGATACAGCCTGCAGCCAAAAGAAGGTGAGAATGACAAAGGCATCCGGATTAACTTTGATCCTTGGATGTCTCAATTACGACAGGCAGTGATGTGGTTCAAGCCTTCAGGTTGATAGGTAATTGGGCTATTGCGTCGAAAGGGTTGAGTACTAGTGTCTCCGTATCAATGGTCGCTGAAGCGGGGCTGCAAATTATGATGGTGTTGGATCATCTCTTCGAATGACTTTGTTGTCTTTGCTGCTGGTTCTAGATGGGTAGTTCTTTCTTTTGTTATGCATATTCCTTGTCATTTGGTCATCCTCGTCTATGTCACTCTTACTATGTAATAGTTGCAACTGTTTAGAATGTCATTCTCGTCTGGATCACGAGAGTGTGAGCCCTGCAAATGCGTGCGTTTTGGTGGTGTACCAAGACTTCTTATGAACTATCATGTCTTGCTGTTTATGTCAGTAGTAGTCACTAGTCGGTGTTTGAATGTTGTATATATCGTTGTTTCAAACTGTTTATTGTCTCAAACTACTAGTGGGCTAAATGAGGGCATCACCATTCTCCAGTGTTCAGAGTATATCTCCTTTTTTCAAGTTATATAATTTGAGCTCGGTGTCTTTTTGATGATGTACACTTGTTTGGGCCATTGAGGTGTTGTTGAATATGGGCCGAGTAGTAACGCAATGCCAAACAGGTCAATTATGACTCTCAGGCCGGGCTCTCTAAAGATCCTCAAAAAAAAGGCCGGGCTCTCCAAAAAAGAAAGAATAAGGACTCTTAGGCCGACATGTGGGCACCACCGGTGTTTTCGTGCGCTTGCGCGCCGAGAGCATATTGGCGCGTGTTTGAAATTCATGCTACCTTTCCATCCCCAATCTCCCGCCCGTCCCCCACCTCTGGAATCTCGATTCCTCCTCAAGTTCCCCCAAATCACCCTCCCGTAATCCCTGTACTCAAGCGCACTATCATGTCGCCGGCCAACGCGGATCTCCGAGCCGGAGATCCTGTGGTCCATCCTGCCTTCGGTCGCTGCGTGCTGTCGCTCAATAGTGGCATGGCGGCGTTTGACGACCAGTTTGCCAGCAAAGTGCTGATGGTAACCATCAACGGCGACCGGCCTCCCGTCTCGCCGGACGACCTTGTCAAAGCTCTTGGCATTGTGCACGACATACAAATAAGTGACTTTCTCGTCGAAGCCTGTCTGCCACCGGCTGATTTCTTCGTCAGGTTCCGCACAACTTTCGACTGCAGTCGTGTGTTTGAATCTTCCCGGCGTTTGTTCTGCGGTGGCGCGCTGGTGACCTTTGATCAGTGGCACCCAGGATGGGGCTCGGTGCCCTCTAAGCTTGAGTTTTTAACAAAGCTTACCTTCCACGGCATGCCTCGACATGCTTGGAATAGCGAGTCCATGAATGAGCTTATCAACGACCTTGGAGGTGAGCTCGTAAGTATGTTTGTTCCTCCAGACAGCTGGGCTCTGACGGTTATGGCATGGATGAAGAAGCCGTCCACCATACCAAAGGTGATTGGTGTTGAGATACCGGTGCAGGAACCGGGGTTCTACTATTCGTCGCCACCAAGGCCTCCGCGGACCACGTTAGGGATGTACCTATATCGAGTGTTCGTGCATGTCGAAGAAGTGGTCAATCCATCAATCGAAGTCCTGCCGCCGACGCTGGTGCCAGGGTCCGTCTACGACGTCCATTACAGGAGTCAACGTCAGACTTCCCCCATGTTGCTTGGAACGATGGATGGCACATGACCTACTCCATCGCGCGGTGGAGGCCACTGCTTCTGTGGGAGAAGAGGTACGGCTGGCTGCCTGGATGTGCTCTAATTTGAGGTAACAGCTGAATCTTGTGAGATACTAGTTAAATTTGAGCTATGGGTGTGAAGCACTGATGTGCTAGTACATTTGATTGTGACCTGTTCTAATTTTGTACCTGAACTTTGTTTACAAAGGGCTGTACGTCAACTTAATGTGCTAGCAGAACTTATTGTGTTGTCTGTCTGTTTTCTTTGCACAACATTCAAGATATTTCCCCGTCATTGATAAAGACGATGAACCGTTACGTACGAGTTCATTGGTTTCAACATAGCCCTACCCGTAGCGATCCACTGCATCCATCCTGATTGTGCCGCCTGCGTGAAATTTTTATATGCAAGTTCAGTGTGCTATGATGTTCTATATGATTGTGTCAACTATATAAGTTTTACTGAGCATCAGCAATGCATATGGCTGAAAGATGTATTTACGAGCATCGACCGATGGGTCTCTCTCTATCTCTCTCTCTCTCTCACACACACACACACGCACAAGTGGGACCCGTTGAATTACTTCTTTGCTCGTGACAGCTTATAATTAGGTTCCACTGTAATCTAACTTTTTTCTTAAGTTATTAATTGAGCTCACTGACTTCAAAAAGTTGTACAGAAGCCTTGTTTGGGCCTTTCCGGCGTCGCTGAATGTGGGCTGAGTAGCCATGTTAGGTTGTACTGTACTACACAGTCCTTTTCTTCCAACATCAGCAATGCAACTGGGCCGACAGTTGTACACAATATCTGGGTCAACTTGTTATTCTCCGCCCCGCTGGGCTGCAAACTTTCCTAGGAGGTATGCATTAGGCTTAGCAAGAAAATGGACTAAGGATGGCAATTTTACCCATGGGTACGGGTACCCACGGATACCGTACCCGCATGGGCAGGGTATGGGCACAATTTTATACCCATGGGTAGTACCCATACCCTACCCGTTGAATCATGGGTACGGTACGGATATTGCCTTGTACCCATGGATATACCCATAGCCTACCGCGTTTATACCAACATGTGGACCTTACTCATGGAGCTGGGCGACCCAACTACTCCCGTAATTAAGCCTCACACCATCACACCAAGTCCCCTCTTTTCCGTCAAATGTTTTTTTGTCAAATATGCTGTCAATGAAAGTAAAATTGGGAATAACTTGTGTACTATTTGATCTACTTCTTGCGTACCCAATGGGTATGGATACCCGTCGGGTATGGGTACGGGTAAAGTTTCTTACCCATGGGTATGGGTATGGGTAGAATTTTGTACCCATTGACTACACGGGTATAGGTATGGTATTGCTATACCCGCCCCATACCCTACCCATTGCCATACTTAAAATGGACTTTAACAAATAATAAATGGTATGTAATTATTATAACTGGGCAGTAACTATAAAAAATGCACCAAACACGTAATTGGTTTAAAAAATATATTATTTTTGGAATTTGAAAATTTTAATTTCATTACTTGCTGCGCGCGCAATATTTCATTGGATTTTAATGTAATACAACTTTATTTTGAAATTATATTTAATCTGACTAGAAATTCTGGATACAAATATTTCAGATCCCATCAAAATGTGGTTATTTTTTTTGAATTCTGTTTTGAGCGGTTGCTTGAAATTATTAATCGTTCTCCTAGCTAGAAGTTGGGCGGCACTTTTAACAAACTGTAAATGGGCAGTAGTAAATTGCATTAGAATTAAAAAATGGGTTGTACATTCTTACAAATCGCAAATTGGCTATATGTTCTCTACCACACACTTGTGGGCCTTCTACGTTGACGCGTCCCCTAAAAAAAACTAAGTTGACGCGTATGCAAGGCTTTGTCAACAACACACGGTTCTAGCAGCTGTGGCCGTTGGATGTCCATCCAACGGATGTCGTGCTTCTTCAATCTCGGATATTCTTGCTTCAGCCTCCCAAAAAATGATTCCTTCCCCTAACATCTGGGGCGCACCATTTCGGAGGCTGACCTGTGGGCCTACTAAGTTGACGCGTACCAAGGGCTTTGTCAACTTAGTCAATATAAACGATTCTAGCTGCAGTGACCGTACGATGTCCATCCAATGGCCGTAGTGCTTCTTCAACCTCTGGTCTTCTTGCTCCAGCCGCCCAAAGCAGCGTCAGTCGTGCCGCGTGCTCCTGCCTCCCGTGGCCGGCTGTGATGCCGCGGAGGCCTCACCGCCCCGTACTACTCCCACCACTGGCCGGGCCATCCCTCTACTCACCCACACCCCCTGTCATTCTGCAGCGACGGAAGCCTCACACCGCAGCCGAACCAGTGAACCCTCGTACTCCTCTCCGCACGGGCTTCCACTCCCGCGTCTTCCCCGACTCCGCGTCGTCCCCTTCCTAGGCCCCGCCGTCGTCCACCGCCCTGGTGCTCTCGGCGAGGCGTGGTCAACGTGGTCAACGACCGACTTCCATCGAAAGAATATTGTACGTGGAGAGGCTGACAGCTAGGTCCACGGCGGCCGCAAGGAAGTGCCTCCTTATTATGCGCAAAATAATTATTCCTCCAGCTGACAGCAGGGACCCACCGGATGGGCCACCTTATTTCGCGAAAAAAACGTTTCCCCCCTGACTGCTGGGACCCACCAGCTACATATTCACACGCAAGGAAGTGCGTCCGGTCAAAAAAGTATGATTCGCCCCCTGACTGCTGGGACCCACCATCTACATATTCGCATGCAAGGAAGTGCCTGACAGTCGGGACCCACCTGGTCGAAGCGTACGTAGCTTTGACATTCTGGTTGCGAACGTGTACGTACATACTGGTCGATGTAGAGGCGCACACATGTCGTAGTAGAGGCGCGCACGTGTCGTAGTAGAGGCGCACACGTAGCATGTACACGTACATACAACACCCAGGGTGCAAGAAAGTAAATACGGTCACGTACGTACATACGGGCGGGGTCTCGAACGCCTATTCAGGCATACGTACGGCCAGAGCTCATCTACATGGTTGGGTCGGAACGGAGAAACTGCGTCGTCATCGTGTTCATGGGGAGGCAACGGAATGCGTCGTGTTCATCGGGAGGCAACGGAATGAGTCATGTTCATGGGGAGGCAATGGAACGCTGGGAGCCAACCGGCTTGGACGGAACATCTGATGGAAACGAGGCCTGGCGTATCGCACAACGGAGGAAACGGCCTTGTGTTAGACCGGCCACGTTCGAAACGGGATCCTGTTCATCGGGAGGGGTCTGGCGTACCGCAAAACGGAGGAAACGGACTTGTGTTGGACCTCCTATGGTCGAAATGGGGTCCTGTTGATCGGGAGGGGTGTGGCGTACCGCAAAACGGAGGAAACGGACTTGTGTTGGAGCACTACAGTCGAAACGGGGGTCCTGTTCATCGGGAGGGGTGTGGTGTACCGCAAAACGGGACTCCACGGGATACTGTTCATCTCCACCGTCGACCTCCTCCAGCCTCCACGGGCTACTGTTCATTCACCGTCGACCTCCTCCAGCCTCCACCTGCGACTATTCATCCACGGGCTCCTCTTCATCCAGCCTCCACCGTGCGCTACTCCACCGGCTACTGTTCAACCACCCCTCTCCACGGGCTCCTGTTCAACCACCCCTCCATGGGCTACTTTTCATCCACCCCTCCACCGTCTACTGTTCATCCAGCCCTCCACGGGGTCGTCCTATTCATCCAGCCCTCCATGGGTCCTGTTCATCCAGCCCCAACCGGCTCGATCGATCGGGGTCCTATTCATCCAGAGGCAACACCACGCCGTCCTGTTCATCCACCCCCAATGCTCAATGTTCATCCAAACCCCCCAACAACGCTCACTGTTCATCCAGAGGAAGCATCGATCGGCTTCAGTTAGCAGCAGTAGCGAAGGAATCGCTCGATCGTGTTCAGTTAACAACCATCGATCGATCTTTTGGGTTCAGTAACGCGTAGCCTACAGTGCAATCGCTCGGGTTCAGTATTGGCGAACACCTCGCTCGGGTTCAGTTGGAGCCCAACGCCTCGCACACACGCGCGTACGTGTACGAGAGAACGTGCATCACTCGGCCCCCGACCACCCACTGTAATTGGGAACTCCCCGAAATGTTCCTCGCCCTCGCTTCTAGCATGGTTTTTTCTGCCATGGATGGCCCAGAGAATGTCATGCAGCTGCGTCTCCGGCCCGCCCAGGATGAAAAGCCCATTTTCTGTCATGATTTTTGTCATGGAAATAGGAGCCCATGGCATCTATGATGATACCGGGTTTTGTCACAATTATCGTCATAGAAGTGTCATAAGTATCACAGAAAACATTTTCGTTCGGCCCAAAATGTAACGGATGTGTCTTTTTTCGTAGTGCTAGGAAGGGGACGATGCGGAGCCGGGGAAGACACGGCAGTGGAAGCCCGCGCGGAGAGGAGTACCAGGGTTCACTAGTTCGGCTGCGGTGTGAGGTTGCCGTCGCCGCAGGGCCTGGCCAGCGGTGGGAATAGTAGGGGCGGTGAGGCCTCCGCCGCAGCACAGCCGGCCACGGGAGGCAGGAGCATGCGGCATGACCGGTGCTACTTTGGGCGGCTGGAGCAAGAAGACCAGAGGTTGAAGAAGCACTACGGCCGTTGGATGGACATCGTACGGTCACTAGAGCTAGAATCGTTCATATTCACTAAGTTGACAAACCCCTCCGTCCCCGTCAACTTAGTAGGCCCACAAGTCAGCCTCCCACCAAGGAGGGTCCCAGCTAGCAGGGGGAGTATTCATTTTTTCACGAAATACGGTGGCCCGTCCAATGGGTCCCTGCTGTCAGGTGGAGGAATAATTATTTTCCGCGTAATAAGGAGGAACTTCCTTCGGCTGCCGCGGACCCAGCTGTCAGCCTCTCCACGTACAGTACTCTTCCGATGGAAGTCAGTCGTTGACCACGCCGCGCCGAGAGCACCACGCCGGTGGACGACGGCGAGGTCTAGGAAGGGGACGACGCGGAGCCGGGGAAGACACGGCAGTGGATGCCCATGCGGAGAGGAGTACGAGCGTTCACTGGTTCAGCTGCGGTGTGAGGCTGCCGTCGCGGCAGAATAACAGGGGGTGTGGGTGAGGGGAGGGATGGCCCGGCCAGCGGTGGGAGTAGTAGGGGGCAGTGAGGCCTCCGCGGCATCACAGCCGGCCACGGGAGGCAGGAGCACGCGGCACGACCGGCGCTGGTTTGGGCGGCTCGAGCAAGAAGACCAGATATTGAAGAAGCACTACGGCCGTTTTGGATGAACATCGTATGGTAAGTGGAGCTAGAATCGTTCATATTGACTAAGTTGACAAAGCCCTCCGTCCCAGTCAACTTGGTAGGCCCACAAGTCAGCCTCCCACTATGCTGGGTTCCAGCTGGCAGGGGGAGTATTCATTTTTTGTGCGTAATAAGGAGGCACTTTCTTGCGTGCGAAGATAGCTGGTGGGTCCGACCTGTCAGCGGGGGGGGGGGCACGTTTTTTCATGAAATACAGAGGCCCTTCTGGTGGGTCCCAGATGTCAGGTGGAGGAATCATTATTTTGCATGTAATAAGGAGGCATTTCCTTGTGTGTGGCCGTGGACCTAGCTGTTAGCCTGTCCACGCACACTCTACTTCCGATGGTGTCGTTCATTGACCACGTTGACCATGCCGCGCCGAGCGCATCCAAGGTGGTGGACGATGGCGAGGCTACGGACAGCAACGAGCCGGAGATGGGAAGACGCGGGAGTAGAGTCGCAGACGTAGAGGTGTACGAGGGTTAACTGGTTCTGGTGCGGTGTGGTTCGGCAGTCGGTGGAGAAGAACAGGAGGTGTGGAGGGGTGGAGGGATGGCCTGGCCAAAGGTGAGTAGCGCTTCACAGCGAAGCATGCTAACTAGAGCTGCTAGTAGCAGGAGGCGGGAGGTGGTCCCGGCGGCGCTGGAGGAAGAAGAAGAGAGATTGAAGATGGATGCCGGTCGTTGGATGTAAATCCAACGGCTAACGATGTCAGAATCATTTGTTGACTAGGTTGACAACGACTTGCATTGGCTTCGACCTATTGGCCCCCATTTCAGCCTCCAAAAATGTGGCACGTATTCAACCCATTTTTTCAGAATTTACAATCTTTTTTGCGGTGTAGAATTTACAGTCAAATTGATCTTTTTTTGAATGACAGTCCATTAGCTTTTTTTTGAGTGGTTACAGTCCATTAGCTGGGCTGGGTGAATAAATAATGTAGCGTCCATGCGGCCCATTTATTTTTGTTCCTAAAAAATTACAGGCCATTTGCACTTTCTCGAAATACATGATTTTGCTGGGGTGATTCTAATTATAATGTTGGGTTGGGCCAGTAATGTTAACAAAAAATAAACAGGGGTTGAGCATTTTGTTATAAATATATTTAAATAATAAGTGATTTATTATTACATTCATCCTTAAATCTTACCTAGCTTTTGTACACAATCACTAGGATTTTCGTGCCAAAACAATCCAGGATTTTGTTGTTAAGAAATTATTTTTATAAGTTAATAAGATGTGGGATATTGTTTTCTTACATATGTTAAAAAATATATAATAACATAAAAAATAATTTAAATATATATAATATAATTAGAAGGGAAACATAAGTTGGACCAGGCGTTCCTATTCTTATATAGAAAAATAGAACAGACCTCTGCGTTTTTTTCAAAAAAATACATAAATTGGGCTGCCGATGTTTCAGGAAAAAGAAAACCTCGAATGGGAGGTCCATAGGCCGGTCGATACATGACGGCCCTCAAGAAAATACAAACAGGCCTATGGACCTCCCATCCGAGGTCGTGGGCTGCGCATGTTAAGAAAGAAAGCCAAGACGGGGCAGCCAAAAATCCAGCTGATACTTGCTACCCCAGTGATAATAAATGATACCTGGCAGCTCCCCGTCTTCGTTGTGAATTTATCTCCTATAGTAACTACGTTGAAGCACCTAAAAAATATAACTATGCTGACAAACCCGTGGGCCCCAAAGTCAGTATACCATTAGGAGGAAGTATTTTTTCGATGAGGCACTTGCTTGCGTACGACCATAGACCTGGTGGGTCCCGACTGTCCGCCTCTAGACGTACAGTCCTCTCCAGATTCCTCTCGTTTGTTCAGCATGTTCACAACGGCAGACAGCGGCGTCGCGGCGAGCGCACAAAGGCGCAGGAGGGGATCCAACCACCTGAGGAAGTGTCTTATTATTAACAAAACTACTGAACTAGCCTAGTGGCCAAGTGATACTACTCGACAGCTGTTCTGCCCGGGTTCGGTTCCACCTGTGCAGGGAAAATATCTCCAAATTTTTTGCCTCTGCCTTTATTGACATGTGGGTCGCCATTGTCATCTACGCACACCACGTCCAACACTTGCCAAAACATCATCCCTCGTTTTCTCTGTGCTTCGCACACTCGACATTGCAGGAACCCTCTTCCTTGGGGGCTCGCCATCAACATGACCAGGGTCATCTCGTCTGATCTTATACCGCAATGCACCGCATACCGGGCATGCGTTCAGATCCTTGTACGCACCGCGGTAGAGGATGCAGTCATTAGGGCATGCATGTGTCTTCTGCACCCCCAATCCTAGAGGGCATACGACCTTCTTTGTTGCGTATGTACTGTCGGGCAATTCGTTATCCTTTGGAAGCTTCTTCTTCAATATTTTCAATAGCTTCTCAAATTCTTTGTCAGGCACAGCATTCTCTGCCTTCCACTGCAGCAATTCCAGTACGGTACCGAGCTTTGTGTTGCCATCTTCGCAATTGGGATACAACCCTTTTTTGTGATCCTCTAACATGTGATCGAACTTCAGCATCTCCTTTCGACATTCGCATTGCGTCCTTGCATCGACAATGACCCGACGGAGATCATCATCGGGCACTGGTTCCTCTTGATCTTCAGCAGCTTCCCCCGTTGCAGCATCATTGGGCACATCGTCTGGTTCCTCTTGATCTTCAGCAGCTTCCCCCGTTGCAGCATCACCGTATTCAGGGGGCACATAGTTGTCATCGTCCTCTTCTTCTTCGCCGTCTTCCATCATAACCCCTATTTCTCCGTGCCTCGTCCAAACATTATAGTGTGGCATGAAACCCTTGTAAAGCAGGTGGGTGTGAAGGATTTTCCGGTCAGAGTAAGACTTCGTATTCCCACATGTAGGGCATGGACAACACATAAAACCATTCTGCTTGTTTGCCTCAGCCACTTCGAGAAAATCATGCACGCCCATAATGTACTCGGAGGTGTGTCTGTCACCGTACATCCATTGCCGGTTCATCTGCGTGCATTATATATAATTAAGTGTGTCAAAAACCACTACAGAACATCATGAATAGATAATTAAGTGACCAAATTAATAGAAGTTCATCATCACATTAAAACCAAAGTACATACATAGTTCTCATCTAACAACATATAGCTCTCCAAAGCATCTAATTAATTAAACCATACATTGAAACTATGTAAAACATTTCAATGCGAAAACAAATGCGATCATAATCGCAACCAAGGTAACAATTGATCCAACGGCATAATGATACCAAGCCTCGGTATGAATGGCATATTTTTTAATCTTTCTAATCTTCAAGCGCATTGCATCCATCTTGATCTTGTGATCATCGACGACATCCGCAACATGCAACTCCAATATCATCTTCTCCTCCTCAATTTTTTTTTTCCTTCAATTAATTGTTTTCTTCTTCAACTAAATTTAACCTCTCGACAATAGGGTCGGTTGGAATTTCCGGTTCAACCACCTCCTAGATAAATAAAATCTATGTCACGTTGGTCGGCATAATTGTCATAAACAATAAATGAACCAAATAGTTCTAAAAGGATAATATATACCACATCCGAATCATAGACAGGACGAGGGCCGACGGGGGCGGATACCAAAACCATCGCACTATATAATAAGAAGGAATAATAAAAGTAACAAAATTAGACAAGTATCTATCTAAAGTAAGAATTATTTTTTTCTTTCAGAAAGAAGATAAGAACAAGAGGCTCACCACGGTGGTGCTGGCGACGAGATCGGTGCGGGCGATCGACGGCAGTGAAGACGGGGACGGGACGTGACGGACCGCCAAACCTAGACAAATCTAGGGGAAAATGGAGCTCGGAGGTCGAGTTTCGAGAGGAGAAAGATTAACTAGTGTGGCTCAGACATTTCATCGAACACCTCATGTGGATAGGAGGTGAGCTAGAACACCCAAAATCCCTCCCCTCGAAGGCCAGAAAAAATAGAGCACTGTGGAGTGCTCTGCTGCGGCGATGGGGTATATATAGGCAGCTCATTTTTCCCGGTTCGTGGCTAGAACCAGTACTAAATCCGGTCCTTCTCTCCCGGTTCATGCCAAGAACCGGGACCAATGGTTGTGGGCCAGGAGCGAGGCCCATTAGTCCCGGTTCGTGCCTCGAACGGGGACAAATGGTTCCATACGAACCGGGACCAATGCCCACGAGGCCCCGGCCGGCCCCCTGGGCTCACGAACCGGGACGAATGCCCCCATGGGTCCCGGTTCGTGACTGAACCGGGACTAATGGGCTTGCCATGCCCGAATGAAAGCCCTGTTTTCTACTAGTGTTGTGTGGGCATTCTGAAAATAGCATATCTTTTTGACTGTGCATCATATGAAGATGTGCTATGCATGAACGTTGATCAGCATGATGTTAACTGGCTGGTAGTTCCATTTTTCACCATGAATAAAACTTCCAACATGATGTTAACCCTGTTTGAAAAGGCCGTGTTAATATAAATGCTCTGCCTCTAAAAGTTGCAGTTTCTTATCTGAAACTAAAACTTGCAGATTCTTCTATGAGATTCACATTGTCTGCACTTTTATATTCCTATGAATCTACATATTTTTAAGTGCTAAAAATAGATCTCTAGAATTTATAAAATACTTCATATGCTCAATACTACAAATCTGAAATTCAAAAGACATTCATATCTGAAAGTACTCTCAAAATACACAACACAAAACACAATTCACAACCTGCAAATACTGACAACCCTAAGCTCCTCCTGACAATTCACAACCTGCCCGACTATTTGGCTGGGAGGGCAGTCCCCTCCTATTCCTTGGCGGCAGACAACCGCCCCGTGAGGCGATGTGAATGGCGAGGGAGAGGATGGCGGGGAAGCATCATCGGGCCAACTTCTTTTCTCCTCTTGCAGTTGGGTTCAGTCGACGAAGACTCCACCGGCTCGCTCTGGCACGACACCCTCACAGAGGGCACCCAGTAGATGCTCGATCCTTCAATCTCTGGTGGATGCTCCATCTGGGATCGATACTCCCACCACCGCTCCCTCATGATCGGATTCGGTGAATCTGTTTGCTCCATGGCCCAGAGGAGCAGCTCTATGTACTCCCGCGTGACTCCCTCCGGGAGTATTGCCGCCTTTTCGCTTTGTTGCAGATATTTGGCCATGGATGTCGCCGTCGCCGCTAGTTGGTCCTTGTTGTCAAACCAAGACAGTATCTCCAACATCCTAGCTAGCTTCACAGGGTCGCCGTCTACGATCCTCACGTATCGCTTGTACTACTCCATCGATCTACTTCTCCACATGACCTTCACTCGCCGGCGGTGGTTTTTGAATGTAAGTGGAGAGGAGCAGCACTGGTTTTGGATTAGAACGGGAGAGGAGCGACGCTGGTTTTTGATTGGAACAGGAGAGGAGGGGCGGTGGTTTTGAAATGGAAGAGGAGAGGAGCGGCGCTGGATTTAGATTGGAACAAGAGAGGAGCGGTTGTGGTCTTAGAGGAGAAGAGTGGAAGAGCGGTGCTGGTCTTGGAAGTATTTTTTTGTTTTGCGTATTTTGGGTCCAAGTTTGACCACGTACTGTATTTGACAAGCAAAATGTGAATGCATGTCACCAAAAATTGGATCGTTTGGTTCCTATATGAATGTACTTTCAAATTATATTATTTTTGCAACGTATAACATATATTTTATTTGCGAAAATCATGGTCAATTATGACCCAGAATAAAAGGGAGGCTAGTTAATGTGGGGTCGCTTTCTTAATTGAAGGGTAAATTGATTTTGATTTTGATCCAGTCACAGCGTGCCGGCCCTCTCGTCCAATCCTAAATTGATGCCACACGCTACTCTCCCTCTTCTCCATTGCAAAACCACCTCCTCTCCTCTCCATCAACTCCATTCCAAAACCACCGTCTCGCCTCTCCATCTTCTCCATTGCAAAACCTCCTCCTCTCCTCTCCATCATCTCCATTCCAGAACCACCGTCTCGCCTCTCCCTCTTCTGTATTGCAAGACCACCGTCTCTCCTCCCATCTTCCAAAGCTGGCACCGGACCACTCAGAAGGACATCTATGGAGAGGACGCAGTAGCGAATCAGGCAGATCGCCGGCGGCGACCAGGCAAAGTTAGCCAGGTTGAAGGAGATCCTTACTTGGTTTGACAATGAGTGGGATATTTCAAGGATGGTGAGGGCCATGTGGCAATGTATGCGAAAGACCGAGACAACGGCGATGAGAGCGGCGATGCACATGTACTCCTCGGCGGCAGTCGCGCCGCAGTCCTCCGAGTTCATCGAGTATCTCCTCCGGGCGATGGAGCAGACAGATTCGCCCGAGGCGACAGTCAGGCGGAGGTGGTGGGCGTACAGGTCGAAGGTTGAGTACCCAGAGGATAACGAATCGATCAAGTATGGTGTGCCGTTCGTGAGGGTGCAGAGCCAGCCGGAGCCACATGAGTATTCGTTCTCCCACCGCAAGAGGAGGCCGGATGGCGCGATGTCACTTCCCCGCTGTTCTCCACGGTTCCCTCGACGCTCGCCTCGTTTCAACGGCGGCGGTCGGGTTTAAGGTAAGCTTCGCACTAACCTAATATTCCACCTGCTCATGCTTACAATCAGTATGATAGCTAATGAAAATCATGCTTACAGTCAGTCTCCGAGTAATACGCCAATCACCCGAAAATAGCTCTGGACCTTTGGGTCAAAGTTGTGACACAGTGTACAAATAAAGAACAATATATTGGTGCTTCTTTCAGAAAAGAGTACTCCCTAGAAAACTGCCAATATAAGCTACTAGTATTTGGTTAGAGGATTTGCTGCCGGGAAAGATCCGTCCACAGAGAGCGCCACACATCCCACTAGTGGTGGTGGATGCCAATGAATGCATGGAGCATGGTTGGTGTCGGTAATTTTTACTTGGCACACCTCGCACTCTGCATTTATGCCGGTTCCATACATACATTTGTGTAGTTCCACCAAAATGCAGCCGAATAACCCTATTTGCACAGATAGTGAAAAAGCATGATTACATTATAGTGGCACTAGTTGATGAAACACACAAAATAAATAGTAGAAAATATTGTGATAGTATCATAGTATGCCATGCTGCGAGGGCGAGATGGCCCTGCGACGCTTCATACGGTACGCCTCATACTGGAAATCGTCCCAAGTCTCCCAGATACACCTTCTGCCAGTGATGAACATCAGGGTACAGTGGTAGTACAAGGAGGCGCCTTGAGAAATTCAAATCTCTATTTTTTTGCAGATCAAGTAAAATTAAGCACCCTAGTTTGCAGAAACGCTTAAACATTAACAATGGTACTAGTTGATGAAACATACATTAACAAAGAGAAGCACTTTCTTTATCTACATGGGAAATGAAATGATAGAGAGGACACTTGCTCTATTTTAACTTTATTATTACTTCATTTTATCAGTGACACTAGGGTCGAGCAGGTGGCAAACGAGATGTACCATGCGTCGCAAGGATGGAGGCCGGGGGTGCTTAGACTGGGATGCTGAAGCTGGCTATTTAAGCCACCAACATGGATGATTCAATTCATTGGACCTTTTGGTGCAGTTCACCTAAAATGAAGCAATATCCCGTGAGCTAGCAGCTTCTTCTTCATCTTTTTTAAGAAAAGGGCTCCAGCCCCGGTTCCATTTTCATCAGAAAACAAAACCCACATAGCTTCTTCTTCATTAGTTGCAACAAAATTGAGCAACAACAAGGTTGGTTGTGAAGCTCCTGGAATGTTCAACTATAATTTGGATATCATTTGTGCAGTTCAAGTAAGATCGAGCGTGAAATGTATATCTCTATTTGCACAAAAAAGCTGGAAAGGAGGGTGACTAACAAGTGATGAAAGATGCATCAAATGAAAAGAAGCATGTTCCTTATCTGAATGGCAATCCTACAAGGACAGTAGCATTTCTAAAGCAGTAGCATTGCTAGATATTAGTGTGGGCATTAGGATTAACTATGACAACCGTTAAATATGACATTACTTTAATGGTGCCATTGCTTCATTTTACCAGCAACATTACATTAACAGCTGCTACAGAGTCGGTGTTTGGGCACGGGAGAGTAGGCGGACCAGGACAGTTGCATTTTTAACGAAAAGAAGCAACTTATCTTAATGGGAAATTTAGCAGGACATGTAAAAAAGTGCCATTGATTCATATTACTGGAGGCATTACATTGAAAACAACATTGGTTTAACGTGTCCTTACTTTTAACAGTGCGACTGCTACATTTTACCAGTGGCATTACTTAAGAGTGGCTCGGGGCAACAAACATCAGAACAAGATATCTGGGTTGGTCCCATTTTTGTTCGGTGTAGCCACCTTATACTGTGTGAGGCTAGCAAATCTAGTGCTGGACGTACTCTATTGACTTGTCCCCTAGTCCCCACTTTCTTTCCTTTTTCAACCAATAGATCGGGTTTATATTGAGTTTGTACTGCATTTCCCTTTATTTCCTTATTAGACCTAGAGACCAGTTGGATAGCCAGTCTCTGCTACTTTTCGCCCCCATTATGTCCTCTTTCGACCAAGTCCTAGATTCAGGTAACAAATCTTCCCCACCCCACCCCCTTTGTTTCTTGTTTGAACCAAGTAGTACTAGATTCGAGTGCATGAACTAGTTTTCCTCTTAAATGTAAAAATTTAGGTGGTTTTCGAACAGCCGATCGAACCTATCTACGAGGGGCCTGAGAAATAGTAAAAGATACAAATGCAGCGACGTCAGGAGCTAGGGAAGTAGACCAAGGCCGATTTCGAAGGAAGTTATACCTGAGGGTCGCTGGGATGTCGCTAGGTGGGCGGCGGGAGGCCGGATCTGCCCACACTACGGCAGCGAGGAAGAAGGCGTCGGAGGCCCTCCCTCGCCAGCGGTGCTTGGGAGGGAACGGCAAGGCACGCTAATCGGGACACACCGACAGTGGGTAAGAGTCGTCGCCGAGGACGACCGCGTGAACGTTGCACCTTATCACCTTCCCCAGCGGAGAGGATCCAGCTGGAAATGTGACCAGCGGTGAGCAGAGAGAGAGTGTGTGGCCACCGTTGTCGTGTTTAGATCTGGAGAGGACGAGACAGTGTGAAGAGAGCAACACTAGCAAGCAAGCGCGGAGGCTTCTGCCTATATAGTGGAGTACTAGTTTTGTTTTGTCTACCGGAGCCGGCTTGACCTCGTCAATGACTGTCGAGAAGTCTTCATGGATGTGGCCCGGAGGCACAGTTGTCGTCCTTTTTATCTGAAGCACCGGATTATAACATATAACATGAAAAAATGCCACATGACAAGAAATCATAACCTCACTGCCCAAAGGAGACAACATGAATCCCGACGGACAAACTAGACGAGGATCAAAGCTCAAATTAAAGATAAACTCATAGAAAAGGGGTCCTTCGATAGATGTCCTAATTAACATCGCCGGCTTGACCTAGATGGTAGCCGAGTAGCCTTCGTGCATGTGCCCCCAGTGACTAGCCCAACTCAGTTGTCGCTGTTTAGCCCTCGCAGTGATCCGAAGCACATGACACCTAATTTTGTGAGATGACAAGAAACCTTTTTTTTCTCACCAGAACTACAGCCCTGTACAACACAGCCCGCACGATATGTAGACGATAGCCAATCCAGGCATGTCTGCTGGAGTCTGGTCACATGCATGGATGAACTGATCTTCCGTGTCTTGCAGGGATCGTCCAGGCACCAACGTAGTACAACACTTCTCTAGTACTATCGCTTGTCTCTCACTTCTATTAAGTCACCCGACTTGCGGGGCCGGGGAGTGTGCCCATATATGGTCGGTTCTCAATTGAGGTCCCACATGTGTGTGCAAATGCAATATGACGCGCGTTCCATTTGGAGAGCAGCGTGCCAGACCGACCGACCGTCTGGGGTGCGACGCGAACGCAACGGGCGTGCTGTATACTACGTACATGTGTACCGCCGTCTTCTTGAGGCTTTGCTCCATGGAGCAATCCATGGATATAAAATTAGTATACTTTACTAATTAAAAGTCGAGGGCGGGGCTTTTCCTACGCGGTAGGCGGGGCAGTTTCGCCTAGTCGGTTTGACAAAGACGCGAGAAGATGAGGGAGTAGGCTGCTGCAAACGTAGGGCTGTGTGATTTGACAGCGAATTACTGCTGGACAGGTGGTGCCCCGTGATTTGACTTGCCATTATCATTTTAACTGTGGTGCTACGACCGGCGTGAGTCTCCCGATTCCTGACCACCTCCATATAGGTGCCTCTCCCAAATGCTCCACCATGTAGAGGCTGGCTCTTGCATGAGAGCCCACTTCTCCACTTTTTCCTTGCCTCTTTCCTCCACATATGCAAAAATGCCATGTAAAGCGGGCTTATAGCCCACTATTGTACTTACTTGCTCCTACAGGTGCTAAGCTTGCCACATAGGCATAAAGTCTGACGTGGCAAGTTAATTAAGAAGAGAGAGACTAGTTTGGTGACCCAAGGAAGAAACAGTGCTAAGCGCGTGTACCTAGGTGAAAAGACAATTTTGAGTCTATAGCTAATTAAATGAAGCAAACTTAGCAACAAAAAACAAAACACCTATGCATTGGGGACTTGATTGCTAAGCCATTTTATGCCCTTAGCACCTCATCTAAGCACCATTTCATTGGAAGAGGTCACTCCTTGGCAAATGCAATAAATACTACGAAGAAAGAGATACAGGGAAGTAAAAAAACACTTATAGCCAACCTTATAGCTAAACTTGTCGTAGTATGAGTGACTAAGTGATGACTATGTATGACATGTCAACATCAGATAGCCTAACGCACCGTGTTAATTCTCCAAGGGCGCGACCGCGCGAGCGACGCGGCGGTCGTGGTAGGCGCGACAATGATACGGGCTGCTGGTAGCCATTGGATCTAAGATCAAACGGTCACATGCTAAGTTGCCGAAAATTTGCAGAATAACCCACGAGGATAGGATATTCACCCATAGGTCTAGAATCACGCCATGTAACCGTTCGATCTCAGATCCAAGGTCTCCCGGAAGCCCGTATCATGGGAGAATGGAAAGCCACTACCCTGCCGTTCACACACTGGCAGTTCGCTCCTACTCGTCCCCGCACGTCCTTTAATATTATGGTGGTTCGCTCCTAGTCGTCCCATCCTTTCACATTACTGCAGTTCCACTATTCCTAACCCTCCTCCCAAATCCATGGCATCCCAAATCTCGAAGATCGGCGGTGAGTACAAGGTTAGAACCATCACCCGCGATGAGTTCGACGTCATCTACACCCGTTCTTCTGCGACGTTGAAAGGATGCCTTGCTCGCTTCAGACACATGTTCGAAAACTCAAATGATGAGTGGGTCGCTGGGCTAGATGTTGAGTACACCACAGTCCTGGGACGAGAGAAGGATCTAAAGGAGGAAGAGAGGTAGAAGCCCGCCGTGATCCAGGTTTGCGTGCATGACTTATGCTTGGTCTACCACATGTGCCATGCCAATGTTGAATGCCAGGATTTTATGAACTTCCTCAAGAGCGACCTAGTCAAATTCGTTACTGTAGACTTTACGAACGACGAAAGAGTCCTGGGTCGGATAGGCCGCGATGTAGGCAACCCCTTCGACCTCCAGAAGAATCGGCTACTGCCCTCCAGTGGTCAGCCTTCAATGCTGACCCTGGCAGGAGCCATGGTTCAGCCTTCGTACGGTAAACTGGAGAAACCTCATTACACGTTTCATCGTCATGCATGGCAGCGGAATGTACTAGATATAGACCACATCCACTACGTTGCAATGGATGGCTACCTTTGTTTCAATATCTACAAGGGTTGGATGAAGAGCAAGAGCCAAGTGTGCGGTTCAAGCAAAGAAGTATCGGCCAAGAGGAAGAGGCAGAAGGACAAAGTCGAGGACGTGGACGAGGACTTCGAGTAAGGTGGCAGTGTCATTGCTCATGGTGGTTCTAATGCAGTGTCTACCGGATTAGTTGCATAGTTTAATTTCAGGTGTGCTTAGTTTAATTTGAGGGGTGTGTTGTGCTGAGCCCCCAGCAGAACTATGTTATGTTTCTTCTCGTTACTTTAACTCTTCAGTACATACATACTAGTATTTCTTACATTTCATCTTTTAGTTGGTATAGTACTACCACTCGTTTCTTCACATTATATACGTACAATATATATGGCCAACATCATATAGCCAGTAGTTTAGTTGTCAAAGAATTTCAGGGTGCTTAGTTTTGTCAAAGAATTCCAGGGTGCTTAGTTTTATTTCAGGGGTGTGTTGTGCTGGACACCATTATTGTGACTAGGTTTTTTAATAGTACTATATGCATAATTTGGCGACGAGCGCTCTCTATATGTACCACCTTTTTTTAAATTTCAAGTTTTGCTCCATGGCGCAATCCACCGATACTACTAATGTACAAAAGTATACATTTTTAAAAGGCTAGAGGGTGGGGCAGTCTAGCTTGGTCGGTTTCACGAGAGGCGAGGGCCTTTGTGATTTGACGGCTCATTACCGCTGGAAGGCGGGGCCTTGTGATTTGACTGCTCGTATAAATGTGCGGACGACCTGAGGAGGAGCAAAGAACCGTGTAGTATACTCAAGTTTTCCACTGGAGTAGTAGTACGACAGAGCAGCACGAAACACGGCAGCCCAGTGCCATATGGCGATAAAAATGATCTAATTTGCTAGTCATCTCATTGTTAGCATTGTTCTATTCATGCCTCGCAGAGAACGTGACACGTGTGGTGAAACACCCGAAGCAAAAGATGAAACACAGGAGCAAAAGAAGAAGGAAGATTATCACCCCAAATGATCTAATTTGCCGCGGAGTCGTAAGTGCTTCTTCATCGCCTCCACGACCTCCATCTCCTTGTGCGTCTCCGCTGCCATCTTCTTCATTCTGACCATGACGCGGGATTTCTCGACGCGAGCCTTCATCATCTGTTCCACGGCCGCATTACGTACCTTGACAGCAGCCGGGTGCTCGATGCAGAGCTTCGACAACTCCTCCTTCTGTTCCATGACGAGGGCCTGCAGCATCTTCATCGAGGAACTACTATTCTCATGCAGCTTCTTCCAACCGGCGTTCTTCTCCTTCAATAGGTCGAGCTCGTGGCAGAGCTTCGCCTTTTCCTCATGAAGTTGCAGGATTTCGCCGGTTGCCTTCTTCTCCGAGGCAATGCTCTTCTTCAGCAGCATCACCAAGCCGGCGGTCAACTCCCCCTGCTTATTGAGCTCAGCGGGCATGTCGTCGAGGCTCCTCTTCAGCAGCTCCACCAAGCCATGGATTTACTCCTTCTACTTATTGAGGTGCTTATTGAGCTGATCGGGCATGCCGTCGAGGGATAACGACTCCAGCGCCGCCGGCTCAGCATGTTCACCTTTGCAGCTAGGGCGCTCCTCGGAGCCATCGCCTTCCCGTGAGAGATCTTTCGAGGACTCTGCGTGTCGGCGAGCCCTCTTTTTTTTCCGCAGCCTTGATTGCCGCTCCCTTGTTAATAGTAGTTCTCGACCTAGAGCTCTGCTCACCGGCCATGGCAAGGACGGACGAAGAAGAAGCACTTATGAGGAGGAAAGGTAGAGTAATTTTCGGTTAGGTAGTTCCCCTTTTTATTACCTAAGTACTAGCGCTAGTACTAATACCTGCATAGTAGGAACACGTTCAGGTTTGGTACGTACTAGTGGGTGTCAGCAGGCTTTCGAATGTGATGGGAACAAGGTAAAGTTTAATTTATGGTTTTGGTTTCGAGGCCCGAAAAGGCTCCTGAGGAGTTTAGTGGAACATAAATTTCAAGTAGACTACACTGCTCAAATGCATAAATATTATGTTATGCACAAAATACGAAGGAGACCAATGGAAGTACTACTAGCAACGCATGATTTAACTACTCGCATGCGCACAGTGGAGTAGTAATGTCTTTCTTCCGCCCTCACGTCCACTCAATTTGCATGCGCTGTATTAATTGACCATCAATGAAGTGAACAACTTTACACGCGTCAAATTATCACATGGGGTGGATCTTGGTACAAAATTGCGTCCGCCCATGTACCCGCGTGTGCGTGCGAGGGAATGAGTACGTCTGTGGTGTGCGTGCACATCTTCGCTTCGTGCATGTACCAACAGTTTGGCTCATGGAGGACGAGTGTATTCTTCTGGAACCAGCAGCACGTCATTGTGATCAATCCACACAAGGAGGTCGCGACAACGCCTCCACATGTGCCACGTGGCTTGATGAACTATAAGAGAGACACTGTGTAGCGTGCCATTGGAATTCAAATTTACGTGTTTTGCACATACTCAAAGTACTAGTAAGGTACACGTGCATTGCACGCATCAGATTTTGCAACCAAATTATGAGTAAATACCACACTATAGCATGTAAGCTCTGAGTCATATATGCCTGATGTAGACCTTCGTTTAATTCTTATAGTTCATCTCATTCAAAATCAATTAGTTTTTATAAAAAAGCTAGGGCCTCTTGGATTCGTAGGATTTCCAAAACGCGGGAATAGGAAAAACATGGGATTATAGTAGAATGTCATCTTGAATCCTATAGGATTGTATGAGTGTTTGATTGTGCATAGAAAAAACGCAGAATTCTTTCAAAGAGGTTTGAGTGGATGGGATGTTTCCTATGAAATCTAGTGCAAGTGCATCATATGGAATAATTCGTATGGTTTACAATCCTACGAATCAAACAACCAAGATAGGAAAAATTGCTAAGGATTAGAATCCTCCAAAATTCCTTTGACAATCCTTTGAGTCAAAGAAGCCCTTAATCTATTTTATGATTCATGGAATTGTGCATTGTAAAGCATAAAGTAAAAACAAATAATGGCAATTCAACTAGAAAAAAGTTTGGGCAGTTATGATATGGAAGATTCTAGACCAAAGGAGAACCACTGTTGTTTTGAGGTTTGTGCATTATGCTTAAGTTCAACAATGGAGTCTGCTAGATTGTACATGTGGCAAAATCTAGTGGGGGGCTAGAAGATGGTGCGAGGGGCCGAGTGGAGGGAGACTATGAAGGAGTGCACAAGTGCAAGATCGATATTTAGAGAGAGGGGGCGAGAAACGTGCGTTGTTGCGCGTAGTGGCGGAGCCATGAAAAATAAATGAGCTAGTGGGCCAAGCATTGCTAATCCTTTACGAGGAGGGCCAATTCATGAACTTAAACCATTTTTACCAGCAATTGTCTAATGATCACATTCATATTAGCCTCGATATATAGTGATGTTAGGGGGGGCAGGGCCTTTGCTGCCCCCTGTCTTCGCCATTGTGCGCGCATCTAAGAGATGAAGCGGAAGGCATGGATGATGAGAGGGGGACGTTGGATATATAATTAATGTGGGTGTATTAGCTATATATGTAGGGGTTGTTTGGTTAGGCCTAGGAGTGCCACACTTTGCCATACAATGTTGCCAAACTTGCCTAAGGTTAGTTCTTCAAAATGAGAGCCAAAAGTTGGCAAGCCTAAGGGAATCTTGCCACACTTGTTGTGTGTATGTGATGTGGGACCATAGTGTGACTTGCCTAAGATGTGGCTTGACCAAACACACACCTAAGTTGGTCAAGTTTGCCTAACCTTAGGTGTGGCAAGCTTTCGCAAACTTAGTCTCAAACCAAATAACCCTGTAATACTATATAGAGAGGTATAGATCACTACTACGAAAAGGGCTATAGATAATATGGACACTAATGGCGCACCACACATGTGGTGCGCCACTACTATATACTAATGGCGCACCATGTGTTGGTGCGCCATTAGTGTCCAAATACTAATGGCGCACCACATCCATAGTGCGCCACTAGTAAATTTCTTTTTTCAAAATTACTAATGGCGCACCAGGGGACAGTGCGCCATTACTAGTTGAACTAGTAATGGCGCACCACTCCCACGGTGCGCCATTAGTAATTTTGTTTCATTTTTTTTCAAATTGTTTTTTTTGAAAAACTACTAATGGCGCACCGTGGGGTGGTGGGCCATTACTAGTTGAACTAGTAATGGAACTAGTAATGGCGCACCACTCCCATGGTGCGCCATTAGTAACTTGGCCCAAACATTCCACCGAATGCACCCCCCCCGGGACCGCCTTTTCAGTTTTAGAAAAAATAAAAGAAAATGATGGAAATGTAAAAAAAAAATTAGTTTCCCATGTGATATGTGGTCTAGTTGTTGGAAAAATTGACAAATATGAATTTCGACTTTATTTGCAAAATCTCTCTGGAATTTGTAAAATGGGCATAACTTTTGCATACGACGGATTAAAAAGTTTTTTATATGAAAAATCATCTACTCGAAAAGTTACATCCGAATTGGTTTTCAAGATCTAGAGGCAAAAAAATTCAAAAACCTAACAGAAAAAAAGTTACGGGGCTTTCAAGATCTAGAGGCAAAAAAATTAAAAAAATTTCAAACTTACTAGTGGCGCACCGTTTGCTGGGTGCGCCACTAGTAACAGAAAAAAAAATTGGTTTCGAATTTTTTTTTGGAATTTTTTTTCAAAAAATGATACGTAATATGACAGGGAAGTTTGAAATATTTTTCAAAATTTCATCATACTCATGAATATGAACAAAGTCCTAGACATCAACAAGGTTTAATAGGATTGATATGATAGATATATCAACAAGTGCCTGTTAAGTGAGGTGATGCTGGGGTTGGATAGAACTGCGAAGTTAAGCGTGCTCGGGCTGGAGTAGTGTGAGGATGGGTGACCTTCCAAGAAGTTTGACCACTTAGTGCGATTTGACTTGAGATTATACATATTGACCCGAGATTAAGCCATAGTGACCCTGTGGCGCACCTGTAGTGCGCCATTAAGCCATAGTGACCACTTAGTGCGATTTGACTTGAGATTAGACATATTGACCCGAGATTAGACATATTGACCCGAGATTAAGCCATAGTGACCCTGTGGTGCGCCATTAGTAAAAAATTCTAATGGCGTGGTGCTAGTGGCGCACCTGTAGTGCGCCATTAGTAGACAAAACAGGTGCGCCACTAGCAGGCCTTTTCCTAGTAGTGGATTCATCCATGTGGACGTGGGAAAGAGGGTGAGACCTCACTGGATATATAGCTAGATTGATCGGTTTGTGTGGAAAACTATGAAAGACCTAGCTATATACACACGCACATAGAGGAACATCGATCGTTTGCGCGCGTGAGAGATAAAGAATGCCCGATATGATGGAGAAGGGGATGTGTGTGGGTGTGTTCCTTCATGGGAGACCGACCTGAAGAAAAAGATTGCATGCGTGCGATGGATAATGCCGATTGGTAGTGTGTGCATACATGCACGAGAGAAAGTTAGTGGTACAATTATAAAGAGAAGACAACTGTGTGGGTGTAAAAGACTAGGTGAGGTCATAATCGATGTAAAGTTGAATTCAAATATTTGAATAAGAGATCATGATGTTTGAAACCCATGCATGCATCACTAGTAGAAAAAGGGGCTTTTGGCCCGGTTGGTAAGGGCCTTTAGTCCCGGTTTTTGACCCGGGACTAAACGGTCGTTACTAATGCCTCCCCCCTTTAGTCCCGGTTCTTACACGAACCGGGACTAAAGGCCGCGGCCACGTGGAGCTCCACCTTTAGTCCCGGTTGGTAACACCAACCGGGACTAAAGGAAATTTTATGATTTTTTTTAATTTTTTTTTTATTTTCAAATTTCTGAATTATTTTAACCACTAATATCTAATCACCACCCCTCCTCTCACTACTCCAGCCTGAGCACGCTTAACTTCCAGGTTCTGTTCTCCCTCGTTTCCAAGTCTGCACTTGTTGTTTTCCTGACAATAGTAAGATGTCAATCCTATTAACCCTCAGGAATTTAGCTTGAGCATGAAGTGACACATTTCACTGTTTGAGTTTGAAACTATTGTTTTAAAAAACAATAATTATTTAGTAACACTAATATTTCTTGAATAATTAGTTTGACCATTGTTTGACCACAGTTTGACCAGATTGGACCAAAATTCAAAAAAACTGAAATAATTATTTAGTAACACTAATATTCTAGAATAATTAGTTTGACCATTGTTTGACCACAGTTTGACCACATTTTTTGAAAAAAAAATTTTGAAAGTAATTTTTTTTCTGTTACTAGTGGCGCACCTAGCAAATGGTGCGCCACTAGTAAGTTTGAAATTTTTTCGATTTTTTCCACTCGAGATCTTGAAAGCCCCGTAACTTTTTTTCTGTTAAATTTTTGAGGATTTTGAAAATGTTTAACGTGGTTCCCCCAATTAAATTCGGATGTAACTTTTCGATTAGATGATTTTTCATATAAAAAACTTTTTAATCCGAGTTCGTATGCAAAAGTTATGCCCAACAACTAGACCACATATCACATGGGAAACTTATTTTATTTTTATTTTTTTGACATTTCCATCATTTTCTTTTGTTTTTTCTAAAACTGAAAAGGCGGTCCACGGGGGGGGGGGGGAGGGGGGTAGAGTTTAAAAATGGGACCTTTAGTACTGGTTCGTGCCATGAACCGGTACTAATGCCTCAAAGCCCATTAGTACCGGTTGGTGGCACCAACCGGGACTAACCTTTAGTCCCGGTTGGTGCCACCAACCGGTACTAATGGGCATCGCACCCTTTAGTCCCGGTTCGTGGCACCAACCGGGACTAAAGGGCCGAGGTGAACCGGGACTAATGAGTTAACCGCACGAACCGGGACCAATGCTCACATTAGTCCCGGTTCGTGACTGAACCGGGACTAATGTGAGCATTGCCCTGTGAGCAAAGCCCTATTTTCTACTAGTGCATGAATATAACGGAGATCTGCGCGGTGTGGTTTGGAAACGAGCATGTTGTATTGTATACACACTGAGCAAGGTCAGCCTGATTTGAATTTGAGATACCGATGGCAGACATCGTTTGGCCACATTGCATCTGTGCATGGACACACTATTCTAATTGGAGATGATGGGTGGCTTTCGCATCACATATCTATATCTATACCCCTATATATATTATATTATATATTTTTTATATTGTGTGCGGGTAACTTTAACTTTGAAAGATGGTCTTTGGATGAGGCGAATCCGATGGTGCAGAGATGGAAAATTTGATCACTACTGGCCGTTGGATATCATCTAGATTCCACCAGACTTTGCCACATGTACAATCTAGAAGACTCCATGGTTGAACTTAAGCATAATGCACAAACCTCAAAACACAAGCACTTCTTCTTTGTTCTAGAATCTTCCGTATCAGAATTGCCCACATTTTTTTCTACATGATTTGCCATTATTTGTTTTTACTTTATGTTTTACAATAAAAACTAGATGATTTTGAATGAAATGAACTATAAGAATCAAACGAACATCTACATCATGCATCTCTGTCTATCATGTTGCGAAACTCACGTATCTTCAACACGCGCCTTGTTACCCCGAAATATTTAAGATATATCTTTTTCTCGTTGTGCTCCGACAACTCCCTCCATCTCAACCCGCGCCTTGCTATTCCAAAATTACAACACGCGCGAAAACTCCCACCTCCTGTGAAATCCCGACACGCGAAATGCCCGTGGTACACCTGAACCGAAAGAACCGCCTCAAATCGGTGGGGGTACTTTCATAACTTACCCCACATTTCGGACAAGCGTGTCCCTAAGCCATGGTTCCCCAATCCCATACCATCCGCCCACCCATTCGTACACCGAGGCCGCGAAAACCCGAGAAGCCCCACACCCTCCTCCGCCCGCCACCCAGCCGGAGCCTCTTCCCCGACAACATGGTCCACAGCAACACCTCGACGTCCCTCATCCACCGTACCGGATGAGGATCCATCGTCGATCTCGTCGTCCCGCCGGTTTAGCCACCCCGTCCTCCACCTCCAAGGAGCTGCCCCGACGTTCCCCTCGTCTTTCGCGCCACCTCCATTCCCACACCGCCGTCTTCACCTGCACCACCAGAAGAGCATCATCATCACCGTTTCCTCGGACGAAGCTGCGGCCTAATCGGCGCAACCAAAGAGGTTGTACACTAATCGCCGCATTTTCTTCTTGATTCGATCTCACGGTGCTACCGGCGCTTTGCCCCGAGCCGACACGGTGCGGCTCCATCCACGACGGTGTCGCTGGCCACTTCCTCCACGGCGTCGCTCCCTCGGCGGCGACGTCCACATCAGTAGGAGCTGCTGCTGCTTTAGCTCTCGCTCGTGCTGCTGCTCTGCTCTTGCTCTCGGTCCCCTGCCTGGTCTGCTCTTGCTCTCGGTCCCCTGCCTGGTCTGCTCTTGCTATTGCTCTTGCTCGTGCTGCTGCTTTCACTCTTGCTCTTGCTTGTGATGCTGCTCCGATTTAGCTACACTTCAGTCGACTGAATCGACTTTTGGGTCAGCCGATTTTCAGGGGGTGGGGGGGCTCACCAGTGTTAAGGAAGAACCAGCCGCAGTGGGGAGGGGAGCTCGCCATAGAGGTACCCCACTATCTATCTTAGGGTTCAGGATGGGGGTGGTGGTCGCCTGTGGTGGGGCGGTAGCGTGGTGATCGCCGGAGAAAAAGCTCGGCACGGGGAGGCCTAGAGGGATGGCCGGGGCGGCGGTGGACTGATACGTCCATTTTGCATCATGCTTTTACATCGATATTTATTGCATTATGGGCTGTTATTACACGTTATGTTACAATACCTATGGCTATTCTCTCTTATTTTACAAGGTTTATCATGAAGAGGGAGAATGCCGGCAGTTGGGATTCTGGCTGGAAAAGGAGCAAATATTGGAAACCTATTCTGCGCAGCTCCAAAAGTCCTGAAACTCCACGAAAGTTATTTTTGGAATTATTAAGAATTATTGAGCGAAGAAAATACCAGAGGGGGCCCATACCCTGGCCAGGAGGGTGGGGGCGCGCCCCCTGTCTCCTGGGCCCCCTGGTGGCCCTTCGGTGCCCCTCTTCTGCTATATGAAGGCTTTTACCCTAGAAAAAATCATAAGCAAGCTTACGGGACGAAGCTCCGCCGCCACGAGGCGGAACCAATCTAGGGCTCCGAAGGAGCTGTTCTGCCGGGGAAACTTCCCTTCGGGGGGGAGGGGGAATCATCACCATCGGCATCATCAACGATCCTCTCATCGGGAGGAGGTCAATCTCCATCAACATCTTCACCAGCACCATCTCCTCTCAAAACCCTAGTTCATCTCTTGTATCCAATCTCGTATCAAAACCACAAATTGGTACCTGTGGGTTGCTAGTAGTGTTGATTACTCCTTGTAGTTGATGCTAATTGGTTTACTTGGTGGAAGATCATATGTTCAGATCGTTAATGCATATTAATACTCCTCTGATCATGAACATGAATATGATTTGTGAGTAGTTACGTTTGTTCCTGAGGACATGGGTGAAGTCTTGCTATTAGTAGTCATGTGAATTTGGTATTCGCTCGATATTTTGATGAGATGTATGTTGTCTCTCCTCTAGTGGTGTTATGTGAACGTCGACTACATGAAACTTCACCATTATTTGGGCCTAGAGGAAGGCATTGGGTAGTAATAAGTAGATGATGGGTTGCTAGAGTGACAGAAGCTTAAACCCTAGTTTATGCGTTGCTTCGTAAGGGGCTGATTTGGATCCACTAGTTTCATGCTATGGTTAGGTTTACCTTAATACTTCTTTTGTAGTTGCGGATGCTTGCAATAGGGGTTAATCATAAGTGGGATGCTTGTCCAAGAAAGGGAAGTACCCGAGTACCGGTCCACCCACATATAAAATTATCAAAGTAACGAACGCGAATCATATGAGCGTGATGAAACTAGCTTGACGATAATTCCCATGTGTCCTCGCGAGTGCTTTTCTCATTATAAGAAATTGTCCAGGCTTGTCCTTTGCTACAAAAAGGATTGGGCCACCTTGCTGCACTTTATTTACTTTCATTGCTTGTTACCCGTTACAAATTATCTTATCACAAAACTATCTATCACCTATAATTTCAGTGCTTGCGGAGAATACCTTACTGAAAACCGCTTGTCATTTCCTTCTGCTCCTCGTTGGGTTCGACACTGTTACTTATCGAAAGGACTACGATAGATCCCCTACAGTTGTGGGTCATCACGGACCGGCGGTGGGGAGTGTTTTCGGGCGGGCGGGGCGGCGCACCGCCGACTGCGGGCGGCGGGGGGTGGAGGTTGAAGATGAACTCCAGGCCCTTGATTTCGTATCCAACAGCTGCAAAATCGACTGACCAGAGATGAAAAAGTCAATCGACTGACGTGTAGCCTCACCTCTAGTGCGTTCAGTTTCGACAGTAAAATTCAGTTTCGTCAGCAAAATTCAGTTTCGACAATTAAGTTCAGTTTCGACAGTTAAATTCAGTTTCGACACATAAGTTCAGAGATGAGCGGCTGATGTATTTTACATCTAGATCTTTGTGGTTATGTATTTTACGTCATCTATTGGAGATGCTATTAGAATTCCACTCAGGTTAACGTTGTCTCTCTTGTCCTGCTTCAGCCTCAGCGTCGTACAACTCACCGGAGTTGCTCCAACGACGAAACCCTCCATCACAGAGAAGCAGTACCTCGGGCTCCATCTCCAGACACCTAAGATCTTCTTCCCCTCCTCCGATAGCCAAGTCAGCGGTAGCATCCTCACTGGCCAACCCAATCATGCTGAGATCGACATGGCTTCGCCTAAGAGGTTGTACACCTGTTGCATCTCTTTTTTACTCTACATGTTATATATATTGTCCACTGAGCACACGTAGTAACGTGAAATACGATTATTTTATCCTACTATATGACAAGCAGTGAGGTACCAGGCAACTTAGCTATCCGTGATGGACTCTCTTGAACGCCATCATTATTTATCTCTGCGCGTTTGAGCTGTGTATTTGTCGATGGGCCTGGGAGAGTTGAGCTAGTAGGGCAGTGGCCTGGGTTCAAAGTAATAGAAGTAGCACAAAAACATTTTTTAGTGTAGGATTTTCCTTGCTCAAGCCTGCCTACTAGAATCGCCAGTGCTTGAAAGGAAAAGTGAATGAAAAACATAGGAATTGGAAAGTTTCCTGTGGTACTACTTTTCAGGTATTTGGTGCAAAGGAATTGAGCAAAGGAAAACTGTAGGATTTCTTCCTTTAGTGTCTCCTTGAAAGAAAAACCGTAGGAATTCTAATTTCCACTTGTTCTCCTTTTCATATTCCTATTCATGAAGCACAAGACTAAGAGATAGTAGTATAATAGCATTATAACCGTACATTTTCTCGTGGTTTGACTTAATCTCACCATGCTTCTTTGCATCCTATGATCTTCCAATTCTTGTGAATCAAACACCCAGATTGGCAGAAATCCTGTGTTTTTAAATTCTCTGTTTTGCACATGCATTCTTATCCTATTCATGTGTATTTCCTATCCCTGCATTGTTAGAATCCTCAAATTCAAACAAGCCCTTACACAATTACTTCTATTACAGATATGTGTCAAAGAAAACCTTGTGTGGTTTGTCCTGCTCCTGCGGCGCTGTGTTCCACCCCAGCTCAGCTGCTCTAGCGACGGAAGGGTTCACCACAGTAGGGATCCGCTCTCTAGACTGTCTTTCGCCGCCTCAGATCTTCTTCCCCGCCGCCGGCAGCCACGACAACTGCATTACCATCATCAACTGAGCAGATGACCTTGAGGACTACACGGGTCCGCAAGAGAGGTCGCACTCTTTCGTGTCTGCTTATGTTATGCATCGCTTAATATGATGACATGCTACATTATCGTCGTGTTCACCTATTAGACTCCGAGTCAGGTCCAAACTAATGCTCAAACTTGAGTTTTTAAATGGTTATGGGGTACATATTGGGGCAGCAATCAGTACTATTTGTCTACTATCTGGTTAATCTCGGGTGTCTACAATGAGTTTCATGTTGGTTGCAAACAAACATTAAAGGAGCCATTATCTGTATTTTTTAACTAAAGCTATTATCCGCCTGCTATCATTGGTTTTGGGTCTATCCAAAGTTTGCTACCATCACTCTGGATTTGTGCATGCACTCCTTACATAATCTCACTATGCTTTATTCTTATGCATGCCAGTTATTGTACACAATGGAGCTGATCATGTAGAGCAAAAGAGACGAGCCTTGCGTGGCAATAAAATTTCATGCAGACGTCGCTTCATGGTGGGCGCAAAGGCAGCCCCCCTCCACCCATTTCGGATCGTAATCAAGAGGAAGATAACTGTTCTGAGGGGGATTCTGAAGGAGAAGACCACTCCTATTTACCCCATGAGGTCTTCGCTCTAGTTTGGCATGCTGATGTTGGTAATATCATGCATATGGTGCCTTGCATTGCTTACCGTATGCATCAAAGATGTCATCTGCTTAGTTTAGACATGCTTTGTGTCAATGCCATTTGTTTAGTTTCTTTATTGTATATGTGAATCATGCAATGCCATCTTGTTTAGCCAGGCATGATATATGTGATTTTTGCAATGCCACCCTGGTTACCCAGTTATCTTATATGTGAATTATATCATCCCATCATTTTTTTATTACATGTTAAATTTGTCAACAATTTTAGTACATTCAATTACTCTTCCTGTGCATCAGCCACTGGGCACAGTCATGGAAAAATCTGGAGTGGAAACAAGGTCTTCAGAGCAGACAATGCTATCTGACGAAGCGCATGTCTTGCTGGTTACAGATAGCTCCTCAGAGGAGGATTCAGAGACAGATGACCAGTCCTATTCCCCCCCCCCCCCGAGGTGCATGCTCTAACTTGGCAGGGTTATGTTGCTCATATCGTGTGTATGGTATCTTGCATTGCTATGTCATTTGCTTAGTTTAGACATGCTTTGTGTGAATGCCACCTCTTTAGTGTCTAATTACCATATATGTGAATTATGCAATGCCATCTTGTTGCAAGACATTATATATGTGAATTATGTAATGTTATCTTGTTGCAAGGCATTATATATGTGAATTATGCAATGCCATGCTGTTTAGGCAAGCGTCATATATGTGAATTATATCATGCCGTCCTTTTTTTGTATTTCTCACTACTTTTGTCGACAATGTTTGTATATTCAACTGCTCTTCCTGTGCATCAGCCATTTGAATTGGTGATGGAGAAATCTCGAGTGAAAACAAGGTCTTCAGAGCAGACAATGATACCTGCTAAAGCAGATATCTTGCTAGTTACAGATAGCTCTTCAAAGGAGGATTCAGAGGAAGATGACCAGTCCTATTATCCCCCTGAGGTGTATGCTCAAACTTGGCAGGGTTATATTACTCATATCATGCATATGTTGTATTGCAATGCTTAGTTTTTACATCATATACACAATATTGAATGCCATCTCCTTAGTTGACACATCATATATGCGATTGCCCTCTGCTCACTTCCTTAGTATATAAATCATATATTTGAATTATATCATGCCAACCCATTTTCTAAATTATGGCATGCCAACCCATTTGTAAAGACATAATATAGTTATATCATCTCATCCTATTTACATAGTCATCATATTTTAAATTATGTCATTCTATCTGTGAATTATATCATGCCATCATGTTTCCATCGACGGCATGTTTGTGATTTATGGCATGCCAACCACTTTAATAGACACATCGTATAGTTATATCATGTCATCCTGTTTACATCGTCATCATATTTTGAAGTATGTCATTCTATCCTGTTTAGTTAGCCATCATACATGTGAAATTTTGTCATTCTATCCTCTTTAGTTAGCCATCATATATGTGAAATTATGTCCTACTATTCTGTTTGGTTAGACAACATAAATGTGAATTATTTCATGCCCTGTTTTCTTCCCCACTATCCATTGCACCTGTCTATCTTACAATGTCTGTACATTCAATTATTTTTCTTGTTTATCAGCCATTTTAATTGGAGGGGGTGATGGCAGTATCTGTGGGAGTAAAAACACGGTCTTCAGAAAAGATCGTCCTACCTGTCTATGCAGACAGAACCACGGTTGTACTTGCCCAAGAACTAGCCCCACCACACATAACCCAGACTCACGCAGATTGTACCCCTACCTAGTTGGACAGAGAACCAGCTACACCCCTTCTAACCCCAACCCCAGCAGATAATAACCCAGTTCCCATTAACACATCACCGTCTCTACCACAGAGCACCCAAACACGAGCAGTTAGTAAGGCAACTGCAGTGCCCAAAGCACGAGGACCACCACTCCGAACCCCAAGTCAACGCTTAAAGACGAAGTAGAATTGTTCTTAGGTCAGGTTCCGTAGCTATGGTTCATACTACTTTGCTCTTGCATCACTGTATTTACTCATACCAACTAATTTCAAATTTGAAGGATGCAATTGAAACTCCAATGGCGCAACAGGTCTGTTTTAAACCTGTTTCTTTAACGTGTTTGCTGTTGTAACTTGCTCTATGTTGATTTCAGTTTCAATTGAATAAACAGTTATGTTCTCATGCCATGCACATTACAAGTGTTGTTATTGATGTGTAGTTTCCCACACTTATATTCTGTCTATGCTGCTTTGTCTTAAATAGATATGATTCGAACTGTATCTTTTCTTGATTTGGCAACATAAACTAGAATGATATAGACCATGCAGTGACCATACTACATAGATATATGTTTGTTTCATGTTGTTATCCTGTCCACCTTACTACTGAACTGGTTTACCAAAATGAGTTTCATATACTACATTGTAAACCTGTGATGTGTTTGTTTCTTTCTCTTTTAGAACGCGGATAAAATATTGGATAAGAGTACCCCATTATGCAATGGTAAAGGAAGTAATGCAGATAAGGTTCAAGATAGTGAGACATCCCTGTTGGTCTCCAAGAAAGCTGATAAAAACTATATTGAAGGCCAACGTATTTGATGACGCTATGAAAATGGGCCAACGTATTAACGGGCCACAAACAGGCCGACTGTAACCTCTGGCTGAATTTGGCCCACAAGTAGAAAATGACAGTAATGGGCCGTAAGTAAACGAATGCTGGAAATGAGCACAATAATAAATGGGCCCTAAGAAGGCCGAAAGATAACATGAGCTGGAAATGGCAAAACGGAATAACAGGCCGTTAATTAATGGGTATAAAGTGATACATTGTTCATTACGAGCCAGTTTCACCACGGGCCGTTAATGGTTATAAAGTGATACACTGTTCATTACGGCCTTGTTTCACCACGGGCCGTTAATGGGCCTGTCGCTGTCAAAACCGGCGGATCTCGGGTAGGGGGTCCTGAACTGTGCGTCTAAGGCTAATGGTCACATGAGGTGGGGGACACAATGTTTACCCAGGTTTGGGCCCTCTTAATGGAGGTAATACCCTACTTCCTGCTTGATTGATCTTGATGATATGAGTATTACAAGAGTTGATCTACCACGAGATCGTAGAGGCTAAACCCTAGAAGCTAGCCTATCATTATGATTGTTGATCTTGTCCTACGGACTAAACCATCCGGTTTATATAGACACCGGAGGGGGCTAGGGTTACACAGAGTCGGTTACAAAGAATGAGATCTACATATCTGAATCGCCAAGTTTGCCTTCCACGCAAAGGAGAGTCCCATCCGGACACGGGACGAAGTCTTCAATCTTGTATCTTCATAGTCCAACAGTCCGGCCAAAGTATATAGTCCGGCTGTCCGAGCACCCCCTAATCCAGGACTCCCTCAGTAGCCCCTGAACCAGGCTTCAATGACGATGAGTCCGGCGCGCAAATTGTCTTCGGCATTGCAAGGCGGGTTCAATCTCCGAATACTCCATAGAAGATTGTGAACACGAGGATCATGTCCGGCTTTGCAAAACAAGTTCCACCTACCACCGTAGAGAGTATATATTTCACAAATCTAATCTTCTGACAACTTTTCACAGTGTGACACCACGCCGCGGCCCAGTCACTATTCGAACCGTTTTTCTCAACCAGCTTCTGCACATATTGCGAGGCGGTTTCATTGGCCCGTCTTGTCAAAGCAGAGATCGTGTCCCCTTATCACGGGATTCTCATCAATACGGGTGTGGGTAACCCAACCGTGCTATCAATGCGGCGTTGGGGAATAAGCGAGTTTACTGGGCGAGTGGGGAGGCGCACGATCCCCGCGGCCTTTATAAGGAGATAAGAGCTCCCCTTTTTTACCCACGCGCCTTCCTCTATCTCTGCTTATCCATTTTCCCTCCCGCTCGAGCTCCAGGGCCCAAGTGTTCGACTTCTCAGCCTAAAAAGGCCCTCCGAAAATGTCCGGATCCAGAGCAGGAGGCAAGTGGATGGCCTCTACCGTCCGGGAGAAGGATATCAAAAAAGTTCGGGAGGCTGGGTATCTGGCCCAGAAAATTAGCCACTGTCTTCCGACGGTGGGACAGATCGTCCCTACTCCGGAACCCCACGAGAGGGTTGTATCCCTTCCTCGTTTTGTCCGCGGGCTAGGATTTCCCCTCCACCCAGTCGTTCGCGGCATCATGTATTATTACGGGATTGATTTTCATGATCAATCCCCCAATTCCTTCCTCAACATCTCGACATTCATTGTCGTGTGTGAGGCCTTTCTCCGCATCTCGCCACACTTCGGCTTATGGTTGAAGATTGTTAATGTGAAGCCCAAGGTAGTGAGCGGCGACCACGCCGAGTGTGGAGGCGCCATGGTGAGCAAGATGCTCAACGTCACATGGCCATCAGGTACTTTTAATGATTCCGTCAAAGAGTGGCAGTAGCACTGGTTCTATATCACTGAGCCACGCGACCCAAAATGGGCCACAACTCCCGAATTCCGATCCGGAGCTCCCCTGCGGCTTACGTCCTGGCCCGAGTAAGGCCTGAACTGGTCTTCGTCCGACAAACTGTTGGAGCTCCAGATGCGCGTCAAGGGTATGAAAGACAAGAATATCAAACTTGTTGATGTAGTCCAGGTGATGTTAGTTCGCCAGATTCTTCCTTGCCAACACAGGTCTTGCAGTTTATGGGAATTCGACCCGGCCAAGCACCAGACCCTGCAAGAGCTCTTTGGCTCCTCGCACAAGGACATCTGGAAGGTGCTCTTCAAGTCCGGCAAATCGTGGCCGGACTCCGCCGAGGACCGCGGGTACCAACTGTCCCGCCCCGCAAGTCCGGCAAGTCATCGTATGTTGGTCAATTCATATGTTTTATTCGCATAACCCGAGGGAAATGCTTGATGTGTTTTCCACCACTCTCACAGGGCTAGACGAAAAAGGCGGGGCAGATCTACTGTCCGGCCCCACTACCAGAAGAACCGGCCGGCCCACTTCTGACAAAGATGCTGGTCCCGGCGCCTTACAAGGCGCCGAAGAAGAAGAAGGCCGAAAAGGAGGCCAAAGATACTAGGGGCGGCCTTCGTCACCACGATACTTCGGACACAAAAGCCGAAGACTCTGATGCCCGCTCTTACCCCGAAGAGGTCGAGGAAGAGGAGAAAACCAGTCCCAGTAAGGGGAGAAAGAAAAGGACGGCCTCCACATCTTTGGAGGCCGAGTCACCTAAGAAGGGAAATAAACCCCTTCCAGAGGAGTCCACCGCCACTACCGACAGTAGCCTGGAGTGGGTTCCCAGGGCCCAGCTCCTGGTGAATTCGTGAGTATATAAAATCCAAACACGTTTGCGCATTCGAACTCACTATGGCATGATGTTTTGATCATCGATCCATATTTTTTTAGCAGTCCGGCGAGGTCCCGCACCGAACCATCCTCATCGGAGGGTTCACTGGGTTCGGATGCTATGGACAGCAGGACACCCCCGAAGGCCCCTTCCCCAGAACATATTGATACGTCCATTTTGCATCATGCTTTTATATCGATATTTATTGCATTATGTGCTGTTATTACAAGTTATGTCACAATACTTATGGCTATTCTCTCTTATTTTACAAGGTTTATCACAAAGAGGGAGAATTCCGGCAGCTGGGATTCTGGCTGGAAAAATAGCAAATATTGGAAACCTATTCTGCACAGCTCCAAAAGCCCTGAAACTCCACGAAAGTCATTTTTGGAATTTATAAGAATTATTGAGCGAAAGAAGTACCAGAGGGGGCCCACACCCTGGCCAGGAGGGTGGGGGGCGCGCCCTCCCTTACTCGGCGCGCCCCCTGTCTCCTGGGCCCCCTGGTGTTCCTCCGGTGTCCCTCTTCTGCTATATGAAGGCTTATACCCCGAAAAAAATCATAAGCAAGCATACGGGACGAAACTCTGCCGCCACCAAGCGGAACCTTGGCGGAACCAATCTAGAGCTCCAGCAGAGTTGTTCTGCCGAGGAAACTTCCCCCCGGGAGGGGGAAATCATCGCCATCGTCATCACCAACGATCCTCTCATCGGGAGGGGGTCAATCTCCATCAACATCTTCACCAGCACCATCTCCTCTCAAAACCCTAGTTCATCTCTTGTATCCAATCTTGTATCAAAACTACAAATTGGTACCTGTGGGTTGCTAGTTGCGTTGATTACTCCTTGTATTTGATGCTAGTTGGTTTATTTGGTGGAAAATCATATGTTCAGATCCTTGATGCATATTAATACTCCTCTGATAATGAACATGAATATGCTTTGCGAGTAGTTACGTTTGTTCCTGAGGACATGGGTGAAGTCTTGCTATTAGTACTCATGTGAATTTGGTATTCGTTCGATATTTTGATGAGATGTATGTTGTCTCTCCTCTAGTGGTATTATGTGAATGTCGACTACATGACACTTCACTATTATTTGGGCCTAGAGGAAGGCATTGGGAAGTAATAAGTAGATGATGGGTTGCTAGAGTGACAGAAGCTTAAACCCTAGTTTATGCGTTGCTTCGTAAGGGGCTGATTTGGATCCACTAGTTTAATGCTATGGTTAGGTTTACCTTCATACTTCTTTTGTAGTTGCGGATGCTTGCAATAGGGGTTAATCATAAGTGGGATGCTTATCCAAGTAAGGGCAGTACCCAAGCACCGGTCCACCCACATATCAAATTATCAAAGTACCGAACGCGAATCATATGAGCGTGATGAAACTAGCTTGACGATAATTCCCATGTGTCCTCGGGAGCGCTTTTCTCATTATAATAAATTGTCAGGCTTGTCCTTTGCTACAAAAAGGATTGGGCCACCTTGCTGCACTTTATTTACTTTCATTGCTTGTTACCCGTTACAAATTATCTTATCACAAAACTATCTATCACTTACAATTTCAGCGCTTGCAGAGAAAATCTTACTGAAAACCGCTTGTCATTTCCTTCTGCTCCTCGTTAGGTTCGACACTCTTACTTATCGAAAGGACTACGGTAGATCCCCTATACTTGTGGTTCATCAGGACTCTTTTCTAGCGTCGTTGCCTGGGAGTGAAGCGCCTTTGGTGAGTGGAACTTGGTAAGGAAACATTTATAGTGTGCTGAAATTTTCTGTCACTTGTTACTATGAAAATTAATCCTTTGAGGGGCTTGTTCGGGGCATCTTCGCCTCGACCAGTAGAGCAAAGAAATGCTCCTCAACCTTCTGGACCTATTGAAAATGTTCACTTTGAGATTCCTTCAGGTATGATAGAGGAACTGCTAGCTAATCCCTTTGCAGGAGATGGAACATTGCATCCCGATTTACACCTTATCTTTGTGGATGAAGTTTGTGGATTATTTAAGCTTTCAGGTATTTCCGATGATGTTGTTATGAGGAAGGTCTTCCCTTTATCTTTGAAGGGAGACACATTGACATGGTATAGGCTATGTGATGATACAGGATCTTGGAACTATAAACGATTGAAATTGGAATTTCACCAGAAGTTCTATCCTATGCATCTTGCTCATCGTGATCGTAATTACATATATAATTTCTGGCCTCGCGAAGGAGAAAGCATCGCTCAAGCTTAGGGGAGGCTTAAGTCAATGTTATATTCATGCACCAATCATGAGCTCTCAAGAGAAATCATTATTCAAAATTTTCATGCTCGGCTTTCTAACAACAATCGCATCATGCTCGATACTTCCTGTGCTGGTTCTTATATGATGAAGACTACTGAATTCAAGTGGGATTTATTGGAAAGAATTAAAGCAACTCTGAAGATTGGGGTTCCGACGATGGTAAGGAGTCATGTATGACACCTAAGTTTGATTGTGTTAAATCTTTTATGGATACCGATGCTTTTCGTGGATTTAGCAATAAATATGGACTTGACTCTGAGATAGTAGCTTCTTTTTGTGAATCTTTTGCTCCTCACGTTGATCTCCCTAAGGAGAAGTGGTTTAAATATAATCCTCCCACTGAAGTAAAAGTAGTTGCACCTATTAGAGTTGAAGAAAAGACTCACTTATAACGATCCTATTGTTCCTACTACTTATGTTGAGAAACCACCTTTCCCTGTTAGAATAAAGGATCATGCTAAAGCTTCAACTGTGGTTCGTAAGAGTAATACTAGAACATATACACCTCCTGAGCAAATTAAAGTTGAACCAAGTATTGCTGTGGTTAAAGATCTCTTGGATGATAATATAGATGGGCATGTTATTTACTACTGTGGTGAAGCTACTAATATTGCTAAACCCGATGCTAAGATACATAGACCTGTTGTAGGCATGCCCGTTGTTTCTGTTAAAATAGGAGATCATTGTTATCATGGCTTATGTGATATGGGTGCCAGTGCCAGTGCAATACCTATTGACTTGTATACATAAATTATGCATGATATTGCACCTGCTGAGTTAGAAGAAAATGATGTTACTATTAAACTTGCCAATAGAGATACGATTTCACCAGTCGGTATTGTTAGAGATGTTGAAGTCTTGTGTGGGGAAGTTAAACATTCTGCTGATTTTCTTTTTCTTGGTTCCCCACAAGATAGCTTTTGTCCCATTATATTTGGACGACCCTTCTTGAATACTGTGAATGCTAGGATATATTGCAAAAAGGATGTTGTCACTGTTGGCTTGGGGGATATGGAACATGACTTTAATTTTGCTAAGTTTCGTAGACAACCTCGTGATAGAGAATCACCTAGTAAGGATGAGATTATTGGTCTTGCTTCTATTGCCATGCCTCCTACTGATCCGTTAGAACAATATTTGTTGGACCATGAAAATGATATGTTTATGAATGAAAGAAGTGAAATAGATGAAGTATTCCTTCAATAGGGTCCTATTTTGAAACACAGCCTACCTGTTGAAATATTAGGGGATCCCCCTCCACCCAAGGGTGATCCTGTGTTTGAGCTCAAACCCTTACCCGATAATCTTAAATATGCTTTATCTTGATGAAAAAAGATATATCATGTTATTATTAGTGCTAACCTTTCAGAGCAGGAAGAAGAAAGATTATTGAAAACTCTGAACAAGAATCGTGCTGCTATGGGATATACTCTGGATGATCTTAAGGGCATTAGTCCCACTGTATGACAGCACAAAATTAAATTGGAGAAAGATGCCAAACCAGTTAGAGATCATCAATGACGATTACATCCTAAGATGATAGTAGTGGTAAGAAAGGAGATACTAAAGCTCCTTGAGGCAGGTATAATTTATCCCGTTGCTGATAGTGAATGGGTAAGCCCTGTCCATTGCGTTCCTAAGAAGGGAGGTATCACTGTTGTTCCTAATGATAAAGATGAATTGATTCCGCAAAGAATTATTACAGGTTATAGGATGGTAATTGATTTCCGTAAATTAAATAAAGCTACTAAGAAAGATCATTACCCTTTACCTTTTATTGATCAAATGCTAGAAAGATTATCCAAACATACGCATTTCTGCTTTCTACATGGTTATTCTGGTTTCTCAAAAATACCTGTGTCAGCGGAAGATCAATCCAAAACAACTTTTACTTGCCCTTTCGGTACCTTTGCTTATAGACGTATGCCTTTTGGTTTATGTAATGCACCTGCTACCTTTCAAAGATGCATGATGGCTATATTCTTTGACTTTTGTGAAAAGATTTGTGAGGTATTCATGGATGATTTCTCCGTTTATGGATCATCTTTTAATGATTGCTTGAGCAACCTTGATCGAGTTTTCCAGATATGTGAAGACACTAGTCTCGTCTTGAATTGGGAAAAGTGCCACTTTATGGTTAATGAAGGCATTGTCCTGGGGCATAAAATTTCTGAAAGAGGTATTGAAGTTGATAAAGCTAAAGTTGACACTATTGAAAAGATGCCATGTCCCAAGGACATTAAAGGTATAAGAAGTTTGTGACACCCAAAAAAATTTTATTTGGTTTTATAAATTTCCTTTTTCATGGGAAGGAGGTGATTTAAATTTTTGGGTTTATTCTTCCCCTTTCAAAAATTATCTCTTACCATGACCTAAGTTGAAATCTCCCTCCCAAAAGCCATCTTCCCACTTTGTGTCAAGTCAAGCTTCAAATCCAGCAAGTTCAACTCCCCCTTGAATTTATTTCTATTTATTTTAAATCAAAAATCTTTTCTGTCTTTTTTTGGCCCTTAGTGATTTACAAAGGAACCACGAGAATTCCTTTCAGTTTTGATTCCAAACAAGTTTCCCTGGCTAGTCCTTAGAACCCTCAACCAAGATCCATGAAGATCCACTGGTCCACAGTTCAAAATTTTCAAAATTTGCTTGCTGCAAGTTTGGACCAGATTTGTCATTTTTGGTGAAATTCATTATTTCTCTTCTCCAAAAATTCTGAGAAAAATCATGAGGCCTCCAAATGCATCAAGAGACCCCTCGACCAAAGATCAGCTCCAGAAAAATTTCCCACATGCCAGAATCATTTCATCGAACAGGTGGCATGCACTGTTTCTGTGCAGGTTTAGTGTTCAGTGTTCAGTTTCAGTCATCGGTGTCGTTTTCTTCAGAACCGCGGCGTCCATCTCGCCAGTACTCGCGCTGGCCTCTTGCTCCTTGCTCCTCCTTCTTATCCACCGCGCCGCACGGTCGCCTGGACGGTTGCGGGCGTCAGCGGTGAGCTGGCAGAGGAGCATCGCCCCCGTGAGCGGCGGCAGCAGCACTCGCTGTGGCTGCCAGAGAGGCGCAGCGACGGACGGCGCCGTCCAGCACCGCCCACACCACCAGGAGCCTCCGCGTGGCCGTCCTCTTCTGTGGACGCGCTGCAGCACCGTCGCCGTGGCCTGAGTGGCGCAGAGCACACCGACTGTCGCCGACGAGCCCGTGAGGCCGTTCCGTCGAGGGCTGGAGTATCGCCCAAGTCCGACCGAGTTTAACTGAGAAACGGAGTCAGTGAACCAATCCGCTGCTGCCCAGCCCCCCAAACCTCTCGTCCAACCACTGCCTCGCCGTAATCCTCACCGGAGAAATCACGTTCACGGCAACCGCCACGGAGTGGCTATAAAAGGAAGCCCCAAGCTCGATCTCGACCAGGCACCCTCACTCCACCTCACCAGAGCCATGCCCAGCCACTGGGGAGACCTCGGGGAGGCCTTCTTCCCCGACTCCGGCCGCCCCGATCTGCTTCGGGATCCGGCAAGATTTGCTCAAGTGCGTGCACCCCCGCCTCTCAAGCCATGCCAGTAGCCTCCTAATGCACCCACGCCTCTAACCCGCACCCTAATTTGAAGGTTGCAGCTCCCGTCGGAGAGTGTCATCCTCGCCCGAACCACCATCCACCGGAGTTGAGGCCACCTTCGACGTGGTGCCCGCCGACGACCAAGTCCACCACCCACCGACGCGGAAAGACACCGTGAATCCGTAGGTACCCTCCGATCCCCCTACCTCGCCGTGGATCAACGCCGGCGACCACCGCGAGCCTCGGCGCCGGCGAGCTCTGTTTCAAAGTTTGAACCTGACGGGTGGGACCCCCTCGTCAGCCTCTTCTCTTCTGTTTGAAATGTTTTCTGAAAGCGCCTTCGGGCAAAGTGCGTTTTCCTTCTGGGCTGGCGTATTTCCAACCGAAACATTTTCTGCTTTTTTAAACTAGCCCCTGGGTCTTTTCTGTTTCATCATAGATTAGTCCTTGGACTAAAACCTTAATAACTTTTAAACAAAAGTTGCTTTTTAGTTGATTCTTTTTCTGTCAGTTTTATTTTTTTGTCTAGTTTTTTATTATATTTATTTGAAAAATATTTGGAACAACTTTTATGCACACTTGGTATTTACGTTAGTACGCGTTCTTCTTATACCGTAGATACCGGAGGAGGTGACGGAGCCGCGAACTTCGCCGAGCTAGACTCCGACTACTCTGAACCAGGAAAGCACGTTTGAACCTTTGATATGATAAGTGTTTTGCATGTTTGCTTGAATAGTTAGTTCATGGCATGTTTATATGAGCATCAGTGAGTGTTATATTGCATGCAAGGCAACTACCAGTATGTTTCGAAACTGGATGTGATCATTTGATGGGTGATAACATAATCATGTGGTGACATGAAAGGTGTTAAGACGGTATTGTTGAAGCATGCCAGCCTTATGTCAACCGTTAAGCTCCTGTGTTTATGTGGATCAAGCCACGTTACCGTCCTTCCCCTTTTGTGCTACCACATGTTTTCTGCAAAGAATACGGTTTAGTAAGTTGCAAACCTCTTTCCTCGTACAGACCAAAGAGAGGGGCCGGGATGAGGGTTCCATGGCCCTGGATTAAAGCCAGTCATCCGGTCAGGGGCATGGGTGTTTCTGGTTGGGACCGAGAGGGGGGCACCCCTTAGAGCGCGCGATATAAATTTGATCCCATGCTACGCGAGGTTGTAGCCTCCCCGTCTTAAGGTTTTTCTTGAACGTTGCCTATGGTGATTCCTGGCAGCGGAATGTGGAATGGGTGTGTACTTGGTTAGATGTGTTTCTCCTAAAATACCGTAAACAGAACTAGTCCCGTGTGACTACTGAAATCCGTTAGCTGTGGTTAAATAGTACAAACTCTGCAGAGTCAAAACCATCCGAGTAACCATGTCCATGGTCAAGGATCTTGATCAACACATACATATCAGTATCAGTATCAGTCTCACCGTCCGCCTCAGTGTCAGTCTCTGTGTCAGCTCAGTGAAAATCTCCGGTGAACAAATATGAGTGGTAAACCAGATCGGATGTTATTCCTGTGGATGGACTAACCAGTTTATTACTACGTACATGAGTATTTCCTTGAGATGATTAAAATTCATGAGCTACTTGAATTCGAAAATGAAATATAAGCCCTTTATGTGATGTCGCTCAGACGTCCAACTGTGGCACTCTTGTTATTTACTTTCGATATAAGCCCTTTATGTGATGTCGCTCAGACGTCCGACTGTGGCATGCTTGGTATTTACTTTCGATATAAGCCCTTTATGTGATGTCGCTCAGACGTCCGACTGTGGCATGCTTGGTATTTACTTTCGATATAAGCCCTTTATGTGATGTCGCTCAGACGTCCGACTGTGGCACGCTTGGTATTTACTTTCGATATAAGCCCTTTATGTGGTGTCGCCCTGACACCCGACTGCGGCATTGTTAATTTACTTTTACCTTTCGAGGCGTCGCTTCAGACACCCGATCGGTCTTCAGTTATTTTATTGGGATTTCGGGAGGACTACCGCCTGACTTCCTTTTTATTTATCATGGTGTGCAACTTTATTATCTGAGTGCCCATTTCTAATCTGCTCATGTGCATCATGTTCGCATTTGTTATATCTTATGTGCAAACTGTCTTGCGAGTACTTTCAAAGTACTCACCTGACTTGTTGATTTGGCAAGATGTTGATGAAGGCGATCTTATGGATGAAGAGTTCGATAGCGAGTCTGATGCCTAGAGGAGTCCCAGTCAGTCCCGTGCGATCCTGGAATTGGTCACTTGTACTATATACGCTTCCGCTACCCAGAATAAAAGTCATCAAGCTCCACTGCGGCGCTCGATGAGTTGTAAGATTTAGGAGTCAAGTCACCCACTTCACTGTGACATATCCACCACCACTTTTATTACGAGTCAGTAGTTATGCCACCATACCCTTGTGTCATATCCGCCTTTATGTATTATATCGGCGTTCTTGTAATAAATTGTTGAGCAGCCTCAGCTCAACCCTGTATAATATTTAGTACTTCTGGATTTCTGTATCAAGGATTTGTCTACCGGTAATAAGGATTCTTCTATGCTGGTCCGTTAAAAGGGTCGGTTTCTCAATAAATGTTTTATTGGAAAAACCGGTCCTGACAACCTTGGTATCAGAGCCAGGCTGACTATAGGAAGCCACTAGGTGCGATCGCTAATCGGTTATTAGCGTTTTTAGTGCTTTTCAACTTTTTGGAAGTGTAGCAATTTTCTGTTGGTCATCATAAATTTATGATTTGACTATTCGGAATTTTTGTCTAACTTTGTAGATGGCGGGCAGCGACTGCGAATCACAGGTGTTCGCCAATGTACCTGAGGGGTTTATCAAGCTTCTCGTCTCCATCACCAAGCTCGCGATCGGGCCATCGACTCGTCCAGAGTTCACACTCTACCAGCACAAGATCAGCGACAGCGTGTCTATGCACCAGGCCGCGGTGCAATTCAAGGGAGGACGTTCTGCGTCTCGCCACTTCCGTTTTGTGGGAAGGGCCATGCCTACAGAGAGGCATGCCATGCAGATGGCTGCCCGTGAGGCGATAGCTCGTCTTCGGGATGTTCTTCCTACGATGAAGACTCACCGCTACCGCTACCTCCCATGCCATGTGCCATATACTTGTCACTATGCATTCGCTTGCCCTAGGGGAGAGAGAGATGAAGCTATTGAGATGCTTGTTGAATATCTCAAAGCTCTTGAGGCAGCTTTTGACAATCTCGTGGATGACCTTGTGGCTGCCCGTATGGACTCAGTTCAGGGCTGTTCCGCCAACAGGAGGGAGCTTCTCCACACGGCACCGCCACTGACTTTCGTCTCGTCCTCAGCATGCTATGCACCTGCCATTTTAGCCACCGCTCGCCGCCTGCCTACCACTGAGGAGTTTGACCAAGTCATTGCTCCTACTCCAATCAGAGCTGCACCACCTGCCGCACCCGCACCAACTCCTCAACTCAGTACTTCGCGCCTGGAGCCTATTAGTGAGGAGGAGGTTGATTCTCCTGCTCCACTGGGTCTTACCCATGGCAGGCCGAAAGAAGTTTTCACCATCTCCGACTGAGTGCGACTAGCAGCCATGCGATGTGCCAGCATGTGTGATATGTTTATATGTATATAGGTTTGGTGAGATGTAGTTTGTATGCGCGTCATGTAGGAACTCGGAGAAGTGCACTAGCATAAATAACATGTCAGGAATGTGTACGCACATCCTGAGTGATGTATTGTATAATTACGACTCGCGTGTAAGATATGTACTGAGCAGTTCTTCTCCATGCGCAATCAAGTAGTTTTCTTGAAAAATCTTGGAGTCTTTTAAATTCCGCCTTTGCAAAATTATTCTTTTTGCCACTCGATTTTTCTCATGAGTTTTGCATAAAAATACACCAGAGTGGAAAATGCCTCGTCCCTGGACTCGTTCCATGCCAAGTCCGCCGAAAGAAAATTATGGTACCCAGACAAGCAACAACTTCACACAGGGACAGTCAAGTCAGCAAGGCAGTGAAGCAGCATTTTCTCAAGTATGCCGCCTTTATGAGCAAAGCCAGGAACAACATCAAGAAATGATGAATCATGTTATCAATATGGGAAATCACCGTGAACCATACCAACCGCATTCCAAATTGTCTGAACTACAAAAGACACGTCCCCCAACGTTCGCTCACACTGATAGGCCGCTTGATGCCGATGATTGGCTTCGAGACATTGAAAGCAAATTAATTATTGCACAATGTTCAGACCGTGAGAAGGTACTTTATGCACCTCACTATCTCACTGGAGCAGCTGCATCATGGTGGGAGAATTTTCCACACATGCACCCCAATGAAAATAACATCACCTGGGAAGAATTTAAAGAAGGTTTTCGTGGGGCGCACATTCCCAGGAGCATTATGAAGATCAAGAAAAGGGAGTTTGATGACCTCAAGCAAACAAGCATGACTGTGACTGAGTACAATAGTCAGTTTACTCAATTATCTCATTATGCCAACGAAGAGCATATGACTGAAAATAAAAGGATGGAGAAATTTTTGGACGGTCTGGCACCAGCCTACTTAAATGCCAGTTGGTCGTACACACCTTTCCCGATTTCAAAACACTTGTGGACAATGCTATTACATTGGAAAATGAGCGCCGCAGCTTGGAGGATATTCGCAAGCGCAAAAGGACAAAACTACTCATGCTCGCAACAACCGGAACAAGACTGATTTCCAGAAAAATGGAGCGAACAAATCCACGACCAATGTTCCAAGCCCAACCAAATATTTTCATGCAAGGGACAAGGATTTTACGTATCGCCCAGGTGTTACTTGCTATACTTGTGGAGAGGAAGGACACTATGCCAAACAGTGCCCAAAGCCAAGGAACTCGGCCCCCAAGCCGAACAACGGTGGAAATAATCCATCTCCCAAGCGTAACAATTTCAACCCCAATAACAATCACAAGAAGGGCCACTTGAACCATGTGACCAAGGAGGAAGCACAGAATGCCCCGGATATCGTACTTGGTACATTCCCTGTCAACACAATACCTGCCACGGTTTTGTTTGATTCTGGAGCTTCTCACTCGTTAATTTCAAAGAGTTTTGTTTTGCAACATGATTTTTCGATGCTTCCTTTGGAAAAATCCATGATCATCAAATCCCCCTGGAATAAGCAAATCACTCAGAGTTACTGCCAAGGTGTGATTGTTGAGTTTGAAGGACTGAAGTTTCAGGCAAATCTCATCGTGTTGGAAAATAAAGGACTGGATGTTATCCTAGGAATGGACTGGTTAACCACCAACAAGGGATTTATCGACTGCTTCAATAGGACTGTAATTCTCACTCATCATCACGGCAAGACAATAAAAGTTGCAGCTCAAGAAAGACCAAGGTCATGACAACCAAAGTTGAACAAGGTGGACATTTCAGAGTTAAGAAAAGTTCCAGTGGTGTGTGAGTTCCCTAACGTATTTACCGAAGAACTAACAGGCATGCCACCAAACCGGGAAATAGAGTTCAGCATTGAACTAGCACCTGGAACCACCCCCATTTACAAGAAACCCTATAGAATGGCACCCTCCGAGCTGGTAGAATTAAAGAAGCAAATAAAAGAATTACTGGACAAAGGATTTATATGAGCCAGCTCCTCACCTTGGGGTTCACCAGTATTATTTGCAAAGAAAAAGGATGGGACACTAAGATTATGTATTGACTATCGAGCACTCAACATGGTCACCATCAAAACAAATATCCGATGCCACGGATAAATGATTTATTTGACCAGCTCGCACAAGACAAGGTTTTCTCAAAAATTGATTTAAGATCGGGGTATCATCAATTAAAGGTACGGACAGAAGATATCCCTAAGACAGCATTCACCTCCAGATACGGATTATATGAGTTCACAGTAATGCCGTTTGGACTGACAAACGCCCCCGCATATTTTTTCCAACTCATGAACAAAGTGTTTATGAAATTGATGGACAAATTTGTTGTGGTGTTCATTGATGACATTCTGGTATACTCTAAGACACCAGGAGAACATGCTGAACATCTCCGAATTGTATTGGGAGAATTAAGGAAACATAAATTAAACGCCAAATTCAGCAAATGTGAATTTTGGTTAAGACAGGTTGGTTTCCTAGGCCATGTATTGACCCAAGAAGGTGTTGCCGTGGACCAAGAAAAAGTCAAGGCCGTACTTGGCTGGAAACCACCGGCCAACGTAACAGATGTATGAAGTTTCCTAGGAATGGCTGGATATTACCGAAGGTTTATTGAGGGATTCTCCACCATAGCAAAACCAATGACACAGTTACTCAAGAAGGATAAGAAGTTTGTATGGACTGAAGCGTGCGAGAAAAGTTTCCAAGAACTCAAAAGGAAATTAACAACAGCACCGGTATTGGTTGTGCCAGACATACACAAAAGTTTTGAAGTGTATTGTGACGCATCCCGGAAAGGCCTCGGGTGCGTATTGATGCAGGACGGCAAAGTTGTCGCATATGCTTCCAGGCAACTACGGAAGCATGAAGAAAATTATCCTACTCATGACTTGGAGTTGGCAGCAGTCATCCATGCACTCAAAGAGTGGAGGCACTTTTTGCTGGGGAATCATTGTGAAATATATACGGATCATAAAAGCCTTAAATATATTTTCACACAACCAGAACTCAATTTACGGCAACGAAGCTGGTTGGAATTAGTCAAGGATTATAATGTCGGCATTCACTACCATCCAGGAAAAGCGAATGTAGTGGCAGATGCTCTTAGTCGGAACCCCAGCTCGGGCAACGACAGTCTACAAAAGTTGAGGCCTGAATTTCAACAAGAGTTCACCAAACTCAACTTGGTAATGGTCACTGAGGGCAACATGTCAAATTTGGAAATACAGCCCACCCTAATGGAACAGATTAAGAAGGCTCAGCATGGACATCCCAGCATCGAAGGTATAAAGAGAAAAGTGAGTCTTGGCAAAGCTTCAGAATTCGTCGTAGACGATGAGGGAGTATTATGGTACGGGGACAGACTCTGCGTACCAAACATTGAGGACCTCAAACAGCAAATTCTAACCGAGGGCCACACTGCTCCATATTCAATCCACCCTGGAGGAACCAAAATGTATAAAGACATTCAGGAAAAGTTTTGGTGGCACGGTATGAAGAGGGATATAGCCACCTTCGTTGCATGTTGTGATTCATGTCGGCGCATTAAAGCTGAGCACGAAAAACCAGCAGGGCTACTACAGCCAAACAGGATACCTGAGTGGAAATGGGACGAAATTGGAATGGATTTTATTGTCGGACTACCTCGGTCACAACACGGAAATGATGCCATATGGGTCATCACAGATAGATTAACCAAGGTAGCACATTTCATTCCCGTAAAGACAACCTACTCCACTCAGAAGCTTGCTAAACATTATCTCTCCCGTATAGTTTGTCTGCATGGAGTCCCAAAGACTATAATATCCGACCGGGGCACTCAATTCGTCTCTAGATTTTGGGATCACTAACAACAAGCTCTTGGAACTCAACTAGCATTCAGTACAGCATACCACCCCCAGACTGATGGACAAACTGAACGCGTGAACCAAATTCTAGAGGACATGCTGAGAGCATGTGTTCTTGTTGGGGAACGTAGTAATTTCAAAAAAATTCCTACGCACAGGCAAGATCATGGTGATGCATAGAAACGAGAGGGGAGAGTGTTGTCCACGTACCCTCGTAGACCGACAGCGGAAGCGTTATCACAACGCGGTTGATGTAGTCGTACGTCTTCACGATCCGACCGATCAAGTACCGAACGTACGACACCTCCAAGTTCTACACACGTTCAGCTCGATGACGTCCCTCGAAATCCGATCCAGCCGAGTGTTGAGCGAGATTTTCGTCAGCACGACGGCATGGTGACGATGATGATGTTCCACCGACGCAGGGCTTCGCCTAAGCTCCGCAACGGTATTATCGAGGTGTAATATGGTGGAGGGGGGCACCGCACATGGCAAAAATATCGTATATCAAGTGTGTCGAGAGAGGTGCCCCCCTGCCCCCGTATATAAAGGAGCAAGGGGGAGGCCGGCTGCCTATGGGCGCGCCAAGGAGAGGGGGGGAGTCCTCCTCCTAGTAGGAGTAGGACTCCCCTTTCCTAGTCCTACTAGGAAAAGAAGGGGGGAAGGAAAGAGAGGGAGAGGGAGAGGGAAAGGGGGCTGCGCCCCGTCCCCTAGTCCAACTAGGACTCCTCCTGGGAGGGGGCGCGCCACCTCCTGGCTGCTGCCCTCTCTCTCCCCTCAAGGCCCACTAAGGCCCAATACTTCCCCGGGGGGTTCCGGTAACGCTCCGGCACTCCGGTTTAATCCGAAACTTCTCCGGAACACTTCCGGTGTCCGAATATAGTCGTCCAATATATCAATCTTTATGTCTCGACCATTTCGAGACTCCTCGTCATGTCCGTGATCACATCCGGGACTCCGAACAACCTTCGGTACATCAAAACATATAAACTCATAATATAACTATCATCGTAACTTTAAGCGTGCGGACCCTTCGGGTTCGAGAACTATGTAGACATGACCGAGACACCTCTCCGGTCAATAACAAATAGCGGGACCTGAATGCCCATATTGGCTCCCACATATTCTACGAAGATCTTTATCGGTCAGACCGCATAACAACATACGTTGTTCCCTTTGTCATCGGTATGTTACTTGCCCGAGATTCGATCGTCGGTATCTCGATACCTAGTTCAATCTCGTTACCGGCAAGTCTCTTTACTCGTTCCGTAATACATCATCCCGCAACTAACTCATTAGTCACAATGCTTGCAAGGCTTATAGTGATGTGCATTACCGAGTGGGCCCATAGATACCTCTCCGACAATTGGAGTGACAAATCCTAATGTTGAAATACGCCAACCCAACAAGTACCTTTGGAGACACCTGTAGAGCACCTTTATAATCACCCATTTACGTTGTGACGTTTGGTAGCACACAAAGTGTTCCTCCGGTAAACGGGAGTTGCATAATCTCATAGTTATAGGAACATGTATAAGTCATGAAGAAAGCAATAGCAACATACTAAACGACCGGGTGCTAAGCTAACGGATTGGGTCATGTCAATCACGTCATTCTCCTAATGAGGTGATCCCGTTAATCAAATGACAACTCATGTCTATGGCTAGGAAACATAACCATCTTTGATTAACGAGCTAGTCAAGTAGAGGCATACTAGTGACACTCTGTTTGTCTATGTATTCACACATGTATTATGTTTCCGGTTAATACAATTCTAGCATGAATAATAAACATTTATCATGATATAAGGAAATAAATAATACTTTATTATTGCCTCTAGGGCATATTTCCTTCAGTCTCCCACTTGCACTAGAGTCAATAATCTAGATTACACAGTAATGATCCTTACACCCAACTGAGAGCTCCACCGTTCAATGTAAATACGTATCCGGTTTGCGATTTCGAATCGTCCGGATCAGTGTCAAAGCTTGCATCAACGTAACCTCTTACGATGAGCTCTTTGTCACCTCCATAAACGAGAAATATATCCTTAGTCCTTTTCAGGTATTTCAGGACGTTCTTGACCGCTGTCCACTGATCCACTCTTGGATTACTTTGGTACCTCCCTGCTGAACTTATAGCAAGGGACACATCAGGTCTGGTACACAACATTGCATACATGATAGAGCCTATGGCTGAAGCATAGGGTACATCTTTCATCTTCTCTCTATCTTCTGCAGTGGTCGGGCATTGAGTCTTACTCAATCTCACACCTTGTAGTACAGGCAAGAACCCTTTATTTGCTTGATCCATTTTGAACTTCTTCAAAACTTTGTCAAGGTATGTGCTTTGTGAAAGTCCAATTAAGCGTCTTGATCTATCTCTATAGATCTTTATGCCTAATATATATGCAGCTTCACCGAGGTCTTTCATTGAAAAACTCTTATTCAAGTATCCCTTTATGCTATCCAGAAATTCTATATCATTTCCAATCAGTAATATGTCATCCACATATAATATCAGAAATACTATCGAGCTCCCACTCACTTTCTTGTAAATACAGGCTTCTCCAAAAGTCTGTATAAAACCAAATGCTTTGATCACACTATCAAAGCGTTTATTCCAACTCCGAGAGGCTTGCACCAGTCCATAAATGGATCGCTGGAGCTTGCACACTTTGTTAGCTCCCTTTGGATCGACAAAACCTTCCGGTTGCATCATATACAACTCTTCTTCCACAAATCCATTCAGGAATGCAGTTCTGACATCCATTTGCCAAATTTCATAATCATAAAATGCGGCAATTGCTAACATGATTCGGACAGACTTAAGCATCGCTACGGGTGAGAAGTTCCCATCGTAGTCAATCCCTTGAACTTGTCGAAAACCTTTCGCAACAAGTCGAGCTTTATAGACAGTAATATTACCATCAGCGTCACTCTTCTTCTTGAAGATCCATTCGTTTTCAATGGCTTGCCGACCATCGGGCAAGTCAACCAAAGTCCATACTTTGTTCTCATACATGGATCCCATCTCGGATTTCATGGCTTCAAGCCATTTTGCGGAATCTAGGCTCACTATCGCTTCTTCATAGTTCGTAGGTTCGTCATGGTCTAGTAACATGACCTCCAGAACAGGATTACCGTACCACTCTGGTGCGGATCTTGATCTAGTTGACCTACGAAGTTCAGTAATAACTTGATCTGAAGTTTCATGATCATTATCATTAACTTCCTCACTAATTGGTGTAGGTGTCGCAGAAACTGATTTCTGCGATGATCTACTTTCCAATAAGGGAGCAGGTACAATTACTCATCAAGTTCTACTTTCCTCCCACTCACATATTTCGAGAGAAACTCCTTCTCTAGAAAGGATCCATTCTTAGCAACGAATATCTTGCCTTCGGATCTGTGATAGAAGGTGTACCCAACAGTCTCCTTTGGGTATCCTATGAAGACACATTTCTCCGATTTAGGTTCGAGCTTATCAGGTTGAAGTTTCTTCACATAAGCATCGCAACCCCAAACTTTAAGATACGACAACTTTGGTTTCTTGCCAAACCATAGTTCAAAAGGCGTCGTCTCAACGGTTTCGATGGTGTCCTATTTAGAGTGAATGCAGCCGTCTCTAAAGCATAACCCCAAAACGATAGCGGTAAATCAGTAAGAGACATCATAGATCGCACCATATCTGATAAAGTACGATTACGACGTTCGGACACACCATTACGCTGTGGTGTTCCGGGTGGCGTGAGTTGTCAAACTATTCCGCATTCTTTCAAATGTAGGCCAAACTCGTAACTCAAATATTCTCCTCCACGATCAGATCGTAGGAATTTTATTTTCTTGTTATGATGATTTTCAACTTCACTCTGAAATTCTTTGAACTTTTCAAATGATTCAGACTTATGTTTCATTAAGTAGATATACCCATATCTGCTCAAATCATCTGTGAAGTTGAGAAAATAACGATATCCGCCACGAGCCTCAATATTCATCGGACCACATACATCTGTATGTATGATTTCCAACAAATCTGTTGCTCTCTCCATAGTTCCGGAGAACGGTGTTTTGGTCATCTTGCCCATGAGGCACGGTTCGCAAGTACCAAGTGATTCAAAATCAATTGATTCCAAAATTCCATCAGTATGGAGTTTCTTCATGCGCTTTACACCGATATGACCCAAACGGCAGTGCCACAAATAAGTTGCACTGTCATTATTAACTCTGCATCTTTTGGCTTCGACATTATGAATATGTGTATCACTACTATCGAGATTCATTAAAAATAGACCACTCTTCAAGGGTGCATGACCATAAAAGCTATTATTCATATAAATAGAACAACCATTATTCTCTGATTTAAATGAATAACTGTCTCGCATTAAACAAGATCCAGATATAATGTTCATGCTCAACGCTGGCACCAAATAACAATTATTTAGGTCTAAAACTTATCCCGAAGGTAGATATAGATGTAGCGTGCCGACGGCGATCACATCGACTTTGGAACCATTTCCCACGCGCATCGTCACCTCATCCTTAGCCAATCTTCGCTTAATCCGTAGCCCCTGTTTCGAGTTGCAAATATTAGCAACAGAACCAGTATCAAATACCCAAGTGCTACTGCGAGTATTAGTAAGGTACACATCAATAACATGTATATCACATATACCTTTGTTAACCTTGCCATCCTTCTTATCCGCCAAATACTTGGGGCAGTTCCGCTTCCAGGGACCAGTCTGCTTACAGTAGAAGCACTCAGTTTCAGGCTTAGGTCCAGATTTGGATTTCTTCTCCTGAACAGCAACTTGCTTGCTGTTCTTCTTGAAGTTCCTTTTCTTCTTCCCTTTGCCCTTTTTCTTGAAACTAGTGGTTTTACTGACCATCAACACTTGATGCTCCTTTTTGATTTCTACCTCCGCTGCCTTTAGCATTGCGAAGAGCTCGGGAATTGTCTTATCCATCCCTTGCATGTTACAGTTCATCACGAAGCTCTTGTAGCTTGGTGGCAGTGATTGAAGAATTCTGTCAATGACGCAATCATCCGGAAGTTGAACTCCCAGTTGAATCAAGTGATTATTATACCCAGACATTCTGAGTATATGCTCACTGACAGAACTATTCTCTTCCATCTTGCAGCTATAGAACTTATTGGAGACTTCATATCTCTCAATCCGGGCATTTGCTTGAAATATTAACTTCAACTCCTGGAACATCTCATATGCTCCATGACGTTCAAAACGTCGTTGAAGGCCCGGTTCTAAGCCGTAAAGCATGGCACACTGAACTATTGAGTAGTCATCAGCTTTGCTCTGCCAGACGTTCATAACTTCTGGCATAGCTCTAGCAGGAGGCCTGGCACCTAGCGGTGCTTCCAGGACGTAATTCTTCTATGCAGCAATGAGGCTAATCCTCAAGTTACGGACCCAGTCCGTGTAATTGCTACCATCATCTTTCAACTTAGCTTTCTCAAGGAACGCATTAAAATTCAACGGAACAACAACACGGGCCATTTATCTACAATTAACATAGACAAGCAAGATACTATCAGGTACTAAGTTCATGATAAATTTAAGTTCAATTAATCATATTACTTAAGAACTCCCACTTAGATAGATATCCCTCTAATCATCTAAGTGATTACGTGATCCAAATCAACTAAACCATGTCCGATCATCACGCGAGATGGAGTAGTTTCAATGGTGAACATCACTATGTTGATCATATCTACTATATGATTCACGCTCGACCTTTCGGTCTCTGTGTTCCGAGGCCATATCTGCATATGCTAGGCTCGTCAAGTTTAACCTGAGTATTCCACGTGTGCAACTGTTTTGCACCCGTTGTATTTGAACGTAGAGCCTATCACACCTGATCATCACGTGGTGTCTCAGCACGAAGAACTTTCGCAACGGTGCATACTCAGGGAGAACACTTTTATCTTGAAATTTTAGTGAGAGATCATCTTATAATGCTACCGTCAATCAAAGCAAGATAAGATGCATAAAGGATTAACATCACATGCAATCAATATAAGTGATATGATATGGCCATCATCATCTTGTGCTTGTGATCTCCATCTCCGAAGCATCGTGCTTGTGATCTCCATCTTCGAAGCACCGTTATGATCACCATCGTTACCGGCGCACCGTGTTCGTGATCTCCATCTCCGAAGCACCGTGTTCGTGATCTCCATCTCCGAAGCACCGTCATGATCACCATCATCACCAGCGCGACACCTTGATCTCCATCATAGTATCGTTGTCGTCTCGCCAACTCATTGATTTTACGACTATCGCTACCGCTTAGTGATAAAGTAAAACTATTACATGGCGATTGCATCTCATACAATAAAGCGACAACCATATGGCTCCTGCGAGTTGCCGATAACTCGGTTACAAAACATGATCATCTCATACAACAAATTATATCACATCATGTCTTGACCATATCACATCACAACATGCCCTGCAAAAACAAGTTAGACGTCCTCTACTTTGTTGTTGCAAGTTTTACGTGGCTGCTACGGGCTTAGCAAGAACCGTTCTTACCTACGCATCAAAACCACAATGATAGTTTGTCAAGTTGGTGCTGTTTTAACCTTCGCAAGGACCGGGCGTAGCCACACTCGGTTCAACTAAAGTGAGAGAGACAGACACCCGCCAGTCACCTTTAAGCAACGAGTGCTCCGAACGGTGAAACTAGTCTCGCGTAAGCATACGCGTAATGTCGGTCCGGGCCGCTTCATCTCACAATACCGCTGAACCAAAGTATGACATGCTCGTAAGTAGTATGACTTATATCGTCCACAACTCAGTTGTGTTCTACTCGTGCATAGCATCAATGCATAAAACCTGGCTCGGATGCCACTGTTGGGGAACGTAGTAATTTCAAAAAAATTCCTACGCACACGCAAGATCATGGTGATGCATAGCAACGAGAGGGGAGAGTGTTGTCCACGTACCCTCGTAGACCGACAGCGGAAGCATTATCACAACGCGGTTGATGTAGTCGTACGTCTTCACGATCCGACCGATCAAGTACCGAACGTACGGCACCTCCAAGTTCTACACACGTTCAACTCGATGACGTCCCTCGAACTCTGATCCAGCCGAGTGTTGAGGGAGAGTTTCGTCAGCACGACGGCGTGGTGACGATGATGATGTTCCACCGACCTAGGGCTTCGCCTAAGCTCCGCAACGGTATTATCGAGGTGTAATATGGTGGAGGGGGGCACCGCACACGGCTAAAATATCGTATATCAGGTGTGTCGAGAGAGGTGCCCCTGCCCCCGTATATAAAGGAGCAAGGGGGAGGCCGGCTGCCTATGGGCGCGCCAAGGAGAGGGGGGGAGTCCTCCTCCTAGTAGGAGTAGGACTCCCCTTTCCTAGTCCTACTAGGAAAAGAAGGGGGGAAGGAAAGAGGGGGAGAGGGAGAGGGAAAGGGGGCTGCGCCCCCCTCTCCTAGTCCAACTAGGACTCCTCCTGGGAGGGGCGCGCCACCTCCTGGCTGCTGCCCTCTCTCTCCCCTCAAGGCCCACTAAGGCCCAATACTTCCCCGGGGGTTCCGGTAACCCTCCGGCAGTCCGGTTTAATCCGAAACTTCTCCGGAACACTTCCGGTGTCCGAATATAGTCGTCCAATATATCAATCTTTATGTTTCGACCATTTCGAGACTCCTCGTCATGTCCGTGATCACATCCGGGACTCCGAACAACCTTCGGTACATCAAAACATATAAACTCATAATATAACTGTCATCGTAACTTTAAGCGTGCGGACCCTTCGGGTTCGAGAACTATGTAGACATGACCAAGACACCTCTCCGGTCGATAACCAATAGCGGGACCTGGATGCCCATATTGGCTCCGACATATTCTACGAAGATCTTTATCGGTCAGACCGCATAACAACATACGTTGTTCCCTTTGTCATCGGTATGTTACTTGCCTGAGATTCGATCGTCGGTATCTCGATACCTAGTTCAATCTCGTTATCGGCAAGTGTCTTTACTCGTTCCGTAATACATCATCTCGCAACTAACTCATTATTCACAATGCTTGCAAGGCTTATAGTGATGTGCATTACCGAGTGGGCCCAGAGATACCTCTCCGACAATCGGAGTGACAAATCCTAATCTCGAAATACGCCAACCCAACAAGTACCTTTGGAGACACCTGTAGAACACCTTTATAATCACCCATTTACGTTGTGACGTTTGGTAGCACACAAAGTGTTCCTCCGGTAAACGGGAGTTGCATAATCTCATAGTTATAGGAACATGTATAAGTCATGAAGAAAGAAATAGCAACATACTAAACGATCGGGTGCTAAGCTAACGGATTGGGTCATGTCAATCACGTCATTCTCCTAATGAGGTGATCCCGTTAATCAAATGACAACTCATGTCTATGGCTAGGAAACATAACCATCTTTGATTAACGAGCTAGTCAAGTAGAGGCATACTAGTGACACTCTGTTCGTCTATGTATTCACACATGTATTATGTTTCCGGTTAATACAATTCTAGCCTGAATAATAAACATTTATCATGATATAAGGAAATAGATAATACTTTATTATTGCCACTAGGGCATATTTCCTTCAGTTCTCACCTATGGAACCAGTTGGGAGGAAAGCTTGCCATATGCCGAGTTCGCATACAACAACAGTTACCAAGCCAGTCTACAAATGGCACCTTTTGAAGCATTGTACGGGCGGAGATGTCGTACCCCATTAAATTGGTCAGAAACAGGTGACAGTCGTATCTTCGGCCCAGACATGCTCAAGGAAGCCGAGGAGAAAGTTAGAAAAATCAGGGACCGACTCAAGACAGGTCAAAGCCGACAAAAGAGCTATTACGATCGAAAACACCGTGAAGTCAGCTTTGAACCCGGTGAATATGTGTACCTACGAGTGTCTCCTATGAGGGGCCTGCAACGGTTCAAAGTTAAAGGGAAGCTAGCCCCAAGATTTGTTGGACCCTTCTGTGTGGTTGCACGAAGAGGCACAGTAGCCTACCAGCTAGAGCTACCCAAAGAGCTGTCAGACGTCCACGACGTGTTCCATGTCTCACAGTTGAGGAAATGTGTAAGCAACCCGGAAAAGCATGTATCTCATGAGAGCATTGACGTGCAACCAGACCTCACCTACAGGGAGCGGCCAATAAAAATATTGGAGGAGTCCGAAAGGAGGACCCGTCAGAAAACAATTAAGTTTTTCAAGGTTCAGTGGAGCAATCACACCGAGGATGAAGCAACATGGGAAAGAGAGGATTTTCTTCAGGCAGAGTACCCACACCTATTTGAGGATCAGCCGAAATCTCGGGGACGAGATTTTTCCTAAGGGGGTAGGTGTTGTGACACCCAAATTTTTTTATTTGGTTTTATTAATTTCCTTTTTCATGGGAAGGAGGTTATTTAAATTTTTGGGTTTATTCTTCCCCTTTCAAAAATTATCTCTTACCATGACCTCAGTTGAAATCTCCCTCCCAAAAGCCATATTCCCACTTTGTGTCAAGTCAAGCTTCAAATCCAGCAAGTTCAACCCACCCTTGAATTTATTTCTATTTATTTTAAATCAAAAATCTTTTCTGTCTTTTTTGTTTTGGCCCTTAGTGATTTACAAAGGAACCACTAGAATTCCTTTGAGTTTCCCTGGCTAGTCCTTAGAACCCTCAACCAAGATACATGAAGATCCACTGGTCCACAGTTCAAAATTTTCAAAATTTGCTTGCTGCAAGTTTGGACCAGATTTGTCATTTTTGGTGAAATTCATTATTTCTCTTCTCCAAAAATTCTGAGAAAAATCATGATTCCTCCAAATGCATCAAGAGACCTCTCCACCAAAGATCAGCTCCAGAAAAATTTCCCACATGCCAGAATCATTTCATCGAACAGGTGGCATGCACTGTTTCTGTGCAGGTTCAGTGTTCAGTGTTCAGTTTCGGGCATCGGTGTCGTTTTCTTCAGAACCGCGGCGTCCATCTCGCCAGTACTCGCGCTGGCCTCTTGCTCCCTGCTCCTCCTTGTTATCCACCACGCCGCACGGTCGCCTGGACGGTTGCGGGCGTCGGCGGTGAGCTGGCAGAGGAGCATCGCCCCCGTGAGCGGCGGCAGCAGCACTCGCTGCGGCTGCCAGAGAGGCGCAGCGAGGGACGGCGCCGTCCAGCACCGCCCACACCACCAGGAGCCTCCGCGTGGCCGTCCTCTTCTCTGGACGCGCTGCAGCACCGTCGCCATGGCCTGAGTGGCGCAGAGCACGCCCACTGTCGCCGACGAGCCCGTGAGGCCGTTCCGTCGAGGGCTAGAGTATCGCCCAATTCTGACCGAGTTTAACTAAGAAACGGAGTCAGTGAACCAATCCGCTGCTGCCCAGCCCCCTAAACCTCTCGTCCGACCACTGTCTCGCCGTAATCCTCACCGGAGAAATCACGTTCACGGCAACCGCCACGGAGTGGCTATAAAAGGAAGCCCCGAGCTCGATCTCGACCAAGCACCATCACTCCACCTCACCAGAGCCACGCCCAGCCACTGGGGAGACCTCGGGGAGGCCTTCTTCCCTGACTCCGGCCGCCCCGATCCACTTCGGGATCCGGCAAGATTTGCTCAAGTGCGTGCACCCCCGCCTCTCAAACCGTGCCAGTAGCCTCCTAATGCACCCACGCCTCTAACCCGCACCCTAATTTGAAGGTTGCAGCTCCCGTCTGAGAGTGTCATCCTCGCCCGAACCACCATCCGCTGGAGTTGAGGCCACCGTCGACGTGGTGCCCGCCGACGAACAAGTCCACCACCCACCGACGCGGAAAGACACCGTAAATCCGTAGGTACCCTCCGATCCCCCTACATCGCCGTGGATCAATGCCGGCGACCACCACGAGCCTCGGCGCCGGCGAGCTCTTTTTCAAAGTTTGAACCTGACGGGTGGGACCCCCTCGTCAGCCTCTTCTCTTCTGTTTGAAACGTTTTCTGAAAGCGCCTTCGGGCAAAGTGCGTTTTCCATCTGGGCTGGCGTATTTCCAACCAAAACGTTTTCTGCTTTTTCAAACTAGCCCCTTGGTCTTTTCTGTTTCATCGCAGATTAGTCCTTGGACTAAAACCTTAATAACTTTTAAAGAAAAGATGCTTTTTAGTTGATTCTTTTTCCGTCAGTTTTATTTTTTGTCTAGTTTTTTATAATATTTATTTGAAAAATATTTGGAACAACTTTTATGCACACTTGGTATTTACGTTAGTACGCGTTCTTCTTATACCGTAGATACCGGTGGAGGTGACGGAGCCGCGAACTTCGCCGAGCTAGACTCCGACTACTCCGAACCAGGCAAGCACATTTGAACCTTTGATATGATAAGTGTTTTGCATGTTTGCTTGAATAGTTAGTTCATGGCATGTTTATATGGGCATCAGTGAGTGTTATATTGCTTGCAAGGCAACTACCAGTATGTTTCGAAACTGGATGTGATCATTTGATGGGTGATAACATAATCATGTGGTGACATGAAAGGTGTTAAGATGGTATTGTTGAAGCATGCCAGCCTTGTGTCAACCGTTAAGCTCCTGTGTTAATGTGGATCAAGCCACGTTACTGTCCTTCCCCTTTTGTGCTACCACATGTTTTCTACAAAGAATACGGTTTAGTAAGTTGCAAACCTCTTTCCTCGTACACACCAAAGAGAGGGGCCGGGATGAGGGTTCCATGGCCCTGGATTAAAGCCAGTCATCCGGTCAGGGGGCATGGGTGTTTCCGGTTGGGACCGAGAGGGGGGCACCCCTTAGAGCGCGTGATATAAATTTGATCCCATGCTACGCGAGGTTGTAGCCTCCCCGTCTTAAGGTTTTTCTTGAACGTTGCCTAGGGTGATTCCTAGCAGCGGAATGTGGAATGGGTGTGTACTGGTTAGATGTGTTTCTCCTAAAATACCGTAAACGGAACTAGTCCCGTGTGACTACTGAAATCCGTTGGCTGTGGTTAAATAGTACAAACTCTGCAGAGTCAAAACCATCCGAGTAACCGTGTCCATGGTCAAGGATCTTGATCAACACATACATATTAGTATCAGTATCAGTCTCACCGTCCGCCTCAGTGTCAGTCTCTGTGTCAGTCTCAGTGAAAATCTCCGGTGAACAAATATGAGCGGTAAACCAGATCGGATGTTATTCCTGTGGATGGACTAACCAGTTTATTACTACGTACATGAGTATTTCCTTGAGATGATTAAAATTCATGAGCTACTTGAATTCGAAAATGAAATATAAGCCCTTTATGTGATGTCGCTCAGACGTCCGACTGTGGCACTCTTGTTATTTGCTTTCGATATAAGCCCTTTATGTGATGTCGCTCAGACGTCCGACTATGGCACGCTTAGTATTTACTTTCGATAGAAGCCCTTTATGTGATGTCGCTCAGACGTCCGACTGTGGCACGCTTGGTATTTCCTTTCGATATAAGCCCTTTATGTGATGTCGCTCAGACGTCCGACTGTGGCACGCTTGGTATTTACTTTTGATATAAGCCCTTTATGTGGTGTCGCCCTGACACCCGACTGCGGCATTGTTAATTTACTTTTACCTTTCGAGGCGTTGCTTCAGACACCCGATCGGTCTTCAGTTATTTTATTGGGATTTCGGGAGGACCACCGCCTGACTTCCTTTTTATTTATCATGCTGTGCAACTTTATTATCTGAGTGCCCATTTCTAATCTGCTCATGTGCATCATGTTTTCCTTTGTTATATCTTATGTCCAAACTATCTTGCGAGTACTTTCAAAGTACCCACCTGGCTTGTTGATTTGGCCAGATGTTGACGAAGGCGATCTTATGGATGAAGAGTTCGATAGCGAGTCCGACGCCTAGAGGAGTCCCAGTCAGTCCCGTGCGATCCTGGAATTGGTCACTTGTACTATATACGCTTCCGCTACCCAGACTAAAAGTCATCAAGCTCCTCTCCGGCGCTCGATGAGTTGTAAGATTTAGGAGTCAAGTGACCCACTTCACTGTGACATATCCACCACCACTTTTATTACGAGTCAGTAGTTATGCCACCATACCCTTGTGTCATATCCGCCTTTATGTATTATATCGGCGTGCTTGTAATAAATTGTTGAGCAGCCTCAGCTCAACCCTGTATAATATTTAGTACTTCTGGATTTCTGTATCAAGGATTTGTCTACCGGTAAGAAGGATTCTTCTATGCTGGTCCGTTAAAAGGGTGGGTTTCTCAATAAATGTTTTATTGGAAAAACCGGTCCTGACAAAGTTTCCTTGGTCATGCTGGCTTTTATAGGAGGTTCATTAAGGACTTTTCTAAAATCTCTAGGCCTCTGAATAATTTATTGCAAAAAGATATTCCTTTTGTCTTTGATGATGATTGTGTAGAAGCATTTGAAATACTTAAGAAAGCTTTGATCACTGCACCTATTGTTAAGCCACCTGATTGGAATTTACCCTTTGAAATTATGTGTGATGCTAGTGATTATGTTGTAGGTGCTGTTCTAGGGAAAAGAGTTGATAAGGAAATAAATGTTATTCAATATGCTAGTAAAACTCTTGATACTGCCCAGAGAAATTTTGCTACCACTGAAAAAGAATTCTTAGCAGTAGTATTTGCATGTGATAAGTTCAGACCTTACATTGCTGATTCTAAAGTTACTATTCACATTGATCATGCTGCTATTAAATATCTTATGGAAAAGAAAGATGCCAAGCCTAGAATTATTAGATGGGTCCTCCTGCTCCAAGAATTTGATTTGCGTATTATTGATAGAAAGGGAGCTGAGAACCCCGTTGCAGACAAATTTTCTAGGTTAGAGAATGTTCTTGATGACCCACTACCTATTGATGATAGCTTCCCTGATGAACAATTAGCGGTCGTTAATGCTTCTCGTACTGCTCCATGGTATGCTGATTATGCTAATTACATTGTTGCTAAAATAATACCACCTAGTTTCACATACCAGCAAAAGAAAAAGTTCTTTTATGATTTAAGACATTACATTTGGGATGACCCACACCTTTATAAAGAAGGAGTAGATGGTGTTATTAGACGTTGTGTACCTGCGCATGAACAGGAACAGATCCTACGCAAGTGTCACTCTGAATCATATGGGGGACACCACGCTGGAGATAGAACTGCACATAAGGTATTGCACTCCGGTTTTTATTGGCCTACTCTCTTCAAAGATGCCCGTAAGTTTGTCTTGTCTTGTGATGAATGTCAAAGAATTGGTAATATTAGTAGACGTCAAGAAATGCTTATGAATTATTCTCTTGTTATTGAACCATCTGATGTTTGGGGCTTTGATTATATGGGACCTTTTCCTGCCTCTAATGGATATACACATATTTTAGTTGCTTCTGATTACGTTACTAAGTGGGTAGAAGCTATTCCAACTAGTAGTGCTGATCATAACACCTCTATTAAGACGCTTAAAGAAGTTATTTTTCCGAGGTTTGGAGTCCCTAGATATTTAATGACTGATGGTGGTTCACATTTTATTCATCGTGCCTTTCGTAAAATGCTTGCTAAGTATGATGTTAATCAAAGAGTTGCATCTCCTTATCACCCTCAGTCTAGTGGTCAGGTAGAGTTGAGCAATAGAGAGCTCAAATTAATCTTGCAAAAGACTGTTAATAGATCTAGAAAGAATTGGTCCAAGAAACTCGATGATGCATTATGGGCCTATAGAACTGCTTATAAAAATCCTATGGGTATGTCTCCGTATCAGATGGTTTATGGAAAAGCATGTCACTTACCTCTCGAACTTGAACATAAAGCGTATTGGGCTATCAAAGAGCTCAATTATGATTTCAAACTTGCCGGTGAGAAGAGGTTATTTGATATTAGCTCACTTGATGAATGGAGATCCCAAGCATATGACAACGCCAAGCTGTTTAAAGAAAAAGTTAAAAGATGGCATGACAAAAGAATACAAAAGCGAGAATTTAACGTAGGTGATTATGTGTTGCTATTCAACTCTCGTTTAAGATTTTTTGCAGGAAAACTTCTCTCTAAGTGGGAAGGTCCTTACGTTATCGAGGAGGTCTATCGTTCCGGTGCCATAAAAATCAACAACTTCGAAGGCACAAATCCGAAGGTGGTGAACGGTCAAAGATTCAAACATTATATCTCAGGTAATCCTATAAATGTTGAAAATAATATTATTGAGACCATAACCCCGGAGGAATACATAAGGAACACTTTCCAGAACCTTTCAGACTCCGAAAAGGAATAGGTATGTGGTACGGTAAGTAAACCGACTCCAAAACAATTCTAATGGAAATTTCTATCTGTTTTGGAATATTTAAGAATTTTGGAAAACAAGAAGTAGTCCGGGAAGGACACGAGGGCGAGGGCGCGCCCTCCCTTACTAGGCGCGCCCCCCTGTCTTGTGGGCACCTCGTGTGCCTCCCGGACTCCGTTTTCTTGCACGATACGTATTTTGGTCGGTAAAAATTCATTATATAATCTCCCGAATATTTTGACCACCGTATCACGCAAAAATCCTCTGTTTTTGTTTTGAGCTGTTTCTGTCGTAGATTTAGAGCAATATGTCGTCCCAGGATTCAGAGGGAGAAAGTTATGTGGCCGATTACCTTGCAGACCCTAAGGTCTACGGGGACTTGGAGCATTGTGGCTGGACCGCAGAGGAAGAAGAAGAGTATGAACCTAAGAGAAGGGAGGAGACGAGCTTAGATGAAGATGAAGCCCCGTTACCTCAACCGGGGGACATGCATGTGGAGTTTAAAAAGTCAAGCCTCCCTGATAAGGCAAAGAAACCCAAGATGAAGTTTATCCCTTTTTGTCTCTTGCAGGAAAATAAACATGAACTATGCGAAAAGATATTAAGCCTTGAGCGGGAGATCGATGATCTAAGGGAGCGAAATATCACCCTCAAGTGCAAGTTAAGGAAGAAACTTTCATCATCATCACCACCTTCGTCACCTCCAAGGATATAATCACATGGGTATGGGCACTCCCCTTGGCAACTACCAAGCTTGGGGGAGGTGCCCCGGTATCGCATCACCATCACACTACTATATTTACCGTTTTATTTAGTTCGATCCTTTTAGTAATATCTTGAGCTAGTAGAATAAAGTTTTGGTATGAATTAGTTTGGAGCTTTGCTTTGTGATCCCTTTAGGTAATCGAGTCTGTGAGCTATATAATAAAAATTAGTGTTGAGTCAAGGGCTTTGCTACTTTGCTATGTTCTTGAGAAAATAGGAAAAATAAATAAATAAATAAATAAATAAATAAAAAGTTCATATTGATCTTATGGATAGTAATGACTTCACATATAAAGAGTATGAGGCATAAAAGTTGTTGAGAGTCGATAAACATAGTTCTTGTCATCGTTGCAATTAATATGAAGTAATAAAGAAAGAGAAGCTTCACATATAAATATACTATCTTGGACATCTTTTATGATTGTGAGCACTCATTAAGTATGACATGCTAAAGAGTTGATGTTGGACAAGGAAGACAACGTAATGGTTTATGTTTTCTCACATCTCAGTTAAAGTATATTGTCATGGATCTTCCGAACATGTTGAGCTTGCCTTTCCCCCTCATGCTAGCCAAATTCCTTGCACCAAGTAGAGATACTACTTGTGCTTCCAAATATCCTTAAACCCAGTCTTGCCATGAGAGTCCACCATACCTACCTATGGATTGAGTAAGATCCTTCAAGTAAGTTTCATCGGTGCAAGCAATAAAAAGTTGCTCTATAAATATGTATGACTTATTAATGTGGGAGAAAATAAGCTTTATACGATCGTGTGATATGGAAGTAATAAAAGCGACAGACTGCATAATAAAGGTTCATATCACAAGTGGCAATATAAAGTGACGTGCTTTTGCATAAAGATTTTGTGCATCCAACCCATAAAAGCGCATGACAACCTCTGCTTCCCTCTGCGAAGGGCCTATCTTTTACTTGATGTCTTTTATATTATGCAAGAGTCAAGGTGATCTTCACCTTTCCCTTTTTCATTTTATCCTTTGGCAAGCACCTCGTGTTGGAAAGATCCTGATATATATATATATATCCAATTGAATGTAAGTTAGCATGAGCTATTATTGTTGACGTCACCTAAAGGTGAATACGTTGGGAGGCAAAACTATAAGCCCCTATCTTTCTCAGGGTCCGATTAAAACTCCATAACCACAAGTATTGCATGAGTGTTAGCAATTGTAGAAGACTATATGATAGTTGAGTATGTGGACTTGCTGAAAAGCTCTGTTCTTGACTCTTTCCGGTGTTATGATAAATTGCAATTGCTTTAATAACTTAGATTATAGTTTGTTAGTTCTCAATGAAGTTTCTGAACCATACTTGACATTGTGAATAGATTGTTACTTGAGCATAAGAAATCATATGAAAAAATCTATGTATGTTGCTGTTATGAGAATTATCATGATGCCCTCATGTCCGTATTTTATTTTTATCGACACCTCTATCTCTAAACATGTGGACATATTTTTCGATATCGGCTTGCGCTGGAGGACAAGCGAGGTCTAAGCTTGGGGGAGTTGATACGTCCATTTTGCATCATGCTTTTATATCAATATTTATTGCATTATGGGCTGCTATTACAAGTTATGTCACAATACTTAGGGCTATTCTCTCTTATTTTACAAGGTTTATCACAAAGAGGGAGAATTCCGGCAGCTGGGATTCTGGCTGGAAAAGGAGCAAATATTGGAAACCTATTCTGCACAGCTCCAAACGTCCTGAAACTCCACAAAATTCATTTTTGGAATTAATAAGAATTATTGAGCGAAAGAAGTACCAGAGGCGGCCCACACCCTGGCTAGGAGGGTGGGGCGCGCCCTCCCTTACTGGGCGCGCCCCCTGTCTCCTGGGCCCCCAGGTGGCCCTCAAGTGTCCCTCTCCTGCTATATGAAGGCTTATACCCTGAAAAAAATCATAAGCAAGCTTACGGGACGACACTCCGCTGCCACGAGGCAGAACCTTGGCGGAACCAATCTAGAGCTCCGGCAGAGCTGTCCTGCCGGGGAAACTTCCCTTCGGGAGGGGGAAATCATCGCCATCGTCATCACCAACGATCCTCTCATCGAGAGGGGGTCAATCTCCATCAACATATTCACTAGCACCATCTCCTCTCAAAACCCTAGTTCATCTCTTGTATCCAATCTTGTAGCAAAACCACAAATTGGTACCTGTGGGTTGCTAGTAGTGTTGATTACTCCTTGTAGTTGATGCTAGTTGGTGTATTTGGTGGAAGATTATATGTTCAGATCCTTGATGCATATTAATACTCCTCTGATCATGAACATGAATATGCTTTGTGAGTAGTTACGTTTGTTCCTAAGGACATGGGTGAAGTCTTGCCATTAGTAGTCATGTGAATTTGGTATTCGTTCGATATTTTGATGAGATGTATGTTGTCTCTCCTCTAGTGGTGTTATGTGAACGTTGACTACATGACACTTCACCATTATTTGGGCCTAGAGGAAGGCATTGGGAAGTAATAAGTAGATGATGGGTTGCTAGAGTGACAGAAGCTTAAACCCTAGTTTATGCGTTGCTTCGTAAGGGGCTGATTTGGATCCACTAGTTTAATGCTATGGTTAGGTTTACCTTAATACTTCTTTTGTAGTTGCGGATGCTTGCAACAGGGGTTAATCATAAGTGGGATGCTTGTCCAAGTAAGGCCAGTACCCAAGCACCGGTCCACCCACATATCAAATTATCAAAGTATCGAACGCGAATCATACAAGCGTGATGAAACTAGCTTGACGATAATTCCCATGTGTCCTCGGGAGCGCTTTTCTCATTGTAAGAAATTGTCCTGGCTTGTCCTTTGCTACAAAAAGGATTGGGCCACCTTGCTGCACTTTATTTACTTTCATTGCTTGTTACCCGTTACAAATTATCTTATCACAAAACTTTCTATCACTTACAATTTCAGTGCTTGTAGAGAAAACCTTACTGAAACCGCTTGTCATTTCCTTCTGCTCCTCGTTGGGTTCGACACTCTTACTTATTGAAAGGACTATGATAGATCCCCTCTACTTGTGGGTCATCACATATGAATGATACCAAGGCGACGTCCCAGAAGGAATCAGGCCAAGGAGGGTGGAAAAGACCGTAAAGGCGGCCCCAGGGGGTCGAGCTTCAAGGGCTGGGCACATGGGAGACAAGGCTCCCATGGATGTCGACGGCAGGGGCTATCTCGAATTCGGCCCCCAGCCGGACACAATTCCGGAGACCCGTAAGGCTCCAGAATCAGGGAGGCAGCCCCCCTAGCTGGAGGGGGTGCACCTATTCCACCGGCAACTTCTGTCCAACCAGAGGTGCCGGATACTTTATCGGCAGTGCTAAAGAGCACCTCCATTGTTGAAGAACACCGTGTCCTTATGGGCACGGTGATTGAGAAGATTCAGTCCGCTGAGAGTGGACTGAATGAAGCCTGCATCAGCCTTCTAACGGGCTTTGAGGTATGTTTTGTGAGGTTTCGGAGAATGTCATAGTGTAGGTAGTAGCCCCTGATACACTGTTCGGTGAAAGAAGGAACCGAACAGGGGATCAGATAATGTTCGCAGGAGACTCACTTTTTTGGCATCTCGCTTTTGTTCAAAAGCAGGCATCTGTCAGGACTGCCGCCTCACATAATGCGGAAGTCTCTGGACTGACTCAGAGTCTGGAGCAGGCCAAAGAAGACTTGGCCAACTGAAAAAGCAGTTGGAGGATAAACGAGGTATGCAAAAAACTTTCCCCGCATTCAGCGCGAATGAATGATTTAGTATGATAAAAAAAAATTATGATGTGCTATAGGGGCGACGGCCGAAATTGAGACTCTTAAGAAGGCTGCGGCCGAGGCCGTTAAGAAGGCAGTCGCAGAGCGGGCTCTTCGCGAAAAGCACGAGGCCAGGGTTATTGAAGCTGAGCGAGAGCTTCAAGAGGCCGTAAAGAAATGCGAGACCATGGAGCAGAGTTTATCAAAAAAAGAATCTGAACTCTCCCAAGCTCGCCAAGCCGCAAGTGATGCCCGGGGGGAAGCCCAGGGCGCCCTGAAGGAAATCCAGGAGGCGAGGAAGATTGCGGCTGGTAAGGCTTTGTCTATGCAAAGCGTGTATTTGAAGAGAGAAAAGCATGCTTACTAATTTGAATCCAGATTTCTCCAGGGGTATTTGCGGAGCTGCCACGCAGCATATCGGACGCCGCCCAGTTCTACCGAGCCGAAGAAAGGAGTACTGCAGAAAAGCTCTTCTGGTCGCAGTATCTGGCGCCGAATTATCCGGTGCCATTTGCCGATCAGCTGAAATAGCTGATCGAACTTCATAAGGCGGTCGAACTAGCCATGAAGGATTTAATTATCCGGCTATGGCCCGCCGAGCCGATTCCAAGCAGCTACTTTGTGCTCGTGAAGCGGCTGGTGAGTGTGTGCCCTCGACTTGATGTCATCAAGCGGTCGGTCTATATTGAGGGTACATGAATGGCCTTCGCCCGTGCAAATGTGCACTGGGGAAGATAGATGCTGAAAAGCTGATGACCGAGGGACCGCCGGAGGGAAAGGAGCACCGCAACCCTGAATTATATTAAGATAGTGTCCTGAAAGGATCCCGCCTTGCGGCGGAGCAATGCACCAAGGACATTATATTTCCATGAATACAGTCATGTAGTCCTTTGTAATGTTTAAACAAGGTCATTCCTATTATTTATTGCCTGTTATTTGAAAATTTTACCTCCTGTGCGACTGTTTTATATATTAATTCTGTGAGTTGGTCAGTCGTCGGCTTCTGCCCCCATGTAGGAAGTACGGGGGTGTTCGGGATAAACCTGAATACTCTTTATCCCAGTTTTGGGTCCTTGAAGGAGGTGTTCAGCACAACAAACCAGGCAATTGGACGAGGGGCTCTATGAGCACCTGATCGGGAAAAAACCGATCCATCGCACGCTGCATTAGTTATCGCATAATGCGGAAGAAATCCTTAAAGATTTTATAACCTCTCGAACAGCGGCTAGCTCTCGCCGCATCATGACAGTCAGTTTTCATATTTCTCTACTGAGGTGCTCGTCCGGAAGAACCAGGACACAATCGCAGTAGTTCTCCCTGTGCTACCTTAGCCGATATAGCGGAACGTAAGTTACCAAAACATAGGAGTCGGGCAAACCCAACTATTGACCCAAGACATGATTCGGAGCTGATGCATATAAAGCTATAAGTTCGGGGTGCCAAACGACCGTGAAGGTGTTCGCACTTTATTGCCGTATTATGGGTACTATGAAGCCCCTGGCATATTAGGGCATAGCTCGGTATACAGATGCCATGTGATAAAGAGTGTCAATAAGAAATATTAGCAGATAAGCGTCATATAAAAGCCTCATTTTGAAAATAACACATCAAAGCGTATGAGTACATGTAATGTGATAAAAATAAATATGACTTTAGAACCTGCTGAGACTAGGTGGGGGGAGGCTGTGTGTGGATCCGTATGTGGTTGGATGGTCATCGGGGGGCGTCTCTAAGGATTCCCTTACGCATTTGAGTTGTTTCCATGTTGCCAGTCCTGGCCTACACAAAAGTGGACCTGTAAAAGAAAGGGTGCAAAAAAGATATTTATATGATGTGTAGCGGTCGAGCCGCATTGTGTGGCCCATCCTCACTGTGCCTCCGTTTACTGCCGGAGTGTTTTAATTGAGCTCCGGACAAGCCGGGCTATCCTGCCGCAAAGTAGTTCGGACTTCCTTGACGGTGTCCGGGAGCTTGGTCGTCGACTCGAGGTTCGATTGAGAGATGCCTTTAGTTGCTTCTACTGTCAAGGCGGCGGTACATTCTTCAGCACAGAGGTGGTGTTCAGCCTTGCCATTAACTGTTATGACGCCACACGGACCGGGCATCTTGAGCTTACGGTAGGCATAGTGTGGCACCGCGTTGAATCGAGCAAAGGCGGTTCGTCCGAGTAGTGCATGATAATTGTTGCGAAACAGGACGATGTCGAAGGTTAACTCTTCGGTACGGTAATTATCCGGTGATCCAAAGACTACCTTCAGAGTGATGGAGCCTGTACAACGGGCTTCCACACCTGGTATAACACCTTTGAATGTAGTTTTGGTGGGTTTGATCATCGGATGATCAATACCCATCTTGCGCACTGTGTCCTGATATAGCAGGTTTAGACTGCAGCCTCCGTCCATGAGGACTCGCGTGAGGCGAAATCCGTCAATTATTGGGTCGAGGACTAGTGTGGCTGAATTGCCCAGATTGGTATTGGCCGGACGATCCGTACGATCGAAAGTGATCGGCCATAGTGGGGCGACGGAATTCGTCAAGTCGACATCCGTAAGAGTGTACATCCATTCCAACTTAGGAATGTGGGTGGCGTTTATCATATTCACCGTTTTGATTTGTAGAGGGAACTTCCTTTGCCCTCCTGTGTTCGGTGATCGGGGCTCCTCGTCGTCATCATCGCTTTGAAGCCCCTTCTCTTTGTGGTCGGCACCTGACCTGCCGGCTTGTTCGAAGACCCAGGATTCTCTGTTGGTATGATTGGTTGGTGTTCCTGGGGTGCCATGAATTTGGCATGGACGATCGAGTATGCGGTCCAGACTGGACGGGCCCGAATTGTTCTTTTGGAATGGCTTTTTCCGCTGACCGGACTTAGAGCAACTGAATCCGGCATTGACTGCCGTGTCTTCCGCGCTATCCCCATTTTTGTGACGCTTGTGTTTGTTGCGTCGGGGCTTGCCGCTGCTATCTCTGGCCTCTGATGTGCCAGGATTGCTTGCTGTGTTGTTGCTACGAGCCAACCAGCTATCCTCGCCCGCACAAAAGTGGGTCATGAGTGTCGTGAGGGTTGCCATGGACTTCGACTTTTCTTGGCCGAGATGTCAGGCGAGCCATTCGTCACGGATATTATGCTTAAAGGCCGCTAGGGCTTCGGCATCCAGACAGTCGACAATTTGGTTCTTTTTAGTTAAGAACCGAGTCCAGAATTTCCTGGCTGACTCTCCGGGATGTTGTGTTATGTGACTTAAGTCATCAGCATCCGGTGGTCGCACATAGGTGCCCTGTAAGTTATCCAGGAATGCGTCTGCCAGGTTCTCCCAACTTCCAATGGAATTTTCCTGCAAACTATTCATCCAATGCCGAGCCGGTCCCTTGAGTTTTAGTGGGAGGTACTTGATTGCGTGTAAATCATCCCCGCGGGCCATGTGAATGTGGAGGAAGAAATCTTCTATCCATACCGCGATGTCCGTAGTCCCATCGTAGGGCTCGATATTTACGGGCTTAAACCCTTCTGGGAATTCATGATCCAATACTTCGTCAGTGAAGCATAGGGGGTGTGCGGCGCCTCTGTGCCGGGCTATATCACGACACAGTTCAAATGAGTCTGGTCTGTTGTATTCGGCCCGGCCGGATTTATATTTGGTATATCCGGCGTGGCGATCGTCGACACGCGTTGGGGCACGCCCACGTGATCCGTAGATCGATCTTGACTGTCCTGCTTTGTTTTTCAACACATCTCGCAGGTCCTGCGTGTAGCCCCGGGCCTTCGTATTTTTGTTTGGCTGGCGTCGGGGTGCGGGATGGTGTTTGGGCTGATATGCTTTGTCCCGGCCACGCGGTAGCTGGTCAGCCGCATCCTGCTCTAGCACCTCCTCCTCAGATTGAGGTAACAACTTGCGCTTTGGGTAACTTTTTGTTGGGCGCTCGAGTCCATATTCCTCGGCCGCTTGGACTTCAGACCATCTATCAGCTAGCAGATTTTGATCAGCTTGAAGCTGCTGCTGCTTTTTCTTCAGGCTTTTTGTAGTGGCTATAAGCCGGCGCTTGAAGCATTCCTGCTCGACGGGATCCTCAGGGACGATAAATTCGTCGTTTCCAAGGCTCACCTCGTCTTCGGAGAGGGGCATGTAATTGTCGTCCTCCAAGTCTCCATCCGTTGCCTGTTCCTTGGGGCTATCTTGCCCATCCTCCCGTTCAGCCTGCTCGATGTCTGGCTGGGCGGGGTTGTTTTCGTCTTCGGCACCATCTACAGCGTTATTGTCTCCTGTGCCGGTATCACTGTTTTTGCTATGGCTGGATTTAGAGCGGCACCGATGACGCCGGTACTTAGATTGCTTCTCCGGGGGGTTATCCTCCGTTGCCTCATCGCCATTGCCTTCTTTGGGTGTGTCCACCATATATATGTCATATGACGAGGTGGCTGTCCAGCGCCCTGTGGGCGGTGGTTCCTGTCCTTCTCCGGCATCGTCGTCCATACAGTCGATGTCTTCGGAGTCGAAGTCAAGCATGTCGGTTACGTCGTCGACAGTGGCTATTAAGTGGGTGGTGGGTGGGAAACGAATTTCTTCGTCGTCCGCTTCCCACCTGAGCCGGACATAGTTCGGCCGCGAGTCTCCTGACAGAGAGAGAGATCTCAATGAATTTAGCACATCGCCCATGGGCGAGTGCTGAAAGATATCCACGGAGGTAAACTCCATGATCGGTGCCCAACCAGATTCTATAGGCACGGATGCACCCGGTTCGGAGCCTATAGCCGGAGACGAGTCCGAGGGTCCAATGACGCAGGCCTCATTGGAGGCGAAGCCTGTGTTTGTCTCTATCACCGCTGAGTGTGCGGCCTCCGTGGCGGGGTCCATCCCCCCGTCCTCGGATGGCACGATCTGCTCCAGATTGAGAGCCAGGGCAGCCGCCGGCGTGATCTCCCGAACACCGTCCGATGGCAGATCTAAGTAATGCTCATCGTGACTATTCGGAGCACCTGCATGGGCTCGAATCCATCGAAGATCAAGTCTCCGCGGATGTCGGCCGTCTAGTTCAAGCTTCCAAAGCTGACCTGATGGCCAGGGGCGTAGCTATCGATCTACTCCAGATGGCCACGCGAGTTGGCCCACAGTGTGAAGCCGCCGAATACGAAGATCTGTCCAGGGAGGAAACCCTCACCCTGGATCGCATCTCTACAGATGATTGAAGGAGCCATCAAGCCTTATCGCAACGACACAACAGAACTCTCAATGAAAGCACCAATGTCGGTGTCAAAACCGGCGGATCTCGGGTAGGGGGTCCCGAACTGGGCGTCTAAGGCTAATGGTAACAGGAGGCGGGGGACACGATGTTTACCCAGGTTCGGGCCCTCTCGATGGAGGTAATACCGTACTTCCTGTTTGATTGATCTTGATGATATGAGTATTACAAGAGTTGATCTACCACGAGATCGGAGAGGCTAAACCCTAGAAGCTAGCCTATGATTATGATTGTTGATCTTGTCCTACGGACTAAACCCTCCGGTTTATATAGACACCGGAGGGGGCTAGGGTTACACAGAGTTGGTTACAAAGAAGGAGATCTACATATCCGAATCGCCAAGCTTGCCTTCCACGCAAAGGAGAGTCACATCCGGACACAGGACGAAGTCTTCAATCTTGTATCTTCATAGTCCAATAGTCCGGCCAAAGTATATAGTCCGGCTGTCCGAGCACCCCCGAATCCAGGACTCCCTCAGGGCCAAGAGTTACAAAGGGCCTCATATGGGCCGAAAGACGTCATGGGCCATACATGGGCCAGAAGTTAAAACGGGCTGGAATCATATTGGACGGCCCAGATGACGCTACTGGGCCTAATTTGGATAGGTCGTAACGGGCCCTCGGTTAGTGGGTTGTAAATGGGCTATATGTGAACAAGCCGTTAACAAGCTTTCCATGGGCCGGCCCGCCAACTTTTGACCAAGTCAAACAGGCCGACCTTTTCACAGGAATGGGCCTCTGTTGGGCCGTGCCACATGTCGACGTATCATAGGCGCCTTCTGTCCAATGAGTGGATGACATCTGTCCCAACGATGAGCCGACACGTGTTTTCTCAAGCCAATGATGATTTTACACGTGGAAAATCCCCATTGGTCGGGGCTGTTAACGGGTTATCGGATCCAAAACCAGACCCAATAGCTTAACGCGTTCCGGTATGGTGGATGCCACGTGTCGGTCACCCTTGACGAAAGCACATCTGTGACACGCGATTTATCGTCATGGAAGTGGACACTTCCATGATGATAATTTTGGTAATGTCATGGAACACTTCTATGGCAGCACAGGTATGACTATCTTGATTCTGTCATAAAATCGTCATGGATGTACATGCATGACAGAAAACGTGACCTACTGTGATAAACACGTATCATCACGGAAGTGTATTTTTTTGTGGTGTATATGAAAGTTGTAGAATATTGGCATGAAACAATAAAAAATTATAGATACGATGGAGACGTATCAGCTATCCACAAGCCGGTAGTATCGCCCAATTGCTCGATAGTGTCGTTCCCGATTAGAGCGGAACTGTCGAACAAATTTTCGGTTTATTACCATAGGGGGTCCGTCCAACATCTTACATTGCTACGGTACTTGAACGGCACTACCACGATAGTGCCGGTTAATTTAATTAATTGGTACTGTCGGTGTCCGTGGTGGTAGTACCGCTTGGGCACCTACAGTGCAACTTGATATGGGGTTGCAGTAGTACCACTGCATCGAAGGTAATTTTTTTCCTCTTTGTTTTCCTTCACTACTAGGGAAAAGCCTAGCAGTAGCGCGCGTATTAGGTGTATCAGTAGCGGGGTGCCGCGCTACTGATACGGCGCTACAGCTAACATGTATCAGTAGCGCGTGATAACCCACGCTACTGCTATACATGGCTAGCAGCAGCGGGATTTTGGGCAACTCTCTACTCGTAATATCTGCAGCGCTTTAGTTCTATTAGTTTTTTTTCTGCATGTTTGTTTTGTATATGAACAGGCTTTATACAATAATCTTTAGCATCATACACATACAACTGTAATCGTAGCATCAAATCACGTCATCATCATAATCATCATGCAACACAAAGTGGTCTCTCGACATCATCTCGAAAATAGCGATACTAATTCTGGCAACTACATCGTCATCCATCTAAACAATGTTATACGCGAGAAGAGATATCACTATGAGTGAGAGCGGAACTCTGCAGTACGTGAGTTCGTACCCCTCTCTCGCACTAGCATGAACCTAAACTAACTACTGGCTGTCGCTCGGAAACCGGAAACTGGTACACCTGGGCCTGACACTCCGGCCACTCATCCTATACTCCTGGCGTAGCACTTCTTCGCCATCGATGATCTTCATGTCTACTACACAACCTTCTTCTTGTAGACTTTGTTGGGCCTCCAAGTGCAGAGGTTTGTAGGACAGTAGCAAATTTCCCTCAAGTGGATGACCTAAGGTTTATCAATCCGTGGGAGGCGTAGGATGAAGATGGTGTCTCTCAAACCACCCTGCAACCAAATAAAAAAGAGTCTCTTGTGTCCCCAACACACCCAATACAATGGTAAATTGTATAGGTGCACTAGTTTGGCGAAGAGATGGTGATACAAGTGCAGTATGGACCGTAGATATAGGTTTTTGTAATATGAAAATATAAAAACAGCAAGGTAGCAAGTAACAAAAGTGAGCATAAACGGTATTGCAATGCTAGGAAACAAGGCCTAGGGTTCATACTTTCACTAGTGCAAGCTCTCTCAACAATAACAACATAACTGGATCATATAACAATCCCTCAACATGCAACAAAGAGTCACTCCAAAGTCACTAATAGCGGAGAACAAACGAAGAGATTATTGTAGGGTATGAAACCACCTCAAAGTTATCCTTTCTGATTGATCTATTCAAGAGTCCGTAGTAAAATAACACGAAGCTATTCTTTCTGTTCGATCTATCATAGAGTTCATACTAGAATAACACCTTAAGACACAAATCAACCAAAACCCTAATGTCACCTAGATACTCCAATGTCATCTCAAGTATCCGCGGGTATGATTATACGATATGCATCACACAATCTCATATTCATCTATTCAACGAACACAAAGAACTTCAAAGAGTGCCCCAAAGTTTGTACTGGAGAGTCAAGACGAAAACGTGTGCCAACCCCTATGCCTAAGTTCATTGAACCCGCAAGTTGATCACCAAAACATACATCAAGTAGATCACCTGAATATCCCATTGTCACCACAGATAAGCACGGCAAGACATACATCAAGTGTTCTCAAATCCTTAAAGACTCAATCCGATAAGATAACTCCAAAGGGAAAACCCAATCCATTACAAGAGAGTGGAGGGGGAGAAACATCATAAGATCCAACTAGTAGCAAAGCTCGCGATACATCAAGATCGTATCACCTCAAGAACATGAGAGAGAGAGATCAAACCCATAGCTACTTGTACATACGCTCAGCCCCAAGGGTGAACTACTCCCTCCTCGTCATGGAGAGCACCGGGATGATGAAGATGGCCACCGGTGAGGGATCCCCCCTCCGGCAGGGTGCCGGAACAGGGTCCCGATTGGTTTTTGGTGGCTACAGAGGCTTGCGGCGGCGGAACTCCCGATCTATTGTGCTCCTCGATGTCTTTAGGGTATATGGACATATATAGGCGAAAGAAGTCTGTCAGGGGAGCCACGAGGGGCCCACGAGGGTGGGGGGCGCGCCTCCCTGACTCGTGGCCACCTCGAAGCTTCGCTGACTTGAACTCCAAGTCTCCTGGATTGCTTCCGTTCCAAAAATAACTCTCCCGAAGGTTTCATTCCGTTTGGACTCCGTTTGATATTCCTTTTCTTCGAAACACTGAAATAGGCACAAAAAACAGCAATATGGGTTGGGCCTCCGGTTCATAGGATAGTCCCAAAAATAATATAAAAGTGTAAAGTAAAGCCCATAAACATCCAAAATAGGTAATATAATAGCATGGAACAATCAAAAATTATAGATAGGTTGGAGACGTATCAAGCATCCCCAAGCTTAATTCCTGCTCGTCCTCGAGTAGGTAAATGATAAAAACTGAATTTTTTATGTGGAATGCTACCTAGCATATTTCTTAATGTAATTTTTTTTATTGTGGCATGAATATTATAATCCAAATGATTCAAGACAGAAGTTCATATTGACATAAGAGCAATAATACTTCAAGCACACTAACAAAGCAATCATGTCTTCTCAAAATAACATGGCTAAAGAAAGCTATCCCTACAAAAATCATATAGTCTAGCTATGCTCTATCTTCATCACACAAAGTATTTAATCATGCACAACCCCGATGACGAGCGTGAGCCATGGACATAGCACTATATGTGGAATAGAATGGTGGTTGCGGAGAAGACAAAAAGGAGAAGATAGTCTCACATCAACTAGGCGTATCAACGGGCTATGGAGATGCCCATTAATAGATATCAATGTGAGTGAGTAGGGATTGCCATACAACGGATGCACTAGAGCTATAAATGTATGAAAGCTCAATAAAAGAAACTAAGTGGGTGTGCATCCAACTTGCTTGCTCACGAAGACCTAGGGCATTTTGTGGAAGCCCATCATTGGAATATACAAGCCAAGTTCTATAATGAAAAATTCCCACTAGTATATGAAAGTGACAACATAGGAGACTCTCTATCATGAAGATCATGGTGCTACTTTGAAGCACAAGTGTGGTAAAAGGATAGTAGCATTGTCCCTTCTCTCTTTTTCTCTCATTTTTTATTTGGCCTTTCTCTTTTTTTGTAAAGTCCAAAGTCTTATCCCGACTTGTGGGGGAATCATAGTCTCCATCATCCTTTCCTCACTTGGGACAATGCCCTAATAATGAAGATGATCACACTTTTATTTACTTACAACTCAAGATTACAACTCAATACTTAGAACAAAATATGACTCTATATGAATGCCTCCGGCGGTGTATCGGGATATGCAATGAATCAAGAGTGACATGTATGGAAATTATGAAGGTTGCTTTGCCACAAATACGATGTCAACTACATGATCATGCAAAGAGGAATATGACAATGATGAAGCGTGTCATAATAAACGGAATGGTGGAAAGTTGCATGGCAATATATCTCGGAATGGCTATGGAAATGCCATAATCACTACTACAAAAACAGCTATAGCCAATATGGACACTAATGGCGCACCGTACAAGTGGTGCGCCATTACTAAATACTAATGGCGCACCATGTGTTGGTGCGCCATTAGTGTGCAAATACTAATGGCGCACCACATCCACGGTGCGCCATTAGTAATTTTTTTCTTTTAATTTTTTCAAAACTACTAATGGCGCACCGTGGGATGGTGCGCCATTACTAGTTCAACTAGTAATGGCGCACCACTCCCACGGTGCGCCATTAGTAATTATGTTTCAAAAAAATTTCAATATTTTTTTATTTTTATTTTTTAAACTACTAATGGCGCACCGTGGGAGTGGTGCGCCATTACTAGTTGAACTAGTAATGCCGCACCATCCCACGGTGCGCCATTAGTAATTTGGCCCAAACATTCCGCCGAATGCACCCCCCCCCCCCCCTGGACCGCCTTTTCAATTTCAAAAAAAATGATCGAAATGTCAAAAAAATAAAAGAAAATAAGATTCCCATGTGATATGTGGTCTAGTTGTTAGCAAAATTTACAAACATGAATTTTCGACTTTTTTGCAAAATCTCTCGAGAATTTGTAAAAATGGCCATAACTTTTGCATACGAACTCGAATGAAAAAGTTTTTTATATGAAAAATCATCTACTCGAAAAGTTACATCCGAATTTAAGCGGGGGAACCCCGTTAAACATTTTCAAAATCCTCAAAAACCTAACAGAAAAAAAGATACGGGGCTTTTAAGATCTGGAGAGGCAAAAAAATTCAAAAAATTCAAACTTACTAATGGCGCACCTGCCCATGGTGCGCCATTACTATCTTCCCGCCTTCAAAATTCAAAATAAATCAAAAAAATAAAAAAAGTTAGTAATGGCGCACCTGCCCATGGTGCGCCATTAGTATCTTCCCGCCTTCAAAATTCAAAATAAAAAAAAAATAGTAATGGCGCACCTGCCCACGGTGCGCCATTACTTTGCCGTATATATGGCTGGGCGTGTCCTCTCCTCCTTACCTCTTCAGTCTTCTCCTCCACTCCACCTCTCCTCCACTCCATCTCCTCCTCTCCTCCACTCCATCTTCCCTTCTCTCCTCCACCATACTACCCTCCTCCTCTCCGGCGACCTCCTCCTCTCCGGCGACCTCGTCCTCCCTCCTCTCCTCCCCTCCCCTCCCCTCACGGTTTCACCTCCCTCCTCTCCGCTGAGCTCCTCCTCCCTCCTCTCCGGTGAGCTCCTCCTCCCTCCTCTCCTCCCATCCCCTCATGGTTTCTCCTTCCTCCTCTCCGATGCTCCGGTGAACTCCTCTCCGGCTACCTCCTCCTCCTCTTCGGCGATGTAGGCGAGCGCCTCTCCGGTGACCTCCTCCTTCTCCTCTCCGGCAAAAGAACACAGCAAAAGAACGTACAAGATCCAAAAACAGGAACAAAATTTGAAATAATATTGTGCAAAAAAACGTAAAAAAACCAGCAAAAAATGGGAAAAAAATCGCGATCCAGATCCAAATTCAAAATTCAAAAATAGCAATGGGGCACGGTGGGGGTTAGACGGTGCGCCACTACTATTTTCCCGCCTTCAAAATTCAAAAATACTAATGGCGCACCATGGCCTATACTAATGGCGCACCAGTGGCCTATACTAATGGCGCACCGTGGCCTATACTAATGGCGCACCAGTGGTGCGCCATTAGTATAACAGATACTAATGGCGCACCACTGGTGCGCCATTAGTAAAAATACTAGTGGCGTGATGCTAGTGGCGCACCAGTAGTGCGCCATTAGTAGGCAAAACTGGTGCGCCACTAGTAGGCCTTTTCCTAGTAGTGAATAGGTAGGTATAGTGGCTGTTTTGAGGAAGGTATATGGTGGGTGCATGGTACCGGCGAAAGTTGCGCAGCACAACAGAGGCTAGCAATGGTGGAAGGGTAAGAGTGCATATAATCCATGGACTCAACATTAGTTATAAAGAACTCATATACTTATTGCGAAAATCTACAAGTCTATGAAAACAAAATACTACGCGCATGCTCCTAGGGGGATATATTGGTAGGAAAAGACCATCGCTCGGCCCCGACCGCCACTCATAAGGAAGACAATCAATAAATAAATTATGCTCCAACTTCATCACAAAGCGGTTCACCATATGTGCATGCTGCGGGAATCACAAACTTCAACACAAGTATTCCTCAATTTCACAACTACTTTAACTAGCATGACTCTAATATCACCATCCTCATATCTCAAAACAATTATCAAGCATCAAATTGATCATAGCATCCAATTCACTTTCTATGATAGTTTTTATTATACCCAACATGGATGCCCATCATTCTAGGACCAATTTTATAACCATAGAAAATACCATGTTGTTCTAAAAGACTCTCAAAATAATATAAGTGAAGCATGAGAGATCAACAATTTCTACAAAACAAAGCCACCGTCGTGCTCTAAAAGATATAAGTGAAGTACTAGAGCAAAAATTATCTAGCTCAAAAGATGTAAGTGAAGCACATAGAGTATTCTAATAAATTCCAAATCATGGGTGTCTCTACCCAAAAGGTGTGTACAACAAGGATTAATGTGGTGAACTAAAAAGCAAAGACTCATATCATACAAGACGCTCCAAGCAAAACACATATCATGTGGCGAATAAAAATATAGCTCCAAGTAAAGTTACCGATGAACGAAGACGAACGAGGGGATGCCATCCGGGGCATCCCCAAGCTTAGGCTCTTGGTTGTCCTTGAATATTGTTGGGTAACGTAGTAATTTCAAAAAATTTCCTACGAACACGCAAGATCATGGTGATGCATAGCAACGAGAGGGGAGAGTGTTGTCCACGTACCCTCGTAGACCGAAAGCGGAAGCGTTAACACAACGCGGTTGATGTAGTCGTACGTCTTCACGATCCGACCGATCAAGTACCGAACGCACGGCACCTCGGAGTTCAGCACACGTTCAGCTCGATGACGTCCCTCGAACTCCGATCCAGCCGAGTGTTGAGGGAGAGTTTCGTCAGCATGACGGCGTGGTGACGATGTTGATGTTCTACCGACGCAGGGCTTCGCCTAAGCTCCGCAACGATATTATCGAGGTGTAATATGGTGGAGGGGGGCACCGCACACGGCTAAACTATCGAATATCAATTGTGTGTAAAGAGTGCCCCCTGCCCCCGTATATAAACGAGCAAGGGGGAGGCCGGCTGCCTTGGGCGCGCCAAGGAGAGGGGCGAGTCCTCCTCCTAGTAGGAGTAGGACTCCCCTTTCCTAGTCCTACTAGGAAGAGAGAGGGGGAAGGAAAGAGAGGGAGACGGAGAGGGAAAGAGGGGTCGCGCCCCCCTCCCCTACTCCAATTAGGACTCCTCATGAGAGGGGGCGCGCCACATCCTTGCTGCTGCCCTCTCTCTCCCCTCAGGCCCACTAAGGCCCAATACTTCCCCGGGGGGTTCCGGTAACCCCTCCGGCACTCCGGTTTTTTCCGAAACTTCTCCGGAACACTTCCGGTGTCCGAATATAGTCGTCCAATATATCAATCTTTATGTCTCAACCATTTCGAGACTCCTCGTCATGTCCGTGATCACATCAGGGACTCCGAACAACCTTCGGTACATCAAAACATATAAACTCATAATATAACTGTCATCGTAACGTTAAGCGTGCGGACCCTACGGGTTCGAGAACTATGTAGACATGACCGAGACACCTCTCCGGTCAATAACCAATAGCGGAACTTGGATGCTCATATTGGTTCCCACATATTCTACGAAGATCTTTATCGGTCAGACCGCATAACAACATACGTTGTTCCCTTTGTCATCGGTATGTTACTTGCCCGAGATTCGATCGTCGGTATGTCGATACCTAGTTCAATCTCATTACCGGCAAGTCTCTTTACTCGTTCTGTAATACATCATCCCGCAACTAACTCATTAGTTACAATGCTTGCAAGGCTTATAGTGATGTGCATTACTGAGTGGACCCAGAGATACCTCGCCGACAATCGGAGTGACAAATCCTAATCTCGAAATACGCCAACCCAACAAGTACCTTTGGAGACACCTGTAGAGCACCTTTATAATCACCCAGTTACGTTGTGACGTTTGGTAACACACAAAGTGTTCCTCCGGTAAACGGGAGTTGCATAATCTCATAGTCATAGGAACATGTATAAGTCATGAAGAAAGCAATAGCAGCATACTAAACGATCGAGTGCTAAGCTAACGGAATGGGTCAAGTCAATCACGTCATTCTCCTAATGAGGTGATCCCGTTAATCAAATGACAACTCATGTCTATGGCTAGGAAACATAACCATCTTTGATTAACGAGCTAGTCAAGTAGAGGCATACTAGTGACACTCTGTTTGTCTATGTATTCACACATGTATTATGTTTCCGGATAATACAATTCTAGCATGAATAATAAACTTTTATCATGATATAAGGAAATAAATAATACTTTATTATTGCCTCTAGGGCATATTTCCTTCAGTCTCCCACTTGCACTAGAGTCAATAATCTAGATTACACAGTAATGATTCTTACACCCATGGAGTCTTGGTGTTGATCATGTTTTGCTCGTGGAAGAGGCTTATTCAACTAGTCTGCAACATTCAGATCCGTATGTATCTTGCAAATTTCTATGTCTCCCACCTGGACTAAATCCCGAATGGAATTGAAGCGTCTTTTGATGTGCTTGGTTCTCTTGTGAAATCTGGATTCCTTTGCTAAGGAAATTGCACCAGTATTGTCACAAAAGATTTTCATTGGTCCCGATGCACTAGGTATGACACCTAGATCGGATATGAACTCCTTCATCCAGACTCCTTCATTTGCTGCTTCCGAAGCAGCTATGTACTCTTCTTCACACGTAGATCCCGCCACAACACTTTGCTTAGAACTGCACCAACTGACAGCTCCACCGTTCAATGTAAATACGTATCCGGTTTGCGATTTAGAATCGTCCGGATCAGTGTCAAAGCTTGCATCAACGTAACCACTTACGATGAGCTCTTTGTCACCTCCATAAACGAGAAACATATCCTTAGTCCTTTTCAGGTATTTCAGGATGTTCTTGACCGCTGTCCAGTGATCCACTCCTGGATTACTTTGGTACCTCCCTACTAAACTTATAGCAAGGCACACATCAGGTCTAGTACACAACATTGCATACATGATAGAGCCAATGGCTGAAGCATAGGGAACATCTTTCATCTTCTCTCTATCTTCTACAGTGGTCGGGCATTGAGTCTTACTCAATCTCACACCTTGTAGTACAGGCAAGAACCATTTCTTTGCTTGATCCATTTTGAACTTCTTCAAAACATTGTCAAGGTATGTGCTTTGTGAAAGTCCAATTAAGCGTCTTGATCTATCTCTATAGATCTTAATGCCTAATATATATGCAGCTTCACCGAGGTCTTTCATTGAAAAACTCTTATTCAAGTATCCCTTAATGCTACCCAAAAATTTTATATCATTTCCAATCAGCAATATGTCATCCACATATAATATCAGAAATGCTACTGACCTCCCACTCACTTTCTTGTAAATACAGGCTTCTCCAAAAGTCTGTATAAAACCAAATGCTTTGATCACACTATCAAAGCGTTTATTCCAACTCCGAGAGGCTTGCACCAGTCCATAAATGGATCGCTGGAGCTTGCACACTTTGTTAGCTCCCTTTGGATCGACAAAACCTTTCGGTTGCATCATATACAACTCTTCTTCCAGAAATCCATTCAGGAATGCAGTTTTGACATCGATTTGACAAATTTCATAATCATAAAATGCGGCAATTGCTAACATGATTCGGACAGACTTAAGCATCGCTACGGGGTGAGAAGGTCTCATCGTAGTCAATCCCTTGAACTTGTTGAAAACCTTTCGCAACAAGTCGAGCTTTATAGACAGTAACATTACCGTCAGCGTCACTCTTCTTCTTGAAGATCCATTTATTTCCAATGGCTTGCCGATCATCGGGCAAGTCAACCAAAGTCCATACTTTGTTCTCATACATGGATCCCATCTCGGATTTCATGGCTTCAACCCATTTTGCGGAATCTGGGCTCGCCATCGCTTCTTCATAGTTCGTAGGTTCGTCATGGTCTAGTAACATAACCTCCAGAATAGGATTACTGTACCACTCTGGTGCGGATCTTAATCTGGTTGATCTACGAGGTTCAGTAATAACTTGATCTGAAGTTTCATGATCATTATCATTAACTTCCCCACTAATTGGTGTAGTTGTCGCAGAAACTGATTTCTGTGATGATCTACTTTCCAATAATGGAGCAGGTACAGTTACCTCATCAAGTTATAGTTTCCTTCCACTCACTTCTTTCGAGAGATACTCCTTCTCTAGAAAGGATCCATTCTTAGCAACGAATGTCTTGCCTTCGGATCTGTGATAGAAGGTGTACCCAACAGTCTCCTTTGGGTATCCTATGAAGACACATTTCTCCGATTTAGGTTCGAGCTTATCAGGTTGAAGTTTCTTCACATAAGCATCGCAACCCCAAACTTTAAGATACGACAACTTTGGTTTCTTGCCAAACCATAGTTCATAAGGTGTCGTTTCAACGGATTTTGATGGTGCCCTATTTAGAGTGAATGCAGCCGTCTCTAAAGCATAACCCCAAAAAGATAGCGCTAAATCAGTAAGAGACATCATAGATCGCACCATATCTAGTAAAGTACGATTACGACGTTCGGACAAACCATTATGCTGTGGTGTTCCGGGTGGCGTGAGTTGCGAAACTATTCCGCATTGTTTCAAATGTAGGCCAAACTCGTAACTCAAATATTCTCCTCCACGATCTGATCGTATAAACTTTATTTTCTTGTTACGATGATTTTCAACTTCGCTCTGAAATTCTTTGAACTTTTCAAATGTTTCAGACTTATGTTTCATTAAGTAGATATACCCATATCTGCTCAAATCATCTGTGAAGGTGAGAAAATAACGATATCCGCCACCAGCTTCAATATTCATCGGACCACATACATCTGTATGTATGATTTCCAATAAATCTGTTGCTCTCTCCATAGTTCCGGAGAACGGTGTTTTAGTCATCTTGCCCATGAGGCACGGTTCGCAAGTACCAAGTGATTCATAATCAAGTGATTCCAAAAGCCCATCAGTATGGAGTTTCTTCATGCGCTTTACACCGATATGACCTAAACAGCAGTGCCACAAATAAGTTGCACTGTCATTATCAACTTTGCATCTTTTGGCTTCGACATTATGAATATGTGTGTCACTACTATCGAGATTCATTAAAAATAGACCACTCTTCAAGGGTGCATGACCATAAAAGATATTACTCATATAAATAGAACAACCATTATTCTCTGATTTAAATGAATATCCGTCTCGCATTAAACAAGATCCAGATATAATGTTCATGCTCAACGCTGGCACCAAATAACAATTATTTAGGTCTAAAACTAATCCCGAAGGTAGATGTAGAGGTAGCGTGCCGACTGCGATCACATCGACTTTGGAACCGTTTCCCACGCGCATCGTCACCTTGTCCTTAGCCAATCTTCGCTTAATCCGTAGCCCCTGTTTCGAGTTGCAAATATTAGCAACAGAACCAGTATCAAATACCCAGGTGCTACTACGAGCATTGGTAAGGTACACATCAATAACATGTATATCACATATACCTTTGTTAACCTTGCCATCCTTCTTATCCGCCAAATACTTGGGGCAGTTCCGCTTCTAGTGACTAGTCTGCTTGCAGTAGAAGCACTCAGTTTCAGGCTTAGGTCCAGACTTGGGTTTCTTCTCCTGAACAGCAACTTGCTTGCTGTTCTTCTTGAAGTTCCCCTTCTTCTTCCCTTTACCCTTTTTCTTGAAACTAGTGGTCTTACTGACCATCAACACTTGATGCTCCTTTTTGATTTCTACCTCCGCTGTCTTTAGCATTGCGAAGAGCTCGGGAATTGTCTTATTCATCCCTTGCATGTTATAGTTCATCACGAAGCTCTTGTAGCTTGGTGACAGTGATTGAAGAATTCCGTCAATGATGCTATCATCCGGAAGATTAACTCAAAGTTGAATCAAGTTATTGTTATACCCAGGCATTTTGAGTATATGCTCACTGATAGAACTATTCTCTTCCATCTTGCAGTTGTAGAACTTATTGGAGACTTCATATCTCTCAATCCGGGCATTTGCTTGAAATAGTAACTTCAACTCCTGGAACATCTCATATGATCCATGACGTTCAAAACATCGTTGAAGACCCGGTTCTAAGCCGTAAAGCATGGCACACTGAACTATCGAGTAGTCATCAGCTTTGCTCTGCCAGACGTTCATAACTTCTGGTGTTGCTCTTGCAGGAGGCCTGGCACCTAGCGGTGCTTCCAGGACGTAATTCTTCTGTGCAGCAATGAGGATAATCCTCAAGTTACGGACCCAATCCGTGTAATTGCTACCATCATCTTTCAACTTAGCTTTCTCAAGGAACGCATTAAAATTCAACGGAACAACAGCACGGGCCATTTATCTATAATTAACATAGACAAGCAAGATACTATCAGGTACTAAGTTCATGATAAATTCAAGTTCAATTAATCATATTACTTAAGAACTCCCACTTAGATAGACATCCCTCTAATCCTTCTAAGTGATTACGTGATCCAAATCAACTAAACCATGTCCGATCATCATGTGAGATGGAGTAGTTTCAATGGTGAAAATCACTATGTTGATCATATCTACTATATGATTCACGTTCGAACTTTCGGTCTCCGTATTCCGAGGCCATATCTGTATATGCTAGGCTCGTCAAGTTTAACCTGAGTATTCCGCGTGTGCAACTGTTTTGCACCCGTTGTATTTGAACGTAGAGCCTATCACACCCGATCATCACGTGGTGTCTCAGCACAAAGAACTTTCGCAATGGTGCATACTCAGGGAGAACACTTATACTTTGATAATTTAGTGAGGGATCATCTTATAATGCTACCGTCAATCAAAGCAAGATAAGATGCATAAAAGATAAACATCACATGCAATCAATATCAGTGATATGATATGGCCATCATCATCTTGTGCTTGTGATCTCCATCTCCGAAGCACCGTCATGATCACCATCGTCACCGGCTCGACACCTTGATCTCCATCGTAGCATCGTTGTCGTCTCGCCAACTATTGCTTTTACGACTATCGCTACCGCTTAGTGATAAAGTAAAACAATTACATGGCGATTGCATTTCATACAATAAAGCGACAACCATATGGCTCCTGCCAGTTGTCGATAACTCGGTTACAAAACATGATCATCTCATACAATAAAATATAGCATCATGTTTTGACCATATCACATCACAACATGCCCTGCAAAAACAAGTTAGACGTCCTCTACTTTGTTGTTGCAAGTTTTACGTGGCTGCTACGGGCTTAGCAAGAACCGTTCTTACCTACGCATCAAAACCACAATGATAGTTTGTCAAGTTGGTGCTATTTTAACCTTCGCAAGGACCGGGCGTAGCCACACTCGGTTCAACTAAAGTGAGAGAGACAAACACCCGCCAGTCACCTTTAAGCAACGAGTGCTCATAACGGTGAAACCAGTCTCGCGTAAGCGTATGCGTAATGTCGGTCCGGGCCGCTTCATCTCACAATACCGCTGAACCAAAGTATGATATGCTGGTAAGCAGTATGACTTATATCGCCCACAACTCACTTGTGTTCTACTCGTGCATAGCATCAACGCATAAAACCAGGCTCGGATGCCACTGTTGGGTAACGTAGTAATTTCAAAAAAATTCCTACGAACGCGCAAGATCATGGTGATGCATAGCAACGAGAGGGGAGAGTGTTGTCCATGTACCCTCGTAGACCGAAAGCGGAAGCGTTAACACAACGCGGTTGATGTAGTCGTACGTCTTAACGATCCGACCGATCAAGTACCGAACGCACGGCACCTCCGAGTTCAGCACACGTTCAGCTCGATGACGTCCCTTGAACTCTGATCCAGCCGAGTGTTGAGGGAGAGTTTTGTCAGCACGACGGTGTGGTGACGAGGTTGATGTTCTACCGACGCAGGGCTTCGCCTAAGCTCCGCACCGATATTATCGAGGTGTAATATGGTGGAGGGGGGCACCGCACATGGCTAAAATATCGAATATCAATTGTGTGTAAAGAGTGCCCCCTGCCCCCGTATATAAAGGAGCAAGGGGGAGGCCGGCTGCCTTGGGCACGCCAAGGAGAGGGGGGGGGGGTCCTCCTCCTAGTAGGAGTAGGACTCCCCTTTCGTAGTCCTACTAGGAAGAGAGAGGGGGAAGGAAAGAGAGGGAGAGTGTCGTGGAATTGCCACGGCAGATGTCCTCGAGCTAGGACTTAGTCGTGGAGCCATCGCAACTAGGAAGCTTGAAGGGGTTAAGTGGGACAAGGAACACGAGGGTTTATACTGGTTCGGCCCCTTACGGTGAGGGTAAAAGCCTACGTCCAGTTTGAGGTGGTATTGATTAGGGTTTCGATGACCAGGGAGCTTAACAGCTATGCCTGGCTTTCGACGAGATCTTTCTTCTCCCTAAACTGTTGCCGGGTCGTCCCTTTATATAGGGAGGCTAACGCCCAGCAGCTCTCAGAGTCTCGGCCGGCTCATAAGAGTTTCCGGCTCGGACTCTCAACTATTCTTGCCTTACACTACAAGTTCTACCATGATAATGATTGCAGCTACGGGCCTTAAGCCCTATCCGGGTCTTAAGCCCATCTTTGGCCCACCGTCTTCAAGCTTAGCGCCGGGCTTCTGGCAATGACCATATGAGTAACCCAGCCCCTCCTGGCGGGTGACTCTAAGGTCTATATCCTCAACATTAGGCCCCAGATTGATTTGAGCCGGCTCATGTCAATCTTCAATCTTTTCGACAAAAAATCTCCGGCTTACAATTATGTGAAGGCCATAACCCGGCGTGACATCATCCTCTGGACTCCGGGTAATCCGCCGTGACATCATCTTCCATTAAGTCCGTTTTTTACTCCACCAGATCCGCAACGGATCTTATCTTTACTGTCATCCCGAAAATTGAGGCGTTTTGTGGGGAGATAATCATGCCGTGGTCTCCTCGATTCTCGCGCCCACTTATGAGCTCGCCCTTATAAATTGGCCGGCCCGACGGGCCTTCAGCCACTCCTCACTTCTTCATCTTCTTCCTCGCGGCACTGCTCCCCTGCTCGAGTTCTGCTGCTGCCGCCGCCGCGGGTCTTCTCGCCGTCGCCAACTCAGGCCGCTGCATCACCCTGATTTGACCAGAGAAACGCGACGACCTCCGTGACTCTCCAGCCCCTGTAAGTTCTGCTTTGCCCTGTAGAACAGATCTGCCGTAGGGTTCATCCGTGTTCTTCGTGTTCTTCGCTGTCACCTACGAGCCCCGGTAGTTTTTATTTTTACTGCCCTCTTTTGATCTTAGCCCTGTGTAGAACTACTGCAGTAACTGTGTTAGCACCCATTTCTCATGTAAGTAGACCTCCTTTTACTGCATAAGGCCTTGTTCAATGCTCAAGAACTCCCCTGCGTCTGCTTTTTAGGTCTAGAAATTTTTCTTTTGCCCGACCATTTTGATCCAAAATATTTACCGCAATGTGTGAAACCTGTTTTCACCATACTTAATAAAAAAACTGCCCTCATTGAATGATGGTGGTTTACATTTCCGGCTTAAAGAAAACACGCGCCGTAGAACCTTCCGACTTAAGGGAAGCCACGCGCCGTAAAACTTTCCGGCTCACTTATAACAAGGCTGTAGACAATTTGAATTACCCTCAAGCACACCAGCGGCTTAGATAACCCGATGTACTTAGACATATATCATTAGTCCCCTCCATAAGCTGCCACCTTAAACCTTAACCTTGTAAGCCTCCTCCTGCTCATTATTAAAATGAATATTTTTCCCTGTATCATAGGTTTCCAACAGTCACCATGCCTCCCAAAGCCTCCATCACTTGCAACTGGATGAGGTCCAATGTCACCAATGAAACCTTAGAAGATTTTGTCAAGTCTGGATATCTGCCCAAGAAGGACGTCATGTCCTACCGTGCCCCCGACCCATCAGAGGAGAGACCACAGCGAAGGGACGGGGAAGTGGTCATTTTTGCAGATCACATGAGCCGGGGCTTCGCACCGCCCGGCTCAAAGTTTTTCAGAGATGTTCTGAATTTCTTCGATCTGCGGCCTCAGGACATAGGACCCAACTCAGTGTCCAATATCTGTAACTTCCAAGTGTTCTGCGAGGTTTACCTTGGAGAAGAACCCAGTCTGCTGCTCTTCAGAGAGCTTTTCTATTTAAACCGCCAGAACAAGTGTGCCAACCGGCCAAGTTTGGAGCTAGGCGGCATCTCCATCCAGCGGCGTAGGGACTGCCTTTTCCCTTACGCAGAGCCGCCCAGCCACCCCAAGGACTGGAATCTGAAGTGGTTTTACTGCCAAGACACGTCGCCGGCTGATGAGAGTACGTTGCCCGGCTTTCGCCCCTCGCGTCTGGAGCCGACTCACCCACTGTCAGACAAGCTTACTCAAGCGGAGCGCCAACCTCTGCTCCCCACCATCAACAAGATCAAGGCTCTCCTAGGCAATGGTCTGAACGGAATCGATCTGGTCCGGGTCTGGATCTCGTGGCGGGTGATCCCATTGAGCCGCCGCCCCGGCATAATGTGTGAGTACACGGGCCGAAAGGATGACCCCCAGAGACACAGCCGCAACGATCTTCCTGAAGATGTTGCAGAGGAGATGACCAAGGCTCTCTTGAACGAGAGCCTGGCAGACTGCGGAAGGACCGGGTTAGCCCCCTTCTGCAAGACCAACCCAGCCCCAGCGGTAAGCCGCTGATCTGAACATCTTATCTGCATATAACTTTCATCTGAATCATTTTAAGAAATCATCATTGTATTTTTCAGGCTGATGATAAGTTCTGGCGGGTCAAATATGACCATGAGGCGGCCAAGAAGGCCAGAAAGGCGAAGAAAGCCGCCAAGAAAGCCGCCCCTCGCAAGAAAGGAAACAGGCCTACTGCTTCAGAGCTGATGCAACTAAGCGACAGCTCCGAGTCAGAGGTAACCCCTGAGCCTGTAAGTCCTTGTTGTACTTTGTTGTTTATTTCTGTCCGCCTTATCAATACTTGTTCATCAATAGGACGACACCGGAGCAAGTAACCCGGTGGTTGAAGAGGTAACGACATTTTCCTCCGACTCGGAGCCCTTGCCAAGGCTGAAAATCTGAAGGGTAACCCGGAAAGTAAGCTTTTCACATCCTTTAGCTTATCAAGACCCTCAATTTATTTTGAAGCAACAGGTGCATGAGAGCTGGCGGCACACCCGGACCGACAAAAGCACCGACCTCTCCTCCGGGTTACCTGACGCATCAAGGAAGCGCCGGACCGAGGTGATCTCAAAATTGTACCCTTTTCATCCTTTGGCAGGTGTTATACGTCAACCGTTCAACTCTTCTGACTCAAATTATTAGGAAACTTCCCCCTCTTCTGGCGACTCTATGCAGTCAAGCCTGCCGGCTTTCAAGACCGTGCCCGGGTAATGATAACCATCTCATGTTGTACTTTTGTCTTTTCTTACACCATTGTTCTTAACCTTTCTGTCTTTCCAGTGCCCAGGCCAAACTCACCAAGAGGGCGAAGAAGTCCAAGCCGGTCGATGAGCCGGACTTGCCTGAGCCAGAGGTAGCCACTCAAGAACCGCCGGCTGCCTCTGCTCCTGAGGCTGCTGCCCCAACCAACAAGTCCGCAACAGAAGCTTCTGTTGACCCGGAGGCCTCCAGCTCAGCTCAACCAGCAGACGACCCGGACGTGGTAATCACCCGGACGGAGTTTGTTGAGCCGGGGAGACCTACTGCGCTCGCCAAGTGCTCCGCCAAAGGGGAGCTGCTAGAGTCCCGCCGGGTGAACCTGGACCTCACCGACTACGCCAACTTGAACATTGGAGAGATCGTCTCCGGCTTCGTCAGCCAAGTGCACAAGAGCCGGGACGCAGAGATTGCCATGGTGAACCAGATCCAGCAGAAATCTGAGGTATTATCCTTCTGTCCTCTTACTTACTGCATAGTTACCTTTACCATGCTAGCCCCCAAGTCGACGACTTATGATTAAGTATGTTGTAGACTGTAGGTTATGGCTTACTCCATTGAACCGGCAATTTGTAGATAGAAACGTTGAATATGCATTAGCCCCCAAGTGCCAAGTGTCTTTGCTTGGAAAACGCTTGGGACTTTAAATTTGTATAGTAACTGTTCATGCCATAACCTGGAAACTTATGCAGGATGCTGGCAAGAAGCTTGAGGCTGACCTCACTGATCTCAAGAACCGGCTGAAGATGCAAGAGATGGAGACCCGGAAGGCAAATGCCAAATTTGTGTCCAGCATCGCCGCGCAAGAGAAGCTGAAGACGGAGTTTTACGCTGAGCGGAAGGCGTGGGCCGAAGAAAAGGCCGCATTGGTGAACCGGGCTGAATAGTCGGAGAAGGCTCTCTCCGAGAAGACCGCCGAGCTCTCCGGCTTAAAGCGCCAAGTGTCCCAGATGGTGGCCGCAATCTTCGGTAAGTCGTCTCACCAGCTTTCATCAAGTTAAAAATTTTGATATCTCATAACTCATCCTTGTCGGCGGCTTATCTTATTCTGTTAAACAGGTCCCAGAAGTGCCAACCTCAACCAGAGTGTGGTAACCCAGCTGAAGGCCGTGTACACCCTGGTGGAGTAGCTCTACACCGGGTCACAGCGTGCCTTAGCTGTGGTGGCCCTATCCAACGAGGTGCCGACTCACCTGGCGGAAGTCCTTCGCCGGCTTGCCGTTCTGCCTCAACGGATCCAAGAGCTGCGACGGGCCTCTGTATGAGCCGGAGCGATCGCGGCGCTGTGCCGGGCCAAGGCGTTCCTGCCAGAGTTAGAACCGGCGGACATCGCCCTTGGCTATCCAAGTCTGAAGGAAGACGGCACCGCTTTCGATCAGAAGGACTTCGCAGCTTGCGTGAAGGCCGTATGCCCGGTGGCCACTCTGATTGGCAATGATACAGATCTGACGAAGTATCAGCTGGGCTATGATGCAGAAAATCAGAGGATCCCTACTCCGCGCTATGAAGCCCTCAACTTGATCCCACCGGCTCGTCAGCACACCTTCGCCCCGGAGATTGACCCGGCCGGGTTAATTGACGAGGAAGCCCAATTCGAAGCGCTCAGCAGCATCGACTGGAAGTCATCAACTTTCCAGGTCTTGGGATCAGCCGGAGGAGAAGAGAGGAACGAGCCGGAGACTTCAACCCAGCAAGCGTCGTAACTCGGCTGGCGGTTTATCAAACAATGCCTCACCCTTTTGAACTCAACAAGTCTTGTAATATAGTAGGATCAATACTTTATCTTTGACGTGCCATCGTGCACGCCTTGAATGCTTGAAGTCTATTGAAGTTGTCTCCATTATATGTCTCTAGGTCATAATTGATCACTTGTTTTCCTTAAACTAAAAATAGTTGCCTTTACACATCCTGCATAGAAGGACAAATCACAAGTCGCGAGGCGGCTTACCGCCCTGAGAATCATAGGTTTTAGATACATAACCCGGAATTTGAATCAAAAGGACTGGTCTTCAATTATATCCTTAATACAGCCGTAATAACACACTTAGCGGCCTGCAAGCATACTTCCGGTTTAGATAACCCGGGTAATAAGGTTGGTACCTCAATTCCGGTTTACCTGTCGTAATAACGCCCATTGTGTCCGACTAACACTGGAAGTCAAAGTTAAGCCGGCCAAGTGAGACCCGGCCGTACACACTTTGAAATGATCAGAAGAAACTTACTATGAAGCAGAAGATCTTAGGGGCTTCCGGTTCGAATACGACCACAGACCCGGCCCAAAGGGGTTATGCTAAGATTCGAATGCAATCATATAGCCCCCAGTGAGTGTGGCGATGCCAATCAAGAGGATACTGACAGCTATGTTCTCTTTGGTTCGAATACGACCCATGTTTGAACAGGAAGCACCCAAGTGATTTTAAGAATTGCTTAACGACGCTGATTCGAATACGATCCACGTCGGTTCCCAAAGGGGTTAAACTATGATTCAAATTTGATCAAACAAAACTCCCCAATGAGCTCGGCACTTTGCCAATCAAATGGGTACCGACAGCGATGTTCTCTTTGGTTCGAATACGACCCATGTTTGAACAGGAAGCCCCCAAGTGACCTTATTGCTTACGGCTAGATTCGAATACGATCATAAGCCGGATCCTCCTTCAAGTTATCATGTAATCTTGTAATGAAAACAACACGTGCATATTTGGAGGAAAAAGGACAGAGGTCCTGCTTTATTGCTTATCATAATATATACATGGCTGAGGGAAATATGCACATTATGAGAGCCGGTGGCTTCAAGTGTAGTAAGGCCGAAGCTAAGCTATGGCTCCCGAATGTCAATGAGGTAATATGACCCGTTGTGCAAATTCTTGCTGACCACACACTAGTAGAAAAAGAGGCTTCCATACGCCCCCATTAGTCCCCAAAATAATCGAACCGCGACCAAAGGGGTCTTTAGTCGCGGTTCGGGAGGAGACCCGCGACCAACTATCTGGGCCCAGCGCGCTCGGTCGACAGCTGGCGGACGGGAGGGGCTTTAGTCCCTGTTGGCCTGGCCAACCGGGACTAAAGGTCCTCAGGCTGGCCTGAAGGCCTTTAGTCGCGGTTGGCCAGACCAACCGGGATTAAAGGTTAGACCTTTAGTCCCGGTTGGTCTGGCCAACCGCGACTAATGGCCCGAACCTTTAGTCGCGGTTGGCCAGACCAACCGGGACTAAAGGTTAGACCTTTAGTCCTGGTTGGTCTGGCCAACCGCGACTAACAGGATTTGAGGCCTCATTTTCAAACTCTACCCCCCCCCCCCCCCCCCCCGTGGATCGCCTTTTCAGTTTTAGAAAAAACAAAAGAAAATGATGGAAATGTCAAAAAAATAAAATAAAATAAGTTTCTCATGTGATATGTGGTCTAGTTGTTGGGAAAATTAACAAATATGAATTTCGACTTTATTTGCAAAATCTCTGGAATTTCTTAAAATGGGCATAACTTTTGCATACGAACTCGGATGAAAAAGTTTTTTATATGAAAAATCATCTACTCGAAAAGTTACATCCGAATTTAATCGGGGGAACCCCGTTAAACATTTTCAAATTCCTCAAAAACCTAACAGAAAAAAGATACGGGGCTTTTAAGATCTGGAGAGGCAAAAAATTCAAAAAAAATCAAATTGTGGTCAAACTTTGGTCAAACAATGGTCAAACTAATTATTCTAGAATATTAGTGTTACTAAATAATTATTTCAGTTTTTTTTAAATTTTGGTCAAATCTGGTCAAACTGTGGTCAAACAATGGTCAAACTAATTATTCTAGAAATATTAGTGTTACTAAATATTTTTTTTAAAAACAATAGTTTCAAACTCAAACAGTGAAATGTGTCACTTCATGCTCAAGCTAAATTCCTGAGGGTTAATACAATTGACATCCTACTATTGTCAGGAAAACAACAAGTGCAGACTTGGAAACGAGGGATAATAGAACCCGGAAGTTAAGCGTGCTCAGGCTGGAGTAGTGAGAGGATCGGTGACCGTCCGGGAAGTTAGATGATTTGGAATGATGAGGGGTGATTAGAGATTTGAGGATGAGGGGTGGTGATTAGAGATTAGAGGTTAAAATAATTCAGAAATTTGAAAATAAAAAAAATTAAAAAAATTCGCAAAAAAACCAGGTTTAAACCTGCGGAGAGGCCTTTAGTCCCGGTTAGCCACGAGAACCGGGACTAAAGGACGGGCCTTTAGTCGCGGTTAGCCACGAGAACCGGGACTAAAGCCTTTAGTCGCGGTTCGTAAGAGGCGCGACTAAAGGGGGGGTCTTTAGTCGCGCATATTTAGTCCCGGTTGCACAGCCGGGACTAAAGGCCTTTGCGAACCGGGACTAAAGGCCTTTTTTCTACCAGTGACAAAGGGCCCTTCCCAAGGCGGGGATAGCTTGTGCGCATCGGTTTGGTCTTGGATGAGCCGGAGCACGAGATCGCCTTCCTGGAAGACCCGGGATTTAACCCGGCGACTATGATAACGGCGCAGGTCTTGTTGGTAAATCGCTGAGTGAGCTGCTGCCACATCACGCTGTTCGTCCAACAAGTCAAGAGCGTCTTGGCGTGCCTGTTCATTGTCCGTCTCAACATAAGCCGCCACTCGAGGTGAGTCATGACGGATGTCACTAGGGAGGACTGCTTCTGCGCCATAAACCATGAAGAAAGGCGTGAAGCCTGTAGACCTGTTAGGAGTAGTGTTGATGCTCCATAACACGGAGGGCAACTCCTCCACCCAACAACCCGGCGTCCGTTGCAAAGGGACGAAAAGCCGGGGCTTGATGCCCTTCAGAATCTCTTGATTAGCTCTCTCAGCTTGACCATTGGATTGAGGATGAGCAACTGAGGAAACATCAAGTCGGATATGCTCTCGTTGACAAAACTCTTCCATGGCGCCTTTGGATAGATTGGTGCCATTGTCAGTTATAATGCTGTGCGGGAAGCCAAAGCGAAAAATCACCTTTTTCATAAATTGAACCGCCGTGGCTGCATCGCACTTCCTAACTGGCTCAGCTTCCACCCACTTTGTGAATTTGTCAACTGCCACCAAGAGGTGGGTCTTCTTAACCTTGGACCTTTTAAAAGGCCCAACCATATCAAGCCCCCAGACCGCAAAGGGCCAAGTTATTGGGATCATCCTCAGCTCCTGAGCCGGCACATGAGCCCGTCGTGAGAACCTCTGGCAACCATCACATTTACTGACCAAGTCCTCCGCATCAGCATGAGCCGTCAGCCAATAAAAACCATCAGGGACAGCCAAGTCTTCCTCTGTAGGCAGCTTAACAGAAGGATTATACAGGACATCCAGGAAAGTATTAGGCGGCACCGGCTTTCGCTGAGAGCCTAGCCGGCTTAGAGCATCAGCCGCCTCGTTCTTCCTGCGATCAATGTGCTCTACTTGGTAGCCCTGAAAGTGCCCAGCAATGGCATCAACTTCGCGGCGATAAGCCGCCATGAGAGGGTCCTTAGAGTCCCACTTGCCTGATACTTGTTGAGCCACCAAGTCTGAGTCACCGAAACACCTTACCCGGCTCAAGCTCATCTCCTTAGCCATCCGAAGACCGTGGAGCAAGGCCTCGTACTCATCCGCATTGTTAGTGCAAGGAAACATCAACTGTAGCACATAATGGAACTTGTCACCTTTAGGGGAAGCCAATACAACTCCAGCCCCCGAGCCCTCCAACTGCCTGGACCCATCGAAGTGAATAGTCCAATATGTGTTATTCGGCTTTTGCTCGGGCACTTGTGACTCTGTCCAATCATTGATGAAATCCACCAAGGCCTGAGATTTAACAGCAATGCGTGGCACATATTTGAGACCATGAGGTCCGAGCTCGATAGCCCACTTAGCCACTCTACCTGTGGCCTCTCTGTTTTGAATGATATCACCAAGAGGGGCCGAACTGACCACAGTTATGGGATGACCCTGGAAATAATGCTTAAGCTTCCGGCTTGCCATGAACACACCATAAACAAGCTTCTACCAATGTGGATACCGCTGTTTGGACTCGATGAGCACCTCGCTGACATAATAAACCGGCCGCTGAACCGGATGCTCCTTACCCTCTTCCTTGCGCTCCACCACTATATCCACACTGGCGGCTCGTGTGTTCGCCGCCACATATAATAATAAGGGCTCCTTATCAACCGGAGCAGGAAGGACTGGAGGCTCTGCCAGCTGCTTCTTCAACTCCTCAAAGGCAGTATTAGCTGCATCATTCCGGACAAAGTTATCAGTTTTCTTCATCAACTGATATAATGGCATGGCCTTCTCACCCAAACGGCTTATGAACCGGCTTAAAGCAGCGATGCGACCCGCCAAGCGCTGAACGTCATTTATACACGCTGGCTTAGCCAGGGAGGTGATGGCCTTGATTTTCTCCGGGTTAGCTTCAATGCCTCTGTCAGAAACCGAAAAACCCAAGAGTTTGCGTGCAGGAACACCAAAAACACACTTGGCCGGGTTAAGCTTCATCTGGTAGACCCGGAGATTATCAAAGGTCTCCCTTAAATCATCTATCAAGGTTTCCTCCTTTATGGATTTAACCATAATATCGTCCACATAAGCATGAACATTGCGCCCAATCTGATTGTGAAGACAGTTCTGCACACAACGCTGATAAGTCGCCTGCGCACACTTGAGTCCAAAGGGCATAGACACATAGCAGAAGGCTCCAAAGGGAGTGATGAACGACGTCTTCTCCTGGTCCTTAACTGCCATTTTAATCTGATGATATCCGGAATAAGCATCCAAGAAACTTAAGCACGCACAACCTGCCGTAGCATCAATAATTTGATCAATACGGGGAAGGGCAAAAGGATCAGCCGGACATGCCTTGTTTAAGTCCGTGTAGTCCACACACATCCGCCAAGTGCCGTTCTTCTTGAGTACGAGCACCAGGTTAGCCAACCATTCTGGGTGGAAAACTTCAACAATAAACCCGGCCGCCAAGAGCCGGGCCACCTCCTCACCAATAGCTTTCCGCCTCTCTTCATTAAACCGCCGAAGGAACTGCGTGACCGGCTTAAATTTCGGATCAACATTGAGAGTGTGCTCAGCGAGTTCTCTAGGTACACCTGGCATGTCAGAAGGTTTCCATGCGAAGATGTCCCTATTCTCACGGATGAACTCGATGAGCGCGCTTTCCTATTTTGGATCCAGATTGGCACTGATGCTAAACTGCTGAGATGAATCTCCTGGAACAAAATCAACAAGCTTAGTTTCATCAGCCGACTTAAATTTCATCGCCGGCTCATTCTCCGTAGTCGGCTTTTTCAGAGAGGTCATATCTGTTGGGTCGACATTGTCTTTGTAAAACTTCAACTCCTCTGTTGCACAAACAGATTCTGCATAAGCCGCATCGCCTTCCTCACACCCAAGAGCCACCTTCCGGCTGCCGTGAACTGTAATGGTCCCATTGTGACCCGGCATCTTGAGCTGTAAGTACACATAACACGGCCGTGCCATGAACTTGGCGTAAGCCGGCCGTCCAAATATAGCATGGTATGGACTTCTTATCTTGACCACCTCAAAGGTCAATTTCTCCACCCTGTAGTTGTTCTCATCTCCAAAGGCCAATTCCAACTCAATCTTGCCGACTGGATAAGCCGACTTACCAGGTACCACACCGTGGAAAATAGTGTTGGACTGGCTGAGGTTCTTATCAATCAACCCCATACGACGGAATGTCTCATAATAGAGGATGTTGATGCTGCTGCCTCCATCCATGAGCACCTTAGTGAACTTATATCCTCCCACCTGAGGAGCCACCACCAAGGCCAAGTGACCCGGATTATCCACCCGGGGAGGGTGATCCTCCCTACTCCACACTATCGGCTACTCAGACCACCGCAAGTAGCGTGGAACCGCCGGCTCAACAGCATTCACAGCCCTCTTATGAAGCTTCTGATCTCGCTTGCACAGACTGGTGGTAAACACATGATATTGTCCACCGCTAAGCTGCTTTGGATTGGTCTGATAACCCCCCAGCTGCTGTTGATGACCCTGGCCAGACTGTTGAATAAAGCCCCCTTGACCGTTCTGAGGACTAGAATTTGAGCCGCCGCCTGGGCCATTGTAATTCTTGAAGGCCTTCATGATTGCACAATCCTTCCATAGATGAGTCGCTGGCTTCTCTCTAGAGCCATGCCTTGGACAAGGCTCATTCAACAGTTGCTCCAGCGTCGGGCCTGACCCGCCGCCTCGGGGAGGGGGCCTCCCTTTGCGTCGCTGGTTGTTACCTTGTGAGCTGGCGTTGGCTACAAACTCTAGGCTGCCATCGGCGTTGCGCTTGCCTCCTCCTTGATTCCCCGGGTTATGCTGAGGACCCTTGCCATTGCCATTCTTCTTTCCCTTCCCTGCCATTTCATCATCAGAAGGGGGATCCTTGGTACCATCAGAATCGGCGTACTTGACAAGAGCCGCCATTAGTGTACCCATATCATTGTAGTCGCGCTTAAGCCGCCCGAGTTTCATCTTCAGGGGCACGAAACGACAATTCTGTTCCAACATTAAAACTGCAGAGCCGGTATCCATCTTATCTGATGAATGTATGATCTCCTTGACCCGGCGAACCCAATGCGTCGTGGATTCACCCTCCTGCTGCTTACAGTTAGTCAAATCCACAATTGACATAGACTGCCTACAGGTATCCTTGAAGTTTTGGATGAACCGGGCTTTCAGCTCAGCCCAAGACCCGATGGAATTCGGTGGTAGCCCTTTCAACCAAGTGCGGGCAGTCCCATCCAACATCATGGTGAAGTACTTGGCCATTGCCGCCTCACTGACCTCCAGTAGTTCCATGGCCATCTCGTAACTCTCGATCCAGGCTGCGGGTTGTAAGTCAGCCGTGTAGTTGGGCACCTTCCTAGGGCCTTTGAAGTCCTTGGGTAGACGTTCATTGCCGATAGCTGGTACTAAGCAAGGGACACCCCTAGTCCTGGTAGGGATACCCACATCGACGGACGTCGTCGGATACGCCGGGAGAGTCTGGTAAGCCGTCAACTGAGGCACCTGCTCCGCCTCTTGCCGTGCTCTATCTTGGTCTGCTGCGTGAAAGGCTCCGTTATGAGCCGGGCCATGGCCAGGGGGCGGGTCATGGCATCGGACGTTACTTGAGCCTGTCGCTGAGACCATGTGTCTGTTGTAACTCGGGCTCCGGCCTGGACGAGGGGTCGAGTGGATCCTGTCCCGGCTGTAGGAGTACGCCTCTTGCTGCGCCAGTGCTGTCTGAAGGAGTTCCCTGACTCGGCAGGTTTCAATAGCCGTTGGAGAGTCGCCGTCGACTGGGAGAGCCGCCAGTCGTGCTGCCGCGGCGACCATGTTCTCCAGCGGGTTATTATAATGACCCGGTGGTATTGGCACGTACTGAGGCGGGGCAGGGGGCACCTGGGGAGGCCCCATCACTTGTGGCTGAATAGGGGCCCCAGACCCGGGCACTATGACCCCTGGCGGGTTACTAGACCCTGCACCTGGCGTGTTGAAGAGGTTGCGTGGATCATAAACCGGAGGGAGTCGAGATTGGGCCTTTTGATGCCTCCTCCTCAGGACCTCATTGGACGCGTTTTGATCCATCGTGAGCCGGAAGGATTGCGCTTGAATCAGCTGGGTTTGGGCATCGAGAGCCGCCCTCTCCGCAGCCATCCTAATCCCTTCTGCTGCCAGATCCTCCTTAGCTTTCACTAGATCCAATTTTAACTGTGCTACCTCCGCGTCATGCTGAGCTTGATCCGCCGGGTCAACCGTGGCGGTTAACAGGGCCGTCATCTTGTCCGTGAGATCCATTAGCACCTGAGCCGGAGAAGGCACCGGGTTTCCCGCTCCAGCCGCAGGGTTCTGAACAGGCTGTGCACCGGCCATAAAGACTCCAACCTGACTTGGCGGCTCAAACGGGTCCGGAATACTGTCACCATCGGAATAACCCATGAGCCTGCCATCTTGAAGTTGATACAACGAGTTTGACTCATCGGTGGACGACTCGCCGTCAGAGCCGGCTTTTGTCTCATCACCAGATCCAGATTGATCAGAGAGCCCTCCATGGATACATCCCACAAAAGCATGCCTGACGGCAGGCCGGGCCCGGGCGGGTCGTGCCCGCTGAGCCGTCTCGATGAGATCGGCGCAGAGATCCGGCTCAGTGCCCGGCTCACCAATCTTGCCAATGAAAACATGAATTCCGCCGAAGGGCACCCGGTACCGTACTCAATTGAGCCGGCGTCGGGGCCCCATTTTGCATCGTCGATGTAGAGCTTGCCGCGACGACTCTTGGTCATCCGGCCCACAGCGTATCCCTTGAGCCCTTCGAAGCTGCCCTTCAAGAACTCAAGTCCACCGTGCGCTGGCCCCATGGTGGGCGCCAACTGTCGTTGAATTGTCACGGCAGATGTCCTCGAGCTAGGACTTAGTCGTGGAGCCATCGCAACTAGGAAGCTTGAAGGGGTTAAGTGGGACAAGGAACACGAGGGTTTATACTGGTTCGGCCCCTTACGGTGAGGGTAAAAGCCTACGTCCAGTTTGAGGTGGTATTGATTAGGGTTTCGATGACCAGGGAGCTTAACAGCTATGCCTGGCTTTCGACGAGATCTTTCTTCTCCCTAAACCGCTGCCGGGTCGTCCCTTTATATAGGGAGGCTGACGCCCAGCAGCTCTCAGAGTCCCGGCCGGCTCATAAGAGTGTCCGGCTCGGACTCTTAACTATTCTTGCCTTACACTACAAGTTCTACCATGATAATGATTGCAGCTACGGGCCTTAAGCCGTATCCGGGTCTTAAGGCCATCTCTAGCCCACCGTCTTCAAGCTTAGCGCCGGGCTTCTGGCAATGACCATATGAGTAACCCGGCCCCTCCTGGCGGGTGACTCTAAGGTCTATATCCTCAACAGAGAGGGAGAGGGAGACGGAAAGAGGGGCCGCGCCCCCCTCCCCTAGTCCAATTAGGACTCCTCATGGGAGGGGGCGTGCCACCTCCTGGCTGCTGCCCTCTCTCTCCCCTTAGGCCCACTAAGGCCCAATACTTCCCCGGGGGGTTCCGGTAACCCCTCCGGCACTCCGGTTTTTTCCGAAACTTCTCCGGAACACTTCCGGTGTCCGAATATAGTCGTCCAATATATCAATCTTTATGTCTCGACCATTTCGAGACTCCTCGTCATGTCCGTGATCACATCCGGGACTCCGAACAACCTTCGGTACATCAAAACATATAAACTCATAATATAACTGTCATCGTAACGTTCAGTGTGCGGACCCTACGGGTTCGAGAACTATGTAGACATGACCGAGACACCTCTCCGGTCAATAACCAATAGCGGAACCTGGATGCTCATATTGGTTCCCACATATTCTACGAAGATCTTTATCGGTCAGACCGCATAACAACATACGTTGTTCCCTTTGTCATCGGTATGTTACTTGCCCGAGATTCGATCGTCGGTATCTCGATACCTAGTTCAATCTCGTTACCGGCAAGTCTCTTTACTCGTTCCGTAATACATCATCCCGCAACTAACTCATTAGTTACAATGCTTGCAAGGCTTATAGTGATGTGTATTACTGAGTGGGCCCAGAGATACCTCTCCGACAATCGGAGTGACAAATCCTAATCTCGAAATACGCCAACCCAACAAGTACCTTTGGAGACACCTGTAGAGCACCTTTATAATCACCCAGTTACGTTGTGACATTTGGTAACACACAAAGTGTTCCTCCGGTAAACGGGAGTTGCATAATCTCATAGTCATAGGAACATGTATAAGTCATGAAGAAAGCAATAGCAGCATACTAAACGATCGATTGCTAAGCTAACGGAATGGGTCAAGTCAATCATGTCATTCTCCTAATCAGGTGATCCCGTTAATCAAATGACAACTCATGCTTATGGCTAGGAAACATAACCATCTTTGATTAACGAGCTATTCAAGTAGAGGCATACTAGTGACACTCTGTTTGTCTATGTATTCACACATGTATTATGTTTCCGGTTAATACAATTCTAGCATGAATAATAAACTTTTATCATGATATAAGGAAATAAATAAAACTTTATTATTGCCTCTAGGGCATATTTCCTTCAAATATTACCTTGGGGTGCCTTGGGCATCCCCAAGCTTAGGCTCTTGCCACTCCTTATTCCATAGTCCATCGAATCTTTACCCAAAACTTGAAAACTTCACAACACAAAACTCAACAGAAAACTCGTAAGCTCCATTAGTATAAGAAAATATATCACCACTTAGGTACTGTTGTGAACTCATCCTAAATTCATATTGGTGTAATATCTACTGTATTCCAACTTCTCTATGGTTCATACCCTCCGATACTACTCATAGATTCATCAAAATAAGCAAACAACACATAGAAAACATAATCTGTCAAAAACAGAACAGTCTGTAGTAATCTGTAACTCTCGAATACTTCTGTAACTCCAAAAATTCTACCAAATTAGGAAGTCCTAAGAAATTTTTGTAAAAATCCAGAGCAAAAATAATCAGATCAAAAGCACGTTTCTGTGAATTATCAAAACTAATTTACTAGGTGAAAAAGTTTCTGATTTTCAGCAGGATCAACACAACTATCACCGTAAGCTATCCTAAAGGTCTTACTTGGCACTTTATTGAAACAAAATCTATAAACCATGACTACTACAGTAGCATAATCATGTGGACACACAAAAACAGTCAGGGTAAATATTGGGTTGTCTCTCAACAAGCGCTTTTTTTAATGCCTTTCTAGCTAGGCATGATGATAACAATGATGCTCACATAAAAGATAACAATTGAAACATAACGGGAGCATCATGAAGCATATGACTAGCACATTTAAGCCTGACCCACTTCCTATGCATAGGTATTCTGTGAGCAAACAACTTATGGGAACAATAATCAACTAGCATAGGAAGGCAAAACAAGCATAACTTCAAGATTTTAAGCACATACAGAGGAAACTTGATATTATTGCAATTCCTACAAGCATATGTTCCTCCCTCATAATAGTTTTCAGTAGCATCATGAATGAATTTAACAATATAACCAGCACCTAAAGCATTCTTTTCATGATCTACAAGCATAGAAAATTTATTACTCTCCACATAAGCAAAATTCTTCTTATTCAGAATAGTGGGAGTATCATAAGAGACTCGAATACTATAAATTGTTTCCACATTAAAGGAGTAATGTTCAGAAAAAGGGTAACCATAATCATGACAAGTTTTATAAATATAATCAACACTACTTTTTATAGCATAAGTTTCATCACAATAATCATCATAAGTAGCAACTTTGTTCTCATCATAATCAATTGAAACATCTTCCAAAATAGTGGATTCATCACTAAATAAAGTCATGACCTCTCCATATCCACTTTCATAAATATCACAATAAGATTCAACATTCTCCAATATAGTGGGATCATTACTTCCTAAAGTTGACACTCTTCCAAACCCACTTTCAACAATATAATCATCATAAGTAGGAGGCATACTATCATCATAACAACTTTGCGTATCAAAACTTGGGAGGCTAAAAATATCCTCTTCATTAAACGTAGCATCCCCAAGCTTGTGGATTTGCATATCATTAGCATCATGGATATTCAAGGAATTCATACTAACAACATTGCAATCATGCTCATCATACAAAGATTTAGTGCCAAACATTCTAATGCATTCTTCTTCTAACAATTGAGCACAATTTTCCTTTCCATCATTCTCATGAAAGATATTAAAAAGATGAAGCGTATGAGGCAAACTCAATTCCATTTTTTTGCAGTTTTATTTTATAAACAAAACTAGTGATAAAACAAGAAACTAAAAGATTCGATTGCAAGATCTAAAGATATACCTTCAAGCACTCACCTCCCCGGAAACGGCGCCAGAAAAGAGCTTGATGTCTACTACACAACCTTCTTCTTGTAGACATTGTTGGGACTCCAAGTGCAGAGGTTTGTAGGACAATAGCAAATTTCCCTCAAGTGGATGACCTAAGGTTTATCAATCTGTGGGAGGCGTAGGATGAAGATGGTCTCTCTCAAACAACCCTGCAACCAAATAACAAAGAGTCTCTTTTGTCCCCAACACACCCAATACAATGGTAAATTGTATATGTGCACTAGTTGGGCGAAGAGATGGTGATAGAAGTGCAATATGGATAGTAGATATAGGTTTTTGTAATCTGAAAATACAAAAACAGCAAGGTAGCAAGTAACAAAAGTGAGCATAAACGGTATTGCAATGCTAGGAAACAAGGCCTAGGGTTCATACTTTCACTAGTGCAAGTTCTCTCAACAATAATAACATAATTGGATCATATAACTATCCCTCAACATGCAAAAAAGAGTCACTCCAAAGTCACTAATAGCGGAGAACAAACGAAGAGAACATTGTAGGGTATGAAACCACCTCAAATTTATCCTTTCTGATCGATCTATTCAAGAGTCCGTAGTAAAATAACACGAAGCTATTCTTTCCAATCGATCTATCATAGAGTTCGTACTAGAATAACACCTTAAGACACAAATCAACCAAAACCCTAATGTCACCTAGATACTCCAATGTCACCTCAAGTATCCGCGGGTATGATTATACCATATGCATCACACAATCTCAGATTCATCTTTTCAACCAACACAAAGAACTTCAAAGAGTGCGCCAAAGTTCCTACCGGAGAGTCAAGACGAAAACGTGTGCCAACCCCTATGCATAAGTTCATTGAACCCGCAAGTTGATCACCAAGACATACATCAAGTAGATCACCTGAATATCCCATTGTCACCACAGATAAGCACGGCAAGACATAAATCAAGTGTTCTCAAATCCTTAAAGACTCAATCCATTACAAGAGAGTAGAGGGGGAGAAACATCATAAGATCCAACTAGTAGCAAAGCTCGCGATACATCAAGATCATATCACCTCAAGAACACAAGAGAGAGAGATCGAACACATAGCTACTGGTACATACGCTCAGCCCCAACGGTGAACTACTCCCTCCTCGTCATGGAGAGCGCCAGGATGATGAAGATGGCCACCGCTGAGGGATCCCCCCTCCGGTAGGGTGCCGGAAGAGGGTCCCGATTGGTTTTTGGTGGCTACAGAGGCTTGCGGCGGTGGAACTTCCGATCTATTGTGCTCCTCGATGTATTTAGGGTATATGGACATATATAGGAGAAAGAAGTCGGTCAGGAGAGCCATGAGGGGCCCATGAGGGTGGGGCCGCGCCCAGGGGGGTAGGGCGCGCCTCCCTTCCTCGTGGCCACCTCGAAACTTCCCTAACTTGAACTCCAAGTCTCCGCGATTGCTTCCGTTCCAAAAATAACTCTCCCGAAGGTTTCATTCCGTTTGGACTCCGTTTGCTATTCCTTTTCTTGGAAAAACTGAAATAGGCAAAAAAAACAGCAATATGGGCTGGGCCTCCGGTTAATAGGTTAGTCCCAAAAATAATATAAAAGTGTAAAGTAAAGCCCATAAACATCCAAAACAGGTAATATAATAGCATGGAACAATCAAAAATTATAGATACATTCGAGACGTATCAGATCTATGCACCTGCATCGTCACATGAGTCGGTGATATGCAACATATATAGTTGAGCAATAGAAAAAGACAGAGTTGGCAAAAATAGAAGCAACATCATAAGTATAAATAAAAAAGTTCATAGTACCCAAAATGCCCAAACTAGAGTGATCTTCGCTAGTCGAGGACGACGGTTTAATTACATCATAAATAAAGTTTCATCGTGCATAACTCAAAGTTTTGTCATACATAAAGTATGGACTAAACAGACACATTGTCATATATCGAAAATCACTCAAGAATGTCGTGCCATCCATCCAAGTCAGGGAGATAGTCCCCGAGCTTAGTGAAAGGCTTCAGGTCGAGACGCTAAGCCGCTACACGTGTTCAGACGTCTTGCTGCGACATTTGCCCTTCCTCGTAGAACAACCCTATGTTTTCGAGGACCTCCTTTATGATGATTTGGGCAAGTTCATGTTGGATGCGATAGAACTCAGCTCGAAGCCGATGATCGTCGATATCTCCAACGTTCCTTTCCCATTGCAGAATATGGGCGTCCCAGATGTAGGTGACATGCGAAAGTTCTGCCGATCCCATCTGTACTCCAGCATCTGGTGTATGACATAGAATCCATCATTAAGACTATCATTCAATTGTTGGATGCAGCAAAAGTCGGCCTTATGGCCGAAGGCGGCCCTGCCGTTCCTAGTCGTCTTGATCTTGATCTCTCCACCCCGTACGCCGTAGAAAAAGATAGCACTTTTGAGAACAGACTTGATGTGGGTGCAATCCTTTTTGTTCATGTTCTTCGACGAGTCCAAGTAAAGAGCGTGGGAGTATCGGGGGTAAAGAATGATGAGGACGGCGCGCCCGTTGCTGCGCAAAATAAGTACACCTCAAATTAATTAGCCTCCATCATGCAAATGAATGATTGAAATCGAAGGAAGGATATCCGCGCGGATGACTTACAAGGGATGATAAGGCACGAGAATCGTCTCCTTGTCCTTATTGGCGACTATGAAATTGACGAGGTAGTCCCTCGCGTAGTACGGGTCAGCAACACAAATAAAAGGTATCTGCTCAATCCCGATGATGTAGTTCATGTACAAGGCATAAAGGCGGACAAACGTAAAATCCAGCTTCTCCAAGTGAAACATGTCGAAGATGTAATCCAATCAAAGGAAGAACTTCTCCACGGGATTGTGTCGACGTACAACCTTTGCCGCGGCACGTTAACCACGTAGAGTGGGTATCCTGGATTTTCCGAGGCGATTAGGCTTTTCTCTCTCCACATCACATCATCATGAGGTCTCCTTAGATCGCTGTGCATGGCCCGTACCGATGCCTTAGGTAGGATTTGTTCACCGGCGATATGGTATTTGGCCACACCACGGACAGGTATACGGTCTTGAGCCCGATGCTGCGGAGGCGGCTGGATTATAGCAGCAGCTTTATTGCTGCCTTTCCTCGCTCTCTTCCGACGCTTCTTTGGTGGAAGGTCGTCTATAGTACGTTCAGGCTCCGGAGGCGGCAATTCAGGCACCGACTCATGACGCTCAAACCTTGAGTACGCCATCGATCCTCCGTCATCAATGGCGCTAGTATTGAGATACTATTGAGTGTCATCATCATCCTCATCCTCATCTACGGCGATGTCATCAGAGACTAATGGAGCCTCTTCCTCACCCAGTCCGCTATCACCCAGCACGACAGGCGACCCTAATTGGGTAGGTGGGGTGCTGATGTTCATACCTTGCGGAGGCTGCGTGGTCGTGGGTGTGCTCCCGGCCGCCTCCAGACAAAGCAGACTCTTTGGCCACAACAGGACCCACGTCTTGCAATTGCCAAGCCGCCGCGGGGTCACGTCGTCATCTCCCCCTAGTACCGTAGGAACCAAATTCTCGTGGCCCAGTTTGACACTGGCCACGGAAACCTTGAAGACGTCTAGGGCGATCAGCCGGCTGTGGAACAATTGTTCCTTCGGCTTCATTATCGTCGCCTTCCCCATGTCCACCTTCTGACCGTTGATGTCGTACAATATGATGCACAGGGCGTCGGCCTGCAAAGACATGTCTGCGATGTGAGACATCGGAAAGGCAATGGAAACGGGAGATTATACATTTACTGAAGAAGGGCGTCGAGCTCAGCCAAAGACAAAGCAGGTGCGGGAGCCGGTGCGGGTGCAGGTGCAATTGCTGGTGCAGGTCTGGTGCAACGCTAGTCGAGCTGCTCCCGAAGAAGTCAGCAAGGGGAAAGTCCGCTGCATCTTTTTTTGGATTTCTCCTGCTCCAACTGACGATAGCCGAAACCAAGACTGTCAGCTCCCATTTGACGGCAGCTACCGCTGTTGCGATTGTCTTAGCTGAATTCTTCTCAACTGCAATCTCAACCTTCTTGTCGATGCTTTCTTCAGTTAACCTTCCTCTTTCCTTTCTCTCCTCCGTGGTCTCACCGTAGTACTTCTTCCACGTGGCGCTGTCTCCACCGGGAGTTGTTTCAATATGTTCAACGCCCGGTTGAATGGGGTGTCCCACTTGGGCCTCGCCAGCGCCTCAGACGGCGAGTCGCTTTCGGCCGCAATCCTGTGCTGCTCTCTCTGCAAAAGGAACAAGGATCATTGACAAATATGACTAAACGTGCAGTCGAATTCATCAGAAACAAAAATTACCAGTAGTCTCATGAACTCCGTCGTGACCGGGTCCGTTTCGAAAACCTTCTTGACCGGGTCCCAACGGTACCGGGCCCTGAGGACGTCATACTCCTGCGGGACGGCGAACTCCGCCAAGGGGTCTGGGATGCCCATACTTTCGCGTTCCGCATCCTCTTTGGCCCATATGGACCTCTTCCCTGCGTAACCACGGCTTCCGAGGTGGTGGCGCCCCATGTTCCTCTCTTGAAGCCCCTTCATGTACTTTGACTTTTTTTCGCATCTTCGGCATCGCAAGCCGCCTTGAATAGTTCAAACTGCTCTTCCGTGATTGTCGGAGTTTCCTTCACAATCTCGGAGTAGGGTTCCTTTTTGTCGATGGCGTGTTTCACCCTTACTTTCCAGGCAGCCCACGCGTTGCAACACTTGGTCATGGCTCGTTTGTTTATCTGCTTCATTGCCGGGTCTTTCTGTGGATCTTTATATTGGATTTCATCCCGGCCCGAGAAAAAGAATATCTGGTGCAGCAAGGTTAGGATGGAGTGTTCATATTTGGCCTCTTCTTTAGTTTCTTATCTGATGGTGGCGCACGCCCGTACGATGCAGCCTATCTGATTGCCATAGCAGGAGCGCGCTTCCACACGCAGTTTTGCCTCAAAATTGCGATCATCCACCTCCGTGACCACTAGTCTAGTAGTGAGGAGGCGGTTTGGGCATCGACATCTACTCTTCAATTTTGGTAATATGGCTTTGCCGGTCTCGGTGCCGGTTTGGGTCTCAACGCCAGTCTCGGTGCTGATCTCAATGTCGGTCTCGGATGAGATAGGTGGGCCCAGCAACAACAACCGTTGATCGTTGGCAAGGCTGAAATATTCATGTGCCGCCAGTTAGACGTCGTCGCAATCACCAGAACCCTGTCCTTCATCGTTGCTAGCCATGTTTCCTACGATTAAATCTAGTCAATTAATTCTAGACCTAATAAAATGAATAATGATATAAAAAAGGCCTATGTTTTGCAGGAACGTTGATTCTTTCCCGATGCGGCAAATCCCGGGCACTCGATATGTCCTAGTTTGTAGCACAAGTCATCCCGAAATTCACGGAAAATTTCGGCATGACCTTTGCTAAAAAGTGGACAAATCGAGCACCTGAAATTTGCTAGAATGGAAATGAATCAACATTCCGGCAAAACATAGGCCACTCGGCTTCATTCCCTGGAAACAACAAAAGGCCACTTGGGCTCAATCAAACCACTTCAATGAAAAGATATAACATGACCACTTCAATGGAAAGATATAATCAACAATAAAAGTCTAGGAAGGGATCATCTTTAAAATAAAACTTGCCTAAATTATTTTCCTTGAAAAATAGTGGTCTTTTCAAAAATCAAAAACCTTTGCAAAATGACCTCACTAAACACTTCTCTGCCTAAGACAGAACCCAAATTATGTTGATCTAGCTATTCCTCACACACACACACACATTATTTTCTTTAACCCTTCTCTGCCTAGGACAGAACCCAATTAAATTGCAAAGGAACTCCATTTCTCTAACCCTTCTGACCTAGTGCTCTAAAATAAATTTCTGCTCTAACCTAGCCAACCTACTTAACCTAGCTTGTTAACCTAACGAACCTACCTAGCTATTTAACCTAGTTAGTTAACCTAGCTAGTTTACCTAGTTTACCTAGATAATTAACCTAATTAAACTAGTTAACCTAGCTAGTTCTCCGTCAAAGCCCTAAATAAATTTTTGCACTAACCTAGATAATTAACCTAATTAAACTAGTTAACCTAACTAGTTCTCTTTCAAAGCCCTAACTAAAATTTTGCACTAGCCAAGATAATTAACCTAATTAAACTAGTTAACTTAACTAGTTCTCTGTCAAAGCCCTAACTAAATTTTTGCACTAACCTACATAATTAACCTAATTAAACTAGTTAACCTAGCTAGCTAGTTCTCTGTCCAGTGTTTCTGCAATGCATGAGAGAGAGAGAGAGGAGGGGTGGGGGCTTACAGAGGATGGCTCCGGTGGTGGCGAGGGAGGCAATGGCGTCACCGATGACGGCGAGGGAGGCAGTGGTGGCGAGGGAGGCAGGGGCGTCTCCGGTGACGGCGAGGGAGGCAGTTGTGGCGAGGGAGGCAGGGCGTCGAGGGTGGCTCCCGTGGCGTCGAGGGAGGCTCCGGTGGCGTCGATGAGGGTGCGCGGCTCCGGTGACGTTGGGGGCGACTCCGGTGGCGTCGACGGCGCGCGGCTCTGGTGGCTCTGGGGGCGTCGACGTCGGCAGGAGACGGCAGCGAAGTGGGGCGACGGCGATTTGGCGAGACGGCGGCGAAGTGGGGCGACGGCGATTTGGGGAGACGGCGGCGAAGTGGGGCGAGGGATTTGGGGGAGGAGTGCTGGCCAGGGGGAAACCGTTTTTCGGTTAAGTCAAACTTAGCGGTAGCGCGTTTTCCAAATGTGCTATAGCTAAGATAGCTATAGCGGTTTTTACGAAACGCGTTACTGCTATAGCTATAGCGGTAGCGCGTCTAGAAAACGTGCTGCTGCTATATTATCTATAGCACCTCTTATGAACAGACGCTACTGCTATGCCTTTCTCCTTTTTTCCTTTTTCATTTATTTTTCTTCACATTTCATTTATTCCTTTTTCCTTTTTCTATTTCTTTCATTTTCATTTACTTTTCTATTTGTTTTCATTTCATTTTATTTTCATTAGCAGTAGCGCTTTTCATAGTAAACGCGCTGCTACATAGATCCTAGCGGTAGTGCTGTTTTTACAAGACCGCTACTACTATGTGTAGCCTATCGGCTTAGTAACGGGAATATTAGTAGTAGCGCTTTTACAGGAACACGCGCTACTGCTACATTTTTATCTGTAGCGCTCTTATGCCGCACGTGCTACTGCTATGTAGCACACTAGCGCCCTTTTTTAACGCGCGCTACTGCTAAAGTTCTGTGTATAAGGTTTTCCCTGGTAGTGCTTACTGGACTTTGTTAATCTTGGGTGTTTGGTGACCCTTGATGGAGAGGTTACCTCGAAGCTCAGTCATCGTGGTGTTGGTGGTAGCCTCCAATTTAGTTGTGAAGATATCCCCAACCTTGTGTGTCAAGGTCCGATTGCCGCCTCAAAAGGCACCACTTATTGGATCATGGAACCTAGCATGTGCGAAGGCAAAAGGAATAAGGTGAGCCATTGTGGAGCTTGCTAAGCATCAGGCCGCCAACCCTCTCTGAAGGGGCATACATCCGCCAAGGAAGAGAACTCTAGGAACTACATCACTTCCTCTAGTTGTGGCTACTTCTTTCCTTCACTTACTTGTTGCAAGCTACCTCCATTGTGTGTAACATTACAATTTTCAATTTGGATGTTATACACAGATCATCATATGCATATTGTATTTTATTTGTATTTTGGTTGTGATATTAGAAATCTTAAGCAACTCAAGGACCCAAGGAGAGACTTGGAGGTTTCACAAAAAATCATATTTGAATTTATTTTAATTTGAAAAGAGGATCAATTTGATTTTAATATTTTTCTCTCCAATTATTTCCAATAATAAAAATTAATGAGAGAAGATAATATGACTTCTTCAACAGAAGGGAAATATTGGAGAAGAAATTTTAAAATCAAATTATTATTTTATTTCAATTAGAGAAAACTTGCATTTTTAAAAATTGCATTTTAGTACAGAAAAATGTTCATCTTGTCCTAAATATTAAGTTTGGACGGTGAAAATTGTTTCTGGAATTCTTAGAATTTTCTTTATATTTTATTAGGATTTTCTCTGCGGCAAAATTATTTAAAAAAAGTTTCCCTGACCGGCTGGACCGAAACCCAGCCGGCCCTTCGCGCGCCACCGCCTCCTCCCGCTCAGGGGAGACCGCCTCCGACACGTCGCCCGAGTCCCGAAGGACTCCGGGTCGCGCCACCGCCTCGCCCCGCCCCCCTTAAAAGGGCCGGCACCCCTCGTCCGCAGCCCGCCGCCTCCACAGCCGCCCCGCCGCCGCCGCCCTCCGCCCACGACGCCGCATCGCCGCCGCCGTCGCCTGCCGCCGCAGCTGTTGCGCGCCGCCGCCACTCGCCGCCCGCGCCGCCCCACGCCTCGCCCCGCCCCGCATCGCCCCGCCGGAGCCGAGCCGCCGCCGCCATGCCGTCGACCCGCCGCCGTTGAACGGTAAGAACCGGTCGGTTCTTCGGTTTTGTTTTTCAGTTTTCTCGGTTTAGTTGGTTATCTAGATTAGATCGGTTTATTTTTTTAGGTTAGTATAATTAACGAACGATCGTTCGTTTAGATCGGTTAGCGAACGGTTTCGTTCGTTTAGTTCTATTAACGAACGTTCGCGCGGCAGATTTTTCTTTTTTGTTTTATTTTCGGCCAGGGACTTTTCCGCGAATAAGTTTTATCACAATTTAGCCCCTGATCTTAAAACTAACGTAACTTTTTGCTCGTTTGTCCAAATTAGATGAAACCAGTGCCTAAATCTTCGTAACGATCTCTTCTTTCCTGTTAACCAACTTGAACATGTTTTTGACACATTAAAATTTGAGTTCAGTTCAGATTAGTAAACGATCTTGTTTCGTTCCTGTCTTGAGATTCGTTTCTCCGTTTGAGTTGTTTCTTTTTGCAAATCGTAGGCAATCACATGTGACTGGTAGAAAATGGGCCTTTTGTCCCGGTTCGCAAAGGCCTTTAGTCCCGGCTGTGCAACCGGGACTAAATATGCGCGACTAAAGACCCCCCGCCCTTTAGTCGCGCCTCTTACGAACCGGGACTAAAGGCTTTAGTCCCGGTTCTCGTGGCTAACCGGGACTAAAGGCCCGTCCTTTAGTCCCGGTTCTCGTGGCTAACTGGGACTAAAGGCCTCCTCCGCAGGTTTAGGGTTTTAGCCCCCCTAAACCTAGTTTTTTTGTGAATTTTTTTAATTTTTTTTTATTTTCAAATTTCTGAATTATTTTAACCTCTAATCTCTAATCACCACCCCTCATCACTGCTCAATTTATCCTCTAATCTCTAATCACCCCTCATCATTCCAAATCATCTAACTTCCCGGACGGTCACCCATCCTCTCACTACTCCATCCTGAGCACGCTTAACTTCCGGGTTCTATTCTCCCTCGTTTCCAAGTCTGCACTTGTTGTTTTCCTGACAATAGTAGGATGTCAATTCTATTAACCCTCAGGAATTTAGCTTGAGCATGAAGTGACACATTTCACTGTTTGAGTTTGAAACTATTGTTTTAAAAAACAATAATTATTTAGTAACACTAATATTTCTGGAATAATTAGTTTGACCATTGTTTGACCACTGTTTGACCACAGTTTGACCAGGTTTGACCAAAATTTAAAAAAACTGAAATGATTATTTAGTAACACTAATATTCTAGAATAATTAGTTTGACCATTGTTTGACCACAGTTTGAAAGCCCCGTATCTTTTTTTCTGCAAATAAAGTCGAAATTCATATTTGTTAATTTTCCCAACAACTAGACCACATATCACATGAGAAACTTATTTTATTTTATTTTTTTGACATTTCCATCATTTTCTTTTGGTTTTTCTAAAACTGAAAAGGCGGTCCACGGGGGGGGGGGGGGGGGGGGGGTAGAGTTTAATGGGCCCTTTAGTACCGGTTGGTCTGGCCAACCGCGACTAAAGGACTAACCTTTAGTCCCGGTTGGTCTGGCCAACCGCGACTAAAGGACTAACCTTTAGTCCCGGTTGGTCTGGCCAACCGCGACTAAAGGCCTTCGGGCCAGCCTGAGGACCTTCAGTCCCGGTTGGCCAGGCCAACCGGGACTAAAGCCCCTCCCGTCCGCCAGCTGTCGATCGAGCGCGCTGGGCCCAGATAGTTGGTCGCGGGTCTCCTCCCGAACCGCGACTAAAGACCCCTTTGGTCGGGGTTCGATTATTTTGGGGACTAATGGGGGCGTATAGAAGCCTCTTTTTCTACTAGTGTGTACCTACTGTTCAGATCTAATCCACGTGATAATAATGTTGTTAAGTTTTATTTTCTGTCTAGTTTAGCCGTTGCTTGTTTCGTGATTGATTTGTTTCTTTTCTCGTTTTTCTCGTAGTTTCGTTTGAGCGATTGCTTATGTATGCTACTGTTTGTCTATGCTAGATTACCCGGAGTGCGAAGCTTGTTACTACGAATCTCTAGAGTTTGCAGATCGTTAGCAAGGTAAGTTACACTTTGATCATGCCTTTCTATATGCAGTTTTTACTATGCATTAGTATTACCCCTCAAATATTTGCATGAGTAGGATTGGGAACATGTGGTTTGGTTGTAGTACTTGAGGTAGGAACCTAATACATTTTGATCGCCCCGGGAATATACGTTATGCTTTATTATTGCATAGCCATGCTCGTAGACGGGGATTGGATCGTGATTCACATGGAAGTTATGCGAGTTATTAATCTTGGATAATATTAAGGTGGCAACTTTAATACACATCTGGGTGGATTGGTTGGGGCACCTGGGGAACCCAGTGTTGTCCATTATGGGAAATCCCGGGGTATCCGTGTGATTTTTCCTCGGTTCGCCACCCAGGCTCAAAGGGATCATGTGATATTTCATGCCTAGAAACTTCCGTGTGCAACCACAAGCCGTTATGGGCTCTGGCATAGTTGAGTAAGTTGTACGAGCTCTCGAAGAGGTGGACTAGCAGATATAGAGGGAAAGTGGGTGTACCGGTCTACCCGGAGTAGAGAGTAAATGCTTCAGAAAGACTATATCTCGATCTTCCGATCATGGATGCGGTCGAGTCTTGTGGGGAAAAGTGCGCAACCTCCGCAGAGTGTATAAACTAATCATGGTTAGTCATGTCCCCGGTTATGGACATCTTGAGTATCTGGAATTGGATATTATTGTTGATCTCATCACTCTTAATTTAATTTAATTGGGTTAATGATGATACTTATTTAATTGGGATTTTGAGTTGGCGGAACCTTCACAAATATTGGAACAACTTGGGAGTAGTTTAATAAATTTATTTCTTTGTTGTAGGGAAAAACTAGCTTTATGCAAAATTATAAACTTAGAGCCCCCACCAGCCAAATATTGCATGCAGATATAGTTCTTGCATTTTATTGCTTTACAGTGTAACTCTGCCAGCATATTCAATGTGCTGACCTACACGGCTGCAACGCCTCATGTTGCAGACTACTCAGGCAACGAATAAGGTGCGATAGGTCGTTGTCTTGCACTCAGCTATGCCGTTGGAGTTGATGGGCTCATTTACCTTCGAAGCTTCCGCAGTTATTTAGTTTAGATGGCCTTCAGCCATGTTTTTTTTGTAATCATACTCTTTATGAGGACTCGATGTAATAAGTGTGTGATTGAACTCTTTTTTATTTCCTCGAGTACTGTGTGTGTCAGCATTACCGATCCAGGGATGACACTTAAGCACAGAGACTTCGGTCCATTGGGATCGTGGTGGCTAGAATGTGTATCGTATCTTTCTTGTTGTTTATTGTGAGCTTTCCATATTGGTTATCCATCTAGTTGCATATCTAGATAACATATATTTTTGTTGTCTCCCTTAAAATTGGAAAATATGTTAAAAATTAGTCACCTATTCACCCCCTCTAGTCAAGCATACTGATCCTTTCAATTGGTATCAGAGCCTCGTCTTTTTATTAAGGGCTTTACCTCCTAAAGAGTATGGCCGACGATGATATTACGGAAGGTGAAGCACCTCCCGTCATGGTGAGTGCTACCAGGAATAGAGATGATCTAAATGATGCCATGGCAATACTTAGAACATCTATGGTTATCGAAGTGCAAACTTTGTTTGCTAATTTACTTCAAGTTCAAGGTATCACTAATCCCACCATCTCCCCAAAGATAGTAGCGGAAGCTCTTACCCATGAAGTTGATGCCAACTCTTCCAAAGAAGGAGCTAGTTCATTTTACGCCTAATAAAACTCATTGGAAAAACATTACGGGCGCACATTCCTCGGCCCCCTCCGATTTCGTAAGGTGTCTTACCATCCCTATGCCTCATATAACTCATCTTGCCCCCCAACACATGTTAGATGCATCTAATTTACTAATTGGTTATTTCTCATGAAATCTCACATTAGTAGCTCATCAACACAATTGTGGAGAGTCATTGAAGACAGGTTCAACCCATACGACACGAGAAACTTGGTTCCAAAAGAAGAAGCGCACATGCAACTCAATGCATCCGCCTTGTTCATCATTCAGAAGTCACTGACCTCTGAGAACCTTGCTCACCCCCATCCCATCATGACCACTAAAGAAGTTTGGGATCATTTCAACACTTTGTTCATGGGTGGCTCAAGCATCTAACACTCCAAGTTTGATGTTATTCAAGATGACGATGAAGAGTTTGTCATGCACAAAAATGAGCCCCGGAAGAATTTAACCGTAAGCCTACTATGCTTGCGGTTTCTTTCAGGGGCCATGGGATCAATGCCTTGGATGACAAATTGATCAAGCACACGTTTCTTAAAGTAATCACACCATTTGACAAGAACATGTCTTTAGTGATTCCCGAAAGACTGGACTTCCACTCCTTGTTTTCCAATGATGTGTTGAGTGAGTTCATTTCTGTTTGAATCTTAAGCAAGACCACGGAGAATGCCCTTGCACGTCCTCGTGGGATCAAGAAACCCTCCCTTGTGTTGAAAGCCAAGGCTGTGCATGTTGAAGACGCCAGAACAAATATGTTTTCAATGATCACATGGCTCTAGCCTCAAGAACTTTTTGGGGAAACAAGAGGAACATCAAGCCTAACAACTCCATGGACAACTCAAGTGGCTTTACGCAAAAGGGTGAATGAGTTATGACGAGTCCAAACTGTATGGTGGGTTATTTTGTGCCTACACAGTAGGCTTTGTGGAATCTTACCATGTTCGCACACTACTTTTTGTCGGTTTTCCCCAGGATACTTCTTTTGGAGAAAATAACATATAATGGAAGGAATCCCAGGAAATTATTATGGAATCATGTCAACCAATATGATTATCACATACCATAAAAAAAGGAGAAGGTTGGATGCTGCGCAGCTCTTCCAATTTATCAAAGCTGGTCAGTATGAACCGCCTAGACCAGGAATTTTTAACAAGCAGCCCTTACAACATGCATTGATCGACCCGACTATATATGATAAGGGGTTGTGTTAGTCGGTACGCCAGAAACGAGTAGCAGCGTGTACGTAATTTGTATCACTCTTTTTCGACTATACTTCATATTGTGATTTTTATTTTGTTTTAATGTTGTACGTTTATTTATGACTTTCAACTTTTGTCCTAATGAAAGATATTTATATCTCTGTGTAGCCGAACAAGTTGTACTAGTGAGCTGCCAATGCCATACACCCGTCAGCAGCGGTGTGCACTGATGTCGATCGCAGGCTTGCTCGGCTAACCAAGACATGTTCGGCTACTGAAGACATGTAGTGTTAGGCTGCTGAAGACATGTTGTCCACCTAACGGGCATGTGCAACTTAATATACCAGGACATGGACAAACATAATTTTGACTTAAAAGGAGTGTTTCGATTCTAATTAGACGGGCAATCCACTTGTGTCAATATTTCATAAAGAAAGGATCAGAGAATGTATAATCATTGGTGTAAGTCGACACCAACGACTAATACGACTTGACTCCCATGTACGATCGCTGACGTGACATTGTCCCTGGATAAAGACTTGGCAGCCACCAATTATCAGATACAGACGAATCATTTTCACAAGAGAGCAGGTATACCTTGAATCAAATTCAGCAGGTTCCTCCGATATGCATTCTACTACCCGACACAAAGAGTTCGCCATCTTATGAATGGATTCCTTGCTGGTGAATTATACAAAATTTTGTCCAGTGACCTTTTTGTAGTTTCAAATTATCTGTCCGGCCAAAACTGGTGCCAAGGGGCTGGTGCGCGGCCCGGGTAGTGGTCGGAGGCCCGGCTGGGTCTCTGCAGGGAGGTGGGAGCGGTGGCCTGGGCGCGCCAAGTGCTCTGGCTATGTGGCAGCGGCGGCCGGCCGGGTCTTGTTCTAGATCTGGTTCGTCTGGTGCCCGAGGCGACTGGGGCTCTACACGCAGCCTGTAGTGGTGGCGGCGACCCTGTTATCTTTGGGTCTGTATTGATGGTGCGCAGGGCTGGGCGGGCGCCGGTGGTGCCGGCCATAAGCGTGACGGGGAAGGTCCAGATCGGGGCTCGGGTGGCTCAGAGCATGTGCTTCGGTTAGCAGAGGTCGGGCTTGACCCGGGATGTGCTCGCGAGTGGTGCTCGTGCTCCCCTCATGGGTACGGTGCTCGATGGTGGTGGTGGTCATGATATCATTGCGTCGGTGCCCTCGTGATCACGAGCATGGTGTCGTGTGAACTCACTTGGCCATGGGCTCGGGGCTAGATCGTTGGCGCCCGTCAGCAGTCTCGGAGTCGTGCCCCCCCACCCCCCCACCCCCCGCTAGTCCACCGGGCATTGACTGGGGACGCAGGTGTGGGTGGGTCCTATGATGGGGCGCCTACCCAGACTTGGGGATGATGTCGGGCTAGGACTAGATGGAGTGTCGCCGCTCTTCTTACTGTGGTTGTGTGCATTCTGATGTGAGTAGCGTACGGTATCTCACGACAGGGATGCTGGGGCGGCGACCCCGGTTGGCGGTTTGAATTATTGCTTCAGCGGACATCATTGCGGTGGTGGTGGCTCTCTTCCCGGGTTGTGTGGGCAATGGGAGGTGTTGTGGCGGCTAGCTCGGACATGCTCTCTCTCTCCCTCTCTCTCTGGCGGCGTCCTGATCTAGATCTAGGGATCTGACATCATCGCTCTCCTCCCGGCGGCCTCATGGTGGCATGGGTGAGTATCCAAGAGAAAGCTTGGTGCCTTGGCGCTAACAACGATTGTTGCGCTCTTCTTGAAGACGTCGTTCTGGTTCTTCTCTTTGTGTTAGGGCTTCGGGTGAACACCTTCGTCCGGTGTGGACTCGGCAGCGGTGACGCTCGGCGCCGTTCTCCCTCTTGGGGCGTTGTCATGGAGCTTAGGTGTGCTAGGTCGTAGCGTGGGGGTGTTTAGATCATCATGTGCTCGTTGCTAGTAGCGTAGTCGTGTGCGTTCTGCATGTGCTAGATATCTCAAGATCAACTTGGTAAGAGGGCTATCTCACCATCTTATGTCGTTCAACCGTGTACTTCTTCAGGTGTTAATTTATTTATAAAGGGGGCGACACTCTGTTTGAAAATACATGTTGTCCACCTAACAGGAATACACACCTTAATATACTAGGATAGAGACAAATGTAATTTGGGCTTCAGAGTTTTTTGATTATAATTAGACGGGTCATCCACTTGTGTCCATATTCAATAAATAAAGGATCGGAGCAGGTATGATCATTGGTGTCAGCCAACACCAACAGAATAATATGAAACTCGAATTATTAAGTGGTGCTCAAACATGACGACTGGACTCCCATGTACGATCGATGTCCCTGGATAAAGACTTCGTAACCACTAATTATCAAAGATAGACGCATCATTTTCACAAAAGAGCAGATATACCTCGAATCCAATTCAACAGGTTCCTTTGATATGCATTCTAGTACCCGACATAAAGAGTTTGCCATCTTATGACTGGTTTGCTTGCTGGTGAATTATACAAAATTTTGCCCAGTTCCTTGGACCTTCTTTATGTAATTTCAAATTATCTGTCTGGTTGCTACAACAATTTATGTATATTAAGGCATCAAACCGAGTAAGCCTCAGTAGTGACGAATGTGTGCATGTGGTTGTAAGAACTTCAAGCCGCAATGTCTATGTGCAATGTATCTGTAGTACTGTGATTTATTTGCTAACAACTATAAATTTAAATATGCTTAAATTAACCTATGTGTTGGTTCCCTTATTTTATATATGATGATAACGTGGCTAAACTAAAGTCACTAATAGCGTAAAAATATTCTCGCCGGCTTGACTCAAAGGACGCCATTACAGGCTCAACTACATTAAATAGTTTTCTATCTTTCCTCACATGGGAGCTGATGCACTAAGATAGGACCCCAATAAGTCCCGAAAGTTCGGATTTTAAGCATGTCACCCCGAACTTTTTCCATGGTAACTTTAATTCATATGAGGTGGCAACTTTAGTTTTTAAAGCATGGCAACTTTTTCCCGGCTCGTTATTTTGTCAGAAAATTGCCATGTTTGCCTACCTCGCGAGAACTAAAGTTGCCATGAAAAACGTTCGGATTGCCATTCTTAAAATCCGAACATTCGGGGTTTATCATTTCAGCTAAAATAATATGGTGTGCCACATTTTGTAGTACATTTTTTGTCATGTCTATATCCACTACAATTATGAAGTTTAAATCATGTGATGTGTCCATTACATCCCACACACAAACAAATCTCGTACGGTGTCTTGATACCATTGGTGGAGAAACGAGTGAATGCGGTTGTAAGAACCGTGATACCATGACCGTGAGAATGAGAGAGAGAGAGAGAGAGAGAGAGAGAGAGAGAGAGAGAGAGAGAGAGAGAAGGTTGTTAGTATGAACCGCCTAGACCAGGAATCTTTGACAAGTGGCCCTTACAACATGCATTACTCAACCGAACCATATATGATCAGGGGTTATCTTTGTTGGTACACCAGAAACGAGTAGGAAGTGTTTGAGTAATTTGTATCATGCTTTTTCCCTACTGTACTTGGTAATGGTATTCCTATTTTGATCCTATCTGTTGTATGTTTTTCTGTGACTTTGTCCTTTGTGCTAATTAAACATTTTTACAACTCTGTGTAGCCGAACAAGTTGTAGTAGTCAGCCGCCAATGTCATACACCCGTCAGCGGCGACGTGCACTGATGTCGACCATAGGCTTGCTCGCAACTTGAAGCTAATCAAGGAAGAGTCTTTTTTCCATGTATTGTCAGGCTGCTGAAGACATTTTGTCCACCTAATGGGCATATGCACCTTAATATACTAGGACAGGGACAAATGTAATTTTGGCTTAAGAGTGTTTCAATTATAATTCTCGAATCAGGCTTTCTCCCCGCTTTATGTATAAAACAATAATCAAACAACGGCTGAACGATCCAAGATGGTGAGGAGTCCCTCTTACAAAGCCAATGCTTGAATTACAATTAGATGGGTCATCCGCTTGTGTCCATATTCAATGAACAAAGGATCAGAGCAGGTATGATCATTGGTGTCCACCTAACAGGCATATGCACCTTAATATACTAGGATAGGGACAAATGTAATTTGGGCTTAAGAGTGTTTCAATTATAATTAGACGGGTCATCCACTTGTGTCCATATTCAATAAACAAAGGATCGAGCAGGTATGATCATTGGTGTCAACAGACGCCAACAGACTAATATGAAACTCGAGTTATTAAGTGGTGCTAAAACATGATGACTTGACTTCCATGTACGATCCCTGACCTGAAATTGTCCGTGGATAAAGGCTTCGCAACCACTAATTATCAGACGAATCATTTTCACAAAAGACACTGGTAGAAAAAGAGGCTTCCATACGCCCCCATTAGTCCCCAAAACAATCGAACCGCGACCAAAGGGGTCTTTAGTCGCGGTTCGGGAGGATACCCGCGACCAACTATCTGGGCCCAGCGCGCTCGGTCGACAGCTGGCGGACGGGAGGGGCTTTAGTCCCGGTTGGCCTGGCCAACCGGGATTAAAGGTCCCCGAAGGCCTTTAGTCGCGGTTGGCCAGGCCAACCGGGACTAAAGGCCCATCCAGCTGGCGGACGGGAGGGGCCAACCGCGACTAAAGGTCCCCGAAGGCCTTTAGTTGCGGTTGGCCAGGCCAACCGGGACTAAAGGCCCATCCCTATATATAGGACTCAGCTCACTTCACTTCACTCAGCTCACTTCACAATTTTCAGAAGGGGGTGGTGGGTTTGCTTTTGGTCCCTCCTATGCACACAAGGTGTTTGATGAAATGCCCGAGAGCCTGAAACAAACATGATATGAAGTGTCCGAGCCACACTTGAGCTTTCTCATTTATTTTTCCTCCGCGATCGCGGTTAGCAACTTGAACCTTTCATGTGTCATTGATAAAATATGCATGTGTGTAGTTCATTGTTAAATTTGTATTATTTCTAGCTAGTTAGTTTAACAAATGCATGATGGTTAATTATATACTTTATATAATAATAATGCAGATGAATCGGCAATGGATGTACGGTCCCCGACTCTCCGGCGAGTTCACTACGGGTTTGAAAGATTTCCTCGTAGTGGCAAATGCGAACAAGCAGCAAGGTTTTATTATCTGTCCATGTGCTGTCTGTAAGAATCAGAAGGGTTACTCCTCCTCAAGAGACGTTCACATGCACCTGCTTCGGCACAGTTTCATGCCAAGCTATAATTGTTGGACCAAGCATGGAGAAAGAGGGGTTAGAATGGAAGAAGATGAAGAAGGGGATGATATCGATGACAACTATCATGATCATTTCGGTGATACTTTCATGGAGGATGATGCTGAAGGTGGGGAAGGGTTAGGTGAAGGTGAAGAAGAGGCACATGATGAGCCCGCTGATGATCTTGGTCGGACCATTGCTGATGCACGGAGACGCTGCGAAACTGACAAGGAGAGGGAGAATTTGGATCGCATGTTAGAGGATCACAAAAAGTCGTTGTATCCAGGATGCGATAATAGTCTGAAAAAGCTGGGCTGCACACTGGATTTGCTAAAATGGAAGGCACAAGAAGGTGTAGGTGACTCATCATTTGAAAATTTGCTGAAAATGTTGAAGAATATGTTTCCGAAGAATAACGAGTTGCCCGCCAGTACGTACGAAGCAAAGAAGGTTGTCTGCCCTCTAGGTTTAGAGGTTCTGAAGATACATGCATGCATTAACGACTGCATCCTCTACCGCGGTGAATACGAGAATTTGAATGAATGCCCTGTATGCACTGCATTGCGTTATAAGATCAGAGGCGATGACCCTGGTGACGATGTTGAGGGCGAGAAACCCAGGAAGAGGGTTCCCGCCAAGGTGATGTGGTATGCTCCTATAATACCACGGTTGAAACGTCTGTTCATGAACAAAAAGCATGCCAAGTCATTGCGATGGCACAAAGAGGACCGTAAGTCCGACGGGGAGTTGAGACACACCGCTGATGGAACGCAATGGAGAAAGATCGACAGAGTGTTCAAAGATTTTGCAGCTGACGCAAGGAACATAAGATTTGGTCTAAATACTGATGGCATTAATCCTTTTGGCGAGCAGAGCTCCAGCCATAGCACCTGGCCCGTGACTCTATGCATCTACAACCTTCCTCCTTGGTTGTGCATGAAGCGGAAGTTCATTATGATGACAGTGCTCATCCAAGATCCAAAGCAACCTGGGAACAACATCGATGTGTACCTAAGGCCATTAGTTGATGAACTTTTACAGTTGTGGGCCAGACCTGGTGTACGTGTCTGGGATGAGCACAAAGGAGAGGAATTTGACCTACGAGCGTTGCTTTTTGTAACCATCAACGATTGGCCTGCTCTCAGTAACCTTTCGGGACAGACAAATAAGGGATACAATGCATGCACGCACTGCTTACATGAGACTGAAAGTGTACGTTTGGTTAATTGTAAGAAGAACGTGTACCTGGGTCATCGTCGATTTCTTCCCCGAAATCATAACGTAAGAAAGAAAGGCAAGCATTTCAACGGCAAGGCAGATCACCGGCCGAAGCCTGCGGAACGTACTGGTGCTGAGATATTTGATATGGTCAAGGATTTGAAAGTCATCTTTGGAAAGGGTCCTGGCGGACAATCAGTTCCGCGGGGAGTTGACGGGCACGCACCCATGTGGAAGAAGAAATCTATATTTTGGGAGCTAGAATATTGGAATGTCCTAGATGTCCGCTCTGCAATCGACGTGATGCATGTTACGAAGAATATTTGCGTGAACCTGCTAAGCTTCTTGGGCGTGTATGGGAAGACAAATGATACAAAGGAAGCACGGCAGGACCAGCAACTTTTGAAAGACCCAGATGACCGGCATCCGGAATGGTTTCAAGGTCGTGCCAGCTACGCTCTTACCAAAGAAGAGAAGGTCATTTTTTTGAATGCCTGAGCAGTATGAAGGTCCCGTCTGGCTTATCGTCGAATATAAAGGGAATAATAAACATGGCGGAGAAAAAGTTCCAAAACCTGAAGTCTCACGACTGCCACGTGATTATGACGCAATTGCTTCCGATTGCTTTGAGGGGGCTCCTACCGGAAAATGTTCGAGTAGCCATTGTGAAGCTATGTGCATTCCTCAATGCAATCTCTCAGAAGGTAATCAATCCAGAAGATCTACCACGGTTACGGAACGATGTGGTCCAATGCCTTGTCAGTTTCGAGTTGGTGTTCCCACCATCCTTCTTCGATATTATGACGCACCTCCTGGTCCACCTAGTCGAAGAGATTTCCATTCTCGGTCCTGTATTTCTACACAATATGTTCCCCTTTGAGAGGTTCATGGGAGTATTAAAGAAATATGTTCGTAACCGTGCTAGGCCAGAACGAAGCATCGTCAAGGGCTATGGAAATGAGGAGGTAATTGAGTTCTGTATTGACTATGTTCCTGACCTTAAGCCGATTGGTATTCCTCAATCGCGGCACGAGGGGAGACTAAGTGGAAAAGGCAAGATCGGAAGGGAATCCACGATATGTATGGACGGTCATTCTATGACTGAAGCACACCACACAGTTCTGCAAAATTCCAGCTTGGTGGCTCCGTACTTCGAGCAACACAAGAATATTTTACGCTCGGACAACCCGGGGAAGCCTGAATCCTGGATTAGAAAGGCCCACATGGAGACTTTCGGCAGTTGGTTGCGAAAACATTTAATGAATGGCAATGATGTTGGAGATCAGCTGTACATGTTGGCCAAGAAACCATCTTCGACTATAACGACTTTCCAAGGGTACGAGATAAATGGGAATACATTTTACACCATCGCCCAAGATAAAAAGAGCACCAACCAAAACAGTGGTGTCCGCTTTGATGCAGCAACCGAGAATGGGCAAAAGGTCACATATTATGGTTACATAGAGGAGATATGGGAACTTGACTATGGACCCTCCTTTAAGGTCCCTTTGTTCCGGTGCAAATGGTTCAAGCTAACAGGAGGTGGGGTAAAGGTGGACGAGCAATACGGAATGACAATGGTGGATTTCAACAATCTTGGTTACCTTGACGAACCATTCGTCCTTGCCAAAGATGTCGCTCAGGTTTTTTATTTGAAGGACATGAGTAGCAAACCGAGGAAACGGAAAGATAAGAAAACGATCAGTACATCATGCGATGATCCAAAGCGCCACATTGTTCTTTCAGGGAAAAGAAACATCGTGGGAGTGGAGGACAAGACAGACATGTCAGAAGATTATAATATGTTTGGTGAAATTCCGCCCTTCAAAGTGAACACTGACCCAAGCATTAAGTTAAATGATGAGGATGCTCCATGGATACGGCACAATCGTAAGCAAGCAGGGACACAAGGGAAGAATTGATGTGTAATAATTTATTGTACCAAACTTTGTATTTGGTCGATGAACTGAATGATCTATCAAACCTTTTATCAAACCTTCAAGGGATTTTAAAATGAATTAGTTTTATTTTTCTGATTTTTTTGATATATAATTGTATTTTTAAGATTTTAAAATGAATTAGTTTTATTTTTCTGATTTTAAAAGGAAAAAGGAAGAAGAAGAAAGAAGGAAAAAGGAAGAAAAAACAGAAGAAAAAAGGAAAAACAGAAGAAAAAAACAAACAGAAGAAAAACATAAGAAAAAAACAGATGAAAAAAACAAACAGAAGAAAAAAACAGAAGAAAAAACAGAAGAAAAAAGGAAAAAGGAAAAAAGGAAGAAAAAAACAGAAGAAAAAAGGAAAAACAGAAAAAAAAAACAAACAGAAGAAAAACATAAGAAAAAACAGAAGAAAAAAACAAACAGAAGAAAAAAAAGAAGAAAAAAGGAAGAAAAAAAGAAGGAAAACAAAACAAAATAAATAAAGCAAAAAAGAAAATAAAAAAAAAGGCAAAAAATAAAAAATATGCCACCTACTGGGCCACCACGGCCTGAATACGACTAGAAACCCATTAATGGGCCAGGATTCAGGCCCGCAGAAGGCCCAGTAGGCCCACAGGCACATAGTGACAGAATAGGCCCGTAAGCCTGCATTTGAGAGGAGCTCGAAGTGGTGAGCGCAGCCGCGCTTATAAACCACTGTCGAAGCCTCTCGGCTAGCGAGGTGGGACTAAACATCCCACCGCACCGCGCCAGTTCCAGCACAGACCCTTTAGTCCTGGTTGGGGAGGAGGACCGCGACTAAAGGGTACCCTTTAGTCGCGGTTGTTGTCCCCAACCGCGACTAAAGGGTCTTTCTGCGCGGGAACTAAAGCAGCGCCAAAACCCTTTAGTCGCGGTTGGGGAGGCGGACCGCGACTAAAGGGTACCTTTAGTCGCGGTCCGCCTCCCCAACCGCGACTAAAGGTGCGTCTATAAATACTGCACTTAGCAGTTTCGCCACTTCCCATTCTCCTCTCTCTCGACGCCGAAGCGCTGCCCCGACGCTGATCGACGCCGAAGCCCTGCCCCGACGCCGACGCCGACGCCGACGCCGAAGCCCTGCGCGCCGCCGCCCCCGTCCCCAGTGAGCGCCGCCTCCGCCCGTGCCCTGCCCTTGCCCGCCGCCCGTGCCCTGCGCCCTTGCCCGCCGCCCGCCGCCCGCCGCCCGACGCCTTGCCGCCCGCCGCCCGCTGGCCCTGCCTGCCGTCCTCCGCGCGTCGGCAGAAGAAGAAGAAGGAAGAAGAAAAAGGAAGAAGAAGAAGCAGAAAGAAAAAGGAAAAAGGAAGAAGAAGAAAGAAGGAAGAAGAAAACAAAAGAAAAACAGAAGAAAAACAAGAAAAAGGAAGAAAAAAGGAAAAAGGAAGAAAAAAAAAGAAAAAGGAAGAAAACAACAGAAGAAAAACAAAGGAAGACGAAAAAAACAAACAGAAGAAAAAAACAAAAGAAAACAAAAAAAGGAAGAAGAAAAAAAGAAAGAAGAAAAAAAGAAAGAAGAAAAACAAAGGAGGAAGAAAAAAAAATGAAGAAGAAAAACAAAAGAAAAACAGAAGAAAAACAAGAAAAAGGAAGAAAAAAGGAAAAAGGAAGAAAAAAAAGAAAAAGGAAGAAAACAACAGAAGAAAAACAAAGGAAGAAGAAAAAAAGAAAGAAGAAAAAAAACAAACAAAAGAAAAAAACAAAAGAAAACAAAAAAAGGAAGAAGAAAAAAGAAAGAAGAAAAAAAGAAAGAAGAAAAACAAAGGAGGAAGAAAAAAAAGGAAGAAGAAAAACAAAGGAAGAAGAAAAAAAAAGGAAGAAGAAAAAAAGAAAGAAGAAAGAAAGAAGAAAAAGGAAGAAGAAAAAAAGGAAGAAGAAAAAAAGAAGAAGAAAGGAAGAAGAAGAAAGAAAGAAAAAAGAAAAAGGAAGAAGAAGAAAGAAAGAAGAAAGGAAGAAGAAGAAAAAAAGAAAGAAGAAAGAAAGAAGAAAAAGGAAGAAGAAACAAAGGAAGAAGAAAAAAAGAAGAAGAAAGGAAGAAGAAAGGAAGAAGAAGAAAGAAAGAAAAAAGAAAAAGGAAGAAGAAGAAAGAAAGAAGAAAGGAAGAAGAAGAAAGGAAGAAGAAGAAAGAAAGAAGAAGAAAGGAAAAAGGAAGAAGAAGAAAGGAAGAAGAAGAAAGAGGAAGAAGAAAGGAAGAAGAAGAAAGAAAGAAGAAAGAGGAAGAAGAAAGGAAGAAGAAGAAAAAAAGAATTTTTAAATAAAGAATCTTATTTTTTAATTCCTCCTCCTCTATGTCCCCTTAATCTTATTTTTTAATTCCTTTATACTTAAAGTATTTTTTACTACATGCAGGAGTGACATATGGCGGACGATAGAACCGAGACGCTTAGGGATCCGGAGGCTGAACGTTATTTAATGGGCATCATCAACAACGAGATTCCTTATGTGCCGGGCTCACAATATGAGCAACAAGAGGATGTAGTCTCTTCTTATCTGAACCTTGATGGTGGAACAGAGATTGTCGATGATCAAGAAGGTGAAGGAACGGACATTGTCGACGGAGGTCAACCGTCAACAACCGATGATCTCGAATTGCAAGTAGCAACCACCTCCGGCGAGGTATATATATACATTGAGCCTCTCGTGATACAAACTTACTGAAATGTGAATACATATGTATTAACGCGCGCGACTCTCGTTCTTTTTTTAGCCCTCCGGATCGAGTACGACAAAGCGTGGCAAATCCAAGGCGATGAAAACAGGAGAAACATATGCCATTGAGTTTGTCAGTGAAACCGGCAAGCCCCTACAGCACACCTCAAAGTTTATCAACCAATGCGGAGTCGTTGTTAGAGACAACGTCCCGATCACCGTCCAGGAATGGAAGGAGCCAAAGAAGGCACGTCTTGGTTTCAGTTTTGTCGACAAGAGAACGAAAAAGGATTGCTGGAGAAAGCTTATGGAACATTTCATTCTACCTCCGGAATACAACAAAGTCGATGAATTCGGTAACGAGGTTCCGGGTGGACGTCAGAGGAGGAGGCTAGTTAAAGAGTTCGCTCTTCAGAAGATGGGCGAAGCATTCCGGAACTTCAAGAAAAATTTAACCCGTGACTATGTCAACAAGGGCAAGACTCCGGATTTCAATGGACAACATGAGAAACTGAAAGATGATTGGCCAGAATTTGTGAGGCAAAAGCAATCGGAGCATTTCAAGGAAATATCAAAAAAAAATAAGGATAATGCGAGTAAGAAAAAGTTCCATCATATTATGGGGCCAGGAGGATACCGCCTTTCGGAGCCTAGGTGGCAGAAGATGGAGGAGGACCTGAGGGTGCGAGGAATCCCTCTAGGTACAGAGGGATGGGACCCAAGGGCCAAAAGCTGGTGGTACGGGCATGGGGGATCGCTAGACCCGGAGACAGGGGTGTGTGTTCACCGGCAGAGACAGTTTGCTCCCACCCAAGCCCTTATTGACGCAATGACCCAAGCTCAAGAGGGCTTGATCAAGTTCAACAGAGAGAAAGACGCACTGACAACAGCCCTCGGGAATGATGAACACGGAGGACGTGTACGAGGCAAAGGCAAAGTTCCGTGGAAAGTAGGGTTTTCCCAGGACAATGACCCGTACTGTTACAGAAGCCGTACTCTTATGACGAAGTTTGCATCAGAACTCCATGAGTTGAAGCAGACCGTGCATGAACTAGTGAAAGAAAAATCGGCTGCAGGGCCGCATGAAGATCATGAAGCGGATCGCGGAAGCCAGCAGCGGAGAAGCAGCGTGGCTTCCACGGATGCCCCGCCTGGTGCTAGTGCACCGATGATCGAGATTCGTGCACGGGAGCCTCACTACCCCGTGGATGATGTAAAGGAGATGAAAGAATGTGATCTGCATTATCCCGTGGGGAACGTTTCCACGAAGGTAGCTAGCGGCAGTGCTTTACCCTGTACACCTGGAGCACTCCACCACAACAACCCCATTGCATATGGCTATGCTCGTGTCACGGTGGAAGACATAGTCCAAGGGTTTGAGGACCTGGAGATTGACAAACCTACACCCGAAGGGGAGAGAAGACTTGGAGATGTCAAGCGCCAGTTCATTCTATGGAAAAAGAAGTACATAGTGTTTCCAGGCGAGGCGCCAAGGCTAGCAAGTCCACCCCCCTCCGATGGTGGTGGTGGTGGTGGTGGCGGTGGTGGCGGTGGTGGTGGTCGTGGTGGTTCACCTACACCTCCTTCACGCCATTCGACGCCGTCCCCCGATCCACAACCTCCGGCGGGTACGACGCCCCCCAATCCTCCTCCGGCGGGTACGACGCCCACCAATCCACCTCCGGCGAAGAAGCGGAAGCAGGCGGACAGCAAGGAAACCCGCTCCTGGACTATTAACCCGGACCCTTATGTACCTAAGACCACAAGGGTACCGGAGCCATCACTGAAGCCTCTCCTCCCAAGGCCTGGGGAACTTAGTGAAGCTGAAACCAAATTGGCCGCGTCTGCTGATTATGAGAAATGGAAGGCGGATATGAAGGCGAAAAAAGAGCCTGAGCCCAAGCAAGTATTCACTGAGAAGCAAAAGAAGTGGGCTAAGGATTTTTTGACGACACCGTCCCAAGCCGAGCTGAATATGCCTGACGACTATGGACATGAACTTCGTAGGCAAGCAAAAATATTGAAGGAGGAGAAAGAAGAAAGTAAAAAAAGCGGGAAACAAGTTGACCAGCTCGGGATGCAGAAGAAACAATCGATCCCCCCGCTCATAGTGAAAGCCGGTCCGGAAGAGGACCCCGAGATCATAGCAGCTGCGGCAGCACTTGGATTGACTGTACCGGGTGCCATGAAACAAGCGTCTGAGATGGGTTTGACTCTTTGTGCCTTCTTAGGCCTTGAGGATGCGCCAGTATGTGAGATAGCATTACAATATGTGCGGAATGGGCCTCTCGTCGAGCCTGCGCGGGAAAAGAGTGTACCACCACAAATGCGAAATCTGCTACGTTGGTACAAGCAATTCATAACATGGGCCGACAAAGAATATGTTTATGCGGATGTTACAGATGAGCATCACACCAAACGGTACTCTGTAGAAATTCATATGAGTGAATTGTTCCAGCTGTTCAATCTGCGTGATCTCGACAAATCTATGCTGAGTTGCTACGTTCTGTAAGTGATTTATTTCTACCTCATCTCGTTCTTCATTGCATGCACTATATATATATATTGTCCTAACTATATTGTTGCGTACGCTATTATGCAGATTGAAGATTTGGGAATGCAAAATAAGAAACATCCATGATGTTGGGTTCATTGACCCACATATCGTTAATGGACATGTGTTACAACATCACCCCGAAGACGTGGAGAAAGACCTGTACAAGTTTCTTAGAAAGCATCAACTCAAAAGTCATATTCTATTTCCTTACCATTTTGGGTGAGTGTTTCTCTCTTGTGCCCATTCTCTTTTGTTTACTCCATGCATGGTATGTCTAATCGATGAGTTATGCATGACTGTGCATGTAACGTGTCCGCAGGTTCCACTGGATTCTGCTAAATATTGAACTTCACACCTCCAGAGTTCTAATCATGGACTCTATGGATTCGGATCCAAAGCGTTGGGCCGACATGAGAAAAATGCTGCAAAAGTAATTATTTTCAATCATTTGAGCTCTATATCGATCGGTCTCTTTCGTTCATTTCCTAATATGAAGTAACTAATAACTTCCTTATTCATTTAATTTTCTTTGCCCTGTAGGGTTTGGAGACGGTTCTCAGAAGAAATTGTCGGTGAATTCAAACATGAGCTAGATTTCAGAAGGTTAGTTAATGTGGATAAGCAGCCACCGGGGACCAATCTATGTGGATACTATGTTTGTGAGAACATCCGGAGACACACCACGGAGCGGAAGGCATCGGATAGCGTGCGGAACGCGACGGATAACTTGCGGAGGAGGCTTAGTCCAGAAGCTCGCTTCCGACCAATTCAAGAAGAATTAGCAGGATTTTTCATGAGGGAAGTCATCAATCCTAAAGGAGAACACTATACCGAGGACGAAGAAATTTATATGCATACCCGAGATTGAAACTTGTACGAAGTTGTATATGGTCATCCATCCTAATTGTGTATGGAAACTTGTTTGAAGTTGTATATGGTCACCCGAGATTGAATATATATTATATATTCCTCTTGAATTCTTCTTGTTTGAAATTTCATATGCATGTATATAGTAGCGTAAAATATGTGTACTGAAACTTTATCAAAATTAAAATAAAACACAAAATATAATATAAAAGAAATAAAACACTCCAAACTAAAAAGAAACCAGGTTTAGGGGGGCTAAAACCCTAAACCTGCGGAGGAGCCCTTTAGTCCCGGTTGGCCACGAGAACCGGGACTAAAGGTCCTCCGCCCCGACGGACCACGGGCGCCCACGTGGACGGGCCTTTAGTCCCGGTCAGCCACAAGAACCGGGACTAAAGCCTTTAGTCGCGGTCCGTAAGAGGCGCGACTAAAGGCGAGGGGGGTCTTTAGTGGCGCATATTTAGTCCCGGTTGCACAGCCGGGACTAAAGGCTGTTGCGAACCGGGACTAAAGGGCTTTTTTCTACCAGTGAGAGCAGTCATACCTCGAGTCCAATTCAGCTGGTTCCTTCGATATGCATTCTACTACCCGACAAAAAGAGTTCACCATCTTATGACTGGTTTGCTTTCTGTTGAATTATAAAAAAATTGCCTAGTTCCTCGGACCTTCTTTTTGTAATTTCAACTTATCTGTTTGGTTGCTACAACAATTTATGCATATTAAGGCATCAAACCGAGGATGCCTCATTAGTGACCAATGTGTGCATGTGGTTGTAAGAACTTTAAGCCGCAATGTCTATGTGCAATGTATCTGTAGTAGTGTGCTTTATTTGCTAACAACTATCAACTTGAATATGCTTAAATTAACCTATGTGTTGATTACCTAATTTTATATATGATGTTAAATGGCTAAACTATACTGAGTAATATATAGTGCAAAAATATTCTCATAGGCTTGACTAAAACGACGCCATTACAGGCTCAACTATGTTAAATAGATGTCTATCTCTGCTCACATGGGAGGCCATGCACTAAGATACGACCCGGATAAGTCCCATAGGTTCGGACTTTTAGCATGTCACCCCAAACTTTTTCATGGTAACTTTAGTTCACATGAGGTGGAAATTTCAGATATTAAGCATTGCAACTTTCACTAGTAGAAAAAGAGGCTTCCATACGCCCCCATTAGTCCCCAAAACAATCGAACCGCGACCAAAGGGGTCTTTAGTCGCGGTTCGGGAGGATACCCGCGACCAACTATCTGGGCCCAGCGCGCTCGGTCGACAGCTGGCGGACGGGAGGGGCTTTAGTCCCGGTTGGCCTGGCCAACCGGGATTAAAGGTCCCCGAAGGCCTTTAGTCGCGGTTGGCCAGGCCAACCGGGACTAAAGGCCCATCCAGCTGGCGGACGGGAGGGGCCAACCGCGACTAAAGGTCCCCGAAGGCCTTTAGTTGCGGTTGGCCAGGCCAACCGGGACTAAAGGCCCATCCCTATATATAGGACTCAGCTCACTTCACTTCACTCAGCTCACTTCACAATTTTCAGAAGGGGGTGGTGGGTTTGCTTTTGGTCCCTCCTATGCACACAAGGTGTTTGATGAAATGCCCGAGAGCCTGAAACAAACATGATATGAAGTGTCCGAGCCACACTTGAGCTTTCTCATTTATTTTTCCTCCGCGATCGCGGTTAGCAACTTGAACCTTTCATGTGTCATTGATAAAATATGCATGTGTGTAGTTCATTGTTAAATTTGTATTATTTCTAGCTAGTTAGTTTAACAAATGCATGATGGTTAATTATATACTTTATATAATAATAATGCAGATGAATCGGCAATGGATGTACGGTCCCCGACTCTCCGGCGAGTTCACTACGGGTTTGAAAGATTTCCTCGTAGTGGCAAATGCGAACAAGCAGCAAGGTTTTATTATCTGTCCATGTGCTGTCTGTAAGAATCAGAAGGGTTACTCCTCCTCAAGAGACGTTCACATGCACCTGCTTCGGCACAGTTTCATGCCAAGCTATAATTGTTGGACCAAGCATGGAGAAAGAGGGGTTAGAATGGAAGAAGATGAAGAAGGGGATGATATCGATGACAACTATCATGATCATTTCGGTGATACTTTCATGGAGGATGATGCTGAAGGTGGGGAAGGGTTAGGTGAAGGTGAAGAAGAGGCACATGATGAGCCCGCTGATGATCTTGGTCGGACCATTGCTGATGCACGGAGACGCTGCGAAACTGACAAGGAGAGGGAGAATTTGGATCGCATGTTAGAGGATCACAAAAAGTCGTTGTATCCAGGATGCGATAATAGTCTGAAAAAGCTGGGCTGCACACTGGATTTGCTAAAATGGAAGGCACAAGAAGGTGTAGGTGACTCATCATTTGAAAATTTGCTGAAAATGTTGAAGAATATGTTTCCGAAGAATAACGAGTTGCCCGCCAGTACGTACGAAGCAAAGAAGGTTGTCTGCCCTCTAGGTTTAGAGGTTCTGAAGATACATGCATGCATTAACGACTGCATCCTCTACCGCGGTGAATACGAGAATTTGAATGAATGCCCTGTATGCACTGCATTGCGTTATAAGATCAGAGGCGATGACCCTGGTGACGATGTTGAGGGCGAGAAACCCAGGAAGAGGGTTCCCGCCAAGGTGATGTGGTATGCTCCTATAATACCACGGTTGAAACGTCTGTTCATGAACAAAAAGCATGCCAAGTCATTGCGATGGCACAAAGAGGACCGTAAGTCCGACGGGGAGTTGAGACACACCGCTGATGGAACGCAATGGAGAAAGATCGACAGAGTGTTCAAAGATTTTGCAGCTGACGCAAGGAACATAAGATTTGGTCTAAATACTGATGGCATTAATCCTTTTGGCGAGCAGAGCTCCAGCCATAGCACCTGGCCCGTGACTCTATGCATCTACAACCTTCCTCCTTGGTTGTGCATGAAGCGGAAGTTCATTATGATGACAGTGCTCATCCAAGATCCAAAGCAACCTGGGAACAACATCGATGTGTACCTAAGGCCATTAGTTGATGAACTTTTACAGTTGTGGGCCAGACCTGGTGTACGTGTCTGGGATGAGCACAAAGGAGAGGAATTTGACCTACGAGCGTTGCTTTTTGTAACCATCAACGATTGGCCTGCTCTCAGTAACCTTTCGGGACAGACAAATAAGGGATACAATGCATGCACGCACTGCTTACATGAGACTGAAAGTGTACGTTTGGTTAATTGTAAGAAGAACGTGTACCTGGGTCATCGTCGATTTCTTCCCCGAAATCATAACGTAAGAAAGAAAGGCAAGCATTTCAACGGCAAGGCAGATCACCGGCCGAAGCCTGCGGAACGTACTGGTGCTGAGATATTTGATATGGTCAAGGATTTGAAAGTCATCTTTGGAAAGGGTCCTGGCGGACAATCAGTTCCGCGGGGAGTTGACGGGCACGCACCCATGTGGAAGAAGAAATCTATATTTTGGGAGCTAGAATATTGGAATGTCCTAGATGTCCGCTCTGCAATCGACGTGATGCATGTTACGAAGAATATTTGCGTGAACCTGCTAAGCTTCTTGGGCGTGTATGGGAAGACAAATGATACAAAGGAAGCACGGCAGGACCAGCAACTTTTGAAAGACCCAGATGACCGGCATCCGGAATGGTTTCAAGGTCGTGCCAGCTACGCTCTTACCAAAGAAGAGAAGGTCATTTTTTTGAATGCCTGAGCAGTATGAAGGTCCCGTCTGGCTTATCGTCGAATATAAAGGGAATAATAAACATGGCGGAGAAAAAGTTCCAAAACCTGAAGTCTCACGACTGCCACGTGATTATGACGCAATTGCTTCCGATTGCTTTGAGGGGGCTCCTACCGGAAAATGTTCGAGTAGCCATTGTGAAGCTATGTGCATTCCTCAATGCAATCTCTCAGAAGGTAATCAATCCAGAAGATCTACCACGGTTACGGAACGATGTGGTCCAATGCCTTGTCAGTTTCGAGTTGGTGTTCCCACCATCCTTCTTCGATATTATGACGCACCTCCTGGTCCACCTAGTCGAAGAGATTTCCATTCTCGGTCCTGTATTTCTACACAATATGTTCCCCTTTGAGAGGTTCATGGGAGTATTAAAGAAATATGTTCGTAACCGTGCTAGGCCAGAACGAAGCATCGTCAAGGGCTATGGAAATGAGGAGGTAATTGAGTTCTGTATTGACTATGTTCCTGACCTTAAGCCGATTGGTATTCCTCAATCGCGGCACGAGGGGAGACTAAGTGGAAAAGGCAAGATCGGAAGGGAATCCACGATATGTATGGACGGTCATTCTATGACTGAAGCACACCACACAGTTCTGCAAAATTCCAGCTTGGTGGCTCCGTACTTCGAGCAACACAAGAATATTTTACGCTCGGACAACCCGGGGAAGCCTGAATCCTGGATTAGAAAGGCCCACATGGAGACTTTCGGCAGTTGGTTGCGAAAACATTTAATGAATGGCAATGATGTTGGAGATCAGCTGTACATGTTGGCCAAGAAACCATCTTCGACTATAACGACTTTCCAAGGGTACGAGATAAATGGGAATACATTTTACACCATCGCCCAAGATAAAAAGAGCACCAACCAAAACAGTGGTGTCCGCTTTGATGCAGCAACCGAGAATGGGCAAAAGGTCACATATTATGGTTACATAGAGGAGATATGGGAACTTGACTATGGACCCTCCTTTAAGGTCCCTTTGTTCCGGTGCAAATGGTTCAAGCTAACAGGAGGTGGGGTAAAGGTGGACGAGCAATACGGAATGACAATGGTGGATTTCAACAATCTTGGTTACCTTGACGAACCATTCGTCCTTGCCAAAGATGTCGCTCAGGTTTTTTATTTGAAGGACATGAGTAGCAAACCGAGGAAACGGAAAGATAAGAAAACGATCAGTACATCATGCGATGATCCAAAGCGCCACATTGTTCTTTCAGGGAAAAGAAACATCGTGGGAGTGGAGGACAAGACAGACATGTCAGAAGATTATAATATGTTTGGTGAAATTCCGCCCTTCAAAGTGAACACTGACCCAAGCATTAAGTTAAATGATGAGGATGCTCCATGGATACGGCACAATCGTAAGCAAGCAGGGACACAAGGGAAGAATTGATGTGTAATAATTTATTGTACCAAACTTTGTATTTGGTCGATGAACTGAATGATCTATCAAACCTTTTGTCAAACCTTCAAGGGATCGATGAACTGAATTTTTTGATATATTATTTCTATTTTTAAGATTTTAAAATGAATTAGTTTTATTTTTCTGATTTTTTTGATATATTATTTGTATTTATAAGATTTTAAAATGAATTAGTTTTATTTTTCTGATTTTTTTGATATATAATTGTATTTTTAAGATTTTAAAATGAACTAGTTTTATTTTTCTGATTTTTTTGATATATTATTTGTATTTTTAAGATTTTAAAATGAATTAGTTTTATTTTTCTGTTTTTTTATATATAATTGTATTTTTTAAGATTTTAAAATGAATTAGTTTTATTTTTCTGATTTTTTTGATATATTATTTGTATTTTCAAGATTTTAAAATGAATTAGTTTTATTTTTCTGTTTTTTTGATATATAATTGTATTTTTAAGATTTTAAAATGAATTAGTTTTATTTTATATGAAAAAGGACCTTTAGTCCCGGTTGGGGAGGCGGACCGCGACTAAAGGGTACCCTTTAGTCGCGGGTGGTGTCCCCAACCGCGACTAAAGGCTCTTTCTGCGCGGGAACGAAAGCGGCGCCAAAACCCTTTAGTCCCTGTTGGGGAGGCGGACCGCGACTAAAGGTACCCTTTAGTCGCGGTTGGTGTGCCCCAACCGGGACTAAAGGTATGTCTATATATACTGCACTTAGCAGTTTCCGCCACTTCCCATTCTCCTCTCGACGCGCTGAAGCCCTGCCCCGACGCCGATCGACGCCGAAGCCCTGCCCCGACGCCGATCGACGCCGACGCCGACGCCCTGCCCCCAGTGAGCGTTGCCGCAGCCCCCACTTCGCATGCCCTGCGCGTCGCCGCCCCCGTCCCAAGTGAGCGCCGCCGCCACCCATTTGCTGCCCTAGCGCGCCGCCGCCCGTTTGCTGCCCTAGCGCGCCGCCGCCCGCTGCCCCCGTCCCCAGTGAGCGCCGCCGCCGCCCGTTTGCTGCCCTAGCGCGCCGCCGCCGCCGCAGCCCCTGCCCTGCCCTGCCCTTGCCCGCCCGCTGCCCCTGCCAAAGAAACCAAAAAGAAAAAGGAAGAAGAAGAAAGAAAAAGGAAGAAGAAGAAAGAAAGAAGAAAGAAACCAAATAAAAAAGAATAAAAGAAAGAAGAAAGAAAGAAGAAAGAAAAAGGAAGAAGAAAAAAGGAAGAAGAAAGAAAAAGGAAGAAGAAAAAAAAAGAAAAGAAAACAAAAGAAACCAAATGAAAACCAAAAAGAAAGAAGAAAGAAAACCAAATGAAAACCAAAAGAAAGAAGAAAAAAAAGGAAGAAGAAAAAAAAGGAAGAAGAAAAAAGGAAGAAGAAAAAAAGGAAGAAGAAAAAAAGAAAGAAGAAAGAAAGAAGAAAGAAAAAGGAAGAAGAAAAAAAGAAGAAAGAAAAAAGGAAGAAGAAAGAAAAAGGAAGAAGAAAAAAAAAGAAAACAAAACAAAAGAAACCAAATGAAAACCAAAAAGAAAGAAGAAAGAAAACAAAATGAAAACCAAAAGGAAGAAGAAAAGGAAGAAGAAAAGGAAAAATAAAAGGAAAAAGAAAAGGAAAAACAAAATACTTGGCAGTGCTCAATAATCTTTTTTTTAATTCCTCCTCCTCTATGTCCCCTTAATCTTATTTTTTTAATTCCTTTATACTTAAAGAATTTTTACTACATGCAGGAGTGACATATGGCGGACGACAGAGCCGAGCCGCTTAGGGATCCGGAGGCTGAACGTTATTTAATGGGCATCATCAACAACGAGATTCCTTATGTGCCGGGCTCAGAATATGAGCAAGAAGAGGATCTAGTCTCTTCTTTTCTGAACCTTGACGGTGGAACAGAGATTGTCGATGATCAAGAAGGTGAAGGAACGGACATTGTCGACGGAGGTCAACCATCAACAAACGACGATCTCGAATTGCAAGTAGCAACCACCTCCGGCGAGGTATATATATACATTGAGCCTCTCGTGATACAAACTTACTGAAATGTGAATACATATGTATTAACACGCGCGACTCTCTTTCTTTTTTTAGCCCTCCGGATCGAGTACGACAAAGCGTGGCAAATCCAAGGTGATGAAAACAGGAGAAACATATGCCATTGAGTTTGTCAGTGAAACCGGCAAGCCCCTACAGCACACCTCAAAGTTTATCAACCAATGCGGAGTCGTTGTTAGAGACAACGTCCTGATCACCGTCCAGGAATGGAAGGAGCCAAAGAAGGCACGTCTTGGTTTCAGTTTTGTCGACAAGAGAACGAAAAAGGATTGCTGGAGAAAGCTTATGGAACATTTCATTCTACCTCCGGAATACAACAAAGTCGATGAATTCGGTAACGAGGTTCCGGGTGGACGTCAGAGGAGGAGGCTAGTTAAAGAGTTCGCTCTTCAGAAGATGGGCGAAGCATTCCAGAACTTCAAGAAAAATTTAACCCGTGACTATGTCAACAAGGGCAAGACTCCGGATTTGAATGGACAACATGAGAAACTGAAAGATGATTGGCCAGAATTTGTGAGGCAAAAGCAATCGAAGCATTTCAAGGAAATATCAAAAAAATAAGGATAATGCGAGTAAGAAAAAGTTCCATCATATTATGGGGCCAGGAGGATACCGCCTTTCGGAGCCTAGGTGGCAGAAGATGGAGGAGGACCTGAGGGTGCGAGGAATCCCTCTAGGTACAGAGGGATGGGACCCAAGGGCCAAAAGCTGGTGGTACGGGCATGGGGGATCGCTAGACCCGGAGACAGGGGTGTGTGTTCACCGGCAGAGACAGTTTGCTCCCACCCAAGCCCTTATTGACGCAATGACCCAAGCTCAAGAGGGCTTGATCAAGTTCAACAGAGAGAAAGACGCACTGACAACAGCCCTCGGGAATGATGAACACGGAGGACGTGTACGAGGCAAAGGCAAAGTTCCGTGGAAAGTAGGGTTTTCCCAGGACAATGACCCGTACTGTTACAGAAGCCGTAAGAGAAAGACGGACCGGGATGCAGATCTTATGACGAAGTTTGCATCGGAACTCCATGAGTTGAAGCAGACCGTGCATGAACTAGTAAAAGAAAAATCGGCTGCAGGGCCGCATGAAGATCATGAAGCGGATCGCGGAAGCCAGCAGCGGAGAAGCAGCGTGGCTTCCACGGATGCCCCGCCTGGTGCTAGTGCACCGATGATCGAGATTCGTGCACCGGAGCCTCACTACCCCGTGGATGATGTAAAGTAGATGAAAGAATGTGATCTGCATTATCCCATGGGGAACGTTTCCACGAAGGTAGCTAGCGGCAGTGCTTTACCCTATACACCTGGAGCACTCCACCACAACAACCCCATTGCATATGGCTATGCTCGTGTCACGGTGGAAGACATAGTCCAAGGGTTTGACAAACCTACACCCGAAGGGGAGAGAAGACTTGGAGATGTCAAGCGCCAGATCATTCTATGGAAAAAGAAGTACATAGTGTTTCCAGGCGAGGCGCCAAGGCTAGCAAGTCCACCCCCCCTCCGATGGTGGTGGTGGTGGTGGTGGCGGTGGTGGTGGTCGTGGTGGTTCACCTACACCTTCTTCACGCCATTCGACGCCGTCCCCCGATCCACAACCTCCGGCGGGTACGACGCGCCCCAATCCTCCTCCGGCGGGTACGACGCCCCCCAATCCACCTCTGGCGAAGAAGCAGAAGCAGGCGGACAGCAAGGAAACCTGCTCCTGGACTATTAACCCGGACCCTTATGTACCTAAGACCACAAGGGTACCGGAGCCATCACTGAAGCCTCTCCTCCCAAGGACTTGGGAACTTAGTGAAGCTGAAGCCAAATTGGCCGCGTCTGCTGATTATGAGCAATGGAAGGCGGATATGAAGGCGATAAAAGAGCCTGAGCCCAAGCAAGTATTCACTGAGAAGCAAAAGAAGTGGGCTAAGGATTTTTTGACGACACCGTCCCAAGCCGAGCTGAATATGCCTGACGACTATGGACATGAACTTCGTAGGCAAGCAAAAATATTGAAGGAGGAGAAAGAAGAAAGTAAAAAAAAGCGGGAAACAAGTTGACCAGCTCGGGATGCAGAAGAAACAATCGATCCCCCCGCTCATAGTGAAAGCCGGTCCGGAAGAGGACCCCGAGATCATAGCAGCTGCGGCAGCACTTGGATTGACTGTAGCGAGTGCCATGAAAAGAGCGTCCGAGATGGGTTTGACTCTTCGTGCCTTCTTATGCCTTGAGGATGCGCCAGTATGTGAGATAGCATTACAATATGTGCGGAATGGGCCTCTCGTCGAGCCTGCGCGGGAAAAGAGTCTACCACCACAAATGGGAAATCTGCTACGTTGGTACAAGCAATTCATAACATGGGCCGACAAAGAATATGTTTATGCGGATGTTACAGATGAGCATCACACCAAACGGTACTCTGTACAAGTTCATATGAGTGAATTGTTCCAGCTGTTCAATCTGCGCGACCTCGACAAATCTATGCTGAGTTGCTACATTCTGTAAGTGATTTATTTCTACCTCATCTCGTTCTTCATTGCCTGCATATATATATATATATATATATATATATATATATATATATATATATATATATTGTCCTAACTATATTGTTGCGTACGCTATTATGCAGATTGAAGATTTGGGAATGCAAAATAAGAAACATCCATGATGTTGGGTTCATTGACCCACATATCGTTAATGGACATGTGTTACAACATCACCCCGAAGACGTGGAGAAAGACTTGGACAAGTTTCTTAGAAAGCATCAACTCAAAAGTCATATCTATTTCCTTACCATTTTGGGTGAGTGTTTCTCTCTTGTGCCCATTCTCTTTTGTTTACTCCATGCATGGTATGTCTAATCGATGAGTTATGCATGACTGTGCATGTAACGTGTCCGCAGGTTCCACTGGATTCTGCTAAATATTGAACTTCACACCTCCAGAGTTCTAATCATGGACTCTATGGATTCGGATCCAAAGCGTTGGGCCGACATGAGAAAAATGCTGCAAAAGTAATTATTTTCAATCATTTGAGCTCTATATCGATCGGTCTCTTTCGTTCATTTCCTAATATCAAGTAACTAATAACTCCCTTGTTCATTTAATTTTCTTTGCCCTGTAGGGTTTGGAGACGGTTCTCAGAAGAAATTGTCGGTGAATTCAAACATGAGCTAGATTTCAGAAGGTTAGTTAATGTGGATAAGCAGCCACCGGGGACCAATCTATGTGGATACTATGTTTGTGAGAACATCCGGAGACACACCTCTGAGCGGAAGGCATCGGATAGCGTGCGGAACGCGACGGATAACTTGCGGAGGAGGCTTAGTCCAGAAGCTTGCTTCCGACCAATTCAAGAAGAATTAGCAGGATTTTTCATGAGGGAAGTCATCAATCCTAAAGGAGAACACTATACCGAGGACGAAGAAATTTATATGCATACCCGAGATTGAAACTTGTTCGAAGTTGTATATGGTCATCCATCCTAATTGTGTATGGAAACTTGTTCGAAGTTGTATATGGTCACCCGAGATTGAATATATATTATATATTCCTCTTGAATTCTTCTTGTTTGAAATTTCATATTCATGTATATAGTAGCGTAGAATATGTGTACTGAAACTTCATCAAAATTAAAATAAAACACAAAATAAAATATAAAAGAAATAAAACACTACAAATTAAAAAGAAACCAGGTTTAGGGGGGCTAAAACCCTAAACCTGCGGAGGAGGCCTTTAGTCCCGGTTAGCCACGAGAACCGGGACTAAAGGTCCTCCGCCCCGACGGACCACTGACGCCCACGTGGACGGGCCTTTAGTCCCGGTCAGCCACAAGAACCAGGACTAAAGCCTTTAGTCGCGGTTCGTAAGAGGCGCGACTAAAGGGGAGGGGGGTCTTTAGTCGCGCATATTTAGTCCCGGTTGCACAGCCAGGACTAAAGGCTGTTGCGAACCGGGACTAAAGGGCTTTTTTCTACCAGTGTTTGTCCCGGTTCGTTATGTTGTCAGAAAATTCCCATGTTTGTCAACCTCGCGTGAACTAAAGTTGCCATGAAAAACGCTCGGATTGCCATGCTTAAAATCCGAACATTCGGGATTTATCATTTCCACTGGATAATATGGTTTGTCACATTTGGTAGTACATTTTTGGTCATGTCTATATCTACTACAATTATATAGTTTAAATCATGTGACGTATCAATTACATCCCATGCAACATGAAACCACGTACTTGGTATAGGGATTCCTATTTTGTTCTAACTGTTTACGTTTTTTCTACGACTTTGTCGTAATTAAAGGTTTTTACAGCTCTGTGTAGCTGAACAAGTTGTACTAGCGCTCCCCTCCCCTCCCCCGCGCCACCCCTAGTGGGCGTCTCGGGGCAACTCCCCCCTCGCCGGAGTAGCCCCTCTCCCTCCCCTCTCCCCCTCGCCGCCGCACGAGGCTGCCGCCGGGCAAGGCCCATGGCGCAGCCGGGGACTGCGGCGGCGGGGCATGCGCTGCTCTGGTTCACATCGGAGGGTCTTGGATCTGGGCGGCGGCCCCCGGCGAGGCCCCTTGTCACCTGCGGTGACCAGTGGGGTGGGCGTGGTGCCGACGATCTGGTCGGGTGGCCGGCGGATCTCCGGTGGGCTGGGACGTCGCGTGGCTGCCCTGATTTGGCTGCTGGCCATCTTCCCCTGCTCGATGCGCTTCACCCTCGATGGTCCCTGGCTGTGCCGGCGTGGCTGGCCTGCCTCTGGGTTGCGGGTGATTCTGGTGGTCGGGATCCAGATTGGGGGAAACCCCTGGTCGGCTCTAGCCGGCCACGACGACGACGACGTCCGCGGGCGGGCGCTGATTTCTTCATGGAGCTGTCGGTCAAGGTCTGCCCTTCACCCCCACCACCTTGCTTTTCGGGTGAAAACCTAACTCCGGTGGGCGGCGGCGGCGTCCTTGGCGCCGTGACCTTCTTGAAGGCGTCGCCTTGAGAGCAGTGTGGTTGCGGGCTCAGTATGGGGTCGGTGACAGCAGCCGACGGGATCGTGGGACCAGTGGGCGCCCTTTTTGGTGGAGCAGTGCTTCATCCTACACATTGATGACGGCGGATCTCGGCGGCGTGGTGCAGTGGAGACTCGGCGCCCGATGCGCGGTGATGGGCTCGCGCAGGTGGAGGCAGTTGTCTGGCGTCATGGTGACGTCGATGACAGAGTGGCCTGACAAGGTAGAAGCCTCAATATCTGCTCTAAAGACGGACCCGTGGAAGATGGCGGGGACGACACATGTGAGTGCGTCAGACCAGTTTATGCCCCAGACCTGGTATGTGGCTCGGCTGGGGCTTCTGGCTTTTGATGATAGGCTTAGGTGAGTGGTCCGGGTATTTGGGCCAGGTAGCACCCCTTCATCATATGGATAGGAGTAGTGGCATATGTTGCCAAGATGGCGGATTCAGGCATATTGTTGTAATACTTTGTAAGGTCCTTGAGAATAATCAATAAAGTGGCCGTATGCATCTCCTAGATGCAGAGGCCGGGGTCATCCTCCTTTTCTAAAAAAACAAGCGGGCTGCTAATGTCGTCAGCAGGGTGTGCACTGATATCGACCGCAGGCTTGCTCGCTAGTAGAGGCTAATCTAGGAAGAGTCTTTTTCCATGTAGTGTTAGGCTGCTGAATACATGTTTTCCACGTAGTGTTAGGCTGCTGAATACATGTTATCTTATTCCATTCACCTTAATATACTAGGACAGGGACAAATGTAATTTGGGCTTAAGAATGTTTTGATTCTAATTAGACACGGGTCATCCGCTTGTGTCCATATTCGATAAAGAAAGGATCGGAGCGGAGCAGGTATGGTCGTTGGTGTTAGTCGACACTAACAGATCAATATAAATCTTGAGTTAATAAATGGTGCTAAAAGATGACGACTTGACTCCCATATCCGATCGTTGACCTGGATAAAGACTTGGCAACTACCAATTACCGGATATAGACGAATCCTTTTCACAATAGAGCAGGTATACCTCGAGTCCAATTCAGCAGGTTCCGTGATATGCATTCTACTACACGAGTACACGACGCTTGCTAGTGAATTATACAAAATTTGTCCAATTCCCTAGCCTTATTTTCGAAATTTCAAATTATCTGTCTGGTTGCTACAACAGTTTATACATATTAAGGCGGTAAATCTTGGGACTTTTATTTTTGCGGATAAGGCCCAAGATCTATATTAAAGGACATAGAATGCCAAACAAACTCAACCTCCAGCACGAGCCAAACGTACGCCACCCCTGCCGCTCCATTGTTTGAGCCATACTAATATTTTATCTTCCGTTCAGATAAGATCTAGCTGGGCCAAGATCTAGCTGGGCCAACGCGGCGACGAAGAAGTCGTCATCTTCTTCGTCATCCCATCATAGAAGTGTTGCTTACATTGGAAATCCAATAGTTGAAACACCTCTTTAAAAAAACAATTGCCACCTCTGCAATGACGGTGAAGGGAACGCTGCTGCAACGAGAAAGGAGCACGGACCACTAGAAAATAATATGCCGCATAAGGCTGGTTGTAATGGGAGTATCATAAGTGTATTATGCATGCTAACTAGATTTTTTAGATGATGTGGCACATAATTAAATGAGCAAAGAGAGGGTGTGGTATCATATCATGATACCGTATCATATTAAATGTTGTACTACTTTGTGTCATGCATGGAAATTAATAAGGCAACCAAAGATACTAAGTTATGATACTATGCATTATGGAGGTAGTATCATCATGCATATGATACTATATGATACTCCTCATTACAACCAGCCTAAGGGAGACGTCCAATGGGAGAATATGAGACCACAACATTAAATAATAGAGCAAGTATAATAAGTCCTTGTCAGCCGGCTACACAAGCTGCTCCACGTCAACGAAATCTGAGCTGGAGGAAAGAGAAGGGATGAGGGAGAAGGGAGCGGGCGCTATGTATGCAGCCCGGCTGTAGCACAATAACCAAGGAACAAGAGCTTGCATGCAGCCTGTGTGATGGCTTTAGGCCGGCGTTTCTTCCTCCCTCCCAATCTGTTGGCTTCTTTCTGCCTCCATCACATGCAATCATTTAATGCGCTATGGCCGGTCTAGTAGTTCACCTGTAGCAAATCTATTATATGAGTCTACTTTTACCAAGGCTTTATATGACCTGGCACTACGATACAACCAACAACAGGCTGTTCTATTAACCATGCTCTTAGGGAACATAACCCCAATCCCCAAGGGCCGGCCTTTCGCATTCAACACGTGGCAGGCTGCCCTAATACTACCACCGAAAGAAGCAGGAAGAAGAGGACCATTACCTTGATGTCAACATCGTTGAACATGAAGCGTCCACCAAGATTCAAAGGATCCGCACAGACACCGCCTCGGAGATTATACAGCAATAGCCGAGACAATCAGCGCTTCGATGGGAGATCTGGAGAAATATTTTTTCTGCCACCATCACCAGCACTAGAGCCGAAGTAATGCACAAACGAAACCCTAACTAAGATACCCATACTACTAAACCGCTCGTCTGCAAAAAAAAACTCGGGGAACAACGTCCTGGGGTTCCCCTCCCTAGCGCGGTGGAGGGAGCAGCCAATAGAGGTAAGGGAACACCGGTGACGCTAGTGTCCGGGTGCCTACTCCTTTGGCTAAGAGCATCTCTAGTCGATCCCCTAAAAAGCTATAGCGGAGTAAATTTTCTAGTTTAGTCCACTAAGCCACACCGGGCCGATCTCCGAAATTCTATAAGGGAGTACAATTTTTACTCCGCCGTCGAAAATCCCCCTGCGGCACCTAAATATACTCGATGCCCCGCGCGGCCTAGTAAAAGTTGTCCCGCCGTTTTCTTCCCCCAACGCGGCTGCATCCTCCGTCGGCAATGCCGCTCGCCGCAGATCCAGGAATGCCTCACTAGAGGAGCCGCTGCTCCGGTTCCAGGAATTTCCCCCACGAGGGCAGGGCAGCCGAAGGCCCCACCGCCACCATCCTTGGCAGCGCCCTGGGCTTGCCTGTCAGCTGCCTCAAGCGGCGGCGAGGGAGGTTGGGGGAAGGGGACGTCCGGAGGCGGCCTAGGGTTGTCGCCCCCCTGAGTCGCCCAAGCGGGGCGACCCGGGGGTGTGTGGGTGGGTTCTTTTTCTAAATATATTGTAATCACAACAGGCTAACCTGCAAAAAAAAAATGTAGAGAGTGAGAGACACACACACACACAAACACACTACCTATGGTAGTATATGAGAAGTGGGTTTAACTAGATCTGTTAGTAGTATGTATTTTCTTTATTTTAATCTGGTAGTGTTTTCTATTTTATAATTTTCTTGTTTATTTTGCATCATGTCTGATTTGATAAAGATTGAACAGCTAGAAAATCATACGAATCTACTCCCTCCGTTCCAAAATAGATGACTCAACTTTATACTAAAGTTAGTACAAAGTTGAGTGATCTATTTTGGAACGGAGGGAGTAGCAACATGGACCCTTTTTGGTGTTTTCATCTTATTTTGATAGATCTCTTATGATTGTCCTAACAAGCGAATAGTAGATTTAATTTAAGCGCTAAGTAATTCCACCATGTCAAAGAAGACCATATTACAATATTAATAAAAATGGTAAGTTTGTAATCTATTGATATGCATAGAAAATCATAAGCTTTTCTATGTGGATGTACCCAAGAACACTTTCAGGGTGTTTAATTATGTAACAACCAATGGACAGCTCCAGCGCCTGGCTTGTGGGTCCTAGCCGAAAACTGCTCGCGGCATGTTCCCACCGAAAAACCCCATGTCACCAGCTCCGCTCCAGAAGCCTCGGCGTGCATTCAGTGCCGGATGCGGCCGCGTCATTGTCACTTTTCTTCCACACAAGCTGATCCAGTCATTGCCAATCAACTAGATTCACAAGTCTTGGCAATCAAATCTAGAATATTACTACTCCCTTGGATCCACATTACTTGTCTTTTTTCTGAAGCACTGACCGTAGACAATTTCTCTACGGTACGGTATTTTCATTAATTAAATATATGTACAATTACATGTCTTACAAAGAAAAAATCCATATTACTTGTCGCTGACCGAAGAGTATTCGTCACATGATATAGACGATAAGAAACTCTGTAATTGTCTTCTGCGACCATAGCTACTTGTACACACGACATGTACACACAAGTAACATGTATGTGGACACTGGAAACATATTTGAAGGGCCCAAAAAGGATTCTAGAAGAAGATTAAACTCCTCCTGTGTTTTGCAAATCTGAAGCTCTTGCGTTGTATTATGATTTTTTTTTGTTCAATCGAGGATGACTACAATAGAATCTGTGTTTGAGGTGAAAAAAGAGAAAGACAGTCCATGTCATTCGATTAGAGACCGAATGGCACAAATTTTGGTGGAGGGTCTGTTGCCGCTTAATGTACATTTTACAACTCCCCCTCCCACCCAGCGTTAGATAGAAACAAATACCTTTCTATAATACATAGTGAAATGAAAGTAAATAAAATGATCATTGATTTTGATACATAGGGAAAGCTTCATACAAATTTTGTATCATTAAATTGATGTCACTATTAAGTTTATCTATTTGATCTAGTATGCCGGTGCTAGAGTTGATGCATGTTTCGGAAGCACTCATTCCATTCATAAATATAAGTTGTTTTGGACTACATACAGACAGAATGAGTGAACAAACACACTAAAACGTGTCTATATACATTTGATTCTTGAAAAACTATATACCTTATATTTGTGAACGTTGGGAGTACATGATATCAGTATGGTAGTCATACGCAGATTTGTTCGGCAAAGGATACAATCGGACAGACACATAGCACATATTTTACTCAACTTCGTTCCCCCGCAATGCGAGTAACAACTCTACTTTTGCTTCCGTTATTCAATTGTCACCTTTCAACATGCTTCCTTAATTTAATATATGTTGATGACATCACTAAACCATGGTCATGAATGGCGGCAAAATATTTTCATAAACTTCACTCAAGGGATAATATTATAGGATTAACCAAGTTAGATATACGTCGATATCTGCTAACGTGGATGTGATGCATTCAGAGAATATGAAATGACATTATTTGGTAGAACATTTTTTGGTGATGTCTGTATGTGCTATGGTTATGTAGTTTAAATCATATGCCATATCCATCACACCCCATATGACAAAAAATTTAGTAGTGTGTCATAATTGTAAACAACCACTAATTCCCTTGCCTTCAATTAGCCTGTAACCATTAGGCTTGGTTTACTAAATTAATATATGATCATGACATGAATAAACCATAGCCATTAGCAAGGGATGTGATGCATTGAGAAAGGGATGTGATGCATGGCATGAATAAATCATAATTGTAAACTAAGTCGGATATATATCTAAATATGCTCGCAAGGGATGTGATGCATTGAGAAAATATGGCGTGCCATTATTCGGTAAAGTTTTTTGGTTATGTGGATTTTTTGTATGGTTATATGGTTTACATTGTGTGACATGTCCATCACTTCCCCACATGGCATCAAACCGAGTAGCCCTCATCATCACGGATAGTGCTATGCGATGCAAATTTGGAACACCCTCCGGTCCTCCTTAATTAGTTCAACCAAATGAACTAAAATTTTGGAATTCACATCACTTTTGAAAATTTAGTTCATTTGGTTGAACGAAAGAGGGTACCTTGACGATTCCAAATTTGCATCCCTAGTGTGACATAATTGTAAACAAATATCAATTTTAATATGAATGATTTTGGCCTTTTCGAAGATTCCTTAATCCTATATATATTGACAAGATGACTAAACCATGGTCACGAATGGCGACAAAATATTTTCGTAGACTTGACTGAACCGAGACAACTACTAGCTCAATCAAGTTAGATATATGTCCCTATCAGCTCACGTGGGATGTGATGTGTTGAGAGAATATAAAATGACATTAGTTGATGGTACATTTGGTTATGTCCATATCTTCTATGGTAATATAGTTAAAGTTATATGCCATATCCATCATCCCACACTTTTATCAAGTCGTGTGTGTGTTGGCCTCATCAGTGAGGAATAGGTGCATGCGGTTCTAAACTAGGGCCTGCTATATGCATGGTTGTGTGCAATGTTAGTTTCGATAGTTGTATCATGATTATGCACAAGCACCAACTTTAATATCCTTCGATGAGCATGTGACCATTTGAAAGGGCATTTCCCTCCCTAGGTGATTTTAGTGTAGATGACAACCCAATTTGCATTCTAATCATGTGCTTGAGCTATAAATATATATTGAAAACTAGCGCAAGACGGTTAGGTTACCCTTTAAAACAAAAAGAACAAAGACAGTGTTCCGACGTTTTCATTTTTCTTGAGTCATAGGAAAACCATACTATTAAGAGGGGGTCCACTTCAGAAGGTATGGCTGGAATCAATCATGAGCACAAAGCACATTGCACCCACATAGCATTCCCAAATTTTAAGGGGTTCCTCATAATATTTCTGGAGCCACTATTTTTCCTACCCGGTAGTACCTGGGTAGGCAGTAGTAGTACCACTCCTTCAGAGGAGCAGTACTGCCGCTGGCTATCGATAACCCACAAGTATAGGGGATCAATTGTAGCTTTTTTGGTAAATAAGATTATCAAACCCAATGAGGAGCTAAAGGTAGAATTTATATTCTCTCATGTTCTATTGACCACCGATACAACTCTACGCACACTTAACGTTCGCTTTACCTAGAACAAGAATAAAACTAGATGTACTTTGTAGGTTTGAAGGAAAAGGTTTACAAGATAATAAATAACATAGAAATAAAAAGTAGGTGTTGTTCTAATTAAATTACAATTAAATTAGTATAGCGAGTGTGGAAAACTGGTGGTAGGATTTGTGGATTTGTCCCTATGCAATTGGCTAAGTTACTAGACCGATAGCAAGTTTTTATGTGGGAGAGGCCACTCCTAGCAGGACATCCCTTACTTGGAATTCTATGCACTTATGATTGGAACTATTAGAAAGCCTCTGCAACTACTAATGTTCATGAAGGTAAAACCTAGCCATATCATTAAGATATATTGGCCCCCCTTCAATCCCGTATGCATCAATTTCTATGTTAGGAAGAAGTTTTCGTCACTCTTGCCCTCCAATGCATAGTCCTATCAAAATACAACCAACCATATGGTGTGATCCACACGCGCGCTCATATGATGGGCACAATAGGACTGCAATATAACCACAACAAAATTAAACTAATCATAACAATTCACCAATAACTCGAAAGGACAACAAAAATCTACTCAAACATCATAGGATGGCAACACAGCATTGGAAAATAATATGAAGCAGAAAGCACCATGTTCAAGTAGACGGTACTTCAGTTTGCAAGAGAATGGACCGCTGAATATAGATGGATGAAGGTGATGGAGTTGTTCGTGAAGATGACGGGGTTGTTGGAGTAGATCACGGTCACACGATGATTGCCTCGGCGGCGTTCCAGCGCCACCGGGAGAGAGGGAAGAGAGCCCCCTCCTCATTCTTCTTCCTTGGCCTCCCCCCAAGATGGGAGGAGCATTCCCCCTCTGGTCCATGGCCTCCATGGCGGCGGAGGTGCAGGAGCCACTCCTAGATTGGATCTCTCTCTGTTCTCTTCTGTTTCGCATTCCCCAAATATGGCCGAAAACCAGTTCTTATATTCCGGGAGATCCGTAACTCCGATTGCGCTGAGATTTTAACATGATTTTTTTCCAGATATAAGCTTCCTTGCGCCCGAAGTAGAGATCCAACCGATGTACGTGGTGAGCATAAGACACCTGGGCGCGCCTGGGGCACGCCCTGGTGTATCTTGGGGCATGTGGGTCCCTGTTTGAGTTGATTCCACCGCCCAAAATTCACAAATATTCCCAAATAATTCTCCATAAATTTTATTGCATTTGGACTTCATTTGATATGGATATTCTGCAAAACAAAAAACATGCAAAAAATAGGAACTGGCACTGGGCAATGGATCAATAGGTTAGTCTAATAAATCATATAAATTGTTGCCAAAAATATGTGAAAGTTGTATAATATTGGCATGAAACAATCAAAAATATAGATACGATGGAGACATATCAGCATCCCCAAGCTTAATTCCTGCTCGTCCTCGAGTAGGTAAATGATAAAAAACATAATTTTTGATGTGGAATGCTACCTAGCATAAACTTGATCATATGTTTAATCATGGCATTAATATTAAGACATGAGTGATTCAAAGCAATAGACTATAATTTGACATAAAGACATGAATACTTAGGCATCCCAACAAATAATCATGTCTTTGAAAATATCAATGCTAAAGAAAGCTATCCCTACAAAATCATATAGTGTTTTCATGCTCTGTCTTCTTAACACAAAGTATTTATCATGCACAACCCCGATGACAAGCCGAGAAATTGGTTCATACTTTTTAACGCGCTTCATGTTTTTCAACCTCCATGCAATACATGAGCGCAAGCCATGGATATAGCACTACGGGTGGAATAGAATATGATGATATGGGTAAATATAGAGAAGACAAAAAAGTAAGAAAGTCTCACACCGACGTGGCTAACCAATGGGCTATGGAGATGCCCATCAGTTGATATCAATGTGAGGAGTAGGGATTGCCATGCAACGAATGCACTAAGAGCTATAAGCGTATGAAAGCTCAATATGAAAACTAAGTGGGTGTGCATCTGATCATATAATGAAAAATCCCCACTAGTATATGAAAGTGACAACATACGAGACTCTCTATATGAAAAACATGGCGCTACTTTGAAGAGCAAGTGTGGAACTAGCATGCCCCTTCTCTCTTTGTATTTTTCTTTTATTTTCTTTTCCTTTTTTTCCTTTTTTTTTTTCTCTTTTTTTCTTTTTTTCACTTATTGTCCGGAGTCTCATTCCAACTTGTGGGGGAATCATAGTCTCCATCATCCTTTCTCACTAGGGCAATGCTCTAATAATGAAAATTCATGATCATTACACTTCTATTTACTTAGAACTCAAAATTACAACTCGATACCTATAACAATATATGACTCTATATGAATGCCTCTAGCAGTGTACCAAGATGTGCAATGATCTAGCGTAACATGTATAAAAACTGATACACGACGGCTGAGCCACAACTACTATGTCAGCTATATGATCATGCAAAGCAATATGACAATGAATGCTCAAGTCATCAAAATGGAAGCGGTGCAAGTTGCATGCCTATATATCTCGGAATGGCTATGGAAAGGGCATATGTCCCAGCCCTAGCTGAGCCCCTGTTGCCTTTTCTTGTTTTTCATGTCATCCTGTTTAAAATTCAAATGAACTTGAAATGGGGGATGTTCAAACCCTAGCTTTAAAAGGAATTCACTAGGTTCAACTAAAATATTTTTAGTAAATCCAAATGGCCTTCTAAAAATGTTCATCATTTTTGGAAATGCTGGAAACAGTAACCAAAGTTGACGCATATTTTTCCCATGACATTTTGCATTTTTGAATCAACACAAAAGTATTTGAATTGGAGCCGTTTAATTGATATATATATATTTAAGTGGTCCAAATATTCTGAATTTATTTGTGGAGCTCTGGAATATTTGAGTTAACCTCCAAAATAATTTTCAGAATTATCTATAATGATTTACTTCCTAAACTAAATCAGAACAAAGAAAACAAATTAGAAAAAGAGAAATGAAACAAAGAGAAGGAGAGAGAAAACCTACCTGGGCCACTTACCTGTGCGGCCCAGGAGCTGACCCAGCCCACCGCAGCCGCCGCCGTCGTCAACCTCTTGCCAGTATGCAGGAGGGTGTGTGCCCGAGGCGCGCACGCACGCGCTCGGCCACCTCCACCCTGCCTGGCTGCCCCCTCATCGCCCTGGACCTCCCTCGTGTCGCCACGCACCCCCTGGTCGCTCTTTCACTCTCTCCTAACCTCTTCCCCCTCCCCTGCTCTCTCCCCACGGCGCCACCGAGTGCAACCGTCGCCGCCACTCGCTGCCACTGCGCTCACCGGCCGCTCCTCGCTCCACCCTCGAGTCCGGGAGCTCCGCTACGACCATCTCCTTGTCCTCGACGAGCCAAGCATTGCCGGACACCCCCGAGTGCTCTCCTCGTCGTCTTCTTCAACCACGGCCACCGAGATCGCTGGGGTCCTTCCGTCGTCTCCGACCCTTCCCCGAGCTCGAAGAGGCCGCCACCGCAACCGTCGTGAGCTCCTCTCTCCCCCCTAGCCACGCTGCTCTAGTAGCTCCCTAACCCCGGTTGCCGACTAGCCCGAGAGCTCGGCTCCGCCGGCCATGGCGCCGCTGCGGCCACAACTACTGCCTCCCGGGTCTAAGCCCGTCAGCATGCTCAGTGCACCCCCAGGAGCACGTTGCACCGACCAGCTTCTCCTCCCGTGCACCGTAGCACCAAACCCGACCCCGCCCAAACTCTGGCCACCCCCACGAGCTCGTTTCCGGCGAGCTTGGTTCACCCTAGCTGCTCCCACTTGCCCCGTCAGATGCGCACGTTCGCCAGCTCGACGTAGAGCCTCTTCGCCACTTGTTAGGTCGTCGGATGGCGAAAACCAAGCCCTCCGCCGTGCTCGTTGTCGCCGGCGACGAGCCGCCGGCGTATTAGGCCTGGTTGACCAGGCGTTTGACCTCCCCTGGGTCAATGACATGTGGGCCTAGGCCCTAACTAATTTAGGATTAGTATTAGTTTAGTGTTAATTATTTCTGTTAGATAGATTAGACACTGACACGTGGGTCCCACTTGTCAGGTTTGACGTGGACCACGCCTGTTGACTTGCGGACGTCACGCTGACGCAACAAAGGTTTTCTGGAATTTAAAATAAATCATAAATGATTTATGAATTTCAGAAAATACCCTAAACTTCTAAAAATCATAGAAAATAATCTATAACTCCAATTGAAATAATCTATATATGAAAAATTATCAGAAAAATCCAATCTATCCATCTGTACCGTTTTCATGCATGATAGAACAACTTATGGGTACTGTCTAGGGCAAATCCTATAAATGGCATTTGAACATCCACATATGGAGTTTGAATTTGAACCTCGGGTTCAAACCAACTTCATTTAACTTGTTGCTGGTTGCATCAGCTCAATCAACAACATATTTCCATGTCATGATCATGCAATATATTGTTGCATTGCATTGATTGTGTTCCTTCTCTGTTGCCGGTGGTTGTTCCCCCTCAGTAGATGTATGTTCCGACGATGAGTTCGATGACACCGATGAAGAGCTATACTATCTTCAGAAGTGCCAGGCAAGCAATACCCCTTGTTCATTCCGATACAATCCCATTCTCTCGCTCCTGCTCTCTTTTACTTCATTAGGACAACAACGATTCATCTGTTACATGCTGCGGTAGTTGAACCCCTTTCCTCTGCATGAGCTGTCATTTCCGCAGTAAATAGATGAAACCGACTAGCATGAGTAGGATTTGTTTGAGCCATGTTGTGCCTACTCTTTCATGCTTGTTTGTCATTCCTGCTACTGCATAGAGTTGAGTCAGGTCTGATTCATCGGGGATGAATTGGAAAGTTGTGAACATGTCCCCTGTTGAGAGATAAGTGTGTGAACATGATTTGGTAAAGGTAGCCGTGAGAGGCCATGTAGGAGTACATGGAGGGTTGTCTCATTGAAACCGTCCTCAGGTACTGAGTTCTGTGTTTGTGATCCATGAACAGCTACTACCACACATTGGGCCCTGAAATATGACCCCGCTCGACTTATTAACCCCCCAGTCCTCTGTCCAGGAGTTGCAAGTAGTTTCTGGTGTTTGTAGTTTGCTACAGGCCATGAGCAGCGCTGACCCTATGGGTGGGCTTTGATGCGGTAGGCTCGTGGCACGGTGTACCGGGGCACCTGTATGGTGGGCTCGGGAACCCCGCAATCATTGTTTGGGGCCGTAGTGGAAACCTCGGCCGGACTGCCTACGGATGGAACCTGAATAGGCGATAAACCTGGACTAGGGATTTGTGTGGTTAGTCAGGTCATGGTCTACACCCACGTCGGCTTTCACTTGAAGTCTGCCGAGCACATATCGTGTGCAGACGCTAAGTGGTGGAAACATGTGTGAAGAAGTATACCCCTGCAGGGTTATAAATGATCTATTCGAATAGCCGCGTCCGCGGTAAAGGACCTCCGGGTTTCCTATACAGTTCATAGACAAGTGAAAGTGGATACTCTAAAATGCGCAAGATAAGCATGAGTGCTATGTATGGAGTTCTCGTAGGGAGACGGAAGTGGATCCATAGTGGTGTATTGATATTGTGAATATGTGGACTCGTGTGCGCCACATCAAAAGAGTTACTTGCATTAGTAGTTCAGGATAGCCGCCGAGTCAAAGCTGGCTTGCTGCAGCTAAACTCCACCACCCCCTTTGTTGATACTGATGCATATTTAGCTAGTTCTGATGTAAGTCTTGTTGGGTTACATTTGTACTCACGTTTTCTAAATTTATGTTTTTGCAGAGAGACTTCAGTCTCACTAGTAGTTCTGCGTGGACTTTGACGTTTAGCTTGTTACCACAACTACAATCTTGTACTTTGTAGTTGTTTGTAGTCAGACATGCTATGCTTCCGTTGTTTGTATGCTCTAAATATTGGGTCATGAGACCAATGTTTGTAATACTTGGCTCCTCGGAGCATATTGAATAAATACTTTGAGTCATAGAGTTTTGTTGTGCTGCCATGTTGTATTTGCACATATCGAGCATATTGTTTGTATGTTATTGAAATGCTTGGTATGTGAGGGATCCGACAACCTAGTTGTTTATTCTTGGTAGCCTCTCTTATCGGGAGATGTCTCCTAGTGCTTCTACTGAGCCATGGTAGCTTGCTACTGCTCCGGAACACTCAGGCTGACCGGCATGTGTCGTTCTTCGTTCCTGTGTCTGTTCCTTCGGAGAAATGTCACATGTTGTTCCTTTAAGTCCTTGTAGCTTGCTACGACTTGGGTTCACACGTTGTTGATCGACATGTTCGTTGCTGGGTCATGTATGCTTGTCCTTGTAAGTTAGCGCAACCTTGGGTTTATGAATAGTCATGTCGGCCCGGGTTCTTTGTCATATGGATGCTAGCGACACTATCATATATGTGAGCCAAAAGGCGCAAACGGTCCCGGGCCAGGTAAGGTGGCACCCGTGGGAATACCGTGCGTGAGGCCACAAAGTGATATGATGTGTTACATGCTATATCAGTGTTACTTAGGATCAGGGTCCTGACAGCTTTGGTATCAGAGCCTGACTGCCTGTAGGATTGCCAAGCCAAACTAGTCGAAGTTGAGTCTAGAATTTTTTAGTTATATAAGGGAACTGATTGTGGATGGGAACGTAAGGCTCTTTTTACTCCTTTACCTTATGCCCATCTGATCCGAGTCATACCATCTTTCCTACGGGGTTAAGTAACTAGGCTTTCTGTTCTTTCTATCAGGATCACGTGTTACTAATCCATAGACCTATAGGAATGATGGATTCAAGCCTCAATTCATTCCCTACTCTTCCGTATGTTGACCATTGATCTCGGAACCTTGATATTGTGATATTGAGTGGTTATCCCACCATCTTGCAGGATGTCTCAAATCTTTCTGAGCATTTGCAGCCATTATTCTGTCTGAGTCATCCCAGGTTTCTAAACAATCTGATGCATTTGCAGATCTTTCCTCCCTGATTCCGATGTTCGTTTGGGCCAGATTAACCACGGTAACCAGTGTGTTAAGGTACTTCATTGCCTCGGTATATATGTTGGAGATGTTACTAAGACCCTAGGTGTCTTAGAGGATCACCTAGTAATTCATCCATGTTTTGTGTTCACAGTGTGATGATCCTGGCCATCATTCTCGAATGCATCCCGTGATGCCATTTATTTAGTAGGCATTCTATTCCTGGGTTCTTGAACCCAAGATTCACTCCACCTACCTCCGGTTGATAGTGTTTGCTCATTCCTTTAGGATATTAGTAACCTTTGTGATAGTCTTCGAGGTTCGTGGTATATCGTTCTTCCGAAACCAAGAACCGATAGGGCAGAAGTTCTTTTTGAACCAAAATATCACAACCAGAGTGCTCTTGGTGAGTTATCCATTATAATTGTGACTTTGCAGTTCTACCCTTCCGCATGGGTTATCCGGAAGAAATATGTTGAACTCGTTCGACATGCTAATCTATGCATCCACAACTCAGAAAATCGTATGTTCCTTTGAGTTGTCCCCCAAGTTGTTTTCTGGCCCTCATCTATCAGTTGACAGTCAGGAGTAGTTGTGCACTAGTGTTCCTTGATGCCTTTTACTCTTGTGGTCCCTCAAGCCATTCTAGTTCAGAATGACTAGGAGAAATAAACTTCAGTACCTCGTCGATTTCCAGGATTGGGTCCAAGTAGTTGTATTCCGCAGATCAAAATGCCAATCCAGCTTTTGTTCTGTTCTACCTCGGAGTATCACCCTCTTTCATAACAAGAGTATCCTGAGAATCGCACCACCTCTTATGAATTCTTGATGTAGTGATACTTCCCGCCATCATTATTCGTTCCTCGGTCCCCAGGTTATTGTAACCGGAATGCCGACAAGTGAACTATGATGTGTGAAATCAATACTCCTAGCAACTTTATTGCTTGGTAGTTAAATGGACAATAACCTCATTCTTATCGTGTTGATTATCGAATCATCACCCTAAGTTGATCGTGTTACCTAGTCCATTTTCCCTGGTGCACCCCTCGATCAATAAGTTAGGATTGTGTCAACCCCTTGCTTATTTGGTCACATCATCTTGCCCTGAAGAGCAAGATTGTTCTCGAGATTTGTAGCATATCGGTGGTTCGTGACTCTTCGATTATCTTCTCAGAAGTATTACCAGGTTGTTTCCCTGACCGCTATGTTGAGTTCGTGATCATGTTGGTTTTCCTCTAAACCACCCTTTCTCCAAGAATCTATGTTGGATAATCTGAGCTAGTTGGTTAAGCTAACCGACAACTTCGATAGTTGGAAGATGAAAGCTTATCTGACTCAGTTCATTCCAAAGGGTTATCCTTATGTGTGTGTGTTGAAGAAAGATGATATCTTCATTGATTGATCATCGTGATCAGTTGTTGGACCTATTTTCTTACCCAAATCTGTGATTTGCATATGGGCTATCGTCAAATCAAATCAGAACAAACGATGTTTGCAATGTTGTCTTACTTTGGTTGATCCGTCGAGCATACCCATTACATCTTTTGGTATGACCAATGCTATCATGTTGTTCACATAATGGTGGAATTCCAATGATACGAAAATTCCGATGACTTACTGTTGAGCCATCAGCAGAATTTTATCTCCTCCATGACTCGTGTTGAACATCAAGCTAGTGTTGGAAACTTGTGTAAGCATTTTCTTCATGTTCCATTCATGAAGCATATATTTGGATGGAAGAAGTGACTTGCCCTAACTCATGTGAATCTGATGCAAGTTGTCACCGTGAATTCGAGAAAGTTAGTTTTGCTTCCTCTAGAATCATCCCAAGTCATTCATGCACGTGTGCGAAGATTACTATGGCTTGAGAGATTAGCTACCTCCATCCCATCGGTATTTCCTAGCACACCAAGCCACTAACTGATTTGTTCAAAGAAAAGAAGTTCGTGTGCTAATCCTAAAGGGCCTAGACGGACAGGCACAAGACTTCGTTATCTCAATGATAGTTCCGAATCAGAATTCGGTAGTGTTTTATTGTAAGACTACCATGTGATCATGCTTGTCTGGGACAGCGTGTTCACATGTGTGTAGCAGAACCAGTCATGTTTTGGAGCTTGCTATCGTAGTTCATTCCCCGAGAATCTTGCAACACCATCTCGTCGATTTGTGTTGCAAAGTTTCATTTTTAGAGTCTAGAATATCCTCACACCAACCAGATATGAATCTTAGGCAGATATGATGGTTGCAATTTTTCCAAGAACTATAATATTGGTCTCTCTGTAACCCGGTAAAGTGGATGTCGTGGCCAACACACCCAGCGAGAAGACCTATTATTGTAGTATCTTGATTGAGGAAGTTGGCCACCTCCCCATGAGAATTTCGTAGGATTTACTTCAGTAGTTGTTCCTTATGGATTCTTGTGCTCCCGAAGCCCGACCTTTTACTTGATGTTCTAGATACCAAACGATATCTATAAATGGGTTACGCTAGAACATCAAGGAGAACATTAGAAGCGTAGTGCTAAATGTCTCTCGGTCGATCATCGAAATTTTGTTTCCTTGGCCCAGTCAAGGTGAAATCTCGGAAATTGTTGTCTTCCTTTGCATCTGCATTGTCCATCACTATTTATCATGGTAGTATGATGTGTTGCCAGGATCCACGGCACGGATGTTGGTAAAACCTTGATGAATATGGGAATGCTCAAGTTCTTGAAAGCACGCTCAGTCACTAGGTTATATCCTTGGTATCAACTGGAATGTGCTTTCCAATTGCCGTGTTGTCCTATAATCATAGTTTCCTTTCCAAATTGAGTGTGCCATTCTTTTGAATTCTTTCAAGCGATCAATTGTGAATTGCCTCAGGCTGGCATAAAGAGTCTCAACGATCTAGGTATCAAAAGTAATTCTTTTTGCCACCTAAGGGAATACTTCTACGAGTCACCTCCCCTAAGGTGCCTCGTTACGGAATCATGGCAGCTTATCTTCTCGCTACGTTGAAACCCCTTCACTCTTAATATAAGCATGGAATTGTTGCCTACCAATTGAACCTTGTCATATGCTCCTTTCCATCATTCATGATGTATGATTTATGTCTCAAATCCAGAGATGTTCCACGTCTCACTTCATGAGTTGAGGATGAGTTGCTCGATCTTCGAGGAGATCAATTCCTATAGAGTTTCATTCTATCGACATCTTGTTAGATGAAGATCTCGAAAGCAAGGACGTCAAGATCAATTTGAAGCAAGTAATCAACATCTTCGCGAAGGGAAAACTGGATCATGAAGATTGTGTAGTTTTGTGTCCCCTCTGTCTTCTTACCTCACGTCTTGAATCAGCTAATTTGCCACTACTGGAATCAGCTAATTTGCCATCTGCCAGCTCTTTGCCGTCCGCTAGCTGACGGCAAAGAAGCTCTTTGCCGTCCGCCAGCTCTTTGCCATCAGCTACCCAAAAGCAGACGGCAAAGAAGCTCTTTGCCGTCTGCCAGCTCTTTGCCGTCGGCCAGCTGACGGCAAAGAATCTTTGCCGTCCGCTGGCGGACGGCAAAGAGTGAGGTGGCCCCCACCCCCCGCCCGTTTTTGAAAAACTTAACGGGGCGGACGGCAAAGAGGCAAAAAAGCGGACGGCAAAGGGGGGCGGACGGCAAAGAGCCTACTACCTAACGGCCCGTACCCCCGCCCGTTACTCGCTTCTTCCCTCTCCCTCCCACGATGCCGTTTCTCTCCTCCCACGCCGCCGCCCGCCGCGCGCCGCCGCCGCCCTGTCGCCCCCGCCGCCCCGGCTCGCCGCCGCCCCGGGGCCCCGTCGCCCTCACCGCCCCGGCCCCCCGCCGCCCCGCGCCCCCCGTGCCCCCCGCGCCCCCCGCCCCCGCGCCCCCCGCCGCCCCGTCGCCCCCGCCGCCCCGGCTCGCCGCCGCCCCGGGGCCCCGTCGCCCTCACCGCCCCGGCCCCCCGCCGCCCCGCGCGCCCCGCCCCCCGCCCCCCGCCGCATCGTCGCCCCCGCCGCCCCGGCTCGCCGCCGCCCCGGCTCGCCGCCGCCCCCAGGCCGCCTCCTCCACCGCCCCGCCCCCTCCTCCACCGGCCTCCTCCACCCCCCAGGTGAGCCCCCATTTTTCAGTTTTTTTTTCTTTTTTTTCTTTTTTTTCCTTTTTAGTTTAGATTTAGTTTTAGTTGTAGTTTTAGGTTTAGTTTTAGGTTTAGGTTTAGTTTTAGGTTTAGGTTGTAGAAGAAAAAAGAAGAAGAGGAAGAAGAAGAAGAAGAGAAAAAGAGGAGAGGAGGAGAAGAAGAAGAGGAAAAAGGAAAGGAAGAAGAAGAAGAGGAGGAGGAGAAGAAAAAAGAAGAAGAGGAAGAAGAAGAAGAAAAAAGAGGAGAGGAGGAGAAGAAGAAGAGGAAAAAGGAAAGGAAGAAGAAGAGGAGGAGGAGGAGAAGAAAAAAGAAGAAGAGGAAGAAGAAGAAGAGGAGGAGGAGAAGAAAAAAGAAGAAGAGGAAGAAGAAGAAGAAGAAGAAAAAAGAGGAGAGGAGGAGAAGAAGAAGAGGAAAAAGGAAAGGAAGAAGAAGAAGAGGAGGAGGAGAAGAAAAAAGAAGAAGAGGAAGAAAAGGAAGAATAGGAAGAAGAAGAAAAGGAAAAAAGAGGAAAAAACCCCGACCCGACACGGCACCCCGACCCCGACGCGGCACCCCGACACGACACCCCGACCCCTAGACCCCGACCCCGACACCCCGACCCCGAGCCTGACCCGACACCCCGACCCCGACACCGACACGGCACCCCGACCCCGACCCCGACCCCGACATCCCGACCCCGACCCCGACACCCCGACCCCGAGCCTGACCCGACACCCCGACACCCCGACCCCGACCCCGACCCGGCACCCCGACCCCGAGACGACACCCCGACCCGACACCCCGACCCGACACCCCGACCCGGCACCCCGACCCGAGACCCCGACCCCGAGACCCCGACCCCGAGCCTGACCCGACACCCCGACCCCGACACCGACACGGCACCCCGACCCCGACCCGGCACCCCGACAAGACACCCCGACCCCGAGCCTGACCCGACACCCCGACCCCGACACCGACACGGCACCCCGACCCCGACCCGGCACCCCGACCCCGAGACCCCGAGCACGATACCCCGACCCGGACCCCGACCCCGACACCCCGACCCCGAGCCTGACCCGACACCCCGACCCCGACACCGACACGGCACACCGACCCCGACCCGGCACCCCGACCCGACACCCCGACCCGACACCCCGACCCCGAGACCCCAACCCCGACCCCGACACGGCACCCCGAGACCGACACGACACCCCGACCCCCGACACGTCCCGAAAAGGTGTTCTTTGGCCTTCCAGAAGCCGACGGGGTCATATATTTGTGAATTATTAGTTAGGTCATATATCTTTCGATTTTGTTATGAAAAACATCATATATAATTGTGTTGATCGGGTAGTTTTAAATGTGCAGTTGTTTCATCGCTGCGAGGTTTGGTGTTCGACGACCTGGCCGTGCGTTTGACGAGCTCTGCCCCTTCGTTCGTGGGTGAGCACAAATGACATGTCCTCCTCGCCCATTAATTATTTGATCTATTCCGATGAAACTTGATAGCTAGATATATATATGTGTCTTGAATTATCAGTATGCGTAACCAATATGTGTCTCCCGTTCGAAAGCGTCATAGTTATAAATATGCATGCATTTGCATATTTATAACCTTGATTCTTTCGAATTGTCCAACGCTATCCATGGACAGCCCGAGTATGTTTAGATTGGGTTCGTTTTCCCATATGCTTTGCTCCGGATCCGACGCATAAATTTCGTCAGTGCCTCCCCTGTTGTTCTCCGGGTACACATCCTCTCTGTTTATTGCAGAGACGTGTATCAGGAGAACAGCGGGGAGGTGCTGCCGAAATTTTGCGTAGGATCCGGGGCATAGCATGGGAAAATGAACCCAATCTAAACATACTCGGGTGGGATTAGGACCTATCATTACCTATTAGAGTGTAGGTTGCATGGTGGGCGCTGGTCGGGAGCGCGCCAAGGCTCCTTCTTCCTCGGCGCGTGGTCTGAGGTCTTCGATTCCAGACGTACCTCTTCGCCGAGCGTTGCTGGACAGTATGTCCACACCGCCGGGCCCTTCTTCGTCCACCGCGGTGCCCAGCAGGGGACGAGGTAGGAAGAGAGGAGGTGGGGCACGTGGTCGCGGGAGAGGAGGTAGGGTGACTGCTAGGGCGCCTTCCTCGCCGCCACCCCCAGCTGTTTCACCCGAGCACGTGACTGCTAGGGTGGACTCGTCCGAGGAGGAGGCTACACGGACTCCGGTCCACGAGCCTCCGGTCCACGGGTCTTGGGCCCACGAGCCTCGGGTCGACTGGCCTTCGGCCCACGAGAGTTCGGCCCACGAGACCCCGGAGGAGCAAACGTCCGGATGGGGTACCTGGCCGGATCAGCCCGAGGAGCCGAGTGGCCATGCTGATGATGGCGGGGAGCCGACTGATCTTGAGGAGGAGGGTGGCACCGTCTACCAGCGTGGTGCTACACGGCTCCCGTCCGTGCCGGCGACCCGCGAGCAGAGGTGGTTGATCTTCCCTGATGGGGAGAGGTACGTAAGTGCATTTAAAATTTTTGTACCTTCTGCATTCACGTTTCTTCAAATAACTAATGCGTTGGCCTTGTCATGCTGCAGGGGTTGGGACCACCATCATAGTGTCCGCCGGCCCAACTCCGTCCTTGGAGTTCTTTGCCGGCAAAACTTCCCGGGGTTTGTCACGTTGCCTGGTGAGGGTCGGCTTCCAGAGCTTGGGTTGAGCTGGGAGCACTACGTGGCTGCCCCGGCCCCGCCGGATGTCATTATCGACGGTGTCGTGTGCGACACGAGGGCAGACATGGTGATCAGGACATTCTGGGTAATTTCTCCTTTACACATTTCAAAATCTTCAACTAGCTAGTTATTAATTGTACTAATCAATATTGTCTCATTTGATTGCAGACATTCTACAGGTGTGAGGAGGGATACGAGGAGGACTGCGCAAATGTTATCGAGAACATCTGCAAGCGCCTACTCCAGAACTTACGGCACGAGGCTCGGGTGCAGGCTGTTCGAGACTACTACGCCTTGCGTGGTATCAAGAAGACCAAGCCGGCGTGCCGCGATAAGTTCCTGAGTAAGGAGCAGTACATGAAGGTAATTCTTAAGGCCTTCTACTTAAGTTCCTTCATTTAGTAATTCTTAGCTGTAGCGCTCAAGTTTCTATTTGCTAACTTAGGCGCCTCCGAGATGGTGTGCGGATCGGATGGATTGTTGGGAGGTGTTGGTCGATGAGTGGTGCTCACAAGAATGGCTAGCCCTCCACAACCAGGCCAAGGACAAACGTGCCCAAATGGAAGGTGTGCCACACCATCAAGGCAGCTCCAACTTATATCAGTTCGGGTGCAACTGGGTATGTGGTTTGCTTCATGATTCATGCAATTCATTCATCATGCTAGCTTGAGCCCTTTAATTACTAACTTTCATTGCTTCTCTCTTTCAGGCACGCCACAATAAGGCGGATAAGGTGCCAGAGGTGTACGACCTGTATGCCATGGCCCACACTGGCTCTTACAAGAAAGTCAAGGCTTTCTCTCAGTCTGACCTCGATGATGCAAACAACTTCACCAACATCTCCTCCCACAACAAGCTCGTGAGATATAGAGATGAGGGGAAGGCGAGGAAAGGGGAGGACTTTAACCCGAGCCAGGGTCCCATTGATCCAGAGCTGGTGATGATATCTGGTGGCGGGAGGTCCCATGGCTCCATAGCCATTGGAGATGGACTTATCCGTTGTCCTAGCACTCTCCCGGAGATCAAGGCGCGCCAGTCGAGCTCCGCTCCTGAGATAAGGCCTCGTGACCGGCCAGTGCAACTCGCCATCAAGGTTAGTGATACGTACTTAGTTATCTGTCTCCATTACATTGTGTGCGCTTCCATCAATGATTACAAATGGTCATGTGAGTGGTGTTGCAGGCTGCTATACAGACTGAGAGAGATAGAACGGAGAAACTTCTGGCGGAGGCGGCGGAGAGGCAGCGGGAGATGGAGGAGAGGACGAGAAAGATGATGGAGGAGGAGAGGGCACGGAATGACATGCAGGCAAGGGCCATGTACGAGCTCCTTGTGGTAAGTTTCTTCTGCAGATTACTTGCTAGTCTTAACATTTGAGTCTCATTACTAACTAGTATGACTCTGTTCTGAAAACCAAATGTGCAGTCTGTGTGCGAGAAGTCCGGTCAGCCCGCTCCGCCGATGCCAGTGATTGCTCCTGGGAGCACGGTGAGTTTAGTTTGAATGGACATTAGTTGGTAGTCTCAACATTTGAGTGTCGTAATGCTAACGAGACATTGAAAATGATCTTTGTTGCAGCTTAACTCCAGAAACGCATCGCACGATCCTTCTCCAGGTAGCGGCACTAGCCACCCCGCTCCTACACCTCCCTGATCATGGTAAGTTTCTCTAGTGTTTTGCTTAACAAATGCATAAAGACCTAGACTTAGCTTTATTTCCTCCAATATGCTTACCATAATGACCTAGAGTTAGCTTATTTTCCTCCAAAATGACCCATTTTACCTAGGTTAGCTTATAAATGATGCAGTTCATCCAAGTTAGCTCAAAAATGACCCATTTTACCTAGATTAGCTCCTAAATGATCCATTTTACCTACGTTAGCTTTAAAATGGCCCATTTCACCTAGGTTAACTCCAAAATGACCCATCTTACCTAGGTTATCTCATAAACGATCCATTTCAACTAATTTAGCTCATAAACGATCCATTTGACCTAAGTGAGCTAAAAACGATCCATTTCACCTAAATTAGCTCTTAAATGATCCATTTCACCTAAGTTAGCTCAAAAAGATCCATTTCAACTAAATTAGCTCTAAAATGACCCATTTTACGTAGATGAGCTCCTAAATGATCCATTTTACCTACGTTAGCTTTAAAATGACCCATTTCACCTAGGTTAGCTCCAAAATGACCCATTTCACCTAGATTAGCTCCAAAATGACCCATTTCACCTAGGTTAGCTCCAAAATGACCCATTTCACCTTACTTAGCTCAAAAACGATGCCCTTCACCTTAGTTAGCTCATAAACGACCCATTTCAACTAAGTTAGCTCATAAATGATCCATTTCAACTAAGTTAGATCATAAACAACCCATTTCAACTTAGTTAGCTCATATATGATCCATTTCACCTAAGTTAGCTCATAAATGACATATACTTCTTGTTCTAGTCTTCTTCTTGTTCTAGTCACCTATTTCTAACTTTTCTTATTTACCATTTTGCATATTTCATTCACTTCATGGAAGCTAGCTTGCTATGATGGAGTGCTTGCTTTTCCTTTCATGAAACTTTGCATTGTATCTAGCTTGTTATGATGGATGGAACTATGTGCTATGGATCATTGCATCTAACTTGCTATGTTGATGAACTTTGCATTGTAATATATATATATGGATGGAACTATGTGTATGGATGGAACTTGCTTATGTATGAACAATGTGTATGGATGAAACTGATGTGATATGAAACTTATGTGCTGGATATGTGCTGGATATGTGATATGAAACTTATATATTTTCTGTGCAAATTGTGGGATTTAATAAAAAACAGAAAAAACAGACAATATGCAGGCTCTTTGCCGTCTGCCACCGACGGCAAAGAGCTCTTTGCCGTCCGCCGCGGACGGCAAAGAAGCCACGTGGCAGCCAACTGTGCTTCCTGGGAGCTGACCCATTTGGTCAGTTTGCCTACAGTGGCAGACGGCAAAGACTTTGCCGTCAGTGGCAGACGGCAAAGAACCTGCACTTTGCCATCAGTGGCAGACGGCAAAGAACCTGGCATCTACTGACGTGTAGATGACATCATAAGGCGGACGGCAAAGACCAAAGGCTCTTTGCCGTCTGCGGCGGACGGCAAAGGTCTGCCGTTAGCCACTTAATGGACTGACAGCGCAAATATTGCCGTCCGCCCTCTTTGCCGTCCGCCGCGGACGGCAAAGAGCCTTTGCCGTCCGCCGCCAGGAAGCAGACGGCAAAGAAGCTGTTTACCGTAGCCTTCTTTGCCGGAGCCTTTTGCCGTCCGCGGCTGACGGCAAAGGTCTTTGCCGTCCGCCTTTCGAGCCTTTGCCGTCCGCCATGGCAGACGGCAAAGTAGCTGTTTCCTGTAGTGTGAGTTGTCAGAGCCCTAGCTGAGCCCCTGTTGCATTTTCTTGTTCTTCATGTCATCATGTTTAAAATTCAAATGAACTTGAAATGGGGGATGTTCAAACCCTAGCTTTAAAAGGAATTCACTAGGTTCAACTAAAATATTTTCAGCAAATCAAAATGGGCTTCTAAAAATGTTCATCATTTTTGGAAATGCTGGAAACAGTTCTTTATGACTAATGTGAGCTCCGCTACGACCTTCTCCTCGTCCTCGACGAGCCACACATCACCGGACTGTTGGGGAACGTAGTAATTTCAAAAAAATTCCTACGAACACGCAAGATCATGGTGATGCATAGCAACGAGAGGGGAGAGTGTTGTCCACGTACCCTCGTAGACCGAAAGCGGAAGCGTTAACACAACGCGGTTGATGTAGTCGTACGTCTTCACGATCCGACCGATCAAGTACCGAACGCAAGGCACCTCCGAGTTCAGCACACGTTCAGCTCGATGACGTCCCTCGAACTCCGATCCAGCCGAGTGTTGAGGGAGACTTTCGTCAGCACGACGGCGTGGTAACGATGTTGATGTTCTACCGACGCAGGGCTTCGCCTAAGCTCCGCAACGATATTATCGAGGTGTAATATGGTGGAGGGGGCCACCGCACACGGCTAAAATATCGAATATCAATTGTGTGTAAAGAGTGCCCCCCTGCCCCCGTATATAAAGGAGCAAGGGGGAGGCCAGCTGCCTTGGGCGCGCCAAGGAGAGGGGGGAGTCCTCCTCCTAGTAGGAGTAGGACTCCCCTTTCCTAGTCCTACTAGGAAGAGAGAGGGGGAAGGAAAGAGAGGGAGAGGGAGAGGGAAAGAGGGGCCGCGCCCCCCTCCCCTAGTCCAATTAGGACTCCTCATGGGAGGGGGCGCGCCACCTCCTGGCTGCTGCCCTCTCTCCCCCTCAGGCCCACTAAGGCCCAATACTTCCCCGGGGGGTTCCGGTAACCCCTCCGGCACACCGGTTTTTTCCGAAACTTCTCCAGAACACTTCCGGTGTCCGAATATAGTCGTCCAATATATCAATCTTTATGTCTCGACCATTTCGAGACTCCTCGTCATGTCCGTGATCACATCCGGGACTCCGAACAATATTTGGTACATCAAAACATATAAACTCATAATATAACTGTCATCGTAACGTTAAGCGTGCGGACCCTACGGGTTCGAGAACTATGTAGACATGACCGAGACACCTCTCCGGTCAATAACCAATAGCGGAACCTGGATGCTCATATTGGTTCCCACATATTCTACGAAGATCTTTATCGGTCAGACCGCATAACAACATACGTTGTTCCCTTTGTCATCGGTATGTTACTTGCCCGAGATTCGATCGTCGGTATCTCGATACCTAGTTCAATCTCGTTACCGGCAAGTCTCTTTACTCGTTCCGTAATACATCATCCCGCAACTAACTCATTAGTTACAATGCTTGCAAGGCTTATAGTGATGTGCATTACTGAGTGGGCCCAGAGATACCTCTCCGACAATCGGAGTGACAAATCCTAATCTCGAAATACGCCAACCCAACAAGTACCTTTGGAGACACCTGTAGAGCACCTTTATAATCACCCAGTTACGTTGTGACAGTTGGTAACACACAAAGAGTTCCTCCGGTAAACGGGAGTTGCATAATCTCATAGTCATAGGAACATCTATAAGTCATGAAGAAAGCAATAGCAGCATACTAAACGATCGAGTGCTAAGCTAACGGAATGGGTCAAGTCAATCACGTCATTCTCCTAATGAGGTGATCCCGTTAATCGAATGACAACTCATGTCCATGGCTAGGAAACATAACCATCTTTGATTAACGAGCTAGTCAAGTAGAGGCATACTAGTGACACTCTGTTTGTCTATGTATTCACACATGTATTATGTTTCTGGTTAATACAATTCTAGCATGAATAATAAACTTTTATCATGATATAAGGAAATAAATAATACTTTATTATTGCCTCTAGGGCATATTTCCTTCAGTCTCCCACTTGCACTAGAGTCAATAATCTAGATTACACAGTAATTATTCTTACACCTATGGAGTCTTGGTGCTGATCATGTTTTGCTCGTGGAAGAGGCTTAGTCAACGGGTCTGCAACATTCAGATCCGTATGTATCTTGCAAATTTCTATGTCTCCCACCTGGACTAAATCCCGGATGGAATTGAAGCATCTTTTGATGTGCTTGGTTCTCTTGGGAAATCTGGATTCCTTTGCTAAGGCAATTGCACCAGTATTGTCACAAAAGATTTTCATTGGTCCCGATGCACTAGGTATGACACCTAGATCGGATATGAACTCCTTCATCCAGACTCCTTCATTTGCTGCTTCCGAAGCAGCTATGTACTCCGCTTCACACGTAGATCCTGCCACGACACTTTGCTTAGAACTGCACCAACTGATAGCTCCACCGTTCAATGTAAATAAGTATCCAGTTTGCGATTTAGAATCGTCCGCATCAGTGTCAAAGCTTGCATCAACGTAACCACTTACGATGAGCTCTTTGTCACCTCCATAAACGAGAAACATATCCTTAGTCCTTTTCAGGTATTTCAGGACGTTCTTGACCGCTGTCCACTGATCCACTCTTGGATTACTTTGGTACCTCCCTGCTGAACTTATAGTAAGGGACACATCAGGTCTGGTACACAGCATTGCATACATGATAGAGCCTATGGCTGAAGCATAGGGAACATCTTTCATCTTCTCTCTATCTTCTGCAGTGGTCGGGCATTGAGTCTTACTCAATCTCACACCTTGTAGTACAGGCAAGAAACCTTTCTTTGCTTGATCCATTTTGAACTTCTTCAAAACTTTGTCAAGGTATGTGCTTTGTGAAAGTCTAATTAAGCGTCTTGATCTATCTCTATAGATCTTTATGCCTAATATATATGCAGCTTCACCGAGGTCTTTCATTGAAAGCTCTTATTCAAGTATCCTTTTATGCTATCCAGAAATTCTATATCATTTCCAATCAGTAATATGTCATCCACATATAATATCAGAAATGCTATCGAGCTCCCACTCACTTTCTTGTAAATACAGGATTCTCCAAAAGTCTGTATAAACCAAATGCTTTGATCACACTATCAAAGCGTTTATTCCAACTCCGAGAGGCATGCACCAGTCCATAAATGGATCGCTGGAGCTTGCACACTTTGTTAGCTCCCTTTGGATCGACAAAACCTTCCGGTTGCATCATATACAACTCTTCTTCCAGAAATCCATTCAGGAATGCAGTTTTGACATCCATTTGCCAAATTTCATAATCATAAAATGCGGCAATTGCTTATATGATTCGGACAGACTTAAGCATCGCTACGGGTGAGAAGGTCTCATCGTAGTCAATCCCTTGAACTTGTCGAAAACCTTTCGCAACAAGTCGAGCTTTATAGACAGTAACATTACCGTCAGCTTCAGTCTTCTTCTTGAAGATCCATTTATTTTCAATCATCGGGCAAGTCAACCAAAGTCCATACTTTGTTCTCATACATGGATCCCATTTCGGATTTCATGGCTTCAAGCCATTTTGCGGAATTTGGGCTCACCATCGCTTCTTCATAGTTCGTAGGTTCGTCATGGTCTAGTAACATAACCTCCAGAATAGGATTACCGTACCACTCTGGTGCGGATCTTAATCTGGGTGATCTACGAGGTTCAGTAATAACTTGATCTGAAGTTTCATGATCATTATCATTAACTTCCCCACTAATTGGTGTAGTTGTCGCAGAAACTGATTTCTGTGATGATCTACTTTCCAATAAGGGAGCAGGTATAGTTACCTCATCAAGTTCTACTTTCCTTCCACTCACTTCTTTCGAGAGAAACTCCTTCTCTAGAAAGGATCCATTCTTAGCAACGAATGTCTTGCCTTCGGATCTGTGATAGAAGGTGTACCCAACAGTCTCCTTTGGGTATCCTATGAAGACACATTTCTCCGATTTAGGTTCGAGCTTATCAGGTTGAAGTTTCTTCACATAAGCATCGCAACCCCAAACTTTAAGATACGACAACTTTGGTTTCTTGCCAAACCATAGTTCATAAGGTGTCGTTTCAACGGATTTTGATGGTGCCCTATTTAGAGTGAATGCAGCCGTCTCTAAAGCATAACCCCAAAACGATAGCGCTAAATCAGTAAGAGACATCATAGATCGCACCATATCTAGTACAGTACGATTACGACGTTCGGACACACCATTACGCTGTGGTGTTCCGGGTGGCGTGAGTTGCGAAACTATTCCGCATTGTTTCAAATGTAGGCCAAACACGTAACTCAAATATTCTCCTCCACGATCTGATTGTAGAAACTTTATTTTCTTGTTACGATGATTTTCAACTTTGCTCTGAAATTCTTTGAACTTTTCAAATGTTTCAGACTTATGTTTCATTAAGTAGATATACCCATATCTGCTCAAATCATCTGTGAAGGTGAGAAAATAACGATATCCGCCACCAGCTTCAATATTCATCAGACCACATACATCTGTATGTATGATTTCCAATAAATCTGTTGCTCTCTCCATAGTTCCGGAGAACGGTGTTTTAGTCATCTTGCCCATGAGGCATGGTTCGCAAGTACCAAGTGATTCATAATCAAGTGATTCCAAAAGTCCATCAGTATGGAGTTTCTTCATGCGCTTTACACCGATATGACCTAAACGGCAGTGCCACAAATAAGTTGCACTGTCATTATCAACTCTGCATCTTTTGGCTTCGACATTATGAATATGTGTGTCACTACTATAGAGATTCATTAAAAATAGACCACTCTTCAAGGGTGCATGACCATAAAAGATATTACTCATATAAATAGAACAACCATTATTCTCTGATTTAAATGAATAACCGTCTCGCATTAAACAAGATCCAGATATAATGTTCATGCTCAACGCTGGCACCAAATAACAATTATTTAGGTCTAAAACTAATCCCGAAGGTAGATGTAGAGGTAGCGTGCTGACTGCGATCACATCGACTTTGGAACCGTTTCCCACGTGCATCGTCACCTCGTCCTTAGCCAATCTTTGCTTAATCCGTAGCCCCTGTTTCGAGTTGCAAATATTAGCAACAGAACCAGTATCAAATACCCAGGTGCTACTACGAGCATTGGTAAGGTACACATGAATAACATGTATATCACATATACCTTTGTTAACCTTGCCATCCTTCTTATCCGCCAAATACTTGGGGCAGTTCCGCTTCCAGTGACCAGTCTGCTTGCAGTAGAAGCACTGAGTTTCAGGCTTAGGTCCAGACTTGGGTTTCTTCTCCTGAACAGCAACTTGCTTGCTGTTCTTCTTGAAGTTCCCCTTCTTCTTCGCTTTGCCCTTTTTCTTGAAACTAGTGGTCTTACTGACCATCAACACTTGATGTTCCTTTTTGATTTCTACCTCCGCTGCCTTTAGCATTGCGAAGAGCTCGGGAATTGTCTTATTCATCCCTTGCATGTTATAGTTCATCACGAAGCTCTTGTAGCTTGGTGGCAGTGATTGAAGAATTCTGTCAATGATGCTATCATCCGGAAGATTAACTCCCAGTTGAATCAAGTGATTGTTATACCCAGACATTTTGAGTATATGCTCACTGACAGAACTATTCTCTTCCATCTTGCAGCTGTAGAACTTATTGGAGACTTCATATCTCTCAATCCGGGCATTTGCTTGAAATATTAACTTCAACTCCTGGAACATCTCATATGCTCCATGACGTTCAAAACGTCGTTGAAGACCCGGTTCTAAGCCGTAAAGCATGGCACACTGAACTATAGAGTAGTCATCAGCTTTGCTCTGCCAGACGTTCATAACTTATGGTGTTGCTCTTGCAGGAGGCCTGGCACCTAGCGGTGCTTCCAAGACGTAATTCTTCTGTGCAGCAATGAGGATAATCCTCAAGTTACAGACCCAGTCCGTGTAATTGCTACCATCATCTTTCAACTTAGCTTTCTCAAGGAACGCATTAAAATTCAACGGAACAACAGCACGGGCCATTTATCTACAATTAACATAGAAAAGCAAGATACTATCAGGTACTAAGTTCATGATAAATTCAAGTTCAATTAATCATATTACTTAAGAACTCCCACTTAGATAGACATCCCTCTAAACCTTCTAAGTGATTACGTGATCCAAATCAACTAAACCATGTCCGATCATCACGTGAGATGGAGTAGTTTCAATGGTGAACATCACTATGTTGATCATATCTACTATATGATTCACGTTCGACCTTTCGGTCTCCATGTTCCGAGGCCATATCTGCATATGCTAGGCTCGTCAAGTTTAACCTGAGTATTCCGTGCGTGCAACTGTTTTGCACCCGTTGTATTTGAACGTAGAGCCTATCACACCCGATCATCACGTGGTGTCTCAGCACGAAGAACTTTCACAACGGTGCATACTCAGGGAGAACACTTATACTTTGATAATTTAGTGAGGGATCATGTTATAATGCTACCATCAATCAAAGCAAGATAAGATGCATAAAAGATAAACATCACATGCAATGAATATCAGTGATATCATATGGCCATCATCATCTTGTGCTTGTGATCTCCATCTCCGAAGCACCGTCATGATCACCATCGTCACCGGCTCGACACCTTGATCTCCGTCGTAGCATCGTTGTCGTCTCGCCAACTATTGCTTTTACGACTATCGCTACCGCTTAGTGTTAAAGTAAAACAATTACATGGCGATTGCATTTCATACAATAAAGCGACAACCATATGGCTCCTGCCAGTTGCCGATAACTCGGTTACAAAACATGATCATCTCATACAATAAAATATAGCATCATGTCTTGACCATATCACATCACAACATGCCCTGCAAAAACAAGTTAGACGTCCTCTACTTTGTTGTTGCAAGTTTTACGTGGCTGCTACGGGCTTAGCAAGAACCGTTCTTACCTACGCATCAAAACCACAACGATAGTTTGTCGAGTTGGTGCTTTTTTAACCTTTGCAAGGACCGGGCGTAGCCACACTCGGTTCAACTAAAGTGAGAGAGACAGACACCCGCCAGTCACCTTTAAGCAACGAGTGCTCATAACGGTGAAACCAGTCTCGCGTAAGCGTACGCGTAATGTCGGTCCGGGCCGCTTCATCTCACAATACCGCTGAACCAAAGTATGACATGCTGGTAAGCATTATGACTTATATCACCCACAACTCACTTGTGTTCTACTCGTGCATAGCATCAACGCATAAAACCAGGCTCGGATGCCACTGTTGGGTAACGTAGTAATTTCAAAAAATTTCCTACGAACACGCAATATCATGGTGATGCATAGCAATGAGAGGGGAGAGTGTTGTCCACGTACCCTCGTAGACCGAAAGCGGAAGCGTTAACACAACGCGGTTGATGTAGTCATACCTCTTCACGATCCGACCGATCAAGTACCGAACGCACGGCACCTCCGAGTTCAGCACACGTTCCGCTCGATGACGTCCCTCGAACTCCGATCCAGCCGAGTGTTGAGGGAGAGTTTTGTCAGCACGACCGCGTGGTGACGATGTTGATGTTCTACCGACGCAGGGCCTCGCCTAAGCTCCGCAACGATATTATCGAGGTGTAATATGGTGGAGGGGGGCACCGCACCCGGCTAAAATATCGAATATCAATTGTGTGTAAAGAGTGCCCCCTGCCCCCGTATATAAAGGAGCAAGGGGGAGGCCGGCTGCCTTGGGTGCGCCAAGGAGAGGGGGGAGTCCTCCTCCTAGTAGGAGTAGGACTCCCCTTTCCTAGTCCTACTAGGAAGAGAGAGGGGGAAGGAAAGAGAGCGAGAGGGAGAGGGAAAGAGGGGCCACGCCCCCCTCCCCTAGTCCAATTAGGAATCCTCATGGGAGGGGGCGCGCCACCTCCTGGCTGCTGCCCTCTCTCCCCCCTCAGGCCCACTAAGGCCCAATACTTCCCCGGGGGGTTCCGGTAACCCCTCCGGCACTCCGTTTTTTCCTAAACTTCTCCGGAACACTTCCGGTGTCCGAATATAGTCGTCCAATATATCAATCTTTATGTCTCGACCATTTCGAGACTCCTCGTCATGTCCGTGATCACATCCGGGACTCCGAACAACCTTCGGTACATCAAAACATATAAACTCATAATATAACTGTCATCGTAACGTTAAGCGTGCGGACCCTACGGGTTCGAGAACTATGTAGACATGACCGAGACACCTCTCTGGTCAATAACCAATAGCGGAACCTGGATGCTCATATTGGTTCCCACATATTCTACGAAGATCTTTATCGGTCAGACGCATAACAACATATGTTGTTCCCTTTGTCATCGGTATGTTACTTGCCCGAGATTCGATCGTCGGTATCTCGATACCTAGTTCAATCTCGTTACCGGCAAGTCTCTTTACTCGTTCCGTAATACATCATCCCGCAACTAACTCATTAGTTACAATGCTTGCAAGGCTTATAGTGATGTGCATTACTTAGTGGGCCCAGAGATACCTCTCCGACAATCGGAGTGACAAATCCTAATCTCGAAATACGCCAACCCAACAAGTACCTTTGGAGACACCTGTAGAGCACCTTTATAATCACCCAGTTACGTTGTGACGTTTGGTAACACACAAAGTGTTCCTCTGGTAATCGGGAGTTGCATAATCTCATAGTCATAGGAACATGTATAAGTCACGAAGAAAGCAATAGCAGCATACTAAACGATCGAGTGCAAAGCTAACGGAATGGGTCAAGTCAATCACGTCATTCTCCTAATCAGGTGATCCCGTTAATCAAATGACAACTCATGTCTATGGCTAGGAAACATAACCATCTTTGATTAACGAGCTAGTCAAGTAGAGGCATACTAGTGACACTCTGTTTGTCTATGTATTCACACATGTATTATGTTTCCGGTTAATACAATTCTAGCATGAATAATAAACTTTTATCATGATATAAGGAAATAAATAATACTTTATTATTGCCTCTAGGGCATATTTCCTTCACGGACGCCCCCGAGCGCTCTCCTCATCGTCTTCTTCAACAAAGGCTGCCGAGATCGCCGACGTCCTTCCGTCGTCTCTAGCCCTTCCCTGAGCTCGAAGAGGCCGCCACCACAACCGCCGTGAGCTCCTCTCTCTTTCCCCCTAGCCACGCTGCTCGAGTAGCTCTCTAACCCCAGTTGCCGTCAAGCCCAAGAGCTCAGCTCCGCCGGCCATGGCGCCGCCGCGGCCACAGCTGCTGCCACCCGCGTCTAAGCCCGTCAACATGCTCAGTGCACCCCCAGGATAATGTTGCACCCACTAGCTTTTCCTCCCGTGCACCGTAGCGCCAAACCCGAACCCGCCCGAACTCCGGCCGCCGCCACGAGCTTGTTTCCGGTGAGCTCGGTTCACCCCAGTGTTGGTGTGAAACGACACCTATGGGATCAAAGTGATCCCTTCTACGGTTGCGGGGCGCTGGAGTGGTGAGCAGAGCAGTATCAGCAGTCGATACCAACACAAGAATCGTTTACCCAGGTTCGGGCCACAGAGATGCGTAATACCCTAGTCCTGCTTTGGTGGTTATATATCTGTGTTCTTGAGGAGCTCGAACTAGCTACAGGGGGCGTAACTTGTTCCAGGGCCTGAATCCTTCTCCTGGATGCCCTAGGTCTCCTTTTATAGGCCAAGGGATCGCCACAGTAGCACCAGGAGGTGGCATCGAGGTACTGTGGCTAAGCTTATCGCTAGCCATTATGGGACAAAGTGCATTTAATGCGTAGCTTAGGTGTCCCCTCGCTTTATTGGGGACGGGAGCGAGGCCCGTCCCGTCCGTCGCCGCACCTCCTCGCTTCGACACGCGCCTCGGCCAGTGATGCATGCGGCGCCATGTAGGCAGACAAGCAGCTAAGGTGGCGCGGTGGTGGAGCCTTCAAGAAGATCTGCATGCCACCACGTAAGCACATGATGAGTTGGCGAAGGAGCCCTTCGTTGACACGCAGGTGCCTGCCCGGCTGGTGGGCTGGCAGCTGCATGGGATTGGTGGAAAAAGCTTATCGGATGCGGACCTGGCTGCGACCTCGCGGACGCCCTCGGCAAGGGCCTTGCCGCGGACCTCGGCAAGGGTCTTGTCGCGGCGTACGGTCATCCCCGGCAAGGATCCTGCCGGGGGCCTTGTGGATTCCCTCGGTAAGGATCTTGCCGAGGTTCGCCGTATCTTACTCTTTTGATCAAGAGCGTTTGTTCCTTGTCTTCACAAAGATATGCATACCACCATGGAGGTGCCTCCTGAGCCCTGGCCCAACGCAGTTGATGGTGTTGGAAACCGTGGGCTCAAGGGTGGCTCGCTCCGTTGATGTTGGGGCGGGATGCCCCGGCAAGGGTCTTGCCGGGGCCGCAGAGGCCGCCCCGGCAAGGACCTTGCCACGGGAACCTGCTTCGTCCCTCTGCCCTCTACGTCTTGGCCTTGGCGTTGCTTTGCTTTGTCTCGTGCTTCTGGTTCCACCTTGGTTCACCTCCCTTGCCTTGCCAAGTGTGGCTGCGGCTCGTGGCTCCGACTGCCCGTGCACAAGTAAAGGGGTAAAAAAGGAGAGCCCCTACTTTTGTACACCGACAGGAGCCCCCGGGACCGGGCCACACATAAGCGCAACACGTTGTTGGGTCAGGCGCAAAATGGTGCGCGGGCAGGCGGGGCGGTTTTTTACCGTGGTGAAATTTTTCCGTCTGTTGCGCTTCCCCACGACCCGTGTGCGACATGGGGGTCGTGCGTGATGTGGGGGTCATGCGTGGTGCGGTTCCCGCACGCATGCGTCACGTCGCAGATAATGGAAAAGGAGGCGGCCCGCGCCTTCCCCGCGAAGGGGGAGGGGCGCAAAGGCGCGACCCATTTACTAAGTGGGGCCTGGTCGCGGTCTTCAAGGCGTCCATACCACATGATCACGGGGTCGGGAAGGGTCGCTTCACCCGTCCCCTAGATTCTGCACGTTCACCACGCGTCCTCCATGCGCTTGAGGTGTCAAGCGGTGGAGGTGGGAAACTGGGCCGTTGCTGGTTGGAGCAGCGGGTCGGTCCCGATTCCCTGCGCTCTTGGTGGCTTGGATTGGCCGAGCGGGGCGGCCGGACCCCGATCCCGCCCCTTTATAAGGAGAGGGAGGGGGATGGCATTCCGCACTCTTCCATCTTTGCCTTTCCCTGCTTCTGCTTCTTCCTCTCACCGGCCATCGAGAAGGGGAACCCCGGTCCTTCGACGGTGGCGGTGAGGGTCGCCGCTCGACAGCGCGTCCCTCCTTCCCAAGAGCCCGTGGTGGCTGAGCCAACCGTGAGGGGAACGGGAAGGGGGCGAGGCCGTGGTCATCGTGGTGCTCGGGGAAGAGGGGGACGGGCGGCGCATCGGCCTCGCCTCCGCCAGCGGCCCCTCCTCAGGTGGAGGGCCATGTCGGGGACAATCCCCGCGAGTTCTTCGTCAGGCTGCGCCATTCGCCTCATCGTCGTCTTCGCCTTCCGACCCCATTCGCACGGGAGATGGAGCTGAATCCACCGCAGGCGCTGCAGCTGCGCATGAGGGGCTGCGGGAACAGCGGTACGTGTGCAGACGTCGAGTTCCCCGCCCGTCGCATCATGTATCTTCGTCGAGGGTGGAAGACCTATGCTCGCATCCACAGCTTGACGGAGGGCCTCACCCTCCAATTCAAGTTAATGGAGGGTGGCCTTCTCTCCGTCAAAGCCTTTGGGCACTTCGGGACTCGCGTAAGGTGCTGCGTGGAGAGCTCCTCTGATGGCGAAGACTCTCCTCGAGCGAGAATGACGAGGAGGGCAGCGGCAGCGATGACGAGGGTAGCGGGCGGCAGGATGATGGGTCCGACTAGGTGTCGGGCGCGTCGCGCCGGGGCGGGTGCAGCAGCAGCAGCATCTGCACCTGGCCGCTCCTCCGGCGGTGTATGCCGGGGGAGGGGCCAGCTCCTTGAACCTCTCCGGGCCGTCTCCTTGGGCGGCTGGCGTTGGGAGGCTGCGGAAGAGGAAGAGGGTAGGCGGCAAGCCGTCAAGTCAGAGTACGCGGGCACCAACGCCTTCGTCGCGTATTGCCGGTCCTGGCGCCTCGTCTTCGAGCTCTTCCTCCGGTGCCGTCATCACCGGCCAGCCTTCGGACGTTCATCGAGATGTTCTCTTGGTGCTTTCTGGCGCCCGTAGCTCACATAGGCGCTCCTTTTGCCCCTCTTCGCTTCCTTGACCTGCCTCCTGAGGAGAGGGACAAGGAAGGTATTACGGGCATCTTGTCTTTTTTCAACTTGTAAGCCTATGGGCTTTAGTAGAATTTAATGCTTGTAATCCCCCTTGCTCATGTTTTTCATTCCGTATGAACTGTACCTATATGGGATGTTTTTAATGAAAAAGGGTGTTTGCCGGGTTTTTCATTCGCGGGTAAAACCCACGACAAGGAGTGAATCCTTGTTACTATTTAAGATAAACGTTTTTCGCCCGGCAACAGGCCTTGCCGTCCCTCCACTTCGCTCGACCATTCTCGCGCTCTTGGCGGAGGCAGGGATGAAGCGGGCTTAGGCTCCTCATTCCATTTTCTAGCTGCCGCGGCTACAACCAAATCCAAACCCAGGAGATAAACCTTGGGTACAGGAAGAAGGGAGCACGGTAGTCTAAAAATAAAACGAAGCTTCATATATCCCAGTTCCATATTGAAATGCATGATAGAGGATAAAAGACTTATCTAGATCTGCAGCCCCCGGCAACCCTTGGCTTGTCGTGGTTGGATCCTTGCACTTGCAGCCCCTGGCAACTTCGGTTTGCCGGGGCCAGGAGGCCGGTCTGTCCTCCTTCTTCCAAGTAGCTCGGCAGAAGTGCTCATGCGCCCTGCGAACCAAAGAGGACAGGAAAGAACAGAGAGACGCGCACTCGACCTCTAAGCTAGGGGTTAGCCGCTGCTAAGCACTATCAACCCTAACCGAGGAAGAGACTCGACCTAGCATGCATGCTATAACTTAGGGCGCCAACGCTTCATTTATTTATGCTCAGGGTCTGCGCCTGGCTTTGTACCAAGGGTTACATGCCTTGCCGGCAAGGCTTGTACAAAAGGGTGGTTTGCCGGGAGGCCCAGCAAGCTGCGCCTTATGGGTAAAACTTGCGAAGATGCTCGATGTTCCAGGAGTTGCTCACTGGAATGGCATCTTCGGTCTCCAGGCGGACTGCGCCAGGCGTGGTGACTCGTGTTACCCGATAAGGGCCCACCCACTTCGGCGTCAACTTGTTGGAATTCTTGGCCAACTGAACGTGCCGAAGAACAAGGTCGCCTTCCTCAAAGCTCCGGGCATGAACCTTGCGGCTATGGTAGAGGCGCAAGGCTTGCTGGTAGCGTGCTGCTCTCACAGCCGCCCGGAGACGATCTTCCTCAAGGAATGTTGCGTCATCTTGCCGCAATCGCTCTTGCTCAAGCTCATCATAAGCGAGAACTCGAGGTGACCCGTATATGTGTTCCGTGGGGAGAACTGCTTCTGCCTCGTAGACCAGGGCAAACGGTGTCTGGCCGGTGGCTCGATTTGGTGTCATCCTGATCGACCAAAGAACCGCCGGCAACTCATCAATCCAGCGCCTCCCACTCTTGTGCAGCCTATCTAAAGTCTTCGTCCTTAAGCCTCGCAGAACTTCAGCATTTGCTCTGTCCGCTTGGCCATTGCTCCGTGGATATGCCACGGAAGAAAAATAGACCTTGCTGCCGAGATCCTCAATGTACTGCATGAAGGCGTGGCTTGTCAACTGTGTGCCATTGTCGGTGATAATCCTGTTGGGTACACCAAAACGACAAACTAGTCCTTTGAAGAACTTGAAGGCTGACTGCGCTGTCACCTTCCTCACCGCTTCCACTTCTGGCCACTTTGTGAACTTGTCGATTGCAACGTACAAGTACTCAAAACCCCCGATGGCATGAGGGAAGGGGCCCAATATGTCGGGCCCCCAGTCTGAGAAGGGCCAGGAGAGAGGGATGGTTTGAAGGGCTTGCGCTGGTTGATGAAGCTTCTATGAATGGAAACGGCACGCTTCACACTTGGTTACTAGTGTCGTCGCATCCTGGAGGGCAGTGGGCTAGAAGAAACCTTGCCGGAAAGCCTTGCCGGCAAGGGCCCTCGACCCTATTTGGGAGCCACATATACCTCCATGTATCTCTGCCAGCAGCTCTAGTCCTTCCTCCCGGGAGATGCATTTAAATTTCACCCCATTCGGCCTTTTTCTGTACAAGACGTTGTCAACGAATTGGTACAGAGGAGACCGGCGGGCTACTCTTTCTGCCTGTTCTTGCTCCTCAGGAAGTTCTACTGTCTCGAGGAATTGGACGGTGTGCTGCGCCCATGCCGGAGCCTGTGGCTCGAGGGCAAGGACTAAAGGCATCTCTTGTGCCACGGGAGCGACTGCCTCGACGGCCATGGCCTGGGGCCCTGCCGGAGTTGGTCGCCCCGTGGCAGGATCGGCATCCACGGCAACATCTTCGTCAGCGGCTCCAGGGAGCTCGGTGGGGAAGTACTTGCCGGGGCCTAGCTTCCTCCGCTTGTTCAGCCCAGTTGATGGTTCGACGGATGGTTGATTTAACTGAAGCACAAAAGTACCTAGTTCCACAGGTAGCTTGAGGGCAGCATGCTTTGACAGGTAGTCGGCAATGTCGTTCTCCGCCCTAGGGACATGCTCTGCTTGGATACCGTCAAAGCGCTCCTCTAGTTTACTCACTTCATCTACATAAGCCTCCGTCAATGGACTTTGGTAATCTTTGTTGATTTGCCTGCGACGAGCTGCGAATCGCCCCTGACGATGAGCTTTGTGACCCCCGAGGTCTGCCGCGATCCTGAGACCGGCAACCAAACCCTCGTACTCGGCGGTGTTGTTAGTTGACATCTCCCGGGGAAAGCGCATTTGGATGACATACTTGAGGTGCTCTCCGGTGGGCGCAACAAGCAGTACGCCAGCACCGGCGCCTTGCAGCCAAAAGGCCCCGTCAAAGTACATGATCCAGCGGCGGCTCGTTTCCTTCCCGGGGAGAGTGGTCTCCTATACCTCTTCGTCGGGCATCAAGGTCCATTCTGCAACAAACTCCGCCAAGACTCTGCTCTGAATCGTCGAGTTGCTTTCGAACTTCAAACTGAAACTCGACAGCTCCTGGGCCCATTCCACGATCCTCCCCGTTGCGTCTGGGTTATGCAGAATCCGTTGCAATGGGAGGCGGGTGACCACGGTGATCTCGTGCGCTTGGAAGTAGTGGCGAAGCTTCCTCGAGGCCATAAGGAGGCCGAAGAGCAGCTTCTGCACACCTGAGTACCTCGACCTAGCCCCCTGCAAGAGGGAGCTGACAAAGTAGACTAGGTGCTGCACCATTTTCTTCTTCTGCGCTACTTCACCTAGTTGCGCGAGCCCTGTCGTTCTGGCGTCAGCCTTTGCCGGGGACTCAGCTTTGCCGGGACCGAGCCCTGCCGGGGAGGGTTTCGGTTTGCCATCCATTGACTCTGCCGCCGCCGCTGCCTCTTTGTCGCTCTCTCTGCGCCACTAGTGTGGCGCTAACCACTTGATTCGTTGCCGCTAGGTACAGCAGCAATGGTTCGTGTGGTTTGGGCGCAACCAGCATTGGGGGAGAGGAGAGGTATTTCTTCAAGTCTTGCAGCGCTACCTCGGCCTCTGGGGTCCACTCCATCGGGCCCGCCTTCTTCAAGATCTTGAAAAAGGGAAGGGCACGGTCTGCGGACTTGGAGATGAATCTTCTCATGGAGGCAACGCAGCCCGTGAGCCAACGCACGTCATTGATCCGCTTGGGTGCCTCAATTTGCTCGATGGCCTTGATCTTATCCGGGTTTGCCTCGATTCCACGCTGCGACACAAAGAACCCGAGAAGCTTGCCAGATGGGATGCCAAAGACACACTTCTCAGGGTTCAGCTTGAGGTTAATCTTGCGCAGGTTTGCAAATGTCTCCTCCAGATCTTGCACAAGTGTTGCTTTGTCCGTGGTTTTGACCACTATGTCATCCATATAAGTTTCCATATTTCTATGTAGCTGGGGCTCAAAACCAATTTGGACTGCTCTTGCAAAGGTCGAGCCAGCACTCTTCAACCCGAAAGGCATTCGTAAAAAGCAATACGTACCACATGGGGTGATGAATGCTGTCTTCTCCTCGTCTTCTTTTGTCATGAAGATCTGGTGGTACCCTGAGTAGGCGTCGAGGAACGATAGCAGATCACACCCGGGCGTGGAGTCGACAATCTGGTCGATGCGGGGCAACGGGAAGGGGTCCTTGGGACAAGCCTTATTTATATCTGTGTAATCAACACACAGCCTCCACTTCCCATTCGCCTTGCGCACCACTACCGGATTGGCAAACCACGTCGGATGGATCACTCCTCTCACCAGTCCTGCTGCTTCTAACTTTCTGATTTCCTCTGTGATGAATTCCTACCTCTCCAGAGCTTGCTTCCTGAACTTTTGCTTGACGGGCCGTGCATGAGGACAGACAGCAAGATGGTGCTCAATCACTTCCCTGGGAACGCTGGGGATGTCGGAGGCTTGCCATGCAAACACATCGACACTCGCCCGCAGGATGGTGACGAGCTCGCTTTCCTATTTGGTGTCGAGGGTGGAGCTTATGGTAAAAGCTTCCCCCGTGCAATCCTCCTTGACGGACACCTTCTTGGTCTCTGGTGGCGTAGCTCTGGATTTCTTGCTCTTGCCGGTGGAGCTCTCTGGCACGTCCTCGACGGTAGCACAACACTCGAAGAGGGGTGCTTGCCGGAGTGGGCGCGAGAGGTCCTGCCGGTCTTCTTCTTCCCACCCGGGGCTTCAGCGGCCGGAGCAAGTGCCTTGGCGGCTGCTGCTGCGACTGCTTCCCGGTAGAGTAGGTCAGCACAGATCAGCGCGTCTTTCTTGTCGGAGGGGACGGTGATGATGTTCATCGGCCCGGGCATCTTCAGCGTGTTGTAGGCATAGTGAGAAGCCGCCATGAACTTGGCAAGTGTCGGGCGGCCGAGAATCCCGTTGTAGGGCAAGGGGATCTCGGCTACATCAAAAACAATCTTCTCCATCCTATAATTCAGCTCACTTCCAAACGTCATAGGCAATGTGACCTTTCCCTTCGGCTGGCTCCTTCCGGGGTTGACCCCTTGAAACGTGCCCGTTTCTTCAAGGTCTCCATCAGGAATTTGCAGCCTTTTGATCACGACAGGTGAGATCAAATTTAGACCGGCCCCGCCGTCAACCAGCATCTTGTTCACCTTGAGGTTGCATATCGTTGGTGAGACCAACAACGGCAAACACCCGACCGCAGTTGTGCTGTCAGGGTGGTCCTCGGCGTGAAAGATGAGGGGCGTGCTGGACCATTTCAGGGGCTTCTGGGCGTCGAACGAGGGCTCTGCCGCTGTAATCTCACGCGCCCACTGTTTGAGCTGGCGGTGAGAAGTATGCAGCGAGGCACCACCGTCGACGCACATGGCCTCTGTAGCCTCCTGGAACTCTTGCTCACCGGACTCGTCATCCTCGTCATGATCATCGTCTTCTTGCTTCGTATCGCGGCCCCAAGCGGGCCTCTCTTATTGGCTATCCTTGCCGCGGCGACCTCCTTGGCCGCCACGCTTCTTGTCAGACCCTCCGACACCATCCTGACCCTTCTCCTTGTCCCGCCTTTCATACTCAGCATCCTGCTTCTCGGCAAGCAGCTCGACTTGTCGGCAGTTCTGGAGGTCGTGGCCTTTGGTGCGGTGGATCTTGCAATACTGCTTATCGGAGCCCTTGGCTTATCGGCAGCCGCCTAGGCCCGGCAGGCGGTACACCCGGCTATCTCCATGCCGGGGTCGTCTGCCTTGGCCTCCTTGGTGGCGCCGGTGTTGCCGGATTCCTTGACGGCAAGCACGGTCCTGCCCTTGCGTTTCTTGTTGCGACGCCAGCCCTTCTTCGTCAGGGCGGCGGTGTCTCCATCAGTAGAGTCGGTTTCCACGCCATCGTCCTCGCCGGGCTACTTCCTTCCCTCCTCAGCCCGTGCGCACCTGTCGGCCAGAACATAAAGTTCGGCCACATCCCTAACCTTGTTCATCGCCAGTTCTTCGCGCATCTTGCGATTGTGCACGTTTTGGTGGAACACACTAATCACAGCGGCGGGGTGAACGTCGGGGATGTTGTACTAGACCCGGCTGAACCTCTGGATGTACTTGCGCAGGGTTTCTCCATCCTTCTGGGGAATGATGTGCAAATCACTCGCCTGGCCGTGAGCTTGGTGGCCTCCAGTGAAGGCACCCACGAACTGATGACACAAGTCCGGCCAAGAAGAAATGGAATCCACCGGGAAGTGCATCCACCAAGACATGATGTTGGGCTTCAGCGCCAACTGGAAGTAGTTGGCGAGCACCTTGTCGTCGCGAGCTCCGGCGGCTTGCATCGCGATGGTGTAGATGCTGAGGAAGTCCGACAGATGGGTCTTGCCGTTGTACTTCTCGCCGACGTCGGGTTTGAACGTGCGGTGGGAGGGCCATTGGAAGCGCCTCGGCTCACGGGTGAAGGCCGGGCAACCTACCTCGTAAGGCAGGCCGCCGGAGCCCCCCGGGACCAGGTGTTCCACAGCGGGCCCTGCCAGCTTGTCCGACTGGTGGCGAGTGTCGCGCCGGCGCTCGATGGTGGTTCGAGCGTCTTCGTGAGCTCTCTCTCGAAGAACTTGGTGCTGGTCATGGCGGGTCCGCGGGTCGGACGACGCTATGGAGATATCATCACAAGCGTCGTCACGACGGGCTGACGCTCGCGGCGGTTGGCGTGGAGGAGGAGAGTCTACCGTGGCCTCGGCACCCCCGATCCCTCCTCCACTGGCGTGCGGTGGCTCGACGGAGCGCCGACCCGAGGGCCCCGTTGGTCGCGGACCGTCTTTGTTGGAGATGGCAACGAGGCTCCGGATGGTGGCTCTCCACTCATCAAGCTTCTCCACAGCAGGAGGGAAATCGAGGTGCAGCTGCGCGCGCGCCAAAGCTTCTGCTGGTGTGGGTGGTGGCGGAAGCTGCGTGGACCGTGGGGCGCTCCAACTTCTAACCACGTTAGAAGGAGCTCAGTCACGGCCAAGCGGCTACGTGCCACTTTCGTCAGCGCTTCGGTGGGTACGTAGGCCCCCTTCGTCTCGTGGATGAGGCACATGGCTCTTCCCATGACGGCGTCCAGGGTCATCAGCATGGTGACGTTCCTCGTCGCGCGCACCGTGGGAAGAGCGTGCTATGGACGCTGGGACAGGCGTCTCGGAGGTCGATGTGCCACCTGTGGGTGGCACAACAACGTTTTTGGAGGGCCCCACGCCGCCTGCGTGGGGCCCGACCCCGCCTTGGGAACTAGCGGCGCGCGGCTCGCCATTCGGGCCAAGTTATATCCGCGGCAGGTCCGCTGCTCGCTCGCACCGGATTGGCCCGCTTGGCTCCTGACGAGCCGACCGCCGTGGTCGCCTTCTTCTTGGGAGCCATGGCGATGAAGAATTGTGCTACTGGCTGTAGAACCAGATGCTCACTCCTGCAGCGCCCCCTACCTGGCGCGCCAAAGAGGTCGGTTTGAAACGACACCTATGGCATCAATGGGATCCCTTATATGGTTGCGGGGCGCTGGAGTGGTGAGGAGAGCAGGATCAGCAGTCAGTACAAGCACAAGAATCGTTTACCCAGGTTCGGGCCACAGAAAAGCGTTGAGAGGCCATGTAGGAGTACATGGTGGGTTGTCTCATTGAAACTGTCCTTAGGAACTGAGTTCTGTGTTTGTGATCAATGAACAGCTACTACCACACATTGGGCCCTGAAATATGACCCCGCTCGACTTATTAACCCCCATGTCCTCTGTCCAGGAGTTGCATGTTGTTTCTGGTGTTTGTAGTTTGCTGGAAGCCGTGCGGAGCGCTGACCCTAGGAATGGGTTGTGATGCGGTAGGCTCATGGGACGTTGTACCGGGGCACCCATTTGGTGGGCTCGGGAACCCTGCACACATCGTTCGGGCCGTAGTGGAAACCTTTGTCAGACTCCCTGCGGATGGAACTTGAATAGGCGATAAACCTAGACTAGGGATTTGTGTGGTTAGTCAGGTCGTGGTCTACACCCACGTTGGCTTTCGCTTGAAGTCTGCCGAGCACATGTCGTGTGGAGACGCTAAGTGGTGGAAACATGTGTGAAGAAGTACAACCCTGCAGGGTTATAAATCATCTATTCGAATAGCCGCGTCCGTGCTAAAGGACCTCTGGGTTGCCTATACAGCTCATAGACAAGTGAAAGTGGATACTCTAAAATGCGCAAGATACGCGTGAGTGCTATGGATGGCATTCTCGTAGGGAGACGGAAGCGGATCCATAGTGGTGTATTGATATGGTGAACATGTGGACTCGTGTGCGCCACCTCAAAAGAGTTACTTGCAGTCGTAGTTCAGGATAGCCACCGAGTCAAAGTTGGCTTGCTGCAGTTAAACTCCACCACCTCATTTGTCGATACTGATGCATATGTAGCTAGTTCTGATATAAGTCTTGCTGGGTACATTTGTACTCACGTTTGCTTAATTTAGGTTTTTGCAGAGAGACTTCAGTCTCACTAGTAGTTCCGCATGGACTTCGAGGTTTAGCTTGTTACCACAGCTACGATCTTGTACCCATGGGAGGGTCTTGTAGATAGTCAGGCTTCTCAGGCCTTTTCATTTGTAGTTGTCTGTACTCAGACATGTTATGCTTCCGTTGTTTGTATGCTCTGAATGTTGAGTCATGAGACCCATGTTTGTAATACTTGGCTCCTCAGAGCCTATTAAATAAATACTTTGAGTCGTAGGGTTTTGTTGTGATGCCATGTTTTATTTGCACATATCAAGCATATTGTTTGTATGTTATTGACATGATTGGTATGTGTGGGATCCAACAACCTAGTTGTTTCTTTTTGGTAGCCTCTTGATACGTCTCCAAGTATCTATAATTTATGAAGCATTCATGCTATATTATTATCTGTTTTGGATGTTTAATGGGCTTTATTATACACTTTTATATTATTTTTGGGACTAACCTATTAACCGGAGGCCCAACCCAAATTGTTGTTTTCTTGCCTATTTCAGTGTTTCAAAGAAAAGGAATATCAAACGGAGTCCAAACGGAATGAAACCTTCGGGAAAGTTATTTTTGGAATGGAAGCAATCTAGGGGACTTGTATTGCACGTATGGGAAGCTTCGAGGTGGCCACGAGGCAGGGAGGCGCGCCCCCACCCTCGTGGGCCCCTCGTGGCTCCCCTGACCGACTTCTTTCGCCTATATATATCCATATACCCTAAAAACGTCGAGGAGCAGAATAGATCGGGAGTTCCGCCGCCGCAAGCCTCTGTAGCCACGAAAACCAATCAGGACCCTGTTCCAGCACCCTGCCGGAGGGGGGATCCCTCACCGGTGTCCATGTTCATCATCCCGGCGATCTCCATGATGAGGAGGGAGTAGTTCACCCTCGGGGCTGAGGGTATGTACCAGTAGCTATGTGTTTGATCTCTCTCTCGTGTTCTTGAGGTGGTACGATCTTGATGTATCGCGAGCTTTGCTATTATAGTTGGATCTTATGATGTTTCTCCCCCTCTACTCTCTTGTAATGGATTGAGTTTTCCCTTTGAAGTTATCTTATCGGATTGAGTCTTTAAGGATTTGAGAACACTCGATGTATGTCTTGCATGTGCTTATCTGTGGTGACAATGGGATATCACGTGATTCACTTGATGTATGTTTTGATGATCAACTTGCGGGTTCCGTTTGTGAACTTATGCATAGGGTTTGGCACATGTTTTCGTCTTGACTCTCCGGTAGAAACTTTGGGGAAATCTTTGAAGTACTTTGTGTTGGTTTGAATAGTTGAATATGAGATTGTGTGATGCATATCGTATAATCATACCCACGGATACTTGAGGTGACATTGGAGTATCTAGGTGACATTAAGGTTTTTGTTTATTTGTGTCTTAAGGTGTTATTCGAGTACGAACTCTATGATAGATGGAACAGAAAGAATAGCTTCGTGTTATTTAACAACGGACTCTGGAATAGACTGATCAGAAAGGATAACTTTGAGGTGGTTTCGTACCTACAATAATCTCTTCGTTTGTTCTCCGCTATTAGTGACTTTGGAGTGACTCTTTGTTGCATGTTGAGGGATATTTATATGATCCAATTATGTTATTACTAGTCGTCAACCCGTGCACCTGCACGGTCTAGCAATTTCAATGTGCTAGAGCTCGAAGCTTTTAAAACAGAGATGCAAATAGTTTTGAGAGGTATGCTTTCATTGTCAACATAACAACCAAGAGTTCCCAATATCTTACATACTGGATACATTATAGGCGGTTCCCAAACAGAATGGTAAAGTTTTTACTCCCCCTCCACCAACAATCATCAACCCATGGATTGCCCAAAACAACGGGTGCCTCCAACTAACAACAATCCTGGGGGAGTTTGTTGGCAATTATTTTGATTTGATTTTGATCTTTTGATCATGGGACTGGGCATCCCAGTTACCAGCCATTTTTCTCATGAATGATGAGCGGAGTCCACTCATCGTGAGAATAACCCACCTAGCATGGAAGATACTGACAGCCCCTAGTCGCTACATGAGCTATTCGGGCATACAGAACAGATTATTACATGAAGGTTTAGAGTTTGGCACATGCAAATTTACTTGGAACGGCGGGTAAATACCGCATATAGGTATATATGGTGGACACTCATGGAAGAAACTTGGTTCAAGGAATTTGGATGCACAAGCAGTATTCCCGCTTAGTACAGATATTTTGGCTAGTAAAGGATTCTAAGTAGCAAGCACCACATGTTGGAGGATCTATAACAATATAACTTCTATACAAATATACCCAAGCATAACTCATTATGTTGTCTTCCTTGTCCAACTTCAACTAATTTGCTCAGGTTTGAAAATAATTAATGGGGCTCACAATCATAGAAGATGTCTAAGATAGTATATTTATATGTGAAATCTCTATTCCTTCAATACTCTTTCATGAATTGTTCAAGTGACCAATACAATGTTGCTAACCTTCAATAAATTTACCACCTCTACTTCTTAGATGTGAAGTCATTACTCCCCATGGATAAGCATATGAAACATATATAATTTCAGATTTATGATATTCAAATCATTCAACCATTTACTCACAGGATATAAGTGAAGCACACGAGTAAATGACAAACTACTCCAAAAAGATATAAGTGAAGATCAATGAGTAGTTAAATAATTATGTAGCTATGTGAAGACTCTCTAACATTTAAGAATTTTAGATCTTGGTATTTTATTTAAATATAAAGCAAAACAAAATAAAACAAAATGACGCTCCAAGCAAAACACCTATCATGTGGTGAATAAAAATATAGCTCCAAGTAAAGTTACCGATGAATGAAGACGAAAGAGGGGATGCCATCCGGGGCATCCCCAAGCTTAGGCTCTTGGTTGTCCTTGAATATTACCTTGGGGTGCTTTGGGCATCCCCAAGCTTGGGCTCTTGCCACCCCTTATTCCATAGTCCATCGAATCTTTACCCAAAACTTGAAAACTTCACAACACAAAACTCAACAGAAAACTCGTAAGCTCCGTTAGTATAAGAAAATAAATCACCACTAAATACTGTTGTGAACTCATTCTAAATTCATATTGGTGTAATATCTACTGTATTCCAACTTCTCTATGGTTCATACCCTCCAAAACTACTCATAGATTCATCAAAATAAGCAAACAACACATAGAAAACAGAATCTGTCAAAAACAGAACAGTCTGTAGTAATCTGTAACTACCGAATACTTCTGTAACTCCAAAAATCCTACCAAAGTAGGAAGTCCTAAGCAATTTGGCTACCAATTCAGAGCAAAAAGAATCAGATCAAAAGAACGTTTCTGTGAATTATCGAAACTAATTTACTGGGTGCAAAAGTTTCTGATTTTCAGCAGGATCAACACAACTATCACCGTAAGCTATCCTAAAGGTCTTACTTGGCACTTTATTGAAACAAAAGCTATAAAAAGATGATTACTACAGTAGCAGAATCATGTGAACACACAAAAACAGTAAAGGTAAATATTGGGTTGTCTCCCAACAAGCGCTTTTCTTTAATGCCTTTCTAGCTAGGCATGATGATTTCAATGATGCTCGCACAGAAGATAAGAATTGAAACATAAAGAGAGCATCATGAAGAATATGAATAACACATTTAAGTATAACCCACTTCCTATGCATAGGGATTTTTTGAGCAAACAACTTATGGGAACAATAATCAACTAGCATAGGAAGGCAAAACAAGCATAACTTTAAAACTTTAAGCACATAGAGGGGAAACTTGATATTATTGCAATTCCTACAAGCATATATTCCTCCCTCATAATGATTTTCAGTAGCATCATGAATGAATTCAACAATATAACCATCACATAAACCATTATTTTCATGATGCACAAGCATAGAATTTTTATTACTCTCCACATCAGCAAATTTCTTCTCATGAATAGTAGTGGGAGCAAACTCAACAAAATAACTATCATGTGAAGCATAATCCAATTGAAAATTAAAATCATGATGACAAGTTTAATGGTTATCTTTATTCTTTATAGCATACGTGTTATCACAATAATCATCATAAATAGGAGGCATTCTTTCATCAAAAAAAGTTTGCTCATCAAAACTTGGGGGACAAAAAATATCATATTCATCAAACATAGCATCCCCAAGCTTGTGGATTTGCATATCATTAGTATCATGGGTATTCAAAGAATTCATACTAACAACATTGCAATCATGCTCATCATTCACTTTATGCCAAGCATTCTATGTAATTCTTCTTCTAGTACTTGAGCACAATTTTCGGAATCCTTGTTTTCACGAAAGACATTAAAAAGATGAAGTATATGAGGCACCCTCAATTCCATTTTTTTGTAGTTTTATTTTATAGACTAAACTAGTGATAAAACAAGAAACTAAAAGAATAGATTGCAACATCTAAAGATATACCTTCAAGCACTCACCTCCCGGGCAACGGCGCCAGGAAAGAGCTTGACGTCTACTACGCAACCTTCTCCTTGTAGACGTTGTTAGGCGTAGGATGAAGATGGTCTCTCTCAAGCACCCCTGCAACCAAATAACAAAGAGTCTGTTGTGTCCCCAACACACCCAATACAATGGTAAATTGTATAGGTGCACTAGTTCGGCAAAGAGATGGTGATACAAGTGCAATATGGATGGTAGATATAGGTTTTTGTAATCTGAAATTTAAAAAACAGCAAGGTAACTAATGATAAAAGTGAGCACAAACGGTATTGCAATGCTAGGAAACAAGGCCTAGGGTTCATACTTTCACTAGTGCAAGTTCTCTCAACAATAATAACATAATAGGATCATATAACTATCCCTCAACATGCAAGAAAGAGTCACTCCAAAGTCACTAATAGCGGAGAACAAACGAAGAGATTATTGTAGTTTACGAAACCACCTCAAAGTTATCCTGTCTGACCGATCTATTCAAGAGTCCGTAGTAAAATTACATGAAGCAATTCTTTCTGTTCGATCTATCATAGAGTTCGTACTAGAATAACACCTTAAGACACAAATCAACAAAAACCCTAATGTCACCTAGATACTCCAATGTCACCTCAAGTATCCATGGGGTATGATTATACGATATGCATCACACAATCTCAGATTCATCTATTCAACCAACACAAAGTACTTCAAAGAGTGCCCCAAAGTTTCTACCTGAGAGTGAAGACGAAAACGTGTGCGAACCCCTATGCATAAGTTCATTGAACCCGCAAGTTGATCACCAAAACATACATCAAGTAGATCACGTGAATATCCCATTGTCACCATAGATAAGCACGACAAGACATACATCAAGTGTTCTCAAATCCTTAAACACTCAATCCGACAAGACAACTTCAAGGGGAGAACTCAATTCATCACAAGAGAGTAGAGGGGGAGAAACATCATAAGATCCAACTATAATAGCAAATCAAGAACACGAGAGGGAGAGAGAGATCAAACACATAGCTACTGGTACATACCCTCAGCCCCGAGGGGGAACTACTCCCTCCCTGTCATGGAGAGCGCCGGGATGATGAAGATGGCCACCAGTGAGGGATTCCCCATCCGGCAGGGTGCCGGAACAGGGCCCCGATTGGTTTTTGGTGGCTATAGAGGCTTGCGGCGGCGGAACTCCCGATCTATTGTGATCCTCGATGTTTTTAGGGTATATGGACATATAGAGGCGAAACAAGTCGGTCGGGGGAGCCATGAGGGGACGACGAGCACTACAAAAAAAAGACACATCTGTGACATTTTGGGCCGAACGAAATTTTTTTCTGTCATACTTATGACACTTCTATGACGATAATTGTGACAAAACCCGGTATCATCATAGATGTGGTGGGCTCCTACTTCTATGACAAAAAATCATGACAGAAAATGGGTTTTTCGTCCTGGGCGGGCCGGAGACGCAGCTGCATGACATTCTTTGGGCCGTCCATGACGGAAAAAACCGTGGTAGAAGCGAGGGCGAGGAAAATTTCAGGGAGTTCCCGGTTATGGTGGGTGGTCGGGGGCCGAGTGATGCGCGTTTCTCTCGTACATGTACGCGCGTGTGTGCGAGGCGTTGGCTCTAACTGAACCCGAGCGAGGCGTTGGGCTCTAACTGAACCCGAGCGATTGTACTGCAGGCTACGTGTTACTGAACCCGAGCGCTCGATCGATGGTTGTTAACTGAACCCGATCGAGCGATTCCTTCGCTACTGCTGCTAACTGAAGCCGATCGATGCTGCCTCTTGATGAACAGTGAGCGTTGCGGGGGGTGGGGGGGTTGGATGGACAGTGAGTGGTGGGGGTGGATGAACAGGACCCCGTGGCGTTGCCTCTGGATGAACAGGACCCCGACGATCGAGTAGGGTGGGGCTGGATGAACAGGACCCCATGGAGGGCGGGATGAACAGGACGACCCCGTGGAGGGCTGGATGAACAGTAGATGGTGGAGGGGTGGATGAACAGTAGCCCGTGGAGGGGTGGCAGAAAAGGAGCCCGTGGAGTGGGGTGGCTGAATAGGAGCCAGTGGAGTAGCGCGCGGTGGAGGCTGGATGAACAGGAGCCCGTCAATGAACAGTCGTAGGTGGAGGCTGGAGGAGGTCGGCGGTGGATGAACAGTAGCCCATGGAGGCTGGAGGAGGTCCACGATGGAGATGAACAGTATCCCGTGGAGTCTCGTCTTGCGTACGCCACACCCCTCCCGATGAACAGGACCCTCGTTTCGACCGTCGCGCTCCAAGAGAAGTCCATTTCATCCGTTTTGCGGTACGCCACACCCCTCCCGATCAACAGGACCCCCGTTTCGACCGTAAGAGGTCTGTTTCCTCCGTTTTGCTGTACGCCAGAGCCCTCCCGATGAACAGGAGCCCGTTTCGAACGTGGCCGGTCGAACACAAGGCCGTTTCCTCCGTTCTGTGGTACGCGAGGCCTCATTTCCATCGCCTGTTCTGTCCAAGCCGGTTGGCTCCCGCGCGTTCCATTGCCTCCCGATGAACTCGACGCATTCCGTTGCCTCCCGATGAACACGACGCATTCCGTTGCCTCCCCATGAACATGACGACGACGCAGTTTCTCCATTCAGACACAGCCATGTACACGAGCCCTGGCCGTACGTATGCGTGAGTAGGCGTTCGAGACCCCGCCCGTATGTACGTACGTGGCCGTCTTTTCTTTCTTGCACCCTGGCCGTTGTACGTATGTGTACATGCTACGTGCGCGCCTCTACTACGACACGTGCGCGCCTCTACTACGACACGTGAGCGCCTGTACATCGACCAGTATGTACGTACACGTTCGCGACCAGAACGACAACACTACGTACGCTTCGACCAGGTGGGTCCCAACTGTCAGGCACTTCCTTGCATGCGAAGATGTAGCTGGTGGGTCCCAGCAGTTAGGGGGGCGAATCGTTTTTTTGCCCGGACGCACGTCCCTGTGTGCAAAGGTGTAGCTGGTGGGTCCCAGCAGTCAGGGGGAAAGGTTTTTTTTGCAAAATACGATGGCCCGTCCGGTGGGTCCCTGCTGTCAGGTGGAGGAATAATTATTTTGCGCATAATAAGGAGGCACTTCCTTGCTGACCACATTGACCACGCCGCGCCGATAGCACCACGGTGGTGGACGACGGCGAGGCCTAGGAAGGGGACGACGCGGAGCCGGGGAAGACGCAGCAGTGGATGCCCATGCAAAGAGGAGTACGAGGGTTCACTGGTTTGGCTGCGGTGTGAGGCTGCCGTCACCACAGAATAACAGGGGGTGTGGGTGAGTAGAGGGATGGCCTGGCCAGCGGTGGGAGTAGTAGGGGGCGGTGAGGCCTCCGCGGCATCACAGCCGGCCATGGGAGGCAGGAGCACGCGGCAGGACCGGCGCTTGTTTGGGCGGCTGGAGCAAGAAGACCAGAGGTTGAAGAAGCACTATGGCCATTGGATGAACCTCGTACGGTAACAGGAGCTAGAATCATTCATATTGACGTTAAGCCCTCCGTCCCCGTCAACTTGGTAGGCCCACAAGTCAGCCTCCCACTATGCTGGGTTCCAGCTGGCAGGGGGAGTATTCATTTTTTTGTGCGTAATAAGGAGGCACTTCCTTGCGTGCAAAGATAGCTGGTGGGTCCGACCTGTCAGCGGGGGGCACGTTTTTTCGCGAAATACAGAGGCCCTTCCGGTGGGTCCCAGATGTCAGGTGCAGGAATCATTATTTTGCGCGTAATAAGGAGGCATTTCCTTGTGTGCGGCCCTGGACCCAGCTGTCAGCCTCTCCATGCACAGTCTACTTCCGATGGTGTCGTTCATTGACCACATTGACCACGCCGCGCCGAGCGCATCCAAGGTGGTGGACGACGGCGAGGCCCCGGATAGCAACGAGCCGGAGATGGGAAGACGCGGGAGTAGAGTCGCAGACGGAGAGGTGTATGAGGGTTAGCTGGTTCTAGTGCGGTGTGGTTCGGCAGTCGGTGGAGAAGAACAGGAGGTGTGGAGGGGTGGAGGGATGGCCTGGCCAACGGTGGAGTAGCGCTTCATAGCGAAGCATGCTAAGCAGAGTTGCTAGCAGCAGGAGGCGGGAGGTGGTCCCGGCGGCGCTGGAGGAAGAAGACGAGAGGTTGAAGATGGATGCCGGTCGTTGGATGTAAATCCAACGGCTAACATGTCAGAATCATTTGTTGACTAAATTGACAACGACTTCCGTTGGCTTCCACCTATTGGCCCACATTTCAGCCTCCAAAAATGTGGCACATATTGAACCCATTTTTTCAGAATTCACAGTCTTTTTTTTGCGCGGTAGAACTTACGGTCAATTTGATCTTTTTTTTTGAATTACAACCATTAGCTGGGCTGGGTGAACAAATAATGTAGCGACCATGCGGCCCATTTATTTTATTTCCTAAAAAATTATAGGTCATTTGCACTGTCTCGAAATACACGATTTTGCTGTGCTGATTCTAATTATAATGTTGGGTTGGGCCAGCAATGTTATCAAAAAATAAAAAGGGGTTGAGCATTTTGTTATAAATATATTTAAATAGTAAGTGATATTATTACATTCGTCCTTAAATCTTACCAAGCTTTTGTACACAATCACTAGGATTTTCATGCCAAAACAATCCAGGATTTTATTGTTAAGAAATTATTTTTATAAGTTAATAAGATGTGGGATATTGTTTTCTTACATATGTAAGTATCTGTTAAATATATGATGACAATAAAAATAATATATAATAACATATAAAATAATTTAAATATATATAATATAGTTAGAAGGGAAACATAAGTTGGACCTGGCGTACCTATTCTTATATAGAAAAATAGAACAGACCTCTGTGTTTTCTTCAAAAAAATACATAAATTGGGCTGCCGATATTCAAGAAAAATAAAACATCGGATGGGAGGTCCATAGGCCGGTCGATACATGATGGCCCTCAAGAAAATACAAACAGGCCTATGGACCTCTCATCCGAGGTCGTGGGCTCCGCATGTTAAAAATGATAGCCTAGACGGGGCAGCCCAAACCCCAACTGATACTTGCTGCCCCATTGATAATAAATTATACCTGCCAGCTCCCTGGCTTCGTTGTGAATTTATCTCATATAGTAACTACGTTGAAGCACCTAAAATGTAACTATGTTGACAAACCCGTGGGCCCCAATGTCAGTATAGCATTAGGAGGAATTATTTCTTCGATGGGGCACTTGCTTGCGTACGGCCATAGACCTGGTGGGTCCCGACTGTCTGCCTCTCCACGTACAGTCCTCTCCAGATTCCTCTCATTTATTCAGCATGTTCACAAAGGCAGACAGCGGCGTCGCGGCGAGCGCACAAAGGCGCAGGAGGCGATCCGACCACCTGCGGAAGTTCCTTAATATTAACAAAACTACTGAACTAGCCTAGTGGCCAAGTGACACTACCCGACAGCTGTTCCGCCCGGGTTCGATTCCACCTGTGCAGGGAAAATATCTCTAAATTTTTTGCCTCTGCCTTTATTGACATGCGGGTCCCCATTGTCATATATGCACACCACGTCCAACACTTGCCAAAACTTCGTCCCTCATTTTTTCTGTGTTTCGCACACTCGACATTGTGTGGGCATTTTGACTGTGGATCATATGAAGATGTGCTATGCATGAATGTTGATCAGCATGATGTTAACTGGCTGGTAGTTCCATTTTCGACCATGAATAAAACTTCCAACATGATGTTAACCCTGTTTGAAAAGGCCGTGTTAATATAAATGCTCTGCCTCTGAAAGTTGCAATTTCTTATCTGAAACTGAACTTGCAGTTTCTTATCTGAAACTGAAACTTGCAGTTTCTTCTCTGAGAATCACATTGTCTGCACTTTTATACTCCTATGAAACTACATTTTTTTAAGTGCTAAAAATAGATCTCTAGAATTCATATAATACTTCATATGCTCAATACTGCAAATTTGAAATTCAAAAGACATTCATATCTGAAACTACTCTCAAAATACACAACACAAAACACAATTCACAACCTGCAAATAGTGACAACCCTAAGCTCCTCCTGTCAATTCACAACCTGCCCGACTATTGGGCTGGGGGGGGGGGAGGCAGTCCCCTCCTATTCCTCGGCGGCAGAGGATGGCGGGGAAGCGTCGTCGGGCCAACTACTTTTCTCCTCTTGTAGTTGGGTTCGATCGACGAAGACTCCACCTGCTCGCTCTGGCAGGACACCCTCACAAACGGCACCCTGTAGATAATCGATCCTTCAATCTTTGGTGGATGCTCCATCTGGGATTGATACTTCCACCACCGCTCCCTCACGATCGGATTCGGTGAATCGGTTTGCTCCATGGCCCAGAGGAGCAGCTCTATGTACTCCCGCGCGACTCCCTCCGGGAGTATCGCCGCCTTTTCGCTCTGTTGCAGATATTTGGCCATGGATGTCGCCGTCGCCGCTAGTTGGTCCTTGTTGTCAAACCAATACTGTATCTCCAACGTCCTAGCTAGCTTCACAGGGTCGCCGTCTGTGATCCTCACGTATCGGTTGTACTCCTCCATCGATCTACTTCTCCACAACACCTTCACTCGCCGGCAGTGGTTTTTGAATGGAAGAGGAGAGGAGCAACGCTGGTTTTGGATTAGAATGGGAGAGGAGCGATGCTGGTTTTGGACTGGAACAGGAGAGGAGGGGCGGTGGTTTTGAAATGGAAGATGAGAGGAGCGGCGCTGGATTTAGATTGGAACAGGAGAGGAGCGGCGGTGGTTTAAGAGGAGAAGAGCGGAAGAGCGGCGCTGGACTTGGAAGTATTTTTTTGTTGTTTTGCGTATTTTGGGTCAAAGTTTGACCACGTACTGTATTTGACAAACAAAATGTGAATGCATGTCACCAAAAATTATATCGTTTGGTTCGTATCTGAATGTACTTTCAAATTATATTATTTTTGCATTATTCATATCTGAATGTACTTTCAAACAGACTGAAGAAATTAGACTGAGGAAATTGAGAAAGTCTTCAGTCAAAGTCTTCAAAACAGATATGAACAAGCACTCAACACAGTAATGAGGAAATGAAAGAGTTGAGGAAATAGAACCAGTAGGCTTGGTGAAGACAATGATTTGGTAGACCAGTTCCAACTGCTGTGACAGTTGTACGTCTGGTTGGGGCGGCTAGGTATTCAAACCTGAGGACACACAGTCCCAGACACCCAGTCCTGAACACGCAGTCCAGGACACTTAGTTCTCACCGTATTCCCCTTGAGCTAAGGTCACACAGACCTCGCCCAATCACTCGTGGTAAGTCTTCAGGTGACTTCCAAACCTTCACAAACTCGGTCACTCGGCGATCCACAATTTCCTCTTGGATGCTCTAGACCATGACGCCTAACCGTCTGGAAGATGCACAGTCTTCAAAGTTAACAAGCGTCGGATCCACGCAGGATCAATCTCTTCAGTGATGCTCAATCACTTTCGGTTTGTAGGTGTTTGGGTTTGGGTTTTCCTCACTTGATGATTTTCGCTCAATGTCCTCGGAGGATGGGATGCTCTCAAATGACAAGTGTCAGTTTCTCTCGGAGCAGCCAACCAGCTAGTGGTTGTAGGGGGGCGGCTATTTATAGCCTTGGGAGCAGCCCAACATGATAAGACATAAATGCCCTTGAATGCTATGACCGTTAGGTGGGTAGATATTTTGGGACAGCTGGCGCGTAGCACAGCAACGATCGGATATTTGAGGCTCAATTTCCTCAGGGCTATCATGTTCCTCACTATGTAGGCAATCAGCACTGGCAAATTCCTAACTCCTCGGCCAGAACAAATTCCTCAGACACCAGAAGAACTTCGTCTCTGTCACTGAAGAAATTGACTGAATTGGTATGAGATTTCCAATGGCTTCACTCGAAGGATTGGGTAGGTGTAGGTTTTTTAGTTGAGCATCACATGGAAATTTTTCCTTAGTATTTCCACGACCCCCTTTAACAGTTTCCTATGACTGAAGAAAGAGAAAATGAAACTACGAAAACAAAAGTCTTCACGCTTCATGTTCCTCGAATGAATGCCAAGTCTTCAAGGTCACACCAATTTGTTCACTTTCAAAGTCTTCCGAAAGTCTTCAGAAATCCAAAGTCTTCAGTCGAAGAACTTCATTTTTAGGGGTCGACTTTCTCTGTAAATATCAAACTCCTCATAGACTTGTAAACCTATGTATACTCACAAACGCACCTGTCCCTTAACCTATAAGTCTTCAATACACCAAAATCACTAAGGGGCACTAGATGCACTTACAATCTCCCCCTTTTTGGTGATTGATGACAATATAGGTTATGTTTTCAACGGGGATAAACATATGAAGTTTAAATACTGATATTGAGGAATTTGATTGAAAGATATAGAAGAACTCCGCTTGAAGACGTGCACAGTGTGGAATTTGATTTCGAAGCAATGCACATTTGAAGAGTATAATCATGGAGATCTTCCCCTATATCTTGTAATTCATACACGCATTTCATATAATATGAAGAATTTGAAATGCATGATGAAATATGGTGACTGATGAAATTCAGCATGCGTGCATTGACATTAATGAGGAATAAGCATGCAGAAGAATTCAGCAAAAGTATCAGGCCACCATAGAGTTTAATATTACAACTCGATCCAGCAAAGTCATCAAAAGAACGAGCACTACAGGAATCAGCTATTTTGCCGTCTGCCACAGCGGACGGCAAAGGCATGAACGGCAGACGGCAAAGGCCTTTGCCGTCAGCCGCGGACGGCAAAAGGCTCCGGCAAAGTAAGGTCCGGCAAAGAGCTACTTTGTCGTCTGCTTCCGGGTGGCTGACGGCAAAGGGCCTTTGCCGTCTGCAGCGGATGGCAAAGAGCGCAGACGGCCATAATTGCGCTGTCAGTCCGTTAAGTGGCTAACGGCAGGCCTTTGCCGTACGCCGCTGACGGAAAGTCTTTGCCGTCTGCCACTGATGGCAAACTTTCTAGTGTCTTTACCGTCTGCCACTGTAGGCAAACTTTCTAGTGTCTTTGCCGTCTGCCACTGTAGGCAAACTTTCTAGTGTCTTTGCCGTCTGCCACTGTAGGCAAACTGACCAAATGGGTCAGCTCCAAGGAAGCACAGTTGGCTGCCACGTGGCTTCTTTGCCGTCTGCGGCTGATGACAAAGAGCCCGTTGCCATCGGTGGCAGACGGCAAAGAGCCCGTTGCCGTTGGTGGCAGATGGCAAAGAGCCTGCATATTGGCTCTTTTTTCTTTTTTTATTAAATCCAACAATTTTCACAGCAAATATATATGACATATATAGATATATTACACAGGCCTATTTAACAGCAAACATATCACATATATCCAGCACATAAGTTCCATCCATTCATACATAAGCAAGTTCCATCCATTCATACATAAGCAAGTTCCATCCATACATATTACTTAAGCAAGTTCCATCCATCCATTCATACATAAGCAAGTTCCATCCATACATAAACAAGCACTCCATAGCAAGCTAACTTCCATGAAGTGAATGAAATCTGCAAAATGGCAAAATAAGAAATTTAGAAATAGGTGACTAGAATAAGAAGACTAGAACAAGAAGAGTAGAACAAGAAGAAGACTAGAACAAGAAGTATATGTCATTTATGAGCTAACTTACGTGAAATGGATCATATATGAGCTAACTAAGTTGAAATGGGTCGTTTATGAGCTAGCTAAGGTGAAATGGATCATTTATGAGCTAACTTAGTTGTAATGGGTCGTTCATGAGCTAACTAAGGTCAAATGGATCGTTTTTGAGGTAACTAAGGTGAAATGGATCGTTTTTTAGCTAACTTAGGTGAAATGGATCATTTATGAGCTAACTTAGTTGAAATGGATCGTTTTTGAGCTAACTTAGGTGAAATGGATCATTTATGAGCTAATTTAGTTGAAATGGATCTTTTTGAGCTAACTTAGGTGAAATGGATCATTTAAGAGCTAATTTAGGTGAAATGGATCGCTTTTTAGCTAACCTGGTGAAATGGATCGTTTATGAGCTAAATTAGTTGAAATGGATCGTTTATGAGACAACCTAGGTAAGATGGGTCATTTTGGAGCTAACCTAGGTGAAATGGGTCATTTTAAAGCTAACGTAGATAAAATGGATCATTTAGGAGCTAATCTAGGTAAAATGGGTCATTTTTGAGCTAACTTGGATGAACTGGATCATTTATAAGCTAATCAAGGTAAAATGGGTCATTTTAGAGCTAACTTAGGTGAAATGGATCGTTTATGAGCTAACTAAGCTAATTATGCAATTTTTGACATAAGTAAGCTAAGTACAGATCGTTTTAGAGCTAACTTAGGTAAAATGGATGGTTTTGGAGGTCAGTAAGCTTATTAAGTCATTTTGGAGGAGAAGAAGCTAAGTATAGGTCATTATGGTAAGCATTGGAGGAAACAAAGCTAAGTCTAGGTCTTTATGCATGTGTTAAGCAAAACACTGGATAAACTTACCATGATCCAGGAGGTGTAGGAGCGGGCTGGCTCGTGTCGGTAGCTGGAGAAGGATCGTGCGATGCTTGTCTGGAGTTACGCTGCACCAAAGATCATTTCAAATGTCTTGTTAGCATGATGACACTCAAATGTTAAGACTAGCAAGTAATGTCCATTCAAATTAAACTCACCATGGTCCCAGGAGCAATCACTAGCATCGGCGGAGCGGTCTGACCAGTCTTCTCGCACACAGACTGCACATTTGGTTTTGACGACTCAGTCATACTAGTTAGTAATGAGACAAACACTACATGAATATTTTGGCTAATCTGCAGAAGAAACTTACCACAAGGAGCTCGTACATGGCCCTTGCCTGCATGTCATTCCGCGCCCTCTCCTCCTCCAACATCTTTGTCGTCCTCTCCTCCAACTCCCGCTGCCTCTCCGCCGCCTCCGCCAGAAGTTTCTCCGTTCTATCTCTCTCACTCTGTATAGCAGCCTGCAACACCACTCACATGACCATTTGTAATCATTGATGGAAGCGCACACAATGTAATGGAGAAAGATAGCTGAGTACGTATCACTAACCTTGATGGCGAGTTGGACTGGCCGTTCACGAGGCCTTATCTCAGGAGCGGAGCTCGACTGGCGCGCCTTTATCTCCGGGAGAGTGCTAGGACAACGGATAAGTCCCATCTCCAATGGCTATGGAGCCATGGGACCTCCCGCCACCAGATATCATCACTAGCTTTGGATCAATGGGTCCCTGGCTCGAGTTAAAGTCCTCCCCTTTCCTCGCCTTCCCCTCATCTCTATATCTCACGAGCTTGTTGTGGGAGGAGATGTTGGTGAAGTTGTTTGCATCATCGAGGTCAGACGGAGAGAATGCCTTGACTTTCTTGAAAGAGGTAGTGTGGGCCATGGCATACAGGTCGTACACCTCTGGCACCTTTGTCAGGACCGGTTTTCCAATAAAAATATTTATTGAGAGACCGATCCCTTTTACGGACCAGTAGAGAAGAATCCTTCTCACTGGTATACAATTTCTTGATCACAGAAGAAAACCAGGAGTACTAAATATAATACATGGTTGAGCAGAGACTGCTCAACAATTTATTACAAACACGCCGATATTACACATAAAGGCGGATAGGGTGGCATAACTACTGACTCACAATAAAAGCGGTGGTGGAAAAATCACAGCGAAGGGGGTGACTTGACTCCTGAATCTAACAACTCTTCGAGCGTCGGAGTGAGGCTCGAGGATACTTATTGCGGGTGGCGGAAGCGTATATAATACAAGTGACCAATATCCAGGATCGCACGGGTCTGACTGGGACTCCTCTAGGCGTCGGACTCACTATCAAACTCTTCATCCATGAGATCGCCCTCGTCAACATCTGGCCAAATCAACAAGCCAGGTGAGTACTATGAAGGTACTCGCAAGACAGTTCGGACATAAGATATAACAAATGTAAACATGATGCATATGAACGGATTAACAAGCGCACTCAGACATTGAGATAATAATGCATGGGAAATAAAAGAGAAGTCGGGCGGTAGTCCTCCCGAAATCCCAAAGTAATACTGAGGGCCAATCGAGTGTGTGACTGACTCCTCGAAGGGATACAAAAAGAATAACAATGCCGCAGTCGGGCGTCAAGGCGACACCAGATAAAGGGCTTATAATAGAATATAAATGACAGTGCGTGCCACAGTCAGACGTCTGAGCGACATCAAATAAAGGGCTTGTATCAAAAGTAAATAACAAGAGTGCCACAGTCGGACGTCTGAGCGACATCACGTAAAGGGCTTATATCAAAAGTAAATAACAAGAGTGCCACAGTCGGACGTCTAAGCGACATCACATAAAGGGCTTATATCAAAAGTAAATAACAAGAGTGCCACAGTCGGACGTCTGAGCGACATCACATAAAGGGCTTATATCAAAAGTAAATAACAAGAGTGCCACAGTCGGACGTCTGAGCGACATCACATAAAGGGCTTATATTTCGTAACTTGATATCTCAGTAGCTCAAGAATTTAAATCATTTCAAGGGCATAATCAGGTATGAAATAAACAACGGGGTTAGTCCATCCACGGAATAACGTTCAACCAATTTACCACTCAAGCTTGTTCACCGGGGAAATACCACGAGGATTTGACATAGATATGGATACACTGGTCACGGTCCTTGATCATGGATACGATGACTCGGAAGGATTTGACTCTGCAGAGTTTGTACTTTAACCACAACCAACGGATTTCAGTAGTCACGGGGACTAGTTCCGTTTATGGTGTTTTGGAAGAAACACATCTAACCAGTACACACCCATTCAACATTCCGAAGCCAGGAATCACCCTCGGCAACGTTCAAGAAAAACCTTGAGATGGGGAGGCTACAACCTCGCGTAGCATGGGATCAAATTTATATACGCGCGCTCTAAGGGGTGCCCCCCTCTTGGTCCCAACCGGAAACACCCATGCCCCCTGACCGGATGACTGGCTTTAATCCAGGGCCATGGAACCCTCATCCCGGCCCCTCTATTTGTTGTGTACACAGAAAGAGGTTAACAACTTACTAAACCGTATTCTTGGCAGAAAACATGTGGCAGCATGGAAGGGGAAGAACGATAACGTGACTCAGTCCACGTTAACGTCGGAGTTTATCGGATGTCGTAAAGCTGGCATGCTACAACAATGCCACCTTACTGCCTTTCATGTCACCACATGACTAGGCCATCTCTCATCAGAGATCACAGTAACTTCGGAACTCACGGATAGTTGCCTTACATGCAACGAGATACTCACCGATGCTCATATGCCATGCACAAACCATTCAAGAAAACATGCAAAACACCCGTCATATCAAAGGTTCAAACATGCTTGCCTGGTTCCAAGAAGTCGGAGTCTAGCTCGGTGAAGTTCGCGGCTCCGTCACCTCTTCCGGAACCTATGGTATAGCGAAAACGTACACTAACGTGAAAATCATCGCGTGGATGAAATTTATTCCAAAAAATTTCCAAATAAATACTATAAAAAACTAGACAAAAACACAAGACTGACAGAAAAAGAATCACTCAAAAATCATCTTTTATTAAAAAGATATAAGGGTTTTAGTCCAGGGACTAATCTGTGATGAAACAGAAAAGATCCAGGGACTTTACTGAGAAAACAGAAAACGGTTCGGAGTAAAAGGCGCCAGCCCAAAGAGAAAACGTATTTGCCTGAAGGCGCCAACAGAAAATGGTTCGAGGGGGAAAAGAAGAGAGGCTGACGGGGGGGGTCCCACATGTCAGGTTTAAAACTTCGCCGGCGCCCGAAGGCTGCGGTGGTCGCCGGCGTTGAACCACGGCGAGGCAGGGAGATCGGAGGGTACCAAGAGGTTCAGTGTGTTCTTCCGCATCGGTGGGTGGTGGACTTGGTCATCGGAGAGCAGCACGTCGACGGCGACACTTTCTCCGGTGGACGGTGGCTCGGGAGATGGTGGAGTACTCCGGTGGGTGCTGCAAACTCCAAATTGAAGCGCGGGTCAGAAGGGTGGATGCACTAGAAGGCTACTGGCAAGAGCTGAGGGGTAGGGGTGCACGCACGGGAGCGAATCGAGCTGGGTCCCGTGGCGGGTCGAGGCGGCCGGAGTTGGGGAAGAAAGCTCTCTCGGGGCTCTTCCAGTGGCTTGGCGTGGTATTGGTGGAGTGTAGAGGTGGTGTGGGTTCGAGTTCGAGCCTCTATTTATATGCGATCCGAGGGGGTGGCCGTGAACGGGGTATCTCCGGCGAGCGATTATAGCGAGGCAGTGGTTGGGCAGGGGTTTAGGGGGCTAGGCACCATCAGGGTAGATCACTGGTGCCGTTCCACCGCTAAACCTCGGTCAGGCAAGGCGTAATACGCAGATCCTCGACGGGGCGGCCGTACGGGCACGGCGGCGGCAGAGAGCGCGCTCCGTGCCTACCAGTTCACGACGAAGGGTGGCAGCGTGCATGGGTGAGTGGGTGGCCACGCGGCGGCCTCCAGTGGCTTGGGCGGCGCTGGACGGCGCCGTCTACGCTGCGCCTCTCTCTAGCGGCCGCAAAGCCGCCGCTGCCGACGCTCACGGGTGGCGCACCTCCTCCTGCTCGTCGCCGATACCCGCAACCTTCCAGGTGATCGTGCGGCGCAGAGATAAGAAGGAGGGGACAGGGAGCAAGGCGCCACCGCGGTTACTGGCGAGATCGACAACGAGCTCTGAAGAAAACGACAGCAGCTCTGAAACTGTTAACTGAATTTTCTGAACATGACAGAAACAGTGCCCATCAAGTGCTCGACGAAATGATTTGGCATGAAGAAATTTTTTTCTAGAGCTGGGACTTGGTGAGGTGACCTCTCAATGCACCCAGAGGCTGCCTGAATTTTCTCAGATTTTTAGGAGAAGGATTCAAATGAATTTCATCAAATTTGGCAAATGAGGTCCAAATTTGCAGCAAGTACAATTTGAAATATTTGAACTGGAGACCAGTGGATCTTCATGGATCTTGGTTGAGGGCTCTAAGGACTAGCCAGGGAGACTTGTTTGGAGGCCAAACTCAAAGTAGAAATCGTAGTTCCTTTGAAAACCTCCAAGGATCCAAAATAGAAGGCAGAAATTATTTTTTGATAAGAATTAAATGGAAACAAATATATGGAGAGGTTCAACTTGCTGGATTTGAAGTATAACTTAGCACAAAGATGGGGAATGGCTTTTGGGAGGGGATTTCCACTCATGTCATGGCAAGAGGAGATTTTGAAAAGGGGAGAAGATCACTCCAAATGCCATAGGGCTATTTAAAAGAATTTTCAAAAGAAATCTCCCAAGTGAAAAGCATTTGGTTTTGAGTCCACATAAGAAGGAAAAACCTCCAAGACCAAAATCAAGTCTTGGGTGAATCCAAAACAAAACACTTGTCATAAAAGAAAATATTTTGAGAGGGAGAGTTCTTTAGAAGAAAATTTTAAATCACCCTCCTCAAATCCAGTAAAAGATTTTGATAAAACCAAAAATAAAATTTTGAGTGTCACAGCACCTACCCCCTTAGGAAAAATCTCGTCCCCGAGATTTCTGCTGATCCTCAAATAGATATGGGTACTCTGCCTGAAGAAAATCTTCTCTTTCCCATGTAGCTTCATCCTCGGTGTGATTGCTCCACTGAACCTTGAAGAATTTTATTGTTTTCTGACGGGTCCTCCTTTCAGACTCTTCCAATATCTTTACTGGACGCTCTCTGTAGGAGAGATCTGGTTGCACATCAATGATTTCATGAGATACATGCTTTTCCGGGCTATTCACGCATTTTCTCAATTGTGAGACGTGGAACACGTCATGGACGTCTGACAGCTCCTTGGGTAGGTCTAGCTGGTAGGCTACCGTGCCTCTTCGTGCAACTATACAGAAGGGTCCGATAAATCTCGGGGCTAGCTTCCCCTTAATTTTGAACCGCTGCAGGCCTCGCATAGGAGACACTCGGAGGTATACGTAATCACCGGGTTCAAAGCTGAACTCACGATGTTTTTGATCGTAATAGCTCTTTTGTCGGCTTTGAGCTGTCTTGAGTCTGTCCCTGATCTGTTTAACTTTCTCCTCGGCCTCCTTGAGCATGTCTGGGCCGAAGATACGACTGTCACCTGTCTCAGACCAATTTAGTGGGGTAGGACACCTCCGTCCGTACAATGCTTCAAAGGGTGCCATCTGTAAGCTGGCTTGGTAACTGTTGTTGTAAGCAAACTCGGCATATGGCAAACTTTCTTCCCAACTGGATCCATAGGTGAGCACACAGGCTCTCAGCATGTCCTCTAGCATTTGGTTCACGCGTTCCGTTTGTCCATGAGTCTGAGGGTGGTATGCTGTACTGAAATCTAGTTGCGTGCCCAGAGCTTGTTGCAGGTGATCCCAAAATTTAGAGACAAATTGAGTGCCTCGGTCAGATATTATAGTCTTTGGGACTCCATGCAGACAAACTATACGGGAGAGATAAAGCTTGGCTAGCCTTTGAGTGGAGTAGGTCGTCTTCACGGGAATGAAATGTGCTACCTTGGTTAGGCTATCTGTGATGACCCATATGGCATCATTTCCGCGTTGCGATCGAGGTAGTCCGATGATGAAGTCCATTCCAATTTCATCCCATTTCCACTCAGGTATCCTGTTTGGCTGGAGTAGCCCTGCTGGCTTTTGATGCTCGGCTTTAATGCGTTGACATGAATCGCAACAAGCAATAAATGCGGCTATATCCCTTTTCATACCGTGCCACCAAAATCTTTCCTGAATGTCTTTGTACATTTTGGTTCCTCCAGGGTGGATCGAGTATGGAGCGGTGTGGCTTTCGGTTAGGATTTGTTGCTTGAGTTCCTCAATGTTAGGTACGCAATGTCTGTCCCCGTACCATAATATTCCTTCACTGTCTGTGACGAACTCTGAAGCCTTGCCAAGGTTCATTTTCCTCTTTATACCCTCGATGCTGGGATGTCCCTGCTGAGCCTTCTTAATTTGTTCCACTAGGGTGGGTTGTATCTCCAGATTTGATACGGTGCCCTCAGAGACTAACACCATGTTGAGTCTAACGAACTCCTGCTGAAACTCAGGCCTCAAGTTCTGTGGACTGTCGTTGCCCGGGCTGGGGTTCTGACAAAGAGCATCTGCCACTACATTTGCTTTCCCTGGATGGTAGTGAATGCTGACATCATAGTCCTTGACCAATTCCAACCAGCGTCGTTGGCGTAAATTTAGCTCTGGTTGTGTGAAAATATATTTAAGGCTCTTATGGTCCGTATATATTTCACAACGATTTCCCAACAGAAAGTGCCTCCACTCCTTGAGTGCATGGATGACCGCTGCTAGCTCCAAGTCATGAGTTGGATAATTTTCCTCATGCTTCCGTAGTTTCCTGGAAGCATACGCGACAACTTTGCCATCCTGCATCAGCACACATCCGAGGCCCTTCCGGGATGCGTCACAATATACTTCGAAACTCTTGTGTATGTCTGGCACGATCAAAACTGGTGCTGTTGTTAGTTTCTTCTTGAGTTCTTGGAAGCTTTTCTCGCACGCTTCCGTCCATACAAACTTCTTGTCTTTCTTGAGCAACTGTGTCATTGGTTTTGCCACAGTGGAGAATCCTTCAATAAATCTTCTGTAATATCCGGCCATTCCGAGGAAACTTCGCACATCTGTCACGTTGGCTGGTGGTTTCCAGTCAAGTATGGCTTTGACCTTTTCTGGGTCTACGGCCACGCCTTCTTGGGTTAATATATGGCCTAGGAAACCAACTTGCCTTAGCCAAAATTCACACTTGCTAAATTTGGCGTATAATTTATGTTTCCTTAATTCTCCCAAAACAATTCTGAGATGCTCAGCATGCTCTTCTGGTGTCCTTGAGTGTACCAGAATATCATCAATGAATACCACAACCAATTTGTCCATGAATTTCATAAACACCTTGTTCATGAGGTGGACGAAATATGCGGGGGCGTTCGTCAGTCCGAACGACATTACTGTGAACTCATATAATCTGTATCTCGAGGTGAATGCTGTCTTTGGGATATCTTCTGTCCGTACTTTCAATTGATGATATCCCGATCTTAAATCAATTTTTGAGAACACCTTGGCTTGTCCGAGCTGGTCAAACAAATCATTTATCCGTGGCATCGGATATTTGTTTTTGATGGTGACCATATTGAGAGCTCGATAGTCTATATACAATCTCAGTGTCTCATCCTTATTCTTGGCGAATAATACTGGCGAACCCCAAGGTGAGGAGCTGGCTCGAATAAATCCTTTGTCCAGTAATTCTTTTATTTGTTTCTTCAATTCTACCAACTCTGAGGGTGCCATTCTATAAGGTTTCTTATAGATGGGAGTGGTGCCAGGTGCTAGTTCAATGCTGAACTCTATCTCTCGGTCTGGTGGCATACCTGGTAGTTCTTCAGGGAACACGTCGGGAAACTCGCACACCACTGGAACTTTTCTCAATTCTGAAATGTCCACTTTGTTCAGCTTTGGTTGCCGTGACCGTGGTCTTTCTTGAGCTGTAACCTTTATTGTCTTGCCGTGATGATGGGTGAGAATCACAGTCCGATTGAAACAATCGATAAATCCCTTGTTTGTGGTCAACCAGTCCATCCCTAGGATGACATCCAGTCCTTTATTTTCCAACACGATGAGATTAGCCTGAAACTTTAGTCCTTCGAATTCAATGATTACTCCTTGGCAGTAACTCTGAGCGATCTGCTTATTCCCGAGGGACTTGATGATCATAGATTTTTCCAAGGGAAGTATTGGAAAACCATGTTGCAACACAAAACTCTTCGAAATGAACGAGTGGGAAGCTCCAGAATCAAACAAAACCGTGGCAGGTACTGTGTTGACAGGGAACGTACCGAGCACGATGTCTGGGGCATTCTGCGCTTCTTCTCTGGTCACATGGTTCAGGTGACCCTTCCTGTGGTTGTTGTTGGGATTGAAATTGTTGCGCTTGGGGGCTGGATTGTTCCCACCATTGTTCGGTTTGGGGGCCGAGTTCCTCGGTTTTGGGCACTGTTTGTCATAGTGCCCTTCTTCACCACAAGCATAGCAAGTGACCCCTGGACGGTATGTGAAGTCCTTGTCCCTGGAATGAAACTGTCTGGTTGGCCTTAGATCAGTAGTCATGGATTTTCTTGCTTCAACCCTCTGAACATCAGTCTTGCTTCGGTTGTTGCGAGCAAGAGTCGTCTTGTCCCTCTTTCGCTTACGAATATCTTCCAGACTGCGGCGTTCATTCTCCAAGGTAATGGCCTTGTCAACCAGAGTTTTAAAATCCGGGAAAGTGTGTACGACCAGTTGGCATCTTAGTGTCGGTCCCAGGCCGTCCGAAAACTTTTCCATCCTTTTGTTCTCAGTCATATGCTCATCGTAGGCATAACGAGATAGCTGGGTAAACTGACCATTGTATTCTGTCACTGACATGCCTCTTTGCTTGAGGTCATCAAATTCTCTTTTCTTGATTTTTATGATGCTCCTGGGGATGTGTGCCCCACGAAAGCCTTCCTTAAACTCTTCCTAGGTGATGTTGTGTTCACTGGGATGCATGTGTAGGAAGTTTTCCCACCATGCTGCAGCTGCTCCAGTGAGGTAGTGAGGGGCATAAAGCACCTTCTCATGATCTGAACACTGAGAAATAATTAGCTTTCTTTCGATGTCACGAAGCCAATCATCGGCTTCAAGTGGCCTATCAGTGTGAGCAAACGTTGAAGGGCGTGTCTTCTGCAGTTCAGACAACTTGGAGTGTGGTTGGTATGGCTCACGGTGATTCCCCATATTGATGACGTGATTCATCATTTCTTGGTGTTGCTGTTGGCTTTGTTCGAAAAGGCGGCATACTTGAGATAAGGATGCTTCACTGTCCTGTTGACTAGACTGTCCCTGAGTGAAGTTGTTGCTTGTTTGTGTTCCATAAACTTCTTCTGGTTGATTGGGCATGGAACGAGTCCACGGACGAGACATTTTCCACTCTGGGGTATTATTTTGCAAGACTCATGAGAAGAACTGTGTGGCACAAGGAAAATCTTGCAAAGGCAAAAATTTAGAAGACCTCAAGATTTTTCAAGAAAACATAAACGATTTCGCCTGGAGAATGACTGCTTAACACATATCTTACACGCGAAAAGCGAACACACGATACATCACTCAGGATGTGCGCACACACTCCTGACATGTTATTTAGGCTAGCATACTCCTCCGGGACCCTACATGACGTGCACACAAATACTACAAACCAACGTACACATAAAACATATCATACATGCAGACACAACGCGCGGCTACTCGGCGCACTCAGTCGGAGATGGTGAAGATGTCCTTCCCCTTGCCGAGGGTAAGACCCAGCGGTGCAGGAGACTCAACCTCCACCTCCTCCCTAGTTGGCTCCAGGCGCGTAACACTGCGCTGAGGTGATGGCGCGGGTGCGACAGGCGGCAGTGCGGGTGTGGCAGGTGGTGCAGCTCTGACTGGAGCAGGAGCGATGACTCGGTCAAACTCCTTAGTGGTATGCAGACGGCGAGCAGTGGCCAAAATTGCCGGTGCATAAGATGCTGGGGACGAGACGAAAGTCAGTGGTGGTGCCATGTGGAGAAGCTCCTTCCTGCTGGCAGGACCGCCCCGAACTAAGTCCATGCGGGCAGCCACAAGATCGTCCACGAGGTTGTCGAAAGATTCCTCCAGAGCTTTGAGATACTCAACAAGCATCTCGATAGCTTCATCTCGCTCTCCCCTATGGCAGGCGAATGCATAGTGACAAGTATATGGCACATGGCATGGGAGGTAGCGGTAGCGACGAGTCTTCATCATAGGAAGAATGTCCCGAAGGCGAGCTATCGCCTCACGGGCAGCCATCTGCATGGCATGCCTCTCCGTAGGCATGGCCCTTCCCACAAAACGGAAGTGGCGAGACGCAGAACGTCCTCCCTTGAATTGCACCACGGCCTGCTGCATAGACACGTCGTCGCTGAGCTTGTGCTGGTAAAGCATGAACTCCGGACGAGTCGCTGGCCCGATCGCGAGCTTGGTGATGGAGACGAGGAGTTTGACAAACCCCCCGGGCACGTTAGTGAACACCCGAGTCTCGCAGCCGTTGCCAGCCATCTACAAAAGTAGGCAAAAATTCTGAGTAGTCATATCATAAATTTATGATGACCAACAGAAAATAGCTACATTTGCAAAATGCTGAAAAAGCACTAAAGACGCTAATAACCGATTAGCGATCGCACCTAGTGGCTTCCTACAGTCAGCCTGGCTCTGATACCAAGCTTGTCACGACCGGTTTTCCAATAAAAATATTTATTGAGAGACTGATCCCTTTTACGGACCAGTAGAGAAGAATCCTTCTCACTGGTAGACAATTTCTTGATCACAGAAGAAAACCAGGAGTACTAAATATAATACAAGGTTGAGCAGAGACTGCTCAACAATTTATTACAAACACGCCGATATTACACATAAAGGCGGATAGGGTGGCATAACTACTGACTCACAATAAAAGCGGTGGTGGAAAAATCACAGCGAAGGGGGTGACTTGACTCCTGAATCTAACAACTCTTCGAGCGTCGGAGTGAGGCTCGAGGATACTTATTGCGGGTGGCGGAAGCGTATATAATTCAAGTGACCAATATCCAGGATCGCACGGGACTGACTAGGACTCCTCTAGGCGTCAGACTCACTATCAAACTCTTCATCCATGAGATCGCCCTCGTCAACATCTGGCCAAATCAACAAGCCAGGTGAGTACCATGAAAGTATTCGCAAGAAAGTTCGGACATAAGATATAACAAATGTAAACATAATGCATATGAACGGATTAACAAGCGCACTCAGACATTGAGATAATAATGCATGGGAAATAAAAGAGAAGTGGGGCGGTAGTCCTCCCGAAATCCCAAAGTAATACTGAGGGCCAATCGAGTGTCTGAATGACTCCTCGAAGGGATACAAAAAGAATAACAATGCCGCAGTCGGGCGTCAAGGCGACACCACATAAAGGGCTTATAATAGAATATAAATGACAGTGCGTGCCACAGTCGGACGTCTGAGCGACATCACATAAAGGGCTTATATCAGAAGTAAATAACAAGAGTGCCACAGTCGGACGTCTGAGCGACATCACATAAAGGGCTTATATCAAAAGTAAATAACAAGAGTGCCACAGTAGGACGTCTAAGCGACATCACATAAAGGGCTTATATCAAAAGTAAATAACAAGACTGCCACAGTCGGACGTCTGAGCGACATCACATAAAGGGCTTATATCAAAAGTAAATAACAAGAGTGCCACAGTCGGACGTCTAAGCGACATCACATAAAGGGCTTATATCAAAAGTAAATAACAAGAGTGCCACAGTCGGATGTCTGAGCGACATCACATAAAGGGCTTATATCAAAAGTAAATAACAAGAGTGCCACAGTCGGACGTCTGAGCGACATCACATAAAGGGCTTATATTTCGTAACTTGATATCTCCGTAGCTCAAGAATTTAAATCATTTCTAGGGCATAATCAGGTATGAAATAAACAACAGGGTTAGTCCATCCACGGAATAACGTTCAACCCATTTACCACTCAAGCTTGTTCACCGGGGAAATACCACGAGGATTTGACATAGATATGGATACACTGGTCACGGTCCTTGATCATGGATACGATGACTCGGAAGGATTTGACTCTGCAGAGTTTGTACTTTAACCACAGCCAACGGATTTCAGTAGTCACGGGGACTAGTTCCGTTTACGGTGTTTTGGAAGAAATACATCTAACCAGTACACACCCATTCAACATTCCGAAGCCAGGAATCACCCTCGGCAACGTTCAAGAAAAACCTTGAGACGGGGAGGCTACAACCTCGCGTAGCATGGGATCAAATTTATATACGCGCGCTCTAAGGGGTGCCCCCCTCTCGGTCCCAACCGGAAACACCCCATGCCCCCTGACCGGATGACTGGCTTTAATCCAGGGCCATGGAACCCTCATCCCGGCCCCTCTATTTGGTGTGTACATGGAAAGAGGTTAACAACTTACTAAACCGTATTCTTGGCAGAAAACATGTGGCAGCACGGAAGGGGAAGAACGATAACGTGACTCAGTCCACGTTAACGTCGGAGTTTATCGGATGTCGTAAGGCTGGGATGCTACAACAATACCACCTTACTGCCTTTCATGTCACCACATGACTAGGCCATCTCTCATCAGAGATCACAGTAACTTCGGAACTCACGGATAGTTGCCTTACATGCAACGAGATACTCACCGATGCTCATATGCCATGCACAAACCATTCAAGCAAACATGCAAAACACCCGTCATATCAAAGGTTCAAACATGCTTTCCTGGTTCGGAGAAGTCGGAGTCTAGCTCGGCGAAGTTCGCGGCTCCGTCACCTCTTCCGGAACCTACGGTATAGCGAAAACGTACACTAACGTGAAAATCATCACATGCATAAAATTTGTTCCAAAAATTTTCCAAATAAATACTATAAAAAACTAGACAAAAACACAAGACTGACAGAAAAAGAATCACTCAAAAATCGTCTTTTATTAAAAAGATATAAGGGTTTTAGTCCAGGGACTAATTTGTGATGAAACAGAAAAGATCCAGGGACTTTACTGAGAAGACAGAAAACGGTTCGGAGTAAAAGGCGCCAGCCCAAAGAGAAAACGTATTTGCCCGAAGGCGCCAACAGAAAACGGTTCGAGGGGGAAAAGAAGAGAGGCTGACGGGGGGGGGGGGTCCCACATGTCAGGTTTAAAACTTCGCCGGCGCCCGAAGGCTGCGGTGGTCGCCGGCGTTAAACCACGGCGAGGCAGGGAGATCGGAGGGTACCAAGAGGTTCAGTGTGTTCTTCCGCGTCGGTGGGTGGTGGACTTGGTCGTCGGAGAGCACCACGTCGACGGCGACACTTTCTTCGGCGGACGGTGGCTCGGGCGATGGTGGAGTACTCCGGTGGGTGCTGCAAACTCCAAATTGAAGCGCGGGTCAGAAGGGTGGATGCACTAGAAGGCTACTGGCAAGAGCTGAGGGGTAGGGGTGCACGCACGGGAGCGAATCGAGCTGGGTCCCGTGGCGGGTCGAGGCGGCCGGAGTTGGGGAAGAAAGCTCTCTCGGGGCTCTTCCAGTGATTTGGCGTGGTATTGGTGGAGTGCAGAGGTGGTATGGGTTTGAGTTCGAGCTCGGGGCCTCTATTTATAGGCGATCCGAGGGGGTGGCCGTGAACGGGGTATCTCCGGCGAGCGATTACGGCGAGGCAGTGGTTGGGCAGGGGGTTTAGGGGGCTAGGCACCATCAGGGAAGATCACTGGTGCCGTTCCACCGCTAAACCTCGGTCGGGCAAGGCGTAATACGCAGATCCTCGACGGGGCGGCCGTACGGGCACGGCGGTGGCAGAGAGCGCGCTCCGCGCCTACCAGTTCACGACGAAGGGTGGCAGCACGCATGGGTGAGTGGGTGGCCACGCGGCGGCCTCCGGTGGCTTGGGCGGCGCTGGACGGCGCCGTCTACGCTGTGCCTCTCTCTGGCGGCCGCAAAGCCGCCGCTGCCGTCGCTCACGGGTGGCGCACCTCCTCCTGCTCGTCTCCGACGCCCGCAACCTTCCAGGTGATCGTGCGGCGTGGAGATAAGAAGGAGGGGACAGGGAGCAAGGTGCCACCGCGGTTACTGGCGAGATCGACAACGAGCTCTGAAGAAAACGACAGCAGCTCTGAAACTGTTAACCGAATTTTCTGAACATGACAGAAACAGTGCCCATCAAGTGCTCGACGAAATGATTTGGCATGAAGAAATTTTTTTCTGGAGCTGGGACTTGGTGAGGTCACCTCTCAATGCACCCAGAGGCTGCCTGAATTTTCTCAGATTTTTAGGAGAAGGATTCAAATGAATTTCATCAAATTTGGCAAATGAGGTCCAAACTTGCAGCAAGTACAATTTGGAATATTTGAACTGGAGACCAGTGGATCTTCATGGATCTTGGTTGAGGGCTCTAAGGACTAGCCAGGGAGACTTGTTTGGAGGCCAAACTCAAAGTAGAAATGGTAGTTCCTTTGAAAACCTCCAAGGATCCAAAATATAAGGCAGAAATTATTTTTGATAAGAATTAAATGGAAACAAATATATGGAGAGGTTCAACTTGCTTGATTTGAAGTATAACTTGGCACAAAGATGGGGAATGGCTTTTGGGAGGGGATTTCCACTCATGTCATGGCAAGAGGAGATTTTGAAAAGGGGAGAAGATCACTCCAAATGCCATAGGGCTATTTAAAAGAATTTTCAAAAGAAATCTCCCAAGTGAAAAGCATTTGGTTTTGAGTCCACATAAGAAGGAAAAACCTCCAAGACCAAAATCAAGTCTTGGGTGAATCCAAAACAAAACACTTGTCATAAAAGAAAATATTTTGAGAGGGAGAGTTCTTTAGAAGAAAATTTTAAATCACCCTCCTCAAATCCAATAAAAGATTTTGATAAAACCAAAAATAGAATTTTGGGTGTCACAACCTTATCCACCTTATTGTAGCGTGCCTTAAAGAGAGAAACAATGTAAATTAGTAATTAAAGGGCTCAAGCTAGCATGATGAATGAATTGCATGAATCATGAAGCAAACCACATACCCAGTTCCGCCCGAACTGATATAAGTTGGAGCTGCCTTGATGGTGTGGCACACCTTCCATTTGGGCACGTTTGTCCTTGGCCTCGTTGTGGAGGGCTAGCCATTCTTTCGAGCACCACTCATTGAGCAACACCTCCCAACAATCCATCCGATCCGCACACCATCTCGGAGGCGCCTAAGTTAGCAAATAGAAACTTGAGCGCTACGGCTAAGAATTACTAAATGAAGGAACTTAAGTAGAAGGCATTAAGAATTACCTTCATGTATTTCTCGTTACTCAGGAACTTATCGCGGCATGCCGGCTTGGTCTTCTTGATACCACGCAAGGCGTAGTAGTCTCGAACAGCCTGCACCCGAGCCTCGTGCCGTAAGTTCTGTAGTAGGCGCTTGCAGACGTTCTCGATAACATTTGCCGCGTCCTCCTCGTATCCCTCCTCACACCTGTAGAATGTCTGCAATCAAATGAGACAATATTGTTAGTACAATTAATAACTAGCTAGTTGAAGATTTTCAAATGTGTAAAGGAGAAATTACCCAGAACTTTTTGATCACCTCGTCTGCCCTCGTGTCGCACAAGACACCGTCGATAATCTCATCCGGCGGGGCCGGGGCAGCCAAGTAGTGCTCCCAGCTCAATCCAAGCTCTGGAAGCCGACCCTCACCAGGCAACGTGGCAAACCCCGGGAAGTTTTGCCGGCAAAGAACTCCAAGGACGGAGTTGGGCCGGCGGACACTATGATGGTGGTCATAACCCCTGCAGCATGACAAGGCCAACGCATTAGTTATTTGAAGAAACGTGAATGCAGAAGGTACAAAAATATTAAATGCACTTACCTCTCCCCATCAGGAAAAATCAACCACCTCTGCTCGCGGGTCGCCGGCACGGACGGGAGCCGTGTACAACCACGCTGGTAGACGGTGCCCCCCTCCTCCTCAATATCAGTCGGCTCCCCGCCATCATCAGCATGGCCACTCGGCTCCTCGGGCTGATCCGGCCAGGTACCCCATCCAGACGTGTGCTCCTCCGGGGCCTCGTGGGCCGAACTCTCGTGAGACGAAGGCCCGTCGACCCGAGGCTCGTGGCTGCATGTACACATTCATATTTTTCCCCGGATAGTTGGGCCCTGGAATTATCAACGTCAGGAAAATGTTCTTTCTTTGCATAATCTGTCCGGGGGAGATTGAGTGGAAAGACAAATACGGGCCAACAACTGTATTGGGCTGCCATTATACCAAACACACTGAACCCATCCGTGCTGATGCCGACTCGAGGATGCCTCGGATCTGCCGCTTTGTCAGCATGTAATTCATCAAACTTTTTCCACGCAACACCATCCGATGTGTGTACGATCATCACATTCCCATCTGCATCTAGTTCGGTTCTTTTGCCCGTTTTGTGCCATGTCATCTGTCTGGCCGTCTCTTCAACCATGAAAAGACGTTGAAGTCTTGGTACGATTGGCATATACCGAAGAACACTAACGGGGATTTTGGTCTGTGTCTTCTCACCCATACCGTTGTCTACCACAACATACCTGGAAGACTTGCAAATGGGACAATAGTTCAAGTCCGCATAGTCAAGCCTAAACAAGACACATCCTTTCTCACAGGCATGTATCTTCTCATAGGGCATCTTCAGTGCACGGAGGATTTTGTCCGACTGGTACAGGTTTGCAGGCATTACATGGCCTTTGGGTAGAAAGCGTCCAAATACTGTCATCATTGTATCGTAGCATTCTCTGCCCAAGTTGAACTTAGCCTTCAGAGCCATTACTTGTGAGATGGCATCCAACTGACAAAGCTCAGTGTGCTCATGGAGCGGATGTTTTGAAGACTCCAACATTTCATTGAAGGCCTTTGCAGATTCCTCCATCTCCTCGTCCGAATCCCGAGCATCATCGAAGTCTTGCACCATGTTTTCCATCCCGGTACCATGCTCGTCGGTGCGACGACGATCCACCTCAGCTCGGTCACGTTGGGCAGACTCACCATGAAATGTCCATAGCATATAATCGGGCGTAAAACCAGTCTTCTGCAGGCGTTTGCCCATTTCAGCCTCTGTCCTCTTTTCCCAATTGCCGCACCGTAAACTGGGGCACCAGGTTTTCCTCTGGCCATTTGCAAATGCGGCTTGCACAAACCCCTTGGTTTTTGTGAACCATTCAGTGCTCCATTTGTTCTGACCAGTGTGACCGGTGTACATCCACGCACGATCACTCATCTTCACTTTCAGAGCTACTAGACACACAACAGATATATATATATATATAATTCACCATGTATATATTCATCAGTTGATCTACTTTGTCAATTTTATTACGTCCATGCAACCTACACTCTAATAGGTAATGATAGGTCCTAAGCCCACCCGAGTATGTTTAGATTGGGTTCATTTTCCCATGCTATGCTCCGGATCCTACGCAAAATTTTGGCAGCACCTCCCCACTGTTCTCCTGATACACGTCTCTGCAATAAACAGAGAGGATGTGTACCCGGAGAACAACAGGGGAGGCACTGACGAAACTTATGCGTCAGATCCGGAGCAAAGCATATGGGAAAACGAACCCAATCTAAACATACTCGGGCTGTCCATGGATAGCGTTGGACAATTCGAAAGAATCAAGGTTATAAATATGCAAATGCATGCATATTTATAACTATGACGCTTTTGAATGGGAGACACATATTGGTTACACATACTGATGATTGAAGACACATATATAGCTAGCTATCAAGTTTCATCGGCACGAACACCGGAACAGATCAAATAATTAACGGGGGAGGAGGACATGTCATTTGTGCTCACCCACGAATGAAGGGGCAGACCTCGTCAAACGCACGGCGAGGTCGTCGACCACCAAACCTCGCAGCGATGAAACAACTTCACATTTAAATCTACCCGATCAACATAATTATATATGATGTTTTCATAACAAAATCGAAAAATATATGACCTAACTAATAATTAACAAATATATGACCCCATCGGCCTCTGCAAGGCCAAAGAACATCTTTTCGGGAGGTGTCGGGGGTCGGGGTGTCGTGCCGGTGTCGAGGTGCCGTGTCGGGGTCGGGGTGCTGTTTCGGGGTCGGGTGGTCGGGGTGTCGTGTCGGGGTCACGGGGTTAGGGGGTCGGGTGTCGGGGTCGGGTGTCGGGGTGTGGTGTCGGGGTTCGGGGGTCAGGGGGTCGGGTGTCGGGGTGTCGTGTCGGGGTCGGGGTGTCGGGGTGTGGTGTCGGAGTCGGGGTGTCGGGGTCAGGGTGTCGTGGGGTCGGGTGTCGGGTTGTCGTGTCGGGGTCGGGGTGTCGAGGTGTGGTGTCGGAGTCGGGGTGTCGGGGTCAGGAAGTCGGGGTGTCCTGTCGGGGTCGGGGTGTGGTGTCGGGGTCGGGGTGTCGGGGTCAGGGGTCAGGGGGTCGGGGTGTTGGGGTCAAGGGGTCGGGGTGTTTCCTTCTATCCGTCTTCTTCTTTCTTTCTCTTCTTCTTCTTCTTCTTCTTCTTCTTTCCTTTCTTCTTCTTCTTGTTTCATCTTTTTCTACTTTTTTACTTCTTTTCGTTTCTTCCTTTCTTCTTCTTCTACTTCTTCTACTTCTTTTCTTCTTCTTCTTTTTACATCTTTTTTGTACTTCTTTACTTTTCTTCCTTTCTTCTTCTTCTACTTCTTTTCTTCTTTTTCTTTTTTCATCTTTTTTCTACTTCTTCTCTTTTCTTCTTCTTCTACTTCTTCTACTACTTCTACTTCTTCTCATTCTTTTCTAACACTAACACTAACACAATCTAGCACTAACAATTAAATAGAAAAAAAATGAAAAAATAGAAAAAAAAAGAAGTAGTCCCTCACCGGAGCAATGGGACGGTCGGCGGGGGTGGTGGCGGGGGGGCGACGGGCGGCGGGGGCGGTGCCGGGGGCGCCGCCGGGCGGCGGGGGAGGCGCCGGGCGGCGGGTGGCGGGGCGGCAGGGCGTTGGGGGCGGTGGCGGGGGTGGCACCGGGCGGCGGGTGGCGGGGCGACGGGGCGTCGGCGGGTGGGGTGGGGCCGGAGGGGTGGTGGGACGACGTGCCAAGCGGGGGGAGGGTGGCGGCGGGCGGCGGGGGGCGGGGGCGGCGGGGGCGGCGGTGGACGTGGGATCTGGTGGCGGGGCGCGTCGGGGAGGAGAGAGGGAGAGAAGAGAGAGTAACGGGCGGGGGGGGGGGGGTGGGGGCCGTTAGTTAGTCTGCTCTTTGCCGTCCGCCAATCTTTGCCGTCCGCCTTTATCTCTCTTTGCCGTCTGCTAGCAGACGGCAAAGAGGTGGGGCGTTAAGTTTTTCTAAACGGGCGAGGGGGTGGGGGCCACCTCTCTCTTTGCCGTCAGCCAGCAGACGGCAAAGATTCTTTGCAGTCAGCTAGCGGACGGCAAAGAGCCGACAGATGGCAAAGGCCTGTTTTGTCATCTGCCGTTTCTTTGCCGTCTGCTTTTGGGTAGCCGATGGTAAAGAGCTTCTTTGCCGTCAGCTAGCAGACGGCAAAGAGCTGGCAGATGGCAAATTAGCTGATTCCAGTAGTGGAGAGTTGTAACTGAGAAAAAAACGCCCATATATGTAGACCTGCTTGAAGACTAACTCAAGTTTCTCCCCCTTTGTCATCGAATGACCAAAAGGTTTGAAAATGAGGACTAACGCACTTGAAAAATATCATGTTGATGGAGGAGCGCCAGCATTGTTGGGGTCGTTTGTCGTTGTAGGGCCTACTGCAGTGTCGTCCAAGTCATCATGCTCGTCCGTGTCGCCCGATGAAGAATATGAACTGGCGACCTTCTTGTATTTCTTCGGTGGAGGAGCAGACCAGTCAAAATCTTCTTTGACACCCATTTGCTTCAGATCTTCTTCATCATAGAGATGTGACAGAATAGCCCAGGTGCGATCGAAGACTTCATGGAGGTAGTAATGGTTTTTCTGCACTACATTATGTGTAGAAGTCATGTTGTGAAGAATAGAGCCAGACTGACGCTTAACCCATTTGTGGTTTCGATCCACCTTCTGGTGAAGACTAAGAAGCAGCTCACGGTCAGTCATCACACGAGGAGCAGTGGCTTGAGGATTTGGCTTGGATGCATTGGCAACAGAATCATGAGTGGCAGAGTCATCATTGGTGGAGTAAGATGCAGCTTTGCGGAACTGACCATCCAATGGACGAATACCTTCATCAATAACAGCTGGTGCCTTGCACTTCTCATCAGCTGAGGAATATGCTTGCTTGAGGACTTCAATCGGGGGCAAGTAGATGAGGTGATTCTGAAAATCAGCTTTGTAGTTGAGTGAAGACCCTGTTCTCAGGAATCTCATGATCCAAGGAAAATAAAGCTTCAGCTCAAACGAAGAAAGTGCAGCATTTGCAAGAGTCCTCATGAAGAAATCGTGAAGGTTGACAGGGATGCCATGTATGATGTTGAACAACAGATTCTTCATGATGCCAACGACTTCTTCATCATTTGAGTCATGGCCTTTGATTGGACTCATAGTCTTATTCAGAATGCGATAGACTGTTCTTGGGACATAGAGCAATTCCCTCACGAGGAATTTGGTCCTTGGGGCTTGATCTGGCTTCAGAGGCTTCATGAGCACTTGCATAAAATGAGCAGTCAGCTCAGGCTCTTGGTACAGGCAACGAGCTCCTTCAGGTGGTGGACTGATTGGCAGGGTGTGAAGCAATACAGAGGCCGGTGCCTTATAGTGAGTGTTTTCGGTCATCCAGTCCAACACCCAAGAGTTGATATCATCAGCATCACCTGAGATGTGCAAGGTTGCGTAGACCTGAAGAATGAGCTCTTCATTGCAATCAACTATGTCTGTGCAAAAGTTGAGGAGGCCTGCGTCATGAAGCACATTGAGGACAGGTGAGAAGCATGGCAGTGATTCCATGTCCACATGAGGAGTATGCTCGTGGTCGAAGACTTTGTCCTTATTGAAGAGCAGTGAAGAATAGAAATTGGCCTGGCTGGCTGTCCAGAAGCATTTTCTTCTAAGACGAGCAGAATCATAGGGATTGTAGTCACTGAAGAATACGTGCTCACCAAAGAAATCTTCAGCCCTGAATGTTTTCTTCTTTGAGAATGGATCCTTTCGTTTGGGCTGAGGAGTATCAGTCAAGTGCATTATCACCTCAGGAATCACAATCTCAGGTTCAGCAGGCTGAGGAATTTCAGGCTCTTCTTCAGTTGCAGCCTGGGTCTTCAATTCTTCATTTACATTTTCATCAGCACTAGTGGCTGGAATTTCTTCGTGGACAGATGGGGTTGCATGAGGTTCTTCAGATCCCATTTGTACTTCAGTAGCAACAGGGGACTGAGGAATTGCTTGAAGTGGAGTGAACAACGGAGAGTTGGGATGCAGACTTTCCCAAAAGTCATCATTCAGCACAGGTGTGGTACAACCAATGTCCACATCCTAATCTTCCATTTCTTCAACGCCGGCCTCTTCAGCAGTGAACTGAGGCATAGGCGCGGAAACAACAGGTGTTGAAGGGATAGCATTCACTTCAATTTCTTCATCCATCTGCTCTGACGAAGCAGCTGAGGGAATGTCATCATCAGATCCATTGGGGATCACATAATCCTCATCATAAGGAACAAGGTCCTTTGATGGCATGAATGAGACAGGAACGGCATCAATGGGGTTGTCAATTGAGCTTGTCAAGGGCTTCATCTTCTTCGGAGCTGAAGAATCTGATGAAGTTGATGCCTTCCTTTTCTTCACAGCTGCACATTCTGCAGCCTTGGTCTTCTTCACATCTGATGCAGATGGAAGGATCGGAGTTGGTGTAGCCGCAGGAGGAGCAGAGGAATTTGGTTGAATTTCTTCAGGCACAACTGATGGAGTTGCCCTGACTTCTTCATTTTCTTCAGGCGCACCACTAGTGGATGCCCTGGCAGTGTCTTCAGCGGCTAGAATGTAGTCATCAGCCCTGGTACTTTCATTTTCTTCAGCAGCCTGATTGTCATCAGCGGTGCTGGCATGTTATTCATTAGGCTGAGTAGATGCTTCAGCCGGAGTGACTTCAATGTGCACAGGAGCAGTAGCACTTGAAGTGAATGTCTTCGTCAGATTGGCGAACCGGACCTTGGCGCCCTTCCAGTCAGCATAGTAGCGATCAAATTCTTCGCTGGGCTGCTTGATCTCAGCTTGCAAAGCAATGAGTTGATCAGGGGTAAGAGTGAGGACATTGTCCTTAAGGTAGCGCTGCTTCTTGTACTGCGCTTTCTTCGGTGTTCTCCCTTCTTCAAATTTCCACTTTTCTTCTCAATGAAGGCAGTCAAAACATGACTTTGACCAGGAGTGAGGTTCATCTCCGGCAAAGGCGTGTTTGGGTCCTTGTGCCATAAATCGATGAATTCTAGGATCAACTTCGGATCCAGTAGCATTGGCACATTGCTGCCTTTGGCTCTAGCGGCCCTGGCCTGCCTGTCTCTGATGATTTCGGCAAGTTCTTCATCATCAGCCTCATCGTCATCAGAGGGCACTTGAAAGGCGACCTGCTTCTTGTGAGGACTTGGGCGTGAGCCTCGTCCAGCAGTGGCCTTTGTCTTCAGCAGAGAGGGGCCAGTTGAAGAATGTGGTGCAGCTGAGGAACAGGCAGATGCTCTTGAGGCAACTGAGATGCCTGTAGTCCTTTGGCACGTGGCAAGATGCACATGCGCCGAGGACTTGGTCGGAGCAGCTGAGGATTTTGGCGGAGGAGCTGAGGACTTGGAAGGTGCAGGAGCAGCTTGAGGAGTAGGCCTTGAGGGCTTTGAAGATTCTGGCCGTGAGGGCATTGCTGAGGAACTGGGTTGTGAGGGCATTGAGGGTGAAGCACTTGGCTTGTGAGCAGGCTTCTTAGCCATGGCCTTCTTCGGCTTGCTAGTAGAGGCCTCAGCAGCGGTAGCAGCAGCAGCAGAGTATTCATTAAATTTCCTCACTACTTTCGTTGCTTGTTTGGCCAATTTGGCCTGGCGCTTTGCCCATTCATTATGATAATCCTCACCACGCTTGAGGCTGGTGGGATCCGCTAGTTGGCCTGGTGCCAATGGAGGTCTTGGGCAGGGATGATTAAGAGCGAATTTCTTCATATACTTGGGAGTAACATATCTGTACTCCCTCCACTCTCTTGCCCATCTCAGTAATTTGTTCACCCACCGTAATACTTATGCTATCCTCAGAGAAGCCACTAGTGAAACCTATGGCCCCCGGGTCTATCTTTTGTTATATAAGTTTACCATCTACTTTTATTTGCATCTTTTATTTTCCAATCTATATCATAAAAATACCAAAAATATTTATCTTATCATATTATCGCTATCAGATCTCACTTTCGCAAGTGGCCATGAAGGGATTGCGTTGGTTGCGAGGTTCTTGTTTGTTTGGGTAGGTGTGTGGGACTTTTGAGGAGCCTCCTACTGGATTGATACCTTCGTTCTCAAAAACTGAGGGAAATACTTACGCTACTTTGCTGCATCACCCTTTCCTCTTCAAGGAAAACCAACGCAAGCTCAAGACGTAGCACACCTCGATAGGAGAGATGCCGAACTACGGGTCAGAAAATATTTCCCGAGCAAAACCATCATGCCGAACACCTTGATCAAGAGGGTTTCACGCCTCCTGAAACAAAAACATAAAAAAGGTTAAAAATGTTATAAGCTCGAAAAACCAAAAAACTTATAAAAAACTTTACTTTCAAAGTAAATCAAGTTTTTGGTGCCAATCCAAAAATTAGTCTTGAAATTAGTTTTTGCTTTTGTCGTGCTTTAACATGACACATCCGATCTCAAGACTTCAAGCGGGTCAGCCTTTGGCTTCAACCTCCCATCCTGAAGGCGGAGAGCTTCTCTTTTTGGCCAATTTAGCGAACCAAACTCGAGTGGCTTTATAGAGAAATTAGGCTATGATACGTCTCCAACGTATCTATAATTTATTATTGTTCCATGCTATTATACATCTGTTTCGGATGTTTTATACGCATTAATATGCTATTTGATATTATTTTTGGGACTAACCTATTAACCTAGAGCCCAGTGCCCATTTCTGTTTTTCCTTGTTTTTGAGCTTCGCAGAAAAGGAATACTAAACGGAGTCCAAACGGAATAAAACTTCACGATGATTTTTCTTGGACCAAAACATGCCCACGGGACTTGGAGTGCATGTCAGAAGAGCCACGAGGCGGCGGCAAGGGTGGAGGGCGCGCCCTAGGGGGGCGCCCCCTAACTTGTGGGCGCCTCGGTGACTCCCGGACCCAAATCTTCCAGAACCCTCAAAAGCATCCACGAAAACACTTTTCCACCGCCGCAACCTTCTGCTCCCGTGAGATACCATCTTGGGGCCTTTTCCGGCATCCTGCCGGAGAGGGATTCGATCACGGAGGGCATCTACATCAAATCTATTGCCCTTCCGATGAAGCGTGAGTAGTTTACCACAGACCTACGGGTCCATAGCTAGTAGCTAGATGGCTTCTTCTCTCTCTTTGATTCTGAATACCATGTTTTCCTCGGTGTTCTTGGAGATCTATCTGATGTAATCTTCTTTTGCGGTGTGTTTGTCGAGATCCGATGTATTGTGGATTTATGATCAGCTAATCTATGAATATTATTTGAATCTTCACTGAATTCTTATATGCATGATTTGATATCTATGTATTTCTCCTCGAGTTATTGGTTGTTATTTCAATGGGAGAGGTGATTAGCTTTGGGTTCAATCTTGTGTGATTTTAACCAGTAACAAACTAGGGGTAGCGAGACACCTATTGAATTGTTGCCATCGAGGATAAGAAGATGGGGTTTTCATCATATTGCTTGAGTTTATTCCTCTACATCATGTCATCTTACTTAAGGCGTTACTCCATTCTTTATGAACTTAATACTCTAGATGCATGCTGGATAGCGGTCGATGTGTGGAGTACTAGTAGTAGATGCAGGCAGGAGTCGGTCTACTTGAGACGGACATGATGCCTATATTACATAATCATTGCCTTGGATATCTTCATAACTTTGTGTTCTATCAATTGCACGATAGTAATTTGTTCACCCACCATATTATTTTCCTTCATGAGAGAAGCCTCTAGTGAAACCTATGGCCCCCGGGTCTATTTTCCATCTTATTAGTTTCCGATCTACTATTTTGCAATCTTTTATTTTCAGATCAAAAAACAAAAAACCCAAAAATATTTTATCTTTTGTTTAGTTTTATCTATCTCTATCATATATCACCTTTGCAAGTGACCGTGAAGGGATGACAACCGCTTTATCGCGTTGGGTGCAAGTGTTTGATTGTTTGTGCAGGTGCATCTATTGGGGACTTGCGCGTTTCTCCCACTGGATTGATACCTTGGTTCTTAACTGAGGGAAATACTTATCTCTATTGTGCTGCATCACCCTTTCCTCTTCACGGGAAACCCAACGCAAGCTCAATAAGTAGCAGGAAGAATTTCTGGCGCCATTGCTGGGGAGATCTACGTCAAGCCTACCAAGTACCCATCATAAACTCTCATCTCTGGCATTACATTATTTGCCATTTGCCTTTCATTTTCCTCTCCACCACTTCTAAAATGATTTTTAGAAAAATACAAAAAGATTTTCCTTTTTATTTGCTTTCTTTCGCTATGCCTTTTTGCTCGTTTGCCATCTTTGCTTGTGTTGCCATGTGCCTTCTATTTGCTTGAATCTTTGCTTTCTAATAATCTATTGATATGGATCCACTTAAAGTTTTCTACTGGGATCATCTTCGATCCATATGTGCTCGTGTTGTAGCCCCACCTAGTTGAGTTGAGGGAAAATCTTTAGATGAGCATGCTCATTTTGTGCGTCGTCGTTTGTCTGAAAAAGGGAGACTCTTATGGAATCAAATAAATTGTTTTCTATGTTATGCTTGGAATCTTTGTGAACTTTGTGATTTTACTTTTTGCTCTAAGAACCCTAAAAAACACCTTCCCTGCCTATGTGAGTTTAGTGATAATGAAAATCTTGTCTTCTTCTGAAAAGGGTGTTTACAGTTACTATGATATCGAACAAATTGAAGAATTTGTTGCTTTCAAGGGTGCTTATGAAGTTTCTTCTTTGATTGAAAAGTATGATATTACTCTGTACAAATCTGAAAATTTTGACATACTTAAATATTGCTATGAAAACTATGCTCATAGTGTCTATGCCAAAGAATTTATTGAGAGAATGACCGTTGCTTTGGAAGAAAATAATGATATGCATGAATCTATAGATAATTATGATTCTGATGATTTGATTGAAATATCCCTTGATGAACATGATGCTTGCTATTTTTATGGCCATGATGCCAATATTAATTATGCTTATGAAGATGAATTTGCTATAGTTCCTTATGTTAAACATGAGATTGTTGCTATTGCACCCATACTTGATAGTTCCTTGAATCATAAGCATGATTGCAATGATGTTATTATAAATCCTGTTAATGTCAATTGTGCTAATAGTATGCAAAACCCCAAGCTTGGAGATGCTAGTTTTGCTATGTCCGCTACTTATTGCAATGATCATGATTGGGGTGATAATGCTTCTTCTGATTTTGTAAATTTATTTAAGCCTCATGATGAATATTTTTGCTACAATATTGAAATGTGGGTTTGGAAGTGTGTCAACTTTATGAAATAATTATCCCACTACTTTGGAGATTGATAAATCTTATGAAATTTTTGATAAAATTGGGTTTGGAGAGGTCATGACTTGATTTGATGATAATCCCACTATTTTGGAAGAGTGTCAACTTTGCATGCATGTGGATCATGTTGAGAATATTTTATGTGATAGTTATATTGTTTAATTTTATTATGATCTTACATGTAGTTAGTATGAGAGAGGAAAATATGGTTGTAGAAATCTTCATGTTACTAAATTACCTCTTGTTATGTTGAGATTGCTATTGTTTCTTTCTTGTTCTTTGCATATGCGAGGATTTGCTTGCCTTCATAATTTGTTTGCCTATAAGATGCCTATGCATAGGAAGTATGTTAGACTTAGATGTGTTTTTCACATTTTACATTATGCTCTCTTCGTGTTTCAATTGCTATTTTTTCATGTGAGCATCATCGAAATTATCAACGCCTAGCTAAAAGGCTTTAAACAATAGCGCCTGTTGGGAGGCAACCCAATTTTATTTATGTTCTTGCTTTTTTGTTTTGGTTTTTACATAAATAATTCATATAGCCTCTGGTTAGATGTGTTTTTGTGTTTAAATTAGTGTTTGTGCCAAGTAAGACCTTTGGGATGGCTTACGGTGATAGTTGATTTGGTCATGCTCAAAAACACAAACATTTGCGCCCAGAAAAATAATTTTAATTTTTTACAGATGCATGCTTTTGATATGGTTCATTTTGCACAAGATTGGTATACAAATGTCCCAGGTTGTCCTAATTTTTCGGAATTTTTGGAGTTACAGAAGTATTCAAAGTTTATAGATTGCTACAGGCTATTCTGTTTTTGACAAGTTCTGTTTTCCATGTGTTGTATGCATATTTTGATGAATCTATGGGTAGTATCGGGGGATATGAACCACGGAAAAGTTGGAATACAGTATATTTTACATCCATATAAATAAAGAATGAGTTCACAACAGTACCAAAAGTGGTGATTTATTTTCTTATACTAATGGATCTTATGAGTTTTCTGTTGAGTTTTCTGTTGTGAAGTTTTCAAGTTTTGGGTAAAGATTTGATGGACCATGGAATAAGGAGTGGCAAGAGCCTAAGCTTGGGGATGCCCAAGCCACCCCAAGGTAATATTCGAGGACAACTAAGATCCTAAGCTTGGGGATGCACCGGATGGGATCCCCTCTTTTATCTTCGTCTATAGGTAAATTTACTTGAAGCTATATTTTTATTCACCACATAATATGTGTTTTGCTTGGAACGTCTTGTATGATATGAGTCTTTACTTTTTAGTTTGCCACAATCATTCTTGTTGCACACCTTTTGAGAGGGACACGCAGGAATCGTGATTTATTAGAATACTCTATGAGCTTCACTTATATCTTTTGAGCTAGGCAATTTTTCTCTAGTACTTCAGTTGTATCTTTTTAGAGCATGGCGGTGGCTTTATTTTGTAGAAATTATTGAACTCTCATGATTCACTTATATTATTATGAGAGTCTCTTTAGACAGCTTGGTAATTTGCTTTGGTTATGAATTTAGTCCTAATATGCTAGGCATCCAAGAGGGATATAATAAAAACGTTCATATAAAGTGCATTTAATACTATGAGAAGTTTGATTCCTTATGATTGTTTTGAGATATAAAGATGGTGATATAAGAGTCATGCTAGTGAGTAATTGTGGATTGTAGAAATACTTGTGTTAAAATTTGTGATTCCCGTATCATGCACGTATGGTGAACCGTTATGTAGCGAAGTTGGAGCATGATTTATTTATTGATTGTCTTCCTTATGAGTGGCGGTCGGGGACGAGCGATGGTCTTTTCCTACAAATCTATCCCCCTAGGAGCATGCGCGTAGTACTTTGTTTTGATGACTAATAGATTTTCCAATAAGTATGTGAGTTCTTTATAACTAGTGTTGAGTCCATGGATTATACTCACTCTCAACCTTCCACCTTACTAGCCTCTCTAGTACCGCGCAAATTTCGCCGGTAGCTCCTACCTCTTGAGCTTGCATCGGTTTTACCTTGAGGAGGAAAGGGTGTGCAGCAAAGTAGCGTAAGTATTTCCCTCAGTTTTGAGAAGCAAGGTATCAATCCAGTAGGTGACATCACACAAGTCACCGAATACCTGCACAAACAATCAACAACTTGCAACCAACGCGATAAAGGGGTTGTCAATCCCTTCACGGTCACTAGCAAAAGTGAGGTCTGATAGAGATAGATAAACGGTAAAGTAAATATTTTTTATATTTTTGGTTTATAGATTGGAAAGTAAAGATTGCAAAATAGTAGATCGGAAACTAGCAAGATGTAAACGAGATTCAATAATATGGAAAAGAGACACGGGGACATAGGTTTCAGTAGTGGCTTCTCTCAAGATAGCATATAATACGGTGCGTGAACAAATTACTGCCGAGCAATTCATAGAAGAGCGCATAATTATGATGACATCTAAGGCAATGATCATGAACATAGGCATCACGTCCGTGTCAGGTAGACAAACTCCTGCCTGCATCTACTACTATTACCCCACACATCGACCGCTATCCAGCATGCATCTAGAGTATTAGGTTCATAAAGAACGGAGTAACGCATTAAGCAACATGACATGATGTAGACGAATTAACTCAAGCAATATGATGAAAACCCCATCTTGTTATCCTCGATGGCAACAATACAATACATGTCGTGCTGCCCCTACTATCACTGGGAAAGGGCACCGCAAGATTGAACCCAAAGCTAAGCACTTCTCCCACTGCAAGAAATATCGATCTAGTAGGCCAAACTAAACCGATAATTCGAAGAGACTTGCAAAGATATCAAATCATGCATATAAGAATTCAGAGAAGAACCAAATAATATTCATAGATAAGCTTGATCATAAATCCACAATTCATCGGATCTCAGCAAACAAACCGCAAAAGACTATTACATCGGATAGATCTCCAAGAACATAGAGGGGAACATGGTATTGAGAATCAAAGAGAGAGAAGAAGCCATCTAGCTAATAACTATGGACCCGAAGGTCTGTGGTAAACTACTCACGCTTCATCGGAGAGGTAATGGTGTTGATGTAGAAGCCCTCCATGATCGAATAACCTCTGGGGGACGCCGGAAAAGTCCCCAAGATGGGATCTCACGGTTACAGAAGTTTGCGGCAGTGAAAAAGTGGTTTCGTGGCTCCCCCTGATGTATTTAGGGTATAAGAGTATATATAGGCTAAGGAATTAGGTCAGGGGAGCCACGAGGGGCCCACGAGTGTGGGGGGCGCGCCCTCCTACCTCGTCGCTTCCTCGTTCTGTCTCTGACTTCATCTCCAAGTCTTCTGGTTTGCTTTCGGTCCAAGAAAGATCATCGCGAAGGTTTCATTCCGTTTGGACTCTGTTTGGTATTCCTTTTCTGCAAAACTCTAAAATAGGCAAAAAAACAGAAACTAGCACTCGACCCTCAGTTAATAGGTTAGTCCCAAAAATAAGATAAAATAGCATATTAATGCCCATTAAACATCCAAAATAGATAATATAATAGCATAGAACAATCCATAATTACAGATACGTTGGAGACGTCTCACGCATCCCCAAGCTTAATTTCTGCTTGTCCTCGAGTAGGATAATGATAAAAATAGAATTTTTAATGTGGAATGCTACCTAACATATTTATCCATGTAATTTTCTTTATTGTGGCATGAATGTTCAGATCCTAAAGATTCAAGCCAAAAGTTTAATATTGACTAAAAAATAATAATACTTCAAGCATATTAACAAAGCAATCATGTCTTCTCAGAATAACATGGCCAAAGAAAGCTATCCCTAAAAAATCATATAGTCTGGCTATGCTCTATCTTCATCACACAAAATATTTAAATCATGCACAACCCCGATGACAATCCAAGCAATTGTTTCATACTGTTGATGTTCTCAAACTTTTTCAATCTTCACGCAATACATGAGCATGAGCCATGGATATAGCACTATGGTGGAGAAGACAAAAAGGAGAAGGTAGCCTCACATCAACTAGGCGTATCAACGGGCTATGGCGATGCCCATCAATAGATATCAATGTGAGTGAGTAGGGATTGCCATGCAACGGACACCCTCTAGTTATAAGTATATGAAAGCTCAAGAAGAAACTAATTGGGTGTGCATCCTATTGGGGAACGTGGTAATTTCAAAAAAAGTCTACGATCATGCAAGATCTATCTATGTGATGCATAGCAATGAGAGGGGAGAGTGTCCACGTACCCTCGTAGACCGAAAGCGGAAGCGTTATGACAACGCGATTGATGTAGTCGTACGTCTTCACGATCCAACCGATCTTAGCACCGAACGTATGGCACCTCCGCGATCAGCACACGTTCAGCTCGGGGACGTCCCTCGTACTCTTGATCCAGTTGAGGCCGAGGGAGAGTTTCGTCAGCATGACGGCGTGGTGACGGTGATGATGAAGTTACCGGCGCAGGGCTTTGCCTAAGCACTACGACGATATGAACGACGTGTGTAACTGTGGAGGGGGCCACCGCACACGGCTAAACAATGTCAACTTGTGTGTCCTAGGGTGCCCCCCTGCCCCCGTATACAAAGGAGCAAGGGGGGAGGCCGGCCGGCCCTTGGGCGTGCCAAGGAGGGGAGGAGTCCTCCTCCTAGTAGGAGTAGGACTCCCCTTTTCCTAGTCCAACTAAGAGGGGGAAGGGGGAAGGAAGGAGAGGGAGAGGGAAAGAGGGAAAGAGGGGCTGCGCCCCCCTCCCGTAGTCCAATTCGGACTCCCCTTTGGGGGCGCACCACCTCCTGGGCTGCTGCCCTTTCTCTCCCCTAAGGCCCAATACTTCCCCGGGGGGTTCCGCTAACCGCTCCGGCACTCCGGTTTTCTCTGAAATCACCCGGAACACTTCCGGTGTCCAAATATAGCTGTCCAATATATCAATCTTTATGTCTCGACCATTTCGAGACTCCTCGTCATGTCCATGATCACATCTGGGACACCGAACTACCTTCGGTACATCAAAACACATAAACTCATGATACCAATCATCATCGAACGTTAAGCATGCAGACCTTACGGGTTCGAGAACTATGTAGACATGACCGAGACACGTCTCCAGTCAATAACGAATAGAGGAACCTGGATGCTCATATTGGTTCCTACATATTCTACGAAGATATTTATCGGTCAAACTGCATAACAACATACGTTGTTCCCTTTATCATCGGTATGTTACTTGCCTAACATTCGATCATCGGTATCTCAATACATAGTTCAATCTCGTTACCGGCAAGTCTCTTATCTCATTCCGTAATACTTCATCCCGCAACTAACTCATTAGTTACAATGCTTGCAAGGCTTATAGTGATGAGTATTACCGAGAGGGCCCAGAGATACCTCTTCGAAACACGGAGTGACAAATCCTAATCTCGATCTATGCCAACCCAACAAACACCTTTGGAGACACCTGTGGAGCACCATTATAATCACCCTCTTACGTTGTGACGTTTGGTAGCAAACAAAGTGTTCCTCCGGTATTCTGGAGTTGCATAATCTCATAGTCTGAGGAACTTGTATAAGTCATGAAGAAAGCAGTAGCAATGAAACTGAAACGATCATAATGCTAAGCTAACAGATGGGTCATGTCCACCACATCATTCTCCTAATGATGTGATCCCGTTCATCAAATGACAACACATGTCTATGGTTAGGAAACATAACCATCTTTGATTAAAGAGCTATTCAAGTAGAGGCATACTAGGGACTATATGTTTTGTCTATGTATTCACACACGTACTAAGTTTCTGGTTAATACAATTCTAACATGAATAATAAATATTTATCATGAATTAATGAAATAAATAATAACTTTATTATTGCCTCTAGGGCATATTTCCTTCAGTCTCCCACTTGCACTAGAGTCAATAATCTAGTTCACATCACCATGTGATTTAACACCAATATTCACATCTGTATGTGATTAACACCCATAGTTCACATCCTCTTGTGACAAATAACCAAAGGGTTTACTAGAGTCAATAATCTAGTTCACATCGCTATGTGATTAACACCCAAAGAGTACTAAGGTGCGATCATGTTTTGCTTGTGAGAGAAGTTTAGTCAACGGGTCTGTCATATTCAGAACCGTATGTATTGTCCAAATATTCTATGTCTACAATGCTCTGCATAGAGCTACTCTAGCTAATTGCTCCCACTTTCAATATGTATCTAGATTGAGACTTAGAGTCATCTGGATTGGTGTAAAAGCTTGCATCGACGTAACTCTTTACGACAAGCTCTTTTATCACCTCCATAATCGAGAAATATTTCCTTAGTCCTCACTAAGGATAATTTTGACCGCTGTCCAGTGATCTACTCTTAGATCACAGTTGTACCCCCTTGCCAACCTCATGGCAAGGTACACAATAGGTCTGGTACACAGCATAGCATACTTTATAGAACCTATGACTGTGGCATACGGAATGACTTTTATTCTCTTTCTATCTTCTGCCATGGTCGGGCTTTGAGTCTTACTCAACTTTACACCTTGTAATATAGACAAGAACTCCTTCTTTGACTAATCCATTTTGAACTCTTTCAAAAACTTGTCAAGGTATTTATTCATTGAAAAATCTTATCAAGCGTCTTGATCTATCTCTATAGATCTTGATGCCCAATATGTAAGCAGCTTCACTGAGGTCTTTCATTGAAAAATTCTTATTCAAATATCCCTTTATGCTATCCACACATTCTATATCGTTTCCAATCAACAATATGTCATCCACATATAATATTAGAAATGCTACAGAGCTCCCTCTCACTTTCTTGTAAATACAGGCTTCACCGCAAGTCTGTATAAAACCATATGCTTTGATCACACTATCAAAGCGTTTATTTCAACTCTGAGAGGCTTGCACCAGTCCATAAATGGATCGCTGGAGCTTGCACACTTTGTTAGGACCCTTTGGAGCGAGAAAACCTTTTGGTTGTATCATATACAACTCTTCTTCCAAAAATCCATTCAGGAATGCAGTTTTGACATCCATCTGCCAGATTTCATAAAATATGGCAACTGTCAACATGATTCGGACGGATTTAAGCATCGCTACACTTGTGAAAATCTCATTGTAGTCAAAACCTTGAACTTGTCGAGAACCTTTTGTGACAAGTCGAGCTTTGTGGATAGTAACACTACTATCAGCGTCCATCTTACTCTTTGAAGATCCATTTATTTTCTATGGCTTGCCGATCATCGGGCAAATCCAACAAAGTCAACACTTTGTTCTCATACATGGATCCCATCTCAGATTTCATGGCCTCAAGCCATTTTGCGGAATCTGGGCTCATCATCGCTTCCTCATAGTTCATAGGTTCATCATGGTCTAGTAACATGACTTCTAGAATAGGATTACCGTACCACTCTGGTGCAAATTGTAGTCTGGAAGACCTACGAGGGGTAATAACTTGATCTGAAGTTTCATGATCATCATCATTAGCTTCCTCACTAACTGGTCTAGGAATCACTAGAACTGATTTCTGTGATGAACAACTTTCCAATTTGGGGGAAAATTAATTCATCAAGTTCTACTTTCCTCCCACTCACTTCTTTCGAGAGAAACTCCTTCTCTAGAAAGGATCCATTCTTAGCAACGAATATCTTGCCTTCGGATCTGTGATAGAAGGTGTACCCAATAGTTTCCTTTGGGTATCCTATGAAGACGCACTTCTCCGATTTGGGTTCGAGCTTATTAGGCTGAAACTTTTTCACATAAGCATCGCAACCCCAAACTTTAAGAAACAACAACTTTGGTTTCTTGCCAAACCATAGTTCATAAGGCGTCGTCTCAACGGATTTTGATGGTGCCCTGTTTAACATGAATGTAGTTGTCTTTAATGCATAACCCCAAAACGATAGTGGTAAATCGGTAAGAGACATCATAGATCGCACCATATCCAATAAAGTGCGGTTACGATGTTCGGACACACCATTACATTGTGGTGTTCTAGGTGGCGTGAACTGTGAAACTATTCCACATTGTTTTAAATGAAGGCCAAACTCGTAACTCAAATATTTTCCTCCACGATCAGATCGTAGAAACTTTATTTTCTTGTTACGATGATTCTCCACTTTACTCTGAAATTCTTTGAACTTTTCAAATGTTTCAGACTTGTCTTTCATTAAGTAGATATACCCATATGTGCTCAAATAATCTGTCAAGGTCAGAAAATAACGATACCCACCACGAGCATCAACACTCATTGGACCGGATACATCAGTATGTATTATTTCCAATAAGTCACTAGCTCGTTCCATTGTTCCGAAGAACGGAGTTTTAGTCATCTTGCCCATAAGGCACGGTTCGCAAGCATCAAATGATTCATAATCAAGTGATTCCAAAAGTCCATCAGCATGGAGTTTCTTCATGCGCTTTACACCGATATGACTCAAACGGCAGTGCCACAAATAACTTGCACTATCATTATCAACTTTGCATCTATTGGCATCAATACTATGAATATGTGTATTACCACGATCGAGATTCAATAAACCATCAACATTGGGTGTATGACCATAGAAGGTTTTATTCATGTAAACAGAATAACAATTATTCTCTGTCTTAAATGAATAACCGTATTGCCATAAACATGATCTAATCATATTTAGGCTCAACGCAAACACCAAATAACTTTTATTTAGGTTCAACACCAATCCCGAAAGTATAAGGAATGTGCGATGATGATCATATCCATCTTGGAACCACTTCCAACATACATTATCACTTCATCCTCAACTAGTCTCTATTTATTCTGCAACTCCTGTTTCGAGTTACTAATCTTAGCAACTGAAGAAGTATCAAATACCCAGGGATCACTTCTAGAAAAAGGCTTAACCCCAATATCTCTACTAGTGGCGCACCATGATGGTGGTGCACCTAGCAGTGGCGCACCAGAATCAGGTGCGGCATTGCTATGTTTTTACTAATGGCGCACCACATGAGCAATGCGCCATTGCTATTTTTTTTGGTCCATCCCCCCCCCCACCAGACATAGCAATGGCGCACCACACCTAGGTGCGCCACTGCTATGCTACATAGGAGTGGCGCACCTAGGTGTGGTGCGCCATTGCTATGTCTGGTGGGGGTGTGCCTGCGTGTGTGTGTTAGGTTAGTAATGGCGCACCCTCTCTGGTGCGCCGTTGCTAGGGTTAGCAATGGCGCACCAGGGAGGGTGCGCCATCACTAACATCTCACACACACAAACACCCCTCCCTGGTGGATCGCCTTTTAGGTTTCTAAAATAATAAAAGAAAATGATAAGAGATTCAAAAAAAATTCAAAAAAATAAATGCCCATGTGTTATGTGTTCTAGTTGTTAGGAAAATTAACAAACATGAATTTTGAATTTTTTTGCAAAAGGCCGTCGTGTTTCGGTAAAATGGCCGTATCTTTTGCATACGACCTCCGATGAAAAAGTTTTTTATATGAAAAATCATCTAGTCAAAAAGTTACATCCGAATTCAACCGGGGCAACCCCGTTTAAGATTTTTAGAATCCCCAAAAACCTAACAGAATAAAAGATACGGGGCTATTAAGATCTGGAGGCAAAAAAATTCGAAAAAATGCAAAAAATAAATAAATTAGCAATGGCGCACTAGTGCATGGTGCGCCACTGCTATTTTCCCGCCTTCAAAATTCAAAAAAATACAAAAATAAAAAATGAGTTAGCAATGGTGGACCTTATGAATAATGCGCCACTACTATTTTACCGCCTTCACAATTCAAAAAAATTCAAAAAAATAAAAAAATGGCAATGGCGCATCAGTGAATAGTGCGCCACTACTATTTTCCCGCCTTCACAATTCACAAAACAATGGCGCACCAGTGCATGGTGCGCCACTGCTAAGTTGGGACAGAAGTTTAAACGAGCCGGCCAGCCACTTACCCCTTCATTCTTCTCCTCCTCTCCTCCACTCCATCTCCTCCTCTCCTCCTCTCCTCCACTCCATCTCCTCCTCTCTGGCGACCTCCTGCTCCTCACGGTGCTCCTCCTCCGGTGACCTGATCCTCACGGTGCTCCTCCTCCGGCGACCTCCTCCTCCCTCCTCTCCTCCTCACGTTAATCCTCCTCCAGCGACCTCCTCCTCCCTCCACTCCTCCTCATGGTGCTCCTCCTTCCTCTCCTGCTCACGGTCCTCCTCCTCCTATCCGGCGACCTCCTCCTCCCTCCTCTCCTGATCCTCACGGTCACTCCTCCCTCCTCTCCTCCACACGGTCTCTCCTCCTTCCTCCTCTACTTCCGGCCACATGTGGAGCTCCCACGGCACAAAGAACATACCAGATCCAGGTCGAGAACGAAATTTGAAAAAATTCAAGAAAAAGAAGAGCAAAAAAACAAGCCAAAAAATGAGCCTGATCTAGATTTAGATCTAAATTCAAAATTCAAATATAGCAATGGCGCACGGTGGGGGTTAGACAGTGCGCCACTACTATTTTCCCGCCTTAAAAATTAAAAAAAATCTAAAAAATTCAAAAAAAAAGTTACCAGTGGCGCACCTGTAGCAATAGTAATGGCGCACTACAAGGTGCGCCACTGTTACCTGCAATTCTAATGGCGCACCAGAGGTGCACCATTAGTATTTGTTACTAGTGGCGTGGTAATAGTGGCGCACCTATAGTGCGCCATTAATGGCAAAAATAGGTGCGCCACTAATAGTCCTTTTTCTAGTAGTGGATTACTATGAGCACTAGTAAGGCACACATCAATAAAAGAGGCCAAAGAAGCCAATAAAAAAAAGACCATAGAAGCCATTTCAAAAAAATGAGAGAAAAGATAGAAAGGGCAATGTTACTATCCTTTTTCCACACTTGTGCCTCAAAGTAGCACCATGATCTTCATGATAGAGAGTCTCCTATGTTGTCACTTTCATATACTAGTGGGAATTTTTTTTATTATAGAACTTGGCTTGTATATTCTAATAATGGGCTTCCTCAAATTGCGCTAGGTCTTCGTGAGCAAGCAAGTTGGATGCACACCCACTTAGTTTTCTTTTGAGCTTTCATAAAGTTATAGCTCTAGGGCATCCGTTGAATGCCAATCCCTACTCACTCACATTGATATCTATTGATGGGCCTCTCCAAAGCCCATTGATACGCCTAGTTGATGTGAAACTATCTCCTTCTTTTTCTCTTCTCCACAACCAATATATTCTATTCCACCTATAGTGTTATGCCCATGGCTCACGCTCATGTATTGCGTGAAAGTTGAAAAGGTTTGAGAACATCAAAAGTACGAAACAATTGCTTGGCTTGTCATCGGGGTTGTACATGATTTAAATACTTTGTGTGATGAAGATGGAGCATAGCCATACTGTATGATTTTGTAGGGATAGCTTTCTTTGGCCATGTTATTTTGAGAAGACATGATTGCTTTATTGGTATGCTTGAAGTATTATTGTTTTTATGTCAATATCAATCTTTTGTTTTGAATCTTATGGATCTGAACATTCATGCCACAATAAAGAAAATTACATGGATAAACATGTTAGGTAGCATTCCACATCAAAAATTATTTTTTTATCATTCACCTACTCGAGGACGAGCAGGATTTAAGCTTCGGGATCCTTGATACGTCTCCAACGTATCTATATATTTTTTATTCCATGCTATTATATTATCTGTTTGGGATGTTTTATATGCATTAATATGCTATATTTTATATTATTTTGGGACTAACCTATTAACCTAGAGCCCAGTGCCAGTTTCTGTTTTTTCCTTGTTTTTGAGCTTCATAGAAAAGGAATACTAAACGGAGTCCAAACGGAACAAAACTTCACGATGATTTTTCTTGGACCAGAAGACGCCTAGGGGACTTGGAGTTTGATAACCCACACGTATAGGGGATCGCAACAGTTTTCAAGGGTAGAGTATTCAACCCAAATTTATTGATTCGACACAAGGGGAGCCCAAGAATATTCTCAAGTATTAGCAGCTGAGTTGTCAATTCAACCACACCTGAAAGACTTAATATCTGCAGTAAAGAATTTAGTAGCAAAGTAGTACGCATGTAACGGTAACGGTGGCAGAAGTAACAGTAGCAGTTTTGTAGCAATCGTAACAGTGGCAATGGAAAAGTAACTTAGCAAACATAAATATGTGAAAAGCTCCTATGCAATGGATTAATGATGGATAATTACGTCGGATGCAGTTCATCATGCAACAGTTATAACATAGGATGACACAGAACTAGCTCCAGTCCACCAATGTAATGTAGGCATGTATTTCGAATAACTTCATACGTGCTTACGGAAATGAAGTTGCATTACATCTTTTGTCCTGCCCTCCCGTGGTAGCGGGTGAGGGAGTCCTAGATTAAGGGGTCCTCGGACAGCCGGACTATATACATGAGCCGACTGTTGGGCTATGAAGATACAAGATAGAAGACTTCTTCCCGAGTCCGGATGGGACTCTCCTTGGCGTGGGAGGCAAGCTTGGCGATTCGGATATGTAGATTCCTTTCTCTGTAACTGACTTTGTGTAACGCTAGCCCCCTCCGGTGTCTATATAAACCGGAGGGTTTAGTCCGTAGAGACAACAACAATCATAATCATAGGCTAGGATTCTAGGGTTTAGCCATTACGATCTCGTGGTAGATCAACTCTTGTAATACTCATATTCATCAAGATCAATCAAGCAGGCAGTTGGGTATTACCTCCATAGAGAGGGCCCGAACCTGGGTAAACATTGTATCCCCCGCCTCCTATTACCATTAGCTTTAGACGCACTATTCGGGATCCCCTACCCGAGATCCGCCGGTTTTGACACCGACATTGGTGCTTTCATTAAGAGTTCCACTGCGTCATCACCACAAGGCTTGATGGCTCCATCAATCGTCTACAACCACGCAGTCTATGGAGAGATCTTCCTCCCCGGACAGATCTTCGCATTCGGCGGCTTCGCTCCGCGGGCCAACTCGCTTGGCCATCTGGAGCAGATCGATAGCTACGCCCCTGGCCATTGGGTTAGATTTGGAAGCCTAAATTTCATGGGCGATATCCATGGAGACTTGATATTCGACGGATTCGAGCCCATGACGGCTGTCCCCTACCACCACGATGAACATGACCTAAATCAGTCATCGGACGGCGCTCACGAGATAGCACCCGTAACCGCTCTGGCCCTAGATCCGGAGTAGACCGCGCCGTCCGAGGATGGGAAGCTCAACCCCGCCACGGAGGCCGCAGACTCAGCGGCGTTTGAGCCGCACACAGACCCAACATCGAGCTGGGCTTGTGTCACCGGAACCTCGGATTCGTTTCCAGCCATAGGTTCCGGACCGCGTGCATCCACGTCCATCGAACCTGATTGGGCGCCGATCTTGGAGTTCGACTCCAAGGACATCTTCCAGCACTCACCTCTAGGCGATGTGTTAAACTCATTAAAATCCCTCTCTTTGTTGATGGATTCTCAGCCGAACTATGTCCGGCTCGAATTGGAAGTGGATGACGAAGAACTTTGTTTCCCAACCACCACCCACTTTATAGCCACTGTCAATGACTTAACCGACATGCTTGACTACGACTCCGAAGACATCGACGGTATGGACGACGATGCTGGAGAGGAGCAGGAACCACCGCCCACAAGGCGCTGGACTGCCACATCCTCGTACAACATATACATGGTGGATACACCCAAAGAGAATAACGGCGACAATGAAAATCCAGTCGAGGATAAACCTCCTGAGATACAGCAAAAGCGCCGGCGTCAGCGGCGCTGCTCTAAGCCACGCCGTGGTAAAAACAGCAACACTATCACATGAGAAAATAATACTTCAGACGATGCCGAAGACAATGAAGACCCCGTTGAGCCAACCTCCGAACAGGATGAACGGAAAGATGGGCAAGCTAGCCCTGATGAACAGAACACAAATGGAGACGGGAGGACAGTAATTACCTTCCGCTCTCAGAGGACGAGGTGAGCCTCGGCGACGAAGACTGTATCGTGCCTGAGGAGCCCGTCGAGCCGTAGCGCTTTAAGCGCCGGCTAATAGCCACTGCAAGGAGCCTGAAACAGAAGCAGCAGCAGCTTCAAGCTGATCAAGATCTGCTCAATGAAAGATGGACTGATGTCCTAGCAGCCGAGGAATATGGCCTCGAGCGCCCAACCAAAAGCTACCCGAAGCACAAACTGTTACCACAATTCGATGACGAGGCAACAGAGCCCGTCCTACCAAGGTATAACGCGGCTGACCGACCACCACGTGGCCGAGACAAAGTGGCACCTCGAGCCGAACACCAGCCCGCACTACCTCGCTGTAGAAACGAAAATACAACAGGTCGGGGATACACACATGACCTGCTGCGTGACTTGGAATACAGAGCAGGTCAGACAAGATCAATCTACGGATCGCGGGGGCGTGCCCCGATGCGCGACGATGGCCATCCGGCTGAGCGTGACAAATATAACCACTTCCAGGCCGAGAACCGCAGACGAACTCCATCCAAGCTACATCACGACCTGGCCCGATATACAGGCGCGGCACACCCCCTTTGCTTCACTAACGAAGTAATGGGACATGAATTCCCAGAAGGGTTTAAACCCACAAACGTCGAATCATATGATGGCTCAACAGACCCCGCGGTATGGATTGAGGATTTTCTTATCCATAATCACATGGCCCGCGGTGATGATCTTCACGCCATCAAATACCTCCCGCTCAAACTCAAGGGACTAGCCAGGTGTTGGTTGAACAGCCTGCCTGAAAACTCCATCGGCAGCTGGGAGGACTTGGAGGATGCCTTCCTCGATAACTTTCAAGGAATATACGTCCGACCTCCGGATGCCGACGACTTAAGTCACATAGTTCAACAGCCAGGAAATTCTGGACTAGGTTCTTAACTAAAAAGAACCAGATCATCGACTGTCCGGATGCTGAAGCCTTAGCGGCCTTTAAACATAGCATCCGTGACGAATGGCTCGCCCGACACCTCGGCCAAGAAAAGCCGAAGTCCATGGCGGCCCTCACGGCACTCATGACCCACTTTTGTGTGGGCGAAGATAGTTGGCTAGCCCGTAGCAATAACAAAACAGGTAAACCTGGCACTTCCGAAGCCAGAAATAGCAACTGCAAGCCCTGACGCAACAGACACAAGCGTCGAAGCAACGGTGACAACACCGAAGACACGGCTGTCAATGCCGGATTCAGTGGCTCTAAGTCCGGTCAACTGAAGAAGCCATTTAAGAGAAACAATCCGGGCCCGTCCAGCTTGGACCGCATACTCGATCGTCCATGTCAAATCCACGGCACTCCTGATAAACCAGCCAATCATACCAACAGAGAATGTTGGGTCTTCAAACTGGCCGGCGAGCTAAATGCCGAAAACAAGGAGAAGGGGTCGCAAAGCGATGACGATGACGAGGAGCCCCGGCCACCGAACACAGGGGGGCAGAAGAAGTTTTCCCCTCAAGTTAAAACGGTGAATATGATATACACTACCCATATCCCAAAGAGGGAGCGCAAGCGCGCACTCAGGGACGTCTACGCGATGGAGCCAGTCGCCTCAAAGTTCAACCCATGGTCGTCCTGCCCGATCACCTTTGATCGCAGGGACCATCCAACCAGTATCCCTCATGGCAGTTCAGCCGCATTGGTCCTTGACCCAATCATTGATGGATTCCACCTTACATGAGTCCTCATGGATGGTGGCAGTAGCCTGAACCTGCTCTATTAGGATACAGTGTGCAAAATGGGTATCGATCCTTCAAGGATCGAGCCCACAAAAACTACCTTTAAAGCTGTCATACCAAGTGTAGAGGCCTGCTGTATGGGCTCAATCACACTGGAAGTGGTCTTCGGATCCCCGGATAATTTCCGCAGCGAAGAATTGATCTTCGATATCGTCCCCTTCCGCAGTGGCTATCACGCACTACTCGGACGAACTGCATTTGCTCGGTTCAATGCGGTGCCGCACTACGCTTATCTCAAGCTCAAGATGCCCGGACCACGCGGCGTTATAACAGTCAATGGAAACACAGAGCGCTCCCTCCGCACCGAGGAGACCACCGTGGCCCTTGCAGCAGAAGTACAGAGCGGCCTTCTCAGGCATAACCGCAATTCGGCGGCCAAGCTCCCGGACACTCTCAAACGAGTCCGGACTAGTCCGCAGCAGGATGGTCCAGTTCGTCAAGAGCTCGACTAGCAATTCGGCCTCCGTCCCAGTCCCAGCCAAACAGCGGCATTTGTACCGCGCGTACATAACTACACACTGAAAATACCAAGGGCATAGACGGAGGCATAGCTAGAACGTGGTCCACAATACGACTCATCGCTCCTGGACCCGCACACTTTTAATATTTCTTTCTTTTTTTCAGGTTTCTTTTTACCTAGACTTTTCCTGATAACCCGATCATCGGACCTATCAAGGGACAGATACACCAAGAAGGCACGAAGCTTTGACGTACAAGGGAATTCCCAGGTGGTCTCTGCTAACGATCGTTATACCTGTTTTATAACCCGCACGCAGCTCACACTTAGTCGTGGCATGTCAAATAGCCCTATTTGCTTATCGCACTACTTGTACAAATACGCCTCGACGTATTAAGCAAATTACAATGGGAAATAATTTGCAGCTCAGTGTTTTCGGCATCAGTTTATTACTTGATGTTTTCCTTTTCTGTATGTTCTTGTCAATTGCGCTCGTACACTCTGGTACGCCTTAATTCGCCAGGGGCTTCATCATACCCCACAATACGGCAATAAAGTGCGAACACTTTTACAGTATAGTTCGGCACCCCAAACTTATAGCATTATATGGATCGGCTCCGAATCATGTCTTTGGTTAATAGTTGGGTTGCCCGGCTCCTGTGCTTACTACCTTATGTTCCGCTATATCGGCTAGGGTAGTAAAGGGAGAACTACTGCGATTGTGTCCCGTTCTTCCAAACGAGCACCTCAGTAGAGAAAGCCGAAAACTAACTGTCATGATGCGGCGAGAGCTGGTCACCTGTTCGAGAGGTTTCAAAACCTTAGAGATTTTTTCCGCTTTACGCGAGGAATTGGTTTTTGTCCGATTAGGCGTGTATAGCGCCCCAAGTTCGGCCTTCCGAATACTAGGGGCTGCGCCAAAATTTAAATTATCGAACTCCTATGGCTAAGTGAGGGTGATAAACCTGTATAGTCCGATTGCCTTGTTCGTTGTGCTAAACACCTTCTTAAAGGACCAAAAAGTTTGATAAAGAGTGTTTAGATTTATCCCGACCACCCCCGTACTATCTACGTCGGGGCAGAAGCCGACGACTGGCCAACTCTCATATTTCATAAACGGCCGCACAGGAGGTAAATTTTTAAATAAAAAATCATTATATTATATAAAGATCTTGTTTCATGGTACAGGACAAGACAAAATGAATGTATTCATTCAAAGATTACATCCTTGGCACATTGCTCTGCCACAAGGTGGGATCCCTCCAGGACAATATCAAAGTATAGCTCGGGTAGGCGGTGATCCTTGCCCTCAGGCGGCCCCTCGGTCATCAGCTTCTTGGCATCCATCTTCGCCCAGTGCATCTTGCACTACTAGAAAAAGGGCTATAGATGGGATTGACACTAATGGCGCACCAGACAAGCCGTGCGCCATTAGTATATAGTAATGGCGCACCACCTTCTGATACGCCATTAGAGATGAAACTACTAATGGCGCACCTGGCCCAGCGTGCGCCATTAGTATCAAAATTTTTTTTTTAACTAGTGCGCCTGTCCAAACATACTAATGGCGCATCCAGACACAGTGCGCCATTAGTAGTTGAAACTACTAATGGCGCTAATGGCCCAGGGTGCGCCATTAGTATAAATTTTTTTTTTAACTAGTGCGCCTGTCCAAACATACTAATGGCGCATCCAGAGACAGTGCGCCATTAGTAGTACTAATGGCGCACCTGGACCAGGGTGCGCCATTAGTATCAACAAAATTTTTTTTTAACTAGTGCGCCTGTCCAAACATACTAATGGCGCATCCTGCCCACGGTGCGCCATTACTAGTTGTAACTAGTAATGGTGCACCTGGCCCAGGGTGCGCCATTAGTACAAAAAGTTTTTTTTTAACTAGTGCGCCTGTCCAAACATACTAATGGCGCACCACCAGGAGGTGCGCCATTAGTAACCTGGATTACTAATGGCGCATCTAGAGTTGGTGCGCCATTAGTAAGTGGGCAGCAACAAGATATTTTGGACAGCCTCTCCTACCCACACTCACTTTCTCCCCACTTCATTCTCTCCACCTCCTCCTTGTCTCGGGTGCCTCCTCTTTTTCACCTCATTTCCACCATAGATTCATTCAATTTAAGTGGTTAAATTACCTTGTTTTGATAGGTAAGTAAGGGGGAAGCTATATTTATGTTGTTCTCCCTACAACAATGTTGCATATGTGTTTCTGTTTGGAGGTGTACCGGTATTTGAAATGCGATAGTTGCCAATATTTTGCCGGAATGTTGATTCATTTCCGTTTCGGCGAGAATTTTGGCATTAAGCATTCTTTTTGGTCCTATTTTTAGGGAAAGTCATGCCAAATTTTTTCTTGGTTCTAAAATATTGTTTTGCTCTACCCCGCAGGTGACCATGGTCCGCATGATGACCGAAGGCATCGTGAATAGGTTTTTGAGGTCCGCGAAGGCCGAGATGCTTCAAAAGAACGAGACGGAGATAAGATGTCCGTGTCGAAGATGCAAGCTGAAGAGCCTTATTGCGGACCCGGAATCCTGGCAGGTGCGGGACCACCTGCTCTTGCGTGGTTTCATGGATGGCTATCGGTGGCAAGGTGATGAAGATGACTACGAAGTCGTCCATGGGGGCCGGGCAAGAAATGAGGAAGGGCAGCAAGACAACCACCGCGGCTCGGGCGGGCGAGAAGACGAAGAATCCCCAGGAGATGATCACGACGGTGATGCTGTACACAGTCATCATGTAGAAGATGCAGGACATGATGATGAGGAAGATGCCGGAGCAGACGACGGGCATGATCATGAAGATGATGATGCCGGCGGAGCAGACGACGCTGGACCATCGATGGGCTGGGTGCAGGACCCTCATATTCAAGAGCTGCTTCTCAAGCAGACGGATAACGCAAGAGCTGCCGCCCGAGAGAAAGCCAAGATGGATCAACTTGAGTTAGATGCGGTTACTCCATCGTATGAAGGATGCAGGCCCGAGGATACCCGCCTGAAAGTAACGCTCATGGCTCTGGAGATGAAGGTAAAACACAAAATGACCGACGCATGCTTCGACGAGAACATGTCATTCTGGCACGAATGTCTTCCCAAGGGGAACAAGTGCCCGACCAGTTTGGAGGAGGCGAAGAAAATCGTGTGTCCTCTGGATTTACCGCACGTGAAATACCATGTGTGCATGAACAATTGCATCATTTATCGGGACGAGCACGCGGAGTCTACCATATGTCCGGTGTGCGGCGTCACTCGATACAAGAAGAGGAAGAAAGCTCCTCGAAAAGTGGTGTGGTACTTTCCGATCACTCCTCGTCTGCAGCGGTATTTCGCGGACCCTAAGGTAGCAAAGCTCCTGCGTTGGCACGCGGATAGGGAGGAGAAGAAGCGAGAAGATGACGCAAATGATCCGGAGATAGATAAAAAAGACAAGATGCTGAGTCACCCTAAGGATGCGAGCCAGTGGCAAGCGTTGAACTTCGAAGACCTAGAATTTGGGAACGATCCAAGGAACATCGTGCTGGGCGCGAGCACCGATGGAGTCAATCCGTTTGGCAGCCAGAGAAGCACACATAGCACCTGGCCTGTGTTTGTGTGGATGTACAACCTTCCCCCCTGGTTGTGCATGAAGAGGAAGTACATTCACATGAGTATGCTAATCGAAGGACCGAAACAACCAGGGAACGACATCAATCTATATCTGGGGCTGCTGAAAGAGGAGCTAGACACGCTGTGGAAAACGCCAGCCAATACGTGGGACGCCGCAGAGAAAGAATATTTCCCTATGAGAGCCGCGCTGCTCACGACGGTGCACGACTATCTCGGTTACGGATATCTCGCAGGGCAGGTGGTCCACGGATTTTCTGGATGCGTCAGGTGCATGGATGACACAACGTATCGCCAGCTAGATAGAGATTCCGGGTCTTCAAAACCGTGTTCATGGGACATCGAAGGTGGCTTCACGACGATGACCCGTGGAGAAAACGCAAGGATCTATTCGATGGTGAAACCGAACCCCGAGGACGCCCGCGTACGAGGAGCGGCGAGGAAATAGACGAGCTGTTGAAAAATTGGAAAGACTGCCCACTGCCGGGAAAGAAGCAAAAGGCGCCAGAGCCGGGAAAGAAGCGAAAGGCGCCAGAGCCGCTGCTGAAGGTATGGAAAACGAGGTCTGTTTTCTGGGACTTGCCGTACTGGAAGATCCACCGTGTGCCTCACAGCCTTGATGTCATGCATATCACGAAGAACGTGTGCGAGAGTCTGCTTGGTACCCTGCTCAACATGCCAGAGAGGACCAAAGATGGGCCGAAAGCAAGGGCAGACTTGAAATCAATGGGCATCAGGCAGGAGCTTCACGCTATATATGATGATGATGATGATGATGATGATGATGAGGCGAAGCAGGACACGAAAAGTCGTCGCAAAGGCAAAAAGGCCAAGAAGACCGGAAATGACTACCCTCCCGCGTGCTTCACTCTAAGTCAGGAGGAGATCGAGCAATTTTTCACCTGCCTCGTAGGAGTAAAACTTCCTTACGGTTACGCGGGGAAGATAAACAGATACCTAGACCTAGCGAAGCTGAAGTTCAGCGGGATGAAGTCTCACGACTGTCACATGCTGATGACGCAGATACTTCCAGTTGCAATCCGTGGGATCATGGACGCGCATCTGCTGGTCCATATCGTGGACGATATCATCCAACTCGGGCCGACGTTCCTGCACAGCATGATGCCGTTCGAAAGGATGAATGGTGTCATCAAAGGATACGTTCGCAACATGTCACGTCCAGAGGGAAGCATAGCCAGGGGCTTTCTGACCGACGAGTGCATCTCCTACTGCACGAATTATCTAGGCATCGAGAACCCCGTTGGTCTGCCCGTCAACAGGCACCTCGGCAGGCTCGCTGGATGGGGTCACCGTGAGGGTCGCCGCGAAATGCATGTCGACTTCGAGGGTCGACTCGCCGACTTTGAAAGAGCAAACCTAGTCGCGCTACAACACATAGACGTGGTCGATCCTTGGGTGGTAGAACACAAAACCTTTATTAAGAAGACGTACAATGACCGAGGCCAACAGAGGACGGACGGAGATATACTCAAAGAGCACAACTCATGTTTCACGCGTTGGTTCAAGAAGAAGCTTCTGTCGTACCCTTTACATGAGGATTCTTCCACGGAAGAACAACTCATATTCGCCTTGTCACAGGGCGCCGAGCACAACCAGATGACCTATGAGGCGTACGATATCAACGGCTACACATTCTACACCGAGGCCAAGGACATGAAGAGCGATGGTTATCAGAACTCCGGGGTAACGATGGAATCCTACACCAGTAACGACAAGGACAGATACTACGGAAGGATCGAGGAGATCTGGGAGCTGAGCTACGCTGGAGAGAAGGTCCCGATGTTCCGTGTCAGATGGGCCAAGAGCGTCCTAAAAGAAGACTGGTATTTCACCACCATGGTTATACCCGAAGCCAAATCCAGGACCGCAGGCGCAAACGTCACCGCGAAAAATGAGCCATGGGTACTGGCTTCCCAAGTGGACCAATGCTTCTTCATTACCGACCCGTCAAAGACCAGTCGTGTTGTCGTGAGGAGAGGCAAAAGGAAGATCATCGGAATGGATGGAGTAGCCAATGAGCAAGACTTCGACAAGTACGGCGACCCGAGAATCGAACATGACGACGATGATGAAGTAGCAGCATACACCACAAGAGGAAGCAGGACCACCCTACCTAAAGGACGTCCGTTCCACAGAAGAACTCCATTTGCGAAAAAGAAGGGCAAGAAGATTGTGAACAGATAGCTAGCTAAGATCGATTGTATTTAAATCGTAGCCTTCATTTCTCGATTGTATTTCATGGGCACTTTTTGAACTATCATGAATATTTTTAAATTTCATGGACACTCGATCTCGATCCCCCTCCATCTCGATCGCTAGCTATCCCACCTCGCCAGATCCGGTCCCCCTCGCCGCCGAGCACCCCCCGGTCCACCGGCCCCCCACACCGCGCGCACCCTCCCCCGCTCCACCGGCATTACTGTTTGATGATATTTTTAAAAAAATTATTATTGTATTATAAAAAAAATTATTACTGTCTTATAAAAAAATTATTACTGTCTTATAAAAAATTTATTACTGTCTTATAAAAAATTATTACTGTCTTATAAAAAATTATTACTGTCTTATAAAAAAATTGTGGAGCCTGGGAATCGAACCCAGGACCTCCTGGTGTGAGAACTGGCTGCTGACCAGTCGAGCTAGTAGAGGGGACTTGGTGTGGATCAGGTAAGGTGGAAGACAACCTGTTGGCTCGAGCAGAAAAAAAAAATACTAATGGCGCACCAGGGTGAGGTGCGCCATTAGTATGGATGTACTTATGGCGCACCGAGGGGTGGTGCGCCATTAGTTTTGTGCCCTCGCCCTCGCCTATCCCGGGCCCAAACCTATCCCCTCTCTCTCCCTCGCCCTCGCCCTCGATCCCCTTCCCCTCTCCTCTCCCGACGCCGCTGCCCCGCCGCCTCGACGCCGCCCCGTCGTCCTCGTCTCCGCCCCGACGCCCCGACGCCGCTGCCCCTTCCCCTCTCCGCCCCGTCGTCCTCGTCTCCGCCCCGACGCCCCGACGCCTCGACGCCGCCCCGTCGTCCTCGTCCTCGCCCTCCTCCTCTTCCGCGCCACCGCCGCGCCGCTCCGACCTCCTCCTTGTCCCCTCCGGCCTCCTCCGCCTCCTCAGGTACTGCCCCACCTCTCCCTCCCCCTCCGGCCTCCTCCTTCCTCTCCCTCCACCACATTTGCAGGCAGCTACTGAGAGTTAGGTTTAAAGATTATTGATGGTGCTTTAAAAAACTCTAAGCATTTTGATTGATCACAAACTAAAAAAATTGACGATTATATATGTGAACCTCATGTAGTGGGAATGTCGCAAATAGCAAGTTATACTTTTTGTCCCCAGGATGAACATGCACATAGCAGAAGTAAAAGTCAAGTTGGGAGTTGTATATTTTAGACCAAAAAGGATATTTATTTATTTACTTAAAAGGGTCCTTTATAGTTTTTTTTTTGTCAGTAAGAGTAAGTAGGAAGACAAGATTATGGTGGAAGTTCTTTTTCTCTCTTTCTCTGTTCTTGTGGACTGCAGGAGTGATAAAATGGTTTCTTTTGTTTTAAGCACTAAAATATTACTTGAGCACACGAGCGATAATATTTTCATTTAGTTGATAAATCATCAAACTGTTTTGTTTGCTGGAAACCATGTGTGCAATGTAGGCCAGTTTTACAACGTGAGCAATAGCATTAGCAAGGAAAGTAATATGTAATTACAGAGAGCTAAACCCATATATGTCCTCTCAAAATCTATATTCCAATGAATTGTCATTGTCTTACTATCCTTCCTGTAGTATTTATAATTATTTTGAAGGAAAGCTTCACTCAACAGTTGAGAAACTTGCATGTTCCATTTAAGAGAAAATTTGAGACATGGTTTTCTATGCATTGATCTATCAATGATGTTGACAGCAAGGAATAGTGTTTCACCCAGTAGCTCAAGCTTATAGTGCACCTACATTGGACAATGAAACATTGGGGTTCCTAAGAACTTTCCATTCTGGAGCATACTAAGTTAAGACTAATTTGCACAAGCAGTATCACTAAACTATCACTTTAGAACCAGAGCATGCCTTGTGCACCCAATTTTATCTTTCCCAACGAGATGTTTCTCATTACCAACTATCATGTGAAATTTGAAAAGTTACACTATACTGCAGTCAAATATTCAGCAAACAAGTCCATCAAACAAAGATCCTCTAGTAGAAGAAACTCTTCTTTTTCTATCAGTACTAAGCTACTGTTCATGTAAGTAAAACCAGCATACTACTATTCAGTTGTGTAATTGCATATGTGTCGAAGCACTAGGGGGTAAACCAAGAAGGTAGATAGCACAAAATTCTTCACTAGGACAGTGACAACAGTGACTTTCTGTTATCCCTACTGTTCCCGTTTGCATAGTTCATCATGAACTAGCACCACAGACCAGCTTATGAGTTGCTCCAAGAAACTCAGTACCATGTTTGGGTGATAGTGCTATGAAACTTGGCGGGGTTCCTTTTGTGACTCACCTGCCAATTTAGTGCGGAGGAAATAACCACATGTCCTTGATTGATTTGTAGTTTTGTAGTTGGTTGTTACAGAATGCAGTACCTTGGTTGTGAAGATAATAAAAATTATGACAATGTTGTGCAGGAGTAGTAATAAGAGAAGATCGCTCTGAGGTGAAGGAAGCAAGTGAGAGGCAAAGTGAGTTATTCTCTGGTCATGTATTTAGTTAGTTACTTACTCCTGGTAGCTAATAAGTGGTTACTCTTTGGACTTTGGTGGTGTATGTATCAAAGCATGTTGTAAATATAGCAGCTCTGTTCCTTTTGTTGTAATGCCTAATGCCTTCATATTCTACTTGTATCACTGTATCATTGTAGCAAAAGTACAAGGATCAGATCACTTGGGCATGAAATGGTTCCAGAAACCAAAAGCCTGTTGTACATTATAGCAGTTCTCTGTGTTTTTGTGTAATGCCTAATGCCTTCTCTGTGTTTTTGTGCATAGATTTTAGGGCAAATCTAGCATAGTACAGTTAGCAAAGTTAGAAATCTTTTAGGAAATTTTAAAAACAGTAGCAAAAAAATTAGGTATAAAAACAGTAGCAAATAAAAAAAGAGTAGCAAATATAGCTAGGGAAATTTTGTTTAGGTATAAAAACAGTAGCAAATAAAAAAAAGCAGTAGCAAATTAAAAAAACAGTAGCAAAAAATTAGGTATAAAAACAGTAGCAAATATAGCTAGGGCAATTTTGTTTAGGTATAAAAAACAGTAGCTACAATTTGTAAAAAGCATGAGCAACTGAAAAATCATCCTGAAATATAGCTAGGACAAACTTCAGTCTTTTTTTTGTAACAGAAACTACAGTAGTAAATATTTCCTGAGGTAAATATTTTCAGTCATTACAAATATGATACTGCTTGGAGATGATACTGCTTGGAGATGATACTGCTTGGTGTATTTTCCATGTTGTGATGGAGGCCTTTTTTGCCTTGTCCACCCGAGAGGCCCTTGAGTTTGCCGGAATGTCGATTAACTTCCGTTCCGGCAAATTCGGGTACTCCATATGTCCTATTTTCAGCAAAGGTCATGCTGAAATTTTCCGTGAATTTTAGCATGACTTTGCTAAAAATAGGACATATGGGGTACTTGTGACTAATGCATGGGCCGGGGTATCTTAGTAGTTAATTAAGTAGGATCAAGTGCTCCGGCATACTTGTGACTAATGCATGGCTTTTTGGGTGCCTCGGTGTCGATAAAAACCGAAATGATGAAAGCTTAGGCTTTTAGGGTGCGTCGGCGTCGAAAAACCCTCAATGATAAAAGCTTAGCTTTTAGGATGCCTCGGTGTCGACAAACCCTAAATGATGAGACCATGATCTTGTTCCTTGACAATAACCAACTTTTTGACCAAACTTTGTTCCTATTTAGAGAGAAACATGGCCAACAACGATGAGGCCGGGGGTTCGAGCGTCAAGCCATTCTGGATGCTGTCCCAGGAGATGGAGGAACAACCTCACTTGTATGAGGACGCCGCCTTCCCCACCGATCCTGAGACCACTGATGGTACCGCCGAGGATGACCCCACTGATGCCACCACTGATGGTGCCGCCGAGGATGCCACCACTGATGGTGCCGCCGAGGATGCCACCACTAATGATGGCGGCGCACGCACAGATGGCAGCCAACCGAAGAGGCAACGGAAGGACCGGCGCCCGACCGTGCTCCGCACCCTCAAGGAGGAAGTTACTGAAGTGGACTCCGACGGGAATCCAACGGCACCCGAACGAATAGTCAAGGGGTACTCGCTTCAGCTCGGGTGCATTCTCCGGAGCACCGTCTCGATCAACACCGAGAACCTGAGGCATCCTGACCGAGGGAATTTGCGCAACCTCCTCTTCACGAAGCTGCACGAACGATACAAGTTCCCCGTTGAATTTGAAAACATAAGCCTCAAAGGGAATAAAGTGAACAATGCTGCCCTCACGAAGATGAGCAAGGCCCTGTCTACTTGGAAAAGCAATGTGAAGAGAATGGTCAAGAAAGGTGAGAGTTATGAGAAGATCAAGGAGAAAAATCCTTCGATCACCGAAGATGACTACAATGACTTCAAGATCAATTGCTCGAGCACCGCAAACTCCGAATCAAGTAAGTGGGGGAAAGAAATGCGGGAGCTGAACTTAGGGGAACACGCACTCGGTCCCGGCGGTTACAGAGTGGCGGAGCCTATATGGGACAAGGAGGAGGCGGACCGTGCCGAGCAAGGCCTACCGCCCCTCTTCAATAAATACGGTGACAAGCAGACCAGGAACTTTGTCAGGGCCCGGTACAAGAAGGACCCGAAAACAAAGGAGCTTACCACGGATCCGAAGACCAGGGCGCTTGAGCTTGTTCTGGTAAGGAATACACCCCCTCGTAATTAGCTCCATATGGTTGCATTCTAATTAATGAAGCCAAATTTCTAAATGGTTCACATTCCTTCCGAAGGCGAGTGAAAGCAGTAGCGCGGGGTCGACTAAGAGCAACCCTTGGGACACCACTCTAAATAGGGCGTTGAATGTAATGAAGAACAAGGATAAGCTCAGTAAGCCGACGTCAGCTGGTCGTGTGGCCGGCAAAGGCTTGTCGACAAAATGGTCATCATACTATGACACTTCTGGGAGAAAGGAGAAAAAGACCAGCTCGGAAAGCCAGGCGCGTGAGGTTCAAGAACTCAGGGCACAGGTGGCGCGGATTCCGGAGATTGTCCAAGAGCAAGTGCAACAACAACTCGGAGCGACGATCACCGCCAGTGTGCCTACCTTGATCCAGGGGATTAGTGCGTGGATTGCGGGCGGCCAACAGGGGCCGCCCCCGATTCCTAGCTTCACGGCCAGCAACTCGCAGAACGCGATGGCGGGGCCATTGGTGTCTCCGGCGGAGCCGGCATTGGTGTCTCCGACGCCGGCACGGGAGCTTAATGCACCCGGGTGTACGCCGGCCGGCACCTCTGCAGCAAGCGGCCCCTCCGTCAACTACACGCCCGCCGTTGGCGATGCCTCGACATTAGCCGAGCTCGACGCCATCATCACGGTAACTAATTAAGCCTCTCTCGGCCGAGGACTTCATCTCCTTGCCTTTGACTGGGCATCCCTAACGCCCTACATGTTTTCGCAGGGCGCCGTCGACGTTCCGTGCACTCTCCTGCACTTCGTGAACAACGAGTTGGTCGATGTCGCCAAGGGAAAAATCGTTCAACCGGGCAACCCCTTGTTCCACGGTACCCAGATGCCACCCAACTTGTTTAGGGTTCAACTGGTTCGGGTGCTGCCAGGCTGCGACGAGGTGTTACCTCCGATTCAACCAATGGGGGCCGACGATGATGACGTGATGAACCTCAACGCCTGCCTGAGCTGGCCCCAGCTTTGGCCGAAGAGCCAGATTCGTTTGGGGGCGGGGGACACCACCCCAAAGACAACACCGCCAGTCGTGCCGGCGCCAAGTCGGCCCCATGGCAAGACCGCCGCAACGGTGCCGGACATCCCTATGCCACTGGATCCAAACATGCATATGGCACAGGATCAGAACGACGACGACAACGATACATTTGCCAACGTCGATCAGTACTTTGCCGATCATGGGGATGGTGGCGACTTCATGGGGCCTCCTTCTCAAGAACCCAACCCAACAAAAGACGTGTGCGATCTAGCTGGTACCGCGGAGAAGCCAAGTTGCAACAGGCGTCGTCTGCTGTTTAGCTCTCAGGAGACGCCTCCAGCTGCCGACTTCACCGAGCCTCAGATAGGCGAGGTGCCAAATATGATCAGCCCCAACGCACTCAAGAAGGCGGTCTGTGAGCAGAACTCGGTCCCATTACAGGAGATCAAGAAGAAGGCACGCAAAAGAAAGACTAACAAGGGTGCGGGCCAGCCGGCACCGAGTACGCTCCATGCTCAGGACGGGCCACCTTCAACTGCGGATATCTCGAGGAGGGTGCATGTGGCGGGTAGGCCGATGCTACCGAGAAATATGCTCGATGCTGCAACCGGTGCTATGCGGAGTCTGCATGACAGTGTGCTTTCTTTGGAGAAGCGGCGTCTCCGAGAGAAGGATGTGGCATACCCGGTTTTCGCGGCCAAGGTGCCAGAGGGCAAGGGCTTTGTGGATAACTCCATCGGGGGTACGATCGTCCTGCGGTTTGATGACATCCACGCTATGTTGAACCTTCATCCGCTGCACTACACCTTCGTTCGGCTATTTTCACTAAGTATGGAGATGCGGATCATTCGCGACAAGACCCCGGACATCGTGATAGTCGACCCCTTCTACATGCGTGCCAAGATCTTGGGCAGCGCTGGGGACCGGCAAGTCGCGAGTTCTTACCTCGAAGGCGTCATTCTGGCAAACCAAGATAAGGACAACTTCCTCGTGCCTTACTTTCCCGAGTAAGTCCTCCCCTCAACCGCCCCGTAACATATGAATTCTTAGATTTCGATCATTTTTCTTTTAACATTCCGTGTTTTCTGCAGTGACACACATTGCACGCTCATCCTCCTAAGCCCCAAATATTCCATGGCCACGTATTTCGACCCGGACCGTCAGTCGAACGTAGACTACACAAATGTCAAGAAGGTTCTTGATGATGTTCTCCCCGGCTACGTCAAATCTAGAGGCACCTTCACCAGGCCTATTCGTAAGTACGGCAAGCACGTGTTCTCCCACAACATGACGTTCTGCTGCGTCAAGCAGCCGCCTGGCGGTCAGAAGGGTGCCTACTACGCCATCCATCACATGCGGGCGATCGTACGGGACCATCATCAACTACTGCTACAGAGTAGACTCAAAGATTGGGCCGCGAGCGTGTCGGCAATCCAGGACGCGGACATCAGACAAGAATTCTTTCGCATCCAGTCGGAGTTTGCGGAAATCATCCATCAAGATGTCCTTCGTACCTCGGGGCAGTTCTACCTCAGAAATCAACCATCCAACAATGACATCGACACAATCCTACAAATGCAGGCTGACAACGCCCGTGGTTTCATGACTCCCACGATAGACGGCGGCTTCATCCACGCTCCGGTCCCTTGAGTCGAGTCGAAAGCAGTGATGCTGTGTCTAGTTCTGAAACATTGATTGGCTCATGTTGTAATTAAACTTTAATGAACTTGTAGTATGTCTCTTTGGTTTCGAGAGTCCTTCAACTTAGATGTAATCGATGCTATTAATGTCTTGCTTTTCTCTTCCGATCGTTCTGTTGCATACTTATATATTGCTTATGTATTGTCTGTGAATTGGTATTAACGTTTCGTTTGGCTACTGCATAGCGATGCCGTGGTATGTCGTGTACAAGGGTAAGGTTCCCGGAGTCTACCACGACTGGGAGGAGTGTCGGAGACAGGTTCACCGATTCAGCGGTAACAGTTACAAAGGGTACGCCACTAGGGTCGAGGCCGAATCTAGATACGCCCGCTATCTAGCGGGAGAGGGGAGGGAGCGTTGGAGGAACCGGATGAAGACGAGTTTCATCGTGATGATGCTCATCGTGATGACCGCAGCTCTCTTCTATGTGATGGTAGTTTAGATGATCGATATCGACTTGTAATGTGAAGACAAACTCGCGGTCTCGAGACTTGTAATATAATGATTCATACTTATACATTTTGTTCGGTCTTTTCAATTCGGAGACTAATATGATGAATTGTATTCGGAGACTAAAATAATGAATTGTATTCAGAGACTAATCTTTTATTGTATTCGATGAATCTCTTGTTGATGTGTGCTGTCTATATTTTGTCCAATTATACATTTTGTAACCTGTGCAAAAAACAGAAAATAAAAAAATAAAAAAAACCTAATATTCATACTAATGGCGCATCACATCATAGTGCGCCATTAGTATGCCAAAGGATACTAATGGCGCATCACTAAACAGTGCGCCATTAGTATGCCGAAGTTACTAATGGCGCATCCATCCGTAGTGCGCCATTAGTATGCCAAAGCACCTGGTATACATGGCCCCCTGGGAGGCATACTAATGGCGCACTGTAGTATATACTAATGGCGCATCTGGGGTGCGCCATTAGTATACCAGATACTAATGGCGCACCAGTGGTGCGCCATTAGTAAAATATACTAATGGCGTGCTACTAATGGCGCACCACTGATGCGCCATTAATGGCCAGATTAGGTGTGCCATTAGTAGGCCTTTTTCTAGTAGTGTTGGTGCGGGCAAAGGCCATTCGCGCACCTTAAATGCAGACCGATCGCTTTATAACTTCAAGCCGCGGGCAGGCACTGACAAGCCGCTTCACGAGTCCGATGTAGCTACTGGGCATGGGCTCGGCAGGCCATAGCCGGATTATTAAGTCCTGCATGGCTAGTTCGAGCGCCTTATGCAGCTCGACCAACTGTTTCAGCTGGTCGCTAAAGGGGACGGGATGTTCAGGTCCAAGGTATTGAGACCAGAACAACTTCTCCGTAGAGCTCCCTTCTTAGGCACGATAGAATTCGACAGCATCTGATATGTTGTGCCACAGATCCGCAAACGCCCCTGGAGAACTCCAAATTCGGGTAAGTAAAAGGAATGTCTAATTCACATACTTGCTTTGCATAATGAAAGCCTTACCCGCCGCGATCTTATTGGCCGCCTCGATTTCCTGGAGGGCGATCTGGGCTTAGGCTCGGGCGTCTTGTGCGCTCTGACATGCCTTGGCAAGTTCAGACTCTTGAGTCTTAGAATCACACTCCAAGGACTCGTACTTCTTAACGACGTCCTGGAGCTCTTGCTGGACCTCGCTGACCCGGGCCTCCTACTTCTTGAGCCCGGCGCGTTCTTTGGCCGCTTTGTCCACGGCTTCGGCCAACGCCTTCTTGAGGGCCGCCACTTTGGTCGTGGCCCCTAATAAAGTTCATGACACTTTAGTCAGTACGAACCTTTCATCTTTCAACAATATACGCGCAGGCTAAATACATACCTTTGCTTTCCTCCAGTTGCTTCTTCATGAGGCCGAGCTCTTCCTCGGCCCGCTCCAAATTTTGCTTCAGTAGGTGGCCCGGGTATGTAATCACATAGATGCCTGTGCGGGCCTCCTACTGAAGCAAAATCTGGAGCGGGCCAAGGAAGAGCTCGGCCTCGTGAAGAAGCAACTGGAGGAAAGCAAAGGTATGTATTTAGCCTGCGCGTATATTGATGAAAGATGAAAGGTTCGTACTGACTAAAGTGTCATGAACTTTATTAGGGGCCACGACCGAAGTGGCGGCCCTCAAGAAGGCGTTGGCCGAAGCCGTGGACAAAGCGGCCAAAGAACGCGCCGGGCTCAAGAAGTAGGAGGCCCGGGTCAGCGAGGTCCAGCAAGAGCTCCAGGACGTCGTCAAGAAGTACGAGTCCTTGGAGCGTGATTCTAAGACTCAAGAGTCTGAACTTGCCAAGGCATGCCAGAGCGCACAAGACGCCCGAGCCTAAGCCCAGATCGCCCTCCAGGAAATCGAGGCGGCCAATAAGATCGCGGCAGGTAAGGCTTTCATTATGCAAAGCAAGTATGTGAATTAGACATTCCTTTTACTTACCCGAATTTGGAGTTCTCCAGGGGCGTTTGCGGATCTGTGGCACAACATATCAGATGCTGCCGAATTCTATCGTGCCTAAGAAGGGATCTCTACGGAGAAGTTGTTCTGGTCTCAATACCTTGGACCTGAACATCCCGTCCCCTTTAGCGACCAGCTGAAACAGTTGGTCGAGCTGCATAAGGCGGTCGAACTAGCCATGCAGGACTTAATAATCCGGCTATGGCCTGCCGAGCCCATGCCCAGTAGCTACATCGGACTCGTGAAGCGGCTTGTCAGTGCCTGCCCGCGGCTTGAAGTTATAAAGCGATCGGTCAGCATTTAAGGTGCGCGAATGGCCTTTGCCCGCACCAAGATGCAATGTGCGAAGATGGATGCCAAGAAGCTGATGACCGAGGGGCCGCCTGAGGGCAAGGAGCACCGCCTACCCGAGCTATACTTTGATAGTGTCCTGGAGGGATCCCACCTTGTGGCAGAGCAATGTGCCAAGGATGTAATCTTTGAATGAATACATTCATTTTGTCTTGTCCTGTACTATGAAACAAGATCTTTATATAATATAATGATTGTTTATTTAAAAATTTACCTCCTGTGCGGCCGTTTATGAAATATGAGAGTTGGCCAGTCGTCGGCTTCTGCCCCGACGTAGATAGTACGGGAGTGGTCGGGATAAATCTAAACACTCTTTATCCAAGTTTTTGGTCCTTTAAGAAGGTGTTTAGCACAACGAACAAGGCAATCAGACTATACGGGTTTATCACCCTAACTTAGCCATAGGAGTTCGATAATTTAAATTTTGGCGCAGCCCCTAGTATTCGGAAGGCCGAACTTGGGGCGCTATACACGCCTAATCGGACAAAAACCAATTCCTCGCGTAAAGCGGAATAAATCTCTAAGGATTTGAAACCTCTCGAACAGTTGACCAGCTCTCGCCGCATCATGACAGTCTGTTTTCGGCTTTCTCTACTGAGGTGCTCGTCCGAAAGAACCGGGATACAATCGCAGTAGTTCTCCCTTTACTACCCTAGCCAATATAGCCGAACGTAAGGTAGTAAGCACAGGAGCCGGGCAACCCAATAATTGACCAAAGACATGATTCGGAGCCGATGCATATAATCTTATCTTATATTTACTAATTGGAGGCACCATACGAGGCTCCATGTTAATTCTCAATAAGTAAACAAATTGACCGTTTGATCTGCTCATTAATTATCTACACCCGTCTGATGTGTCTCAAGAGTCCTTGCTTATTGTCCAACGTGCACCTCTTTAGGAAAACATAAAAAATCGTTTGATGTATCTCAAGAGTCCTTGGTTATTGTCCCACATGCACTTCTTTAGGAAAAGGTACAAAAATCTTTCCTTGCATATTTCTTCCTCCACGGAGGCACATAGTCATAGAGCCCTAGCGCTCCTCCTCCTCCTCATCTGGTCCTCTTCCTCTCTCCCAACTAAAGCGAGCCAACCAGCTATTCCCAATCTCTTTCCTCTATGGCCGTTGAATCTCAACGATCGAAGTCCCCAACCACGATCCAATCCATGTGGGTTGGGGAGGAGATCCTCCAATCACTCAGCTTCTATTCCCCGATGAGATGTAGTTCACGTTGGACGATGCAGTGAAGAAGGAGGTGCATCAAAAAGGAACTTGACACAGATCAGCCAGCCGCCATTGTTGGTCCCTTTTGACAGAAAACCTCTCTGCCCTAATTTCCTGTAGATCGCCGCTCCTACTGTCGTGATGCCTCCCCGTTCAGTCTACCCTCTCCCAATCTGACTAGCCTCTCCCCATGTGACGTCGCTCTGTCGCACGGCAGGCCGAAGTTGTCTTCTCCTCCTCAGCCCGCTGGATTCCGAGTCAAGCAGCAGTCCCGGAGGAACTGAGCATGGCTCTGGTGGCTTTTGTTATTATCCCATTGGCCCCTTAAGATTATGTTATTTTTGAGAAGTGACAAGGGCTAAGTGAAGTAACATTCCTTCTCCAAGGTTAGGTTGCCTCTCCATGTCCCTACGCATAGAACTTGATGGTCCTACTTGACATACAGGCCCGTCGATGAGGGGGAGCAGAATGAGCAACCGCACAGGGCCTCCAAAATCGAGGGGCCTCCATCATAGAAAAAAACAGTATATAAAGATGCGTTTCATTGGACTTTATCGCTAAAAAACCAGTACGTATAGGTACATGAAAAAACCAATTCGTACTTGGCTCCCTGGAACGCTAGAGGCCCAAATTAGCCTAAAGCCCATTACCCGGATGGCAGAGCGGAAACCCTGGACTGGAGGTTCAGGATTCAGAAAAAGATACAGATCGTTCAATTCCAAGAGATTGGAACCCAGCAGGCAGCAAACTGCGCAACTAGCCTCTCGTGAGTCGCGATTGGCGATGCGCTAGCAATTGTGCCGGCGTAGTTCAGTTGGCTCCGATCCGATCCGGACCATCCGGCGATCCCATCTTCCATCCGCTGAACGCTGATCATCTACTCATCTGATTGTTCGGACGCAATTCAGTTGCCGTGAAGACTGAAGACGCAACAGTCAACAGGGACGCCCTCTGTGTTTTAATCTTCAAGACCAAGGTTATTTTTCCAACTTATTTTCTTGTATTCAAACGATCTACACATTTAGTCATCTAGTTGTTACTATTTGAAACTAATTACATTTTGTTTGATCACTTGTAATTTTGTTAGGTTTTGTTCCTGGATCTTCATCATGTCTACTAGAATTAGGAAGCATGCTTCTGGTGCTTCAAATCGTAAGAAGAAACAAATACTAGATCGTGAGGCCCGATCTCAAACAGGTTCCCTCGATTTATTTCTCGTGAGAGAACCCCGACTTGATTCGGAAAATCAAAATGTGGACGTTAATGTAGATGATGGTCATGATGACAATGACACAGAGGTTGAGGCTCATGATGTAGAAATTGATGATGGTATTGCCGAAGAAGCGGGTGATGGTAATGTTGCCGATGGGGGTGATGATGTTGATACTGCCAGTGAAGGTGATAATGCCAATACCACCGATGATGATAATATTGCTGATGACATCAAATATCCTTTTCCATTTGACATATTTGATCCAAGAAATTGGGATGCACTTGATCCTAAAATGATAGATGTTTTGGTGCAAAAGGGTCCTAAAAGAGACTCATCAATTCAGCATGGTAAAAAGGACAAATTGTCTAGAAGGTTTTCTGCAGTATCATATACTAGAGTTCTCTCAAATGGGGAAAAGTGTGACAGAGAATGGCTTGTGTACAACAAAGATCTTGACAAGGTATTTTGTTTTTGCTGCAAATTATTTAGAAAAGGGCTCGTGAGAGGGCAGTTAGCAAATGAAGGTTTCAGTGACTGGGCTCATCTTGGTCATAGACTTAAAGAGCATGAAACTAGTATAGAACATGTCACAAATATGACTACATGGTATGACTTGCGCCTTATGTTGGAGAAGAATCAAACAATTGACAAAGTTGCTCAGCGAGAACTTGAGAAGGAAAAGGAACATTGGAGAAAAGTTTTGCTTAGAATCCTCTTGATTGTTAAATTTCTTGCAGAACACAATATATCATTCCGTGGTAGTAATAGTAAGTTGTACCAAGACAGCAATGGAAATTTCTTAGGGCTTGTTCAAATGTTGGCTGAATTTGACCCAGTTATAAAAGAGCATGTTGACCGCATCACGAATGATAAAATTCGTGATCATTATCTTGGTCCCTCCATACAGAATGAGTTAATCAATTTGCTCGCTGCTGCAATCAAGTCGAAAATTATTGAGAAGGTAAAAGAAGCAAAGTACTTCTCAGTTATACTTGATTGTACTCCTGATGCAAGCCACCAAGAAGAAATGTCCTTGATAATTAGGTATGTTGATGCATCTCCAGATTCTTTTTGCATTGAAGAATCCTTCTTAGGTTTTTTGGATGTGAATGATACCACCGGGCAAGGATTGTTTGATGTTTTACAGAAGGAATTGAAGAGTCTTGACCTTGATGTAGACAATGTGAGAGGTCGGGGATATGATAATGGGTCGAATATGAAAGGAAAAAATAAAGGAGTACAAAACAAAGTATTGGAAATAAACCGAAGAGCCTTTTATTCAGCTTGTGGTTGCCATAGTCTGAATTTGGCACTATGTGATATGGCAAAGTCCTGTCGTAAAGCAACGGATTTTTTTGGAGTTATCCAGCGTATCTATACAATATTTGCTAATTCTACTAAGAGATGGCAAATTCTGGAAGATAACATACCAGGATTGACTCTGAAGTCATTATCATCTACTCGTTGGGAGAGTCATGTTGATAGTGTTCAGGCTATAAGGTTTCAGCTACCGGAAATAAGGGAGGCCTTACTGCAAGTGGCTGAAAGTGATAAAGATTCTTCGACACAAAGTGAAGCTCAATCATTGGTGGAGAATGAACTTGGTGGCTTTGATTTTTTAGTATCAATCATCATCTGGTATGAAATATTATCCGCTGTTAATTTGATTAGCAAAGAGTTACAGTCAAAGGATATGCTTATTGATATTGCAATTGAATCTGTAAAAGGCTTGCTTTCCTTTTTCAAAAAGTATAGAGAAACTGGCTATTCAAAAGCATTGGAAGTTGCCAAAAAAATTGCAGTTGAGATGGATATTCATCCAGAGTTCCGCACCAAGCGTAAAATCAAAAGGAAAAAACAATTTGATGAGGGTGAAGATGATGCATCTATCGACTCACAATCTGCAGAGGAGTCATTTAGGGTCAAATATTATATACGTGTTGTTGATCAAGCTATAACTTCACTTACCATTAGATTTGAACAATATGAGGGGTATGAAAAGATATTTGGTTTCTTCTTTACTTCAGATAGGCTGCGATCACTAGATGACAAGAGTTTGATGGCTTCTTGTGTTAATCTTGAAGATGCACTTAAGAGTGGAGAACATACAGATATTGATGGAGTTGAATTGTGTTGTGAGCTAATTTTCATCCAGGATTTACTTCATAAATCAATGGGTCCTCTTGACATTCTGAATTATCTGAAGAAGCGCTCCACAATCTATCCTAATGCTGTTATTGCATACAGAATATTGTTGACCATTCCTGTAACGGTTGCATCTGCTGAAAGGACTTTTTCTAAACTCAAGTTGTTGAAGTCCTACTTGCGTTCTACTATGACACAAGAAAGACTTAATGGATTGGCGACAATAGCACTTGAAAATGATGTCTTGGAGAAGATAAAGTATGAAGATATGATTGAAGATTTTATTTCAAGAAATACCAGACGGATGCTTCTTTTTGGTAGAACATGAGGTTACTGGTTAGTTTATTGCTTTCCTATCCCTTTACCTTTCCAGCTTTATTATTTGATATATGCCTAAATAAGGTACAGATAAACTAATTTGAAATTATATAATAAAGAGAGAGTATGCTTTGCGAATGTTAGTTCTTTTGTTATGTGAATTGATCAAAATTTGGGCCACATTTTGGTTTTCGCCCGGGGCCCTGAATTCCTGGAGATGGGCCTGATGCACTTCTTTAGGAAAAGGTACAAAAATCTTTCCTTGCAGATTTCTTCCTCCACGGAGGCACATAGTCATAGAGCCCTAGCGCTCCTCCTCCTCCTCATCTGGTCCTCTTCCTCTCTCCCAACTAAACCGAGCCAACCAGCTATTCCCAATCTCTTTCCTCTATAGCCGTTGAATCTCAACGATCGAAGTCCCCAACCACGATCCAATCCATGTGGGTTGGGGAGGAGATCCTCTAATCACTCAGCTTCTATTCCCCGATGAGATGTAGTTCACGTTGGACGATGCAGTGAAGAAGGAGGTGCATCAAAAAGGTATTTGACATAGATCAGCCAGCCGCCATTGTTGGTCCCTTTTGACAGAAAACCTCTCTGCCCTAATTTCCTGTAGATCGCCGCTCCTACTGTCATGATGCCTCCCCGTTCAGTGTACCCTCTCCCGATCTGACTAGCCTCTCCCCATGTGACGTCGCTCTGTCCCACGGCAGGCCGAAGATGTCTTCTCCTCCTCGGCCCGCTGGATTCCGAGTCAAGCAGCAGTCCCGGAGGAACTGAGCATGGCTCTGGTGGCTTTTGTTATTATCCCATTGGCCCCTTAAGATTATGTTATTGTTGAGAAGTGACAAGGGCTAAGTGAAGTAACATACCTTCTCCAAGGTTAGGTTGCCTCTCCATGTCCCTGCGCATATGAGCACAGCTATTATTTGATTCCTATGATCTAAGGAAGGATGAAGTTGATGGTTCCTACCTGACATACGGGCCCGTCGATGAGGGGGAGCGGAATGAGCAACCGCACAGGGCCTCCAAAATCGAGGGGCCCCCATCGTAGAAAAAACCTGTATATAAAGATGAGTTTCATTGGACTTTATCGCTAAAAAACCAGTACGTATAGGTACATGAAAAAACCAATTCGTACTTGGCTCCCTGGAATGCTAGAGGCCCAAATTAGCCTAAAGCCCATTACCCGGATGGCAGAGCGGAAACCCTGGACTGGAGGTTCAGGATTCAGAAAAAGATACAGATCGTTCAATTCCAAGAGATTGGAACCCAGCAGGCAGCAAACTGCGCAACTAGCCTCTCGTGAGTCGCGATTGGCGATGCGCTAGCAATTGTGCCGGCGTAGTTCAGTAGGCTCCGATCCGATCCGGACCATCCGGCGATCCCATCTTCCATCCGCTGAACGCTGATCATCTACTCATCTGATTGTGCGGACGCAATTCAGTTGCCGTGAAGACTGAAGACGCAACAGTCAACAGGGACGCCCTCTGTGTTTTAATCTTCAAGACCAAGGTTATTTTTCCAACTTATTTTCTTGTATTCAAACGATCTACACATTTAGTCATCTAGTTGTTACTATTTGAAACTAATTACATTTTGTTTGATCACTTGTAATTTTGTTAGGTTTTGTTCCTGGATCTTCATCATGTCTACTAGAATTAGGAAGCATGCTTCTGGTGCTTCAAATCGTAAGAAGAAACAAAGACTAGATCGTGAGGCCCGATCTCAAACAGGTTCCATCGATTTGTTTCTCGTGAGAGAACCCCGACTTGATTCGGAAAATCAAAATGTGGACGTTAATGTAGATGATGGTCATGATGACAATGACACAGAGGTTGAGGCTCATGATGTAGAAATTGATGATGGTATTGCCGAAGAAGCGGGTGATGGTAATGTTGCCGATGGGGGTGATGATGTTGATACTGCCAGTGAAGGTGATAATGGCAATACCACCGATGATGATAATATTGCTGATGACATCAAATATCCTTTTCCATTTGACATATTTGATCCAAGAAATTGGGATGCACTTGATCCTAAAATGATAGATGTTTTGGTGCAAAAGGGTCCTAAAAGAGACTCATCAATTCAGCATGGTAAAAAGGACAAATTGTCTAGAAGGTTTTCTGCAGTATCATATACTAGAGTTCTCTCAAATGGGGAAAAGTGTGACAGAGAATGGCTTGTGTACAACAAAGATCTTGACAAGGTATTTTGTTTTTGCTGCAAATTATTTAGAAAAGGGCTCGTGAGAGGGCAGTTAGCAAATGAAGGTTTCAGTGACTGGGCTCATCTTGGTCATAGACTTAAAGAGCATGAAACTAGTATAGAACATGTCACAAATATGACTACATGGTATGACTTGCGCCTTATGTTGGAGAAGAATCAAACAATTGACAAAGTTGCTCAGCGAGAACTTGAGAAGGAAAAGGAACATTGGAGAAAAGTTTTGCTTAGAATCCTCTTGATTGTTAAATTTCTTGCAGAACACAATATATCATTCCGTGGTAGTAATAGTAAGTTGTACCAAGACAGCAATGGAAATTTCTTAGGGCTTGTTCAAATGTTGGCTGAATTTGACCCAGTTATAAAAGAGCATGTTGACCGCATCACGAATGATAAAATTCGTGATCATTATCTTGGTCCCTCCATACAGAATGAGTTAATCAATTTGCTCGCTGCTGCAATCAAGTCGAAAATTATTGAGAAGGTAAAAGAAGCAAAGTACTTCTCAGTTATACTTGACTGTACTCCTGATGCAAGCCACCAAGAAGAAATGTCCTTGATAATTAGGTATGTTGATGCATCTCCAGATTCTTTTTGCATTGAAGAATCCTTCTTAGGTTTTTTGGATGTGAATGATACCACCGGGCAAGGATTGTTTGATGTTTTACAGAAGGAATTGAAGAGTCTTGACCTTGATGTAGACAATGTGAGAGGTCGGGGATATGATAATGGGTCGAATATGAAAGGAAAAAATAAAGGAGTACAAAACAAAGTATTGGAAATAAACCGAAGAGCCTTTTATTCAGCTTGTGGTTGCCATAGTCTGAATTTGGCACTATGTGATATGGCAAAGTCCTGTCGTAAAGCAACGGATTTTTTTGGAGTTATCCAGCGTATCTATACAATATTTGCTAATTCTACTAAGAGATGGCAAATTCTGGAAGATAACATACCAGGATTGACTCTGAAGTCATTATCATCTACTCGTTGGGAGAGTCATGTTGATAGTGTTCAGGCTATAAGGTTTCAGCTACCGGAAATAAGGGAGGCCTTACTGCAAGTGGCTGAAAGTGATAAAGATTCTTCGACACAAAGTGAAGCTCAATCATTGGTGGAGAATGAACTTGGTGGCTTTGATTTTTTAGTATCAATCATCATCTGGTATGAAATATTATCCGCTGTTAATTTGATTAGCAAAGAGTTACAGTCAAAGGATATGCTTATTGATATTGCAATTGAATCTGTAAAAGGCTTGCTTTCCTTTTTCAAAAAGTATAGAGAAACTGGCTATTCAAAAGCATTGGAAGTTGCCAAAAAAATTGCAGTTGAGATGGATATTCATCCAGAGTTCCGCACCAAGCGTAAAATCAAAAGGAAAAAACAATTTGATGAGGGTGAAGATGATGCATCTATCGACTCACAATCTGCAGAGGAGTCATTTAGGGTCAAATATTATATACGTGTTGTTGATCAAGCTATAACTTCACTTACCATTAGATTTGAACAATATGAGGGGTATGAAAAGATATTTGGTTTCTTCTTTACTTCAGATAGGCTGCGATCACTAGATGACAAGAGTTTGATGGCTTCTTGTGTTAATCTTGAAGATGCACTTAAGAGTGGAGAACATACAGATATTGATGGAGTTGAATTGTGTTGTGAGCTAATTTTCATCCAGGATTTACTTCATAAATCAATGGGTCCTCTTGACATTCTGAATTATCTGAAGAAGCGCTCCACAATCTATCCTAATGCTGTTATTGCATACAGAATATTGTTGACCATTCCTGTAACGGTTGCATCTGCTGAAAGGACTTTTTCTAAACTCAAGTTGTTGAAGTCCTACTTGCGTTCTACTATGACACAAGAAAGACTTAATGGATTGGCGACAATAGCACTTGAAAATGATGTCTTGGAGAAGATAAAGTATGAAGATATGATTGAAGATTTTATTTCAAGAAATACCAGACGGATGCTTCTTTTTGGTAGAACATGAGGTTACTGGTTAGTTTATTGCTTTCCTATCCCTTTACCTTTCCAGCTTTATTATTTGATATATGCCTAAATAAGGTACAGATAAACTAATTTGAAATTATATAATAAAGAGAGAGTATGCTTTGCGAATGTTAGTTCTTTTGTTATGTGAATTGATCAAAATTTGGGCCACATTTTGGTTTTCGCCCGGGGCCCTGAATTCCTGGAGATGGGCCTGATGCACTTCTTTAGGAAAAGGTACAAAAATCTTTCCTTGCAGATTTCTTCCTCCACGGAGGCACATAGTCATAGAGCCCTAGCGCTCCTCCTCCTCCTCATCTGGTCCTCTTCCTCTCTCCCAACTAAACCGAGCCAACCAGCTATTCCCAATCTCTTTCCTCTATAGCCGTTGAATCTCAACGATCGAAGTCCCCAACCACGATCCAATCCATGTGGGTTGGGGAGGAGATCCTCTAATCACTCAGCTTCTATTCCCCGATGAGATGTAGTTCACGTTGGACGATGCAGTGAAGAAGGAGGTGCATCAAAAAGGTATTTGACATAGATCAGCCAGCCGCCATTGTTGGTCCCTTTTGACAGAAAACCTCTCTGCCCTAATTTCCTGTAGATCGCCGCTCCTACTGTCATGATGCCTCCCCGTTCAGTGTACCCTCTCCCGATCTGACTAGCCTCTCCCCATGTGACGTCGCTCTGTCCCACGGCAGGCCGAAGATGTCTTCTCCTCCTCGGCCCGCTGGATTCCGAGTCAAGCAGCAGTCCCGGAGGAACTGAGCATGGCTCTGGTGGCTTTTGTTATTATCCCATTGGCCCCTTAAGATTATGTTATTGTTGAGAAGTGACAAGGGCTAAGTGAAGTAACATACCTTCTCCAAGGTTAGGTTGCCTCTCCATGTCCCTGCGCATATGAGCACAGCTATTATTTGATTCCTATGATCTAAGGAAGGATGAAGTTGATGGTTCCTACCTGACATACGGGCCCGTCGATGAGGGGGAGCGGAATGAGCGACCGCACAGGGCCTCCAAAATCGAGGGGCCCCCATCGTAGAAAAAACCTGTATATAAAGATGAGTTTCATTGGACTTGATCGCTGAAAAACCAGTACGTACAGGTACATGAAAAAACCAGTTAGTACTTGGCTCCCTGGAATGCTAGAGGCCCAAATTAGCATACAACCCATTACTCGGATGGCAGAGCGGAAGCCCTGGACTGGAGGTTCAGGATTCAGAAAAAGATACAGATCATTCAATTCCAAGAGATTGGAACCGAACAGGCAGAAAACTGCGCAACTAGCGTCTCGCGAGTCGCGATTGGCGATGCCCTAGCAATTGGGCCGGCGTAGTTCAGTTGGCTCCGATCCGATCCGGACCATCCGGCGATCCCATCTTCCATCCGCTGAACGCTGATCATCTACTCATCTGATTGTGCCGACGCAATTCAGTTGCCGTGAAGACTGAAGACGCAACAGTCAACAGGGACGCCCTCTGTGTTTTAATCTTCAAGACCAAGGTTATTTTTCCAACTTATTTTCTTTTATTCCAATGATCTACACATTTACTCATCTAGTTGTTACTATTTGAAACTAATTACATTTTGTTTGATCACTTGTAATTTTGTTAGGTTTTGTTCTTGGATCTTCATCATGTCTACTAGAATTAGGAAGCATGCTTCTGGTGCTTCAAAGCGTAAGAAGAAACAAAGACTAGATCGTGAGGCTCGATCTCAAACAGGTTCCCTCGATTTGTTTGTCGTGAGAGAACCCCGACTTGATTCGGAAAATCAAACTGTGGATGTTAATGTAGATGATGGTCATGATGACAATGACACAGAGGTTGAGGCTCATGATGTAGAAATTGATGATGGTATTGCCGAAGAAGCGGGTGATGGTAATGTTGCCGATGGGGGTGATGATGTTGATACTGCCAATGAAGGTGATAATGCCAATACCACCGATGATGATAATATTGCTGATGACATCAAATATCCTTTTCCATTTGACATATTTCATCCAAGAAATTGGGATGCACTTGATCCTAAAATGATAGATGTTTTGGTGCAAAAGGGTCCTAAAAGAGACTCATCAATTTAGCATGGTAAAAAGGACAAATTGTCTAGAAGGTTTTCTGCAGTATCAGATACTAGAGTTTTCTCAAATGGGGAAAAGTGTGACAGAGAATGGCTTGTGTACAGCAAAGATGTTGACAAGGTATTTTGTTTTTGCTGCAAATTATTAAGAAAAGGGCTCGTGAGAGGGCAGTTAGCAAATGAGGGTTTCAGTGACTGGGCTCATCTTGGTCATAGACTTAAAGAGCATGAAACTAGTAGAGAACATGTCACAAATATGCTACATGGTATGACTTGCGCCTTATGTTGGAGAAGAATCAAACAATTGACAAAGTTGCTCAGCGAGAACTTGAGAAGGAAAAGGAACATTGGAGAAAAGTTTTGCTTAGAATCCTCTTGATTGTTAAATTTCTTGCAGAACACAATATATCATTCCGTGGTAGTAATAGTAAGTTGTACCAAGACAGCAATGGAAATTTCTTAGGGCTTGTTCAAATGTTGGCTGAATTTGACCCAGTTATAAAAGAGCATGTTGACCGCATCACGAATGATAAAATTCGTGATCATTATCTTGGTCCCTCCATACAGAATGAGTTAATCAATTTTCTCGCTGCTGCAATCAAGTCGAAAATTATTGAGAAGGTAAAAGAAGCAAAGTACTTCTCAGTTATACTTGACTGTACTCCTGATGCAAGCCACCAAGAAGAAATGTCTTTGATAATTAGGTATGTTGATGCATCTCCAGATTCTTTTTGCATTGAAGAATCCTTCTTAGGTTTTTTGGATGTGAATGATACCACCGGGCAAGGATTGTTTGATGTTTTACAGAAGGAATTGAAGAGTCTTGACCTTGATGTAGACAATGTGAGAGGTCAGGGATATGACAATGGGTCGAATATGAAAGGAAAAAATAAAGGAGTACAAAACAAAGCATTGGAAATAAACCCAAGAGCCTTTTATTCAGCTTGTGGTTGCCATAGTCTGAATTTGGCACTATGTGATATGGCAAAGTCTTGTCGTAAAGCAACGGATTTTTTTGGAGTTATCCAGCGTATCTATACAATTTTTGGTAATTCTACTAAGAGATGGCAAATTCTGAAAGATAACATACCAGGATTGACTCTCAAGTCATTATCATCTACTCGTTGGGAGAGTCGTGTTGATAGTGTTCAGGCTATAAGGTTTCAGCTACCGGAAATAAGGGAGGCCTTACTGCAAGTGGCTGAAAGTGATAAAGATTCTTCGACACAAAGTGAAGCTCAATCATTGGTGGAGAATAAACTTGGTGGCTTTGATTTTTTAGTATCAATCATCATCTGGTATGAAATATTATCCGCTGTTAATTTGATTAGCAAAGAGTTACAGTCAAAGGATATGCTTATTGATATTGCAATTGAATCTGTAAAAGGCTTGCTTTCCTTTTTTCAAAAAGTATAGAGAAACTGGCTTTTCAAAAGCATTGGAAGTTGCCAAAAAAATTGCAGTTGAGATGGATATTCATCCAGAGTTCCGCACCAAGCGTAAAATCAAAAGGAAAAAACAATTTGATGAGGGTGAAGATGATGCATCTATCGACTCACAATCTGCAGAGGAGTCATTTAGGGTCAATTATTTTATACGTGTTGTTGATCAAGCTATAACTTCACTTACCATTAGATTTGAACAATATGAGGGGTATGAAAAGATATTTGGTTTCTTGTTTACTTCAGATAGGCTGCGATCACTAGATGACAAGAGTTTGATGGCTGCTTGTGTTAATCTTGAAGATGCACTTAAGAGTGGAGAACATACAGATATTGATGGAGTTGAATTGTGTTGTGAGCTAATTTTCATCCAGGATTGACTTCATAAATCAATGGGTCCTCTTGACATTCTGAATTATCTGAAGAAGCGCTCCACAATCTATCCTAATGTTGTTATTGCATACAGAATTTTGTTGACCATTCCTGTAACGGTTGCATCTGCTGAAAGGAGTTTTTCTAAACTCAAGTTGTTGAAGTCCTACTTGCGTTCTACTATGACACAAGAAAGACTTAATGTATTGGCGACAATAGCACTTGAAAATGATGTCTTGGAGAAGATAAAGTATGAAGATATGATTGAAGATTTTATTTCAAGAAATACCAGACGGATGCTTCTTTTTGGTAGAACATGAGGTTACTGGTTAGTTTATTGCTTTCCTATCCCTTTACCTTTCCAGCTTTAATATTTGATATATGCCTAAATAAGGTACAGATAAACTAATTTGAAATTATATAATAAAGTGAGAGTATGCTTTGTGAATGTTAGTTCTTTTGTTATGTGAATTGATCAAAATTTGGGCCACATTTTGGTTTTCGCCCGGGGCCCCGAATTTCTGGAGACGGGCCTGCTGACATACTGCTCTAATTATGTTTTCATTTGATATGTATTTTGTATGATATTACAGTATTTGATGCAATAAGTTATCTCTTCAAATTTAAGAAGCATGAAGAATCTGAATATCACATGTTGTGATTTGTTTGTTTCTGAAGCACTCTGCCGTTATATTCAGCATATGCTAATAGTCCCTGTTGCTTTCGGCATATACAGTTTGGCTTATACTTTATAGCAACCCGAATTAAGGATTTTGTGTTCACCTCTGCGGTTCTTAATGACGGTTGGTATTTAGTTTCTCTAGCGGAAGTCCGCCATGCTGTAGTACTAGGAATGATTATCCTGGTGTGAGAGTGTCTTTCTTGATGGAAGCAACATGTGATACTTTAATTAGTATTTCATTCAGAGAAGATATGTATACAATTAAGCACCCTGCAATTAAGGTATATAACTTAATACTTAGCGTGTTTGGAGATTAATGTTCCAGAAGACTAATTGATCTGTTAAATTATGTTTTCAGTTTCGGTGTTCAAGGTGGAAACTTGATGACAAAAATAATGTCTATTTCAGTTTTTGGTGTGAATAAAGAAAGAAAATCCGCAGTTTGACCCTCTTTCAAAATGAGAAATTGGAGCAATAGCTATCAGGAAGTTTGAACTGAAACCAAAAGGAAGGTAACCATATATGTATACTATGCTACTTCAATCTAAGTTTTGCTAAGTCCACCATGTTTTAGTTTATTCCTAGAAATATCGGGATCGCCCTCCGTTTCTATTATTTATTAAAATGAAATTGCAGACATTGTTCATAGCGTCATGACTCGGACAAACTAGAGTCCGTACTGGATATTTTGTTTTCCCAGTACCACAAGTCAAACCTGCAGTAGCATAAGTACTTTTGATTACTAATGGGTCAACGTAGAAAATTGGTTTGATAATTCAGTTTTAGTTTAAGTTCAAATCCGCATTCCATAATATCTGTACTAAGATACTTAGAGAAATCAATCTGTCATGCAGAACTGCTCTATTATCCCTCCTGTGCTCTTCATCTCCGCCATCCATGTTCCAAGCAGGCCACACATACCCCAAACCAAAATCTTACATGTACATCAAAGCTGCACCACCGATCAGTACACATCCCCGAAGCTAATTTAGTTAGTTTTGTGATGGGTGAGCAACGATGCACTTCAGGATTTCAGATCTTTTGGCTGTTCTTTTGGTTTATACCTAGCGTTTAATATTGTTTTGTGTGCAATTCTCACTGCTAGAGGTTTCATCGAATTAATTAGTAATGTGTTTGTATCATAAATCTACTGCAGATTTTCAATCTGAGAGTTAAAGAAACTAATACTCGATTATTTCTATCTTCCCAACTTAATATGAATATTTGGTCTACTAAGTAACACACACATGCTCAATCTAAAATTTTCAGCGTGAATGCCAAGCAACCAAGGTTTGTACTATGCAGAGAACAGCATTATGGTAACTCTGGGAACGGATGATGGCAAGGTATTCCCGTGCTATGTATAAAGCAAGGCATGCTAGGATGCCGCATTGCTTAATGCCTAATCGCCTAACTATTATTCATGTGCTCAGTTATGTTAGTATACTTATACAGCAGTTAACAAACAAAAGTAGTCTAGGAACGTATCTATGTTTAGTTTTGACTCCAGACGTCTCAATTTGAGGTGTTGTTACCCAAAAAGAAGAAGACTGATATTGGTTCACTGCCATGGACGTAGTTTTTCCTTCAGTGTTTTTCATTTGTTGCTTCTCAGCATCCATTCTACTTTATAGCTGAACTCTCTATGATTAAAATCTTGGAGATACATTATGGGCATACTAATTAGGTTCTTAATAATCAACTTAGGCTCCTGCGCTGAAATAGGCCGATTGGCTTGGGTCAATGGATTGCACAGTAGGGAAACACAGTATAGCAATGGCTGGGCTTTGCAGATACATTGTGGAGCAAATAGAATTTGTACTCACTCTGTAATGGTGCATAGGGCATGCGCAAGCATTTAGGTCGGCAATTTAGCTATCCATATATATAAATATTATGTGTGTCGAAAAGTATATGTTAAGAAATTTCAGTTGTATATGAATCCAGTGACATGGTTTTCGTGACATATAACACATATTTTGTTAGTCAAGTCGATGACCTAGAAGAAACATACGCCTAGATAATCATTTTACATGTACCCATCCACAGACGGAGTAGTTCTTAGCAATGCAAACTAGATTATCATTTCACATGTATTTTCCAAAGATAAATCGACTTTGTGAGGGATATCCCAATCACTCCAACGTCATTTATATATAATAGTCATAATTATCGCATTTCTTTAGTTCTGTTAGTTTATGACATGTAACAATGGGTTCTGTTTCTTTTCATTCTTCAACCCTATGCTTGCGAATGTGGTTAGGTTATTTTCTACGCAGGTTTGCAGGTGTTGTGTACCTATTTTGTTATATATATCTTAGAATAATATAATCAAAAAGTATAAAAAAATCTGCTAAATCTTTATATGTTATCAGTTTGGTGGAAGACATGGTCTCTAAAATACGTCTTTGACAGCTAAATCTTCATATATTTAAAAAATAAAATTTATGTATCCAAATATTTTGGAAGATATTGTTTATAGTAAAAATATCACTGTGTGTAAATTTTGAACTATATTATAGTAACTGTTTGTGAAATAAACATAAGGAACAACTTTTGAGTTCCCTCTTAGGATAAACCATGTTACCTACAAAATAAGCACACCAAATTGTTGGTGCAAAATATTAGACAATATCAAGCAGCTCTCTCTGATAAATGATACTAAATATATCAGATTAAAACTTGGAAAATAAAACAAAACATGCCTCTACGTTCTAATATTTGTTCATCAAAGAGAAAAATGGAGGACTATACATGCTGTTTATTCCAATCCAGCCAATATATATTACATATTAATTAGTGTATAAACCAAGGGTATGCTTTTTAAAATATGTACTCCAATGGTATTTAGCAAACACTAGCCCGTGCAGGAGCACGGGATGATGACTAGTGCTATTAGTTCGGGGTGCCGAACTGTACTATAAAAGTGTTCGGACTTTGTTGCCGTGTTATGGAGTATGATGAAGCCCCTGGCGAATGAAGGCATACTAGAGTGTACGGGTGCCATAGATAATAAACAGAAAGACAACGAAAAAAATCATGTAATAAGCTGACATCGCAAATATTGAGACGCAAATTATTTTCCATTGTAATTTGATTAATACGTCAAGGCGTATGTGTATAAGTAGTGCGATAAGCAAATAAGGCTATTTAACATGCCAGGACCAAGAGCGCGCTGCGTGCGGGTATTTAAAACAGGTATAACGATCATTAGCAGAGACCACCTTGGTATTCCCTTGTACGTCAAAGCCCCTTGCCTTCTTGGTATATCCGTCACGTAAAAGTGAAGGTATGCGGATCCAGGGGCGGTTGAGCCGCATTATGTACCCGGTCTAGCTGTGCCTCCATCCATGCCCACGGTATTTTGAGTGCGTAGTTATGTACGTGCGGCACAAATGTCACCGCTGGATTGGGACCGGGACGGAGGCCGAATTGCTAGTTGAGCTCTGGACGGGCAGGACTGTCCTGCTGCAGAGTAGTTCGGACTCGCTTGACGGTATCCGGAGGCTTTACTGCCGAATTAAGGTTCTGCCTAAAAAGGCTACTCTGTACTTCTGCTGCAAGGGTCGCGGTGTGTTCCTCAGTGCGGAGGGAGCACTTCGCATTTCTGTTGACCGTTATTACACCGCATGGTCCGGGCATCTTGAGCTTGAGGTAGGCGTAGTGCGGCACCGCATTGAATGTAGCGAATGCGGTTCGTCTAAGCAGTGCATGATAACCACTGCGGAAAAGGAACGATATCGAAGATTAACTCTTCGCTTCGGAAATTATCCGGGGATCCGAAGACCACTTCCAGTGTGATTGAGCCCGTACAGCACGCCTCTACACCTGGTATGACACCTTTAAAGGTGGTTTTTGTGGGCTTGATCCTTGAGGGATCGATACCCATTTTGCGCACTGTATTCTGATAGAGCAGGTTCAGGCTGCTGCCACCATCCATAAGGAATTGCGTAAGGTGGAATCCATCAATAATTGGGTCAAGGACCAGTGCGGCACAACCGCCATGACAGATACTGGTCGGATAGTCCCTGCGATCGAAGGTGATCGGACAGGAGGACCATGGGTTGAACTTTGGGGCGACTAGCTCCATCACGTAGACGTCCCTGACTGCACGCTTGCGCTCCCTCTTGGGGATATGGGTGGCGTATATCATGTTCACCGTTTTGATTTGGGGGCGAAATTTCTTCTGTCACCGTGTGTTCGGTGGTCGGGGTTCCTCGTCATCGTCATCGCTTTGCGACCCTGTCTCCTTATTGTCGGCATTTAACTTGCCGGCCTGTTTCAAGACCCAACATTCCCTGTTGGTATGATCGGCAGGTTTATCAGGTGTGCCATGGATTTAGCATGGCCGATCTAGTATGCGGTCCAGACTGGACGGGCCCGGATTGTTTTTCTTAAATGGCTTCTTCTGCTGACCGGACTTAGAGCCACTGAATCCGGCGTTGACCGCTGTGTCTTCGGTGTTATCACCGTTGTTTTGACGCTTATGTCTATTGTGTCGGGGCTTGCCGTTGCTGTTTCTTGCTTCAGAAGTGCCAGGTTCACTTGTATTGTTGTTGCTACGGGCTAGCCAGCTGTCTTCGCCCGCACAGAAGCGGGTCATGAGTGTCATAAGGGCTGACATGGACTTCGGTTTTTCTTGGCTGAGGTGTCTGGCCAACCATTCGTCGCGGATGCTGTGCTTAAAGGCCGCTAGGGCTTCGGCGTCCGGACAGTCAACGATCTGGTTCTTTTTAGTTAGGAACCGAGTCCAGAATTTCCTGGCTGACTCTTCAGTCTGTTGGATTATATGACTTAGGTCATCGGCATCCGGAGGTCGGACGTATGTGCCTTGGAAGTTGTCGAGGAAGGCAGCCTCCAATTCCTCCCAGCTACCAATGGAGTTTTCGGGCAGACTATTTAACCAGTATCTAGCTCGTCCCTTGAGTTTGAGCAGGAGGTATTTAATGGCATGAAGATCATTGCCGCGGTCCATATGAATGTGGGGAAGAAAGTCCTCAATCCACACCGCGGGGTCTGTTGTGCCATCATATGATTCGATATTAATGGGTTTAAACCCTTCTGGGAAATCATGTCCCATTACTTCATCAGTGAAACAGAGGGGGTGTGTAGCGCCTCTATATCGGGCATGGTCATGACGTAGCTCGGATGGAGTTCGTCTGCGGTTTTCAGCCCGGACGTGATTATGTTTGTCACGTTCAGGCATATGGCCATTGTCGCGCGTCGGTGCACGCCCCCGTGATCGATAGATAGATCTTGTCTGACTTGCTCTATTTTCCAAATCATGCTGCAGGTCATGTGTGTATCCCCGAGCTGTTGTATTTCTGTTTGTTCGGCGAGGTAGTGCGGGCTGGTATTCGACTTGAGGTGCCGCTTTGCCCCGGCCACGTGGTGGTCGGTCAGCCGTATTGTACCTTGATAGGATGGGCTCCAGCGCCTCATCATCGAACTGTGGTAACAGTTTGCTCTTGGGGTAGCTTCTGGTTGGGCGCTCGAGGCCATATTCCTCGACTGCCAGGACATCCGTCCATCTTTCATTGAGCAGATCTTGATCAGCTTGAAGCTGCTGCTGCTTCTTTCTCAGGCTTCTTGAAGTGGCAATTAGCTAACGCTTAAAGCGTTCCTGTTCGGCGGGCTCCTCAGGCACGATGAACTCTACTTCGCCGAGGCTAACCTCGTCCTCAGAGAGCGGAAGGTAGTTGCTATCCTCCGAGTCTTTGTTCATGGCTTGTTCGCCAGGGCTGACTCGCCTATCCTCCCGTTCCTCCTGTTCGGAGGTTGGCTCAACGGGGGCTTCATTGTTTTCGGCACCGTCCGGAGTGTTATCCTCTTCTGTGACAGTATTGCTGTTTTTACTACAGCATGGCTTAGAGCGGCGCCGCTGATGTCGGCGCTTCGGCTGTGTCTCAGGAGGTTTATCCTCGACTGGATTTTCATCGTCGCCGTTATTTTCTTTGGGTGTATCCACCATGTATATGTCCAACGAGGAAGTGGCTGTCCAACGCCCTGTAGGCAGTGGTTCCTGATCCTCTTCGGCATCGTCGTCCATACCGTCGATGTCTTCAGAGTCCTAGTCAAGCACGTCGGTTAAGTCGTCGACAGTGGCTATAAAGTGGGTGGTGGGTGGGACACAAAATTCTTCGTCGTCCGCTTCCCACTCGAGCCGGACATAGTTCGGCCGAGCGTTCCCCGACAGGGAGATGGATTTTAATGAATTTAACATGTCGCCAAAAGGCGAGTGCTGGAAAATGTCAACGGAGCTGAACTCCAAGACCGGCGCCCAATCAGGTTCGATGGACGCGGATGCACGCGATCCGGAACCCATGGCTGGAGACGATTCCGAGGTTCCGGTAACACAAGCCCAGCTCGACATCGTGTCTGTATGCAGCTTGAGCACCGCTGAGTCTGCGGCCTCCGTGGCGGGGTTAAGCTTCGCCTCTTCGGACGACGCAGTCCGCTCCGGCTCTAGGGCCAGGGCGGTCACAGGCGCTATGTCCTGTGCGCGGCCAGATGATAGATCTAGGTCATGTTCATCGTGGTGGCCGAGGATAGCCGTCATGGGCTCGAATCCGTCGAAGATCAAGTCTCCACGAATATCAGCCACAAAATTCAGGCTTCCAAATCTGACCTGATGGCCAGGGGCGTAGCTATGGATCTGCTCCAGATGGCCAAGTGAGTTGGCCCGCAGTGCGAAGCCGCCAAATACGAAGATCTGTCCGGGGAGGAAGATCTCCCCCTGGACTGCGTTGTTGTAGATGATTGATGGAGCCATCAAGCCTATCTTCGACGACACCGTGGAACTCTCAATGAAAGCACCAGTGTCAGTGTCAAAACCGGCGGATCTTGGGTAGGGGGACACAATGTTTACCCAGGTTCGGGCCCTCTCTATGGAGGTAATACCATACTTCCTGCTTGATTGATCTCTATGAATATGAGTATTACAAGAGTTGATCTACGACGAGATCGTAATGGCTAAACCCTAGAATTCTAGCCTATGAGATTATGATTGTTATGGCCTCAACCCTAGAAGTCTAAACCCTCCGGTGTATATAGACACCAGGAGGGGCTCGGGTTGTACAAAGTCGGTTACAGAGAAAGGAATCTACATATCCGAATCGCCAAGCTTGCCTTCCACGCCAAGGAGTGTCCCATCCGGACACGAGACAAAGTCTTCTATCTTGTATCTTCATAGTCCAACAGTCCGGCCAAAGTAGATAGTCCGGCTATCCGAGGACCCCTTAGTCCAGGACTCCCTCAAGGTCCTCTACTTCGGTCGTTGCCCCTAACAAATATTATGACACTTCTGTCAGAACAAATCGTTCATCATATATGAATTTGGATAAGGTTAAATGCATACGTTTGCTTTCCTCTAGCTGCTTCATTACACGGCCGAGCTCTTCCTCGACCCGCTCCAGACTCTGCTTCAGTCCGGAGACTTCCACAGTATGAGAGGTCGCAGCCAGCAGCGACGCCTGCTTATTCACATAGACATTTTAGATTAGACTCCTGCGAAATTTATTTGATCCTCTATTCGGCTTTTTCTTTCCGAACACCGGACAAAGTATCAGGGGCTACTGTCTATACTGTGACATTCTTTTTTTGCGTTGCTTACCTCAAAGACCGTTAGAAGGCTTGTGCACACTTCGGTCAGTCAGCTCTTCGCAGAATGGATCCTCTCAATCACCGTACCCATAAGGGTACGGTGTTCGTCAACAATGGAAGCGCCTTGCAACGCTTCCAGCAGACTGTCCGGTGCCTCTGGATGGACAGAGGTCACCGGCGGAGTAGACGCACCTCCCTCTTTCAAAAAGGGCTGCTTTCCTGATTCCGGAGCCGTATGTGTCTCCGGAATTATATTTGGGTGGGGGCCGAATTGGATACGACCTCATCGTCAGTATCCATGGGGGTTTGCTCCCCCATGTGCCGGCAACCGAGGCTTCACCCTCCGGCGCCTCCCTGACTGCCTCCGGAATCACTCCCGGACCTGCGATCCTTCGGGACGACGCCTCAACGCCATCCGTGTCCTTGGGAGAGGAGGCCAAGGGAAGGGTCCTGCTGTCCATCGCGGCCGGATCCAGCGAGTCCTCCGAAGATAAGGACCGCTCGAGGTTGGACCGAGCCGGAATGCAAACACATGATTCAACATGACAAAACAATAAAATAGAAAGGCCGGATATACAAAGGTGTCCGGACACTTACAATTTGGCCAGGGGCTTGTCCCTGGGCTCCCACTCACAGCTGCTGTCGATGGCCACTGTGGAGCTGTCCGGAAGGGAAGCTTTCCCCTTCTTGGACGCCTCGGCCTCCAGATGCGTGGAGGTTGTCCTCTTCTCTCTCCCCCCTGTAGGGGGAATGGCTTTCTTCTTCCTCCTCCTCTTCCTCGTCATCTTCGGCGGAGGAGTGAGCCTCGGCGTCTTCGGACGTCGCGTCCGAATTGCCCTTGCGACGAAGACCACCTCTGGCCCCCTTTGCCTTCTTCTTGGCCTTCTTCTCCAGCACCTGATAAGGCACCGGAAACAACATCTTTGTCAGAAGCGGGATTTCTGGGCCTTCGGGCAGTGGAGCCGGACAGTTAATCCGCTCCGCTATCTCTGTCCAATCCTGAAAAAATTGATAGTGTTTTTAACAAACAACGCTTTTAACAAATAAATTTTAACATAAATATAATGCTTGGTTGAACCGAATAAAAAATTAAGAATTGTGGAAATTTGAGCATGAAAGCGAGCTAGCTGGTCAGTGTGGTCGGTGTTGATCAAGAGGTCCGGGCTTGTGGCGAGACGAAGACGTAGTCCTCGGCCTAGCCGAGGTCCCAACCACCAAGCCCGAGGTGACCGAGCGAAGAGCATGGCTTGAGGAAGTGGTGATGCAACATGGTCGACGCGGCAAGGCAAAGCCCTTGGTCCAGCAGAGGTGACGAAGCTGGTCGGCTGGTGATGCCAAAGTCCCCATAGTAGGTTGATCAAGAGATAAGATGAAGCCCCTGGTCTAGCTAAGGTGGCGGAGCAGGTCGGTAAGGCGACGTTGCAGCCCCCATGCCAGCCGAGGTGTCGAAGCAGGTAGGCGTGGTGGATTTCGGCTCGAAGAAGCAACGACGCGGCCATGCTGACACTGGTCGTAACTTGTGACGTGCTCAATGTCGGCTTGATGAAGTGACTGTGCAGCGATGCCGGTGTGCCCGACCCGTGCAATCCATGGGGTGATGATGTTGGTGATGATTTAGCCTTCGCGATGCCGAACTCTTGTTTGGTTTGCCGAGATGATGATCCGATAATATTGTGCGAAGCTCGACGAAGCGACGACCCGTCTAGCGCAGGTCGGCAGCCGTGGAGTAACGATCTCGGACTGGTTTGACATCGGCGCGGCGGTGAAGATTACCTTCGAAAAGGAGCAAAATTTGTGAGCATGTGTTTGGAAACAAAACAAAATACCCTAGAGAGAGATTCCTCCAAAAATGTTATCCAATATCCCATTCGTGAAGAATGATGAACTTGGGCTGGATTCGTATTTGCACAGAAAATAGATCCAAAAGTTGATCCACTCATCGGATGTTTCCCGGAGGTTGAACTGTCTAGTCGAGCTAAAATTTTGAGGGGTGGTCGATATCGGAATTCCACAGCCGATGAACGGTTGGATCTTCCAAACGATGTCCAAGCTAGACGCTGGACTCCTCGCCCTAAATGCATCCAGGTTCCGGTGTAGATTCGAGAGGGCTCTCATTTATCAGAGATTGCCGAAGATTCCTCCATCGGAACGCGACGAAATTTTACAGGGTTGTTGAAGACTCAATTCTGCACAGTTCCACAGAAGCAATCATTAAAGCGATGCTCAAGGAGGCTGTGACGGTGGATACAAGTTTGCAATCCAGAAAAAACTGTAGTCGCCCGAGGGCAATGTTGACATAAATCCCCCGAGCTCCATGGATGATTCCTCCATGATCTTGATAGAGATCGGAGTTGATGTTGATGAAGGCCCTCGTCCAATCATAATGATATGAGACAAAGCGCAGTCCTCGGTCGAGCCAAGGTGACTAATCGGGCCGGCGACGAGAATCCTGACGTTGCAGTTGATCTGCAGGCTAGCCATTGATCCTTTATCGATCTCACAGTGGAACTCTCAATGAAAGCACCGTCATCGGTCTCAAAACCGGCATACCACGGGGTAGGGGGTCCCATGTTGTGGATCTTGGATCGATGGGCAACAAGAAGAAGGGAGTCTTTGTTTACCCAGGTTCGGGCCCTCTTGATGGAGGTAAAACCCGACGTCTTGCTCTTATTTATATTGATGACGATGTATCGAGTACAGAGTTGATCTACCTCGTGATCGCATGTTGTGTATGATTCTAATGATCTAGCCTATATCTATTGACTAGGCTGGCCTCCGCCTATATAATGTACTGGAGGCCTAGTATAACAAGTCCTAGTCACCATGGCTTGTGGAATCCTTGACTTAATCACCATGGCTTGTGGAATCTTCCTCGTATATGTCATTGGTTGTCCGAAGAAGCCCATTAGTGAACCGCCATGGGGGTCCTCGGCCCGACCCACCTGGTTGGTAGACGCCGTGGTGAGTACTCCCTAGTCCAGGACACCGTCACCCATCATATGATCGCGCGTGTGGATGACACCATAGGGTTAGTTGTATGTTGATAGGACTATGCATTTGAGGGGAAGAGTGACGGGAACTTCTTCCTAACATAGAAATTTATGCATACGGGATTGAAAGGGGACCAATATATCTTAATGCTATGATTGGGTTTTACCTTAATGAAGATTAGTAGTTACAGATGCTTGCTAATAGTTCCAATCATAAGTGCATAGAATTCCAAGTAAGAGATGACCTGCTAGCAGTGGCCTCTCCCACATAAAAACTTGCTATCGATCTAGTAACTTAGCCAATTGCTTAGGGACAATTCTGCAAATCCTACCACCACTTTCCACACTCACTATACTAATTTAATTGTATTTTAATTGGAACAACACCTACTTTTTATTTCTACGTTCTTTATTATCTTGCAAACCTTTCCCTTCGCACCTACAAAGTACATCTAGTTTTATTCTTGTTCGAGGTAAAGCGAACGTTAAGTGTGCGTAGAGTTGTACCGGTGGTCGATAGAACTTGAGAGAATATAAATTCTACCTTTAGCTCCTCGTTGGGTTCGACAATCTTATTTATCGAAAAAGCTACAATAGATCCCCTATACTTGTGGGTTATCAGGACCTTTTTCTGGCGCCGTTGCCGGGGAGCAATAGCGTGGGGGTAAATATTCTCGTGTGTGCTTGTTTGCTTTATCACTAAGTAGTTTTTATTTCCTGCTCTGAGTTGTTTTATATCTTTAGTTATGTATATGGAACATGAAATACCAAAAAAATTGTTGAACTTGCTATTCATGGAGATGGCGAACCTCCTAAAACCCTCGATGCTCGTTATTTGAAAATTATTAAACACTTCTTTGATAATCCTGAGAAAACCTCAATCAACTTGATAATGGGAGACACGTTGGATCAACGTGAATACTTTAGGGATTATCACTTGACCCAAAAAGGGAAACTCTTATGGGAACAAAATGAAATGTTGCATTGGTATGCTTGGAATTTATGCTTGGGATATGATCATACTTGTTGCTCTAGGATGAAGGCTCCACACCTTCCCTTTTCATGTGAATTTAATGATAATGAAACCTTGGCTTCTTATGCTAATGGTAGATATGATTACTATGATGTGGAGCAAATAGAAGAATTTGTTACTTTTAAGGGTGCTTATGAAATTGAATCTTTGTTTGAAAAGTATGAAGATTTTGATGATGCTGTTTATAGACCTTCAAATTTTGCTATACTTAAATATTGCTATGAGAATTATAAATACAATGCCGATATTGATGCATTTATTGAAAAAGAATCCGCTGTCGAAGAGGTGACTAATATTTTGCAAGAATCTATGGAAGAAGAAATTAATGAAACTACTCATTAGATGAAAAAAATGACGAGGAGAGCGAAGAACAAAAGGAGGAAGAGCGTATTAGCTACCCGTGCCCACCTTGTAATGATAGTAACTCTTCAACTCATACATTGTTTAATTTCCCTTGGTGCTTACCAAAGGATGAATGTTATGATAATTGCTATGATCCCGTTGATTCATTTGAAATATCCCATTTTGATGAAATTGACGCTTGTTATGCTTGTGGCTAAAATGCCAATATGAATTATGCTTATGGAGATGAACTTTCCATAGTTCCTTATGTTAAGAATGAAATTGTTACTATTGCACCCACACATGATAGTCCTATTACCTTTTTGAATTCTCCAAGCTACATTATATCGGAGAAGTTTGCTCTTATTAAGGATTATATGCATGTGCTTGCTGCTCCTACTTGAAAATATTATGAGAGAGGAACAACATCTCCTCCTCTCTATGTTTTCAATATGATAAAATTGCAAGAAACTTTCTGTACTATGCAATGGTCTTTACTTGATGTGCATGAATTGTTTTTTTATGACTTGCCAATGCATAGGAAGAGAGTTAGACTTCGTCATTGCATCATATATATTGCCTTGTGCTCACTACTAAATTACACATTATTGCTAACTAAAATTGGCTTTGATATACCTTGGGATCCGGGTGGATCAATTACTTGAGCACTATATGCCTAGCTTACTGGCTTTAAATAAAGCGCTGCCAGGGGACAACCCAGAAGTTTTAGAAAGTCATTTTATTTTGTTGTGTGATTTTATAAAGTTTAAAAACAAAAAATATATAGAGGGGAACTTCAAAACTTTTTCAAAAAGAGAAGCGATTGGAAGGTTATGCATTAGAGAAGTGAGGGTAAACCTTGAACACCTGTGTTCATACTCATGGAAACAATGTAGAATTTTTCATGGAAGTTTCTCACAAAAATAATTATCCCAATGTACAAATACATTGTATTATAAAAATAATGTGCCGAGATTTGCCTTTAGGATGTTTAGATTGCTTGTTTGGTACGTGCGATGCAATAGAAACCTTTGTTGTCGTGCGTGAATTTACATTTTTTTACTGGAACATGCAAAAATTCTGAATTTTTTAAAAAGTACTGCTATACAAATTGTTTATTACGTCCTAATTTTTCAGATTTTTTGGAGTTACAGAAGTATTGTCAATGTTCAGATTACTACATACTATTCTGTTTTTGACAGATTCTATTTTTGATACATTGTTTTGCTTGTTTTGATGAAACTATGGATTGTATTGGAGGGAGAAGCCATGGAGAAGTTAGAATACAGTAGGTATAATGCAAAAATAAAATATGAATGGGTTTCCAACAGTATTTAAAGTAGTGATTTGCATTATTATACTAACGGATCTCATGAAGGTTCTGTTAAGTTTTGTGTGGATGAAGTGTTCGAAGATCGAGGTGGTCTCGGTATGAGGAGAAGGAGGAGAGGCAAGAGTTCAAACTTGGCGATGCCCAATGCATCCCAAGTAAATATTCAAGGAGACTCAAGCGTCTAAGCTTGGGGATGCCCCGGAAGGCATCCCATATTTCTTCAACAAGTATCGGTATGTTTCGGTTTTTGTTTCGTTCACGTGATATGCATAAGTCTTGGAGCGTCGTGTGCTTTTTATTTTTATTTTGGTAATGCACCATGCTAGTATGAGATAGTCCTTGGTTGATTGATGGAATGCTCTTGCTACTTCTTGATCTTGCATTGGTTTTTCCTTGAAGAGTAAAGGGTGATACAGCAAAGTAGAGGTAAGTATTTCCCTCAGTTGAGAACCAATGTATCAATCCAGTAGGAGGAACACACAAGTCACCAATGGTTTCATCTACACAAACAAACAAATACTTGCACCCAACGGGATAAAGGGGTTGTCAATCCCTTCACGGTTACTTGCAAGAATGAGATCTGATAGAGATAGGTATAAAAGATAAATAAAAGTGCAAAATAAAGTAAAGGTAAATAAATTGCAGTAAGGTATTTTTGGGTTTTGGTTTTATAGATCTGAAAATAATATGATAAAAGATAGATCCAGGGGCCATTGTTTTCACTAGAGGATTCTCTCTTCAAAGAACGCATACGGTGGGTAAACAAATTACTGTTGAGCAATTGATAGAAAAGCGCATAGTTATGACGGTATCTAAGGCAATGATCATGAATATAGGCATCACGTCCGTGACCAGTAAACCGACTCCTGCCGGCATCTACTACTATTACTCCACACATTGATCGCAATCCAGCATGCATCTAGTGTATTAAGTTAACAAGAACGGAGTAACGCTTTAAGAAAGATGACATGATGTAGAGGGATAGATCCAGTAAATATGAACAAACCCCACCTTTTTATCCTTAATGGCAACAATACAAATACGTGTCATGTCCCTTTCTGTCACTGGGAATGAGCACCGCAAGATTGAACCTATTACAAAGCACCTCTCCCATAGCAAGAAAAATTAATCTAGTTGGGCAAACCAAATCAATAGATCAAAGAGAAATACAAAGCTATCATAATCATGTATAAAAGAGTTCAGAGAAGACTCCAATAATATTCATACATAATCTGATCATAAATCCACAATTCATCGGATCTCAACAAATGCACCGTAAAAGAAGATAACATCAAATAGATCTCCAAGAACATCGAGTAGAACATTGTATTAAAGATCAAAGAGAGAGAAGAAGCCATCTAGCTACTAGCTATGGACCCGTAGGTCTGTGGTAAAGTACTCACACATCATCAGAAGGGCGGCAAGGTTGATATCGAAGCCCTCCGTGATCAAATCCCCCTCCGGCGGAGTACCGGAAAAGGTCTCCAAATGGGATCTCACCAGGACAGAAACTTGAGGCGGCGGAAAAGTATTTTTCGTGTGCCCTCTGGTCTACGGGGAATATTTAGGTATTTATAGAAGAAGAATTAGGGTTACAGGAGCTAGAGGGGACCCACAAGACTATGGGTGTGTTGGGACAAACCACTGGCAACATGCACCAAACCGCCCTCCAACGACGAACGCCTGACGAAGATAGAAGAAGATGAACAGAATTTTCCAGCGACGAACGCCCCGGCCGCCGAACGGCCTGTATGTTGGCTTCTATTCAACTCAACTACTCAAACACACATACATGGAGATACACACGCACATACGCAGGACAACCCCGTTAGAACTCTCACATCGACCGGGTGCATACCACGGTCCCGACGTATACTACATCTTCCTTAGGCCCCTCCACCTTCGGCTCGGCACATACCGTCACCGTGGTGCGGCAACAGACCAGTGCACTACATCAATACACAGTGGGGTTTTTATACCCAGGTGCACACACACAGCCACCACACCGGCCACTAAGCCACGCACAAATCTAGCTAACTACACGCATGCATGCCTTGTACATGGCCGGCACACAAGCTAGCTTATCCATCTAATGCATGCATGCACTCAACTGCCCACACCGCTACCACGACTGCCTAACTGATCGACCGAAGTTGCTGCTCATTGCCAGCTCCACACGGACGACTCAGCCATTACCAAACGTTGCGTGGCTTACTCCTAACATTCTCCCCCTAAGCCATGATCTTGCCGTCGCCGAAGTTGTTGCAGTTGCCGTCATGGTCGTCGTCATGGACGCCATCGCTCGACGCAACCGCGTGCCTCCGCGCCCGCTGCGACGTGCCAGGTGCTCGTCGTGCCCGCGTCATGGTTGCCGCGTCGCTTGACTTCAAACCCGTGTCCCGCCACCGCATCCGGACTCGATGTGCGTCGTCAGCGCCATGCGCTCGCCGCGCACCACAACCCACCGCCGCGACCTCCAGGTCGCCGTGCTCGTCACGAACTCGCCACACGCCGCCTCCACATCCACCATGACAGCCGCAGCGCCGCGCCCCTCCATAGGGCGACACACAGCCCGGAGGTCCATCGCGCAGCCACCGGCAAACGCCGCCATCGTCGGCACGCCTCCGGCACGTCGAACCACACCCAAGACAACCAAGCTCATGTTACCAATTGTTGGGACAAACCCACTGGCGACATCCGCTGAACTGCCCTCCGGCGATGAACGCTGGACGAAGGTAGAAGAAGATGAACAGAATTTTCCGGGACGAACGCCCCAGACGCCGAACAGCCTGTATGTTGGCTTCTATTCAATTCAACTACTCAAACACACATACATGGAGGTACACACGCACACACGCAGCACAACCCCAGAAGAACTCTCACATCGACCGGGTGCATACCACGGTCCCGATGGAGACTACATCTACCTTAGGCCCCTCCACCTCCGGCTCCGCACATACCGTCACCGTGGCGCGGCAACAGACCGGCGCACTACATCAATACACAGTGGTGGTTTTTATACCAAGGTGCACACACACGCACACGGCCACCACACCGGCCACTAACCCACGCACAAATCTAGCTAACTACACGAATGCACGCCTTGTACTTGGCTGGCACACACGCTAGCTTATTGATATGTGTCCGTCGTATCTATAATTTTTGATTGTTTCACGTCAATATTATACAACTTTCACATATTTTTTGCAACATTTTATATGATTTATTGAACTAACCTATTGATCTAGTGCCCAGTGCCAGTTGATGTTTTTTGCATGTTTTTTGTTTCGCAGAATATCCATATCAAATGAAGTCCAAATGCAATAAAATTTGATGGAGAATCATTTTGGAATATTTGTCAATTTTGGGAGGTCGAATCAACTCAAACGGGGGCCCACAGGCTCCAAGATACACCAGGGTGCGCCCCAGGCCCCAGGCACGCCTAGGTGTCTTATGCTCACCTCGTACGTTGGTTGGATCTCTACATTGGGCACAGGGAAGCTTATATCCAAAAAATCGTGTTAAAATCTCAGCGCAATCGAAGTTACGGATCTCCCGGAATATAAGAAACGGTTTTCGGCCAGATCTAGGGAACGCGAAACAGAAGAGAACAGAGAGGGAGATCCAATCTTGGAGGGGCTCATGCCCCTCCGCCGCCATGGAGGCCATGTACCAAAGGGGGAACTCTCCTCCTATCTAGGGGGAGTCCAAGGAAGAAGAAGAAGGAGGGGGCCTCTCTCCCCCTCTCTCCCGGTGGCGCCGGAGTGCCACCGGGGCTAGGATCGTGACGGCGATCTACATCAACAATCTTGCTACCGACAACACCAACTCTCTCCCCCTCTATGCAGCGGTGCAACAACTCTTCTCCCTGCTGTAATCTCTACTTAAACATGATGCTGAACTCCATATATTATTTCCCAATGATATTTGGCTATCCTATGATGTTTGAGTTGATCCGTCTTGTCCTGTGGGTTAATCTTCATTTTGGTTGGTATGATTGTATATTTTATTTATGGTGCTATCCTATGGTGCCCTCCGTCTCGCGCAAACTTGAGAGGCCCCCGCTGTAGGGTGTTGCAATATGTTCATAATTCCCTTATGGTGGGTTGCGAGAGTGACAGAAGCTTAAACCCGAGTAAGTGGGTTGTTGCGTATGGGATAAAGAGGACTTGATACTTAATGCTATGGTTGTTTTTCACGACCTTAATGATCTTTAGTAGTTGCGGATGCTTGCTAGGGGTCCAATCATAAGTGCATATGATCCAAGTAGAGAAATTATGTTAGCTCATGCCTCTCCCTCATATAAAATTGCAAGAATGATTACCGGTACTTGTTATCGATTGCCTCGGGACAAATGACTTTCTTGTCGACAAAAGCTATCTACTTTTATTGCCTTGCAATTTATTAATAGTTTTATTCTCACAAAGTACTCGTAGTTTTATTCTTGCAAAATAGTTTCATACTTGTTTAGGTAAAGCAAACGTCAAGCGTGCGTAGTGTTGTATCGGTGGTCGATATAACTTGAGGGAATATTTGTTCTGCCTTTAGCTCCTCGTTGGGTTCGACACTCTTATTTATCGAAGAAATCCACAAACGATCACCTATACTTGTGGGTTATCAAGACTTTTTTCTTGCGTCGTTGCCGGGGAGCAATAGCGTGGGGGTGAATATTCTCATGTGTGCTTGTTTTCTTTATCACTAAGTAGTTTTTATTTTTTGTTCTAAGTTGTTCTCTATCTTTAGTTATGGATATGGAACACGAAACACCAAAAAAAAATTAGTGGTACTTGCTACTCAGGGAGATGGGGAACCTCCTAAAACCCTCGGTGCTCATTATGTGAAAAATATTATGCACTACTTTGATAATCCTGAGAAAACCCCATTCAACTTGATAATGGGAGTAACGTTGGATCAATGTGAATACTTTAGGAATTATCGCTTGACACAAAAAGGGAAACTATTATGAGGTCAAACTGATATGTTGTGTTGGTATGCTTGGAATTTATGCCAGAGATATGATTATACTTGTTGCTCTAGGATGAATGCTCCACACCTCCCCTTTTCATGCAAATTTAATGATAATGAAACCTTGGCTTCTTATGCCAATGGAAGATATGATTATTACGATGTGGAACGAATAGAAGAATTTGTTGCTTTTAAGGGTGCTTATGAAATTGAATCTTTGTTTTTGAAGTATGAAGATTTTGATGATGATGTTTATAGACCTGAAAATTTTGCCATCCTTAAATATTGCTATGAAAATTTTAAATACAATTCCAATATTGATATATTTATTGAGAAAGTCTCCGCTGTCCAAGAAGAGACTAATATTTTGCAGGAGTCTATGGAAGAGGAAATTGATTAAGCTGTGAGATCATTAGATGAAAAAGATGATGAGGGGAGCGAAGAACAAAAGGAGGAAGAGTGGATTAGCTACCCGTGCCCACCTACTAAAGAGAGTAACTCTTCAACTCATACATTGTTTAATTTCCCTTCATGCTTACCGAAGGATGAATGCTATGATAATTATTATGATCCCATTAATATGAATTATGCTTATGGAGATGAACTTGCTATAGGTCCTTATGATAAGAATGAAATTGTTGCTATTGCACCCACACAGGATAGGCCTATTATCTTTTTGAATTCTCCAAACTACACTATATCGGAGAAGTTTGTTCTTATTAACGATTATATTGATGGGTTGCCTTTTACCGTTGCACATGATGATTTTGATGAATATAATATGCATGTGCTTGCTGCTCCTACTTGCAATTATTATGAGAGAGGAACTATATCTCCACCCCTTTATGTTTCCAACACAATAGAATTGCAAGAAATTGCTTATACTATGCATTGGCCTTTACTTGATGTGCATGAATTGTTCTTTTATGACCTGCCGATGCATAGGAAGAGACTTAGAGTTCGTCATTGCATGATATATGTTTCTTTGTGCTCACTACTAAATGCCAAATCATTGTTAATTAAAATTGGCTTTGATATACCTTGGGATCTGGGTGGATTCATTACTTGAGCGCTTTATGCCTAGCTTAATGGCTTTAAAGAAAGCGCTGCCAGGGAGACAACCCGGAAGTTTTAGATATCATTCATTTCTGTTGAGTGCTTTTATATAGTTTAAAAACAAAAAAAAATATAGGGGGGGACTTGAAACTTCACAAAAAGAAAAGTGAAAATGAGAGGGACGAGCATTGTGAAAGTGGGAGCTAGCCTTGAACTTTGTTCATGCCCATCGACACTTTGCGAATCTTGATTACAGAAACTTTTCAACAAAAATAATTATCCCCTTGTACAAATCCATTGTATTATATCATGTGCCAAGATTTTCCTTTAGGATGATTAGATTGGTTGTTGGTATGTGCGGTGCAAAAAACAGAAACTTTGGATGTAGCGCGTGAATTTACATTTTTTTACTAGAACGTCGATAGTTTCTGAAATTTTTTGCACATTATTTCTATACTAAAGTTTTATTTTTTCCTAAATTCTCAGAATTTTTGGAGTACAGAAGTATGGTAGGTGTTCAGATTGCTACAGACTGTCCTGTTTAAGACAGATTCTATTTTTGATGCATTGTTTTGCTTGTTTTGATGAAACTATCGATTTTTATGGGTGGTATAAGCCATGGAAAATTTATATTACAGTAGCTTCAATGCCAGAACAAAATATGAATTGGTTTTCAATAGTACTTAGAGTAGTGATTTGCTTTATTATACTAATGAATCGTTACCGAGTTTTCTATTGAGTTTTGTACGGATGGAGTGATCAAAGATCGAGGAGGTCTCGATATGAGGAGAAGGAGGAGAGGCAACATCTCAAGCTTGGGGATTCCCAAGGCACCCCAAGTAAATATTGAAGGAGACTCAAGCATCTAAGCTTGGGGATCAAAGATCGAGGAGGTCTCGATATGAGGAGAAGGAGGAGAGGCAACATCTCAAGCTTGGGGATTCCCAAGGCACCCCAAGTAAATATTGAAGGAGACTCAAGCATCTAAGCTTGGGGATGCCCCGGAAGGCATCCCATCTTTCTTCAACAAGTATCAGTATGTTTTCATCTTCGTCTCGTTCATGTGATATATGCAAATCTTGGAGCGTCTTTTGCTTAGTTTTTACTTTTATTTATGCACCATGTTGGCATGAGATAGTCCATGGTTGATTTATATAGTGCTCATTGCACTTCACTTATATCTTTTGAGTATGGCTTTTTAGTATGCTTCATGTGCTTCACTTATATCATTTGAAGTTTGGATTGCCTGTTTCTCTTCACATAGAAAACCGTTATTTGTAGAATACTCTCTTGCTTCACTTATATCTATTTGGAGAGTTAAAAGGAATTGGTCATTTGCATGGTTAGTCATAAAATCCTACATAAAACTTATGGATCATTGGATATGATATGTTTGATTCCTTGCAATAGTTTTGCGATATAGAGAAGGAATATGTGGGAGGTACTAGTAAAGGGTTGCGGTTAGTAAAATAAAAATAAAATAAAAATAAAATAAAAAGAAAAGAAAAAAAAAGAAAAAAAGGAAAAAATGAAAAGAAAATAAAATAAAAATACAAAGAGAAAAGGGGCATGCTAGTTCCACACTTGTGCTTCAAAGTAGCACCATGTTTTTCATATAGAGAGTCTCCTATATTGTCACTTTCATATACTAGTGGGAATTTTTCATTATAGGATCAGATGCACACCCACTTAGTTTTCATATTGAGCTTTCATATGCTTATAGCTATCAGTGCATTCGTTGCATGGCAATCCCTACTCCTCGCATTGATATCAATTGATGGGCATCTCCATAGCCCATTGGTTAGCCGCGTCGGTGTGAGACATTCTTACTTTTTTGTCTTCTCTATATTTACCCCTATCATCATATTCTATTCCACCCGTGGTGCTATATCCATGGCTTGCGCTCATGTATTGCGTGGGGGATGAAAAAGATGAAGCGCATTTAAAAGTATGAACAAATTGCTCGGCTTGTCATCAGGGTTGTGCATGATAAATAGTTTATGTTAAGAAGACAAAGCATGACAACACTATAGATTTTGTAGGGATAGCTTTCTTTAGCGTTGATATTTTCAAAGACATGATTCTTTGTTGGGATGCCTGAGCATTCATGTCTTTATGTCAAATTATAGTCTATTGCTTTGAATCACTCATGTCTTAATATTCATGCCATGATTAGACATATGATCAAGTTTATGCTAGGTAGCATTCCACATCAAAAATTATCTTTTTTATCATTTACCTACTCGAGGACGAGCAGGAATTAAGCTTGGGAATGCTGATATGTCTCCATTGTATCTATATTTTTGATATTTACATGCCAATATTATACAACTTTCACATATTTTTGGCAACATTTTATATGATTTATTGGACTAACATATTGATCCAGTGCCCAGTGCCAGTTCCTATTTTTTGCATGTTTTTTGTTTTGCAGAATATCCATATCAAATGAAGTCCAAATGCAATAAAATTTTACAGAGAATTATTTTGGAATATTTGTGAATTTTGGGAGGTGGAATCAACTCAAACGGGGACCCACAGGCCCCAAGATACACCAGGGCGTGCCCCAGGCCCCAGGCGCGCCCCAGGTGTCTTATGCTCACCTCGTACATCGATTGGATCTCTACTTCAGGCGCAAGAAAGCTTATATCCGGAAAAAATCATGTTAAAATCTCAGCGCAATCGGAGTTAGGGATCACCTGAAATATAAGAAACGCTTTTCGGCCAGATATGGGGAACGCGAAACAGAAGAGAACAGAGAGGGAGATCCAATCTCGGAGGGGCTCCTGCCCGTCCGCCGCCATGGAGGCCATGGACCTGAGGGGGAACTCTCCTCCCAGCTAGGGGGGAGGCCGAGGAAGAAGAAGAAGAAGGAGGGGGGCTCTCTCCCCCTCTCTCCCGGTGGCACCGGATCAGTGCCGCCGGGGCTAGGATCGTGACGGCGATCTACATCAACAATCTAGCTACCGTCAACACCAACTCTCTCCCCCTCTATGCAGCAGTCTAAAAACTCTTCTCCCCGCTGTAATCTCTACTTAAACATGGTGCTCAACTCCATATATTATTTCCCAATGATATTTGGATATCCTATGATGTTTGAGTAGATATGTTTTGTCCTGTGGGTTAATCGTGATCTTGGTTGGTATGATTGTATATTTTATTTATGGTGTTGTCCTACGGTGCCCTCCGTATCACGCGAACTTGAGGGACCCCCGCTGTAGGGTGTTGCAATATGTTCATGATTCGCTTATGGTGGGTTGCGAGAGTGACAGAAGCTTAAACCCGAGTAAGTGGGTTGTTGCTTATGGGATAAAGAGGACTTGATACTTAATGCTATGGTTGGGTTTCACGACCTTAATGATCTTTAGTAGTTGTGAATGCTTGCTAGGGGTCCAATCATAACTGCATATGATCTTAGTAGAGAAAGTATGTTAACTCATGTCTCTCCCTCATATAAAATTGCAAGAATGATTACCGGTACTTGTTATCGATTACCTAGGGACAAATGACTTTCTTGTTGACAAAAGCTATCTACTTTTATTGCCTTGCAATTTATTCATAGTTTTATTCTTGCAAAGTACTCGTAGTTTTATTCTTGCAAAATAGTTTCATACTTGTTTTAGGTAAAGCAAACGTCAGTCGTGTGTAGAGTTGTATCGGTGGTCGATAGAACTTGAGGGAATATTTGTTCTGCCTTTAACTCCTCATCGGGTTCAAGACTCTTATTTATCAAAGAAGGCTACAAATGATCCCCTATACTTGTGGGTTATTACTTATCCATCTAATGACTGCATGCACTCGACTGCCCACGACCTTGGCAGCTCACACCACGCACCGCAGCTGCCTTACTGCTCGGCCGAAGCTACTACTCGTTGCCAGCTCAGCACGGGCGACTCAGCCATCACCAAGCATTGCGTGGCTTACTCATAACCGGGCGCCCCGCCTAGGGCGTGCCCTACGATCTTCTCATTTTCTCATGGCTCTGCTGGCCTCCTCCCAAACCTTTCTGGGTGTGTTGAGGTCCAACAAAAATAGTCAAAAAGTTTTGTTCCGTTTGGTATTGATTTTCTGTAAAGACAAAAACAAGGAAAAAAACTGCAACTCGCACTTGGCACTAGGTTAATATGTTAGTCCCAAAAAAGATATAAAATAGAATAATAATGCATATAAGACATCCAACATGGATAATATAATAGCTTGGAACAATCAAAATTATATATACGTTGGAGACGTATCAGCTCTATGCACTTCACTTATATCTTTTGAGTATGGATTTATAGAATGCTTCATGTGCTTCACTTATATCATTTGAAGTTTGGATTGCCTGTTTCTTCACTTATGGAAAACCGTTATTTATAGAATGCTCTTTTGCTTCACTTATATTTATTAGAGCCTGGGCAAGTCTTTTGCAGAGAGAACTAAACTCTCATACTTCACTTATATCTATTTAGAGAGTCGATGGGAATTGGTCATTTGCATGGTTAGCCATAAAATCCTACATAAAACTTGTAGGTCACTGAATATGATATGTTTGATTCATTGCAATAGTTTTGTGATATAGAGCTGATAATATGTGGGAGGTACTAGCGAATGATTGTGTTTTAGTAAGAATATTGGTGTTAAATGTTTGTGATTCCCGAACCATGCATGTATAGGCGAACGTTATGCTAAGAAGTTGGAGCATGATTTATTATTGATTGTCTTCCTTATGAGTGGTGGTTAGGGATGAGCGATGGTCTTTTCCTACCAACACTACTTGAAAAAAGGCTGTTAGTGGCGCACTAGTTTTTGCTATTAATGGCGCAATATAGGTGCGCCACTATTAACACGCCACTAGTAACAAATAGTAATGGTGCGCCATTAGTATCCCAGATAATAGTGGCGTAGCACATAGTGCGCCATTACTATGCCTCGAAGTGCGTCATTACTATCTAACTTAGTAATGGTGCACCACATAGAAGTGCGCCATTACTAACAAATTTTTTTCCAAAAAAATTTCAGAATATCTTTTTTCAAATATTTTTTCAATTTTTTTTCAAATTCGTTTTTTCGTCTTTTTCTTAATCTCGGGTCACTATGGCTTAATCTCGGGTCAATATGCTTAATCTCAAGTCAAATCGCACTCCGTGGTCAAACTTCCCGGAAGGTCACCCATCCTCACACTACTCCAGCCCAAGCACACTTAACTTCAGAGTTCTATCTAACCCCAGCACCAACTTACTTAACAGGCACTTGTTGATATATCTATCATATCAATCCTATTAAACCTTGTGGATGTCTAGGAGTTTGTTCATGTTCATGAGTGTGATGAAATTTTGAAAAAATATTTCAAACTTCCCGGTCATATTACGTATAATATTTTGAACATTTTTTCCAAAAAAAAATCGAAACCAATTTTTTTTTCTGTTACTAGTGGCGCACCTAGCAAATGGTGCGCCATTACTAAGTTTGAATTTTGTTTCCATTTTTTCCCCTCTAGATCTTAAAAGCCCCGTATCTTTTACTCTGTTAGGTTTTTGGGATTCTTAGATGATTTTTCATATAAAAAACTTTTTAATCCGAGTTCGTATGCAGAAGTTATGCCCATTTTACTAAATTCCAGAGAGATTTTGCAAATAAAGTCGAAATTCATATTTGTAAATTTTCCCAACAACTAGACCCCATATCACATGGGAAACTTCTTTTCTTTTATTTTTTTGACATTTCCATCATTTTCTTTTATTTTTTTAAACTAAAAAGGCGGTCCACCGGGGGGTGCATTTGGTGAAATTTTTCAAAGTTAGTAATGGCGCACCTTCACAAAGTGCGCCATTACTATGTGTATGACTTGGTCAAAGTTAGTAATGGCGCACTTTGTATAGGTGCGCCATTACTAAGTTTGACATAGTAATGGCGCACCTATGCAGAGTGCGCCATTACTAAGTTTGACCAAGGTTTGACCCAGTCATACACATACTTATGGCGCACTTTGTAAACGTGTGCCATTACTATGTCAGCTTAGTAATGGCGCACCTATATAAAGTGCGCCATTACTATGTGTATGACTGGGTCAAACTTAGTAATGGCGCACTTCTCACCTGGTGCGCCATTACTGTTTTGGTTACTAATGGCACACCTACACATGGTGCGCCACTGTTATATAGCAGTGGCGCACCATATGTATAGTGCACCATTAGTGTCCATATTATCTATAGCCGTTTTTCTAGTAGTGCAATCTATCCCCCTAGGGGCATGCGTAGTAGTACTTAGCATCGAGGGCTAATAAAATTTTACAATAAGTATGTGAGTTCTTTATGACTAAGGTGAGTCCATGGATTATACACACTTTTACCTTTCCGCAATTTGCTAGCCTCTTCAGTACCGTGCATTGCCCTTTCGCACCTCGAGAGTCGGTACAAACTTCACCGGTGCACCCAAACCCCATGATATGATACAGTCTATCACACATTAGCCTCATTATATCTTCCTCAAAACAGACACCATACCTACCTATTATGGCATTTCCATAGCCATTCCGAGATATATATATATTGCCATGCAACTTCCATCATCATCATATACATGACTTGAGCATTCATTGTTATATTGATTCGCGCGATCGTAGGATAGCTGGCATGATATTTTCATGGCTTGTCCATTTTTTGATATATTTGCTACGCTATATCACTGCACATCCTGGTACACCGCTAGGGGCATTCATATAGGGTCATATTGTTCTAGGTATCGAGTTGTGTTTTTATTTCTTTTGATTTGTAAGTAAATAGAAGTGTGATGATCATCATTATTCATTATTAGAGCATTGTCCCAGTGAGGAAAGGATGATGGAGACTATGATTCCCCCACAATTCGGGATGAGACTTCAGACAGAATATTAAAAAAAAGAGGCCAAAAAAGCCCAAGAAAAAAAGAAAAAATGAAAATGAGAGAAAAAGAGAGAAGGGGCAATGTTACTATCCTTTCCACACTTGTGCTTTAAAGTATCACCATGTTTGTCATGTAGAGAGTCTCCTATGTTGTCATTTTCATATACTAGTGGGAGTTTTTCATTATAGAACTTGGCCTGTATTTTCCGATGATGGGCTTCCTTAAATGCCCGAGGTCTTCTAGCAAGCAAGTTGGATGCACACCCACTTAGTTTTCATATTGAGCTTTCATACACTTATAGCTCTTAGTGCATCCTTTACATGGCAATCCCTACTCCTTGCATTGATATCAATTGATGGGCATCTCCATAGCCCATTGATTAAGCCGCGTCGATGTGAGACTTTTTTACTTTTTTGTCTTCTCTATGTTTACCCCTGTCACCATACTCTATTCTACCCATAGTGCTATGTCCATGGCTTGCGCTCATGTATCGCGTGGGGGTTGAAAAGGCTGAAGCGCGTTAAACAGTATTAACCAATTGCTCGACTTGTCATCGGGGTTGTGCATGATAAATATTTTATATTAAGAAGATGGAGCATGAAAAAACTATATGATTTTGTAGGGATAACATTCTTTAGCATTGACATTTTGAAAGACATGATTGTTTGTTGGGATGCCTGAGTAAAGATTATCTTTGTTTCAAATTATAGACTAATGCGTTGAATCACTTGTGTCTTAATATTCATGCCATGATTAAATTATATGACCAACATTATGCTAGATAGCATTCCACATTAAAAATTATCTTTTTTATCATTTACCTACTCGAGGACGAGCATGAATTAAGCTTGGGGATATTGATACGTCTCTGTCGTATCTATAATTTTTGATTGTTTCATGCCAATATTCTACAACTTTCATATACTTTTCGCAAAAAATTATATTATATTTAGCACTAACATATTGATCCAGTGCCTAGTGCCAGTTCCAGTGTGTTGCATGTTTTTGCAGAATATCCATATAAAACGAAGTCCAAATGCAATAACTTTTACAGAGAATTATTTTGGAATATATTTGATTTTTTGGAGGTGGAATCGGCACAAACGGAGGCCCACGGCCACCACAAGGCACCAGGGCGTGGGCACCCTGCAGACGCGCGGTGGTGCGTGGTGAGCACCTCGAAGGTTGGGTGTTGCCTTTCTTTCGCTGCAAGAAAGATAATATCCCAAAAAAATCGTATTAAAATCTCAGCAAATGGAGTTACGAATCTCCAGGAATTCAAGAAACGGTTTTCGGCCAGAAAACGAGAAAGCGAAACAGAAGAGAACAGAGAGAGATCCAATCTAGGAGGGGCTCCCGCCCCTCCGCCTGTAGGGTAACGCAGCAGAAAACAAAAATTTCCGACCTACGCACCAGCCCAGGATCACTATGGAGACTGCGTACATGGTTTGATCTTTTTCGTTACCGACTCGTAGCGCAGCGGGAAGTAGAGTCGATGACGATCGGCGGTGCAGATCCCGCAGCTAGGATTTACAACCTCCCAACCGCGAGGATGCAAACCCTCATCTGCTCCTCAGACAGCCCTCCGGGAGGCGGTCGAACAGCCCCCCGGACGGTGTCGCGGACAGCCCTTCGGGAGGACCTTCGAAACTCGAACGGTCACTCGGACAGCCCTTCGGGAGGACCTTCGAAACTCGGACGGTCACACGGACAGCCCTTCGGGAGGCACTCACGAACTAAGACCGAAACTACGATCTCTCTACAGAGTTGCACACATACGGTGTCATCTATCCGGCAGGGCTTCGCCGTCCAGAACTAGTTCCTGCCGGAACCCAGACAGCCTTACGGCTCTACGAAACTCTTTTCGTGGGAGGGAGAGAAGAAGCCAGATAATGCATGGCATGTGTATGAGAGCAAGGGATGATCCTTTAGGCAGCCCCCTCCACCCCTATTTATAGGCCAAGCCCAAGGGTGGCTTCTCCAAGAAGCCAAGGGGGGAAATACCAAAAAGGCCCTCAAGATGGCTTCTCCAAGAAGCCAAGCAAAAAGCACTTTCACTATTCATGAACACATTTTTCAGCGTCCGTTCGAACAGAAAATATTTATGTGGGCTCAGAACATTTCCAGTACCCACTAAAATAATTTTCAACGCGTTCCGAAACAATTTCGGTTTAGTGATTTTCATCTGCGAAAAGCAAACAAGAATGCGTTTTCACTATTCATGAAGACAATTTTTCGCGTCAATTAAATCCGAAATTATTTCTGTGGGTCTTAGAATAATTCCAGTACCCACTAAAATGATTTTGGATTCGTTCTGAAACAATTTCAGATTAGTGAATTTCATCTGCGAAAAACAACCAAAGCGGTACCGACAGCTCCGAAACATTTTCGGTTTTTATTTCTGAAAATTCCAAAAAGCTCCCAGAATGATTCTGGCATCCTCCAAGAATTATCAGGCATGTGCCGAAACCAATTTGACTTAATGGTGTATCCCGAAACAACTTTTCGGTATCATCAAAACTTATCCGATGACCTCTCTCTGCGGTACGATTCCGCTGTCCGAAACTTTTCGGTGTCCGAAACTTTTTTGGTGATTTTCTCTCAGACTCCCTGTCTAGTATTCAGCAGATAGATGACCCTTAAGCGTGTGACCCTATAGGTTCGGTGAAGTATAGACATGACCCGGAACCCCTTCCGATCAATGATCAACATCGGAGCCGTGGACACCCATATTGACCCCTATACCCACACGAATAAATATTCGAGTGAACCTTCAGTTGCCGTGTGCTATTCTTGTTGCTTTGCGATATGTTACAAATACCCGAGGTGAGACATGTTGGCATTCCCGTGGATCAACAACTTGTCCACTATGCTAGTTACCTCGTTACCGGTTTTGTTCTCTTTTCTCGTTTCGTGTTCCGGCATCCCCGTGATCAAATCACACAGTGTCTGGCCAGACGATGATGGACACCGTAACACCGAGAGGGCCCAAGTATATCTCTCCATCGTCGGAGGAGCAAATCCCAATCTCGAGCTATCAAGTCACTTAACATACTTTCCCATGAACCCGTAAGCCGCCGTAATAGCCATCCAGTTACGGATGACGTTTAACAAACCCCAAAGTTCATGAAGCAAGCATGAAGAAACTCGATACTCTCATGGTCTAAGGAATTATGCAAACATTAACTATCTCTGTGTTATAAACCATTAACTTGTGACGAATGTATCTCATAGCATAACATCAATTCGGGTTGATTCAACACAAATGTCCTTCCTGACATTGTGCCCTCAAAATTGCTTGGCATAGACATGCCCATGATTGGGAAAACATAATTATCATGCAACACTTGAGCTAGTCTTAGAGGCACGACTAGGAATACATTTTACCGTTTATTATTCCACACGTGCATATGGGTTCTCCCCAGAGCCTTTATGGATATACGGGCTCGGGAACCACACAAATTATAGCATGGAACATAAACATAATTATGAACAGGGAGATAATCAATAACATTTATTATTGCCTCTAGGGCGTATCTCCTACACCGCCGCCATGGAGGCCATGGACCAGAGGGGGAACTCTCCTGCCATCTATGGGGGGGAGGCCAGGGAAGAAGAAAGAGGAGGGGGCTCTCTTCTCCCTCTCCCGGTGGCGCTGGAACGCCGCCGGGGCAATCATCGTGTGACCGCGATCTACTCCAACAACTCCGTCATCTTCCCCAACAACTCCATCACCTACTCCCATCTATATACTGCGGACCATTCTCCCGCAACCTGAAGTACCCTCTACTTGAACATGGTGCTTTCTGCTTCATATTATTATCCAATGATGTGTTGCCATCATATGATGTTTGAGTAGAGTTTTGTTGTCCTTTCAGGTGATTGGTGAATTGTTATGATTGGTTTAATTTGGTTGTGGTTATATTGCAGTCCTTTTGTGCCCATCATATGAGCGCGCGTGCGGATCACACTATATGGTTAGTTGTATTTTGATAGGACTATGTGTTGGAGGGCAAGAGTGATGAAAGCTTCTTCCTAACATAGAAATTGATGCATACGGGATTGAAGGGGGGCAATATATCTTAATGATTTCGCTGGGTTTTACCTTAATGAACTTTAGTAGTTGCCGAGGCTTGCTAATAGTTGCAATCATAAGTGCATATAATTCTAAGTAAGGGATGACCTGCTAGCAGTGGCCTCCCCCACATAAAAACTTGCTATCGGTCTAGTAACTTAGCCAATTGCATAGGGACAATTCCGCAAATCCTACCACCACTTTTCCACAATCTCTATACTAATTTAGTTGTAATTTAACTAGAACAACACCTACTTTTTATTTCTACGTTATTTATTATCTTGTAAACCTTTCCCTTCACACCTACAAAGTACATCTAGTTTTATTCTTGTTCTAGGTAAAGCGAACGTTAAGTGTGCGTAGAGTTGTATCGGTGGTCAATAGAACTTGAGAGAATATAAATTCTACCTTTAGTTCCTCTATGGGTTTGATACTCTTATTTATCAAAAAAGCTACAATTGATCCCCTATACTTGTGGGTTATCGATAGCCAGCAGCAGTACTGCTCCCTGAAGGACGGTACTACCACTGCCTACCATGGTACTACCGGGTAGGAAAAAATAGGGGCTCCAAAAATATTATGATCAACCGCTTAAAAGTTGGGAAGGCTATGTGGGTGCAATGTGTTTTGTGCTCATGATTGATTCCAGCCATACCTTCTGAAGTGGACCCCCTTTTAATAGTATGGTTTTCCTCTGACTCGAGAAAAATGTAAACGTCGGAACACTGTCTTTGTTCTTTTTGTCTTAAAGGGTAACCTAACCGTCTTGCGCTAGTTTTCAATATATATTTATAGCTCAAGCACATGATTAGACCGCAAATTGGGTTGTCATCTACACTAAAATCACCTAGGGAGGGAAATGCCCTTTCAACTCATTGAAGGATATTAAAGTTGGTGGTTGTGCATAATCATGATACATCTATCGAAACTAACATTGCACACAACCATGCATAGTAGACCCTAGTTTAGAACCGCATGCACCTATTCCTCACTAATGAGGCCAACACACACACACATGACTTGATACAGCGTCGGATGATGGATATGGCATATGACTTTAACTATATTACCATAGAAGATATGGACATAACCAAATGTACCATCAAGTAATGTCATTTTATATTCTCTCAACACATCGCATCCCACGTGAGCTGATATGGACATATATCTAACTTGATTTAGCTAGTAGTTGTGTCCATTCAGTCAAGTCTACGAAAATATTTTGTCGCCATTCATGACCATGGTTTAGTCATCTTGTCAATATATATAGGATTAGGGAATCTTCGGAAAGGCCCAAATAATTCATGTTAAAATGGATATTTGTTTACAATTATGTCACACTAGGGATGAAAATTTGGAATCGTCAAGGTACCCTCCTTCGTTCAACCAAATGAACTGACTTTTCAAAAGTGACGTCAATTCCAAAATTTTAGTTCATTTGGTTGAACTAATTAAGGAGGACTCGAGGGTGTTCCAAATTTGCATCGCACAGGACTATCCGTGATGATGAGGGCTACTCGGTTTGATGCCATGTGGGGAAGTGATGGACATGTCACACAATGTAAACCATAAAACCATACAAAAATATCCACATAACCAAAAAACTTTACCAAATAATGGCAGGCCATATTTTCTCAATGCATCACATCCCTTGTGAGTGTATTTAGATATATATCCGACTTAGTTTAGCATGTAATTAATGGCATACCTTGGGTCAAGTCAACAAAAATAACTTTTCGCCGCTAATGGCTATGGTTTATTCATGTCATGATCATATATTAATTTAGAAAACCAAGTCTAAGGGTTACAGGCTAATTGAAGGCAAGGGAATTAGTGGTTGTTTACGATTATGACACATTACTAATATTTTTTTCATGTGGGGTGTGATGGATATGGCATATGATTTAAACTACATAACCATAGTACATACAGACATCACCAAAAAATGTTCTACCGGATAATGTCATTTCATATTCTCTGAATGCATCACATCCCGTTAGCACATATCGATGTATACCTAACTTGGTTAATCCTATAATATTGTCCCTTGAGTGAAGTTTATGAAAATATTTTGCCGCCATTCATGACCATGGTTTACTCATGTCATAAACATATATTAAATTAAGGAAGCGGTGTTGAAAGGTGACAATTGAATAACGGAAGCATATTAAAATTGGTGCTTATTTAAGTACACACTACTACATGAATCCACACTGCACATTGCCAAAATATTGCATTGGACAAATACTTACAACCACGTGCAGTTGTTTGTAACCATGAGACCTATACATTGAACACAGTTTGATGCCATGTGGGATGTGATGGACATGCCACGGGATTTTAACTATATAACCATATGCGATCTGAAATTTCTTAATTAAAAAACATGCGGGCACTACCTCTCGCAGTTGTCTTTATGTTGTGAGGTTGTCCACCATTGTTGTGATCACCATAGGTGCTGACATAGTCTCCTTGCCGCACGACGTCATCATCAAAGTATAGCTAAGATTGTACTCATTGTTGTCGCTAGATACACTGTGTGGTGTGTCCTTGTACACCACAGTCTGCCGTAACACCTCCCTCTACGAGGCAACGTCGGGACGGACCTGGGCCATTGCCACCCCATCATTGTTAAAGTTGAAACAAAGCTGGCACCACCTCCCTACTCCATGCTAAAACCGATACCACCCAATGATATCGAAGTTTCCAAAAGTCTACCGCACTTCTTCTCGTATATTGTCAGATGACGACAAAGACCATCAAGTCGAAGTGACAAAGGCCAGTGGTGTCCTTATGGAATAGTAATGGTTGACAGTGTTAGAGATGTGGTTAGGAGATGTGTGTGCAGTCATGATTGAAGGAGACGTCGATGTTTATTAGTACTGAATGAGATATGGGTGGCAGTAGGATAGGAGGCGATGGGGCCCAAGTGTGATATAAGATTGGCTATAGGGTTTTTAATGTCCTACTCTTTAATCCACAATATGTGTCAGTGCAGTGAGGAGGTATGTAGTAGATCTAGGTGAGAGTGGAGTGTGTTGTTAGGCGAGAAAAGGAACGAGGAGTTAGAAGGGCTGCGACATTGGGTAGGGTTTTGATCATGTGGGCAGCTACCCAATTTGTACTTCATTTTGATGTGCCTAACATCATACACATGCATATTTTCTCTAACATGTCACAGATGTGTGTGTTTGGCTCTCATGTGCTAGTGGTGTCAATGGGTAACTATATGGTACTTTCTAATCCTATTTAATTCAATCAAACAAACTAAAATTTGTAGTAACACTACTACAGAACTGGTTACTAGTGGCGGCTCCAAAAAGTCTACTGATACGTCTCAAACGTATCTATATTTTTTGCTTGATTCATGCCATATTTGTATCATAATTGCACCACTTTGGCATCAATTATTATCAATTTTACTGGACTAACCTATCAATCTAGTATGTAGTGCTAGTTGTAGTTTTTTCTTTGCTGTTTTGAAACTTTTTAGAAAATCACCACTTTTGGGACCGAAGAAGTCATGAAAAACATCCGTAGAGTTTCAGAACAGAATGAAGCCAGCCAGCAGCAGAGGCATCCCCCCCTCCAACCAGCACGTTGTTGAGGCTCGCGGCGAAGAGGCTAGCGTGGTGGCACTAGCAGTTCACTCCGCCGCCTCCTGCTGTTCTTACCTTTATATTCACCCAAAAATCTTAGTAACATTTATCAAGGATTTGTTTGGCCACCTCCACCTCATGTTTCACGACGATTGTGGTTAATTTGGTGTAAACCCTAGTGGTGATGTTCATCATTGCGATGAATTATTTATTTATGTTTAGGTTTACGGATGACTTTATGTTTAATTTATAGACGCATATTTCTTTCCTTTTGCATGTCTAATCTTGGCCATTTTAGATTAGTAATCAATAGAAGGAGGGGTGTGCATTAGTTTGGTTCAATATTGCAAGTAAACTACGAGTGGTAGAAAGTGCAAAAGGGCTTGTATTATATTGTTGTCACTAATGATAAATGTTTGTATGGGGACAAAAATGATTTAGAAAAACAATAGTATGGCATCATGCTTAAGGCAATTATCTGTCTTTACACCAAATATTTGGATGTTGTAGGGTATGTCCACCTACAAGTAGATTATTATCTATAGATGCAGGGAAGATATTTTCTATAGAATTATGGACATACTACCTATATGTTATTTGCACATCTCATATGTCTATCATGAGCATGAAATATTTAATGTGCAATTTTTACCATGACTATGTTACTTACAACACTTTTATGTATTGGAGAGTCACACTTCTATTTTTTAGCATGAGAATCACCTTTCAACAACTTCAATAACCATTACTATTTTTGGTTTTCTTTTATTTCGAAAATATAAAAATATTATCTACCACATTATCTTTTAATTATTGTCTACAACTAGCAAGACTAGCAATGTTGGCACCCTACATAGCACTGTTAGGGACACAAGTGAAGTTTTATTTGTGTTGCGAAAATTTACCCCTGAACAGTTACCTCGACGGATCGGTAACTTGGTTTCCGGTCGAGGGAAGAAGTATCGCTTGCTATACACCCATATACTAGGGAGCTAGTTATCACCATTAAGAGCTAGCAACAGTATTGTTAGGGTTTTATGGATAGGTTTATGTTCCCCTTTTTTCTATATTTTTGGTATACTATTTGAAAGTGAAGTACTACAACTATGAAACTTGACATGGTATAATGTATGATATCTAGAGAGTGTGGTAAAAATTTAACAGAACTACAAAAATGTTGTGATGTCCTGCGCTTAGAAATGAATCATGTTTGCGGAAGAATAAGAGTTACAAAGGGAAAGTGTGAGGTCTGAAGAGGAACTCAGTTTTTCGTCATTTCTCCTCTAAACATTTTCTATGTTCTAAAGAACAACATTTGGGACTTTTCTGGTCAATCTTCTATTTTAAGGCATTAATTGTTTTAGGTATTTAATGGATATTATTCAAATCTGAACTATATGTACATTAATAAATGCACAAAACTTTGTAGATAATTATATTAGGTTGTTGAGTAAATATTTATATCATGTGTGAGGATTGTTTCGAAAACTCAAAATTTTGTTTATGAAAAGATAAAAATAAAACATGAAGGTAAATGGGTTGTGAATTTTAGAAAAACTTAAGTGAAGTGTAAAAATGCGAAACTTGGCATGGTGTAACGGTATGACCTCTAAAGTCTATGGTTAAAATTTCAGAGAGTTACTTGTGGACACATTATTGGTTTTTATTTTTGTAGTCATTTACTAGATGTTATTTGTTTTAAATTTTTAATCAAAAATAAATGTGGTCAACAATATATAAAACTTATTCTATTGGACATATATTTTTATGAAAAAAAGTAAATAATAATAAATTAATTTGGACTTATAGGTCAAATGCTATTGACTTTTAATTATACAGACTAGTGACATGCTCTAAGGGCGTGTTCTGAAGTCCTCCAAGCTTCCCAAACTCCACAGATTCAGCTTCTCAACAACGCTTCTCACTCCATCCGGTGATTCTCAACCCGTTCGGGAGCGTTCGTAGCTTCTCCCAGTGCTGCAGCCCAGCTGGGAGGCCGCCGGGCTGTTGGGCACCAGTTTGGGCCCACTAGAGGGAGCCCACTTCGGGCAAGCCTGTACAGAGGCCGAACAGTGGCTGCCATGGCCAGATCTCCATCGGGGGAGGAGGCGAGTTGGAAGGACGACGTGGCAAGGAGGCGAGCTGCCGGAGGGGAGGCTTGATGGCCGACGAAGGGGTGGAGCAGGGTGGTGGTGGCGATGGCGATGGCGTGGTGGGCTGGAGCGACGCCGGTGTCGGGATGCAACGGGGATCCACCTCGTTGTGACGGAACCGGCGGGAACGGGGTTGTAACAGCTTGATCTACCGCCCGATAGGAGCGGCGGCCGCGACGGACTGGCGAAGTGCATGGCGGCGGCTAGGGTTGGAGCTGGGGAAGAGGAACGGAGCGATGTCTCCGCTCTCGTACCGATTGGTATGTTTGGCGGTGGCAGTTGGATGTAAAAAGGGCCAACTTCAGCTTTATGCTTTGGTGGAGCTAGGCCGAGTTTGCTTCTCATTTTTGCACATAATAGCTCCAGCTTCCCTTCTACTCCCTCCGGCCGGAAATACTTGTCATCAAAATTGATAAAAGAAGATGTATGTAGAACTAAAATAGTTCTACATACATCTTCTTTTATCAATTTTGATGACAAGTATTTTCGAACGGAGGGAGAATCTAGCTTCACGAGTCTCAGGCGTTCAGAGCAACTTCTCACGAGAAGTTTTTGGAGTTGAGAGCGTGGGGCGTTGCCGAACACGCCCTAAATGGAGCCCGCCCGTCACTCACGGGCATGTATAGTTACTCACCACTAGTAACTTAAGCACTAGTGGTGTGCGCGATTTTGTGGCGACTACGTGTAATTTTGGCCCAGGGCTAATCTGGACCGATGTTACCAGCGTTGGGTGTATGGTGGTGCCCGCCAATGATAGGTTGCGCGACTACTGATGGCAGGCGCAATAGCATGTACGCTACTAGTAAGCTTCCAACTATAAGCAGTTTTGCAGTAGTGAGATTGCGGCTTTAGTGCGTCGGCTCTTAGGGGCACGTGCATAAAGACTTTCTGACTGTTATCGACAAGGTCAAGCCGGCTCTCGTAGAAAAGCTACAACAGCGGCGTATCGGCGGCTCGTTCTGACAGTAGTAGTGATCGTTTGGTAGTCTTAAAATGTTGATGCAATTTTTAGTATGTTTGAGATACTTTATGCTTTCGAACTTTTATAATAGATGTAAATTTTTAGAGGTAAAAAGCAGTTTTGCAGTCGTGAAAGTGATGTGATTTTGAAATTTTAGTTAATTGTGCCTGCCAATCGTAATTTTGGCCCATGACTCGTCCGACCCGATGTCATCTGTGGCGGCCGCTGCTGGTATCTAAATTGGAGTGACCGGAACGAGTTTGCACCCGGCACTAAAATGGTAACTCGCCAGATTGACACGTGCAAATGTGTGGCCGTCACTCATAAACTTTCACCTATAAGTCCATCTCCAACTGCAATCCATAGATTTTTTTTCGAGAATCTGCCCGTGGATAGGGGTCTTGTCGATCGAGACGGATGCGGGAGGCCGTCATCCAACCGTAGCCACATAGATTTAACCCGCATTTAAACAAATCGGATAAAATTGATGCAAACTGATCTATATTCATCAAAGTTTTAATAGAAAATAGTAAAAATCATTCATCCATAGCATGCAAATTAAGTCTAGTGCGACAATGTCTCAAATTCGACTAGATCCTAGATGTCCAACAAGTTTTTCATCAACGGATCATGTCGTTCCACACATACACCCCTTTCAGCTTCATCCAACAGTGTGCGCACGTAAATAGTCGTCCCTAAGTTTTCCCCAATAATGTGTAGACCAACATTGAGTGAATGAACTGATACGTCTCCGTCGTATCGACTTTTCCAAACACTTTTGCCATTGTTTTGGACTCTAGCTTGCATGATTTGAATGGAACTAACCCGGACTGACGCTGTTTTCAGCAGAATTGCCATGGTGTTATTTTTGTGTAGAAATAAAAGTTTTCGGAATGACCTGAAAATCTATGGAGCATCTTTTTGAAATTAATAAAAAGTATTGGCAAAAGAATCAACGTCAAGGGGCCCACACCCTGTCCACGAGGGTGGGGGTGCCCCCCCTAGGGCGCGCCGCCTGCCTCATGGGCCCCTTGAGGCTCCACCGACGTCAACTCCAACTACATATATTCATGTTCGGGGAGAAAAAATCAAAGAGAAGGATTCATCGCGTTTTACGATACGGAGCCGCCCCCAAGCCCTAATCTCTCTCGGGAGGGCTGATCTGGAGTCCGTTCGGGGCTCCGGAGAGGGGAATCCGTCGCCATCGTCATCATCAACCTTCCTCCATCACCAATTTCACGATGCTCACCGCCGTGCATGAGTAATTCCATCGTAGGCTTGCTGGACGGTGATGGGTTGGATGAGATTTACCATGTAATCAAGTTAGTTTTGTTAGGGTTTGATCCCTAGTATCCATTATGTTCTGAGATTGATGTTGCTATGACTTTGCTATGCTTAATGCTTATCACTAAGGCCCGAGTGCCATGATTTCAGATCTGAACCTATTATGTTTTCATGAATATATGTGAGTTCTTGATCCTATCTTGCAAGTCTATATTCACCTATTATGTGTTATGATCCGTTAACCCCGAAGTGACAATAATCGGGATACTTACCGGTGATGACCGTAGTTTGAGGAGTTCATGTATTCACTAAGTGTTAATGTTTTGGTCCGGTACTCTATTAAAAGAAGGCATTAATATCCCTTAGTTTCCAATAGGACCCCGCAGCCACGGGAGGGTAGGACAAAAGATGTCATGCAAGTTCTTTTCCATCAGCACGTATGACTATATTCGGAATACATGCCTACATTACATTGATGAACTGGAGCTAGTTCTGTGTCACCATATGTTATAACTATTACACGAGGAATCGCATCCAAAATAATTATCCATCACTGATCCAATGCCTACGAGCTTTTCACATATTGTTCTTTGCTTAGTTACTTTACCGTTGCTATTGTTCCAATTACTACAAAACTGCCGCTGTTACTTTTGCTACTGTTACCATTACTTCTATACTACTTTTCTACTAAATACTTTGCTGCAGATATTAAGTTATCCAAGTGTGGTTGAATTGACAACTCAACTGCTAATACTTGACAAAATTCTTTGGCTCCCCTTCCGTCGAATCAATAAATTTGGGTTGAATAGTCTACCCTCGAAAACTGTTGCGATCCCCTATACTTGTGGGTTATCAAGACTATTTTATGGCGCCGTTGCCGGGGAGCATAGCTCTATTCTTTGAGTCACTTGGGATTTATATCTGTTGATCACTATGAGGAACTTGAAAGACGAAAGAACCAAGATTTATCCCTCAACTACGAGGGGAGGTAAGGAATTGCCATCTAGCTCTGCACTTGATTCTCCTTCCGTTATGAGTAAGCTTGCGACACCAAAACCTGCTTCTGCTATTAATTCTGATATGTCGCATGTTATTGATGATGCCACATGTGCTATGCATGATACTTATGATGAAACTACTTCTATGCTTGATAATACCGTGCCATTAGGTGAATTTCTTGATGAACAACTTGCTAGGGCTAGAGAGAATGAAATTATTGAAACTGATAATACTGATGAAAGTGATGATGAAGATTCTCCCCCTAGATATGAATTGCCTGTTGTGCCTGAGGGTTCTGTTATGGATGAAGAAACTGATAGAGATTTTCTTGCTTGCAATGATAGATCTGATCTTAAGAAGTTACTAGCAAAGCTTAAAGAAAAGTCTCTGAATGCTAGATTGAAATATGACCTTGCTTTTGCTACTTCACCTATCTTTGTTACTGATAAGGATTATGATTTCTCTGTCGATCCTGAGATAATTACTTTGGTTGAATCTGATCCTTTTTATGGCTATGAATCTGAAACTGCTGTGGCACATCTTACTAAGTTAAATGATATAGCCACCCTATTCACTAATGATGAGAAAACTCACTACTATTATATCCTTAAGATATTTCCATTCACATTAAAGGGTGATGCTAAAACTTGGTTTAATTCTCTTGATCCTGGTTGTGTGCATAGTCCCCAGGATATGATTTATTACTTCTCTGCTAAATATTTCCCTGCTCATAAGAAACAAGCTGCTTTAAGGGAAATATATAATTTTGTCAAATTGAAGAAGAGAGTCTCCCACAAGCTTGACGGAGTCTTTTCCAATTACTTAATGCTTTGCCGGATCATCCTCTCATGAAAAATGAAATATTTGATATATTTCATAATGGACTAACCGATGCTTTCAGAGACCACCTGGATAGTTGTGCTGGTTGTGTTTTCAGGGAAAGAACAGTTGATCAAGCTGAATTGCTCTTCAATAATATGTTGACTAACAAAAATAATTGGACACTTCCTGAAGCAACTCCTAAGCCAACTCCGAAGGAAAGAGGTGTTATATTTCTCAGTCCTGAAGATATGCAGGAGGAAAAGAAATCTATGAAAGAAAAAGGTATTAAAGCTGAAGATGTTAAGAATTTACCTCCCGTTGAAGAAATACATGGCCTTAATATACCACCTATTGAAGAAATACATGATCTTGATAATCCGACACAGGTAGTAAAGGTAAATTCTCTCTATAGATATGATAAAGTTGAAATCCCGTCTACTAAGTTTGCTAGCCAATGCTTGGATGAATTTGATGACTTTATGGCTAAACAAGAAAACTTCAATGCTTTTGTTGGTAGACAATTGAAAAGTAATGCTTATATGATTGGACACTTGAGTGATTATATGTCTAGAGTCAAGGGTGAACTTAAACTCATTAGTAAACATGCTTCTATGGTTACCACTCAAGTAGAACAAGTGCTTAAAGCACAAAATGATTTGCTCAATGAATGAATAATAATAAACATGACTTTGCTGTTAGAGTAGCAACTAGAGGAGGTAAAATGACTCAGGAACCTTTGTATCCTGATGGCCACCCTAAGAGAATTGAGCAAGATTCTCAGAGAAATATTGTTGATGCACCTAGTCCTTCTAAGAGGAAGAAAAAGAAAAATGATAGGACTTTCCATGCTTCTAGTGAACCTGTTGTAGACACACCTAAGAATCCCAATGATATTTCTATTTCTGATGCTGAAACACAATCTGGTGATGAACATGAACCTAGTGATAATGTTAATGATGATGTTCATGTTCATGTTGATGTTGAACCTAGCAATAATAATGATGTAGAGGTTGAACCTGTTGTTGATCTTGATAACCCACAATCAAAGAATCAACGTTATGATAAGAGAGACTTTGTTGCTAGGAAGCATGGTAAAGAAAAAGAACCATGGGTTTAGAAACCCATGCCTTTTCCTCCTAAACCATCCAAGAAAAAGGATGATGAGAATTTTGAGCGCTTTGCTGAAATGATTAGACCTATCTTTTTGCGTATGCGTTTGACTGATATGCTTAAAGTGAATCCTTATGCTAAGTACATGAAAGATATTGTTACAAATAAAAGAAAGATTCCGGAAGCTGAAATTTCCACCATGCTTGCTAATTATACTTTTAAGGGTGGAATACCAGAGAAACTTGGTGATCCAGGAGTACCAACTATACCTTGCTCCATTAAAAGAAACTATGTTAAAACTGCTTTATGTGATCTTGGAGCCGGTGTTAGTGTTATGCCTCTCTCTTTATATCGTAGACTTGAATTGAATAAGTTGACACCTACTGAAATATCTTTACAAATGGATGATAAATCAACTGCTATACCTGTAGGTATTTGTGAGGATGTGCCTGTTGTGGTTGCAAACGTTACTATCTTAACGGACTTTGTTATTCTTCATATTCCCGAGGACGATAGTATGTCAATTATCCTTGGTAGACCCTTTTTGAATACTGCAGGGGCTGTTATTGATTGCAACAAAGGCAATGTCACTTTTCATGTTAATGGTAATGAGCATACGTTACACTTTCCGAGGAAACAACCTCAAGTTCACAGTATCAATTCTATTGGAAAAATTCCATCAATTATTATTGGAGGTTTTGAATTTCCTCTTCCTACTATTAAGAAGAAACATGATATTCTTATTATTGGGGATGTACATATCCCTGTCGAGGTAACCTAGTGTTATTCGAAATTTCTCCGGTTCCATGTTATTTGGAATGAGTTTGTTAACACGACATGATCAACCTTGTTAGTGGATTCCTTTTGATGAGAATGAGATGGATGAAGTTAGAAAGCACAACTCTCTGTACCCTCCTTTTACTTTCTGTTATTTAGATTAAATAAAGAAAAAATAGTATTTACTGTCTGTTATCTGATTTATCCATGCCATAAAAAATACCCCGAAAATAAAAGTTTTCTGAATGCCCTGAAAATGAAATATGATTTTTTCTAGAATATTTGAGAATATTTGGCACTGAGAACACAACAGGGGGCAAGCACCTGGCCACGAGGGTCCGTGGCGCGCCCACCCTCCTGGGGCGCACCCCCTGCCTCGTGGGCCCCTGGTGGACCCCCTCCACTTATTCCTGCACCCACACACTTCTTCTTCCTCCCAAAAAAAATCACCAACTAGCTCAAGCATGAGTTCTAGCTCATCTTGCTACCATTTTTGATCTCCTTGCTCAAAGCTCCATTCACAAAACTGCTTTGGGGGATTGTTCTTTGGTATGTGACTCCTCCAATGGTCCATTTAGCTTTTGTTCTAGTGCTTTATTCATTGTAAATTTTTGCTGCTAAGGTGACACTGTTCTTGAGCTTGCATATCAAATTTACATGGTCCCAAGTAGTTATAATGCATGATATAGTCTCTAGGCACTCGTGGGAGTAGTTGCTATCAATTTTCTTGAGTTTGGGTCAATTTTATTTTGAGTTACTAAAAACTTCAGAAATTTTCAGAGAATGATAAAGAGATTTTCGAGGGGCTCTTCGAGCCAAAGCTCGAAGGGTAAACAAAGTAAGGAGAATAAAAAGCCCAAGTATAATCTCCCTCGCGTCGCGGAAGTTCGGCCGTGTGAATGGCCTTATGATGAGTTCTTGAGAGCAGCCGGGATTCATGATGATTTTTATTCTTTGGCTGAGAATGCAGGCCTCACCGACTTCCTCCGCGACCAACTCGATCAGTATTTCCTACTCACTAATACTTTCATGCAAAAAATTTACTTTCATTCTAAGAAATCACCACCTTCAGTGGAGTTTCATTTATATGATGAGGTTAGGAAGATGTCACTATGTGATTTTTGTGCGGTTTTCAAGATACCCTTCGAGGGCAGCATAGAGGAACCACATCGTAGAGATGTGGATGGACTTATTGATATGATTACTGTAGGGGAAACGATCAAGGTTTCTGATGCAAGAATTACTAGCACACACTTTCCTGTTCTACGTTACTTTGCAATCTTTGCTAGTAGAAGCTTAATTGGTCGCGGGAACTGTGGAAACCTTAGTGTTCCTAATATTGTTATTTTGTGCCATGCTTTATTTCGTGATAACACTGTTAGTTTAGGCGCTATTGTTGCTAAACGATTAAGTCTGAACCGTACAAACGGCCCCATCTTTGGAGGCATCTATGCTTCACGCCTTGCTAAACACTTTAGGATACCTATTAGGCATTATGAGACAGAGGAAAAGTTGTTGCCCCCTACTTTTCTAGATTATAAGAGTATGGTAGCACATGACTTTATTGTTAAAAATGATGAGAAGATGCTTAAGTATAATTTGAGATTTCATAAAACTCATAGTGAGACTATTATCATGCCTGCACCCTCTTTGTTTGATTTATCTTCAGGCACGTACCTCGTCTTGCCTGAGGCCGTTTACGCGTACCGGAGCCAGACACCAGCTCCAGAGCCTGAGCCGGAACCACCACTTGACCCTTATCGACTGTCCTTTTATCAGTGGGATCCGAAGGAGATCACCAGCCAGTGGCACTCAGATGACACTCCTCAGTACACCGGAGAGTAGCTATAATCCAACTTAGGCAAAAGTCTAAGCTTGGGGGAGTACGTATTTCTCACCGACTTTACATTCATGTTCACACACTCATTCTACTTGTCAGTGCTCATACTTTTTCATTGTAGTACCCATGCTAGTTTATTTCATTTTCTTGCTTTCTCCTCGCGTGTTTGAATAACCTTAAGAAAAACCAAAAAATTAGTTATAGCTTTTAGCTAGTTTACTTTCCATGCCTGTAGTAGTAGTGATTAAAAAAAACCAAAAAGATTTCTTGTTCTTCTTTTGCTTGTTGGGAGCTTTCCTGTGTAAATAGTTTTATTTCTTTTCTTTTCTTTGGGGGTCGAGAGGAGAAGACCATGATGAAAATGTTGAGTGGTTCTCATATGCATTATTGTTGATTTAATGAAGAGCCCATATTACCTTGTCTTCTCCCTTGAATTGAATGCTTGCTGATTCCAGCTTAGTCCAATGCATGTGTACTATTATTATTATACACACCGTTCGGTCGTGCAAGTGAAAGGCAATAATGACGATATACAATGAAATGACTGCAATGAGAGAAGCTGGTATGAACTCGACCTATCTTGTTTTTGTAAATATGATTAGTTCATCGTTCCTGATTCAGCCTATTATGAATAAACATGTTTGCAATGACAATTAGAGATTATAGTTGCTTATGACATGCTTAATTAGCTAGGAGCTTATAATGGTTTACCTTGTGTGCCAACATGTTATTAAAATGGTTGTGATGTGGTATGATAGGGTGGTATCCTCCTTTGAATGATTCAAGTGACTTGACTTGGCACATGTTCACGCATGTAGTTGAAATAAAATCAACATAGCCTTCACGATATTTATGGTCATGGTGGATTATATCCTACTCATGCTTGCACTCAGTGTTGATTAATTTTAATGCATGTTCATGACTGTTGTCGCTCTCTAGTTGGTCGCTTCCTAGTCTCTTTCTAGCCTTCACTTGTATTAAGCGGGAATACTGCTTGTGCATCCAAAATCCATAAACCCCAAAGTTATTCCATATGAATCCACCATACCTTCCTATATGCAGTATCTACCTGCCGTTCCAAGTAAATTCGTATGTGCCAAACTCCAAACCTTCAAATGAAATTATGTTTTGTATGCTCAAATAGCTCATGTATCAACTAGGGCTGTCTGTATCTTGCATGTTAGGTGGGTTATTCTCAAGAGGAGTGGACTCCACTCCTCACTCACGAGAAAATGGCTGGTAATCGGGATGCCCAGTCCCATGCTCAAATCAAAATAAATGCAAACAAAACTCCCCCAGGATTGTTATTAGTTGGAGGCACCCGTTGTTTCGGGCAAGCCATGGATTGATGCTTGTTGGTGGTGGGGGAGTATAAACTTTACCATTCTGTTTGGGAACCGCCTATATTGTGTGTAGCATGGAAGATATGGAGATCTCTTGGTTGTTATGTTGACAATGAGAGTATACCGCTCAAAATATTATTTATCTCTATTTCAAAATCGAGCTCTGACACCTCTACAAATCCCTGCTTCCCTCTGCGAAGGGCCTATCTATTTACTCTTATGTTGAGTCATCATCCTCTTATTAAAAAGCACCCGCTGGAGAGCACCGCTGTCATTTGCACCCGCTGGATCTTTTTTTACCATGAATTACAATGTTTAGTCAGTCCTTAATCTTCAGAGGTGCTCTGCATTTATGTTTTGCAGTCTCACAAAGGGCTAGCGAGATACCATCTTGTTATCATATTATGATTATTTTGAGAAAGTGTTGTCATCCGAGATTTATTATTATTGCTCGCTAGTTGATTATGCCATTGATATGAGTAAACATGAGACCTAAGTGTTATCGTGAATATGGTTAGTTCATAATCTTTGCTGAAAACTTGAATGCTGGCTTTACATATTTGCAACAACAAGAGCAAACAGAGTTTGTAAAAGTTGTTCTTTATCACTTTCAGTTTGTCAACTGAATTGCTTGAGGACAAGCAGAGGTTTAAACTTGGTGGAGTTGATACGTCTCCGTCGTATCTACTTTACCAAACACTTTTGCCCTTGTTTTGGACTCTAACTTGCATGATTTGAATGGAACTAACCCGGACTGACGCTGTTTTTAACAGAATTGCCATGGTGTTATTTTTGTGCAGAAATAAAAGTTCTCCGAATGACCAGAAAATCCACGGAGCAACTTTTTGGAATTAATAAAAAATATTGGCGAAAGAATCAACGTCAGGGGGCCCACACCCTGTCCACGAGGGTGGGGGAAGCCCCCCTAGGGCGCGCCCCTGCCTCGTGGGCCCCCTGAGGCTCCACCGACGTCAACTCCAACTCCATATATTCACGTTCAGGGAGAAAAAATCAGAGAGAAGGATTCATCGCGTTTTACGATACGGAGCCACCGCCAAGCCCTAATCTCTCTCGGGAGGGCTGATCTGGAGTCCGTTCGGGGCTCCGGAGAGGGGAATCCGTCGCCGTCGTCATCATCAACCTTCCTCCATCACCAATTTCACGATGCTCACCGCCGTGCGTGAGTAATTCATCGTAGGCTTGCTGGACGGTGATGGGTTGGATGATATTTACCACGTAATCGAGTTAGTTTTGTTAGGTTTGATCCCTAGTATCCACTATGTTCTGAGATTGATGTTGCTACGACTTTGCTATGCTTAATGCTTGTCACTAGGGCCCGAGTGCCATTATTTCAGATCTGAACCTATTATGTTTTCATGAATAGATGTGAGTTCTTGATCCTATCTTGCAAGTCTATAGTCACCTATTATGTGTTATGATCCGTTAACCCCGAAGTGACAATAATCGGGATACTTACCGGTGATGACCGTAGTTTGAGGAGTTCATGTATTCACTAAGTGTTAATGCTTTGGTCTGGTACTCTATTAAAAGAAGGCCTTAATATCCCTTAGTTTCCAATAGGACCCCGCAGCCACGGGAGGGTAGGACAAAAGATGTCATGCAAGTTCTTTTCCACAAGCACGTATGACTATATTCGGAATACATGCCTATATTACATTAATGAACTGGAGCTAGTTCTGTGTCACCCTATGTTATAACTATTAGATGAGGAATCGCATCCGACATAATTATCCATCACTGATCCAATGCCTACGAGTTTTTCACATATTGTTCTTTGCTTAGTTACTTTACTGTTGCTACTGTTACAATTACTACAAAACTGCTGCTGTTACTTTTGCTACTGTTACCGTTACTTCTATACTACTTTGCTACTAAATATTTTGCTACAGATATTAAGTTATCCAGGTGTGGTTGAATTGACAACTCAACTGCTAATACTTGAGAATATTCTTTGGCTCCCCTTGTGTCGAATCAATAAATTTGGGTTGAATACTCTACCCTCGAAAACTGTTGCCATCCCCTATACTTGTGGGTTATCATGAACCAATCAACAAACTGAGCAATTGGAAAACAAAACTTACGATGTCGTCCTCTCCTGCGTGCAATGGCCACCTTGCCTTGAGCTGACGAACCTAGCCGCAAAACTTGGTGACGCTGGTCTGCATAGTGTGCCAGAGATACGACAACGACATCATGTTGCGTTGTTGAATGATGTACATGTCGTACTGCACAATGTGTTTTCGTGCGTGAAACATTTAATGCACTTGCTGCCAGAAGGCCTCCCCTCTGCTCCCTCCTACGAAATCCACGGATATGGCCAACCACGCATCTCACAATAATTCATCCTCCATGGTCGAGTAGCTCAGCTCCTTCGTACTATGAAAAATAACATAGCATTTGAAAATAAGCTCAATGTCATTTGACTGAACACCTGTCAGGCGTGGTGTCCGCCATGGAGGTCGTCGACTTGGGGGGGGGGGGGGGGGGGGGGGGAGTGTACCTGGGTACAAACGGCTCCAGGGTGGACAACTTCGTTGTAAAGGCGAGCGGGCGCGTCGGTACTGGTTGTGGACGTCCGGCAATGCCTCTGTGGCAGCCGAAGACGTACAATATCGGCGGTGGAGGTGGAGGGTGCAGTTGCAAAGTAAAGGGGAAAGGGACGGAGTGGAAAGAAATGGGACCGCGAGGGGAATTGGGTGGGCCGGCGGTGTCGGAGTCCTACAAGTCTGTTGTCCGGATTCATGCAAACCTTCCCCTACTTTGTCCCAAATTTGCGGTAGAAAACGCGTCCGAACCGCCCCGCAGATCGATACAGGACCGTGTTGGATGGCTTCCGTAGTCTGCACAGCGTGGTCCTGACCGATGTGGACAGTTTACGGGTGCTGTAAGCAGTTATGCACAGTGGCGTAGCTAGGGCCCAGGCTACTAGGGCTGTGACCTGGGGCGTAGCAGCTTGCTGCTTCGTTACCTGTAGCAGCAGTAGCACTGTTTGCTACTGTTACTACTGTAGCAACAAGCTTGGCCTGGGGCGTGTCTCTGATGTGGCTACGCCACTGTTTCAGCTCTCTCTCTCTTTTTTTTTTTAGCTGAAAATTTCAGTTCATTTGACTGAACTAAAGAGGGTTAGAGGGTTAGAGGATACTAAGGACAATCAAGTTGAATCCACAGCTTGTGTGCTGATCACATCACACGTAAGTCGGAGCAACCCTTATGCGATGAGGTCTTAAAGAGCAGTTCTGCAGTTGTGACAAGTCACACAACTAGCGAACAAACTTGGAACATCCATCCATTGAGATAAAGCAAAGAAACTTGGGGCCAACAACCTATGCTCTGGCGCCCGAACAAATATAGATATCGATCTGCTGGCTTAATCAGTGTGAGCGAGCAGGGCATCTCACGCGGCCGCAGGACCTTCAAGGAGGTTAGTTGCTTACATCTTCGATCTCGTCTTCTAGTTGATTTTACGCAGATCCTACGACTTCCATTCCGCCATGGAAAGGCTATATAATTTCATTTTAAGAATTCGTACCCCCTAGCCAGATCTGGCCGGGACTTCCGCAAAATATCATAACTACCGTACGTGGTTGTTCTTGAAAGGATTCGGCCAAATGCAAATTATGCCACTGAAATCGATATATATCAGCCGAGCTTTGGAAAATCTTTGAAATTCGCCCACGACAGTGCATACACGAGGCTAGGATCCAGCCCTCTTATCAGCTGCCAACACACAAAGAACCTCACCTGCAGAATTGAACCCTGAGCGCCTCTCACCCTCCTTTGCTGCCATGCCATCGACGCCAGCGGTCCGTACTCTTTTCCTTGCCAGTCCCGCTGCCACCTTCTACCTCATCCCACCTCATACCTGGCACCCGCTGGCAGAATCCGCTGATGCTTGTGGCTATCCCAGGTTGAGCCGGAAATTTTCAAATTGGGCAGAAAACATGTTTCTGCTCAGATAGTTACAACCGTATATACCCTACGTCCTCTCTGTATACCGATGCTGATGATGTTTTTTTATATATATGCAGAGAAAGGCACACCAACCTTGCTATATATAGCGTGTACACAGTGATTGAAGCATGATACCACGGATAGACTTATCGGATCTGAGAATAATTACCAACCATTTTTCGGACACCCATAAAATTGGAAGAGGTGGTTATGGAGAAGTTTACAAGGTACTAATAGTCAACATGGTATTATGTTCTTTGTCGCAAAAAAACCATGGTATTAAGTTCCATTCTATAAAGTGCATTTATTTTTTCAAAACTTAAGCATTCTATGTTTAAGCAAGTTTATGAAAAAAAATATGCATCTATATATAATACCAACTTAATATCATTTTTACCCAAAACTGTAGGAATTTCTTCCTACAGTATATCCATCATGAAATATGTTTTTATATTTGTTTTATTTATTTGTATTGTAAATACTAATAATGTTATGTAAAAAAATGGTCAAAGGTTGGAAGGATTAGCTTTAAAAAGTAATAATACACCTTATAACATAGAGTTTCATAGAGTGGAGGAAGTATTATTAATTAGTTTTCTTAAACGCAAACAGGCAGTTTACAAGAAGGAAGAGATAGCAGTGAAGTTGCTTGATTCAGCCAAAGAAATTGACGACAAACAATTTATGAATGAACTCAGTAATCATATGAAGGTCCAACATCCAAACATTGTACGACTTGTTGGTTATTGTAATGAAGTGACCAGCGAATATATTGAGCAAAAGGATGGCCCTCCTGTTTTTGGTAAACACATATACAAAGTGCTCTGCTTCGAATATATGCACGGTACCAGCCTAGACAAGCATCTTTATGGTAAACTTCAATCCGATTCTCTTCTCTTCCATGTTAATTTAGAAATAAAAATTTCAATTCCATTTTACTCCGTAATTGTCCGTGCTCTTTAATTTGCAGGAAATTCCCTGGGACATGACTGGCCCACGCATTACCAAATAATAAAAGGGACTTGTGAAGGCTTATGTTATCTTCACTGTGGGTGCGAGCGTCCAATCCTCCACCTGGATTTAAAGCCTGCCAACATATTACTTGACAAGCGCAAGAATCCAAAAATTGCGGATTTCGGATTGTCAAGGATCTACACAACAAGCCGTACCCATGTAAAAGTCATTGGTTCAGTTTCAGGGACAACGTGAGCACAGTGGAATGCATCATTAATTTTGAGATGATTTGGTTTTGTCATGTAAGCAAACAGACGGTGGTGATGATTGTGTCCTTAAAAAAATTGATTTCTTGCAGGAACTACATGGCGCCTGAAGTAAGAAAAGAGGGCGTGGTGTCAGATAAGGCTGATGTCTTTAGTTTAGGTGTTACAATCATAGATGTAATTGGAGGATCTCGCGGTTTAGAAACTTATCACGAACATGGCGCCAAGAAATTTGTTGAATATGTATGAACAACTTTTTTTATCACCAACATGTTTAATTTAATGCTTACAGGTCGATCTGGTGTTATGATCATATAGATAAATAATTATCCATCTGATGATGTTACTGCTACACCTTTTGCTTATCGATATTACAGGTATGTACATATTGGAGGGAGAGGGATAATACAGCAGATTTATATCAAGTAGAGACATGCACCAAAATTGCAATATGCTGTGTGCATACTGACAGACACCAGAGGCCCACAATGAAGGAGATTATGGTGAACTTGAATGATATGGAAACTCAGGTTTTGGGCAAGGTACCATCGCGGACATCTACTTATCTGTTTCTAAACCATGATTATAGTATTTGTATGATCCAGAAAGGTAACAGGATTAATGGAAGCGTGACAGCATCGTGTAATCTTTATTGTGTTTATTCTTACCCAAAGCATTAGCCTCCAAATGGATAATGTTATCTATAGGTTGTAGGTGTTAGAAAATTTATAATAAGCAGTTATCTTTCAAAAATAATAAGCAGTTTTGACAATAGCCCGAGTCCCACTATGATGGGCAGCGGTTGGATCTCAATACTCAACTGATGTTGATGCACTTTGGCTCGTAAAGCTTCCTACACTTGACTTGTGACCATGGTGGGAACGTGCTTCCAAAATGCTACTCTGTTTCGTGTCCCAACTAAATCCTAGGAGATTGAAGAGGAGTCGAAACATAGTTTAAGCAACTTTTATATGTGCTCTAGTCCAAATATTTTATCAATGTCTTGTATTGTTGTGTATATTCCAGGGTCTCCATACCCTCACGGTGAATTCCTCTGGCCGCCATGTTCCAAACAAGCTCTCCAGTGACAATTCAGGTATATAGAGGCATCCAGTACAATTATGTCAGGAATCAATATCAAATTATATGAATGAATTAATTGTCTATACTGGTTTGCAGGAAGGGGGCCACTGGACGTTGTGATTGTGTATGCCTTTGATTGTACTGACTGGACCCCAGCCTGGTACACAGTGGATAATGGGATCTTTTGGATGGTGCAAGAGAAGCTGACCCACTTCCCCGATAGTTGCATGGGCTATATCTACGTCATGTCAACTGCTAACACATACACGTCAGACATGAAAGTAGTTGACTCGGCGGAGACAAAGGAAACTGGCTACACAGGATTCGCTAGGCGCAGGACGACCTGCACTAAGAACATGGCATCGGGCCTTGCAGAGGCGCATAAAATGATCAGCAGCCGTGGGCACCACAATGGCATTATCTTGTTCTTCTCTGATGGGTTGATGAACGAGGGTGACTTCTTTGATGGAACCAACAACTTCATCTCCGAAGTGCCCGTCCACACATTTACCCTTGCCGGGGACACTTATAACAATGTATGTATCGAATTAGAGATTATCTATCTAAATAATGATGGGCTCATGAATAAGTAATTTATTCCTATGTATTGTATATATGCTAGGTTCTCCAATCCATTGCGGCAAATTCTCCAGGAGGGAAGTTTCACACCAAGCCTGTTCCAGAAAGGCCAAATCTATCAACACCCTTCTCGAAGCTACTAGATAGCCTCCTTGGGGGCACCCCGGAGGATGTTGAGAGACCTCTTGGTTCCATTTCAGGTATATATATATACATAAGAACATCCAATCCAGTCCGAATTTGTAATCATCACAAACATGCATAGTATGATGTGTGGATGACCAATTGTCCATACTGGTTTGCAGGAAGGGATCCACTAGATGTGGTGATGGTGTATGCCTTTGACTGCACAGACTCGACCCCAGCCTGGTACACGGTGGATAGTGGGGTCTTTTGGTTGGTGCAAGAGAAGCTCACCCACTATGTTGACAGTTGCATGGGTTACATCTACGTCATGTCGACCCCAAACACATACACATCGGACATGAAAGTAGTTGACTCAGCCGAGACAAAGGAAACTGGCTACACTGGATTCGCCAGGCGCAGGATGACGTGCACTAAAAACATGGCATCAGGCCTTGTTGAGGCACATAAAATGGTCAGCAGCCGCGGTTACCGCAACGGCATCATCTTGTTCTTCTCTGATGGATTGATAAACAAGGGTGACTTCTTTGATGGAACAGAGAAATTCGTCTCTACAGTGCCTGTTCACACATTTACCCTTGGTGGGGACGCGTATAACCAGGTATGTATGAAGTCAGAGCTACTCCAGTGAAAAGTCTTGCTTGCTAACTAATTCAATGTATCCATATCTCTTATGTATATGCTAGGGTCTCCAAGACATTGCGAAAAATTCTCCAGGTGGAACTTTCACCCGCCTTCCAGTTCCTGAAAGACCGCATCTGTCGGCACCCTTTTCCAAACTACTGGATAGCCTCCTCGGCGGCACCATGGACTGAAATTGTCAATTGTATGGGCTATTTTCTCAAGTTATCGGCAAGCACACGCACTCCATTTCCAACGCCTTTGTTCATTGCATATGTCAAGAACTGCCATATACTCCGTAGCATCTAATAAGCGAGTGCCACTATGCTATGTGTGCATAAATTGCAAGGAGGCTCTGCATCTTCTGTTTTTGTTGTCACCCGAATTTGCTTCATCTCAATGTGAATGGTGATATCTCAGTTCGAATATGTACTTAAACCAAGAGGAGAGTGGTGCTAGAATCACAGCTCCGGCTGCAACACTAGTAGAAAACAGGGTACTAGTCCCGGTTCCAGAGGGCCTTTAGTCCCGGTTTTGGAACTGGGTCAAATCAAACGGGACTATAGCCCAAAACCTTTAGTCCCGGTTTGCTTACGAACCGGGACCGACGGGGCTTCACGTGGCCGCTGCGGGGCGCCCAGGCAGGAGGACATTTAGTCCCGGTTGGTAACACCAACCGGACCAAAAGTCGGCCACGCGTCAGCAGCTCGCAGGCGCTGGGGTTTCTTTTTTTTGAGGGGGGGGGGGGGTATGGGTTTTGGAGGGTTAATTTAGGGGTTTCATATTGTGTTAGCTAGCTAATAAAGAGAAGTGACCTCTCTTTCTCCGTGTTTGGTCGATGCTAGCGACTATACATATAGAGAGAACTCGACACGCTAGCTAGCAAGCAAATGAAGGAACCGTTAATTACACAAGATCGTCATGAACATATACATAGAGAAGTGACCTCTCTTTCTCTGAGATTGGTCGAACAACAAGTTTTTCGTATATCTATCCGACGCTACTACATATATACAATATAATATCTCTTACAATCCCTAACATCTAAAATCCATTTCAATTTCCACATGGCATTCTCCGTCTTTATGTATGGCGTGGTCAAGAAAGAATCCTGCCAATTCCCCTTGAATTGCTCGTATGCGATCATGTGGTAGGAGTTCATCCCGCATCTGCCACATCTAATTTAAAGAAGGGGGTCAATACATACAGATGAAAGGAACTCAACACAATTGATGATAATAAAATAAAATTGTGAATATTGTTTACGTACTTCATATTGTTCGTCAGAGAAGCCCCGCTCAGAGGTCGAGTTGTACATGAACTCACAAACGTAGTATCCACATAAATTATTCCCGCCTTACTGCCTCAAGCACTTTACGAGAAATAGAGTTCAATCAAACTGATAATCAAGCATGATAAATGGTATTGATGAAACTAGAATCAATGAGAGATGCGCGGTACTAGCTAGTACTACTTACTTTGGGGTGTGTAAATAGCAGCTCCCTCTGCAGACCCGGAACCATTCCGGTGAACTTTTTCCAAACCCTGCCAGGCAAAGGAAATGATGACTTGATATCAGCAAATGAACGAAAGTTACCGATATGGTGCGATAATGATTGATTGAACTTACTTCTGGAGCATTGCAGTCATGTCCGCATAATCCTGAGGGTCTTTACGTCTCGAGTCTAAGACATTTACTATTCCCCGGTCAAGCTCAATCTCTAGCAGAATAAAGTGGAAGCTGCGCATGCATAACTCATCAATTACATTACTATAACCTCGAGTAAGCGAAACGAAATATGCACAAGACAGTAACACTCACTTGAAGTTGTAGGGAAAGAGTATTTTCCCTTTGTTTCGATGTCGAAGTAACGATTGTAGCAAGTTCTCTGCAGTATCTTTGACTCTGTTTTTAACCGACCATTCATTTATGTTATTTGGGTTATGATAACCCACGAGTGTAGGGGATCAGTTGTAGCCTCTTTCGATAAGTAAGAGTGTCGAACCCAACAAGGAGCTAAAGGTAGAACAAATATTCCCTCAAGTTCTATCGACCACCGATACAACTCTACGCACGCTTGACGTTCGCTTTACCTAGAACAAGTATGAAACTAGAAGTACTTTGTAAGTGTTGTTGGATAGGTTTGCAAGATTATAAAGAACACGTAAATAAAAAGTAGGGGCTGTTTAGATAAAGAAGCAATAAAGTTAGTATAGCGAGTGTGGAAAAGTGGTGGTAGGAGTTGTGAAATTGTTCCTAAGCAATTGACTACTTTACTAGACCGATAGCAAGTTCTATGTGGGAGAGGCCACTGCTAGCATGTCATCCCTGACTTGGAATTCTATGCACTTATGATTGGAACTATTAGCAAGCATCCGCAACTACTAACGTTCATTAAGGTAAAACCCAACCATAGCATTAAGATATATTGGTCCCCCTTCAATCCCGTATGCATCAATTTCTATGCTAGATTGAAGCTTTTGTCACTCTTGCCTATACACCTAACCCTATGGTGTGATCCACACGCGCGCTCATATGATGGGCACCAAAGGACAGCAACATAACCACAAGCAAATTAAATCAATCATAGCAATTCGTCAATCATCGATAGGACAACGAAAATCTACTCAGACATCATAGGATGGCAACACATCATTGGATAATAATATGAAGCATAAAGCACCATGTTCAAGTAGAGGGTACAGCGGGTTGCGGGAGAGTGGACCGCTGAATATAGATGGGGGAAGGTGATGGAGACGTTGCTGAAGATGATGGAGGTGTTGGTGTAGATCGCGGTGATGATGATGGACCCCGGCGGCGTTCCGGCGCCACCGGAAGCAAGAGGGAGAGAGCCCCCCTTCTTCTTCTTCTTCTTCTTCTTCTTCCTTGACCTTCTCCCTAGATGGGAGAAGGGTTTCCCCTCTGGTCCTTGGCTCCCATGGTGTGGGAGGGGCGAGAGCCCCTCCAAGATTGGATCTATCTCTCTGTTTCTCTCTGTTTCTGCGTTCTGGGACTCTGCCCTGGCACCGTTTCTTTTATATCCGGAGATCCGTAACTCCGATTGGATTGAAACATTCGCCCAGATATTTTTCCAAAAATTAGCTTTCTTGCGGCCAAAGTAGAGCAGCAACCGCCTTACGTGGGGCCCACGAGGGTTAGGGGCGCGCCCACTTAAAGTGGTGGCGTGGGCCACCCTCGTGGCCACCTCGGGCACCGTCTTGCGTTGATTCTTCCTCCCAAAAATCACAAATATTCCAAAATTATTCTCCGTCCGTTTTTATCCTGTTTGGACTCCATTTGATATTGGGTTTCCGCGAAACATAAAACATGCAACAAACAGGAACTGGCACTGGGCACTGAATCAATATGTTAGTCCCAAAAAATAGTATAAAAAGTTGCCAAAAATATATGAAAGTTGAAGAATATTGGCATGGAACAATCAAAAATTATAGATACGACGGAGACGTATCAGGTTAATGAACCCAATGTCATAGATTTGTCCTTTTTTGCATTCGACGATCTTCAGTCTGCATAATATAGTGAGGATAATTATATATACATGCAATGAACGAGCTGAGCTATAGAGACTTAATTACGGAAGTAATACTTACAGACAGTAGCAAGTCATGAGTTGTTTGTCGAGGGCATCTTTATTGAATAACTGAAATAACTCCACAAATTCAACAGGCAGCAACTCAACTCCAATGAGGTCGTGCTCATCTTTAATTCTCACCATCATACTGTCATTCCCAGACTTCCTGCAGGTATCCATATACCATTCATGCAATCTTCGCATCATCGTTGTTAGAGCAGGATGATCAGGTTTGACGAGAGGCTTCCCGTACTCGTATCTGAAGATCTCCACTACCTCTAACATTTCAAACTCTACATCATCGCTCAGGTAATCACCAAGATTGGTACCGGGCACAGCCCCGGATGATTAGCGACGATATCGCTAGACACCTTGAGCGGGGAGCACGATTGCTTCGCTTGTTCGCCGAGCTGGGGAATTGTTTTCCCACTTCTTCGTTCTGCTAATCTTGCATCACTGGAAGTACTTCCCGACCGCCGCGCATCTTCATATGTCTTATTAATACAGCGGACATAGTTGGAATCCGGCAGAGGCGGTGGTGGTCGCTTCATGGCATCCAGAGTGCGCTTCACTTTCACCGGATCCACCGTTTCCTTCGGAGGTGGAGGTTTCTGTTCAAAATGGGCCCTCACTTCAGCAGCAAAGATGTCCGCGTTTTCCTCGTCAGTCCTCTCGTATGGTAACTTTGGAAGAGGCTTCAGGCTTGGACCAAATTTGTATTTCTTCCCGCCTCTTGTACTGCTAGCCGCCGGAGCGGCGGCGTCTCTCTTCCACCGTTGCTGACACGGCGGAGTTCGCTGACACGCGAAGGAGGCGGAGGAGGAGGCGCGGTACTGCCCTGATGCGTCGGAGGAGACGGAGGAGGAGGCGCAGTACTACCCTGACGCGCTAGAGGAGGAGGCGGAGTGCCCTCACTCGTCGAAGTGCCCTGACGAGGCAGAGTGCCCTGACGCGCTGGAGGAGGAGGCGGAGTGCCCTGACGGGGCGGAGTGCCCTGACGCGGCTGAGGAGGAGGCGGAGTGCCCTGAATCGCCGGAGGTGGAGGAGGCGTCTAGTTTGGAAGCTTGATATACTCCTTTCTCCATAGGCAGCTACTCCTTAAAGCATTTACAGATGAATCTCCACTTCATCTGTAGGGTAGTCAACCTCCAACTCCTCAAATCCCTCCATTATTTCATCCACCGTCACAACAGCATAGCCAAGTGGATTCGGACGGCAATGAAAAGTTCCCTCAGCTTGAGGGCACTAGTAGAAAACGAAGCTTTATCTCCGGTTCGTAAGGGCCTTTAGTGTCGGTTTTGCAACCGGCACTAAAGAGTGGAGACTAAAGCCCCCCCCCCTTTAGTACCGGTTCGGCACGAACCGCCACTAAAGGCCCACCACGTGGCGTGAGCTCGCGCTGTGGTATGGGGTTTTTTGAAAGTTTTTTCTGAAAATTTTGGAAAAAAATTTTGAATTGTCAGGACCCCAATTCTAAGTCACACCGATCTAGCCTGTAACACCTCATATCACTTTGCGGCCTCACGCAGGGTATTCCCACGGGTGTCGCCTTACCATGGCCCGGGACCGTTTGCGCCTTTTGGCTCACGTATATGATAGTGTCGCTAGCATCCATATGACAGAGAACCCGGGCCGACATGACTAGTCGTGAACCCAAAGTGGCACTAACTTACGGGGACAGGCATACATGAATCAACATCGAGCATGTCGGTCAGCAGCGTGCGAAACCGGGCTGTAGCACTGGGCTAACAGGACTCCGGGAACCCGGGCTGTAGCAGGCTAGACAGGACTCTGGATGTTACCGCGTGACATTTCCCCGAAGGGACAGACACAGGAACGAGGTGAATCACATGCCGGCCAGTCAAGTGTTCCGGAGCAGTAGTGCTGGGCTAGCAGGACTCCGGTGAACCGGGCTGTAGCGGACTACTATGGCTCATGGAAGCACAAGACTACATTTCCCCATAAGAGAGGCTATCAAGGATAAACAACTAGGTTGTCGGATCCCACACATACCAAGCATTTCAATCATACACACAATATGCTCGATATGTGTAAGTACAACATGGCATCACAACATAACTCTATGACTCAAGTATTTATTCATTAGGCTCCGAGGAGCGAGATATTACAAACATGGGTCTCATGACCCAACATTCAGAGCATACAAGTCAAAGCACATGCGGAAGCTTAACATGTCTGAGTACAGACATCTACAAATGAAAAAGGCTGAGAAGCCTGACTATCTACCAGATCCTGCCGAGGGCACAAGATCGTAGCTGAGGTAAGAAGCTAAACGTCGAAGTCCACACGGAACTACTAGCGAGACTGACGTCTCTCTGCAAAACATAAAATAGGCAAACGTGAGTACAAATGTACCCAGCAAGACTTACATAAGAACTAACTACATATGCATCGGTATCAACAAAGGGGGTGGTGGAGTTTGACTGCAGCAAGCCAGCTTTGACTCGGTGGCTATCCTGAACTACGACTGCAAGTAACTCTTTTGAGGTGGCCCACACGAGTCAACATATTCACCATATCAATACACCACTATCGATCCGCTCCCGTCTCCCTACGAGATCGCCATCCATAGCACTCACACTTATCTTGCACATTTTAGAGTATCCACTTTCACTTGTCTATGAACTGTATAGGCAACCCAGAAGTCCTTTTCCGCGGACACGGCTATTCGAATGGATGATCTTAACCCTGCAGGGGTGTACTTCTTCACACACGCTCTCGCCACTTACCACCATGTATGCGTCGTGTATCTCGGCACCCTTCAAGCGGAAGCCTGGCGAGGGAGTCGGCCACGACCTGACTAACCACACAAGTCTCTCGTCCATGTTAATCGCCTATTCAGGTTCCATCCGCAAGGAGATCCGGCCGGGGTGTCGCTCACGGCCCCAAACGATGTGTACAGGGTTCCAAGCCCACCAAATGGGCGACGCTTGGCATACCCGGCCACGGTGCCTAGTCTTTCCCAAGCCCACCTGTACCGGGTGCCACTTGGTAGACTACTAACACTACCTACCAACACCAGAAACTAGTTGCAACTCCTGGAGAGAGATCCTGTTGATTAATAAGTCGAGAGGGGTCGAGTTACCGGAACCCAATGTGTGGTAGTAACTGTTCATGGATCACAAACACAGAAGTCAGTTCCTGAGGACAGCTGCAATGAGACAACCCACCATGTACTCCTACATGGCCTCTCACCGCTACCTTTACCAAATCGTGTTCACACACATAGCTCTCACACAGTAGGACATGTTCACAACTTTCCAATTCATCCCCGATGAATCAGACCTGACACAACTCTAAGCAATAGTAGGCATGACAAAGAAGCATGAATGAGTAGGCACATCAGGGCTCAAACAACTCCTACTCATGCTAGTGGGTTTCATCTATTTATTGTGGCAATGACAGGTCATGCAGAGGATAAGGGGTTCAACTACCGCAGCAAGTAACAGATGAATCGTTGTTGTCCTAATGCGGTAAAAGAGAGCAGGAGCGAGAGAGTGGGATTGTATCGGAATGAACAAGGGGGTTTTGCTTGCCTGGTAGATCAACAGAGGAGGCACTGCTTCACAGACAGGTACTCTCGAGCACTCTCCGGAGCAGGACCTATCGAGAAGGAACGGTGTCGACAATCAAAACACAAGCATATGCAACAATATGATGCATGATCATGGCATGTAGATGTGATGCTGTCTGAGCTAATGCAGCTAGCATTCATTAGGTTGAAGTCCATTTGAACCAAGAATTCAAATGCAACTCCAAGTTAAGTTTTACAAATGCCATTTATGTGTTTTCACCTATACAGCAGGTATAAGTTGGTTATTCATGCATGAAACTGGTACAGATGGGTAGATTGGATTTTTCTGATAATTTTTCATATATAAATTATTTCATTCTGAGCTATAGATTATTTTCTATGATTTTTAGAAGTTTATAACATTTTTTGAAATAAATAAACCATTTCAGATTTATTTAAATTCCAGAAGAAATATTGTGTCAGCAGTCAACGGAGACGGTCCAGGTCAAACCTGACCTGTGGGTCCCGTCTGTCTGTGACTAACCTAACTAACCTAATTTAGTTAGCGTTAATCTAACACTAATCCAGTTTAGTTAGTGGCCTGGGGCCCACACGTCAGTGACCCAAGGGTCAAACTGGGGTCAAACCCAGTCAACCGAGCCTAACCCCACCGACGACTCGACGTCGGCGAGACCAGGCGCGGCGGCGGGCTGCGGGTTTGCGTCTCCGGCGACCAAACCAATGGCGGAGGCCATCTACGTGACAAGGAGGCTCAGCCGCATTGACTAGTGCCATTGGTTTCGCCGGAGGTGGCCTAGAACGACGGCGGCGACCACTTGGGCGGCGGCCGGAGTTCGGCGGGGAGGGGAGAAGGGGCTACAGTGCACGGCAGGGGCCGGGGTTGGTCGTGTTCGTCTCCTGGGGACGCACTGACCACGATGGCGTGCTCGGTTGCGGGTTTCCGTAGGTGTGGCTGCGGTGGTGACATGGCAAGCGGCGGGGAGCTCACAGCTCCGGTGACTCGGGCGGCTAGAGGGTGCGTACGGGCACGGGGAGCAGGGGAGAAGAAGGTGGAGCTCACAGCGGTGTCGTGGGGGTGCTCAGCCGCTCGGGAGAGGTGCTGACGGCGACGTACGGGCGGCCGACGATGAAGATGACGATGATGACGGCTCCACAGGGCTTCAGGCATCTCGTGGCTTGAAGGAGAGGACGAGGAAGACGCAGCAAAGCTCCCGGACTCGACGGGGAGGCGAGGCCGTGGCGGTGGGCGCGGCAACGGCGAGCGGCGGCGATGTTGCTCTCGGGTGTGCGCGAGAGAGAGGGTTAGAGGAGAGGGCGAAAGCCGAGGGTAACGGGGAGAGGCAGAGAGGGGTCCAGGGCGGCCACGAGGGAAGGATCAGGGCTCCCAGGTGGAAGCAGGAGGTGGAGGCTCGGGCACGGGCGTGTCGACACGCATCTGCCAGTAGGCAGAGGTTGAAGACAGCGGTGCCCCTGGTGGGCTGGGCCGCCGAGTGGACTGGCCAGGTGGGCTGCCCAGGTGAGTGCCAGGTAAGGTTGCTCTGTTTTATTTTTCTGTTATGTTTTCTGTTGTTTAATATTCTGCCACTATTCAAATTCAAAACAATTTCAAAACAGTGACAAAACCTTTTGAATAATTTTATGTTGCAGAATGGACATTTCCAAATGCACATAAAATGTTTCAAAGATATTTGAAATTATATTCTAGTTATATGAATATAACTCAAATTCAAATAACTATTGATTTAAATTCAGAGTCCCAAAAATAAATCCTTAAAAATGTTCCTAAATTCTGGTTTGATATATAGCTCTTGCCAAAATTATCAAACATTGCAAAAGGACATCTTGGAAACAAAGAATGAGATTTCCAGGGTTCTTTGCCCTTCTTTTATTTAAGTTTTTGAGGCTTCCACTTTCCTCAATTCCAAGTTTCAGAAATTTAGGCATGATGCATGAGTGCTCTATGATGCAACTAATACAAGCAATAATCTAGGGCTGTGACATGATTTTTTTTTTATTTTCAATTTTCTGAATTATTTGATGATTTAGTCTCTAATCACCCCTCTTAACTACTCAAGTGTGGATCACTCATTCCAAATCGTCTAACTTCCCGACTGGTCACCCATCCTCTCACTCCCCTAGCCTGAGCACGCTTAACTTCGGAGTTCTATTCCCTCTACTTTCCAAGTCTGCACTTGTTGTTTTCCTGACAAATGTAAGCTGACAATCCTATTAATCCTTAGGAGTTTAGCTTGAGCATTAGGTCACACGTTTCATCGTTTGAGTTTGAAACTATTATTCTAAAAAACAATAATTATTTAGTAACACTAACTTTTTTGAATAAGTTTGACCATAGTTTGACCAGATTTGACCAAAATTCAAAAAATTGAAATAATTATTTAGTAACACTAATATTCTTGAATAATTATGTAGTAACATTAATACTTCTTGAATAAGTAGTTTGACCAGATTTAACCAAAAAAACTGAAATTTGAGCATATCTTTTTTTCCTTTTGGAATTTGAGGATTCTAAAAAATTGCAAACAGGCCGTAGAATAATAGTATGCGGATTTTCGTGCTGAATTTTTTGATATATTATACATTTTTTCTGACATCGTATGCAAAAGTTATAGCCTTTTTTACATTTTCCCTACACTTTTTGCAAAACATGTCCAAATTGAAGTTTTCAAATTTTCCTAACTAGTAGATTTAGTAATATAACTACCTCTCGAAGGATTTTATTTTTTGAAGTTTTTATCATTTTCTTTTGATTTTTTCAAAACTGAAATGGCGATACACCGGGGGGGGTGTAGAGTTTGAAAATTGTCACATAGCCCCGGTTTGTGTCTCCAACCGGGACTATAGGTCAGACCTCTTTAGTCTCGGTTCATGGCACGAACTGGTACTAAAGGTTAGCCCTTTAATACCGGTTTGTGCCACGAACCGGTGCTAAAGGTGATCGTGGGGCCCCGGCCTGACGCCAGCCTGCCACCACCCCTTTAATACCGGTTCGTGGAACGAACCGGTACTAAAGGTTCAACACGAACCGGCATTAATGCATAGTTGTTCGAACCGGCACTAATGGTACCATTAGTACCGGGCCAAAATCAAACCGGGACTAATGTGTCTCACATTAGGTTCTTTTTCTACTAGTGGGGGGTACAACAGAACCGACAGCCGCCTTCATGGTCAGGTTCTGGCATTTCGTCAGTAGCTCACAATGTTCAACCTCTGTGATACTATCCATGGGGTAGCGAGGAGCTGTGATATCAGGTTGAACGAGCTCCGTGGAAGCCACGCTGCTTCTCAGCTGAGATGGTGGGGTAGCTTCTGGGGCAGCGTCGAAGCAAGGATCTTCGTGCCGTTGAGATGGTTGGCCGGTAGCTCGTTGGCTCTCAAGTTCCTCTAGCTTTGCTATTCTTGCATTGAGCTTCTGCATTGAGCTTGCTTCCGCTTTCCTCTTTCTCTCTCGGCTTCTATAACCACCGCTGTCGGGAAACCCATGCACCCACGAAACGGAGCCTGGTGTACCTCGTGTTCGTCCAGGGTGCTCAGGATTACCTAGGACCTCGGTCAGCTCGTCCTTCTCTCTGTCGGAAATGAATGTCCCTTCCTGCATTGCCGTGATTGCTGCCTGAAGGTTCTTGATGGGTATTGCAAGTTGCTCATCCGTCGAATGACACTTCCCTGTTTTTGGGTACAAAGTTCCCCCAACCCCCAAGAACCAAGTCCTTGAACGATCTGGCCAGTGCAATGTCGCTGGTTGGACACCTTTAGCAAGCAGGTCTTGCTCAGCTTTGTCCCACAACGGCCGGGCTTTGTAGTAGCCACCTGCCCTCGTGTGATGGTGATACAGCTTCTATGCAACATTTTTCTTGTTTGTCAGCGACCTTTTCGTGCCCTTCTCCGATTTCTTGTAGGCCACAAATGTGGGCCAGTGATCTCTTATCTTCTCATATCGACCGATGAATTCTAGAGTCTTTCCTTTGTCGACAAACTTTGAGTTTAACTCTTTCTTCCAATTCCTGAATAGTTCTACCATCTTCTTAAGAGCATACCCCTTGACCTTTGGCTCTATAACTGGGTTATTCGGCTCCTCCTCTGGCGGGAGGCTCCAAAGATCATCTTTCTGTCTATCCTGGACATAAGATACTTCAGGGTCGTCCTTACTGTTATTCCATTGCACGATGTTGATCGGGACGCTATCCCTAACAACAACTCCGCACTGATGTACAAATGCGTCCTTGGTCCGTGGGAGCAATCGGTTGGCCATCTTTCGTGATTTTTTTGATCGTGAACCTTTCATCCTTGCGCAACCTTTTCTCCGGGCCTCGCCTCCTTACAGAAGTTTGGCTCGATCCGGAGGGCTATAAAAGAAGAAAGAAGCGTTAATATATGTACATACCAAAACAATTAATGCGTCAAGTCAGCACAGGCTTAATTAATATATATACCTTGCCGTACTTTGCAACAGCTCCCTCCTCCGTTCAGTCACCGGAGTCATCATCATGGTCTCCTTCCTCCACCATTTGGTCACCGGAGCCATCATGATCTCCTTCCTCCCCCATTCTTGGATCACCGGAGCCATCATCCTCTCCTTCTTGACCATCAGTGTCATTGAGAGGTTAATTATCGCGGTCATACTTTCAAGAGAGGACACTTTGCGGAAAATAATCGCTATGAACATAACAATTACGGCTAGGGGCGGGAAGGGGTAGATCGACAATGCTCTTTCTTCGTCTAGGGTTTGGGTGACGTCAAGAGTTGGTCGGGCGAGCGGACCGCCTCTCTCATGCATGTCCGACATCCCCCCTCGTGTCGAAGTTATCGGGGAGGGGGTAAATTTTAACTTAGTGAGTCTTTTAACTCATTTTGAATATATGAGCATTTTAACTGTGTAAATTTTAACTAATTCCTATGAACAAAAAAATTATATGAACAAAACAAACATCATATGAACATTTTCTATATATATACATCAATCCATCCATCCATCCATCCATACATACACATACATATATACACATATATATACACAGACCAAAAAATGCTATATACATACACACACACACACACACACTATTCTTCACCCCCTCTATTTTACCATCAATACACCGTAATTTTACGTTCCGTAAGTTTGTCTTATTTCCGCCGTAAAAAGAGACCGTAAAAAAAATATGATCGTCGTAAAAAATATTTTATGTAATCTAAAATTACAAACGTAAAAACATAGTGTAAAATACACATAAACTGCAATTTTTCTTGTCTTATGACCTATATTTTTATTTTCTTATGCCAAATTTTACGTAGTGGATCAATAAAAATGTAACTATTTGAATTCCAAACGTAATTTAATTATGAAATGATCGTTAAATTACCTCGGGTGAAGAATAACTTATTCTGCACCCTGGGTGATGAATAGCATCAATATATATATATATATATATATATATATATATAGAGAGAGAGAGAGAGAGACACACACACACACACACATACACACATACATACATACATACATACATACATACATACATACATACTTGGAAAAAATGCTATATGAACCAAGAAAAATAAGAAAAAAAATTCTATGAACATAAAAAATTCTAGCTTTTGCATATTCTTTGCATATGAACATACATACATTTTCTTTTCTTTCTTAAATGTAACTTCTGCATATGAACACGCATATAAAAATGCTAACTTTTGCATGTTCTTTTGCAAATTCTAACTTTTGCAAATACTAACTTTTGTAGGGCAGGGCGGCGCGTGGCGGCAGCGCAGGGCAAGGCCGGGGCAGGGGCGGCAGCGGCGACGGCTGCAGCGCAGGGGCATGCGGGGGCTGCCGGCGACCATGGGAAAGTGGTAGAGCAAGGGGCTCTGGGGCACGCGGCGACGGGGAGCAAGGGACCACAGGAAGGGGGGCCCACTGGGGGGGTGCAGCGATGGCTTGACGCCGGCAATGAGGATGACCTAAGGTTTATCAATCCGTCGGAGGCGTAGGATGAAGATGGTCTCTCTCAAACAACCCTGCAACCAAATAACAAAGAGTCTCTTGTGTCCCCAACACACCCAATACAATGGTAAATTGTATAGGTGCACTAGTTCGGCGAAGAGATGGTGATACAAGTGTAATATGGATGGTAGATATAGGTTTTGGTAATCTGAAAATATAAAAACAGCAAGGTAACTAGTAATGAAAGTGAGCACAAACGGTGTTGCAATGCTTAGAAACTGGGCCTAGGGTTCATACTTTCACTAGTGCAAATTCTCTCAACAATGATAACATAATTAGATCATATAACAATCCCTCAACATGCAACAAAGAGTCACTTCAAAGTCACTAATAGCGGAGAACAAACGAAGATATTATTTTAGGGTACGAAACCACCTCAAAGTTATTCTTTCTGACCGATCTATTGGGCTATTCCTATAAGTGTCACAAACAGCCCTAGAGTTCGTACTAAAATAACACCTTAAGACACACATCAACCAAAACCCTAATGTCACCTAGATACTCCAATGTCACCACAAGTATCCGTGGGTTTGAATATATGATATGCATCACACAATCTCATATTCATCTATTAAAACCAACACAAAGAACTGCAAAGAGTGCCCCAAAGTTTCTACCAGAGAGTCAAGACGAAAACGTGTGCCAACCCCTATGCATAAGTTCACAAGGTCACAGAACCCGCAAGTTGATCACCAAAACATACATCAAGTAGATCATGTGAATATCCCATTGTCACCACAGATAAGCACATGCAAGACATACATCAAGTGTTCTCAAATCCTTAAAGACTCAATCCGATAAGATAACTTCAAAGGGAAAACTCAATCCATTACAAGAAGGTAGAGGGGGAGAAACATCATAAGATCCGACTATAATAGCAAAGCTCGCGGAACATCAAGATCGTGCCCAATACGAACACGAGAGAGAGAGAGAGATCAAACACGTAGCTACTGGTACATACCCTCAGCCCTGAGGGTGAACTACTCCCTCCTCGTCATGGAGAGAGCCGGGATTATGAAGATGGCCACCGGTGATGGTTTCCCCCTCCGGCAGGGTGCCAGAATGGGCTCCCGATTGGTTTTTCTTGGCTACAGAGGCTTGCGGTGGCGGAACACCCGGTCTAGGTTCTGTTCTGGAGGTTCTGGGATATATAGGAGGTGTTGGTGTCGGGGACAAGTCAAACGGGCTCACGATGCGACAACAAGGACCGGTGGTGCGCCCTAGGGGGGGTGTGCCCTCCACTCTTGTGGTGTCCTCAGGACTCTTCTCCGAAATCTTTTTGCTCCAGTATTTTTTATAGTTTCCAAAAATAATCTCCGTGGATTTTCAGGTCAATTGGACTCCGTTTGATATTCCTTTTCTGCGAAGCTCAAATACAAGGAAAAAATAGAAACTGACACTGGGCTCTAGGTTAATATGTTAGTACCAAAAATCATATAAAATAAAATATAAATGCATATAAAACATCCAAGATAGATAATATAAATGCATGGAACAATCAAAAACTATAGATACGTTGGAGACGTATCAGAGGGCGCGTGGGCGAGGGCTCGGGGAGGACCGACAGTCCGCGGGCTCGGGGCGGCTACATCGACTACGGGGCAGGGGCGCGGTGACGACGTCGATCGGGGCAGCCTGGCGGCGTCGACGGGGGAGAGATCGAAGAAACTGAGACGAAAACTGCTAAGTGCCGCTTATATAGACAGAGCATTGGTCCCGGTTGGTGGCTCGAACCGGGATGAAAGGCCTGGCCCCTTTCGTCCCGGTTCGTGACACCAACTGGGACCGAAGGTCAGTTTTGGCCACGCGAAAGGGCAGGAAGCACGGCCCATTGGTCCCGGTTGGTGGCACGAACCGGGACCAAAGGGTGGTATTGGTCTCAATTGGTGCCACCAACCGGGACGAAAGGGTGGCATTGGTTCTGGTTGGTGCCACCAACTGGGACAAAAGGAGGGTGATGTCGCGGCCAAAAGTTTAGTCCCACCTCGCTAGTTGAGAGGGGCTCCGAGTGGTTTATAAGCGCCGCTGCCACTGCCCTCACGAGCTCCTCTTTAATGTAGGCCTAAAGGCCTAAACTCACTCACTCTGCCTGTGGGCCTCCTGGGCCTGCTGCAAGCCTGCGTCCTGGCCCAACCAGCGGGTTAGGTTTTTAGTCGTATGCAGACCATTGTGGCCTAGTAGGCGGCATTTTTTTTAAAAAATTCCAGTATTTTTTTATTTTTTCTTTATTTATTTTCTTTTGTTTCTACTTACAGCTAAATAATTAGAGTTTTTGAGTGATTCTTTTCGCTTTAGGCCACAAAAATTATAAACTTTCTGTTAGTGCCATTTATTTTCAAATTTGAATAGATTAAATTTGAATTCTTTGAAATCTGTGTGAATCACTAGTATTTGAAAAAATTTACTTTAAAAATAGATTTTTGAGTGATTCTTTTTCCTGCTGTTTAATATTCGTGTGTTTTATCATTATATTCAATTTGGTAATTTTTAGGTTATTTTACATGGGTGTTTTAATCAAATACAAATTTTGTTATTTTAGTTTGATATTAATGTTTCTAACAAAAAATACTTTATGAAAATTCTTTTTTCTATTAACGTTTTGAACAAAAAGTACTTTGATAATTTTAGTTGTATAAATTTTATATAATTTTAGTTTCAAAAATACTAGAGGTTTATAAAAGTTTTTTAGTTGACTCTTTTTGCTGTTGAAGAATATTTTATTTTTTTTAGTTGATCATAACAGAAAATTTTCATGGATTCTTTTTAGTTCATTATTTTTACTATTAGAGTTTTATAAAAGTTTTCTAGTTCATTCTTTTTGCTATTAGTTCATTCTTAGAGCTAAATGACCCTGAAATTGAAGAGCACTACAAATGAACTCTGAAAAGGTTGAAAGTTGGCATGGTATCATCATTTTACCCACATAGCATCAGCTAAAAAGTTGAGACGGTTATGGCAAAAAATGGATGCAGTTCGTGTACAAAATGGACAATCTCTTTCAAAGTATCCGGGTTTAGGACGAAAACTCATCTGTTACAAAGAGATTTCATTTTTTTAATCTTATTTGAACTCCAGAATTTTGGCGTGTTCAAAATGCACCGTTCAAAGCCACATCATAAATTTTCAACCCATTCTAACTTCATTTGGTACTTTTCATGCTTTTACTGATTTTTTTGAGCTAAATGGCCCTAAAATTGAAAAGCACTATAAATGAAGTCTGAAAAGGTTGAAAGCTGGCATGGTATCATCATTTCACCGACATAGCATGTGCTAAAAAGTTGAGAAGGTTACGGCAAAAACTGGATGCACTTCGTGTACAAAATGGACAATCTCTTTCAAAGTATCAGGGTTTCGGACAAAAACTCATCTGTTACAAAGAGATTTAATTTTTTTGAACTTATTTGAACTCCAGACTTTTTGTGTGTTCAAAATGCACCATTCAAAGCCACATCATAAATTTTTAACCCTTCACTACTAGGGAAAGCCTAGCAGTAGCGCGGGTTTTTGGCCTACCGTGCTACTGATACGGCATTACAGCTAAAGGTTAGCAGTAGCGCTTGTTGGCACGCGCTACTGCTATATCTACTTACTAGTAGCGCCTGTTGCAACAGCCTCCACTGGTAATTACTAGTAGCACGTCTCACTGCCCGCGCTACTACTAATATTCTGTATTCTCTTTCTTTTTAATTTTAGGTCGTATTCATACACCTTTACAGAAGTTTTCAGACAGTAGCAATTTAGATATAGTTTTTACATTATAATGAGTTATTAAATCACAAGGTGAAAGAACCGCGGATTAGTTTCAAATGGATGGATCCTAAGTGACCAAGTCATGGATTATCACGATAATCCATGACTTGATCACTTAGGATCCATCCACTTAAAACTAATCCGTTGTTCTTTCACCCAATGATATAATAACGTACTCATCATCATCATCATCATCATATTAATATAAAAACTCTTGCATCATATCATCACCAACAACACTAGCTAATAATCATCATAGTTATTACCACCAACACTATTTAATCATCATAGTCATAGCTAATCACCACCAACACTAGCTAATAATAATCATCATAGTCACCACCACCAACACTCATTCTAGCTAGCTAATCACTGATGCTGCTCTCTCTCAGGTAAAATAGCATAAAACATGTGTAGCACTCCTCATTCATCATATTGAAGCATGCAGATGAACCTGTCTCCTAATTGTGGGCTGCGCTTCTGATTGTTGCCCCCTAGTACTTCTCTACGATCCTTCACAATTTTGTTTCAGTCTTTGACTATTAAGACTTGCTCGCTTTTAGAAATCCTGAATGCACTCATGTGCAATGTAGGATGTCTTGGTCGTATGCTAACCATGGCCATGCGACCTTCAGCCTCGATCCACTGAGGCACAACTATCATCGGGAGTCCCTGTTGAAGAACATCCTAGTAACATACTTAGCAATGAAGTTTAGCTTAATAATAATGTATGCAAAAGATGCACTGAGGACAAATAGTAAAAATCTTACCATCTTTCCTAAATAGATGTGACCGTAGTTCAGTACGAACACAATTGGTCGCACATTTTCGGTACTAAGATTTTCAAGTTTAGGAAAATAAATTGTCTTTACAGTATGAAGATCCTCAAGCCATGAAACATAATGACTTATCTCCTCGCAGTTTAGTTCAGCCCCGGGACAATAGTAGGTCATGTCTACCAAGCGCCGGACATGTTTGCTTGAATGGAAATAAGCTGTCAATAGAAACTAGTTGTCAACTATTTTTGAATAAAAAATATCCAAGACATAAATATGGTTGAGAAACTCACATAATGGTAGAACTGGAGGCGTTTGCACATCGACACAGATGTCGATATTATCTTCAATATCATCTTCCGGACGAATATCGAAGGTGATAAGCATATCAGGCTCAAATGCATAAGCTTTGCATAGTGCTCTGCATTGTTTGCATTCCAAATGGGTGTAGGTGTCTGAATTGTATCATTTTGCGGCAAAACTATAACCATGCTCGGTCCTCAAGTTAACTCTTTTTTACTTCCATAGTTTCCATAGTACTGAAACCAACCTTATCCAAGACATACATTCTTGCATGGCTGGGGATACGCTAGTAGAATAGTAAAAAATTAAAATTATAAGTTGAAGCAAAAGAAGCAGAAGTCATGCTTAATTACGAAAAAATACTTGTCGTTGTGACTTACTATATCCAGTTCGAAGGTGTCATCCAGCTTGATGCTGAAGTGCCTACCACTAACTAGGTGAGGCCTGTGGCACAGGCCGCGCTCGTCTTTGCATTATTCGCACATACCGAATTCCTTTTCATCGTCAGACATTTCCTATGTTCATAGTTGAAACATTAATTAAAAATCGACCGAAGGCGACTACCAGGAAACTCAACACATAGATCACTATTACTCAATATGCAACGGGTTGACTTTAGGTCTGTCGAGTCTTCCTTCCTAAACTCTCATCTCACGTATATGGTGGGCACTCCCTCTCTGATATTGCGACCGTTGGTGATGATCGCTAGTCCTCCTTTCCCTAGTGCATTACAAATATCTAGCACAAGGAAAAGAAGGAGAAGCGACCCCCACGACAACAGTCGGCATTCTTCTTCTCTCATATATGGTGGACACTCCCTCACCATTTCGACCATCGATGATGGTCGCTACTCCTTCTTCCCCTAGTGCGTAACAAAGGTCTAGCACAAAGAGAAGAAGGAGAAGCGACCCCCACGACAACAGTCGGCATTCTTCTTCTAGCACAAGTATGGTGCCCCAACAGACTTAAAGTCAACTCGAAATGTCGTTTAATTCTCTTTCTATCAAATCTGGGGCACTCGATATTTCCTACATATTCTAGCACAAGTCGTGCTTAAATTCACGAAAAAATCCGGCATGACCTTTGCTAAAATAGGACATATCGAGAGCCTGAAATTTGCCGGAACGGAAATGAATCAACACTCCGGCAAAACATAGGTCACTCGGATTTTCCCTAAGATACAAATATGTCCATACACATACAACGATGCTTAAATTGCAATTCCATCCGGATCAATTATCATAAGCATTCGCACATTAGCTCACCGACTCAATACCATAGTTCTACTCTATTCAACACACCGAGGAGTAGAGAAGGAGGAGATGGACTTTTAGCTCACCGACTCGGGTGTAGAGGAAGTAGCTAGAGGTAGCTCCGATGACAATCACTCCAAGGATACACGACTCTACAAAGCCTGCATATTCCACCGAGTGAAAATTTTAGATCATAAAATCTCATATAGCATTCTTTGATGACAAAGTGATAATGACATAAAAATAATTAAATTTTCCAATACATTACTATATTGAAAAAAATTACAAAAAATTTCTATAGTTATTCACTAGTTTTCTATCCTATTCAAAAAACTATTTTATATTCAAAAAACTATTCCCTAGTTTTCTATTACTAAACTTTTCTAGTTCTAGCCCTAACAAACTATGTCTAAAACATCCTAGTTCTAGCCCTAACAAACTATGTCTAAAACATCCTAGTTCTAGCCCTAACATTTAGTAAAAATACCTTAGTGAAACCCTAATTTATCTTATATATTGCTACCTATTGAGCACTGCGTTGGTTTTCCCTTGAGGAGGAAAGAATGGTGCAGCAAAGTAGCGTAAGTATTTCCCTCGGTTTTTGAGAACCAAGGTATCAATCCAGTAGGATGCTTCACGCAAGTCCCTCGTACCTACACAGACAAAACAAGAACCTCGCAACCAACGTGATAAAGGGGTTGTCAATCCCTTCACGGTCACTTGCAAAAGTGAGATCTGATAGAGATAATAAGATAATATAAATATTTTTGGTATTTTTATGATATAGATTGGAAAGTAAAGATTGCAAAATAAAGTAGATTGGAAACTTATATGATAGAAAATAGACCCGGTGGCCATAGGTTTCACTAGTGGCTTCTCTCAAGATAGCATAAGTATTACGGTGGGTGAACAAATTACTGTCGAGCAATTGATAGAAAAGTGCATAGTTATGAGAATATTTAGGCATGATCATGTATATAGGCATCACGTCCGCGACAATTAGACCGAAACGATTCTGCACCTACTACTATTACTCCACACATCGACCGCTATCCAGCATGCATCTAGAGTATTAAGTTCATAAGAACAGAGTAACGCATTAGGCAAGATGACATGATGTAGAGGGATAAACTCAAGCAATATGATATAAACCCCATGTTTTTATCCTCGATGGAAACAATACAATAGGTGCCTTGCTGCCCCTGCTGTCACTGGGAAAGGACACCGCAAGATTGAACGCAAAGCTAAGCACTTCTCCGATTGCAAGAAAGAACAATCTAGTAGGCCAAACCAAACTGGTAATTCGAAGAGACTTGCAAAGATAACAAATCATACATAAAAGAATTCAGAGGAGATTCAAATATTTATCATAAATAAACTTGATCATAAACCCACAATTCATCGGATCTCGACAAACACACCACAAAAAGAGTTACATGGAATAGATCTCCAAGAAGGTCAAGTAGAACATTGTATTGAGATTCAAAGAGAGAGAAGAAGCCATCTAGCTAATAACTATGGTCCCGAAGGTCTGTGGTAAACTACTCACAACTCATCGGAGAGGCCTTGGCGATGAGGCAGAAGCCCTCCGTGATCGATTCCCCCTCCGGCAGAACGCCGAAAAAGGCTCCAAGATGGGATCTCACGGGCACAGAAAGTTGCGGCGGTGGAAATAGGGTTTCGTGGTGCTCCTGGATGTTTTCGGGGTACGAAGATATATATAGGCGAAGGAAGTAGGTCAGGGGAGCTACGAGAGGCCCACGAGGGTGGGGGCATGCCCACCCCCCTAGGACACGCCCTGGACCCTCGTGGCCGCCTCGTTTACTTCTTGACGTCCACTCCAAGTCTCCTGGATCGCATTTGTTCCAAAAAGATCTCTCACGAAGGTTTCATTCCGTTTGGACTCCGTTTGATATTCCTTTTCTGCGAAACACTGAAATGGGCAAAAAAACAGCAATTTGGGCTGGGCCTCCGGTTATTAGGTTAGTCCCAAAAATGATATAAAAGTGTATAGTAAAGCCGATAAACATCCAAAACAGGTAATATAATAGCATGGAACAATCAAAAATTATAGATACGTTGAAGACATATCATTCCCCAAGCTTAATTCCTGCTCGTCCTCGAGTAGGTAAATGATAAAAACAGAATTTTTGATGTGGAATGCTACCTATCATATTTCTCAATGTAATTCTCTTTATTGTGGCATGAATGTTCAGATCCAAATGATTCAAGATAAAAGTTCATATTAACATAAGAGTAATAATACTTCAAGCATACTAAAAAAGTAATCATGTCTTCTCAAAATAACATGGCCAAAGAAAGTTATCCCTACAAAATCATATAGTTAAGTTATGTTTCATTTTCGTCATACAAAATACTCCCATCATGCACAACCCTGGTTTCAGCCAAGCAATTGGTTCATACTTTTTAACGCGCTTCAGCTTTTTTCAACTCTCACGCAATACATGAGCGTAAGCCATGGATATAGCACTATGGGTGGAATAGAATATGATGATGGAGGTTGTGTGGAGAAGACAAAAAAAGGAGAAAGTCTCACATTGACGAGGCTAATCAACGGGCTATGGAGATGCCCATCAATTGATGTCAACATGAGGAGTAGGGATTGCCATGCAACGGATGCACTAGAGCTATAAATGTATGAAAGCTCAATAAAAGAAACTAAGTGGGTGTGCATCCAACTTGCTTGCTCTAACAATGATGACCCAACGTTGGAATATACAAGCCAAGTTCTATAATGTAAAATTCCCACTAGTATATGAAAGTGACAAAATAAGAGACTCTCTATCATAAAGATCATGGTGCTACTTTGAAGCAAAAGTGTGGAAAAGGATAGTAGCATTGTCCCCCCTTTTTTGGGCCCCTTTCTTTTTTTGGCCTTTCTCTTTTTCTTCTTTTTCTTATTTTTTTAATTCGGCCTTTCTTTCTTTTTTGGCCTTTCTTTTCAAGGGACAATGCTCTAACAATGATGATCATCTCACTTCTATTTACTTACAACTCATGGATTACAACTCGATACTAGAACAAAATATGACTCTATATGAGTGCCTCCGGCGGTGTACCGGGATGGGCAATGAATCAAGAGTGACATGTATGAAAAATTATGCGTGGTGGCTTTGCCACAAATACGATGTCAACTACATGATCATGCAAGGCAATATGACAATGATGAAACGTGTCATAATACATGAAACGGTGGAAAGTTGCATGGCAATATATCTCGGAATGGCTATGGAAATGCCATAATAGGTAGGTATGGTGGCTGTTTTGAGGAAGATATAAGGAGGTTTATGTGTGATAGAGCGTATCGTATCACGGGGTTTGGATGCACCGGCGAAGTTTGCACCAACTCTCAAGGTGAGAAAGGGAAATGCACGGTACTGTAGAGGCTAGCAATGATGGAAGGGTAAGAGTGCATATAATCCATGGACTCACATTAGTCAAAAAGAACTCATATACTTATTGCAGAAGTTTATTAGCCCTCGAGGCAAAGTACTACTACGCATGCTCCTAGGGGAAGGGTTGGTAGGAGTTAACCATCGCGCGATCCCGACATCCACTCATAAGGAAGGCAATAAAAAGAGCACCCCCATACTACAAATTTGTTACACAACTTTTACCATACATGCATGCTACGGGAATCACAAACTTTTAAGACAAGTATTCCTCAAATTCACAACTACCCAACTAGGATGACTCTAATATTACCATCCTCATATCTCAAAACAATCATCAAGCATCAAATTGATCATAGCATTCAATGCACTCTATATGATAGTTTTTATTATACCCAACTTGGATGCCCATCATATTAGGACAAATTTTATAACCAAAGCGAATACCATGCTGTTCTAAAAGACTCTCAAAATAATATAAGTGAAGCATGAGATATCAATAATTTCTACAAAATAAAATCACCGCCGTGCTCTAAAAAGATATAAGTGAAGGACTAGAGCAAAATTGCCTAGCTCAAAAGATATAAGTGAAGCACATAGAGTATTATAATAAATTCCGAATCATGTGTGTCTCTCCCAAAAGGTGTGTGCAGCAAGGATGATTGTGGTAAACTAAAAGGCAAAGACTCCAAGCAAAACACATATCATGTGGTTAATAAAAATATAGCTCCAAGTAAAGTTACCGATAGACGAAGACGAAAGAGGGGATGCCTTCCGGGGCATCCCCAAGCTTAGGCTTTTGGTGTCCTTGAATTTACCTTGGGGTTCCATGGGCATCCCCAAGCTTAGGCTCTTGCCACTACTTATTCCATAGTCCATCAAATCTTTACCCAAAACTTAAAAACTTCACAACACAAAACTCAACAGAAAATCTCATAAGCTCCGTTAGTGCAAGAAAGAAAAACCACCACTTAAGGTACTGTAATGAACTCATTACTTATTTATATTGGTGTTAAACCTACTGTATTCCAACTCCTCTATGGTTCATACCCCCCCCCCCCCCCCCCCCCCGATACTAGCCATAGATTCATCAAAATAAGCAAACAACACAGGAAAAACAGAATCTGTCAAAAACAGAACAGTCTGTAGCAATTTGTAACTTCGAATACTTCTATAACTCTAAAAATACTACCAAAATAGGAAGACCTAGGAAATTTGTCTATTGATCTACTGCAAAAAGAATCAACTAAAAAGCACGTTTCTGTGATATATTAAAATTATTCTCATGCGCGCAAAATTTTCTGTTTTTCAGCAAGATCAAATTAACTATCACCCAAGATGATGCTATAGGTTCTACTTGGCACAAACACTAATTAAAACATAAAACCACATCTAAACAGAGGCTAGATGAATTATTTATTACTAAACAGGAACAAAAAGGAAGGAACAAAAATAAAATTGGGTTGCCTCCCAACAAGCGCTATCGTTTAACGCCCCTAGCTAGGCATAAAAGCGAGAATAGATCGAAGTATTGCCATCTTTGGTATTCAAATCATAAGTGGCTCTCAAAATAGATTCATATGGTAATTTTATTTTATTTCTAGGAAAGTGTTCCATGCCTTTCCTTAGGGCTGGACGAAAAGCTCGAAGCTCGCGAGCATAATGAATGCTCGATAGTTCGGCTCATTTCGGCTCGTGCTCGTTTGTTAATGAACCAAGCCGAACATTTTTTTTTGCTCGTTAAGATTAACGAGCCTAACGAGCGAGCAAATGAGTTTCACGAGCTAACTCGTTTAGCTTGCTAATTTTCAAAAGTTTGACATGAGACCTCTAATTCAAATCAGCCCACTAACAAAAGAGTTGCTAGTTAGCCCATCCTAGGGGCCCAGCACCGCAGCCCACTTTGACACATCTCCTAGACCTAGGAGCTAGCCTCCAGTAGACCCTAGAGTCAACCACGAGCCAGCCGCCAGAAACCAAATGTCCTTGTTAAATTTATGTCGTTGTAAATTTTTTATGGGATCATGTGATTCTTCTGTGTTGTTTATTACCTTTACGCCCTTGTTTAATTTACTCAATTGTGAATCTTTTATGGGATTATGTGATTCTTCTATGTTGCTTATTACCTTAGCGAGCACTCATGAACACTCACGAGCTTAATGAGCCCATAATGAATCAAGCTGAACAGACGTTTTCGCTCGTTAATATTAACAAGCTTAATGATAATGAGCTTAATGATAACGAGCCGAACAAGCCGAGCAGCTCGTTAATCCAGCCCTGGCTTTCCATAACGGAAATTGGAATCTAATATTTCCTTCCTTCATATCAATAATTGCACCAATCGTTCTAAGGAAAGGTCTACCAAGAATAATAGGACATGAAAGATTGCAATCTATATCAACAACAATAAAATCTACGGGCACATAATTCATATTTGCAACAATAAGAACATCACTAATCCTTCCCATAGGTTTTTAATAGTGGAATCCGCAAGGTGCAAGTTTAAAGAGCAATCATCAAATTCACGGAAACCTAGCACATCACATAAAGTTTTTGGAATCGTGGAAACACTAGCACCCAAATCACACAAAGCATAGCATTCATGATCTTTAATTTTAATTTTAATAGTAGTTTCCCACTCATTATAAAGTTTTCTAGGGATAGAAACTTTCAATTCAAGTTTTTCTTCATAAGATTGCATTAAAGCATCAACTATATGTTGGGTAAAAGCTTTATTTTGACTATAAGCATGAGGAGAATTCAACACGGATTGCAACAAGGAAATACAATCCACTAAAGAGCAATTATCATAATTAAATTCCTTGAGATCCAAAATAGTGGGTTCATTATTATGTAAAGTTTTGACCTCTCCAATCCCACTTTTACCAAATTTTGCATCAAGATCTAAAAACTCCGAATCAATGGGACGCCTTTTAACTAAAGTTGACTCATCTCCAGTCCCATTATTATCAAGATTCATATTGCAAAACAAAGATTTAATAGGAGACACATCAATCACTTTTAGATCTTCATCATTATTATCATGAAAACTAGAAGAACACGCTCTTACAAAGCAATCTTTCTTAGCACACATCCTAGCGGTTCTTTCTTTGCACTCATCAATGGAAATTCTCATGGCTTTGAGAGACTCATTGATATCATGCTTAGGTGGGATAGATCTAAGTTTCAAAGAATCAACATCAAGAGAAATTCTATCCACGTTCCTAGCCAATTCATCAATCTTAGGCAATTTTTCTTCAAGCAAAGCATTGAAATTCTTTTGAGAGATCGTAAATTCTTTAACACTAATCTGAAAATCAGAGGGCATCTTATTAAAATTTCCATAAGAGTTGTTGTAGGAATTACCATAATTATTAGTGTAATTACTAGGAAATGGCCTAGGATTAAAGTTTCCTCTATACGCGTTGTTACCAAAATTATTCCTACCAACAAAATTCACACCCATAGATTAATTATTATTCTCAATCAAAGTAGAAAAAGGTGTGTCATTAGGATCAATAGGAGCACTTATTAGCAAACAATTTCATAAGATCATCCATCTTTCTGCTCAAAACATTAATCTCTTCTATCGCATGAACTTTTTTACTATTAGATCCAACCATAATATTATCTATGAGTTTAGTAGCTTCTCCTAAAGTGATTTCCATAAAAGTGCCTCCCGCGGCCGAGTCTAAAAGATTTCTAGAAGCAAAATTCAATCCGGCATAAAAATTTTGTATGATCATCCATAAATTTAAACCATGTGTAGGGCAATTGCGAATCATTAATTTCATCCTGTCCCAAGATTGTGCAACATGTTCATGATCAAGTTGCTTAAAATTCATAATATCTTTTCTAAGAGAGATGATCTTAGCGGGAGGAAAATACTTAGAGATAAAAGCATCTTTGCACTTATTCCATGAATCAATATATTCTTAGGCAAAGACGAAAACCAAGTTTCAGCACGATCTCTAAGTGAAAACGGAAATAACTTCAATTTAACAATATCATTATCCATATCTTTCTTCTTTTGCATATCACACAAATCAACAAAGTTGTTTAGATGAGTAGCGGCATCTTCACTAGGAAGGCCAGAGAATTGATCTTTCATAACAAGATTCAACAAGGCAGCATTGATTTCACAAGATTCAACATCGTTAAGAGGAGCAATTGGAGTTCTAAGGAAATCATTATTGTTGGTATTGGAAAAGTCACACAATTTAGTATTATCTTGAGCCATCGTGACAAGCAATCCAACACACAAGCACACAAGAGGCAAGCGAAAAAGAGAGGTGAACAGGAAAAGAGAGGGCGAAGACCTCCCGGCAACGGCGCCAGAAATCCTTCTCGATACCTCTTGAGCAATGTGTTGGTTTTCCCTCGAAGAGGAAAGGGTGATGCAGCAAAGTAGCATAAGTATTTCCCTCAGTTTTTGAGAACCAAGGTATCAATCTAGTAGGAGGCTTCACGCAAGTCCCTCGTACCTACACAAACAAAACAAGAACCTCGCAACCAACGCGATAAAGGGGTTGTCAATCCCTTCACGGTCACTTGCAAAAGTGAGATCTGATAGAGATAATAAGATAAGATAAATATTTATGGTATTTTTATGATATAGATTGGAAAGTAAAGATTGCAAAATAAAGTAGATTGGAAATTTATATGATAGAAAATAGACCCGGTGGCCATAGGTTTCGTTAGTGGCTTCTCTCAAGATAGCATAAGTATTACGGTGGGTGAACAAATTACTGTCGAGCAATTGATAGAAAAGTGCATAGTTATGAGAATATCTAGGCATGATCATGTATATAGGCATCACGTCCGCGACAAGTAGACTGAAACGATTTTGCATTGATATGTCCATTTTGCATCATGTTGTTATATCGATATTTATTGCATTATGGGCTGTTATTACACGTTATGTCACAATACTTATGGCTATTCTCTCTTATTTTACAAGGTTTATTATAAAGAGGGAGAATGCCGGCAGATGGTATTCTGGCTGGAAAAGGAGCAAATATTGGGAACCTATTCTGCACAGCTCCAAAAGTCCTGAAACTCCACGAAAGTCATTTTTGGAATTTATGAGAATTATTGAGCAAAGAAAGTACCAGATGGGGCCCACACCCTGTCCACGAGGGTGGGGGACGCGCCCACCCCTACTGGGCGCGCCCCCTGTGTTGTGGGCCCCCTGGTGGCCCTCCGGTGCCCATCTTCTACTATATGAAGGCTTTTACCCTGGAAAAAATCATAAGCAAGCTTTCGGGACGAAACTCCGCCGCCACGAGGCGGAACCTTGGCAGAACCAATCTAGGGCTCCGATGGAGCTGTTTTGCCGGGGAAACTTCCCTCCGGAAGGGGGAAATCATCACCATCGTCATCACCAACGATCCTCTCATCGGGAGGGGGTCAATCTCCATCAACATCTTCACCAGCACCATCTCATCTCAAAATCCTAGTTCATCTCTTGTATCCAATCTTTTATCAAAACCACAAATTGGTACCTGTGGGTTGCTAGTAGTGTTGATTACTCCTTGTAGTTGATGCTAATTGGTTTATTTGGTGGAAGGTCATATGTTCAGATCCTTAATGCATATTAATACTCCTCTGATCATGAACATGAATATGCTTTGTGAGTAGTTACGTTTGTTCCTGAGGACATGGGTGAAGTCTTGCTATTAGTAGTCATGTTAAGTTGGTATTCGTTCGATATTTTGATGAGATGTATGTTGTCTCTCCTCTAGTGGTGTTATGTGAACGTCGACTACATAACACTTCACCATTATTTGGGCCTAGAGGAAGGCATTGGGAAGTAATAAGTAGATGATGGGTTGCTAGAGTGACAGAAGCTTAAACCCTAGTTTATGCGTTGCTTCGTAAGGGGCTGATTTGGATCCATTTGTTTCATGCTATGGTTAGGTTTACCTTAATACTTCTTTTGTAGTTGCAGATGCTTGCAATAGGGGTTAATCATAAGTGGGATGCTTGTCCAAGGAAGGACAGCACCCAAGCACCGGTCCACCCACATATCAAATTATCAAAGTAATGAACGCGAATCATATGAGCGTGATGAAAACTAGCTTGACGATAATTTCCATGTGTCCTCGGGAGCGCTTTTCTCATCATAAGAAACTGTCCAGGCTTGTCCTTTGCTACAAAAAGGATTGGGCCACCTTGCTGCACTTTATTTACTTTCATTGCTTGTTACCCGTTACAAATTATCTTATCACAAAACTATCTGTTACCTACAATTTCAGTGCTTGCAGAGAATACCTTACTGAAAACCGCTTGTCATTTCCTTCTGCTCCTCGTTGGGTTCGACACTCTTACTTATCGAAAGGACTACGATAGATCCCCTATACTTGTGGGTCATCATGCATCTACTACTATTACTCCACACATCAGCCGCTATCCAGCATGCATCTAGAGTATTAAGTTCATAAGAACAAAGTAACGCATTAGGCAAGATGACATGATGTAGAGGGATAAACTCAAGCAATATGATATAAACCCCATCTTTTTATCCTCGATGGAAACAATACAATACGTGCCTTGCTACCCCTGCTGTCACTGGGAAAGGACACCGCAAGATTGAACCCAAAGCTAAGCACTTCTCCCATTGCAAGAAAGATCAATCTAGTAGGCCAAACCAAACTGATAATTCGAAGAGACTTGCAAAGATAACCAATCATACATAAAAGAATTCAGAGGAGATTCAAATATTTCTCATAGATAAACTTGATCATAAACCCACAATTCATCGAATCTCGACAAACACACCGCAAAAAGCGTTACATCGAATAGATCTCCAAGAAGATCAAGGAGAACATTGTATTGACATTCAAAGAGAGAGAATGAGCGATCTAGCTAATAACTATGGACCCGAAGGTCTGTGGTAAACTACTCACAACTCATCGGAGAGGCCTTGGCGATGACGTAGAAGCCCTTCGTGATTGATTCCCGCTCCGGCAGAATGGCGGAAAAGGCTCCAAGATGGGATATCACGTGTATAGAAGGTTGCGGCGGTGGAAATACGGTTTCATGGTGCTCCTGGATGTTCTCGGGGTACGTAGATATATATAGGCGAAGGAAGTAGGTCAGGGGAGCCACGAGAGGCCCACGGGGGTGGGGGCGCGCCCACCCCCCTAGGGCGCGCCCTTGACCCTCGTGGTCGCCTCGTTTACTTCTTGACGTCCACTCTAAGTCTCCTGGATTGCATTTGTTCCAAAAAGATCTCTCCCGAAGGTTTCATTCCGTTTGGACACCGTTTGATATTCCTTTTCCGAGAAACACTGAAATAGGCAAAAAAACAGCAATTTGGGCTGGGCCTCCGGTTAATAGGTTAGTCCCAAAAATGATATAAAATTGTATAGTAAAGCCCATAAATATCCAAAACAGGTAATATAATAGCATGGAACAATCAAAAATTATAGATACATTGGAGACGTATCATATATAAACCTAACATAACTAAATTAAGCACTTACTAAATAAACTACTTCTATTAAGTACTTACTAAATAAACTAAATTAAGCACTTACTAAAAACAGTAAATAAACTACATTATCAGTGAGGAGAGACGGAGGGAGGAGGGAGGAGGAGGAGGGTGGAGAGAGGATGAGGGGGTGGGAGGCCGAGGAAGGAGGGAGGAGGGAGGAGGAGGAGGAGGAGGGAGGAGGGGAGGAGGGCGGTGGGAGGAGGAGGAGGGAGGAGGGTCACAGACGAAGGAGGGAGGAGGACGCGGCCGGAGGAGGGATGAGGACGCGGCCGGAGGAGGGATGAGGACGCGACCGGAGGAGGGCGCGGCAGGAGGAGGGAGGAGGAGGAGGAGGAGGGGCGCCGCATACCAAGGAAGGAGAAGTGTGGGTGGCGGTGCGGGAGGGCCGTACGTCGGCGGCGGCGGCGGACGACGTGTGTGGGAGAGTGAGAGTGGGAGTGGAGAGGGGGAGAGTGAGGGCTGGTTGGGGGAAGAAGATAGGATGTGTGTAGCAGTAGTGCGTGTTAGGGGAAAGCGCTATTGCTGTAGTACTTAGCAGTAGCGCATTTCAGGTGTACGCGCTACTACTACACTTTGCCTGGCGGCAACGGCTTGGCAATTATAGTAGTAGCGCCCTTCGTCCTTGCCGCGCTACTACTATATCTATAGCAGCAGCACCTTATATGGATACGCGCTACTACTAAGTACCAGCAGCACCTCTTTTTAACACCTGCTACTGCTAAGGTTCTATGTATAAGGTTTTTCCTAGTACTGCTTTCTGACTTCATTTGGTATTTTTCATGCATTTACTGATTTTTTGAGCTAAATGACTCTGAAATTGAAAAGAACTACAAATGAACTCTGAAAAGGTTGAAAGTTTGCATTGTATCATCATTTCACCCACATAGCATGTGCTAAAAACTTGAGAGGGTTACGGCAAAAACTGGATGCACTTCGTGTACAAAATGGACAATCTCTTTCGAAGTATCAGGGTTTCGGACGAAAACTCATCTACAAAGAGATTTCATTTTTTTGAACTTATTTGAACTCCAGATTTTTTTTTGTTCAAAATGCACCATTCAAAGCCACATCATAAATTTTCAACCCTTTCTGACTTCATTTGGTATTTTTCATGCAAGTCTCCCTAGGATTTTCCTAGGGAGATCCAATCTGCTTGGCCGCCGCCCCCTAGGGGAAACCCTGGGGCGCCTCCCCCTCTCCCCTTGCCCCTATATATAGTGGAGGGGTGGGAGAGCAGCCGCACCTCTTCCCTGGCGCAGCCCTCCCTCCTCATACTCCTCCTCCTCCTCCGTAGTGCTTAGCGAAGCTCTGCCGGAGAACCACGAGCTCCATTGCCACCGCGCCGTCGTGCTGCTGGAGTTCTCCCTCAACTTCTCCTCTCCCCTTGCTGGATCAAGAAGGAGGAGACGTCCCCGGGATGTACGTGTGTTGAACGCGGAGGCGCTGTCCGTTCGGCGCTAGATCGGATCTTCCGCGATTTGAATCGCCGCGAGTACGACTCCATCAACCGCGTTCTTGTAACGCTTCTGCTTAGCGATCTTCAAGGGTATGAAGATGCACTCCCTCTCGCTCGTTGCTAGCATCTCCTAGATTGATCTTGGTGACACGTAGCAAATTTTTGAATTATTGCTACGTTCCCCAACAGTGGCATCATGAGTTAGGTCTATGCGTAGATTCTATGCACGAGTAGAACACAAAGTAGTTGTGGGCGATGATTTGTTAAATTTGCTTGCCGTTACTAGTCTTATCTTGATTCGGCGGCATTGTGGGATGAAGCGGCCCGGACCGACCTTACACGTACACTTACGTGAGACAGGTTCCACCGACTGACATGCACTTGATGCATAAGGTGGCTAGCGGGTGTCTGTCTCTCCCACTTTAGTCGGATAGGATTCGATGAAGAGGGTCCTTATGAAGGGTAAATAGCAATTGGCATATCACCGTTGTGGACTTTGCGTAGGTAAGAAACGTTCAGCCACGTAAAACATGCAACAACAATTAGAGGACATCTAACTTGTTTTTGTAGGATATGCTATGTGATGTGATATGGCCAAAAGGATGTGATGAATTATATATATTTGATGTATGAGATTGATCATGTTCTTGTAATAGGAATCACGACTTGTATGTCGATGAGTATGACAACCGGCAGGAGCCATAGGAGTTGTCTTAATTTATTGTATGACCTGCGTGTCAATGAAAAACGCCATGTAATTACTTTACTTTATTGCTAACCGTTAGCCATAGTAGTAGAAGTAATAGTTGGCGAGACAACTTCATGAAGACACGATGATGGAGATCATGGTGTCATGCTGGTGACGAAGGTGATCATCCCGCGCCTCGCAGATGGAGATCAAAAGGCGCAAGATGATACTGGCCATATCATGTCACTTTATGATTTGCCTGTGATGTTTACATCTTATTTGCTTAGAACGACGGTAGCATAAATAAGATGATCCCTCACTAAAATTTCAAGAGACGTGTTCCCCCTAACTGTGCACCGTTGCGAAGGTTCGTTGTTTCGAAGCATCGCGTGATGATCGGGTGTGATAGATTCTAACGTTCGCATACAACGGGTGTAAGCCAGATTTACACATGCGAAACACTTAGGTTGACTTGACGAGCCTAGCATGTACAGACATGGCCTCGGAACACAAGAGACCGAAAGGTCGAACATGAGTCGTATAGTAGATACGATCAACATGGAGATGTTCACCGATGATGACTGGTCCGTCTCACGTGATGATCGGACACGGCCTAGTTGACTCGGATCATGTATCACTTAGATGACTAGAGGGATGTCTATCTGAGTGGGAGTTCATTAAATAATTAGATGAACTTAATTATCATGAACATAGTCAAAAGGTCTTTTCAAATTATGTCGTAGCTTACGCTTTAGTTCTACTGTTTAAGATATGTTCCTAGAGAAAATTTAGTTGAAAGTTGATAGTAGCAATTATGCGGACTGGGTCCGTAAACTGAGGATTGTCCTCATTGCTGCACAGAAGGCTTATATCCTTAATGCACCGCTCGGTGTGCTGAACCTCGAGCGTCGTTTGTGGATGTTGCGAACATCTGACATACACGTTTTCATGACTACGTGATAGTTCAGTGCGTAATGTTGAACGGTTTAGAATTGAGGCACCAAAGACATTTTGAAACGTCGCGGAACATATGAGATGTTCCAAGAGCTGAAATTGGGAGTTTAGGCTCGTGCCCACGTCAAGAGGTATGAGACCTCTGACAAGTTTCTTAAGCCTGCAAACTAAGGGAGAAAAGCTCAACCGTTGAGCATGTGCTCAGATTGTCTGAGTACTACAATCGCTTGAATCGAGTGGGAGTTAATCTTCCAGATGAGATAGTGATGGTTCTCCAAAGTTACTGCCACCAAGCTACTAGAGCTTCGTGATGAACTATAACAAATCAGAGATAGATATGATGATCCTTGAGCTATTCGTGATGTTTGACACCACGAAAGTAGAAATCAAGTAGGAGCATCAATTGTTGATGGTTAGTAAAACCACTAGTTTCAAGAAGGGCAAGGGAAAGAAGGGATACTTCATGAAACGGCAAATCAGTTGCTGCTCTAGTGAAGAAACCCAAGGTAGAACCCAAACCCGAGACTAAGTGCTTCTGTAATGAGGGGAACGGTCACTGAAGCAGAACTACCCTAGATACTTGGTAGATCAGAAGGCTGGTAAGGTCGACAGAAGTATATTGGATATACATTATATTAATGTGTACTTTACTCGTATTCCTAGTAGCACCAGGGTATTAGATACCGGTTCGGTTGCTAAGTGTTGGTAACTCGAAATAAAAAGCTACGGAATAAATGGAGACTAACTAAAGGTGAGATGACGATATGTGTTGGAAGTGTTTCCAAGGTTGATGTGATCAAGCATCGCATGCTCCCTCTACCATCGAGATTGGTGTTAAACCTAAATAATTGTTATTTGATGTTTGCACTGAGCATAGACATGATTGAATTATGTTTATCGCAATATGGTTATTCATTTAAGGAGAATAATGGTTACTCTGTTTATTTGAATAATACCTTCAATGGTCTTGCACCTAAAATGAATGGTTTATTGAATCTCGATCGTAGTGATACACATGATCATGCCAAAAGATATAAGATAGTAATGATAGTACCACATACTTGTGGCACTGCCATTTGAGTCATATTGGTATAAAATGCATGAAGAAGCTCCATATAGATGGATCTTTGGACTCACTCGTTTTTGAAAAGATTGAGACATGGGACCCATGTCTATTGGTATATATGCATGAAGAAACTCCATGCAGATGGATCGTTTGGACTCACTTGGTTTTGAATCACTTGAGACATGCAAATCATACCACATGGGCAAGATGACTGAAAGGCCTCATTTTCAGTAAGATGAAACAAGAGAGCAACTTGTTGGAAGTAATACATTTGATGTGTGCAGTCCAATGAGTGCTGAGGCACGCAGTGGATATCGTTATGTTCTTACTTCACAGATGATTTGAGTAGATGCTAAGAATATTTACTTGATGAAACACAAGTATGAATTATTGAAAGGTTCAAGTAATTTCAGAGTGAAGTTGAAGATCGTCGTGACAAGAGGATAAAATGTCTATGATATGATCATAGAGATATCTGAGTTACGAGTTTGGCACACAACTAAGACATTGTGGAAATTGTTTCACAACTAATACCGCCTGGAACACCATAGTGTGATGGTGTGTCCGAACATCATAACTGCACCCTATTGGATATGGTGCATACCATGATGTCTCTTATCGAATTACCACTATCGTTTATGGGTTAGGCATTAGAGACAACCGCATTCACTTTAAATAGGGCACCACGCAATTCCGTTGAGACGACACCGTATGAACTATGGTTTAGAGAAACCTAAGCTGTCGTTTCTTAAAAGTTTGGGGCTGCGACGCTTATGTGAAAAAGTTTCAGGATGATAAGCTCGAACCCAAAGCGGATAAATGCATCTTCATAGAATACCCAAAATAGTTGGGTATACCTCCTATTTCAGATCTGGAAGCAAAAGTGATTGATTCTAGAAACGGGTCCTTTCTCGAGGAAAAGTTTCTCTCGAAAGAATTGAGTGGGAGGATGGTGGAGACTTGATGAGGTTATTGAACCATGATTTCAACTAGTGTGTAGAAGAGCACAGGAAGTTGTTCCTGTGGCACCTACACCAATTGAAGTGGAAGCTTATAATAGTGATCATGAAACTTCGGATCAAGTCACTACCAAACCTCGTAGGACGACAAGGATGCATGGTACTTCAAAGTGGTACGTAATCCTGTCTTGGAAGTCATGTTGCTAGACAACAATGAACCTACGAGCTATGGAGAAGCGATGATGGGCCCGGATTCCGACGAATGGCTCAAGGCCATAAAATCCGAGAGAGGATCCATGTATAAAAACAAAGTGTAGACTTTGGAAGAACTACTTGATGGTCGTAAGGCTGTTGGGTGCAGATGGATTTTAAAAGGAAGACAGACAATGATGGTAAGTGTCACCATTAAGAAAGCTCGACTTGTCGTTAAGATGTTTTCCGGCAAGTTCAAGGAGTTGACTGCGATGAGACTTTCTCACTAGTAGCGATGCTAAGAGTCTGTTGGAATTATATTAGCAGTTACTGCATTATTTATGAAATCTTGCAGATAGGATGTCAAAACATTGTTTCCTCGACGATTTTCTTGAGGAAAGGTTGTATGTGATACAACCAGAAGGTTTTTTCAATCCTGAAAGATGCTAACAAGTATGCAAAGCTCCAGCAATCCTTCAAAGGACTGGAGTAAGCATCTCGGAGTTGGAATGTACGCTTTGATGAGATGATCAAAGATTTTGGGTTTATACAAAGTTTATGAGAAACTTGTATTTCCAACGAAGTGAGTGGGAGCACTATAGATTTTTGATGAGTATATGTTGTTAACATATTGTTGATCAGAAATGATGTAGAATTTCTGGAAAGCATACAGGGTTATTTGAAAAGTGTTTTTCAATGGAAAACCTGGATTAAGCTACTTGAACATTGAGCATCAAGATCTATAAGGATAGATCAAAAACGCTTAATAGTACTTTCAAAGTGAATACATACCGTGACAAGATTTTGAAGGAGTTCAAAATAGATCAGCAAAGAAGGAGTTCTTGGCTGTGTTACAAGGTGTGAGTATTGAGTAAGACTCAAGACCTGACCACGGCAGAAGAGAGAGAAAGGACAAAGGTCGTCCCCTATACTTTATACGTAGGTCTACAGTATGCTATGCTGTGTACCGCACCTGAAGTGTGCCTTGCCATGAGTTAGTCAAGGGGTACAATAGTGATCCAGGAATGGATCACATGACAGCGGTCGAACTTATCCTTAGTAACTAGTGGACTAGGGAATTTTCTCGATTATGGAGGTGGTAAAAGAGTTCATCGTAAAGGGTTACGTCGATGCAAACTTTGACACTAATCCGGATGACTCTGAGTAGTGAACCAGATTCGTATAGTAGAGCAGTTATTTGGAATAGCTCCAAGTAGCGCGTGGTAGCTACATCTACAAGATGACATAGAGATTTGTAAAGAACACACGGATCTGAAAGGTTCAGACCCGTTGACTAATAACCTCTCTCACAAGCGAGATATGAACAAACCCCATGGGTGTTGGATTCATTACAATCACATAGTGATGTGAACTAGATTATTGACTCTAGTGCAAGTGGGAGACTGTTGGAAATATGCCCTAGAGGCAATAATAAAATGGTTATTATTGTATTTCCTTGTTCATGATAATTGTCTATTGTTCATGCTATAATTGTATTAACTGGAAACCGTAATACATGTGTGAATACATAGACCACAACATGTCCCTAGTAAGCCTGACAAGACCCATCATTAGGAGAATCATGTGATGGACAAGACCCAATCCTAAGCATAGCACAAGATCGTGTAGTTCGTTTGCTAAGAGCTTTTCTAATGTCAAGTATCGTTTCCTTAGACCATGAGATTGTGCAACTCCCGGACACCGTAGAAATGCTTTGAGTGTACCAAACGTCACAACGTAACTGGGTGGCTATAAAGGTGCACTACAGGTATCTCTGAAAGTGTCTGTTGGGTTGGCACGAATCGAGACTAGGATTTGTCACTCCGTATGACGGAGAGGTATCTCTGGGCCCACTCGGTAATGCATCATCATAATGAGCTCAATGTGACTAAGGAGTTAGCCACGGGATCATGCGTTACGGAACGAGTAAAGAGACTTGCCGGTAACAAGATTGAACGAGGTATTGGGATACCGACGATCGAATCTCGGGCAAGCAACATGCCGATAGACAAAGGGAATTGTATACGGGATTGATTGAATCCCCGACATCGTGGTTCATCCGATGAGATCATCGTGGAACATGTGGGAGCCAATATGTTATCCAGATCCCGCTATTGGTTATTGGCCGGAGAGGTGTCCTGGTCATGTCTGCATGGTTCCCGAACCCGTAGGGTCTACACACTTAAGGTTCGGTGACGCTAGAGTTGTTATGGGAAATAGTATGTGGTTACCGAAGGTTATTCGGAGTCCCGGATGAGATCTCGGACATGACGAGGAGTTCCGGAATGGTCCGGCGGTGAAGATCAATATATTGGACGAAGGGTATTGGAGTCCGGAAGTGTTCCGAGGGTACCAGGCTATGGCCAGCATGACCGAAAGGTGTTTCGGGAGCCCCGACAAGTGTTGGAGGGCCTCATGGGCCAAAGGGGAAGGGGCAAACCAGCCCACTAAGGGGTGGTGCGCCCCCCACACCCTTTCCCATGTTACTTGGGGAGGTGGGGCGCCTCCACCTGGCTTGGGAGGCAAGCCTCCACCTGCTTGGCTTGGGGGGCAAGTCTCCCTAGGATTTTCCTAGGGAGATCCAATCTGCTTGGCCGCCGCCCCCTAGGGGAAACCCTAGGGCGCCTCCCCCTCTCCCCTTGCCCCTATATATAGTGGAGGGGTGGGAGAGCAGCCGCACCTCTTCCCTGGCGCAGCCCTCCCTCCTCATACTCCTCCTCCTCCTCCTCCGTAGTGCTTAGCGAAGCTCTGCCGGAGAACCACGAGCTCCATTGCCACCACGCCGTCGTGCTGCTGGAGTTCTCCCTCAACTTCTCCTCTCCCCTTGCTGGATCAAGAAGGAGGAGACGTCCCCGGGCTGTACGTGTGTTGAACGCGGAGGCGCCGTCCGTTCGGCGCTAGATCGGATCTTCCGCGATTTGAATCGCCGCGAGTACGACTCCATCAACCGCGTTCTTGTAACGCTTCCGCTTAGCGATCTTCAAGGGTATGAAGACGCACTCCCTCTCGCTCGTTGCTAGCATCACCTAGATTGATCTTGGTGACACGTAGGAAAATTTTGAATTATTGCTACGTTCCCCAACAGTACTATCAGGCAATTCGTTATCCTTTGGAAGCTTCTTCTTCAATATTTTCAGTACCTTCCCAAATCCTTGGATAGTTATACCATTCTCTGCCTTCCATAGCAGCAATTCCATTGTGTAATCCTCTAACATGCGATCGAACTTCAACATCTCCCTTTCACTATCGCATTCTCTCTGTGCATCAACAATGACCGGGCGAAGATCATCATCGGGCACATCGTCTGGTTCCTCTTGATCTTCAGCTTCCCCCATTGCACCATCACCGTATTTAGGGGGCGGATAGTTGTCATCATCCTCTTCTTCGTCGTTGTCTTCCATCACAACCCCTCTTTCTCCGTGCTTGGTCCAGACATTATAGTGTGGCATGAAACCCTTCTCAAGCAGGTGGATGTGAAGAGTTTTCGAGTCAGAGTAAGCCTTCGTATTCTCACAGATAGGGCATGGACAACAGATAAAACCATTCTGCTTGTTTGCCTCAGCCACTTCGAGAAAATTATGCAGGCCCTTAATGTACTCGAAGGTGCGTCTGTCACCGTACATCCATTGTCGGTTCATCTGCGTGCATTATATATAATTAAGTAGGTCAAAAACCATTACAGAACATCATGAATAGAGAAATGACCAAATTAATAGAAGTTCATCATCACATTAAAACCAAAGTGCAGTAGTAATCAAATGTTATTAATGAAAAAATAAGTACATAAAGTTCATACATAGTTCTCATTAAGCGACATATAGCTCTCTAGAGCATCTAATTAAACCATACATTGAAACTATGTAAACCATTTCAATGCAACAACAAATGCGATTATAGTTGCAACTAAGGTAACAATTGATCCAACGGTATAATGATACCAAGCCTCAGTATGAACGGCATATTTTTTAATCTTTCTAATCTTCAAGCGCATTTTATCCATCTTGATCTTGTGATCATTGACGACATCCGCAATATGCAACTCCAATTCCATATTCTCCTCCTCAATTATTTTCAATTTTTCAACTAAATTTAACCTCTCGACAAGAGGTCGGTTGGAATTTTCAGTTCACATACCTCCTAGATAAAAACATCTATGTCACGTTGGTCGGCATAATTGTCATAAACACTAAATGAAACAAATAGTTGTAAAAGATAATATACCACATCTGAATCATAGACAGAACGAGGGCCGACGGGGGCGGATACCAAAACCATCGCACTATATAATAACAAACAATAATAAAATTAAGAAAATTATACAAGTATCTATCTAAATCATACAAGTAAGAAATTTTTTCTTTTAGAAAGAAGATAAGAAGAAGAGGCTCACCCCGGTGGTGCCGGCGACGAGATCAGTGCGGGCGATCAACGGCGGTGAGGACGGGGACGGGACAGGACGGACCGGCAAACCTAGAGAAATCTTGAGAAACATGGAGTTTGGACAAGGAGCTTCGAGAGGAGAAAGCTTAAGTGTGGCTCGGTCATTTCATGAAACACCTCATGTGCATAGGAGGTGAGCTAGAGCAATACACACCTCTCCCACGGCAGGCCAAAAAACAGAGCAGTGGCTCTGTTCACGGTCAGGGGCGGGGGTATATATAGGGATATCTTTAGTCCCGGTTTGTGGCTAAAACCGAGACTAAGGGATAACATTTGGTCCCCGTTCCAGCCACCAACCGGTACTATAGGTGCTGGGCCAGGAGCGAGGCCCATTGGTCCCAGTTCATGTCTGGAACCGGGACCATAGGGTCAGACGAACCGGGACCATAGGGTCAGACGAACCGGGACCAATGGCCTCCCGAGGCCCGGCCGGCGCCCTGTCCTCACGAACCGGGACTGATGCACCCTTTGGTCCCGGTTCGTGAGTGAACCGGGATTAATGCCCTTACCCAGGCCTCAAGCAAAGCCCTGTTTTCTACTAGTGAAGATCTCCATAGATCGTCCATGTAAGGTCTGTCTGGTTGTTTCCCCACCTTTTCTCATCTTTCATTCGTAAATGGTGTGCTTGATTTTATCCCTTCTTGTGCCACTGTTTTTCCTATTGCTTTTACAGCCCACCATTTTTCCTGTCTTCTGTGCTTGTGTTTCATACTGATAGAAAAGGCTTTGAGGCGTCATTATGAGTTCTCAATTTATTCCAACTAGTTGAATGCCCGTGCGTTGCTACGGGACAAGAAACTAATGTATAGGAACGTTGATAGAAATGGCATGCGTTGCTACGAGACAAAAAAATTATGTGTAGGAAAAATGATAAAAATGTTGTTACCATTGTACAAGCCTATGCTTACGAATGCATCTGCACAAATATCGGCTTAAACTTGCTACCATTGTACGAGGTTGATAAAAACGGCATGCGTTGCTACGGGACAAAAAAATGTCATTGTAATTCACAATCATGTGCTTACAAACGCATCGGGACAAATATCGGCTTAAACTTGCTACCATTTTATGGGCAATCACCTCATGACAGTCAAGTTTCTTTCCTTGCCGATCGCATAAACATAATGCACATCCAAATTGACATAAAAATGCATGTGTGCAAAAAATCATCTTATAGTAAACATTAGGATTCCTCTTCAACTTGAAATGTGCTTTGACATCATATGGAAGCAAAAGCAGAGCAAATAGCTACTTATCACTTATTAAACTATTACAAAGTTGCTTCCCGCAAACAAATTGCAAATACAAGCATACTTTAAAAAAATAATAACAATGCAATTCTAATTTCGGAGCACACACCGATCCACTTTCTCCTTTTCTAGAAGTTGGAGGACATGATGCCGGCACCATCCCGTCCATATCTTCTAGCTAAGGTCCGGTCACTCCCGTTGTTGTCCACCTTAAATCCTCTCACTGCCTCCCTTTTTGCCCTCGTGTTAAAATTCTCAGTGCCATGCACCGGATAGCTCGATAACAACACCAATGGCAGTTTCTCTTGTCCAAATAGCTCACAATGCAATTAAGATTTTTAATTATAAGTAACGAACCAAAGTAAATGGACATTTGGGCTAGCCTAAAATCATGGAAGATTTTCAGAATTGTAATTTCCAAAGATATTAGCTACTAATGTGAAAGTATCAAGAATGGTTTGAGCTAAAATCCATATGACCATGCCTGCAAATTCCAACATTTTTAGAATCAAATTCAAGACCTTTTAGTTAGGAAGCAACCACAACATAAACCAGATTGATATATTTGTGTCACAGACAGATCTATAATACGTAAAAAAACAAAAGGCTAGATAAGTGGACTATCATCTACAGACAAAACAAGAAAGAATAGATACATGCCTTGCAAAAGTTAAGCCTCCAGGAGTAACACTATGGTGCCCAGATAGTTTCCAACATGTGCTACTGAAAACATGTTGAAAGCTCTCTAGCAAATTGTTACATGTGAAAACTATATGGGAAAATATTACATGTTGGAAACTATCTGGACAAATGTTACATGTTGAAAAACATGTTGGATACTATCTGGTAATTGGCTAATGACAACGAGGCGATGATTTTCACGGTGGCCATAAGGCGAAACACTTCCCATGGATCTTCTTCTTTGAAAGAAAAATGTAATCCTCACATGCATAGTGTTCTGCGGTTGTGACCTAATTATAGGAGATGAAATGTAAGCAACTATGCTTCATCTGTGTATGCAAGTGCATTAACATTTATTCACACTTGGAAGATTCCAACATGACTACGTGGGCGTGCAATTATCTCCTAAAATAATTAGGCGGGTATTGTTGGTTGAATAATCAGGAGCAGGGTCATAATGCCATGTCCAATATCCTGTGGTCGGAAGTAGAAAACAGAATTGGATTAGTTATTCACGAAACAAATAGGTGTAAAAACAAAGGTAATAAATTATTTGTAGATGCATAACACGTGAAATGAGTTATGTACGTACTGGTTCATATATGGTTCCTTAAGGAAACAAAAGAAGTTGTGTACAAAATAAATCAAGTAGAGAGAAGAGGCGAAACCATATGAGAAATAACAATTCAAAGATCACACAGACCTCGCTTAATTCCACTTTCCACCTAAATATTAATACAATGATAATATAGTCATACAGAAAATAAGAGATAACCAAATTGGGCATACAAACAGTAGCACTTACAATTGTTGTTCTGTATCAAAGCATTTGTTTGCCCTTGCATGGAGAACCTGCAAGTCAAGGGATGATTCTTTCTTCTTTTATTGTACTGGAAGTTGTTCCATTAGAACCAAAGACCAAGCAAAGGAGATACAATAAGCACTGATCTAATATGAGCCCAGAGTCTATTTTGTACTGAGGGCCCCTGCAGTTTTGCAACACCAACACCTACGTTGTTGTGGACTTGGACAATGGGACATGCAGACGCATGCCTTTGGTTTCAGTCCAGAAGGTGATAATGCTTGGGCCGGCAGCAAAGGCAAAACTGCAGAATTTTCATTATTTGGTCTTGTGTGCACGCCGATCTAGCTATTGTCGGCCAGCAGATGCTTTCCCTATGAATTTTGTTGCCTTAGATCGTTCCTACAACTGATGCATGGCCTCTAATGACATTCCTATCCAAGTGAGTTGAAACCTCGTCGGAGAATTTATGGTCGCGCCACCCATCGTCTCCATCTCCATCGCTATGCCCATGTATGCCGTGAACAATGTAGGACCTGCTCCGACGCGGCCACCTCCACTGCTACCATTACAGTTTCGATGGGTTTGTACTCCGGCGATGGATTAAACAATCGGACATTGTTGAAGGAATTTTTTTGTTGCGTAGAACCATTAGAAAGGAGTTATGTTGATTCTTGTTCTACGCAATGTCATATAAACACTGCCCTGCAAACAATTACCATGCATGCAAGGAACAACATATCACAATTTTTATGGCTGGAACTGGAAGCAGAAACATAAAAATGGGTGACCTTTCACCAACTGTAAAATTGATGGCGTCTAATAGTCTAGAAATATACTGTGGCTGAAGATTGTGACCAGTCTGAAATTAGCGTTTGAAGGAAGATAATGGTTATCGTGGAATTTACCGGATAGGGCACGGATCTGCCACTCCATCTAATTTCGCAGGCTGCGATGTGCTACCGCTTGAGGTCGTCGTTCACGTGGAGGACGATGACGATAGTCGGTGGGATGAAGTGGTCGAGGTGGGGCTATCCAACCTTGCCTTTGGTCGTCTAGCCGAGCTGTTGTACGCACGTCTCGCGGGTCGGCGGTCTTGGTTCGCCGATTGCTCCGGTGAGAGGACAGGTGGATCCGGGCCATAAGCCTCGGTGAGGGCGCCGTCGCAGGTGCCGACTTCGTTGTCTGCCGTGGAAACCGGAGCAAAGGGATTGAGGACGGAGGCGTAGCAGGGGTCTATGGCGAGGAAAAGAAAAACTGCATGTGAGAGGGCTGTTGATGCCAAGTTGATCGGCCAAGGAGTAGGCCGGCGGCCACGTTTTTTCTCCGGAGGAGTCGCGGTATTGGAGGAGGCCGGCGGTGGCGTTCTTTCTCGGGAGGAGTCGCGGGGTTGGGGCAAGGGGTTAGGGAAAGATGGGGCGTGGGAGGTGGGGCTTCGCTTGTGTACGTAGGCTTTTTCTTTCCTATTAAGTTTTTCTCCTTCCTTTTATCGAGCGACGAGGGCGTCGGTCGTGGCTTCGTGGGTGCCTTTTTCTCTTCTAATTTTCCAGTTTTTTTTACGGCGTGAGCGTGTGAAGAGAGGTGGTGATTGAATGAGGTGGTCGAGGGGAGGTCGAACCATCATGATGTTCGATCCCCCTTTAATAGTAGAGATCTGGTTGAACTTTTGCATTTTGCTTACCATCTGCCTAGGCACAGGTACAGGAGCAATAGGCAGCTTTCACAGGTCTGCAATCTATTCTAGTTTTGATCTTGGCTAGGCACCGCCGTAGAGGAGCAATAGCAAAAAAATAGTCCAGTTACATTCTGCATTAGTGTTTGACAAGGGCAGGGTCGGTCAGATTTTACTTACTCAATAACCCTAATTTAGGAAGTAGCATGACTTGTACACTCATCAATCAACCTTTAAACATGCGCCAGCTAGCATTACTACAAGTCGTGGTTGATTATTGGAACCGTTAACAGACACATCCAAGACACATCGATGTGACGCTAACTGAAGCTAGACATATATAGCTGGCAAGGAAGAACCAGAATGCTGCATGCAGAGCCCAGGGGTGTTAATCCTCTTTTCGAAGAAAAAAAATGATAACTACCAAAGTGAAACACCATCGATTCTCATAAAGTAATGTGATCACATTTAGATACATTATAACCGAGCACTTTTCCAGCATTCTCAGGCCACCAGCGTCGCCAACCGTCTGATCATCACTTTTGAGCCTTTCTGGTAGTTAATTAAGAACAGTAAAATTGCACCCTTCCCAGCCCTCTCAGGCCCCTGATGATTTCGGCCGTCCGATCTCGTGGTTTGCTTCTTACTGGCCGTTCGATGCAATTTTGAGTCGAGAGCTGGGGTAACTGTTCCGAGGGACGCTGCTCCGGTAGAAAAATCGGAGATCTGGGGTTAATTGGGCTTTCGACCGCACGAAGCCCATGTACTGCTCAACCTTTCTTCTCCCTTCCGTCACACTCCACCGCTTGGTCTATCTCACGTCCCCTGTCTCGCAGCGCCCCCTCCGCTCCCCGACCTCTCCTTGGGCACTCCTGACACCGCCGCCGGCAACCCTCCCTTCCGCCCGAAGTCTCCACGCTCGCGTCATGTAAAACCTTCGCTCTGTCCCGTCTCCACTTGGTATTTTTCCCTCGCCCAATCCCCGCCCACATCAAACCCTAGGGGCACGTCCGACTCCAGCGTGCCCTGTCAGATCCAATGGGGGTGGCGCTGTCGACGCGGGCGCTCTGTCGCCGGGGGCGGTAGAGCAGACGTTCGCCAACTCGAGATCCACACCACACCTCCCCCTGCGGCTGCTCTGATCGCTTCCTTTTCTGCCCATATTGTTGTTGCTTGGCTGCCTCCTCGGGCTCACTACTTGCATCTGCATCACCACGTTCAACCGTGGGGCAAGTGCTTTAGCTGATTGGGGTTCTCATATGTGCCTCTGATTTAAGCGAAGATTGTGTATCTGGCTGGCATTGATGTTCTATAGGTTGTTAGCATTTGCAATCGTGTTACTGCTTTGCCTACACAGATTCTTTGTAAGAAATAAACCCAGTTGAAATCAATGCCATGCTGTAAATTTGGTTGTAGTACGATCTGGTTTTAGGGGTCAGATTTTGTTGACATGACTACATCACTACTTTCTATCACTGGATGTAGTACTGTTTAGTATTTGAAGAATTAATCTCCGTACCTTTCTAAATTAACCAGACATATCATAATAATGAGAACCATTGTTGCCTCTGTGCGCTAACTTCCAACTCCTATATTGTGTTTACCCTTTTGATATGGCTTTTGCTAATAAAGTCTTTCTTATGTGTTGGGTTTCAGGCTTTGATGCAGCAGTTGCTGGGTGTTTCTTTGCCATTCAGACTGTATCGCGGCCCCTCAAAGGAGAAAAAGCACATCCTTTTAGGACTGCTATGATAATATTGGCATAAGTTATATCATCTACTGTATGAAATGTTTTGCTTGGAGAAAGACCAACTTTTACAGTGCTAACATATGAGCTGATATCTACTGCTGGTACATGCCCTGATTCTTTTAATATTTATTTAACTGTAAGAGTGGAGATTTATTTATCCATTACAATTTGGATATATTATCATAACCATCTTTTTCATCATGTTGTAGGACACATCTTGCATACTTTTGTATGACATCTATTGCAATTCATCAAACCCAAACACACAACTTAACGTTTTTGTTCAAAAAATTAAATTGTTCAAAAAAACTTTACGTTTTTGTTGTCACATTTGTTACAAGGCTGAGATCCAATTTTGTCACAAAGTTTAGTACTTGCCTATTCTATATAGACTTCAAGTCCTCGCCACACAAAATAGAGAACACTGCACCATATAGTGGCACATAAAGCTTGCATCTCCCATATGATAATTTGTAGTATAAATTTCTGGCTAGAGTGATTAGATGGACATAAAAGAAAATTACAACCACTGCCACGTATTTGTAGAAAGTTATAAATTTGGAAACGAATTGTAGCATCTTCTTTACTCTTATCTTCCATTTAAATGATGTTGATCTTGTCATCTTTACATGTTGCTTTCCATCCTATGCAGCTTGACTTCGATTCAAGTACATAGACCTGAATGCAAACATCATTTTGACTGGAAGGTTTTTCTTTTTGATTCTTTTAGACCAGCAAACATCATTGTGTAATTCCATCTCTGGATACTTTTGGGCAGCTCTATAATTTAGTAAACCTACTAACAACATAGTTAATTGAAATATTTTGTCTTTTTCTTCTGCTCAGCTTGCAGGTAGCAATGTACTTGAAAAGTCTAATCTGCAACCTTTCACTCAAATCCCATAAAAATAAGATGACAAACAATTTAGGCTTGTATTGCAATTTATATTATCAATTGTTTTTTGATTTATTAAATTTCCCAAGCCACCTTTTCTAACACAGTAAAGCTATGTTTAGAAGTATCCAATAATTGACTTGTGAAGAGATCAGAAACGTGCTTACCCACTATCGGAAATAATGAATGGACCTATACAATAATCAGTTGGGTACCTTATTTTAGTTTGAGGTTCATAATTTTGAAAGGTGTTATTTTTCAGTTGAACTCTGGATAGTTATTGTTGTTCTACTTACTGTTATGCAGTGTTGTCCCACCTTATGATAATTGACACACTAATAGGGAAAAGCCTCTAGCAGTGGCGCTAGTTTTTGGCCTATCAGCGCTACAGCTAAAGCTTAGCAGTAGCGCATGTTGACACGCGCTACTGCTATATCTACTTAGTAGTAGCGCGTGCTACAACAACCGCTACTGGTAATTACTAGTAGCACTTCTCTCTGCCCGCGATACAACTATTATTCCGTATTCTATTTCTTTTAAATTTTAGGTCATATTCATACACCTTTGTACAATTTTTCATACAGTAGTAATTTAGAGATTGTTTTTACATTATAATCTATACCTACTATTAAAGGAAATAGGTATTCTTGATTTGGTTTAGTCCTTTTCGTTTTCTGGGCCAGGTACTTGTACGTTGATGGGTCTTTGATTGGTCTTTTATGGGCTTTCATAGAGACCGCAAAAAATATGAAGGACACTGGAGATGGCGATGGCGTGGAGGGGGTCTGGACGCTGGCGAGTCCTTGGCGGAGCTTAGCCTCCTATTATGATGGACACGAACAAATCAAAGAGAAGAGAGGAGAGAGAGCATATCTGAAGATATAGAAAAAAGGGTCCGAGGTCAACATACAGAACAAAAAATCAGAGTTAGTACGTCCACGGGCGGAGACGGCCGAGCATGAGCATATGGCCATGGCCCCCATCGGTTGGTGCTGGAGCGGCGGCAAACCCAAGCGGTCGGAGCCCTCTCGTCTGTAGAGGTCGCCATGGCCGCCGCCCGTGGGACTCCTGGTGGCGCGCGGGTGGCCACTGGCGGTGTTGGAGCAGGGAGCGGGGGATCCATCACGCGGGTGTGTAGCCCGCCATGGCCACTGGTGGTGGTGGAGCACGGGGCCGGGGCATCCTGGCGGCGTGGTGAGCCGAGCGGCCGGAGCCCGCTCGCCTACAGCGACGGCGGCCTCGAGCAGGCCGGCCCGCCATGGCTGTGCAACGAGGGATCCGCCGGCATGCAAGGGTGTGGGATGCGCGGAGGGGAGGATCCGGCGGTGGTCGCTGCATCGGGGCTACGCCAAGCTATGCGTGGGCGCGCTGGACAGAGAAGACGAGGAGGAGGAGCAGCGCTTGGTGGTGTGAGGTAGCAGGAGGAAGATGGAGGCGGAGGAATGGAGATGTTGTGTCGATAAGGGACATGCTGTGCGGCTCGGTGGGGATTTACTGCCTATTGGTTTTTATTTAAATCAATCGTTGTTGCTGGAACCTGCTGGTGCACCGAATTACGTTAGATTTATGTGCGATTGTTCTTGGCGTTCCAACGAATGGTTATCTGCTAGGTGTCACCTCCTCACATTGGTCCATTGTGATTATTTGACTGTACCGCCTTACATTCTGATAGTAACAGTTTCAACTTAGTAGGCCATGTGCTAATATTCATGTGACTGTGATCTCAAAAATAAAAGTTCATAGAAAAGGAACAAAAACCTTCACTCAACATAGAGTTGTCTTGTACCGTGCTACCGATTGCACAAAAAAATTATCCTAAATGAGCACCTACCATAAAAGCTTTCATTTTTATGGTGATGACGGGGAATGTGTGCGGTTCGGTCTTCGGGTCAAGTTCAAATATTGCAAAAGAAAAGAAACAGAATATATTCTTGCAAACCAAGCAACCAACATATTTAAAAAAATTAAAATAGTAAAAGCATGTTTGTTTTCGAATATTGACAAAAAACGTATATAGATAACCCCACTTCAATGCACCAGTACCCTTCCATCCAAACTAAATTCATTTGCATTGAAAATCTTTTGAAATTATAAGAAAATACTTTTGAATTAGTTATTAAACTCTCAAATTACAACAATTTCACTGTCTGTAAATCCCGCTAAAAACACTCACACCATTCCTCTTCCACCCGATGATAGTGTTAAGATGAAGGAGGAGCCACCAAAGGACATCCCAACGACTTTCCCAACTTTATACTAACAATCCTTTTTTTATTGCGGACACCGAGCTTGTGTGTGTTTTTTAAGATAAAAAAGTGTTTCAAATTCTTCTTGCTTTAAAAAATTCATGTTTTAAATATGTTCACTTTTTTTAAAATGCACAACACTCCCAGAAAAATGTTCCAATTCTTTTTAACAAAATCATTTAAAATTGATCAAAAAAATTAAAATCATATTTTAAAAACATGTGTTCCATAAAATGTTCATCTTCAAAAGATGTTTCAATTCTAAAAAAATATTAAAAGTTTCAAAAATAATAATTAGTTTGAAAGAAAGAAATATTTGTGTTTTTTGAAAAAAGTAAGAGATAAAACCGATTACTAGACTATTTCATGCACCACTGCTCTTCAATGAGGTGAAAGATGTTAGGGTGGATTATTTACGTCCCCGCGTCATACTCAGAAAAGGGATAATATTATAAACTTGTAACCGATGTTTATTAGAACTGGATATAAGAAATGGCACTTACTGTCACACGCAGCATGTTTTACGATATTTTTAGCCCGTTGCAACGCACAGGCATTTGTACTAGCGAGTTATTAAATCACCAGGTGGAAGAATCGCGGATTAGTTTCAAATGCATGGATCCTAAGTGACCAAGTCATGACTTGATCACTTAGGATCCATCCACTTAAAACTAATCCACGGTTCTTTCATCCAATGATATAATAGCATACTCATCATCATCATCATCATCATATTAATATAAAAACTCTTGAATCATATCATCACCAACAACACTAGCTAATAGTCATCATAGTTATTACCACCAACACTATTTAATCATCATAGTCATAGCTAATCACCACCAACACTAGCTAATAATAATCATCATAGTCATCACCACCAACACTCATTCTAGCTAGCTAATCACTCCTACTGCTCTCTCTTAGGTAAAATATCATAGAACATGTGGAGCGCTCCTCATTCATCATATTGAAGGATGCAGATGAACATGTCTCCTAATTGTGGGTTGCGCTTCTGATTGCTGCCCCCTAGTACTTCTCTGTGATCCTTCATAATTTTGTTCCAGTCTTTGACTATTAACACTTGCTCGCTTCTAGAAATCCTGAATGCACTAATGTGCAATGTAGGATGTCTTGGCCGTATGCTAACCATGGACATGCGACCTTTAACCTTGATCCACTGAGGCACAACTATTATCGGGAGGCCCTGTAGAAGAACATCGTAGTAACATACTTAGCAATGAAGTTTAGCTTAAAAAATAATGTATGCAAAAGATGCACTGAGGACAAATAGTAAAAATCTTACCGTCTTTCCTAAATAGATGTGACCGTAGTTCAGTAAGAGCACTATTGGTCGCACGTTTTGAGTACTAAGATTTCCAAGTTTAGGAAAATAATTTGTCTTACAGTATGAAGATCCTCAAGCCATTAAACATAATGACTTGTCTCCTCGCAGTTTAGTTCAGCCTCGAGACAATAGGACATGTTTGCTTGAATGGAAATAAGCTATCAATAGAAAATTAGTTGTCAAATATTTTTGAATAAAAAATATCCAAGACATAAATATGGTTGAGAAACTTACATAATGGTAGAACTAGAGGCTTTTGCACATCGACCCAGATGTCGATATTATCTTCAATATCATCTTCCGGACGAATATCAAAGGTGATAAGCATATCAGGCTCAAATGCATAAGCCTTGCATAGTGATCTCCATTGTTTGCATTCAAAATGGGTGTAGGCGTCTGTATTGTATAATTTTGCGGGAAAACTATAACCATGCTCGGTTCTCAAGTTAACTCCTTTTACCTCCATAGTTTCCATAGTACTGAAACCAACCTTATCCAATACATATATTCTTGCATGGCAGGGGATACGCTAGTAGAATAGTAAAAAATTAAAATTATAAGTTGAAGCAAAAGAAGCAGAAGTCATGCTTAATTATGAAAAAAGACTTGTCGTTGTGACCTACTGTGTGCACTTCGAAGTTCTCATCCAGCTTGATGCTGAAGCGCCTACCACCAACTGGGTGAGGCCTGTCGCACAGGCTGCGGTCGTCTTCGCAGTATTCACACATACCAAATTCCTTTTCGTCGTCAGACATTTCCTATGTTCATAGTTGAAACATTAATTAAAAATCAACCAAAGGCAACTACCAGGAAACTTAACACACAGATCACTATTACTCAATATGCAATGCGTTTGTCGGGACCCCGATCCTAAGTCACACCGATCTAGCATGTAACACATCATATCACTTTGCGGCCTCACGCACGGTATTTCCACGGGTGCCACCTTACCTGGCCCAGGACCGTTTGCGCCTTTTGGCTCACGTATATGATAGTACCGCTAGCATCCATATGACAAAGAACCCGGGCCGACCACATGACTAGTCATAAACCCAAGGTGGCGCTAACTTACAGGGACAGGCATACATGACCCAGCAACGAATGTGTCGATCAACAACGTATGAACCCAAGTCGTAGCAAGCTTCAATGACTTAAAGGAACAACGTGTGACATTTCCCCGAAGGGACAGACCCAGGAATGAAGAAGGACACATGCCGGACAGCCTAAGTGTTCCGGAGCAGTAGCAAGCTACCATGGCTCAGTGGAAGCACTAGGAGATATTTCCCGGTAAGAGAGGCTACCAAGAATAAACAACTAGGTTGTCGGATCCAACACATACCAAGCATTTCAATAATCATACACACAATATGCTCGATATGTGCAAATACAACATGGCATCACAACATGACTCTACAACTCAGAGTATTTATTCAATAGGCTCCGAGGAGCCAAGTATTACAAACATGGGTCTCATGACCCAACATTTAGATCATACAAAAAATGGAAGCATAACATGTCTAAGTACAGACAACTACAAATGAAAAGGGCTGGAAAGCCTGACTATCTACAAGACCCTCCAGAGGGCACAAGATCGTAGCTGAGGTAACAAGCTAAACGTCGAAGTCCATGCGGAACTACTAGTGAGACTGGAGTCTCAATGCAAAACATAAAATTAAGCAAACATGAGTACAAATGTACCCAGCAAGACTTACATCAGAACTATCTACATATGCATCATTATCAACAAAGGGATGGTGGGATTTAACTGCAGCAAGCTAACTTTGACTCAGTGGCTATCCTGAACTACGACTGCACGCATCTCTTTTGAGGTGGATCCGCTCCCGTCTCCCTATGAGAACGCCATGCATAGCACTCACGCTTATCTTGCGCATTTTAGAGTATCCACTTTCGCTTGTCTATGAACTGTATAGGAAACCTAGAGGTCCTTAACCAAGGATGCGGCTATTCGAATAGATGATGTTAACCCTGCAGGGGTGTACTTCTTCACACACGCTTTCACCACTTATCACCGATTACACGACATGTACTCGGCAACCTTCAAGCGGAAGCCAAGCGAGGGTGTCGGCCACGACCTGACTAACCACACAAGTCCCTAGTCCAGGTTTATCGCCTATTTAGGTTCCATCCGCAGGGAGTCGGCCGAGGTTTCCACATACGGCCCCGAACAATGTGTATAGGGTTCCGAGACACGAAACAGGCGCCCGGCATACCCGGCCACGTGCCTACCGCATCACAGCCCACCCCTCGGGTCCGCGCTGCGCACGGCCTCCAGCATACTACAAACACCAGAAACTACTTGAAACTCCCGGATAGAGGACATGGGCGGTTAATAAGTCGAGAGGGTCCATTGGTTTCAGGCCCAACGGTTTCAATGAGACAACCCACCATGTACTCCTACATGGCCTCTCACCGCTACCTTTACCAAATCGTGTTCACACAATTAGCTCACACACAGTAGGACATGTTCATCACCATTCCAACTCATTCCCGATGAATCAGACCTGACTCAACTCTAAGCAGTAGCCGGCATGACAAACAAGCATGAATGAGTAGGCACATCACGGCTCAAACAACTCCTACTCATGCTAGTGGGTTTCATCTATTTACTGTTGCAATGACAGGTCATGTAGAGGAAAGGGGTTCAACTACCGCAGCATGTAACAGATGAATCGTTGTTGTTCTAATGCAGTAAACGAGAGAAGGAGCGAGAGAGTGGGATTGTATCGGAATGAACAAGGGGGTTTTGCTTGCCTGGCACTTCTGAAGATGGTATAACTCTTCATCGGTGTCATCGAACACATCGTCGGAACATCGTCTACTGAGAGGGGACAAATACCGGCAAACAAGGAGGAACACATTCAATGCAATGCTCAATATGATGCATGATCATGACATGGCAAAATGAGTGTGTTGGGCTAATGCAACTACAACCAGATGGGTTTGAGTCATTTTGAACCAAAGGTTCAACCCCAAACTCAAATTATGAATTTAAATAGTGCCTTATCATGTTTTGCACTAAACAGCAAGGCTAATTTATTTAAACATGCATGAAACCAGTATAGATGGATAGATTGGATTTTTCTGATCATTTTTCATATATAAATCATTGCATTTGGGGTTACAGATTAATTTCTATGATTTGTAGAAGTTAGCACTATTTTCTGGAATTTCCTGAATAAGAATAAATTCAGAAAAAGCCATTACTGCGTCAGCGTTGCGTCAGCAGGTCAACTGTGTGGTCCGGTTCAAACCTGACCAGTGGGACCCACTAGTCAATGAAACAACTAATTAATAGAGTTACTTAGTGTTAAGTTAAATACTAACCTAAGTTAAATAGGGCCTGGGCCCACATGTCAGTGAGTTAGTGGCTTAACTAAAATTAGTTATTAACTTAACCAAAAAGTTAACACGGCCGGGCCCACACGTCAGCGACCCTAGGGAGGTCAAACAGGGGTCAAACCAGGGTCAACTCGCCGGAGTTGACCCGCGGCTCGTCACCGGCGACGCTAGAGACGACGGAGGGGCTAGGGTTCCTTCTCCGGTAGGCAAATGGCCGGCGGAGGGCATCTACGTGACGCGGGCACTCGTCCGCATCGAGTGGTGGCTGTGGTTGGGCCTGGGATGGCCGGAGTCGTCACCGGCGTCGACCTTGGCGGTCGCCGGAGCTCGGGGTCGACGCTACGGCTGGCGGGGTAGCTTGTGCGGGGCAACTACGTGCTCTACGCGGCGCGGGGAGGAAGTTGGACACGACGGCCGGACCGCAGGTGGCCGGAGACACGTCGGCGGCAAGCACAGGTGGCGGCGCGTGCGGGCGAGTAAGGTGCGGTGGCTACTGCGCACGAGGGTGAGAACGGAGAGGGGGAGAAGGTTGAGTGGCTCACGGCGAATGCAGGGGAGCGAACGTGTCAGGACCGGTTTTCGGGATATTAATTTCCCAGAAAATGGCCCTTGTGCTCACCAGCCCCGGGATTACTGTTAGCTGATGAGGCACCAACTTGATACAGAAATTGCAAGCAAAGTACAAAATATGTAGTACAAGACCATTGTGGGCTATGAGTACAACAAATGGTTTCTAGTGGTTGATGGCGGAAGCGGTTTGCAGAACATCAGCGCCCATGGGACTCAATTTCCCACAGGAACAGCTGACCTGGATAACTCCTATCTTCGCGAGGCTGCTATCACCGTTGCTTAGGTTTCGGGGCTATCATCGCAACGCTCCTCTCCAAGCAATAAATCTGGCCAAGACAATAGCCAGGGACAAGCCAGTGAGTACTTTTGAATGTACTCGCAAACATTATAAACACGGGTATAATACAACGAATGATAATCATGCTCTGAAATATTCTATGATCACAATGTCAGTCACGAAATAAACAAAATCCATGATGCACGCATGCAGGTTGTTCATATAAAACATGCCTATGCAATCAGAGAATAGAAATAGAATGCACCGATCGGGTGTCTGAAACGACGCCTCGAAAGGATAATAGTATAAAGCATGCCTCAGTCGGGCGTCTGAGCGACACCACATAAAGGGCTTATAGGTAAAATAAGTAACAAACATGCCACAGTCGGGCGTCTGTGCGACACCACATAAAGGGCTTATAAAGTAAACAGATAAATAGCATGCCACAGTCGGGCGTCTGAGCGACACCACATAAAGGGCTTATAAAGTAAACAATCAACAAGCATGCCACAGTCGAGCGTCTGAGCGACACCACATAAAGGGCTTATAAAGTAAACAATCAACAAGCATGCCACAGTCGGGCGTCTGAGCGACACCACATAAAGGGCTTATAAAGTAAACAATCAACAAGCATGCCACAGTCGGGCGTCTGAGCGACACCACATAAAGGGCTTATAAAGTAAACAATCAATAAGCATGCCACAGTCGGGCGTCTGAGCGACACCACATAAAGGGCTTATAAAGAAAGTAACCACCATGAATATCCAGGAGGTAGAACCATCCCAGGGATACTCAATAATTCAAATAATATAAAGAGTTGGTCCATAATAGTAATAATCATAATCATCACAAATCACAAGTCATAATCCATGTTCTGGCTTAGCAGTTTCTCCTCCGAAGACCGACACTAAGACCGACACTTGACCCATCCCAGACTGTAGTCCTTAACCATGGACACGGCTATTCGAATAGATTTAATCTCTGCAGAGGGTGTACTCTTTACCCACGAGTAACGGATTCCTTTAGTCCGTCGGGACTAATTCCATTTACGGTCTTTTAATTGAAAACGCACCTGACCCGCACACACCAGCTTAACTTACCGGTGTCTGGAATCACCCACGACACCTGTCAAGCAAAACTCTAAGTGGGGAGGCTACAACCTCGATTAGCATGGGATCAAATTTATACCGCGCGCTACTAAGGGGTGCCCCCCTCTCGGTCCCAACCGGAAACACCCATGCCCCCGGACCAGGTGGCATGCCTACCGGATGCATCCGGTATCTTCCACCATGGCCTCTCTGTATGGTGTGTGCTAGGAAGGGGTTGACAACTTACTGAACCTTACCCTACCTGCGGCAGGGACAAGTGGTAGTACGAAACAAGTATGGGGGTTACTGGAACAAGACTCGATCTACGGCCGACTCAGGAGGTTCAAGTATTCCCTGTATGATTAGCATAACAAATATATTTCAATTAACAGATAGAATCACCACTCATCATACCTCATCATGCCATACCGGACACACTCGTCTCGACGAGGAACTAGGGACAAGCTCGTGTCTACCCAAGACAGAGACTTTCCCGGCTTCCTTCCGGTATGCATGAAAAGCATACGAGGGTGATTACTATCTCAACGTATAAAATTTCAGTAGCACGGAATCATCAATATGCACTTATGAGCATGTTCATATCATCACATAAAATAACGAAAACTCCGAGACAAGGCGTGTTGTAACCATATACAAACGACACACAAAAAAATAATATGCCAGAGTTCAGAATGCTTGACTTCAAGTTGTGGAGAGGTAGGGTGCGTTCCCTCTCCAAAATTCCTATTTTAAAATTTTGAATTAATACATAGTTTCAAAACAGCAAAAAACGGTTGTCTGAATTTTTTTAAAATAAATATGAAAATAAACTAGACAAAATTTGAGAAAGGTATGAAAAAGAATCAATTCATTTGGAGTTATATTTAAAAAGTTATAGCCAGTCAAAGTTTAGTCAAATTTCTGTTTTTAAAATAAAACAGAAAAAGAAAAACGTTTCGAAATGAGTACACGTCGAAGACGTACTTTGCGTTTACGCCTCCACTTACGCCAGCGTGGACCGGACCGTGGTCACTGACAGTGGGTCCAGGGGGCCCACTGGTCAGGTTTGACCGGTCGCCCCCGCCTCCTTCCTCCTCTGGCCGAACAGAGGCGGGGCTCCGGCGATCGTCGCCGGCGATTGGCGGCTCCTCGCGGGGTTCTGAGGGCGGGGATGGATTCGCTAGTCTAGGGCGGTCCTCCCGGTGGTCGAGGAGGTGGCGGGGATGGAGGGAGTCGCCGGCGGCGAGCTTCACGGCGGACGGTGGCTTCGGGAGATTTGGGGCTTTGGGCTACGGTGGCTCCCTGTCGAGTTTGAGGTGCTGGGTGGCTCCGCGAGACCGAGGGGAAGAGAATGGGAGCATTGGATGGACGGGAGGGGTTCTGGTTGCGACTGAATGGACCGGAGGGCGGCGGCGGCTGTACTGGCCGGAGATGGGGGAGATGGCCTCCCGCCATCGATTGCTGGCTGTGGGGGCCCTAGGGGGATGGCACGAGGTTGCCTGAGGGTCGGACGAGCTCGGGGGGGGGGGGCCTTCCATTTATAGTGTAGCTAGGTCGGTTCCGCGGCCGAGGATAAGAACGCCGGCGAACCGCCGTTCTGTTGCTGCAGGGGGACGTGGCGGCGACGAGCGCTTGCAGACGAGCTTGTGGATGAGTTCAGACTGCTCCAGAGGGCAGCTGGCGCACGCGTGTGGCTCGGGCAGCGCCGTCCATGGCAGGGGCTACTGTGGCCGGCCGCGGGCTGCCATGGCCGACCTGACGGCGGCGCTGTAGGGTACCAGGAGCGGCCCTGCGGCAAGGGAGGGTCGGGGCGTGCTGGCGGTGAGTGGGGAGGGGCCAGGACGGGCGCGGAGGGGCGGCAGTGGGACGCGGCGACTCGTGCGCACGCACGTGCAAAACGCGTGCTCTGGGCACGCCCAGCGCACGCATGCTACGTGCTCGACGCAATGCCAGGGCGTGCTAGAGGATTAGGATGAGGCTGGGGATTAGCAGGCCTGGGTTAGGGTTAGCTACGAGCTTAGTGGACAAGCTTGTTGGGTCAGAAGATCAAGTTTACAATGCAAACAAAAGATCATGCCAAATCTATGCATGCACTCAAGGTGTTTGACAGAATGCCAGGTGCATCTAGGCAACTCTTGGGGTGGCCAAAAGCTCCAGACCAGTGTCTCTTTAGGTGTAGGTGATGGTGGCAAGGTCAGTTGGTCAAGACTAGAAACTTGATAGTGCAAGTTTTTGGGAAAACCATTTCTGGACAGAAAGTAAAAGGCATAGTTTCGTGGACCAAAAATACTCCAATAGGTCCATTCTCCTGGACTCAAGGGTTTTGCAGGGTGGTTGATAAGAAGGAGAAAGATTATGGGCATTAGAGCAACAAAAATTAGAGTTGCTGTAGAAAAAGCCAAACTGGACCAAAGAGCAAAAGAGGATGTTTTGCTCAAATTTTTCAAAGAATATTAGTGGGTTTTGCACAAGGATGGATAATATACTCCTACTAACATCCCCTAATTTTGGTGGAAGTTTTAAAGAAATATTTAAATAGGTTGTAGTGCAAAAGTGCAATTGGACCAGATTTGAAAACTAGGGGTAAAGCTTAAAATCTCCAAATGACTAAAGGATATTTTTGCATAAAAGTGATTTAGGGACATCATATGTCATCCCCAAATTTTGGTGGGATTTTTAAATGAATTTATCAAAGGGTTGCAGTGCAAATGGGACCCTAAAACTTATGAAAACCCATTTTAGAGAAATAAAGCTCAGGGAAAAATAATTATATAACTAATCCCACTGATAAAAGAATTGTTTTATTTGAGAGGGTAAACAAGTCCAATAATAATTGGAAATTTTTTTTTTACTTTGGGTGAAAACTCCACAACTTAGAAGAAAAGAGAGGTTCTGAGATCAAAAATAAATCCAGAAAAAATGAAAATTTAATTTCCTGGCAAAATTTTAATAAACAAAACATAGTTAAATTTTTGGGGTGTTACAGAACGGCAAGCTCGGGGAGGTACGGACGACCACGTAATAGCGATGGCGATCTTGGTTGCCGGAGGGTGAAGAAGACGGCGCCGAGGACGAGGCAGAGCTTCCCAGCTTGCACGGCTTGCTGGGGGTGACGAGGACGATGGCGCAGAGCTCACGGACATGTCAGTGGGGCGAGGGGGAGGCGGTGGCTGCGGCAGCAGCGAGCGGCGGCGACGACTGCGCTCGGTGGGGAGAACAGAGGAGGGGGAGAGCGTTCGGGGGGGAGAGAGCGGTCCAGGGCATCCGGGCGTCGCGCTGGCATCATCTAGGCACGACGAGGGGGAGCCAGGCAGGCTGGGAGGGAGGAGGTGGCCGGGGCACGTGCGTGAGTGCGTGAGTGCGTCGAGCACACGCTCGTCCTCCTGGCAGAGGAGGAAGATCACAGGGGAGGAGGCGGTGGTGGGCTGGGCCGCCTGGTGGGTTGGGTCTCTGCTACAGGAGCAGGCCACGTGAGGTAAGCCCAGGTTAGTTTCCTTTCTCTCACTCTTTTCCTTTTTCTTTCAGTTTTCTATTTTCTGTAACTTCAGGGCTTTATTAAAAATAGCTAGGCACTATCAAAAATCAGGCAACTCACTGTGGCAACTGTTTGGAATATTTCCAACAGTAAACATTTCAGTTCATAATTATTTGGGCATTTAAAATATTTAATAGAATTTAAATGCCCAAATGCAAATACCATATGATTTAATTCAGTGAACCAAGTTGTCCTAGAAAAATGCAAACCATTTTGACAGTGGTTCTAGACCAAGGCAAAGATGATGAACATTTTAGAGGGCATTTCAGGTTCATTGAAAAAATATTTTAGTAAACCCTAGTTGGATTAAGTGGTGTTGGGGGTTTCTGCCATCCCCATTTCAAGCTTCTGAGAAATTTAAACATGATGCAAACATTATGCAACACCAGGCAGAACCAGAAGCTAGGGATGTGACAACTCACCCCCACTAAACAACAATCTCGTCTCGAGATTCAAGCGTAGGGTAAGCTGAAGGGGGGATGCAGACTAACACAATCTTCACGATCCAGATTGCACTTCATAAGTACGTTGATTCGATCACCATCTTTGTCCCGATGTCCTGCTCTGAGAACTCCAACCAACATGACAACGAGAGGAGAAGGAAAACTCTAGAAGGATCGATCTTCTGGAAGATCGAACAACTCAGGATCAACTCACGGAGTGAGACATTGAAACATATGTCGAGCTGAGACACGAAGCATACATCCAAAGGGATGGAGTGAAACAGATGACGAAGGTTCACTAGGTAGACAACAATTTCACACTTAAAAGGGTGGTGAGCGGTTGCCAACATAGCGAGGAGTTGAGTTGACATGATATCATAACGAGACATCTTGGACGAGGGTGACTCGTAGAATCATCCCTTAAGTGGCAAAAGGATTTCTTTTGACACGTGGATCATCGAAACTCTCTAAACCAGCCTAGGGCAATTCACCAACACTCGTTTGGCGGAGTGCGAAGGAATGGCATACACAGACTAGAATGGATGATGTGGATTACCTTGTTGAAGACAACGCAAGGAATGTTTTTGCTTATCATCGAAAATGGATGGAACCCGTGGTAGTATCACTTTGAAGATTATCCTGACCAGTAATTACTGGGAAGGGTAGTCCATAGTAGGATGGCACAATGGCGGTGCAAGCTGGGAACAAAATGCAAATGCTGGGAATGATTCTAGTAACTGGGGAGAAGCTCAACGGTAGAGAGTGATTCCACTGTTTGAATGGTTATAGCATAATTGAAGAAACTGGGAGCAATCCCAGTTGGTGCCGGCGACAACACCTAGTGCTTGCACGTGCTCTCAAGAACTTGAGCATTTCCATATTCACCAAGGTTTTACCAACATCCGTGTCAAGGATCCCGGCAACACAACATACTAGCATGATGAATATTGGTGGAGGATGCAGATGCAAAGAAAGATAACACCTTCTCAGATTTCACCTTAGCGAGGCCAAGGAGACGAAATCTGGATGATCGAACGAGAGACATTTAGCACTCCGCTTCTAATGTTCACCTTGATGTGCTAGCGTAACTTTGATATCTAGAACATCAAGTAAAAGGTCAGACTTCGGGAGCTCAAGAATCCATAAGGAATTACTTCTGGAGTAAATCCTATGAAAACCTTACAAAGAGACCGATATTACAGTTCCTGGGAAACGCTCCAACCATCATATCTGCTGGAGATTCAGACCTGGTTGGTGTTAGGATATTCCAGACTCGTCAAGTCTAGAGAGAAAAATGAAATTTTGCAACAAAAATCGACGAGATGACGTTGCGAGATTCTCAGGGAATGAACTGCGATAGCAAGCTCCAAAACATGAGCTAGTTCTGCTACATACATGTGAACACGCTATCCCAGACAAGCATGACCACATAGTAGTCCTATAATAAAACACTACCGAGTTCAGGTGGGGAACCATCAACGAGGATATCAAAGTCCTTATATAAGTCCGGATTAGCTGTTATGAAGGAACTCCTTCTCCTTGAACAAATCAGTCAGTGGCTTGGTGTGCTAGGGACACATATAGAATGAAGGTTGCAAGTCTTCAAACCACGGAATACTTCGCACGTATGCATGATCGATTTGGGATGATTCCAGAGGAAGCAACATTGATCTTCTTGAATCCACGGCGGCAACTTGCATCAAAAGCACGTGAATTATAGGAAGTCACTTCTTCCATCCAGGCATATGCTTCATGCACGGGACATGGAGATAATGCTTATAAAAGTTTCCAACGCTAGCTTAATGTACAACAAATCATGGGGAGGACATGGATGTTGTCGATGGGCTCAACAACAATTAATCCAGGTTTCCATATAAATGGAATTCCACAATCATGTGAACAAGGTGATAGCATTGATCAGACCAAGGATATAATGGTGTATGCTCCAGGGGTCAACCACGAGTAAGCCAACATTACGAACATCGTTGGTTCTGTTGATGATAGCCCACACTCAAATCAAAGTTTCAATAAGACAATAGATCCAACAATTGACCACGAGGATCAATCAATGAAGATATCATCTTTCTTCAACACACACACACACAAAGATATCCCTTTGGAATGAACTAAGTCGAACAAGCTTTTATCTTCCAACTCTCCAAGTTGTCGTTTAGCTCAACCAACTAGCTCAAGGGTACCCGACACAGAATCTTGGAGAATGGGTGGTTTACAAGAAACCAACTTGATCACGAGCTCAACATAGCGGTCAGGTGACAACCTGGTGATGCTCCCGAGAAGATATTCGGAAAATCACGAACCACCGATGTGTTGCTAAGCTCGGGAGCAATCTTGCTTTTCAGGGCAAGACGATATGATCAAATAAGCATGGATTGGCACTATCCTAACTCATTGACCGGAAAGTGCACCAGAAATAAGGACTAGGTAGCACAATCGGTCTTAGAATGATGATTCAATAACCAACACGCTAAGGATGAAATTATTGTCCTTTAACTACCAAGCAATGGAGTTGCTAGGAGTATTGATTTCACACATCACAATTCACTTGGCGGCATTCCTGTTACAATAACACGAAAACCGATGAATGAACAATGATGGAAGTATCACTGTATCAAGGATTCGTAAGAGGTGGTGCAATTCTCATGACAATCCCGACGTAAAGAGGGTAACACTCCAAGGTGGAACGGAACAAAAGCTGGATTAGTATTTTGATCTGCGGAGCATGACTGCTTTGACCCAATCCTAGATATGGATAAGGTACTGGAGTTCGTTTCTCCTATTCATTCTGGAATAGAATGGCTTGATGGACCACAAGGGTAATAGGCATCGATGAACGAATGGACGCATACTCTTGACTATCAATTGATAGACGAAGGGCAGAACACAACTAAAGAGGGAAAACTCAAAAGAACATATGATTTTTTGGGTTGTGGATGCATAGATTAGTATGTCGAGCAAAGCTCAGCATTTTTTCCGGATAACCCATGCAGGAAGGTAGGACTGGAAGACTCACAATATTGAATGGAGAACTCATAGAGAGCACTCTTGTTGTGATCTTTTGGTTCAGCGAGGAACTTCTGCCATAAGCAGTTCATAGTATTTGGATGAAGGAAATACCACAGACCTCGAGGGCTAATGCAAAGGTTACTAATATCCTAAAGGAACTAGCAAACACTATCAACATGAGGTAAGTAAGGTGAATCTCGGGTTCAAGAACCCAGGAATAGAATGACTACTAACTAAATGGCATCACGGGATGCTTTCGAGAAGAATGGCCAGAATCATTACACTGGGAACACAAAACATGGCTAGAGTACTAGGTGATCCTCTAAGACACCTAGGGTCATAATAATAGCTCCAACATATATACTGGGGCAATGAAGTACCTCAACACACTTATTAGTGTGGTTAATCTGGCACAAAGGACATCAAGAACATAGGGAAAGGATTTTGCAAATGCATTAGACTATTTCAAAACCTGGGATGACTCGGATAGCATAACGGCTGTAAATGCTTGAAAAGATTTGAGACATCCTGCAAAATGGTGGCATAACCACTCGATCATCATAATGTCAAGGTTCCGAGACCAACTATGAACACACAGCGGTAGTAGAGACTGAACTGAGGCTTGAATCCATCAATCCTGTAAGTCTACAGTTAGTAACACGTGATCCTCATAGAAAAAAGAGAAAGCCTGGTTCCTTAACCCCGTTGGAAAGATGGGATGACTCGGATCAAAAGGCATAAGGTAAAGGTGTAAAAAGAGCCTTACGTTCCCATCCACAATCAATTCCCTTATATAACTAAAGAATTTCTACTCAACTTTGACCAGTTTGGCTTGGTGATCCTACAGGCAGTCAGGCTCTGATACCAAAGCTGTTAGGACCCCGATCCTAAGTCACACCGATCTAGCATGTAACACATCATATCACTTTGCGGCCTCCCGCACAATATTCCCACGAGTGCCACCTTACCTAGCCTAGGACCGTTTGCGCCTTTTGGCTCATGTATATGATAGTGCCGCTAGCATCCATATGACAAAGAACATGGGCCGACATGACTAGTCGTAAACCCAAGGTGGTGCTAACTTACATGGACAAGCATACATGACCCAGCAACGAATGTGTCGATCAACAATGTATCAACCCAATTCGTAGCAAGCTACAAGGAATTAAAGGAACAACGTGTGACATTTCCCCGAAGGGACAGACACAGGAACGAAGAAGGACACATGCCGGCCAGCCTAAGTGTTCCGGAGTAGTAGCAAGCTACCATGGCTCAGTGGAAGCACTAGGAGACATTTCCCGGTAAGAGAGGCTACCAAGAATAAACAACTAGGTTGTTGGATCCCACACATACCAACCATTTCAATAATCATACACACAATATGCTCAATATGTGCAAATACAACATGGCATCACAACATGACTGTACAACTCAGAGTATTTATTCAATAGGCTCCGAGGAGCCAAGTATTACAAACATGGGTCTCATGACCCAACATTCAGAGCATACAAACAACGGAAGCATAAGATGGCTGAGTACAGAGAACTACAAATGAAAAGGGCTGGAAAGCCTGACTATCTACAAGACGCTCCAGAGGTCACAAGATCGTAGCTGAGGTAACAAGCTAAACGTCGAAGTCCCCGCGGAACTAATAGTGAGACTGGAGTCTCTACAAAACATAAAATTAAGCAAATGTGAGTACAAATGTACCCAGCAAGACTTACATCAGAACTATCTACGTATGCATCATTATCAACAAAGGGATGGTGGGGTTTAACTACAGCAAGCCAGCTTTGACTCGGTGACTATCCTGAACTACGACTGCAAGCAACTCTTTTGAGGTGGCGCAACAAGTCCACATTCACCATATCAATACTCCAATATGGATCCGCTCCCATCTCCCTAAGAGAACGCCATCCATAGCACTCACGCTTATCTTGCGCATTTTAGAGTATCCACTTTCACTTGTCTATGAACTTCATAGGCAACCGAGAGGTCCTTTACCGCGGACGCGGCTATTCAAATAGATGATGTTAACCCTGTAGGGGCGTACTTCTTCATACATGCTTTCACCACTTATCGCCATTTACACGACATGTACTCGACAACCTTCAAGCGGAAGCCCAGCGAGGGTATCGGCCACGACCGGACTAACCACACAAGTCCCTAGTCAAGGTTTATCGCCTATTCAGGTTCCATCCGCAGGGAGTCCGGCAGAGGTTTCCACACACGGCCCCGAACGATGTGTACAGGGTTCCAAGACACCAAACGGGCGCCCAGCATACCCGGCCACGTGTCTACCGCATCACAGCCCACCCCTCGAGTCAGCACTGCGCACGGCCTTCAGCATACTACAAACAACAGAAACTACTTACAACTCCTGGACAGAGGACAAGGGCGGTTAATAAGTCGAGAGGGTCCATTGGTTTCGGGCCCAACGCATGGTAGTAGTTGTTCATGGATCACAAACACAGAACTCAGTTCCTGAGGGCGGTTTCAATGAGACAACCCACCATGTACTCCTACATGGCCTCTCACCGCTACCTTTACCAAATCATGTTCACACACTTAGCTCACACACAGTAGGACATGTCCATCACCATTCCAACTCATTCCCGATGAATCGGACCTGACTCAACTCTAAGCAATAGCATGCAAGACAAACAAGCATGAATGAGTAGGCACATTAGGGCTCAAACAACTCCTGCTCATGCTAGTGGGTTTCATCTATTTACTGTGGCAATGACAGGTCATGCAGAGGAAAGGGGTTCAACTACCGCAACATGTAACAGATGAATAGTTGTTGTTCTAATGCAGAAAAAGTGAGCAGGAGCGAGAGTGTAGGATTCTATCGGAATGAACAAGGGGGTTTTTCTTGCCTGGCACTTCTGAAGATGATATAACTCTTCATCGGTGTCATCGAACACATCGTCGGAACATCGTCTACTAAGAGGGGACAAATAGCGGCAAACAAGGAGGAACACATTCAATGCAATGCTCAATATGATGCATGATCAGGACATGGCAAAATGAGTGTGTTGGTCTAATGCAACTACAACCAGATGGGTTTGAGTCATTTTGAACCAAAGGTTCAACCCCAAACTCAAATTATGAATTTAAATAGTGCCTTATCATGTTTTGCACTAAACAGCAATGTTAAGATATTTAAAAATGCATGAAACCATTACATATGGATAGACTGGATTTTTCTGATCATTTTTCATATATAAATCTTTGCATTCGGGGTTACAGATTAATTTCTATGATTTTTAGAAGTTAGCACGATTTTCTGGAATGTCCTGGATAATAATAAATCCAGAAAAAGCCATTACTGCGTCAGCATTGCGTCAGCGTTGCCTCAGCAGGTCAACTGTGCGGTCCGGGTCAAACCTGACCAGTGGGACCCACTAGTCAGTGAAACAACCAATTAATAGAGTTAATTAGTGTTAAGTTAAATACTAACCTAAGTTAAATAGGGCATGGGCCCACATGTCAGTGAGTCAGTGGCTTAACTAAAATTAGTAATTAACTTAACCAAAAAGTTAACAGGGTCGGGCCCACACGTCAGCGACCCTGGGGAGGTCAAACAGGGGTCAAACCCCGGGTCAACTCGCCGGAGTTGACCCGCGGCTCGTCGCCGGCGACGCTAGAGATAGCGGAGGGGCTCGGGATGGGCTCGGGATTCCTCCTCCGTTGGCCAAATGGCCGGCGGAGGGCATCTACGTGACGCGGGCACTCGTCCGCGTCGAGTGGTGGCTGTGGTTGGGCCTGGGATGGCCGGAGTCGTCACCGGCGTCGACCTTGGTGGTCGCCGGAGCTCGGGTGAGCTCGGGGTCGATGCTACGACCGGCGGGGTAGCTCGTGCGGGGCACCTATGTGCTCTACGCGGTACGGGGAGGAAGCTGGACACGACGGTCAGACCGCAGGTGGCCGGAGATACGTCGGCGGCGAGAACAGGCGGCGGCGCATGCGGGCGAGAAAGGTGCGGTGGCTACGACGGACGAGGGCGATAACGGAGAGGGGAGAAGGGTCAGTGGCTCACGGCGAATGCAGGGGAGCGAAGGCGAGCTCGGGGAGGTACGGACGACGATGTAATGGCGATGGCGATCTCGGTTGCCGGAGGGTGAAGAAGACGACGCCGAGGATGAGGCAGAGCTTCCCGGCTTGCACGGCTCGCTGGGGGTGACGAGGGCGATGGCGCGGAGCTCACGGACACGTCAGAGGGGCGAGTGGGAGGCGGTGGCTGCGGCAGCAGCGAGCGGCGGCGACGACTGCGCTCGGTGGGGAGAACAAAGGAGGGGGGAGCGTTTGGGAGAGAGAGAGAGAGGTCCAGGGCATCAGGCTGTCGCGCTGGCATCGTCTAGGCGCGATGAGCGGGAGCCAGGCAGGCTGGGAGGGAGGAGGTGGCCGGGGCGCGTGCGCGCGTGCGTCGGGCACACGCTCGTCCTCCTGGCAGAGGAGGAAGATGACAGGGGAGGAGGTGGTGGTGGGCTGGGCCGCCTGGTGGGCTGGGTCTCTGCTACAGGAGCAGGCCACGTGAGGTAAGCCCAGGTTAGTTTCCTTTCTCTCACTCTTTTCCTTTTTGTTTCAGTTTTCTATTTTCTGTAACTTCAGGGCTTTATTAAAAATAGCTAGGCACTATCAAAAATCATGCAACTGACTGTGGCAACTGTTTAGAATATTTCCAACAGTAAACATTTCAGTTTGTGATTAATTGGGCATTTCAAATATTTAATAGAATTTAAATGCCCAAATGCAAATACCATATGATTTAATTCAGTGACCCAAGTTGTCCTAGAAAAATGTGAATCATTTTTGACAGTGGTTATAGACCAAGGCAAAGATGATGAACATGTTAGAAGGGCATTTCAGGTTCATTGAAAAAGTTAGTAAACCCTAGTTGGATTAAGTGGTGCTGGGGGTTTCTGCCATCCCCATTTCAAGCTTCTGAGAAATTAAACATGATGCAAATACTATGCAACACCAGGCAGAACCAGAAGCTAGGGATGTGACAGGGTTTACTTTAGGTCTGTCGAGTCTTCCTTCCTAAACTCTCATCTCACGTATATGGTGGGAACTCCCTCTCTGATATTGCGACCGTTGGTGATGATCGCTACTCCTCCTTTCCCTAGTGCATTACAAATATCTAGCACAAGGAAAAGAAGGAGAAGCGACCCCCACGACAATAGTTGGCATTCTTCTTCTCTCATATATGGTGGACACTCCCTCACTGATTTTTCGAGAGTCGATGATGGTCGCTACTCCTTCCTCCCCTAGTGCATAACAAAGGTCTAGCACAAGGATAAAAAGGAAAAGCGACCCCCACAACAACAGTCGGCATTCTTGTCTCATATATGGTGGAGACTCTCCCTCACTGATTTTTGGGCAGTCGTGTATGGAGCCCCGACAGACTTAAAGTCAACTTGAAATGTTGTTTAATTCTCTTTCTAGCAAATCCGGGGCACTCGATATTTCCTACATATTCTAGCACAAGTCATGCTTAAATTCACGAAAATATCCGGCATGACCTTTGCTAAAATAGGACATATCGAGAGCCTGAAATTTGCCGGAACGGAAATGAATCAACACTCCGACAAAAAATAGGTCACTCGGAAATGAATGAACACTTCGCACATGAGCATCAACTGGTGCTCATTGCATTTCAATGGTTCAATATTGACAGAAACATTTCAATATATCTTATAATCTGAACATTTCATTTGATTAAGAAGCATAACTAAATACCCTAGTTCAGATGTAGAGGAAGGTGGAGAAGGAGGAGGTGGACTTTTAGCTCACCGACTCGGGTGTAGAGGAAGTGGAGGTAGCTCGGATGGTGATCACTCCAAGGAGACACGACTAAGCCTGCATATTCCACCGAGTAAAATTTTAATTAGATCATCAAATCTCATATAGCATTCTTTGATGACAAAGTGATAATGACATAAATTCAACTAGTTCTATTAGTTCAACTAATTCAACTAAGCACTTACCAAAAATAAAATAGTTTTATTAATTTTCTTACTAAATATAAACTAGTTCTATAGTAAAATTTTAATTAGATCATCAAATCTCATATACCTACATTTTCTTACTAAAAATAAACTAGTTATATTAATTCAACAACTTCAACTAAGCACTTACTATAAATAAAAATAATTAATTTTCTTAGTAATTCAACTAAGCACTTACTAATTCAACTAAGAACAGTAATAAAATTTTAAATAGTTGGGAGGGAGGAGAAGGGAGGAGGGGGTGGGAGGAGGAGGGGGAGGTGGGAGGAGGGGCGGGCCGGAGGAGGAGAGAGGAGGAGGGTGGACGGGAGGAGGGGGCAGGGCGGAGGAGGAGGAGGGGGCAGGGCGGAGGAGGAGGAGGGGGAGGGAGGAGAGAGGAGGAGGGGAGGAGGGCTGCCGGCGGAGGGCTTGGCCGGAGGAGGAGGGAGGCGGGAGGAGGGGGCGGCTGGAGGAGGAGGGAGGGGCGCGGTAGGGAGGAGGGAGGAGAGAGGAGGAGGAGGAAGGAGGGAGGAGAGAAGGAGGGGCTACCTCAGTGGAGGAGGTGCAGGACGTCGGCGGCGGCGGACGACGAGGGCGGCAGGAGCGGCGGCGGCGGCGGACGACGGGGGCCGGGGTGGGGGGGGGGGGGGGTGGAGAGGGAGGGTGGGGCGCCGGTTAGAGGAGATAGGTCATGTGTAGCAGTAGCGCGTGTTCGCGTGTTAGGATAACACGCTACAACTAAATTCACGTAGCAGTAGCGCATATACATAACATGCGCTACTACTATTCCTAGTCTGGCGGCTACGTCGTGGCAATATTAGTAGTAGCATTGTTTTTCACTAGCGCGCTACTGCTATGTTTATATCAGCAGCGCGGTTTCCGCAAAAAATACTGCAAAAAATATGTTTTGGTGGAACTATCTGAATGACCTTGATATGATTCTACCTTGTCTACTATTTTTCTGTTGATGGTACCTTGGATAGAACCTTCATATGCTATCAGTGAATTCAAATTTAAGCTCTCTGTTTATCTATCATTTGTTTCCTCAAAGATTGATTTCACAAGATAATCCCATTTGCAAGAGACCTTTTCATCGCCTCCAGACATTTGTTACTTTGTGAGTACTAAACTGGTCTCGAAATTTTGATTTGTGGTCTCGCTAGGATATCAACATCATTTCTGTATGATAGTATTATCCGATCATGCGAAATGACACATTTTTCCGTTACCAGATATGTTGTCTCATCATTAACTATACTAAATCTGGAATGATGTTAATTGTCTCTTAGATTCGTCCACGACCTGCTAGCATTTGGAGAGAAAATTATAACCATCGGCTTTCGAATTTTTCTCACCTTTTCAATGGGAAAGATGGATTACGCCATTGCTTTTACCTGGTACCATTCGTTTGCAGCTACAGCTCAAAATTAGAAAAAAAAATATTCTTCAAATTTTATTAGGTGTCTTAGCTATTGCAAATATTGGCATTCAGTCAATGTTCTATGCTAATTGCATACAAGATCTTTCTTGGTCTTATATAGTTGTTTGCTCCTAGGAAACGGCCTACTAACACAGATAATATTTTGGCATGCCCTCATTAACCTAACTCCTTACATTCTCATACCGCGACAGATTTGAAAAGATGCGGTGTTGTTTATCAGGTGTGATTGCCAACTCCTTTGAGCTTTCTAAGTCGACTCATGCCTAACTCAATATAAAGTTGTATATCAGTGCCGTTTTCAATGTATTCCCATTTTTAAGGGAATGAGTAGAGTAGTTGCCTTTTGTACTATCTATTTCTTTGGCCATATTGTTATGTCCTGTATGTTGTCAGTTTATTATGAACCAACCATTACAGTTTACATATTGTACCATTCGGTATGTTATATATAATTAATACTACAGAGGTTTTTACAAATATTTATATTATTCTTTTATCAAAATGTAAGAGTGTGTGAACACATTCTATGACTGAACTTACATTTGTAGATATATATGTTTCACTTTGTTTATCCTAAAAGTTTAGTATGTTTTGTGGAATCATATATATTATTGAAATTCCTACCATTATATTGATATAATTGATGGGCGCAGCAACGCGCGCCATCACTGATCTAGTTAACTGTGAATCAGGCCTAATCTAGATCCGTTTGCTAATAGGATCGCTAACGGGCCGGGGCAGCCGAGCAAAATTGCAGTCATGTGGTTAATTGGGCTCGTTCTCGCAGGAAGCCCATTGAAAAGTCACGAGGAAACAACATCTCTCCCTTCACTCGACGCCCTCCTCCTTTGTTTCGAGTTCTCTCTCTCAGCGCCTCCTCATCCTAATCGCGCTTGGGCGGCGGCGGCGGCGAAGTGCCCCTTTCAGGTGAGATCTGTAGCGCCACAGGCGGCAGTGGAGGTGAAGTGCCTCCCCCTCCAGGTGAGATTTGTCCCGGTTGCCGAACCGAGACTAAAGTGTCCGTACTAAAGCCCAACACCTTTAGTCCCGGTTCGCCCACGAACCGGGACAGATGGGGCTCCACGTGGCCGCTACGGCTTGCCCAGGCAGGAGGGCCTTATGTCCCAGTTGGTGCCACCAACCGGGACCAAAAGGCTTCCACGCGTCAGCAGTTCAGGGGCTGGGGTTTTTTTTTCTGAAATTGAGGGGGGTTTGGGGATTTTGGGGTTTTTGTAGGGTTAATTTAGGGTTTCATATATTGTGTTAGCTAGCTAATAGAGAGAAGTGTCCTCTCTTATCTCCGTGCTTGGTCGACACTACGTACTATATGTATAGAGAGGACTCGACACGCTAGCTAGCTAGTAATATAAGCAAATGAAGGAAACAATTAAGTACAGAAGATCGTCATGAACATATACAGAGAGAAGTGATCGACCTCTCCTTCTCCGAGAGATTGGTCGAACAACAAGTTTTCGTATATCTATCCGACGCTACTGGCTACATATATACAATATAAGATCTCTTACAATCCCTAACATCTGAACTCAACTTCCACAGTGGAGCAACTCACATCACTCAAGACGCTGATCATAAAGGCATGCAACAATATGCGGTCGCTTCCAACAGTGCCCAAGTCTCTTGAGGAGATTGCAGTCTGTTACTGCAGTGACGAGTTCATACAATCTTGTGTAACGACTGATGATCCAAACTGGCAGAAGATTGAGCACATTCCAAAGAAAACAATTAAATTCTATAGTGAAAAAGGTCCATACGGAAGGTATGTAGTTAGATTCTTTTGATGTCTTCATCTTCCATTTTTTGTGTTCAATAAATGTTACTGCAAATGTTAGCCGTTAAGGTTGCTGGTATTTTTCTGATGGTTGCTGGTATTTTTCTGATTGAGTTGGTAACTGTCAGCCGCGTGCCCTTTGGCTGAGGACAGGAGATGAAGCCGTCAGACTCTTGCTAAATCTGCATGCTCTCTAAATGCGTAGCCTCTTCGTTGGATTTTATCTACTTTGGTTTGTTGAATCTTGCATGTTTATGCGTGAAGTGGTGCTGCGCTCATACTCTCATAAACTACGGGCACTGCAAAATGCCACGTCTCCATGCCGTCACGAACAGTGGATTTATGAGTTGTTTACTGTATATGGATGTAATAACGTGGAACGATGGAACACCAGATATGATTTGCTTCATATGTATGATTTGTAACATTGGCGTGTCCATGATGAACTCCAAACTGTTTGATTTGGTGAACACTGAATTTGCTCCTTTCCTGTTGTTTGTAACATCGCTCACCAAATTGTTTGTAACACAGCATGGTTGCCAGATTGTGGGAAGCTAACCGGGGGACCTGCTCCTGACATTGAGGCTTCCATTCATTTTCAGTAGTAGAATGCTAAAAGGCTTTAGTGGTTGCAATCAACGTGCATTGTAATTAGTGATTGCATATATTTTTTTTCTACTGGTTGGGCATTCAGGGAAAGTGGTGTCACACGGCGGCCTGTTCTCTGTTCTGCACACGCTGTGGTTTGGGCAGACACAAGTTTTGATGTGTCCGCTTAGGCCTGCAAACACGATTGGTATAAATCCTTTGGTCTTGGAGGAATGATGCAACACTGCCTTGCCGGAGTCCAAGGCTTCAAGTGGACAGTGCCAGAGTATTTGCTTTTCTAACTTTGGTTTACCTTGATCAATTTCGTTTAAAAAATGTTTAAAAGAAGGATGTGACCTGTAGCATGAAAACAAGAATGCCATAGACTTCTAACCGCTGCCAAGTGAAATTCTGTAGATCATCACCTCACACGATATCTTGTCAGAAAGGTGATCACATCTGTGACAAGTCCACGCTATCGAAGGAGCGACCACTTTCAACTCTGAAAGCTGATCTCATGGCGACTCCACTGAATCTGGACAAACAAAAAGACACAAGTTTAGACACCAGAGAAGAAACTTGGGTCCAACTTGTAGACATATTCGAGATCTTGCGAGCTATAAAACAAACAAATTATAGGCGCTCGTGTAGTATCTCATTGGTAATACTGCCACACAGGTTGGAATACATAGCCAGACAGAGAAAGAGGCACGTCAACATAAGGAAACTGAGTCATGAAAAACTTGGCCACGCAGAATTGGTACATTCATGTTCCAGGAATATTACCTAGGCACCTGGCAGTATAACAAACAAACTTGAACTGAAAAAAAAAACAGGGAAAGAAACTGGGTGTATTGGTAGCGACAACCAACACAGTCATGACTCATAATTGGGTGCCGTCTACCATCCTAGTACAAAGTGAGTCACAAAGAAGAAAAAACTACTCCCTCCATCCCATAATACAAGAGTGTTTTTGACACTGTCAAAAACGCTCTTGTATTATGGGACGGAGGGAGTATAAAACAGGGTGTCCACATAATAATTGCTAATACACGGTCCTAGTACTTTTGTTTCATGGCTACCATTTGCTTGCAAAATGGAAGATCTTGCGTTCATCTACAACAGTTGTGTGCTTGAGGCATCCGCCAGTAATGAGAGAAGAAACTGTATCAATCAGAGGATCTGTAAGTCGGTCCAGTTCAGATCCCCCTGTTGATGGACGGATGGGCCTCCCAGCTTAGCGCTGCTCTCATCCCAGTGGAGAAGAGCAATAACAAACAACCGAGTCCAACTACATGCTGCGCTAGGGTTTTTCATTTTGTCCGACATCACTTGCCAGGTTTCATTGCCATATCTAGTACAGTTAAGAAAAGTAAATATGAATTGCAGACATAGATCGGTTAGCTTTACCCACAGTTGTCTGTTGATTGAAACTGGTCATTTCACCGTCACTTTCTTGGGTCAGGAACAGCCATATCCAATGTCACAGTAACTGAAGCAAGAAGTAACATGAAAACAAGATCAACATATACATGACTATTGCCAGGTGAAATTCATGGTCATGCACCATCTTGTGTGAAAGGTAGGTGTTCACATCTGTCACAACCCCACGCTTGTCGCTTTGAATCAGAAAGTTGATCTGATGACGACTCCACCAAATCTGGACAAACAAGACAAAAACCTCAGACAACATACAAGATTTTCCACGCGATTTGTGCATACTAATTCAAGAGTTTTACAAGCTTAAAAGGAAAAAGGTTTTAAGGTACTTGGGTAACTAGTATCTCACAGGAAGGTGGTGAATAGCATAATGTTGATCTCAACTAAATTTGAAACATGTGACTGCAGGCAGACACTTCAGTGTACTTAGCATCATTACAGGTTGGGATAAACAGCCGGACAGAGGCACATGAACATAAAGGAATTCAATCCAGAAAAACTCATACGGAATTGGTTTTGCAGGAGTTCATTTACTGCCTAGGCACACTCTATCCGAAAATGGCGTTTGGTGGCCGCGCACCATGGAGGCCGAAATCTGTGCCGTCTGCTGTTGTCTTGATGAGCGTCACACAGTCAGCCCGCTTCCGTATTTCAGCGCCGCAACCTTTTTAGTATCCTGTATTGCCAATAAATAAACAGACGACGGCTCATGTAGACAAATTGGGACAGCAGGGCCCGCACGGTTCAAAGGGAAGGAATCACAGGGAAGTACATGGGATTGACTTGGTCGTCATGTTCCTACCTGTGCAAAGCAAAGGGCCGTTTTAGTCGATCGTTGGGAGAATCATTCCGTTGCCAATGACAGTTCTTCTATTTATAACAGAGACCCTGTCTAGAACAGCCACGGCCATTCCCAACTCAAACCTGAGGATCGTAGATCGCATGCTGAAACCTGGCTGCATGCCCTCTCTCTCTAGTGTGTGTACTTGTGATCAATGACCTGCCTCCCTCTGTAACTGAATTCTTTGTCACCGTTCGGGTTTTTTAGCCCTGCTGATCAATATATTCAGGTGGAGGAAACTCTCCCCCCGGTGAACATTCAAAAAAAAAAAATTCTTCCTCTTCATCGGTCCGATCCAGGGACAGGGGTCATCTCCCGCTCATCATGTGCCCAGATTGCGGAGAAGCTCACGCCGAGACCAACATTAGTGGCAAAATAATTGGCGTGCAAACTGAAGATGCGAATAATAGATGTCGTTTTTGTCTACGCAAATGCACGCCACAATATTCAGAAAACAATGACGACAGCCTGATTCACAAACAAGGAGTGGAAATATTTTGCAAACACAAAGTGTTAAACTAGGGGACAGCTGCTCACAGCAATGCCACATTTTTAGTGTATTTTCTGGATTCAGAAGAATCTGATGACAATATGATTCAGAAACAAGGGCCGGAAGATTTCCAAACTGAAAAAGTTAAACTAAACATCACCTACTCACATCAACACCATAATTTTAGCGTATTATATCAGTTAACCAAGGACTCGGCAACAGCGTCACAAAAAGCAAAACAAATCACACCCATAGCAGCATTATAGTGCAAACTCGATAAATGTAGATTTTGCCAAGTGAACAAAGTGAACTTTCAGACGCAAGCTGTTACAAAATCAGTCTCGAAAGTCTGGCTGGGGCGGTGGTGCAAGTGTTCTTCCTATGAGCTCATAATCTGCATCAGGAGCATCGAGGCGACTTCCTCGGCGCCTTTGGAAGATCCCCTCGTTGCGGACAAGTGGTACTCTTGTGACCTCTGCATATAGAACAGAACCTAGACCTATTAGCTGGTTGCCCATATGGTGCTTTGTCGCGACTTGTGCTAGGGCGTCGAGCTGTCCTTATCTTTGATGGTGCTGCAAAACTATCAGAACATTGCGAGGCACTCTATGCTGGATTTGCCCGACCAAAATGTTGTTTATGCCCTAACTCTGATCCTGCAGAATCAGTTGCCATTTTTATGTCAGATAGACTCATACCATCAGCGGCAATAGGCTTTTTCTGCCAGATAGACTCATACCATCACGTATAGCAGCAATAGGCTTCTGTATTGTTTTCACATTTCTCACTTGCTCCATAGCAAGAGTATATGCATCCACATTGCTGTTGCCTAATTTCACAATTTCCAGGCACAACAAATGAAGGTTGTTATGCTGCCGTGATGAGTACTTGAGAGGTCCTTGGTCTTTCTGGTACCACAGAAACTCTGCTGGTAGTATATACCTTGCATCCCTGGTCATCTTTTCAGTATCTATTTTGGAGGAACCTCTTGCAGCCCAAGCTGGATCATCACCTATCAAGAACGAAAAAAACATCCGGGTGTCAAATTTTTTCAGCACGAGTATATATATGCTAATTTGCCTGGCACACAAAATAACTTGTCCCGAAGTACAGGATTAACAACAGTACTAGCTTTCTTGTCTGCATAAGCACGCATCGAAGCCTCGAGCGCTCAGACTCGCCTTGGATTCCTTTCCCTCTCATCGGACACTTTGCCAATCCTAATCCTGTAGTTTAGCCCATTGTTGCATACAAGTTTCAGATAGATGTATCTAAAAAGCTGACGATAACTAGCTAAAAATATTAATCCAGACACACACCCAAAAACCAACTTGAGATAACTAACTAGTAATTCCAAACAAGCTATAATCTATCATCTGAGCAGTGTTTTTTTTCATTAGCTGTGAGTTTAATTACCTTCGAGACCAGCAGGAGCCTTTTAAGTTGGAGACCACGGCCTCTGCATGTCCATCTTCTCTGATCGGTGTATCGTTGACATCCTAATGAGCCAGATCATATCAATTGGCAACAACCTTGCTGGCAACGCCGTATGAACCAGCCCCCTCTTCTACCAACATTGTGTCTTCAACGCGCTGGCCGAAACTGCGCTGCTCTCCATCACAGTGAACAAATGTGGGATCAGTGGAAATCAGGTCTTCGCAGTCCGCGCGAGCTTCATCGATTGAAGCAACCACAGATTGGACAGTAGACACATCTCCTCCCAACAAATACCTGGCAACGGTCCTAGGAATGAAACTGCAACGAATCACAGGAAAATCCGACAACACTAGCTAGCACATGCAACAAGCGCTACAGCCATAACTTGCTCATAGCAATAGAACAAGACCATATAGGGAAAGATCATGCAAGAGTTTACCCTGATTCGTCTTCCTCGGAGAAGAACTCGAGCACATCCATGGCGAACTGTCGCACGCCCAGCTGCCGCCTCAAAGGGATGAATGGTCTGGTGAGGCAGGGAAACTTGCTCACTATGTCGAACAGTCGAATTAATTGCAAGCTAACAGATGGCCATGGGCCCATCCATAAAGATTATTAACTACCCACCAGCCCGCGCCTACCTGTGCGAGACTAGCCCAGTTGGTACACATGTGCATACAAATACCACCGGGCTGTAGGCCCGTGTATAAACACAGCACTGGAGGCCATGGCACTGATGTATTTGCAGTTAATGGAGCGCGTATAAGAAAATGGAAACTAAGCAGCACACATCACAGTGCTATTGCACGCGGTTTCGGCCTCCATGGTGCGCGGCCACCAAAACGCTCCTCTCCACTCTATCAGTATAACAAACTACTAAGGAAAAAGAAAGAAACTTGGGTGTTGGTAGCGAGGAGAAACAATACAATCACCTGAAACTAAGTTTCAGTCAGTCATCTAGCACAACCGTGATACTGAGGATCTAAGAGTGCTGGAGCCATTGACTGCACTAAAGAACAATTTCAGTTGCTCATGCTGATAAGCACTCACTTCGATCTCATAAGGTTGGTTCAGATAAAACAACATTGTGGGATGACATTTCAGTTGCCTGTGAGCACAGTTATGCAGGTTTATCTCGAAATAGCATCACAAGCTAAAACTATACATCTGAAGATGACTAAAAGAGAACTTTTCTGCCTCCTTACATCTATCAAAATAAAAAGTGTACAAAATGAACTGTCTTTGACTTGAATGAATTTTCTCGAGGTGAAACAATCCAAGGTAAACTGGATATAAAGTTGTGTTTCTTCTATCACTAGTACGAAACATGGCTTTCGTCACAGGGCAATTTTCACATTAGTCCCGGTTCAGTCACGAACCGGGACTAATGTGAGCATTGGTCCCGGTTCGTGCGGCTAAGGCATTAGTCCCGGTTCACCTGGGCCCTTTAGTCCCGGTTCGTGGCCGGTTGGTGGCACCAACCGGGACTAAAGGTCTAACCTTTAGTACCGGTTGGTGCCACGAACTGGTCCTAATGGGCTTTGAGGCATTAGTACCGGTTCATGGCATGAACCGGTACTAAAGGGCCCATTTTCCAACTCTACCCCCCCCCCCCCCCCCCCCGTGTACCGCCTTTTCAGTTTTAGAAAAAACAAAAGAAAATGATGGAAATGTCAAAAAAATAAAATAAGATAAGTTTCCCATGTGATATGTGGTCTAGTTGTTGGGAAAAATTAACAAAAATGAATTTTGACTTTATTTGCAAAATCTCTCTGGAATTTCTTAAAATGGGCATAACTTTGCATACGAACTCGGATGAAAAAGTTTTTTATATAAAAAATCATCTACTCGAAAAGTTACATACGAATTTAACCGGGGGAACCCCGTTAAACATTTTCAAAATCCTCAAAAACCTAACAAAAAAAAGATACGGGGCTTTTAAGATCTGGAGAGGCAAAAAAATTCAAAAAAATTCAAATTATGGTCAATCTTTGGTCAAACAATGGTCAAACTAATTATTCTAGAATATTAGTGTTACTAAATAATTATTTCAGTTTTTTTGAATTTTGGTCAAATCTGGTAAACTATGGTCAAACTGTGGTCAAACAATGGTCAAACAATGGTCAAACTAATTATTCCAGAAATATTAGTGTTACTAAATAATTATTGTTTTTTAAAACAATAGTTTCAAACTCAAACAGTGAAATGTGTCACTTCATGCTCAAGCTAAATTCCTGAGGGTTAATAGAATTGACATCTTAGTATTATCAGGAAAACAACAAGTGCAGACTTGGAAACGAGGGAGAATAGAATCCGGAAGTTAAGTGTGCTCAGGCTGGAGTAGTGAGAGGATGGGTGACCGTCCGAGAAGTTAGATGATTTGGAATGATGAGGGGTGATTAGAGATTAGAGGATAAATTGAGTAGTGATGAGGGGTGGTGATTAGAGATTAGAGGCTAAAATAATTTAGAAATTTGAAAATCAAAACTTTTTTAAAAAAAACTCGCAATTTTTTTTTTCAAAACAAATAACATAAAATTTCCTTTAGTCCCGGTTGGTGGAGCTCCAGGCTGCGTCCACGTGGACGGCCTTTAGTCCCGGTTCGTGTAAGAACCGGGACTAAAGGGGGAGGCATTAGTAACGACCCTTTAGTCCCGGTTCAAAAACCGGGACTAAAGGCCCTTACCAACCGGGACAAAAGCCCCCTTTTCTACTAGTGTATGTTTATCTTGACCATCAAAACCATTCGAAAATAATTATCATCATGTAGTGTTTTTACTGATTCCATCAGGACTCATGCATACGTTACTACTAGCGAACAAGATCATTTCTATCATTTCTCTTACTAACCCCATTCTCTTAAAGTGGCAATCGAAACAAACAAGAAAAGAAACACAATAACGTTCCCGAGCTCTCTTAGTTTTCCCATGAGCATAAGAAATTAAACACTACTAAATCAAACAAGAAATACCAATTGCCATAACGAACATGAAGCAATAGACAAGTCATGTGGTAATTTTGAAGGAAGGAGATAAGTTGGAAGCAATAGAAACTTTACAAATTCATATTCTCCTTGAAGACAGCAATGATGGTGGGAAGTTTATATATGGGTATGTCTCATGCAAACGATAATGATGTTTCTCATAAACCCTCTGAATCTGCAACGTCTTGACATCCATTGAGAAATATCCAGTAAGTCGATCATTTAGAGATGATGAGGCGTCTATCCTTGTCAAGAGCAAGTACCTCTGTGTTGCATCTCCTATACGATATTTGTACACAGAATCTAGTAAGATTGTCTTCTCGGCCTGCCACTGGCTAGGACTCTCGCCTTTGTTTCGTGCAACAGTATAGATGAGATTGGATGAAGTTTCACCATGGAAACCAAGCATCCCAAGCCTGCCTTCCGCTGCCTCCACAATAGCTAAACCTTCCTTGTTCCATTCTCCGGGCAGGAGGTCAGCAATGGAGAACTCCATCTTCCTGGTGTCAAGCAAGAGTAACTTTTTCCTCCCGAATTCCACCCAGTCCCAGTAGAAGCACCCGTAAGCATAATGGCACCTGAGAATAAAAAGGTGGACCCATGACATGCCGGCCATGTCATGCTTGCCAAGGGCCAAATCGCTGCAACCCTTGGATGCAGCGGCTTGCCATTGACCGGTGCTCGAAGAGAAGACGAAGGCAGCAAGACTAGTTTTGCAATGTGCCATCAATATCACTCTGAATGTTGTCTCTCCCGCCGCTGCCTCCTCCTCGCCGAGGGGAACGAGGAAAGCCTTGCACCGGGCCTCGCTTACCATGGGGAACGGGTGCTCAAGCGAAGCGCCTATGTCGTGAGGTACCGGGGGAGCAGGACGTACCGCCGGTGCAAGGGGTCGCACACCGCGAGATCTTTGAAAACCAGGGGCTGCTCATGTTGTCGGAGGTCGCGGTCGAGGAGGACGCGGCCGTCACGGGAGTCCTGCACGGTCCAGTGGCAGTAGGAGTCGATGAAGGAGAAGTAGAAGTCGGCGGCGACGGCGAGCGCGCGGGCTGCGGGCGCGGATGGGTGCGGCGGCAGAGCGGGACGGAACCTGCCGTAGTCGAGGAATCCGAGGAGTGGTGGTGCGTGGAGGCGGCGGAAGCTGCAGAGGAAGGAGCCGTCGGTGGCGAGTCGGCGGAAGGAGACGCAGGCGGCGGAGGCGCGGGCGAGGTCTTCCGCGGTGGGCAGCCGGAGGAAGATCTCCACCAGGAGGTGGCCGGGGATCTCCGTCGGAGGCGACGGCATATCCTTGCAGCTGGTCGCCAGGGGAATGGCCGGCGAGGTAGGGCGGAGGAGGAGCCGCCGGGAAACCCACGACGAGATGGGGAATTGGGAGGAGCGTGGGTGTTGGCAGCTGGAATGGGCCTTTGACGGTAGTAATAACGAGCTCGGTTTACACGCCTGCTACAGACTACCACCTTATAACCCAAATTTTTCTTTTTCTCAAAAAAAAATATAACCCAAATTTTCCAAAAAAAAAACTTATACAACAGAAGAAAAACTTCAAACTTGAGCTGCAATTTTCACTCAACTTTTTTTATTGAGCTGAATTTATTCTCAAAATTCAAAAATATTGAGCTCCATTTATTCTCAAAAATTAAAATTATTGAGTTGCATTCAGGATTTCTGCCAGACTCCTCTACAGCTTTACGAACCTTTTGATGTGTGTATTCTTCATTTGTCGTATTCCTGTCGCGTGGACCTTCAGTGTAACTACTCGAACAACTCAACTCTTAGGCATATGTATATGTTTCAGATTATAGGATATAGGAGTTTTGCTAGAGATGGCTCCATTACTACCACTCTGCCATTTGTTAGATTTTACACATTGTAATTACTCTATTTTTTAAGTGACTTGAAAAATATGGAGTACACCAGGTGACCTTACCATTTACCACATCCGTTGCTTGGTACAAACTCTTAATTTCATTGTGATAATCTTGTCGCCACACCACTGCTTGCACTAATCGAAGCAAGAAGTGGCATGAAAGGAATAAAAATATGGATATTATCACTGGCAAGTGAAGAAGCCCTGTAGATTGTCATGTGCCCTCACTTGTAGGCAAATAGCCGATCACATGTGAGTGAAATGCATGCTATTGAAATCACAAACGACTATGAACTCAAGAATGCTGATCTGATTGCAGCTCCCTTAAATCTGGAGAAAAGGGACAAAAGATCAGACAACAGAGAAAATGACCACTCAGTTTGTGCATAATCAAGATTTCACAAGGAACAAGTTATCAGGACTTCTAATGGTCATCCAAACTTAGTTCCCTACTGTACAGCAGCAACAACAAAGAACTTAGTTCCTCCAGCTGCATATTGGTGCTGCTCATATTGTTCTTGCGCTGGTGATCAATTCCGCTGTGACCGTTTTGCCACTAGTCAGAATGCGCCTGTTCTAGCAACTCTGACTAATAATTAAGGAAAAGAGTCTTTGACTTGAAAATACACAACAGCTAGCTTTTACCACGGGGCCGTTTGGTTCCTAGCCACACCTTGCCACACTTTGCCACACATAACCTTAGGCAACTTTGACCAAGTTAGGTGGGTGTTTGGTTCTAGCCACACGCAAGGCAAGAATTTTTTTATGAGCAATGAACCCCACATGTCATAGACACAAAAAGTGTGGCAAGATTCCCTTAGGCAAGCCAAAGTGTGGCTAACAATTTGAGCAACTCAACTAAGGCAAGTGTGGCTAAAATCATGTGGCAACATATGGCAAAGATAGTCACAATCCAAACAGCCCCCAAAGCTGTGAATTGGTATGAACTCTTAATATCAATGTCACATTCTTAGGCAGGGAACATTCACGTTGATGGTTACACTTAATTAACCAAAACATAGATATGACCACCAGCAGGTGAATCAATGTAGATCGAGTTGTCTTGTAAGGAAGCAGATCACGTCTGCGAGAACACCTAGCTGTTGAAATCACAATCACTTTGAACTAAGAACGCCGAGTGATTACGTACGGCTCCGACGAATCTAAACAGACAAGATAGAAGTTTAGGCACCAGCGAAGAATCTAGCAGAGTACCATTGTCATATTGGTAAATATTGGTCTCAACCGATATTGAACATGTAACTACAAACACTCGCTTCAGTGTGCTTAGATTGGAATTTGTATATAAGTTGGAATGCATAGCCAGACAGAGACAAAGTCACCATGTTGGTAATATACTACCTGGTATATATGCACCTAGCAGTATAACAAACTTCTAGCTTAAAAAGAAGAAAGAAACTGGAGGTATTGGTAGTAAGAACCAACATCCAAGCTGCTGTCAGCCATCCTAGTACAGAAATGATGCACAAAACTGGGTGCCCTCTCAAATTCATCTTTACAGAATTTCAAATCAATCAGAGGATCTGTAAGTCGGTCCAGTTCAGATCCCCCTGTTGATGGACGGATGGGCCTCCCAGCTTAGCGCTGCTCTCATCCCAGTGGAGAAGAGCAATAACAAACAACCGAGTCCAACTACATGCTGCGCTAGGGTTTTTCATTTTGTCCGACATCACTTGCCAGGTTTCATTGCCATATCTAGTACAGTTAAGAAAAGTAAATATGAATTGCAGACATAGATCGGTTAGCTTTACCCACAGTTGTCTGTTGATTGAAACTGGTCATTTCACCGTCACTTTCTTGGGTCAGGAACAGCCATATCCAATGTCACAGTAACTGAAGCAAGAAGTAACATGAAAACAAGATCAACATATACATGACTATTGCCAGGTGAAATTCATGGTCATGCACCATCTTGTGTGAAAGGTAGGTGTTCACATCTGTCACAACCCCACGCTTGTCGCTTTGAATCAGAAAGTTGATCTGATGACGACTCCACCAAATCTGGACAAACAAGACAAAAACCTCAGACAACATACAAGATTTTCCACGCGATTTGTGCATACTAATTCAAGAGTTTTACAAGCTTAAAAGGAAAAAGGTTTTAAGGTACTTGGGTAACTAGTATCTCACAGGAAGGTGGTGAATAGCATAATATTGATCTCAACTAAATTTGAAACATGTGACTGCAGGCAGACACTTCAGTGTACTTAGCATCATTACAGGTTGGGATAAACAGCCGGACAGAGGCACATGAACATAAAGGAATTCAATCCAGAAAAACTCATACGGAATTGGTTTTGCAGGAGTTCATTTACTGCCTAGGCACACTCTATCCGAAAATGGCGTTTGGTGGCCGCGCACCATGGAGGCCGAAATCTGTGCCGTCTGCTGTTGTCTTGATGAGCGTCACACAGTCAGCCCGCTTCCGTATTTCAGCGCCGCAACCTTTTTAGTATCCTGTATTGCCAATAAATAAACAGACGACGGCTCATGTAGACAAATTGGGACAGCAGGGCCCGCACGGTTCAAAGGGAAGGAATCACAGGGAAGTACATGGGATTGACTTGGTCGTCATGTTCCTACCTGTGCAAAGCAAAGGGCCGTTTTAGTCGATCGTTGGGAGAATCATTCCGTTGCCAATGACAGTTCTTCTATTTATAACAGAGACCCTGTCTAGAACAGCCACGGCCATTCCCAACTCAAACCTGAGGATCGTAGATCGCATGCTGAAACCTGGCTGCATGCCCTCTCTCTCTAGTGTGTGTACTTGTGATCAATGACCTGCCTCCCTCTGTAACTGAATTCTTTGTCACCGTTCGGGTTTTTTAGCCCTGCTGATCAATATATTCAGGTGGAGGAAACTCTCCCCCCGGTGAACATTCAAAAAAAAAAAATTCTTCCTCTTCATCGGTCCGATCCAGGGACAGGGGTCATCTCCCGCTCATCATGTGCCCAGATTGCGGAGAAGCTCACGCCGAGACCAACATTAGTGGCAAAATAATTGGCGTGCAAACTGAAGATGCGAATAATAGATGTCGTTTTTGTCTACGCAAATGCACGCCACAATATTCAGAAAACAATGACGACAGCCTGATTCACAAACAAGGAGTGGAAATATTTTGCAAACACAAAGTGTTAAACTAGGGGACAGCTGCTCACAGCAATGCCACATTTTTAGTGTATTTTCTGGATTCAGAAGAATCTGATGACAATATGATTCAGAAACAAGGGCCGGAAGATTTCCAAACTGAAAAAGTTAAACTAAACATCACCTACTCACATCAACACCATAATTTTAGCGTATTATATCAGTTAACCAAGGACTCGGCAACAGCGTCACAAAAAGCAAAACAAATCACACCCATAGCAGCATTATAGTGCAAACTCGATAAATGTAGATTTTGCCAAGTGAACAAAGTGAACTTTCAGACGCAAGCTGTTACAAAATCAGTCTCGAAAGTCTGGCTGGGGCGGTGGTGCAAGTGTTCTTCCTATGAGCTCATAATCTGCATCAGGAGCATCGAGGCGACTTCCTCGGCGCCTTTGGAAGATCCCCTCGTTGCGGACAAGTGGTACTCTTGTGACCTCTGCATATAGAACAGAACCTAGACCTATTAGCTGGTTGCCCATATGGTGCTTTGTCGCGACTTGTGCTAGGGCGTCGAGCTGTCCTTATCTTTGATGGTGCTGCAAAACTATCAGAACATTGCGAGGCACTCTATGCTGGATTTGCCCGACCAAAATGTTGTTTATGCCCTAACTCTGATCCTGCAGAATCAGTTGCCATTTTTATGTCAGATAGACTCATACCATCAGCGGCAATAGGCTTTTTCTGCCAGATAGACTCATACCATCACGTATAGCAGCAATAGGCTTCTGTATTGTTTTCACATTTCTCACTTGCTCCATAGCAAGAGTATATGCATCCACATTGCTGTTGCCTAATTTCACAATTTCCAGGCACAACAAATGAAGGTTGTTATGCTGCCGTGATGAGTACTTGAGAGGTCCTTGGTCTTTCTGGTACCACAGAAACTCTGCTGGTAGTATATACCTTGCATCCCTGGTCATCTTTTCAGTATCTATTTTGGAGGAACCTCTTGCAGCCCAAGCTGGATCATCACCTATCAAGAACGAAAAAAACATCCGGGTGTCAAATTTTTTCAGCACGAGTATATATATGCTAATTTGCCTGGCACACAAAATAACTTGTCCCGAAGTACAGGATTAACAACAGTACTAGCTTTCTTGTCTGCATAAGCACGCATCGAAGCCTCGAGCGCTCAGACTCGCCTTGGATTCCTTTCCCTCTCATCGGACACTTTGCCAATCCTAATCCTGTAGTTTAGCCCATTGTTGCATACAAGTTTCAGATAGATGTATCTAAAAAGCTGACGATAACTAGCTAAAAATATTAATCCAGACACACACCCAAAAACCAACTTGAGATAACTAACTAGTAATTCCAAACAAGCTATAATCTATCATCTGAGCAGTGTTTTTTTTCATTAGCTGTGAGTTTAATTACCTTCGAGACCAGCAGGAGCCTTTTAAGTTGGAGACCACGGCCTCTGCATGTCCATCTTCTCTGATCGGTGTATCGTTGACATCCTAATGAGCCAGATCATATCAATTGGCAACAACCTTGCTGGCAACGCCGTATGAACCAGCCCCCTCTTCTACCAACATTGTGTCTTCAACGCGCTGGCCGAAACTGCGCTGCTCTCCATCACAGTGAACAAATGTGGGATCAGTGGAAATCAGGTCTTCGCAGTCCGCGCGAGCTTCATCGATTGAAGCAACCACAGATTGGACAGTAGACACATCTCCTCCCAACAAATACCTGGCAACGGTCCTAGGAATGAAACTGCAACGAATCACAGGAAAATCCGACAACACTAGCTAGCACATGCAACAAGCGCTACAGCCATAACTTGCTCATAGCAATAGAACAAGACCATATAGGGAAAGATCATGCAAGAGTTTACCCTGATTCGTCTTCCTCGGAGAAGAACTCGAGCACATCCATGGCGAACTGTCGCACGCCCAGCTGCCGCCTCAAAGGGATGAATGGTCTGGTGAGGCAGGGAAACTTGCTCACTATGTCGAACAGTCGAATTAATTGCAAGCTAACAGATGGCCATGGGCCCATCCATAAAGATTATTAACTACCCACCAGCCCGCGCCTACCTGTGCGAGACTAGCCCAGTTGGTACACATGTGCATACAAATACCACCGGGCTGTAGGCCCGTGTATAAACACAGCACTGGAGGCCATGGCACTGATGTATTTGCAGTTAATGGAGCGCGTATAAGAAAATGGAAACTAAGCAGCACACATCACAGTGCTATTGCACGCGGTTTCGGCCTCCATGGTGCGCGGCCACCAAAACGCTCCTCTCCACTCTATCAGTATAACAAACTACTAAGGAAAAAGAAAGAAACTTGGGTGTTGGTAGCGAGGAGAAACAATACAATCACCTGAAACTAAGTTTCAGTCAGTCATCTAGCACAACCGTGATACTGAGGATCTAAGAGTGCTGGAGCCATTGACTGCACTAAAGAACAATTTCAGTTGCTCATGCTGATAAGCACTCACTTCGATCTCATAAGGTTGGTTCAGATAAAACAACATTGTGGGATGACATTTCAGTTGCCTGTGAGCACAGTTATGCAGGTTTATCTCGAAATAGCATCACAAGCTAAAACTATACATCTGAAGATGACTAAAAGAGAACTTTTCTGCCTCCTTACATCTATCAAAATAAAAAGTGTACAAAATGAACTGTCTTTGACTTGAATGAATTTTCTCGAGGTGAAACAATCCAAGGTAAACTGGATATAAAGTTGTGTTTCTTCTATCACTAGTACGAAACATGGCTTTCGTCACAGGGCAATTTTCACATTAGTCCCGGTTCAGTCACGAACCGGGACTAATGTGAGCATTGGTCCCGGTTCGTGCGGCTAAGGCATTAGTCCCGGTTCACCTGGGCCCTTTAGTCCCGGTTCGTGGCCGGTTGGTGGCACCAACCGGGACTAAAGGTCTAACCTTTAGTACCGGTTGGTGCCACGAACTGGTCCTAATGGGCTTTGAGGCATTAGTACCGGTTCATGGCATGAACCGGTACTAAAGGGCCCATTTTCCAACTCTACCCCCCCCCCCCCCCCCCCGTGTACCGCCTTTTCAGTTTTAGAAAAAACAAAAGAAAATGATGGAAATGTCAAAAAAATAAAATAAGATAAGTTTCCCATGTGATATGTGGTCTAGTTGTTGGGAAAAATTAACAAAAATGAATTTTGACTTTATTTGCAAAATCTCTCTGGAATTTCTTAAAATGGGCATAACTTTGCATACGAACTCGGATGAAAAAGTTTTTTATATGAAAAATCATCTACTCGAAAAGTTACATACGAATTTAACCGGGGGAACCCCGTTAAACATTTTCAAAATCCTCAAAAACCTAACAAAAAAAAGATACGGGGCTTTTAAGATCTGGAGAGGCAAAAAAATTCAAAAAAATTCAAATTATGGTCAATCTTTGGTCAAACAATGGTCAAACTAATTATTCTAGAATATTAGTGTTACTAAATAATTATTTCAGTTTTTTTGAATTTTGGTCAAATCTGGTAAACTATGGTCAAACTGTGGTCAAACAATGGTCAAACAATGGTCAAACTAATTATTCCAGAAATATTAGTGTTACTAAATAATTATTGTTTTTTAAAACAATAGTTTCAAACTCAAACAGTGAAATGTGTCACTTCATGCTCAAGCTAAATTCCTGAGGGTTAATAGAATTGACATCTTAGTATTATCAGGAAAACAACAAGTGCAGACTTGGAAACGAGGGAGAATAGAATCCGGAAGTTAAGTGTGCTCAGGCTGGAGTAGTGAGAGGATGGGTGACCGTCCGAGAAGTTAGATGATTTGGAATGATGAGGGGTGATTAGAGATTAGAGGATAAATTGAGTAGTGATGAGGGGTGGTGATTAGAGATTAGAGGCTAAAATAATTTAGAAATTTGAAAATCAAAACTTTTTTAAAAAAAACTCGCAATTTTTTTTTTCAAAACAAATAACATAAAATTTCCTTTAGTCCCGGTTGGTGGAGCTCCAGGCTGCGTCCACGTGGACGGCCTTTAGTCCCGGTTCGTGTAAGAACCGGGACTAAAGGGGGAGGCATTAGTAACGACCCTTTAGTCCCGGTTCAAAAACCGGGACTAAAGGCCCTTACCAACCGGGACAAAAGCCCCCTTTTCTACTAGTGTATGTTTATCTTGACCATCAAAACCATTCGAAAATAATTATCATCATGTAGTGTTTTTACTGATTCCATCAGGACTCATGCATACGTTACTACTAGCGAACAAGATCATTTCTATCATTTCTCTTACTAACCCCATTCTCTTAAAGTGGCAATCGAAACAAACAAGAAAAGAAACACAATAACGTTCCCGAGCTCTCTTAGTTTTCCCATGAGCATAAGAAATTAAACACTACTAAATCAAACAAGAAATACCAATTGCCATAACGAACATGAAGCAATAGACAAGTCATGTGGTAATTTTGAAGGAAGGAGATAAGTTGGAAGCAATAGAAACTTTACAAATTCATATTCTCCTTGAAGACAGCAATGATGGTGGGAAGTTTATATATGGGTATGTCTCATGCAAACGATAATGATGTTTCTCATAAACCCTCTGAATCTGCAACGTCTTGACATCCATTGAGAAATATCCAGTAAGTCGATCATTTAGAGATGATGAGGCGTCTATCCTTGTCAAGAGCAAGTACCTCTGTGTTGCATCTCCTATACGATATTTGTACACAGAATCTAGTAAGATTGTCTTCTCGGCCTGCCACTGGCTAGGACTCTCGCCTTTGTTTCGTGCAACAGTATAGATGAGATTGGATGAAGTTTCACCATGGAAACCAAGCATCCCAAGCCTGCCTTCCGCTGCCTCCACAATAGCTAAACCTTCCTTGTTCCATTCTCCGGGCAGGAGGTCAGCAATGGAGAACTCCATCTTCCTGGTGTCAAGCAAGAGTAACTTTTTCCTCCCGAATTCCACCCAGTCCCAGTAGAAGCACCCGTAAGCATAATGGCACCTGAGAATAAAAAGGTGGACCCATGACATGCCGGCCATGTCATGCTTGCCAAGGGCCAAATCGCTGCAACCCTTGGATGCAGCGGCTTGCCATTGACCGGTGCTCGAAGAGAAGACGAAGGCAGCAAGACTAGTTTTGCAATGTGCCATCAATATCACTCTGAATGTTGTCTCTCCCGCCGCTGCCTCCTCCTCGCCGAGGGGAACGAGGAAAGCCTTGCACCGGGCCTCGCTTACCATGGGGAACGGGTGCTCAAGCGAAGCGCCTATGTCGTGAGGTACCGGGGGAGCAGGACGTACCGCCGGTGCAAGGGGTCGCACACCGTGAGATCTTTGAAAACCAGGGGCTGCTCATGTTGTCGGAGGTCGCGGTCGAGGAGGACGCGGCCGTCACGGGAGTCCTGCACGGTCCAGTGGCAGTAGGAGTCGATGAAGGAGAAGTAGAAGTCGGCGGCGACGGCGAGCGCGCGGGCTGCGGGCGCGGATGGGTGCGGCGGCAGAGCGGGACGGAACCTGCCGTAGTCGAGGAATCCGAGGAGTGGTGGTGCGTGGAGGCGGCGGAAGCTGCAGAGGAAGGAGCCGTCGGTGGCGAGTCGGCGGAAGGAGACGCAGGCGGCGGAGGCGCGGGCGAGGTCTTCCGCGGTGGGCAGCCGGAGGAAGATCTCCACCAGGAGGTGGCCGGGGATCTCCGTCGGAGGCGACGGCATATCCTTGCAGCTGGTCGCCAGGGGAATGGCCGGCGAGGTAGGGCGGAGGAGGAGCCGCCGGGAAACCCACGACGAGATGGGGAATTGGGAGGAGCGTGGGTGTTGGCAGCTGGAATGGGCCTTTGACGGTAGTAATAACGAGCTCGGTTTACACGCCTGCTACAGACTACCACCTTATAACCCAAATTTTTCTTTTTCTCAAAAAAAAAATATAACCCAAATTTTCCAAAAAAAAAACTTATACAACAGAAGAAAAACTTCAAACTTGAGCTGCAATTTTCACTCAACTTTTTTTATTGAGCTGAATTTATTCTCAAAATTCAAAAATATTGAGCTCCATTTATTCTCAAAAATTAAAATTATTGAGTTGCATTCAGGATTTCTGCCAGACTCCTCTACAGCTTTACGAACCTTTTGATGTGTGTATTCTTCATTTGTCGTATTCCTGTCGCGTGGACCTTCAGTGTAACTACTCGAACAACTCAACTCTTAGGCATATGTATATGTTTCAGATTATAGGATATAGGAGTTTTGCTAGAGATGGCTCCATTACTACCACTCTGCCATTTGTTAGATTTTACACATTGTAATTACTCTATTTTTTAAGTGACTTGAAAAATATGGAGTACACCAGGTGACCTTACCATTTACCACATCCGTTGCTTGGTACAAACTCTTAATTTCATTGTGATAATCTTGTCGCCACACCACTGCTTGCACTAATCGAAGCAAGAAGTGGCATGAAAGGAATAAAAATATGGATATTATCACTGGCAAGTGAAGAAGCCCTGTAGATTGTCATGTGCCCTCACTTGTAGGCAAATAGCCGATCACATGTGAGTGAAATGCATGCTATTGAAATCACAAACGACTATGAACTCAAGAATGCTGATCTGATTGCAGCTCCCTTAAATCTGGAGAAAAGGGACAAAAGATCAGACAACAGAGAAAATGACCACTCAGTTTGTGCATAATCAAGATTTCACAAGGAACAAGTTATCAGGACTTCTAATGGTCATCCAAACTTAGTTCCCTACTGTACAGCAGCAACAACAAAGAACTTAGTTCCTCCAGCTGCATATTGGTGCTGCTCATATTGTTCTTGCGCTGGTGATCAATTCCGCTGTGACCGTTTTGCCACTAGTCAGAATGCGCCTGTTCTAGCAACTCTGACTAATAATTAAGGAAAAGAGTCTTTGACTTGAAAATACACAACAGCTAGCTTTTACCACGGGGCCGTTTGGTTCCTAGCCACACCTTGCCACACTTTGCCACACATAACCTTAGGCAACTTTGACCAAGTTAGGTGGGTGTTTGGTTCTAGCCACACGCAAGGCAAGAATTTTTTTATGAGCAATGAACCCCACATGTCATAGACACAAAAAGTGTGGCAAGATTCCCTTAGGCAAGCCAAAGTGTGGCTAACAATTTGAGCAACTCAACTAAGGCAAGTGTGGCTAAAATCATGTGGCAACATATGGCAAAGATAGTCACAATCCAAACAGCCCCCAAAGCTGTGAATTGGTATGAACTCTTAATATCAATGTCACATTCTTAGGCAGGGAACATTCACGTTGATGGTTACACTTAATTAACCAAAACATAGATATGACCACCAGCAGGTGAATCAATGTAGATCGAGTTGTCTTGTAAGGAAGCAGATCACGTCTGCGAGAACACCTAGCTGTTGAAATCACAATCACTTTGAACTAAGAACGCCGAGTGATTACGTACGGCTCCGACGAATCTAAACAGACAAGATAGAAGTTTAGGCACCAGCGAAGAATCTAGCAGAGTACCATTGTCATATTGGTAAATATTGGTCTCAACCGATATTGAACATGTAACTACAAACACTCGCTTCAGTGTGCTTAGATTGGAATTTGTATATAAGTTGGAATGCATAGCCAGACAGAGACAAAGTCACCATGTTGGTAATATACTACCTGGTATATATGCACCTAGCAGTATAACAAACTTCTAGCTTAAAAAGAAGAAAGAAACTGGAGGTATTGGTAGTAAGAACCAACATCCAAGCTGCTGTCAGCCATCCTAGTACAGAAATGATGCACAAAACTGGGTGCCCTCTCAAATTCATCTTTACAGAATTTCAAATCAATCAGAGGATCTGTAAGTCGGTCCAGTTCAGATCCCCCTGTTGATGGACGGATGGGCCTCCCAGCTTAGCGCTGCTCTCATCCCAGTGGAGAAGAGCAATAACAAACAACCGAGTCCAACTACATGCTGCGCTAGGGTTTTTCATTTTGTCCGACATCACTTGCCAGGTTTCATTGCCATATCTAGTACAGTTAAGAAAAGTAAATATGAATTGCAGACATAGATCGGTTAGCTTTACCCACAGTTGTCTGTTGATTGAAACTGGTCATTTCACCGTCACTTTCTTGGGTCAGGAACAGCCATATCCAATGTCACAGTAACTGAAGCAAGAAGTAACATGAAAACAAGATCAACATATACATGACTATTGCCAGGTGAAATTCATGGTCATGCACCATCTTGTGTGAAAGGTAGGTGTTCACATCTGTCACAACCCCACGCTTGTCGCTTTGAATCAGAAAGTTGATCTGATGACGACTCCACCAAATCTGGACAAACAAGACAAAAACCTCAGACAACATACAAGATTTTCCACGCGATTTGTGCATACTAATTCAAGAGTTTTACAAGCTTAAAAGGAAAAAGGTTTTAAGGTACTTGGGTAACTAGTATCTCACAGGAAGGTGGTGAATAGCATAATGTTGATCTCAACTAAATTTGAAACATGTGACTGCAGGCAGACACTTCAGTGTACTTAGCATCATTACAGGTTGGGATAAACAGCCGGACAGAGGCACATGAACATAAAGGAATTCAATCCAGAAAAACTCATACGGAATTGGTTTTGCAGGAGTTCATTTACTGCCTAGGCACACTCTATCCGAAAATGGCGTTTGGTGGCCGCGCACCATGGAGGCCGAAATCTGTGCCGTCTGCTGTTGTCTTGATGAGCGTCACACAGTCAGCCCGCTTCCGTATTTCAGCGCCGCAACCTTTTTAGTATCCTGTATTGCCAATAAATAAACAGACGACGGCTCATGTAGACAAATTGGGACAGCAGGGCCCGCACGGTTCAAAGGGAAGGAATCACAGGGAAGTACATGGGATTGACTTGGTCGTCATGTTCCTACCTGTGCAAAGCAAAGGGCCGTTTTAGTCGATCGTTGGGAGAATCATTCCGTTGCCAATGACAGTTCTTCTATTTATAACAGAGACCCTGTCTAGAACAGCCACGGCCATTCCCAACTCAAACCTGAGGATCGTAGATCGCATGCTGAAACCTGGCTGCATGCCCTCTCTCTCTAGTGTGTGTACTTGTGATCAATGACCTGCCTCCCTCTGTAACTGAATTCTTTGTCACCGTTCGGGTTTTTTAGCCCTGCTGATCAATATATTCAGGTGGAGGAAACTCTCCCCCCGGTGAACATTCAAAAAAAAAAATCTTCCTCTTCATCGGTCCGATCCAGGGACAGGGGTCATCTCCCGCTCATCATGTGCCCAGATTGCGGAGAAGCTCACGCCGAGACCAACATTAGTGGCAAAATAATTGGCGTGCAAACTGAAGATGCGAATAATAGATGTCGTTTTTGTCTACGCAAATGCACGCCACAATATTCAGAAAACAATGACGACAGCCTGATTCACAAACAAGGAGTGGAAATATTTTGCAAACACAGTGTTAAACTAGGGGACAGCTGCTCACAGCAATGCCACATTTTTAGTGTATTTTCTGGATTCAGAAGAATCTGATGACAATATGATTCAGAAACAAGGGCCGGAAGATTTCCAAACTGAAAAAGTTAAAATAAACATCACCTACTCACATCAACACCATAATTTTAGCGTATTATATCAGTTAACCAAGGACTCGGCAACAGCGTCACAAAAAGCAAAACAAATCACACCCATAGCAGCATTATAGTGCAAACTCGATAAATGTAGATTTTGCCAAGTGAACAAAGTGAACTTTCAGACACAAGCTGTTACAAAATCAGTCTCGAAAGTCTGGCTGGGGCGGTGGTGCAAGTGTTCTTCCTATGAGCTCATAATCTGCATCAGGAGCATCGAGGCGACTTCCTCGGCGCCTTTGGAAGATCCCCTCGTTGCGGACAAGTGGTACTCTTGTGACCTCTGCATATAGAACAGAACCTAGACCTATTAGCTGGTTGCCCATATGGTGCTTTGTCGCGACTTGTGCTAGGGCGTCGAGCTGTCCTTATCTTTGATGGTGCTGCAAAACTATCAGAACATTGCGAGGCACTCTATGCTGGATTTGCCCGACCAAAATGTTGTTTATGCCCTAACTCTGATCCTGCAGAATCAGTTGCCATTTTTATGTCAGATAGACTCATACCATCAGCGGCAATAGGCTTTTTCTGCCAGATAGACTCATACTATCACGTATAGCAGCAATAGGCTTCTGTATTGTTTTCACATTTCTCACTTGCTCCATAGCAAGAGTATATGCATCCACATTGCTGTTGCCTAATTTCACAATTTCCAGGCACAACAAATGAAGGTTGTTATGCTGCCGTGATGAGTACTTGAGAGGTCCTTGGTCTTTCTGGTACCACAGAAACTCTGCTGGTAGTATATACCTTGAATCCCTGGTCATCTTTTCAGTATCTATTTTGGAGGAACCTCTTGCAGCCCAAGCTGGATCATCACCTATCAAGAACGAAAAAAACATCCGGGTGTCAAATTTTTTCAGCACGAGTATATATATGCTAATTTGCCTGGCACACAAAATAACTTGTCCCGAAGTACAGGATTAACAACAGTACTAGCTTTCTTGTCTGCATAAGCACGCATCGAAGCCTCGAGCGCTCAGACTCGCCTTGGATTCCTTTCCCTCTCATCGGACACTTTGCCAATCCTAATCCTGTAGTTTAGCCCATTGTTGCATACAAGTTTCAGATAGATGTATCTAAAAAGCTGACGATAACTAGCTAAAAATATTAATCCAGACACACACCCAAAAACCAACTTGAGATAACTAACTAGTAATTCCAAACAAGCTATAATCTATCATCTGAGCAGTGTTTTTTTTCATTAGCTGTGAGTTTAATTACCTTCGAGACCAGCAGGAGCCTTTTAAGTTGGAGACCACGCCCTCTGCATGTCCATCTTCTCTGATCGGTGTATCGTTGACATCCTAATGAGCCAGATCATATCAATCGGCAACAACCTTGCTGGCAACGCCGTATGAACCAGGCCCCTCTTCTACCAACATTGTGTCTTCAACGCGCTGGCCGAAACTGCGCTGCTCTCCATCACAGTGAACAAATGTGGGATCAGTGGAAATCAGGTCTTCGCAGTCCGCGCGAGCTTCATCGATTGAAGCAACCACAGATTGGACAGTAGACACATCTCCTCCCAACAAATACCTGGCAACGGTCCTAGGAATGAAACTGCAACGAATCACAGGAAAATCCGACAACACTAGCTAGCACATGCAACAAGCGCTACAGCCATAACTTGCTCATAGCAATAGAACAAGACCATATAGGGAAAGATCATGCAAGAGTTTACCCTGATTCGTCTTCCTCGGAGAAGAACTCGAGCACATCCATGGCGAACCGTCGCACGCCCAGCTGCCGCCTCAAAGGGATGAATGGTCTGGTGAGGCAGGGAAACTTGCTCACTATGTCGAACAGTCGAATTAATTGCAAGCTAACAGATGGCCATGGGCCCATCCATAAAGATTATTAACTACCCACCAGCCCGCGCCTACCTGTGCGAGACTAGCCCAGTTGGTACACATGTGCATACAAATACCACCGGGCTGTAGGCCCGTGTATAAACACAGCACTGGAGGCCATGGCACTGATGTATTTGCAGTTAATGGAGCGCGTATAAGAAAATGGAAACTAAGCAGCACACATCACAGTGCTATTGCACGCGGTTTCGGCCTCCATGGTGCGCGGCCACCAAAACGCTCCTCTCCACTCTATCAGTATAACAAACTACTAAGGAAAAGAAAGAAACTTGGGGTGTTGGTAGCGAGGAGAAACAATACAATCACCTGAAACTAAGTTTCAGTCAGTCATCTAGCACAACCGTGATACTGAGGATCTAAGAGTGCTGGAGCCATTGACTGCACTAAAGAACAATTTCAGTTGCTCATGCTGATAAGCACTCACTTCGATCTCATAAGGTTGGTTCAGATAAAACAACATTGTGGGATGACATTTCAGTTGCCTGTGAGCACAGTTATGCAGGTTTATCTCGAAATAGCATCACAAGCTAAAACTATACATCTGAAGATGACTAAAAGAGAACTTTTCTGCCTCCTTACATCTATCAAAATAAAAAGTGTACAAAATGAACTGTCTTTGACTTGAATGAATTTTCTCGAGGTGAAACAATCCAAGGTAAACTGGATATAAAGTTGTGTTTCTTCTATCACTAGTACGAAACATGGCTTTCGTCACAGGGCAATTTTCACATTAGTCCCGGTTCAGTCACGAACCGGGACTAATGTGAGCATTGGTCCCGGTTCGTGCGGCTAAGGCATTAGTCCCGGTTCACCTGGGCCCTTTAGTCCCGGTTCGTGGCCGGTTGGTGGCACCAACCGGGACTAAAGGTCTAACCTTTAGTACCGGTTGGTGCCACCAACTGGTACTAATGGGCTTTGAGGCATTAGTACCGGTTCATGGCATGAACCGGTACTAAAGGGCCCATTTTCCAACTCTACCACCCCCCCGTACCGCCTTTTCAGTTTTAGAAAAAACAAAAGAAAATGATGGAAATGTCAAAAAAATAAAATAAAATAAGTTTCCCATGTGATATGTGGTCTAGTTGTTGGGAAAATTAACAAAAATGAATTTTGACTTTATTTGCAAAATCTCTCTGGAATTTCTTAAAATGGGCATAACTTTGCATACGAACTCGGATGAAAAAGTTTTTTATATGAAAAATCATCTACTCGAAAAGTTACATACGAATTTAACCGGGGGAACCCCGTTAAACATTTTCAAAATCCTCAAAAACCTAACAAAAAAAAGATACGGGGCTTTTAAGATCTGGAGAGGCAAAAAAATTCAAAAAAATTCAAATTATGGTCAAACTTTGGTCAAACAATGGTCAAACTAATTATTCTAGAATATTAGTGTTACTAAATAATTATTTCAGTTTTTTTGAATTTTGGTCAAATCTGGTAAACTATGGTCAAACTATGGTCAAACAATGGTCAAACAATGGTCAAACTAATTATTCCAGAAATATTAGTGTTACTAAATAATTATTGTTTTTTAAAAAAATAGTTTTAAACTCAAACAGTGAAATGTGTCACTTCATGCTCAAGCTAAATTCCTGAGGGTTAATAGAATTGACATCTTAGTATTGTCAGGAAAACAACAAGTGCAGACTTGGAAACGAGGGAGAATAGAATCCGGAAGTTAAGTGTGCTCAGGCTGGAGTAGTGAGAGGATGGGTGACCGTCCGAGAAGTTAGATGATTTGGAATGATGAGGGGTGATTAGAGATTAGAGGATAAATTGTGTAGTGATGAGGTGTGGTGATTAGAGATTAGAGGCTAAAATAATTTAGAAATTTGAAAATCAAAATTTTTTAAAAAAACTCGCAAATTTTTTTTTCAAAAAAAATATCATAAAATTTCCTTTAGTCCCGGTTGGTAACACCAACCGGGACTAAAGGTGGAGCTCCAGGCTGCGTCCACGTGGACGGCCTTTAGTCCCGGTTCGTGTAAGAACCGGGACTAAAGGGGGAGGCATTAGTAACGACCCTTTAGTCCCGGTTCAAAAACCGGGACTAAAGGCCCTTACCAACCGGGACAAAAGCCCCCTTTTCTACTAGTGTATGTTTATCTTGACCATCAAAACCATTCGAAAATAATTATCATCATGTAGTGTTTTTACTGATTCCATCAGGACTCATGCATACGCTACTACTAGCGAACAAGATCATTTCTATCATTTCTCTTACTAACCCCATTCTCTTAAAGTGGCAATCGAAACAAACAAGAAAAGAAACACAATAACGTTCCCGAGCTCTCTTAGTTTTCCCATGAGCATAAGAAATTAAACACTACTAAATCAAACAAGAAATACCAATTGCCATAACGAACATGAAGCAATAGACAAGTCATGTGGTAATTTTGAAGGAAGGAGATAAGTTGGAAGCAATAGAAACTTTACAAATTCATTTTCTGTTCAAAACATTATAAGAAACCTCTATTATTATTGAAACTAAAATCATATAAAATTGATGCAACTAAAATTATCGAAGTATTTTCTGTTCAAAATCATTAAAAGCAAAAAGAATTTTCATAAAGAACTTTTTTTGATAGAAACTTTAATAGCAAAAATAATTATCATAAAGTAAAATAAATAAGTAATTAGAAACAAAATAAAATAAAATAAAATAAATGTTGTAAGTAGAAACAAAACAAAATAAATAAAGCAAAAAAGAAAACAAAAAAACTAAATACAGCAAAAAGAATTTTCATAAAGAACTTTTTTTGATAGAAACTTTAATAGCAAAAAGAATTATCATAAAGTAAAATAAATAAGTAATTAGAAATAAAATAAATAAGTTTTTTGTTGTAAGTAGAAACAAAAGAAAATAAATAAAGAAAAAAAGAAAACAAAAAAACTAAATACAGCAAAAAAAATAGTTGGGGCGCTGCCCGCTGGGACCTCCAATCCTCGGGTTTGCAAATACAGGCCCAGAAGGGCTAGAGGGCTCAACGGGCAGCGCGCCAAAGTTAGGCCCAGAAGCCTGCTATAGAGAGGAGTTCAAGACAGCAGCCGCAGCGGGGCTTATAAACCACACCGAGCCCCTCTCAACTAGCGAGGTGGGACTAAACTTTTGGCCGCGACGCGGGCAGCAAGAGGCCTTTGGTCCGGGTTGGTGCCACCAACCGGGACTAAAGGGGTGCATTGGTACCGGTTCGTGGCACCAACCGGGACCAATGCCCCCCTTTAGTCCCGGTTGGTGCCACCAACCGGGACCAAAGGCCTCCGCTTCCCGCCCTTTGCGCTGCTGAAAAGGGACCTTTTGGTCCCGGTTGGTGGCACCAACCGGGACTAAAGGGTGGCATTGGTCCCGGTTGGTGCCACGAACCGGGACCAATGCCCTTGCTATATAACCAGGACTTGTGAAAATTTCACATCTCCCTCGCCAGTTGCCCCCGCCGCCAGGCTGCCCAAATCGCTCGCGCGCTCCTCGTCGCCGTCGCCGCCGTCGGCCGCCATCCCCGTCTCCCCGTGCCCCTGCCCCGCGCCCGAGCCCACGCCGGCCGCCGCCCCGTGCCCCTGCCCCATACCCGAGGACGCACGGCCGCGCCCCTGCGCCCCGGCCCGCCCCCACCATTGTCGTCGTCGCCGGCGCCCGCCCCCACTGCCGCCCCTGCCTCGACGCCGCCCCTCCTCCCCGTTCGGTCCGGCTCCGGTGACCCCCTTTCCTCCCTGTCCCCTCGATCCTCTTCATATAATTTTTTTTCGTATGCATATGTTGATTATATGGATGGATGGATGATGTATATGTTCATTATATGGATGGATGGATGATGTATGCTTTTTTTTCATATATTTTTTAGGCAGATTTTTAGAATTTTTTAGGCAGATTTTTAGAATTTTTTGTGTATGTATGTTATGTTTATATGTATGTATGTATGTATGTTCATATGTATGTATGTTTATATGCAAAGCATATGCATAGAAAATGTATGAATGGTCATATGCAAAGAAAAATGTATGTATGGTCATATGCAAAGAAAATGTATGTATGTATGTTCATATGAAAGAAAAATGTATGTATGTATGTTCATATGCATATGCAGAGAAAATGTATGTTCATATGCATATGCAAAGAAAATGTATGTTCATATATATGATGATATGTTCATGTATGAGTATATGTATGTATATATGTTCTCTGTGTATATATATGTTCATGTATATATGCAAAAGATAGATTTTTAGAAAAGTTAGGATTTTTTTCTGTTCATAGATTTTTTTGGTGATATTAATTATTGTAGAATATGCAAATGTTTGTATATTCATATGAACAATGCATTAGGCAAAACCTTTACTGTTTTTCGAAATTTCCTATTTGAACATTTTTTTATGAATGAGAGGAAAAAGGAAAATAAGAAGAGGAAGAAAGGAGAAGAAGAGGAGAGGAAGAAGAGGAGAAATAAATAAGAAGAGGAAAAAAGAAGAAAAAGAAGAGGAGAAGAAGAAAGGAATAGAAGAGAAGAAGAAAAAATAGAAAAAATTCTATTTTTTCTTCTTCTCTCCTCTATTCCTTTCTTCTTCTCCTCTTTTTTTTCCTTCTTTTTTTTCTTCGATCTTCTCCTCTATTCCTTTTCTTCTTCTCCTCTTTTTATTTCTTCTGTCGTCGATATACTACCCCTCTCCCGATAACTTCAACACGAGGGGGGGTCGATATACCCCCTCCCCGATAATATTATTTTCCCATGTACGTATGTCGTCGTTGTCGATATAACCCCCTCCCGATAACTTCAACACGTGGGGGGGGGGCGTCAATATACCCCCTCCCCGATAACATTATTTTCCCATGTATGTATGTCGTCGTTGTCGATATATATAACTCCCTCCCAGATAACTTCGACATGATGGACGGTCGATATTTATACCCCCTCTCGACCGTGATAACTTATACCACGGGAGCACCCCCCGGCCCTCTCGCTCGACCAAAACTCTCGAGGACACCCAAACCCTAGAAAAAAACGATGTCGGTATCCTACCCCCTCCCGCCGCGCCCCTACCCTTGAAACGTTGCCGAGGCCACCCCAAACCCGGAATAAGCTAGGTCTACGTTTGCACTAATATATCCACCTGCTGTCATGTTTGTGTAATAATTGCCATGTTGTAATATTTGCAGAAACAATGGAGCACGGACGAGACGAGCAAGGAGAAGAGGTGTTGGGGGACATAATCTTAGCCGGAGGTGATATCTTGTCGTATCTTAACAACAATGATGGTCTGGAAGAACAGGGTGAAGAAGCAGGCTACAGTGATCGAAGAGTGGAGCAGGAAAGACATGATTATGATGGCTCCGGTGACCCAATGCTGGTGCAAGAAGGAGCCCGTGGTGACGGCTCCGGTGACCGAACAGACTCCGGCCAGGTTAGTTAAGCCTGTGCTGACTAGCTAATTGATGCATTCATTATTTTGGTATGTACACATATTAATTAACACTCGTCTTTCTTCTTTTTTCTAGCCCTCCGGATCGAGCACAACTTCGGTAAAGAGACGAGGCCCGAAGAGAAAGTTGCGCTCGGATGAAAGGTTTGAGATCACAGCAATCGCGCGCGACGGCCAACCGATTGGACCCCTCCGGACAAAGGATGCATTTCCTGCTCAGTGCGGGGTTCTAGTTAGGGACAAGATCCCGATCAGCATCCACCAATGGTATAAGCCTAAGAAGGAAGACCCTGAGGTATCTTATGTCAATGATATGCAGAAAGATGATCTTTGGACTGAGCTGAAGGCAAATTTCACCCTACCACCAGAGGAGGATCCGGAGAAGCCAGTTAAAGAGCAATTAATCAAGTCTCATGCTCTTAAGAAGATGGCAGACCTATTCAGGAGGTGGAAGAATGAGCTGAAAACGTTTGTCGACAAAGAAGAGACACCAGAATTCATCGGCCGGTATGAGAAGGTCAGAGATCACTGGCCCGCATTTGTGGCCCACAAGACATCGGAAAAGAGTAAGAAGATGTCAGCGAGAAACAAGATGAATGCTGCGAAGAAGAAGCTTCACCATCGCACGGGGTCAGGTGGCTACCTCAAAGCCCGGCCTAAGTGGGCCAAGGCTGAGAGGGATCTGTTTGATAAAGGGATCGAACCAGAGACAATGAACTGGCCAGACCGTTGCCGGACTTGGTTCTTCGGGGCTGGCGGAACCTTGGACCCTGTATCAGGGAACTGCCGTTGGACGGACGAGCAACTTGAAATACCCGTCAAGAAGCTTAAGTACTATATCGATGCAGCGCAGGAAGGGACGTTCGTTCCAGACAGAGAGAACGACGAGCTCACAATGGCCCTCAGGAATCCTGAGCACCCTGGACGGACACGAGGCACGCCAGGCTCCATTCCGTGGAAGGCTGGTTTTCCGGATGCGGGCGGTTACAAAAGCTAGGAGAGGAGGAAAAAAGTGGAGCAGATCCAAATTCAGAAGCTGCACGAAAGGGTTCAAGCGCTAGAGGAACGAGAGGGCAATCGACATGCCGAAACTGCCCCCGAAGCTACACCGCCATCTCAGCGGAGAAGCAGCGTGGCTTCCACCGAGCTGCTTCAGCTAGAGCATGCGGCTCCTGCTAGCTACCCCGTGGATGCTATCACGGAGTCTCAACATTGCCACCTTATGGCGGAATGGCAGAACTTCAAAGTCAAGGCGGCTGTTGGCTCTGTTTTACCTCCTGAACCCGGCGCAACCTACCACTGCCGGCCGATTCCAGAAGGATATGCTAGGGTGATTGTGGATGAAATAACGGAGGGATTTGAGGAGCTCCAGCTTGACCACCCTACCGGTGAAGGGGAGACTCGGCTAGGTTCTGCTCTGAAGACTCCATGCCTATGGCGGAAGGAGCTCATCAAGCTTCCGAACTGGACGGCTCCGGCGAGTAAGGGCACTCCGCATCCTCCTCCGTCGAGTGATCAGGGCACTCAGCCTCCTTCTCCGCCTGCGCGCCAGAGCAGCCAGCCTCCTCCTTCTCCGCCTCGTCAGCAAGGGCGGAAGAGACCCGCCGCCGCTGTGGCTGCTCCGGCGCGTCGTAGTCCTTCTCCTCCGCCTCGTAAGCAAGGAAAGAAGACAGCCGCAGCCGCTCCGTCTGCTCTGCTGGCGTCTAGCAGTACAGCTGCCAGAGGCGGGAGGCAATACAGATTCGGTCCTTCTCTGAAGACTCCAGAGAAGTTACCATACGAGAGGACCGAGGAGGAAACCACGGAGATCGTGCGAGCCGAAGTGACACACTTCTTGAAGGGGTGAAAGCAAAGAAACATCCACCTCCGGAGGAGACGATAGATCCGGTGAAAGCAACGCGCACTCTGGCTGCCCTGACAAAACCAACCAAGTCTCCGCTGAGAGGCAACTATGAGCGCATTCTTGCAAAGACATATGCCGAAGCGGACCGGTCGGGAAGTACTGTCAGTGATAAGAGGTTAAAAGAACGACGAGCTGGGAAAAAAATTGCCCAGCTCGGCGAACAAGCGAACCAATCGTGCCCCCCGCTCAAGGTGTCAAAAGACATCGTCGCTAATGATCCGAGGATGGTGGCCGGTTATAGCAATCTTGGAGATTACCTGCCCGACGATGTACAATATGAAACCATGGAGGTGGACGAACACAAATACCATTACGGGATGCCTCTCATCAAAGATGAAAGATCTCTAACAACGATGATGCGAAGACTACATGATTGGTACATGAAAACCTGCAGAGAGTCTGACGGGATGGATACTTTGACACTGAGAGTTAAACCGGAGCATGACCTCGTTGGAATTGAACTACTGAATGTTCCATTTGAGGATTTCTTCCAGTTTTACAATCAAAAGGCCCTCGATAAAACAACGATCACTTGCTACTATCTGTAAGTAGTACTACTTCTGTCATTAAGTCTCTCTATATAGGTCAGCTCTTTCATTGCATGTATTTATACTTATCCTCACTATATTATGCAGATTGAAGATCGCCGAATTGAAGAAAAGACAAATCGGTGATATTGGGTTCATCAACACAAATCTCATAGATGCATATACGGTTGAAAAACATCCCAAAGAAGCCGAGGCCAACTTGCTACAATCGTTGGTATTAAATCAAAACAAAGATATAATACTCTTTCCTTACAACTTCAAGTGAGTGTTACTGTCTTCTGCATATTCGGTTTCCCTTATTAGTCCAGGTTATGGTAATGTAATTGATGACTTATGCATGCACACGCAGCTTCCACTATATTCTCCTAGAGATTAAGCTTGAGCCGGGAGTAGTAACCGTCTTAGACTCGAGACGAAAAGATCCCCAGGACTATGTGAACATGACTCAAATGCTCGAGAAGTAAGTTAAATCGATAATTATCCACCATATCAGCAACTTTGTTCATTTCCTGATATCATGTAATTGTTTTCTTTGTCTGGCAGGGTTTGGAGAAAATTCACCTCAAAAGCCCCGGGACTGCTGAACCAGCTGCAATTTAGACACCCGAAAGTAACTACTATAGTAGCATGTTCCGCGCATCTCCTAGTGATTCAAGCGCTAGTTTGATCAATACCATTTAGCATGCTTGCTTATCAGTTTGATTGACCTCTATTTCTTGTAAAGTGGTTGTGGCAGCAACCCGGGAATAATTACTGTGGATACTACGTTTGCGAGTCCATCCGCTACCATACCTGTGAGCGGGGCTACACTGAAGAACAATATGAAGTGCGTAAGAAATAATATTCACAATTTTATTTTATTACCATCATTTGTGTTGAGTTTCATTTATTCATATATATATGTATTGACCCCCTTCTTCAAATTAGATTTTTCGGAAGCGGGATCAACTCCTAGCAGAAGATCGTATGCGAGGAATTCAAGAGGAATTGGCGGCATTCTTCCTTGACCACGTGATCGCTGAAAACAAAGAATACTATGTGGACCCTGTGTTCCTACAATATAATTAGGAGATTGTATTGTAAGAGATAATTATTGTATATATGTAGCCGGTAGTGTCGGATAGATATACGAGAACTTGTTGTTCGACCAATATCTCGGAGAAGGAGAGGTGGTCGATATCACTTCTCTCTGTCTGCATATGTTCATGACGATCTTCTGTTTCCTTCATTTGATTACTAGCTAGCGTGTCTACTCCTCTCCATACGTATATAGTACGTAGCGTCGACCAAGCACGGAGATAAGAGAGGACACTTCTCTCTATTAATTAGCTAGCTAACACAATATATGAAACACCTAAATTAACCCCCCAAAACCCCTAAACCACCCCCTTTAAAAAAAACAAAAACCTCAGCTCCTGCTAGGGGCTGACGCGTGGATGCCTATTGGTCCCGGTTGGTGGCAGCAACCGGGACCAAAGGCCCTCCTGCCTGGGCTCCCCACACCGGCCACGTGGACGGCCTTTAGTCCCGGTTCGTGTAAGAACCGGGACTAAAGGGCTAGGGCATTAGTAATGACCCTTTAGTCCCGGTTCCAGAACCGGGACTAAAGGCCCTTATGAACCGGGGTAAAAGCCCCTTTTCCTACTAGTGTCACTTCTTTCGAGAGAAACTCCTTCTCTAGAAAGTATCCATTATAAGCAACGAATGTCTTGCCTTCGGATCTGTGATAGAAGGTGTACCCAACTGTCTCCTTTGGGTGTCCTATAAAGACACATTTCTCCGGTTTGGGTTTGAGCTTATCAGGATGAAACTTTTTCACATAAGCATCGCAGCCCCAAACTTTAAGAAACGACAACTTTGGTCTCTTGCCAAACCACAGTTCATAAGGTGTCGTCTGAACGGATTTAGATGGTGCCCTATTTAACATGAATGCAGCTGTCTCTAATGCATAACCCCAAAATGATAGTGCTAAATTGGTAAAAGACATCATAGATTGCACCATATCTAATAAAGTACGATTACGACGTTCGGACACACCATTACGTTGTGGTGTTCCGGGTGGCGTGAGTTGCAAAACTATTCCACATTGTTTCAAATGAAGACCAAACTCGTAACTCAAATATTCTCCTCCACGATCAGATCGTAGAAAGTTTATTTTCTTGTTACAATGATTTTCCACTTCACTCTGAAATTATATGTACTTTTCAAATGTTTCAGACTTATGTTTCATCAAGTAGATATACCCATATCTGCTCAAATCATCTGTGAAGGTCAGAAAATAACGATACCCTCCGCGAGCCTCAACACTCATCGGATCACATACATCAGTATGTATTATTTCCAATAAGTCAGTTGTTCGCTCCATTGTTCCGGAGAACAGAGTTTTAGTCATTTTGCCCATAAGGCATGGTTCGCAAGCATCAAGTGATTCATAATCAAGTCATTCCAAAATCCCATCAGCATGGAGTTTCTTCATGCGCTTTACACCAATATGACCTAAACGGCAGTGCCACAAATAAGTTGCACTATCATTATTAACTTTGCATCTTTTGGCTTCAATATTATGAATATGTGTATCACTACGATCGATATCCAACAAACCATTTTCATTGGTGTGTATGACCATAGAAGATTTCACTAGTAGAAAACAGGGCTTTGGTTCGGGCCTGGCGAGCCCATTAGTCACGGTTCTACACGAACCGGGACCCATGAGGGGCATTCGTCCCGGTTAGTGAGCCCAGGGGGTCGGCCGGGGCCTCGTGGGCATTGGTCCCGGTTCGTGTGGACCCATTTGTCCCGATTCTAGGCACGAACCAGGACCAATGGGCCTCGCTTCTGGCCCACAGCCATTGGTCCCGGTTCCAACCACGAACCGGGATAGAAGGGGGAGATTTAGTCCCGGTTCCAGCCACGAACCGGGACAAATGAGTTGCCTATATATACCCCATCGCCACAGCAGAGCACTCCACAGTGGTCTGTTTTTTCCTGGCCGGCGAGGGGAGGGCATTTGGGTGCTCTAGCTCACCTCCAATGCAAATGAGGTGTTCGATGAAATGCCCGAGCCACACTAGTTAAGCTTTCTCCTCTCGAAGCTCGACCTCCGAGCTCCATTTTCCCGAAATTTGTCTAGGTTTATATTAGCGGTCCGTCACGCCCCGTCCCCGTCTTCACCGCCGTCGATCGCCTGCGCTGATCTCATCGCCGGCACCACCGTGGTGAGCCTCTCGTTCTTATCTTCTTTCTGAAAGAAAAAAAAGTTCTTACTTTACATAGATACTTGTCTAATTTTCTTACTTTTGACACACATAATTATATATAATGCACGCAGATGAACCGACAATGGATGTACGGTGACAGACACACCTCCGAGTACATTAAGGGCGTGCATGATTTTCTCGAAGTGGCTGAGGCAAACAAGAAGAATGGTTTTATGTGTTGTCCATGCCCTAAATGTGGGAATACGAAGTCTTACTCTGACCGGAAAATCCTTCACACCCACCTGCTTTACAAGGGTTTCATACCACACTATAATGTTTGGACGAGGCACGGAGAAATAGGGGTTATGATGGAAGACAGCGAAGAAGAAGAGGACGATGACAATTATGTGCCCCCTGAATACGGTGTTGCTGCAACGGGGGAAGCTGCTGGAGATCAAGAGGAACCAGACGATGTGCCTGATGATGCTGCAACGGGGGAAGCTGCTGAAGATCAAGAGGAACCAGATGATGTTTCCCGATGATGATGGTCTCTGCCGGGTCATTGTCGATGCAAGGACGCAATGCGAAAGTCAAAAGGAGAAGCTGAAGTTGGATCGCATGTTAGAGGATCACAAAAGAGGGTTGTACCCCAATTGCGAAGATGGCAACACAAAGCTCGGTACCGTACTGGAATTGATGAGTGGAAGGCAGAGAATGCTGTGCCTGACAAAGGATTTGAGAAGCTAATGAAATTATTGAAGAAGAAGCTTCTAAAGGAAAACGAATGGCCCGACACTACGTACGCAGCAAAGAAGGTCGTATGCCCTCTAGGATTGGAGGTGCAGAAGATACATGCATGCCCTAATGACTGCATCCTCTACCGCGGTGCGTACAAGGATTTTAACGCATGCCCGGTATGCGGTGCATTGCGGTATAAGATCAGACGAGATGACCCTGGTGATGTTGACGGCGAGTCCGCAGGAAGAGGGTTCCTGTGAAGGTGATGTGTTATGCTCCTATAATACCATGGTTGAAACGACTGTTCAGAAACAAAGAGCATGCCAAGTTGATGCGATGGCATAGTGAGGACCGTTTGAAAGACGGGAAGTTGAGAGCACCCGCTGACGGGTCACAGTGGAGAAAAATCGAGAGACAGTACTGGGCTGAGTTTGCAGGTGACCCAAGGAACGTATGGTTTGGTTTAAGCGCGGATGGCATTAATCCTTTCGGGAAGTAGAGCAGCAATCACAACACCTGGCCCGTGACTCTATGTATGTATAACCATCCTCCTTGGAAGTTCATTATGATGACAGTCCTCATCCAAGGCCCTAAGCAACCCGACAACGACAGTGATGTGTACCTAAGGCCATTAGTTGAAGAGCTTTTACAACTGTGGAATGGAAACGGTGTACGTGTGTGGGATGAGCACAAACAGGAGGAATTTAACCTGCACACGTTGCTGTTTGTAACCATCAACGATTGGCCCGCTCTCAGTAACCTTTCAGGACAAACAAATAAGGGATACCACGCATGCACGCACTATTTAGCTGACACCGAAAGTATATACCTGGACAAATGCAGGAAGAATGTTTACCTGGGCCATCGTCGATTTCTTCGGACCAACCATCAATGTCGAAAGGAAGGCAAGCATTTGAAAGGCAAGGAAGTTCACAGGAAGAAGCCCGCCATGCGTACCGGTGATCACGTACTTGCTATGGTCAACGATTTACACGTAATCTTTGGAAAGGGTCCCGGCGGACTAGCTGTTCCGGATGATGCTGAGGGACGCGCACCCATTTGGAAGAAGAAATCTATATTTTGGGACCTACCCTAATGGAAAAACCTAGAGGTCCGCTCTTCGATCGACGTGATGCACGTGACGAAGAACCTTTGTGTGAACCTGCTAGGCTTCTTGGGTGTTGATAACCCACAAGTATAGGGGATCGCAACAGTTTTCGAGGGTAGAGTATTCAACCCAAATTTATTGATTCGACACAAGGGGAGCCAAAGAATATTCTCAAGTATTCGCAGTTGAGTTGTCAATTCAACCACACCTGGATAACTTAATATCTGCAGCAACGTATTTAGTAGCAAAGTAATATGGCAGTAACGGTAATGGTAGCAAAAGTAATATTTTTGGGTTTTGTAGTGATTGTAACAGTAGCAACGGAAAAGTAAATAAGCGGAGAACAATATATGAAAAGCTCGTAGGCATTGGATCGGTGATGGAGAATTATGCCGGATGCGGTTCATCATGTAACAATCATAACATAGGGTGACACAGAACTAGCTCCAATTCATCAATGTAATGTAGGCATGTATTCCGAATATAGTCATACGTGCTTATGGAAAAGAACTTGCATGACATCTTTTGTCCTACCCTCCCGTGGCAGCGGGGTCCTAATGGAAACTAAGGGATATTAAGGCCTCCTTTTAATAGAGTACCGGAACAAAGCATTAGCACATAGTGAATACATGAACTCCTCAAACTATGGTCATCACCGGGAGTGGTCCCGATTATTGTCACTTCGGGGTTGCCGGATCATAACACATAGTAGGTGACTATAGACTTGCAAGATAGGATCAAGAACTCACATATATTCATGAAAACATAATAGGTTCAGATCTGAAATCATGGCACTCGGGCCCTAGTGACAAGCATTAAGCATAGAAAAGTCATAGCAACATCAATCTCAGAACATAGTGGATACTAGGGATCAAACCCTAACAAAACTAACTCAATTACATGATAGATCTCATCCAACCCATCACCGTCTAGCAAGCCTACGATGGAATAACTCACGCGCGGCGGTGAGCATCATGAAATTGGTGGTGGAGGATGGTTGATGATGACGACGGCGACGAATCCCCCTCTCCGGAGCCCCGAACGGACTCCAGATCAGCCCTCCCGAGAGGTTTTAGGGCTTGGCGGCGGCTCTGTATCGTAAAACGCGATGAATCCTTCTCTCTGGTTTTTTTCTCCCTGAAAGTGAATATATGGAGTTGGAGTTGAGGTCAGTGGAGCGTCAGGGGGCCCACGAGGTAGGGGGCGCGCGCAGGGGGGCAGGCGCGCCCACCACCCTCGTGGACAGGATGTGGGCCCCCTGACCTGGATTTTTCTTCCAGTATTTTCTTATTTTCCAAATAGATGTTCCGTGGAGTTTCAGGTCATTCTGAGAACTTTTGTTTCTGCACATAAATAACACCATGGAAAGTCTACTGAAAACAGCGTCAGTCCGGGTTAGTTCCATTCAAATCATGCAAGTTAGAGTCCAAAACAAGGGCAAAAGTGTTTGGGAAAGTAGATACGACGGAGACGTATCAACTCCCCCAAGCTTAAACCTTTGCTTGTCCTCAAGCAATTCAGTTGATAAACTGAAAGTGATAAAGAAAAACTTTTACAAACTCTGTTTGCTCTTGTTGTTGCAAATATGTAAAGCCAACATTCCAGTTTTCAGCAAACATTATGACTAACCATATTCACAATAACTCTTAGGTCTCATGTTTACTCATATCAATGGCATAATCAACTAGCAAGCCATAATAATAAATCTCGGATGACAACACTTTCTCAAAACAATCATAATATGATATAACAAGATGGTATCTCGCTAGCCCTTTCTGAGACCGCAAAACATAAATGCAGAGCACCTTTAAAGATCAAGGACTGACTAGACATTGTAATTCATGGTAAAAGAGATCCAGTCATAGTCATACCCAATATAAATTAACAGTAATGGATGCAAATGACAACAGCGCTCTCCAGCCAGTGCTTTTTAATAAGAGGGTGATGACTCAACATGAAAGTAAATAGATAGGCCCTTCGCAGAGGGAAGCAGGGATTTGTAGAGGTGCCAGAGCTCAGTTTTGAAATAGAGATAAATAATATTTTGAGCGGCATACTTTCATTGTCAACATAACAACCAAGAGATGGTGATATCTTCCATGCTACACACATTATAGGCGGTTCCCAAACAGAATGGTAAAGTTTATACTCCCCCTCCACCAACAAGCATCAATCCATGGCTTGCTCGAAACAACGAGTGCCTCCAACTAGCAACAGTCCCAGGGGAGTTTTGTTTGCAATTATTTTGATTTAGTTTGCATAAAGCATGGGACTGGGCATCCCGGTGACCAGCCATTTTCTCACGAGTGAGGAGCGGAGTCCACTCCTCTTGAGAATAACCCGCCTAGCATGGAAGATACGGACATCCCTAGTTGATACATGAGCTATTCGAGCATACAAAACAGAATGTTTATTTGAAGGTTTGGAGTTTGGCACATACAAATTTACTTGGAACGGCAGGTAGATACCGCATATAGGAAGGTATAGTGGACTCATATGGAATAACTTTGGGGTTTAAGGGATTGGATGCATAAGCAGTATTCCCGCTTAGTGCAAGTGAAGGCTAGCAAAAGATTGGGAAGCGACCAACTAGAGAGCGACAACAGTCATGAACATGCATTAAAATTAATGAACATTGAGTACAAGCATGAGTAGGATATAATCCACCATGAACATAAATATCGTGAAGGCTATGTTGATTTGTTTCAACTACATGTGTGAACATGTGCCAAGTCGAGTCACTTAAATCATTCAAAGGAGGATACCACCCCACTATACCACATCACAACCATTTTAATAGCATGTTGGCACACAAGGTAAACCATTATAACTCATAGCTAATCAAGCATGGCATAAGCAACTATGATCTCTAATTGTCATTGCAAACATGTTTATTCATAATAGGCTGAATCAGGAACGATGAACTAATCATATTTACAAAAACAGGAGAGGTCGAGTTCATACCAGCTTTTCTCATCTCAGTCGGTCCATCATATATCATCATAATTGCCTTTCACTTGCACGACCGAACGATGTGACTAATAATAAGAGTGCACGTGCATTGGACTAAGCTGGAATCTGCGAGCATTCAATAAACAGGAGAAGACAAGGCAATATGGGATCTTGGTTAAATCAACAATAATGCATATAAGAGCCATTTCAACAATTTAATTATGGTCTTCTCCTAATGACCCCCAAAGAAAAGAAAAGAAATAAAACTATTTACACGGGAAAGCTCCCAACAGGCAAAAAGAAGAACATGAAATCTTTTTGGGTTTTGTTTTTTTAATTACTACTAATTTTTTGGTTTTTCTTAAGGTTTATTAAACACACAAGAAGAAAGCAGGAAAAAGAAAATAAACTAGCATGGATATTACAGTGAAAAAGTATGAGCACCGACATCTAGCAATGAGTGTGTGTGAACATAAATGTAATGTGAGTGGGAAATACGTACTCCCGCAAGCTTAGGCTTTTGGCCTAAGTTGATTTATTGCCACGGATGGCCTGGCGGATATCCTTAGTTGTAGCCGGGGTTGTACTGAGATGCAGTGGCTATCGCCTCCTGAGCTGCAGCGTGGCGGCGAGCGGCTTCCGCCCTCCTCTCGTACTCATCTGCTTGCTCTCTGGTAATAACATATCTTCCTTTTGGCTGATAATCAAAGAAGGCATGAGCAGGGAGAGTAATACGGACAGCACGACGTTTGTCAAAGATTAAGCGATACTGGAGAGGTGATTCATTCCTCTCAACAAACTGGTGGTGAACCATAGCATTAAAGTCTAAGTAAGCAGGAGGCAATTCAATATCATCATTACGTATGGTTACACCAAGAAAATCAGCTAAGCGAGTTGCATAAATTCCACCAAAGAAATCTCCATTAAATCTATTATTATGCAACCTACGTGCAACAATGGCTCCCAAATTATAAGATTTGTCTCCTAACACAGCACTCCTAAGAATACTGAGGTCAGGGACACACATATGACATGCTTCATCTTTACCAGTTATGCACCTACCTATGAAGAGAGCAAAATAATGTATAGCAGGAAAATGAATGCTCCCTATGGTAGCTTGTGCTATATCTCTAGATTCCCCCACAGTTATACTAGCAAGAAAATTTCTAAATTCAGATTTGCGGGGTTCACTAGAACTACCCCATTGCGGAAGTTTGCAAGCATTGGTAAAATCCTCTTAGTCCATCGTAAAAGATTTTTCATAAAGATCAAACAGGACAGTTGGAGAATTACGTGAAGATGAAAATTCAAACCTCCTCACAAAGGAACTAGTGAGATAGTTGTACTGGCTCCATTTTTTTGCCTCAAAGCTCACAAGATCAACGTTACGCAAATATGCGTTAAATTCTTCCTTGATTCCTGCTTGATCCATAAAATTTTCTGAAGGCCATTCACAAGGTCGCACTGGAGCGTCCCTCGGTGGCTCATCGTCAGCATCACGCATTGCAAGCCTGGGTCCTTGCTTCCTTGAAGAACCACCTTGGAACATTTTCCTAAGCATATTTCTTCCTCTGAAAAATTTCTGAAAATTTTAGTAACTTCAAAATAAAAGTGAACCAAGCTCAATAAAATTGATAGCAACTACTCCTACAAGTGCCCAGAGACTATATCATGCATTAGAACTACTTGGAACCATATAAATTTGACATGCAAGCTCAAGAACATGGTCACCTAGGCAGCACAAATTTTCAATGAATAGAGCACTAGAACAAAAACTAATTGGACCAATGGAGGAGTCACATACCAAGGAACAATCCCCCCAAGCAGTTTTGTGAGAGGTGCTTTGAGCAAGGAGATCGAAAATCGCAGCAAAATGAGCTAGAACTCGTGCTTGAGCTGGATGGTGATTTTTTTGGAGGAAGAAGAAGTGTGTGGGTGCAGGAATAAGTGGAGGGGGGCCACCATGGGCACACGAGGCAGGGGGCGCGCCCAGGGGGTAGGGCGCGCCCTCCACCCTCGTGGCCAGGTGCTTGCCCCTCCTGCTGTGTTCTCAGTGCTAGATATTCTCAAATATCCCAGAAAAATTCATATTCCATTTTCAGGGCATTTGGAGAACTTTTATTTTCGGGGTATTTTTATATTGCACGGATAAATCAGAAAACAGACAGAAAAATACTATTTTTTCTTTATTTCAACCAAATAGCAGAAAGTAGAAAGAGGGTACAGAAGGTTGTGCTTTCTAACTTCATCAATCTCATGCTCATCAAAAGGAATCCACTAACAAGGTTGATCAAGTCTTGTTAACAAACTCATTCCGACTAACATGGAACCGGAGAAATTTCGAATAACACTATGTTACCTCAACGGGGATATGCACATCCCCTATAATAAGAATATCATATTTCTTCTTGACAACAGGTAGAGGAAATTCAAAACCTCCAAATACAATCGATGGAATTTTTCCAATAGAATTGATACTGTGGACTTGAGGTTGTTTCCTCAGAAAGTGTACCATATGCTCATTACCATTAACATGAAAAGTGACATTGCCTTTGTTGCAATCAATAACAGCCCCTGCAGTATTCAAAAAGGGTCTTCCAAAAATAATAGACATACTATTGTCCTCGGGAATATCAAGAATAACAAAGTCCGTTAAAATAGTAACGTTTGCAACCACAACAGGCACATCCTCACAAATACCGACAGGTATAGCAGTTGATTTATCAGCCATTTGCAAAGATATTTCAGTAGGTGTCAACTTATTCAAATCAAGTCTACGATATAAAGAGAGAGGCATAACACTAACACCGGCTCCAAGATCACATAAAGCAGTTTTAACATAGTTTCTTTTAATGGAGCATGGTATAGTAGGTACTCCTGGATCTCCAAGTTTCTTTGGTATTCCACCCTTGAAAGTGTAATTAGCAAGCATGGTGGAAATTTCAGCTTCCGGTATCTTTCTTTTATTGGTGACAATATATTTCATGTACTTAGCATAATGATTCATTTTGAGCATATCAGTTAATCGCATACGCAAAAAGATAGGTCTAATCATTTCAGCAAAGCGCTCAAAATCCTCATCATCTTTTTTCTTGGATGGTTTAGGAGGAAAAGGCATGGGTTTCTGAACCCTTCGTTCTCTTTATTTACTGTTTCCTAGCAACAAAGTCTCTCTTATCATAACGTTGATTCTTTGATTGTGGGTTATCAAGATCAACAGCATGTTCAATTTCTACGTCATTATCATTACTAGGTTGAGCATCATCATGAACATCATCATTAGCAATTTTACTAGTTTCATGTTCATTACCAGATTGTGTTTCAGCATCGGAAATAGAAATATCATTTAGATTCTCAGGTGGTTCAGCAATAGGTTCACTAGAAGCATGCAAAGTCCTATCATTTTTCTTTTTCTTCTTTTTAGAAGGACTAGGTTCATCAATATTATTTCTCTGAGAATCTTGCTCAATTCTCTTGGGGTGGCCTTCAGGATACAAAGGTTCCTGAGTCATTTTACCAGTTCTAGTAGCCACTCTAACAGCACAATCATTATTCTTACTATTTAATTCATTGAGCAAATAATTTTGAGCCTTAAGTACTTGTTCTACTTAAGTTGTAACCATAGAAGCATGTTTACTAATGAGTTTAAATTCACCTTTAACTCTAGACATATAATCACCCAAGTATTCAAGCGTATCGGAATTATATTTCAATTGTCTACGAAAATAAGCATTGGAGTTTTCTTGTTTGACAATAAAGCTATCAAACTCATCCAAACATTGTCTAGCAGACTTATACCGAGGAATATCACCTTCATCAAATCTATAGAGATAATTTACCTTTACTACCTGTGTCGGGTTATCAAGACCATGAGCTTCTTCAATAGGTGATGGATTAAGATCATATGTTTCTTCAACAGGCGGTAAATTAAGACCATGTATTTCTTCAATAGGAGGTAAATTCTTAACATCTTCAGCTTTTATACCCTTTTCTTTCATGGATTTATTTGCCTCTTGCATATCTTCAGGACTGAGAAATAGAACACCTCTCTTCTTCGGAGTTGGTTTAGGAATAGGCTCAGGAATTGGCTCAGGAGCTGGCTCAAGAAGTGTCCAATTATTTTCATTAGTCAACATATTATTCAATAGAATTTCAGCTTCATCCGCTGTTCTTTCCCTGAAAACAGAACCAGCACAACTATCCAGGTAATCTCTGGAAGCATCAGTTAGTCCATTATAAAAGATATCAAGTATTTCATTTTTCTTGAGAGGATGATGAGGCAAAGCATTAAGTAATTGGAGAAGCCTCCCCCAAGCTTGTGGGATACTCTCTTCTTCAATTTGCACAAAGTTTTATATATCCCTTAAATCAGCTTGTTTCTTGTGAGCGGGGAAATATTTAGCGGAGAAGTAATAAATCATATCCTGGGGACTACGCAGACAACCAGGATCAAGAGAATTGAACCATATGTTAGCATCACCCTTTAATGAGAACGGAAATATTTTAAGGATATAAAAGTAGCGAGTTCTCTCTTCATTAGTGAACAAGGTGGCTATATCATTTAATTTAGTAAGATGTGCCACAACAGTTTCAGATTCATAGCCATGAAAAGGATCAGATTCAATCAATAGAGAATTCATAATCCTTATCAGTAACACAGGTAGGTGAAGTAGCAAAAGCAGGGTCAGGTTTCATTCTAGCATTAAGAGATTGCTGCTTCCATTTAGCTAATAATTTCTTAACATCATATCTATCTTTGCAAGCAAAAATTTCTTTAGCAATTGCTTCATCCATAACATAGCCCTCACGCACAAACAGACAATTCATATTTATTAGGTTGAGGCTCTTCATCATCACTTTCACCAATATTATCAATAATTTCATTCTCTCTAACCCTAGCAAGCTGTTCATCAAGAAATTCACCAAGTGGCACAGTAGTATCAAGCATAGAAGTAGTTTCATCATAAGTATCATGCATAGCAGAAGTGGCATCATCTGCTATGCATGATACTTATGATGCCACTTCTGCTATGCATGATACTTATGATGAAACTACTTCTATGCTTGATACTACTGTGCCACTTGATGAATTTCTTGATACTACATGCGACATATCAGAACGAATAGCAGAAGCAGGTTTAGGTGTCGCAAGCTTACTCAAAACAGAAGGTGAATCAAGTGCAGAGCTAGATGGTAGTTCCTTACCTCCCCTCGTAGTTGAGGGATAAATTGTTGTCTTGGCGTCTTTCAAGTTCTTCATAGTGACCAGCAGATATAAATCCCAAGTGACTCAAAGAATAGAGCTATGCTCCCCGGCAACGGCGCCAGAAAATAGTCTTGATAACCCACAAGTATAGGGGATCGCAACAGTTTTCGAGGGTAGAGTATTCAACCCAAATTTATTGATTCGACACAAGGGGAGCCAAAGAATATTCTCAAGTATTTTCAGTTGAGTTGTCAATTCAACCACACCTGGATAACTTAATATCTGCAGCAAAGTATTTAGTAGCAAAGTAATATGGCAGTAACGGTAATGGTAGCAAAAGTAATATTTTTGGGTTTTGTAGTGATTGTAACAGTAGCAACAGAAAAGTAAATAAGCGGAGAATAATATATGAAAAGCTCGTAGGCATTGGATCGGTGATGGAGACTTATGTCGGATGCGGTTCATCATGTAACAATCATAACATAGGGTGACACAGAACTAGCTCCAATTCATCAATGTAATGTAGGTATGTATTCCGAATATAGTCATACGTGCTTATGGAAAAGAACTTGCATGACATCTTTTGTCCTACCCTCCCGTGGCAGCGGGGTCCTAATGGAAACTAAGGGATATTAAGGCCTCCTTTTAATAGAGTACCGGAACAAAGCATTACCACATAGTGAATACATGAACTCCTCAAACTATGGTCATCACCGAGAGTGGTCCCGATTATTGTCACTTCGGGGTTGCCGGATCATAACCCATAGTAGGTGACTACAGACTTGCAAGATAGGATCAAGAACTCACATATATTCACGAAAACATAATAGGTTCAGATCTGAAATCATGGTACTCGGGCCCTAGTGACAAGTATTAAGCATAGCAAAGTCATAGCAACATCAATCTCAGAACATAGTGGATACTAGGGATCAAACCCTAACAAAACTAACTCGATTACATGATAGATCTCATCCAACCCATCACCGTCCAGCAAGCCTACGATGGAATTACTCACGCACGCGGTGAGCATCATGAAATTGGTGATGGAGGATGGTTGATGATGACGACGGCGACGAATCCCCCTCTCCGGAGCCCCGAACGGACTCTAGATCAGCCCTCCCGAGAGGTTTTAGGGCTTGGCAGCGGCTCCGTATCATAAAACGCGATGAATCCTTCTCTCTGGGTTTTTTCTCCCTGAAAGTGAATATATGGAGTTGGAGTTGAGGTCGATGGAGCGTCAGGGGCCCACGAGGTAGGGGGGCGCGCCTAGGGGGGCAGGCACGGCCCCACCCTCGTGGACAGGGTGTGGGCCCCCTGACGTGGATTTTTCTTCTAGTATTTTTCTTATTTTCCAAATAGATGTTCCATGGAGTTTCAGGTCATTCCGAGAACTTTTGTTTCGACACATAAATAACACCATGGAAAGTCTGCTGAAAACAGTGTCAGTCCGGGTTAGTTCCATTCAAATCATGCATGTTAGAGTCCAAAACAAGGGAAAAAGTGTTTGGAAAAGTAGATAAGACGGAGACATATCACGCGTGTATGGGAAGACAAAAGATACAGCTGAGGCACGGGAGGACCTGCAACATCTGCACGAAAAAGATGGCATGCCTCCAAAGCAGTATGAAGGTCCTGCCAGCTACGCTCTTACCAAAGAAGAGAAGGAAATCTTCTTTGAATGCCTTCTGAGTATGAAGGTCCCGAATGGCTTCTCGTCGAATATAGAGGGAATAATAAATATGCTAGAGAAAAAGTTCCAGAACCTAAAGTCTCATGACTGCCACGTGATTATGACGCAACTGCTTCTGGTTGCATTGAGGGGGCTTCCACCGGAAAACGTATGATTAGCCATTTTGAAGCTATGTGCATTCCTCAATGCAATCTCTCAAAAGGTGATCGATCCAGAAATCATACCAAGGCTAAGGAGTGATGTGGCGCAATGTCTTGTCAGTTTCGAGCTGGTGTTCCCACCATCCTTCTTCAATATCATGACACACATCCTAGTTCATCTAGTTGACGAGATTGTCATTCTGGGCCCCGTATTTCTACACAATATGTACCCCTTCGAGAGGTGTATGGGAGTCCTAAAGAAATATGTCCGTAACCGCGCTAGGCCAGAAGGAAGCATCTCCATGGGCTATCAAATAGAGGATTTCATTGGGTTTTGTGTTGACTTCATTCCTGGCCTTAAGAAGATAGGTCTCCCTAAATCACGGTATGAGGGGAGACTGACTGGAAAAGGCACGCTTGGAGGGGACTCAATAATATGCAGGGACTGCTACCTCTTGAGCACTGCGTTGTTTTTCCCATGAAGAGGAAAGGGTGATGCAGTAAAGTAGCGTAAGTATTTCCCTTAGTTTTTGAGAACCAAGGTATCAATCCAGTAGGAGAGCACGCTCAAGTCCCACGCACCTGCACAAAAAAATAAGAACCTCGCAACCAACGCGATGAAGGGGTTGTCAATCCCTTCACGGTCACTTGCGAGAGTGAGATCTGATAGAGATGATATGATAATATTTTTGGTATTTTTATGATAAAGATTAAAAGTAAAGATTGCAATGTAAACGGTAATAGAAATAGCTTGTTGACGGGAGATTAATATGATGGAAATAGACCCGGGGGCCATAGGTTTCACTAGTGGCTTCTCTCAAGATAGCATAGGTATTACGGTGGGTAAACGAATTACTGTCGAGCAATTGATAGAATTGAGCATAGTTATGAGAATATCTAGGTATGATCATGTATATAGGCATCACGTCCGTGACAAGTAGACCGACTCCTGCCTGCATCTACTACTATTACTCCACACATCGACCGCTATCTAGCATGCATCTAGAGTATTAAGTTCATAAGAACAGAGTAACGCTTTAAGCAAGATGACATGATGTAGAGGGATAAACTCAAGCAATATGATATAAACCGCATCTTTTTATCCTCGATGGCAACAATACAATACGTGTCGTTTCCCCTGCTGTCACTGGGACCGAGCACCACAAGATTGAACCCAAAGCTAAGCACTTCTCCCATTGCAAGAAAGATCAATCTAGTAGGCCAAACCAAACTGATATTTCGAAGAGACTTGCGAAGATAACCAATCATACATAAAAGAATTCAGAGGAGATTCAAATATTGTTCATAGATAATCTTGATCATAAACCCACAATTCATCGGATCTCGACAAACACACCGTAAAAAGAAGAGTTACATCAAATAGATCTCCAAGAGAATCGAGGAGAACTTTGTATTGAGATCCAAAGAGAGAGAAGAAGCCATCTAGCTAATAACTATGCACCCGAAGGTCTGAGGTAAACTACTCACACATCATCGGAGAGGCTATGGTGTTGATGTAGAAGCCCTCCATGATCAATGCCCCCTCCGGCGGAGTCCCGAAAAAGGCCCCAAGATGGGATCTCACGGGTACAGAAGGTTGCGGCGGTGGAAATAGGGTTTTGGCTCTGTCTCTGATGTTTCCAGGGTATATGAGTATATATAGGAGGAAGAAGTAGGTCGGTGGAGCTACGAGGGGCCCACGAGGGTGGAGGGCGTGCCCCCCTGCCTCGTGGCCTCCTCGTTCGTTTCTTGACGTCCACTCCAAGTCCTCTAGATCACGTTTGTTCCGAAAATCACGTTCGCGAAGGTTTCATTCCGTTTGGACTCCATTTGATATTCCTTTCCTTCCAAACACTGAAATAGGCAAAAAACAACAATTTGGGCTCGGCCTCTGGTTAATAGGTTAGTCCCAAAATAATATAAAAGTATATAATAAAGCCCATTAAACATCCAAAACAGAATATATAATAGCATGGAACAATAAAAAATTATAGATACGTTGGAGACGTATCAGGGACGGGCATTCTTGGTCTCAAGCACACTACACAGTTCTACAGTACTCTAACTTGGTGACCCCATATGTTGATGAACACAAGAACAGTCTGCGCTCCAAACACCCGGAGCAGTGCGACGACTGAATTACATGTGAACACATCAGGACTTTCAGCAATACTCATTGTCCAGGGGACCATCTTCGACTCTATTGACTTACAAAGGATACGAGATAAATGGGAATACATTTTACACGGTCGCCCAAGATCAAAAGAGCACCAACCAAAACAGCGGTGTCCGCTTCGATGCAGCAACCAAGAGGGGAAAGGACACATATTATGGTTACATAGTGGACATATGGGAACTTGACTACGGACATGATTTTAAGGTCCCTTTGTTTAAGTGCAAATGGGTCAATCTGTCAGGAGGCGGGGTACAGGTAGACCCACAGTACGGAATGACAACAGTGGATCTGAACAATCTTGGGTACACTGACGAACCGTTTGTCCTAGCCAATGATGTGGCACAGGTTATCTATGTGAAGGACATGTCTACCAAACCGAGAAAAAGAAAAGATAAGGAAGCGAATACATTATACGATGAGCCAAAGCGCCACATAGTTCTTGTAGGAAAAAGGGACATTGTGGGAGTGGAGGGCAAGACAGACATGTCTGAAGATTATGAAAAGTTTCATGAAATTCCTCCCTTCAAAGTCAAGGCTGACCCAAGCATCCTGATAAACGAAGAAGATTATCCATGGTTACGGCGCAATAAGCAAAGGACACAAGCGAAGAAAAAGTGAAGACTTCCTCTCCACAACTATTATGATGATACCATGCCAACTTTCAACCTTGTCGTAGTTCATTTGAAATGCCTGTTGTAACAGACGAGTTTCCGTATGAAACCCTGATATCTCGAAACAGATTATCCGTTTTGTACACGAAGTGCATCCAGTTTTCAAAGTTCATTTGAAATGCTTTTCAATTTCAGGGTCTTATAGCTCAAAATAATTAGTAAATGCATGAAAAATAACAAATGGAGTCAGAAAGGGTTGAAAATTGATGATGTGCCTTTGAATGCACTACTAGGGAAAAGCCTATACACACAATCTTACCAGCAACGCGCTTTAAAATAAGGCGCTACTGCTAAGTAGCAGTAGCGCGCGCGCACAAAACTCACTGCTGAAGTAAATGTATCAGTAGCGCACCCGCTCTAAGACGCGCTACAGCTACAATTGCCACGACGCCGCCACGAGGTAGTTCTAGTAGCAGCGCGATAACATGAAGAGTGCTACTACTATGGATCGTAGCAGTGGCGCATTTACACAATAACCGCTACTGCTAAGTTTACTACAAAAATTTAGTCCCACCTCGCTCCGTGAAGAGAGTTTGTACCACCTTAAATTCGTTACTTCTCAAACTTTCACAAGCAGTTGATCTTCATTGAAATCTATGTGTAGAATTTGTGGCCGCAATATGAGTCTTCACCAGTTCCTAAACTGGTGAGGACTCATATTGACAAATCAGATTGTACACAAAAAGATCATTGATGATCAATGTATTTTTGATGTCTATTTTTACATGCTGACACATAGTAGTAGCGCATTCTTTGTGAAAGGCGCTACTGCTAGGTCATTTAGCAGTAGCGCCTTTCTCTATAGCGCGCTACTGCTAAGCCATACCATCTCCCACCCCCACTCTCCTCTATCCGATCCACTCACACTCACACTCACTCAATCTCCCCCTCAACCCCCCGCGCCGGTCCTCCCCCGTCGCCCCTCCTCCGATCTGCACCGTCGTTACCTCCTCCTCCTCACTGGACTCGGTACCGGCCTCCTCCTCCGTCCTCCCTCCACTCGCTACTGGCCGGCCCCTTCTCGCTCCGCCTTCCTCCTCCGCCCTCCCTCCACTCGCCGCCGGTCGGCCCCTCCTCGCTCCGTCTTCCTCCTCCGTCCTACTCTCTTCTCCCTCCTCGAGTCGCCCCTCCTTCTCCCTCCTCCCTCCTCCATCCACAACCCCTCCTCCCTGCTACATTTTGATTTAGTAGGCTAGTTGATTTAGTAGGCTAGTTGATTTAGTAGGCTAGTTGATTTAGTTGATTTAGAACATTTTGATTTAGTTGGTTTAGTATGCTAGTTGATTTAGTAGGCTAGTTGACTTAGTTGATTTAGTAGGCCAGTTGATTTAGTTGATTTAGTAGGCTTTTGTTTTTCTATAATAAGTTTTTTTTGGCAAAATGCATGTGCCAATTTAGTTAAATTTGCCACTTTTTTTAGTCAATTATCTTAGGCAATAGGGGCCAAATTAGATGAAATGTCTTGGTAGCTAGGTGGTACCCTGATTTGGTAGATATTTGTGAAAAGTTTTTTCGGCAATAGGTGCCACCGAAATGCTTTGGTAGGTGGTACCTTGTCATCTAATATGTTACTAGATCTTAGGATTATAACTGTCCATCAAATTGCTTCTCGCGGAAGAACCAAAAATATCACATGCTACTGTTTTTCTTTCCTGTGAAGTGGATCGTTAATCCTTTGCTCATATTGCTTTAGGAAAATGGCGCCACCACCACCACCACCATGTCGACTGTGCAAGTCAATGTGCGCCAGCAGCCTTGCAACTGGCAAGCTGTTCGGCATCTACTTCCAGCCGAGTTTTCGTCATGCGGCGGTAAGAAATTAGATAAAATGTAACAACTATTTTATTTTTAGTATTGGCATTACTGCATTGTGTCATTTTGCTTTTTTACACAGATCGTCCCATGCAATGTGAGGTTGAAATTCAACAAGCTAACAGGAGACACTGTGACATTTGAGGCTCCTGGTGGGCCGTACACTATGGAGGTCGAGAAAGGACGCAATATGTCGCAGATTGGAGGAGATGGATGGGCCTGTTTCCTCGCCCGCACGCGTCTTACTGGTGGTGAGTTGATCAGCTTCTCCTTCAGAGCAGAAAGACCCAAGCTGGCTGGCATTTATATCAACCTGGTGGAAGATAACGAAGATGATGAAGATGACGAAAATGATGAAGATGATGAAGATAATGAGGACCCACTCGATGAAGATGATGAAAACCCACTTCATTAAGCCATTGTAGCTCAAAGAATGAGGCTGAGCGAGGAGGAGGTGTGCAAACTATGGGACATAATTCCGCCACGTGATGACTTTGTCGGGGTGCCATTCGTGACCCGCCTGACAAGTACCATGGTCGATCGGCATGACATGGTATGTTACACTGACTGTAGTAATTTGATGATATATATATGCTTTTTTGTTATACATACAAATGCAAATTATCCGATGATATGCTTAGTGAATCCGATGACATGCTTAGTGTAGAGTCTAATGATATGCTGTGTGGAATCTAGTCGATGATATGCTTTAGTGTAGAGTCTGATCACATGCTTATTAGTGTAGAATCCAAGGAACTATTAATAGTGTAGATAATCCATATATACTTATTAGTAGAATTAATGCTTAATTAATACAAATGTGTAGTACTGTGTCTTTTGATAGTGTAGAAATCTATACTTAATAGAAATATATTTGCAAGAGTATGTGCGAGGCTATTTATTAATTGATATGTTTTTCTTATTCAGAAATTGCCAAAGAACCTATCTGTGAGTTGTGGTATCGAGCATGATGAAGAAGGCTCAGCTGGACTACGCCTTACCGCAAGGGGCTCCGTCACCACCTGTACTTACCGCATGGACACAGACGGTCGCACACACTTAAACTCGGTTGGGTGGAAGAGATTCCTCGTTGGCAAGAATCTTCGTGTTGGACAGGCCATCCTAATTACTATCAGGGACGCCCACCGCCCAGGCTTGAGGATGATGATCGTCATTGATATCATCTAGAACTACATATTTGTGTGTGGCTATATCATCTAGAACTACATATGATGATTGTCGTTGATATCATGTAGAGCTACATATGATGATCGTCGTCGATATCATCTAGAACTACATATGATGATCGCCGTCGATATCACATTGTACTGCTTGAGGATGCATGTTGACTATATATGAAATTGTTATCTAGTACTCCCTCCGTTCCAAATTACTGGTCGTGGTTACGACAAGTAATTTGAAACGGAGGGAGTACTACCTAATACCTATAATACTTTATGAAATTGATATCTAGTAGTACCTACTATCTGGAAATTATAGTTTAATGAAACTGAAACTGGGTAGGAAGCCAGGGGAAATGATGAAGCACATAGCAGTAGCGCGGGGCTAGGAAAGCGCTGCAGCTAACTAATAGTAGCGTGTATCGGAAAAGTGCTGTTGATATAGTCGATAGTAGTAGCGAGGGCTCAGACCGCGCTACTGTTAACAGTTAGCTGTAGCGCCTTATTAGGAGCGCGACTGCCCGCGCTGATGATAGCCTCAAAACCCGCGCTACTACTAGGGTTTTTCCTAGTTGTGATGGTGCATTTTGAACACACAAAAAGTCTGGAGTTCAACTAAGTTCTAAAAAATGAAATCCCTTTGTAACAGACGAGTTTCCGTATGAAATCCTGATACTTCGAAAGAGATTGTCTGTTTTGTACGCGAAGTGCATCCAGTTTTTGCCATAACCCTCTCAACTTTCTTGCACATGCTATGTGGATGAAATGATGATACCATGCCAACCTTCAACCTTTTCAGAGTTCATTTGAAATGGTTTTCAATTTCAGGGTCTTATAGCTCAAAATAATCAGTAAATGCATGAAAAATAACAAATGAAGTTAGAAAGGAATGAAAATTGATGATGTAAGTAGAAACCGAATAAAATAAAATAAATTTTAATAAAATATATAAGTAGAAACAACATAAAATAAAATAAACTTTAATAACATAAATAAAATTTATGGACAATTACCAAAGTATTTTCTGTTCAAAACATTATAAGCAAAAAGAATTTTCCTGAAATAAATAAAATAGCAGCATCCATGGGCCAGGATTCAGGCCGCAGAAGGCCCAGCAGGCCCACAACATAGCAGTGCAAGATTAGGCCCAGAGGCCTGCAGTTCAGAGGAGTTCAATGGAGATGGCGGGGCAGGGCTTATAAACAGGTCCTGCCGCTCCTCGGCTAGCGAGGTGGGACTAAACATCCCACCGCACTCTGGCTTTGGCAGGCGCAGGACATTGGTCCCGGTTAGTGCCACGAACCGGGACCAATGCACACCTTTGGTCCCGGTTCGGGGCACCAACCGGAACCAATCCCCCCCCTTTAGTCCCGGTTGGTGCCACCAACCGGGACCAAAGGCCTCTGCTTCCCGCCCTTTGGGCTCCTGAAAAGAGACCTTTGGTCCCGGCTGGTGGCACCAACCGGGACTAAAGGTGGCGTTGGTCCCGGTTGATGTGACGAACCGGGACCAAAGCCTTTCCTATATAAGAAACACTTGGCAAAAATTCAGGATTTCATCGCCAGTTGCCCCCGACGCCGCCGACCTCCTCGACGCCGCCAGGCTGCCCCGCCACCGTCGCCGTCGCCCGTGCCCACGTCGACGCCGTCCGCCGCCCCCGACCCACGGCGAAGCAGTCCGCCGCCCACGCCATCGCCCTCCGCCGCCCCCGGCCGCGCCACTGCGCCACGACCCGCCCCCACCGTCGTCGTCGTCGCCGGCCATGCCCTTGCCCCGGCCCGCGCCCCCCACCGTGGCCGTCGCCGACGCCCTCGCCACCCCCGTCGTCGCCCTCGCCACCCCCGTCGTCGCCCTCGCCGGCCTCCCCCGATGTGAGCCGCCGCCGCCACGGCTCTGTTCAGTGTTTTTTTTCATATAATGTGTATTTTTTTTGTTCATTGCATTTTTTTGTTTGTATGAATAATGTGGTAGCTATATGATGAATGGATGTGGCTATGTATGTATGAGTATAATGTTCATAGCATTTTCTTGTTTATATATGTTTTTTTTCATATATGATTAATTTTTTATTTAGGTTGTTAGTAGATATCGATTTTAGGTTAGTGCATTTTAGGTTAGTGTAGAGGGAAAAGTAAAATTAGTAAGTACTACTTGATTTTAGGTTAGTGCTTAGTAGTTGAACTAGTTGATTTAATAAAACTACTTTATTTTACTATATATAGAAGTAGTTTATTTTTAGTAAGTACTACTTTATTTTATTTATAGTAAGTGCTTAGTAGTTGAACTAGTTGATTTAATAAAACTACTTTATCTTACTATATATAGAAGTAGTTTATTTTTAGTAAGTACTACTTTATTTTATTTATAGTAAGTGCTTAGTAGTTGAACTAGTTGATTTAATAAAACTACTTTATCTTACTATATATAGAAGTAGTTTATTTTTAGTAAGTACTACTTTATTTTATTTATAGTAAGTGCTTAGTAGTTGAACTAGTTGATTTAATAAAACTACTTTATTTTACTATATATAGAAGTAGTTTATTTTAGCAAGAAAATTAATAGAACTAGTTTATTTTTTTAGTTCAAGCAATTATTCATGCATCGACGTCGACGATGCCTATCACGCATCCTCGTCGTTGACTCAGCGGAGGAGGCCGGCTTGATCAGAGGGGCCATGTCCGGGACTGGGCTCCGCCGGGCTGGTATTGGGAGGTGCTACCTTCCGGGGGGTGTAGGTTGTTGAGGAGCCAGCCCGTTGTTGACCCGATCCTTGTTTGGTGGTGTTCGCGTGGGCCAGTGACGGTGCCGAGGCTTCCGGACACCGCGGAGGTGGTACATCACCGTGTCAGCGAGGAGGACGAGCACGTCCGTCGCTACATGGTTGCGTTGGAGGGCAGGTTCGACTATACCTGGCATGTTCTGTGATGGTTCCTTCTCTTTGGGTGTCCACCGCCCGCGCCGATACCCGTCGGGCGCTACGGTTCTATCTGTATTAGCGATGCTATATGTATGATAGTATTCGAGGTGTATTAGTGATAATCACTAGTAGAAAACAGGGCATAGGTCACAGGGCAGTTTTCACATTAGCCCCGGTTCAGTCACGAACCGGGACCCATGGGGGCATTTGTCCCGGTTCGTGAGCCCAGGGGGCCGGCCGGGGCCTCGTGGGCATTGGTCCCGGTTCGTATGGAACCATTTGTCCCGGTTCGAGCCATGAACCGGGACTAATGGTCCTCGCTCCTGGCCCACAAGCATTTGTCCCGGTTCTTGGCATGAACCGGGACAGAAGGCCCGGATTTAGTACCGGTTCATGCCACGAACCGGGACCAATGAGGTGCCTATATATACCCCTCGCCCGCGAGCAGAGCACTCCAGTGCTCTGTTTTTCTCTGGCCGGCGAGGGCAGGGCTTTGTGGTGCTCTAGCTCACCTCCTATGCACATGAGGTGTTCGATGAAATGCCCGAACCACACTAGTTAAGCTTTGTCCTCTCGAAGCTCGACCTCAAAGCTCGATTTTCCTCGAGATTTGTCTAGGTTTACCGGTCCGTCACGTCCCATTCCCGTCTTCACCGCCGTCGACCGCCCGCGCTGATCTCGTCGCCGGCACCACCGTGGTGAGCCTCTTGTTCTTATCTTCCTTTTGAAACAAAAAATTTCTTACTTTAGATAGATACTTGTCTAATTTTCTTACTATTTTATTCCTTCTTATTACATAGTGCGATGGTTTTGGTATCGGCCCCCGTCGGCCCTCGTCCTGTCTATGATTCGGATGTGGTATATATTATCTTTTTATAACTATTTGATTCATTTATTGTTTATGACAAATATACCGACCAACGTGACATAGATTTTATTTATCTAGGAGGTGATTGAACCGGAAATTCTAACCGACCCTATTGTCGAGAGGTTAAATTTAGTTGAAGAAGAAAACTATTACTTGAAGGAAAAAATAAAAAAATTGAGGAGGAGAAGATGATATTGGAGTTGCATGTTGCGGATGTCGTCGATGATCACAAGATCAAGATGGATGCAATGCGCTTGAAGATTAGAAATATTAGAAAATATGCCATTCATACCGAGGCTTGGTATCATTATGCCGTTGGATCAATTGTTACCTTGGTTGCGATTATGATCGCATTTGTTTTCGCATTGAAATGTTTTACATAGTTTCAATGTATGGTTTAATTAATTAGATGCTCTGGAGAGCTATATATATGTTGTTAGATGAGAACTATGTATGTACTTTGGTTCTAATGGGATGATGAACTTCTATTAATTTGGTCACTTAATTATCTATTCATGATGTTCTGTAATGGTTTTTGACACACTTAATTATATATAATGCACGCAGATGAACCGGCAATAGATGTACGGTGACAGACACACCTCAGAGTACATTAAGGGCGTGCATGATTTTCTCGAAGTGGCTGAGGCAAACAAGCAGAATGGTTTTATGTGTTGTCCATGCCCTACATGTGGGAATACGAAGTCTTACTCTGACCGGAAAATCCTTCACGCCCACCTGCTTTACAAGGGTTTCATGCCACACTATAATGTTTGGACGAGGCACGGAGAAATGGGGGTTATGATGGAAGACGGCAAAGAAGAAGAGGACGATGACAACTATGTGCCCCCTGAATACGGTGATGCTGCAACGGGGGAAGCTGCTGAAGATCAAGAGGAACCAGACGATGTGCCCAATGATGCTGCAAGGGGGGAAGCTGCTGAAGATCAAGAGGAACCAGTGCCCGATGATGATGATCTCCGCCGGGTCATTGTCGATGCAAGGACGCAATGCGAAAGTCAAAAGGAGAAGCTGAAGTTCGATCGCATGTTAGAGGATCACAAAAAAGGGTTGTACCCCAATTGCGAAGATGGAAACACAAAGCTCGGTACCGTACTGGAATTGCTGCAGTGGAAGGCAGAGAATGCTGTGCCTGACAAAGGATTTGAGAAGCTATTGAAAATATTTAAGAAGAAGCTTCCAAAGGATAACGAATTGCCCGACAGTACATACGCAGCAAAGAAGGTCGTATGCCCTCTAGGATTGGAGGTGCAGAAGATACATGCATACCCTAATGACTGCATCCTCTACCGCGGTGCGTACAAGGATCTGAACGCATGCCCGGTATGCGGTGCATTGCGGTATAAGATCAGACGAGATGACCCTGGTGATGTTGACGGCGAGCCCCCCAGGAAGAGGGTTCCTGCGAAGGTGATGTGGTATGCTCCTATAATACCACGGTTGAAACGTCTGTTCAGAAACGAAGAGCATGCCAAGTTGATGCGATGGCACAGTGAGGACCGTAAGAAAGACGGGAAGTTGAGAGCACCCGCTGACGGGTCGAAGTGGAGAAAAATCGAGAGAAAGTACTGGGCTGAGTTTGCAGCTGACCCAAGGAACGTATGGTTTGGTTTAAGCGCGGATGGCATTAACCCTTTCGGGGAGCAGAGCAGCAATCACAGCACCTGGCCCGTGACTCTATGTATGTATAACCTTCCTCCTTGGATGTGCATGAAGCGGAAGTTCATTATGATGCCAGTTCTCATCCAAGGCCCTAAGCAACCCGGCAACGACATTGATGTGTACCTAAGGCAATTAGTTGAAGAACTTTTACAGCTGTGGAATGGAAACGGTGTACGTACGTGGCATGAGCACAAACAGGATGAATTTAACCTGCACGCGTTGCTGTTTGTAACCATCAACGATTGGCCCGCTCTCAGTAACCTTTCAGGACAGACAAACAAGGGATACCACGCATGCACGCACTGTTTAGATGACACTGAAAGTATATACCTGGACAAAAGCAGGAAGAATGTGTACCTGGGCCATCGTCGATTTCTTCCGACCAACCATCAATGTCGAAAGAAAGGCAAGCATTTCAAAGGCGAGGCAGATCACCGGAAGAAGCCCGCCATGCGTACCGGTGATCACGTACTTGCTGTGGTCAATGATTTACACGTAATCTTTGGAAAGGGTCCCGGCGGACTAGCTGTTCCGAATGACGTTGAGGGACACGCACCCATGTGGAAGAAGAAATCTATATTTTGGGACCTACCCTACTGGAAAGAGCTAGAGGTCCGCTCTTCAATCGACGTGATGCACATGACGAAGAACCTTTGCGTGAACCTGCTAGGCTTCTTGGGCGTGTATGGGAAAACAAAAGATACACCTGAGGCACGGGAGGACCTACAACGTTTGCACGAAAAAGACGGCATGCCTCCGAAGCAGTATGAAGGTCCTGCCAGCTACGCTCTTACGAAAGAAGAGAAAGAAATCTTCTTTGAATGCCTGCTCGGTATGAAGGTCCCGACTGGCTTCTCGTCGAATATAAAGGGAATAATAAATATGCCAGAGAAAAAGTTCCAGAACCTAAAGTCTCATGTCTGCCACGTGATTATGACGCAACTGCTTCCGGTTGCATTGAGGGGGCTTCTACCGGAAAACGTCCGATTAGCCATTGTGAAGCTATGTGCATTCCTCAATGCAATCTCTCAGAAGGTGATCGATCCAGCAATCATACCAAGGCTAAGGAGTGATGTGGCGCAATGTCTTGTCAGTTTCGAGCTGGTGTTCCCACCATCCTTCTTCAATATCAAGATGCACGTCCTACTTCATCTAGTCGACGAGATTGTCATTCTGGGGCCCGTATTTCTACACAATATGTTCCCCTTTTCAGAGGTTCATGGGAGTCCTAAAGAAATATGTCCGTAACCGCGCTAGGCCAGAAGGAAGCATCTCCATGGGCCATCAAACAGAGGATGTCATTGGGTTTTGTGTTGACTTCATTCCTGGCCTTAAGAAGATAGGTCTCCCTAAATCGCGGTATGAGGGGAGACTGACTGGAAAAGGCACGCTTGGAGGGGGGAACTCAATAATATGCAGGGACGGATATTCTTGGTCTGAAGCACACTACACAGTTCTATAGAACTCTACCTTGGTGACCCCGTATGTCGATGAACACAAGAACAGTCTGCGCTCCAAACACCCGGAGCAGTGTGACGACTGGATTACATGTGAACACATCAGGACTTTCAGCAGTTGGTTGGAAACACGTCTCAGAGGTGACACCACTGTTTGTTATGAGTTGTACTCGTTGTCCAGGGGACCATCTTCGACTGTATTGACTTACAAAGGATACGAGATAAATGGGAATACATTTTACACGATCGCCCAAGATCAAAAGAGCACCAACCAAAATAGCGGTCTACGCTTTGATGCAGCAACCGAGAGGGGAAAGGACACATATTATGGTTACATAATGGACATATGGGAACTTGACTACGGACATGATTTTAAGGTCCCTTTGTTTAAGTGCAAATGGGTAAATCTGTTAGGAGGCGGGGTACAGGTAGACCCACAGTACGGAATGACAACAGTGGATCTGAACAATCTTGGGTACACTGACGAACCGTTCGTCCTAGCCAATGATGTGGCACAGGTTATCTATGTCAAGGACATGTCTACCAGACCGAGGAAAAGAAAAGATAAGGAAGCGAATACATCATACGATGAGCCAAAGCGGCACATAGTTCTTTCAGGAAAAAGGGACATTGTGGGAGTGGAGGGCAAGACAGACATGTCTGAAGATTACGAAAAGTTACATGAAATTCCTCCCTTCAAAGTCAAGGCTGACCCAAGCATCCTGATAAACGATGAAGATTATCCATGGTTACGGCGCAATAAGCAAATGACACAAGCGAAGAAAAAGTGAAGACTTTCTCCCGCAACTATTATGATGGTAGCGTGCCAACTTTGTAATAGACGAGTATGATACCATTGTCCGTTTTGTACAAGAAGTGCATCTAGTTTTTGCCGTAACCCTCTCAACTTTCTTGCACATGCTATGTGGATGAAATGATGATACCATGCCAACTTTCAACCTTTTCAGAGTTCATTTGAAATGCTTTATAAGCCCTGAGTGCAGAGAGGTTAGGCCTGTAAGCCTGCTTTAGAGAGGAGCTCGGCAGCTCAGGCGCACCGCACCTTATAAACAGGTGTGGCTCTCTCTTAGCTAGCGAGGTGGGACTAAACTCACCACCACGCCGCTGTGCAAGGCCATTGGTCCCGGTTGGTGGCACGAACCGGGACCAATTCCACCCTTTGGTCCCTGTTGGTGCCACGAACCGGTACTAATGAGGCTATGGCCCCACGAGCACCTTTATTACCTCTTCGTGGCACGAACCAGTACTAGAGTTTCTTACTAGCTAAGCAGTTTTTTAGTCCCACCTCGCTAGCTGAGAGGCACTAGGAGCGGTTTATAAGCCCTGAGTGCAGAGACGATGAAGAAGAGGCGCAATGCTCACGTTGCTTAGCTTCAAGCCTTGAGGAATAAGGTAGACTGCATCGAGCTATGTGCAGTGCAGTCTACACTATTCCGAAAGGCTTGAAGCAAATCAACGCAAATTGCGCCTCTTTTTTATTTTTAATCATTAAAAGCAAAAAGAATTTTCATAAAGAAATTTTTTTGATAGAAACTTTAATAGCAGAAAGAATTATCATAAAGTAAAATAAATAAGTAATTAGAAACAAAATAAAATAAACTAAATAAGTTTTTTGTTGTAAGTAGAAATAAAACAAAATAACTATAGCAAAAAAGAAAACAAAAAAACTAAATACAGCAAAAAAAAATTTCATAAAGAACTAATGGCACTAATAGAAAGTTTATATGTTTTCTAAAACTAATGGCACTAACAGACAGTTTATAATTTTGCTGACCTAAAAGTAAAAAGAATTAAAAATAAAGCAAAAAACAAAAGAAAATAAATAATGCAAAAAATTTAAAAAACTGTCACCTATTGGGCCACCACGGCCTGAATACGACTAGAAAGCCAACCTGGGCCAGGATTCAGGACCGCAGAAGGCCCAATTGGCCAACAGACAGCACAGTGTGACATTAGGCCCGTAAGCCTGCATTTGAGAGGAGCTCGAGAGGGCAGCCGCAGTGGGGCTTATAAACCACTCCGAGCCCTCTCAACTAGCGAGGTGGGACTAAACTTTTGGCCGCGGGCAGCGCAAGGCCTTTGGTCCCGGTTGGTGGCACCAACCGGACCAATGCCCCCCCTTTAGTCCCGGTTGGTGCCACCAACCGAGACCAAAGGCCGCCGCTTCCCGCCCTTTGGGCTGCTGAAAAGAGGCCTTTGGTCCCGGTTGGTGGCACCAACCGGGACTAATGCCCACCTTTAGTCCCGGTTGGTGCCACGAACCGGGACTAAAGGCTTTGCTATATAAGTCCACACTTAAGAAATTTTCGACATACCTCGCCAGTTGTCCCTGACGCCGCCAGGCTGCCCGTGCTCGCCATCGCCGCCCGCTCCTCATCGCCGTCGCCCCGCGCCCTTGCCTCGACGGGTCGCCGCCCGGTGCTCGTTGCCGTCGCCCTGCCCCCACGCGCCGCCCCGCCTCGTGCTCCCCTGCTCGCGCGCGCCGCCTCGGCGCCCCGAGCCCCCCTGCCCGGCCCGCGCGTGCTCGCCGGCGCGCTTGCCGCCCCCGCCCCGTCCCGGCCCCGCGCGCCGGCGCCCTCGCCGCCCCCGCCCCCGCCGTCACCATCGTCCTAGCCGCCCCCGCTGTGAGAGCAGCCGCCCCGGCTCTGGTTTTTTATTTTTATTAGTTTAAATTTTTTGTTCATATGTGATGTATATGTGTATGTAGCTATAATGTATATGTGAACAAAAAATATTTGTATGTATGTAGATGTTCAAAATGTATGAATATATATGTCAAAAATGTTTTTTGTTCATAGAAAGTTTTTTGTTCATATATAGAAAGTTTTTATATATGACAATGGATATATATTCGATATATATGAGAAATGATGATCCACATGGAAAAGTTTTATATATGCAAAAGTTACAATTTTAGAAAAGTTTTATATATCTAGCTAGGAAGGGAAGAAGAAGAAAAAGAAGGATAGGAAAGAAGAAAATAAGAAGAGGAAAGAAAGAAGAAGAGGAGAGGAAGAAGAGGAGATATAAATAAGAAGAGGAAAAAAGAAGAAAAAGAAGAGGAGAAGAAGAAAGGAATAGAGGAGAAGAAGAAAAAATAGAAAATATTCTATTTTTTCTTCTTCTCCTCTATTCCTTTCTTCTTCTCCTCTTTTTTTTCTTCTTCTTTTTTCTTCTTTTTTTTCTTCAATCCTCTCCTCTATTCCTTTCTTCTTCTCTCCTCTTTTTATTTCTTCTTCGTTTTCTTATGTTTTATCGGGTCTGTCGTCGTTGATATATACCCCTCCCGATAACTTCAACACGAGGGGGGATAACTTCAACACGAGGGGGGGTCGATATACCCCCTCCCCGATAACATTATTTTCCCGTGTATATATGTCGTCGTTGTCGATATAACCCCCTCCTAATAACTTCAACACGTGGGGGGGGGGTCGATATACCCCCTCCCCGATAACATTATTTTCCCGTGTATGTATGTTGTCGTTGTCGATATTACCCCCTCCCGATAACTTCAACACGAGGGGGGATAACTTCAACACGAGGGGGGATCGATATACCCCCTCCTCGATAACATTATTTTCCCGTGTATGTATGTCGTCATTGTCGATATAAAACCCCCTCCCGATAACTTCAACACGTGGGGGGGGGGGTCGATATATACCCCCTCCCCGATAACATTATTTTCCCGTGTATGTATGTCGTCATTGTCGATATATATAAATCCCTCCCTGATAACCTCGACATGATGGACGGTCGATATGTATACCCCCTCTCGACCGTGATAACTTATACCACGGGAGCACCCCCCGGCCCTCTCGCTCGACCAAAACTCTCGAGGACACCCAAACCCTAGAAAAAAATGATGCCGGTCTCCTACCCCCTCCCGCCGCGCCCCTACCCTTGAAGCGTTGCCTAGGCCACCCCAAACCCGGAATAAGCTAGGTCTAAGTTTGCACTAATATATCCACCTGCTGTCATGTTTGTGTAATAATTGCCATGTTGTAATATTTGCAGAAACAATGGAGCACGGACGAGATGAGCAAGCAGAAGATGTGTTGGGGGACATAATCTTAGCCGGAGGTGATATCTTGTCGTATCTTAACGACAATGATGGTCTTGAAGAATAGGGTGAAGAAGCAGGCTGCGGTGATCAAAGAGTGGAGGAGGAAAGACATGATTATGATGGCTCCGGTGACCCAATGCTGGTGCAAGAAGGAGCCCGTGGTGACGGCTCCGGTGACCAAACAGAGTCCGGCCAGGTAAATATATTAGTTAAGCCTGTGCTGACTAGCTAATTGATGCATTCATTGTTTTGGTATGTACACATATTAATTAACACTCATCTTTCTTCTTTTTTCTAGCCCTCCGGATCGAGCACAACTGCGGTAAAGAGACGAGGCCCGAAGAGAAAGTTGCGCTCGGATGAAAGGTTTGAGATCATAGCAATCGCGCGCGACGGCCATCCGATTGAACCCCTCCGGACAAAGGATGCTTTTGCTGCTCAGTGCGGGGTTCTAGTTAGGGACAAGATCCCGATCAGCATCCACCAATGGTATAAGCCTAAGAAGGAAGACCCTGAGGTGTCTTATGTCAATGATATGCAGAAAGATGATCTTTAGACTGAGCTGAAGGCAAATTTCACCCTACCGCCAGAGGAGGATCCGGAGAAGCCAGTTATAGAGCAATTAATCAAGTCTCATGCTCTTAAGAAGATGGCAGACCTATTCAGGAGGTGGAAGAATGAGCTGAAAACTTTTGTCGACAAAGAAGAGACACCAGAATTCGTCGGCCGGTATGAGAAGATCAGAGATCACTGGCCCGCATTTGTGGCCCACAAGACATCGCAAAAGAATAAGAAGATGCCAGCGACAAACAAGCAGAATGCTGCAAAGAAGAAGCTTCACCATCGCACGGGGTCAGGTGGCTACCTCAAAGCCCGGCCTAAGTGGGCCAAGTCTGAGAGGGATCTGCTTGATAAAGGGATCAAACCAGAGACAATGAACTGGCCAGACCGTTGCCGGACTTGGTTATTCGGGGCTGGCGGAACCTTGGACCCTTTATCAGGGAGGTGTCGTTGCACGGACGAGCAACTTGCAATACCCGTCAAGAAGCTTAAGCACTATATCGATGCAGCGCAGCAAGGGACGTTCGTTCCAGACAGAGAGAACGACGAGCTCACAATGGCCCTCGGGAATCCTGAGCACCCTGGACGGACACGAGGCACACCAGGCTCCGTTCCGTGGAAGGCTGGTTTTCTGGACGCGGGCGGTTACAAAACCCAGGAGAGGAGGAAAAAAGTGGAGCAGATCCAAATTCAGCGTCTGCACGAAAGGGTCCAAGTGCTAGATCCAAACTGCCCCCAAAGCTACACCGCCATCTCAGCGTAGAAGCAGCGTGGCTTCCACCGAGCTGCCTCAGCTGGAGCATGCGGCTACTCCTAGCTACCCCGTGGATGCTATCACGGAGTCTCAACATTGCCACCTTATGGCGGAATGGCAGAACTTGAAAGTCAAGGCGGCTGTTGGCTCTGTTTTACCTACTGAACACGGCGCAACCTACCACTGCCGGCCGATTCCAGAAGGATATGCTAGGGTGATGGTGGATGAAATAACGGAGGGATTTGAGGACCTCCAACTTGACCACCCTACCGGTGAAGGGGAGATTCGGCTGGGTTTTGCTCTGAAGACTCCATGCCTATGGCGGAAGGAGCTCATCAAGCTTCCGAACTGGACGGCTCCGGCGAGTAAGGGCACTCCGCCTCCTCCTCCGCCTCCTCCTCCTCCTCCTCCTCCGGCGAGTGATCAGGGCACTCAGCCTCTTTCTCCGGCGCGTGGCGGCACTCCGCCTCCTTCTCCGCCAGCGCCGGCGCGCCAGAGCAGCCAGCCTCCTCCTTCTCCGCCTCGTCAGCAAGGGCGGAAGAGACCCGCCGCCGCTGCGGCTGCTCCGGCGCGTCGTAGTCCTTCTCCCCTGCCTCGTAAGCAAGGAAAGAAGACAGCCGCAGCTGCTCCGTCTGCTCTGCCGGCGTCTAGCAGTACAACTGCCAGAGGCGGGAGGCAATACAGATTCGGTCCTTCTCTGAAGACTCTAGAGAAGTTACCATGTGAGAGGACCGAGGAGGAGAACGCGAAGATCGTGCGAGCCGAAGTGAAGAACTTCTTTGAAGGGGTCAAAGCAAAGAAACATCCACCTCCGGAGGAGAAGGTAGATCCGGTGAAAGCAAAGCGCACTCTGGCTGCCCTGACAAAACCACCAAAGTCTCCGCCAAGAGGCAACTATGAGCGCGTTCTTGGAAAGGCGTATGCCGAAGCGGAGCGGTCGGGAAGTACTGTCAGCGATAAAAGGATGAAAGAACGACGAGCTGGGAGAAAAATTGCCCAGCTCGGCGAACAAGCGAACCAATCGTGCCCCCCGCTCAAGGTGTCAAAAGACATCGTCGCTAATGATCCGGGTATGGTGCCCGGTTATAGCAATCTTGGAGATTACCTACCCGACGATGTACATTATGAAATCATGGAGGTGGACGACCACAAATACCATTACGGGAAGCCTCTCGTCAAAGATGTCAGATCTCTAAGCACGATGATGCGAAGACTACATGATTGGTACATGAAAACCTGCAGAGAGTCTGATGGGATGAGTACTTTGACGCTGAGAGTTAAACCGGAGCATGACCTCGTTGGAATTGAACTGCTGAATGTTCCATTTGAGGATTTCTTCTAGTTTTACAATCAAAAGTCCCTCGATAAAACAACGATCACTTGCTACTATCTGTAAGTAGTACTACTTCTGTCATTAAGTCTCTCTATATAGGTCAGCTCTCTCATTGCATGTATTTATACTTATCCTCACTATATTATGCAGATTGAAGATCGCCGAATTGAAGAAAAGACAAATCGGTGATATTGGGTTCATTAACACAAATCTCATAGATGCATATACGGTTGAAAAACATCCCAAAGAAGCCGAGGCCAACTTGCTACAATCATTGGTATTAAATCAAAACAAAGATATAATACTCTTTCCTTACAACTTCAAGTGAGTGTTACTATCTTCTGCATATTCAGTTTCCCTTATTAGTCCAGGTTATGGTAATGTAATTGATGACTTATGCATGCATGCGCAGCTTCCACTATATTCTCCTAGAAATTAAGCTTCAGCCGGGAGTAGTAACCGTCTTAGACTCGAGAAGAAAAGATCCCCAGGACTATGCGAACATGACTCAAATGCTCCAGAAGTAAGTTAAATCGATCATTATCCACCATATCAGCAACTTTTTTCATTTCCTGATATCAAGTAATTGTTTTCTTTGTCTGGTAGGGTTTGGAGAAAATTCACCTCAAAAGCCCCGGGACTGCCGAACCAGCTGCAATTTAGACACCCGAAAGTAACTACTATAGTAGCATGTTCCGCGCATCTCCTAGTGATTCAAGCGCTAGTTTGATCAATACCATTTAGCATGCTTGCTTATCAGTTTGATTGACCTCTATTTCTTGTAAAGTGGTTGTGGCAGCAACCCGGAAATAATTACTGTGGATACTACGTTTGCGAGTCCATCCGCTACCATACCTGTGAGCGGGGCTACACTGAAGAACAATATGAAGTGCGTAAGCAATAATATTCACAATTTTATTTTATTACCATCATTTGTGTTGAGTTTCATTTATTCATATATATATGTATTGACCCCCTTCTTCAAATTAGATTTTTCGGAAGCGGGATCAACTCCTAGCAGAAGATTGTATGCGAGGAATTCAAGAGGAATTGGCGGCATTCTTCCTTGACCACGTGATCGCTGAAAACGGAGAATACTATGTGGACCCTGTGTTCCTACAATATAATTAGGAGATTGTATTGTAAGAGATAATTATTGTATATATGTAGCCGGTAGTGTCGGATAGATATACGAGAACTTGTTGTTCGACCAATATCTCAGAGAAGGAGAGGTGGTCGATATCACTTCTCTCTGTATGCATATGTTCATGACGATCTTCTGTTTCCTTCATTTGATTACTAGCTAGCGTGTCTACTCCTCTCCATACGTATATAGTACGTAGCGTCGACCAAGCACGGAGATAAGAGAGGACACTTCTCTCTATTAATTAGCTAGCTAACACAATATATGAAACACCTAAATTAACCCCCCAAAACCCCTAAACCACCCCCTTTCAAAAAAAACAAAAACCTCAGCTCCTGCCAGGTGCTGACGCGTGGATGCCTATTGGTCCCGGTTGGTGGCACCAACCGGGACCAAAGGCCCTCCTGCCTGGGCTCCCCGCACCGGCCACGTGGACGGCCTTTAGTCCCGGATCGTGTAAGAACCGGGACTAAAGGGCTAGGGCATTAGTAACGACCCTTTAGTCCCGGTTCCAGAACCGGGACTAAAGGCCCTTATGAATCGGGGTAAAAGCCCCTTTTCCTACTAGTGAATATTCGACGATGTACGGACGCAAGAGATGATGTAGGTTTGCTTATAATTGACTACATGCTAATTTGAATACTACTTTATTTTACGATTTTGTTTTGCTTATTGAATGCTCAAATTGGAAAAGTACTCCTACTTTGAATGCTAAAATTGCAGAGCACTATGCAAGGCATATCCATTTGATTAGTTGATAGCTTATAGGGTGTTTGTTTTTGCTGAAATCTAGGAGCCCCTCCATCATCCCCGTCGTCTTCCCTGTCACCGACCCCCCTCCGACCTCGAGGTGAGACCAGCCAAATCTCCATGTCAATATGAGTCCTATAAGATATTTTTAAATGTTTTTGCTCATATATTCAACCATTGAAATATAATGGCCATCAAGTTTGAATGCTCATATGATGTAGATAAAAACATGTATATTTCCGTTCCGGCAAATTTCAGGCGCTTGATATGTCCTTTTTTAGAAAGATAATTAAACGATATTTTGGGTTGACTTTAAGTCTGTCGAGTCTCCACCATATATGAGAGGACGAAGAATCCCGACTGTTGTCGTGGGGGTAGCTTCACCTTCGTTCCCGTATGCTAGACAATTTGGTGTAATGCACTCGGGAACGAAAGGAGGAGCTACCATCACCGACGGTCGCAATGTGAGAGAGGAATCAGTGAGGGAGAGCCTCCACCATAATAATTATCTTATTTAGGTTTTTTAGTACATATATTTAATTGTACAAGTTTAATATTTGAATTATGAACATAGCAAATGTCGTACTCGGACGACAAAAGTCTCCCGAGGGAGTGCGACTGGTGCCACGACGACCGAGGTCTGTGCGACAGGCCTCACGTGGACGAAGGTCGGCGCTTCAGCATTAAGCTGGAGGAGACCTTCGATGTTGAAACGGTACGCAACGACGACAAGTGTTATTTTTTCATAATTAAGCACGACTTCAACTATTTCAACATGTAATTTTCATCTTTTACAATTCGACTAGCTTATCCCATGCCATGCAAGACGCTATGTCTTGGAGATGATGGGTTTTGAAGACCATGAAAGTATGGAAATAAAGAAAATTCACCTAAGGACCCATCATGATATGCATTTTGAAGTAAATCTCTATAATTCTGAGAGCGTAACCCATTTTGGTTGCAAAAATTGGGTATGCTTGTCACTATGGATCTTGGTGATCCTGACAACGACCAAGACAATGTGGACATTTGGGTCCGTGTTGATACACCTCCAATTCTACCGCTATGTGAGTTTCTCAAACATAGTTATTAACTAATTTATATTGTTTATTTCAAAATAGTTGACAGCTTATTTCCATTGACAGCTTATTTTGATTGTTCAAACAATGTGCGTAACATGGTAGACAGAACCTACTAGACCGATGGCTCTGAGTTAACTTATAAGGAGAAAAATCATCTGGTCGCATTTTGTACTGATCTTTAGAATTACAATATCTATTGTAACTCCTCCACATTATGGTCAATACGTGCCACTAGTGCACGTGTTGAACTACGGTAACATCCATGGAGATGCCATGGTAAGATTTTTTAGTATTACGACATTCGTGCATCTTTTGTATAAATTCTTTTAAAACTTAACTACATTGCTAACTACGAAGTTATTACTATATGTTTTTCAATAGGAAATCCTGAATGATCGTGTGCCTCATCTGATGTATCAGAGTGGTCGCCTTGATGTTTTGAACATACGTCCAGGCCATCCTACGAATCTCAACTTTCCATACCGGATTTCTAAAAGAAGTGGAGACATGAAAATCAAGGAATGGAAAAAATGTATGGACAGTCGTAAGGAGGTTCTTGGAAGCAAAAGGAAGTGAAGCGCAAGAATTGGAGACAGGATGATCTCCATTCTCCATAATGGAGAGTCAGGGTCTATATTGTTTTATGCTATTTTACCTTAAAGAGGGTATTTAGGTCCTACCTAATACTGATGATCATGTGCTTAGAACAATTAAGTAGGGTTGGTTCGATGACTATGAGGATGATGATCATATGACTTGTTATTAATAACGAGTAGAAGGTGTATGATGATGATTGGTAGGACTTATTATTATGATGATGCATGATGCGGGCATGAAGAGTTATTATATATCAGTGGGTGAAATGAACATGGATTGGATTGAAGTGAAGGCAACATGCATGTGGTGCATGTCGAAAGTAGTACTAATCCAAACTTGATCAAGTTAGGATTAGTATTACTTTCGACATGCACCACATGTTACATTCACTTTAATCTAAGCCATGTTTAGGCATAGCAGGAGCGTTGGTAAACCAAGCACGGAAATAAGGGATGACACTTCTCTCTGTTAGCTAGCTAACACACCCTCAATTACCCCCTAAACCACCCCTTTCAGAAAAAAACCTCAGGTCCTGCGAGCTGCTGACGCGTGGATGCCTATTGGTCCCGGTTGGTGCCACCAACCGGGACCAAAGGCCCTCCTGCATTGGCTCACCGCAACAGCCACGTGGAGGCCCATATGTCCCGGTTCATGTAAGAACCGGGACTAAAGGCCTAGGGCATTAGTAATGACACTTTAGTCCCGGTTCAAAAACCGGGACAAATGGGCCTTACCAACCGGGACAATAGGCCTTTTTCTACTAGTGTTTTATTCATGTAAACAGAACAACAATTGTTCTCTAACTCAAATGAATAACCATATTGCAATAAACATGATCAAATCATATTCATGCTCAACACAAACACCAAATAACACTTATTTAGGTTCAACACTAGTCCCGAAAGTATAGGGAGTGTGCGATGATGATCATATCAATCTTGGAAACACTTCCAAAACACATCGTCACTTCACCCTTAACTAGTCTCTGTTCATTCTGCAACTCTCGTTTCGAGTTACTAATCTTAGCAACTGAACTAGTATCAAATACTGAGGGGTTGCTATAAACACTAGTAAAGTACACATCATTAACATGTATATCAAATATACCTTTGTTCACTTTGCCATCCTTCTTATCCGCCAAATACTTGGGGCAGTTCCGCTTCCAGTGACCAGTCCCTTTGCAGTAGAAGCACTCAGTCTCAGTCTTAGGTCCAGACTTGGGTTTCTTCACTTGAGCAGCCACTTGCTTACCGTTCTTCTTTGAAGTTCCCCTTCTTCCCTTTGCCCTTTTCTTGAAACTAGTGGTCTTGTCAACCATCAACACTTGATGCTTTTCTTGATTTCTACCCTCGTCGATTTCAGCATCACGAAGAGCTTGGGAATCGTTTCCGTTATCCCTTGCATATTATAGTTCATCACGAAGTTCTAGTAACTTGGTGATAGTGACTAGATAACTCTGTCAATCACTATCTTATTTGGAAGATTAACTCCCACTTGATTCAAGTGATTGTAGTACTCAGACATTCTGAGCACATGCTCACTAGCTGAGCAATTCCCTTCCATCTTGTAGGCAAAGTACTTGTCAAAGGTCTCATACCTTTCGACATGGGCATGAGTCTGAAATACTAATTTCAACTCTTGGAACATCTCATATGCTCCGTGGCATTTCAAAAACGTCTTTGAAGCCCCTATTCTAAGCCGTAAAGCATGGTGCACTAAACTATCAAGTAGCCATCATATCGAGCTTGCCAAACATTCATAACGTCTGCATTTGCTCCTGCAATCGGTCTGTCACCTAGCGGTGCATCAAGGACATAATTATTTTGTGCAGCAATGAGGATAATCCTCAGATCACGGATCCAATCCGCATCATTGCTACTAACATCTTTCAACTTAGTTTTCTCTAGGAACATATCAAAAATAAAACAGGGGAGCTAAACGCGAGCTATTGATCTACAACATAGATATGCTCATACTACCAGGACTAAGTTCATGATAAATTAAAGTTCAATTAATCATATTACTTAAGAACTCCCACTTAGATTTGCATCCCTCTAATCATCTAAGTGATCACATGATCCATATCAACTAAACCATGTCCGATCATCATGTGAGATGGAGTAGTTTTCAATGGTGAACATCACTATGTTGATCATATCTACTATATGATTCACGTTCGACCTTTCGGTCTCAGTGTTCCGAGGCCATATCTGCATATGCTAGGCTCGTCAAGTTTAACCTGAGTATTCTGCGTGTGCAAATCTGGCTTGCACCCGTTGTATAAGAACGTTGAGCTTATCACACCCGATCATCACATGGTGTCTCGGCACGACGAACTTTGGCAACGGTGCATACTTAGGGAGAACACTTGAACCTTGAAATGTTTGTGAGAGATCATCTTATAATGCTACCTTCTATCAAAGCAGAAGAAGATGCATAAAGGATAAATATCACATGCAATCAATATAAGTAATATGATATGGCCATCATCATCTTGTGCCTTTGATCTTCATCTGCAAAGCACTGTCCTGATCACCATCGTCACCGGCGCGACACATTGATCTCCATCGTAGCATCGTTGTCGTCTCGCCAACTATTGCTTCCACGACTATCGCTACCGCTTAGTGATAAAGTAAAGCAATTACATGGCGCTTGCATTGCATACAATAAAGCGACAACCATATGGTTGCTGATAACTCCGTTACAAAACATGATCATCTCATACAATAAAATATAGCAACATGTCTTGACCATATCACATCACAACATGCCCTGCAAAAACAAGTTAGACGTCCTCTACTTTGTTGTTGCAAGTTTTACGTGGCTGCTACGGGCTGAGCAAGAACCGTTCTTACCTACACATCAAAACCACAACGATAGTTCGTCAAGTTAGTGTTGTTTTAACCTTCACAAGGACCGAGCGTAGCCACACTCGGTTCAACTAAAGTTGGAGAAACTGACACCCGCCAGCCACCTGTGTGCTAAGCACGTCGGTAGAACCAGTCTCGCGTAAGCGTACGCGTAATGTCGGTCCGGGCCGCTTCATCCAACAATACCGCCGAACCAAAGTATGACATGCTGGTAAGCAGTATGACTTGTATCGCCCACAACTCACTTGTGTTCTACTCGTGCATATAACATCTACGCATAAACCTGGCTCGGATACCACTATTGGGGAACGTAGCAATTTCAAAAAAAATCCTACGCACACGCAAGATCATGGTGATGCATAGCAACGAGAGGGGAGAGTGTCGTCTACGTACCCTTAGTACCGAACATACGGCACCTCCGCGTTCAGGACACGTTCAGCTCGGCGACGTCCCGCGAACTCACGATCCAGTAGAGCTTCGGGGAAGAGCTTCGTCAGCACGACGGCCTGGTGACGGTGTTGATGAAGCTACTGACGTAGGGCTTCGCCAAAGCACCGCTACGATATGACCGAGGTGGATTATGGTGGAGGGGGGCACCGCACACGACTGGGAGAGATCAATGATCAACTTGTGTGTGTTGGGGTGCCCCCTGCCCCCGTATATAAAGGAGCAAGGGGGGAGGCCGGCCGGCCCTTGCAGGGCGCGCCAGGAGTAGGAGTCGTCCTCCTAGTGGTAGTAGGACTCCCCTTTCCTAGTTCCACTAGGAGGGGGAAGGAAGGAGAGGAGAAGGAAAGAGGGGGCGCAGCCCCTCCCCTAGTCCAATTCGGACTAGGCCCATGGGGGGCGCGCGGCCAGCCCTCGTGGCTTCTCCTCTTTTTCCTCTAAAGCCCATTAAGGCCCATATGTACTCCCGTATTCCCGTAACTCTCCCGGTACTCCGAAAAATATCTGAATCACTCAGAACCTTTCCGATGTCCGAATATAGTCGTCCAATATATCCATCTTTACGTCTTGACCATTTCGAGACTCCTCGTCATGTCCCCGATCTCATCCGGGACTCCGAACTACCTTCGGTACATCAAAACACATAAACTCATAATACCGATCGTCACAGAACTTTAAGCGTGCGGACCCTACGGGTTCGAGAACTATGTAGACATGACCGAGACACGTCTCCGATCAATAACAAATAGCGGAACCTGGATGCTCATATTGGTTCCTACATATTCTACGAAGATCTTTATCGGTCAAACCGCATAACAACATACGTTGTTCCCTTTGTCATCGGTATGTTACTTGCCCGAGATTCGATCGTCGGTATCTTAATACCTAGCTCAATCTCGTTACCGGCAAGTCTCTTTACCGAGAGGGCCCAGAGATACCTCTCCGACAATCGGACTGACAAATCCTAATCTCGATCTATGCCAACTCAACAAGTACCTTCGGAGACACCTGTAGAGCACCTTTATAATCACCCAGTTATGTTGTGACGTTTGGTAGCACACAAAGTGTTCCTCCAGTATCCGGGAGTTGCATAATCTCATAGTCATAGGAACATGTATAAGTCATGAAGAAAGCAATAGCAATATACTAAACGATCGAATGCTAAGCTAACGGAATGGGTCAAGTCAATCACATCATTCTCTAATGATGTGATCCCGTTAATCAAATGACAACTCATGTCTATGGCTAGGAAACTTGACCATCTTTGATTCAACGAGCTAGTCAAGTAGAGGCATACTAGTGACACTTAGTTTGTCTATATATTCACACATGTACTAAGTTTCTGGTTAATATAATTCTAGCATGAATAATAACAACTTTATTATTGCCTCTAGGGCATATTTCCTTCACCGGCAACCACGCCGCCCACACGGTCATGCTGACCGGGCAGCACCAAGGCACGGGCTCTGCCCACGAGCACCGCGCTACCACCACCAGGGCCACCGCCCCAGCATCCAAGACCTCGACACCACCTCACCCGAGACCCGTCGCACCCCAACGAAAGAGACGAGTGGAAAGGTCCACCTTTCGTACCCTGGGCGACCCCCATCGTCGAGACCCAATAGGTCGGCCAAAACTGGCATCCACCGACCCGTCCTGCTGCCCCGAGCGCGAGACAAGCTTAGTCCTACAACATCGAGAGGGGGACGAGGTCAGTCCTGCTGCACCGTGCATGAGACGAGCTCGGTCCTGCCGCGTCGGGCGCGGGACGAGCTCGGTCCTGCAGAACCGGGACACGAGACAAGCGGTGGACCGCAGCTGGGAGAGAACCAACCCTTTGATGAAAGTAGCAACCGGACGCCGAGGAGAGGGAACGAAGGTCGAAACAGTCCACCTGCAAATGAGCCGACGCCGGCGGAGAAGTCAACCGTCGCTGCAGCCAGAACCGCCGAGCTGCCGTGTAGAAACCAAGCAGCAGGGAGGCCACCATACCACCCCGCGCCGCCGTAGCCCACGGCCAGAGCAGCCACCACGCCGAGCCGCTGTCCAAACCCGCGCCACTCGCCGGGACCAAGCCTATGTCCGACAGAGCACGCAACCACCGGTCACACCTCCTCCCGCTAGCCCCGCCGCCAAAGCACCAGCAGCCGCGCCGTCAGGATGCAGCCACAGCGGCACCACCAGCCATCCCCGCCGCCGCATCCAGGAAAGGGCACAGCGCTCAGATTTGGCCACCTGCCCCGGCCGACCGCGACCACCCCACCACGCGCCAAGGCCACCCCAATGACACCGGCCACAACCAGCCGCCCGCCGAGGACCGCCGCTGCACCCTGCCGCCGGACCTCGCAGATCGGCGCGCGCCGCCGCGCAGCCGCCACACCAAGCGAAGGGGGAAGGAGAAGAAAGGAGGGCGCCCAGGGAGAGGCCCCGCCGCCGCCCTCACTAGCGCCCGCCCGGGCTTCACCGGCGGAGCGCCTCCGGCAGCGGCGAGACGAGTAGGGGAGAGGAGAAGGCCCGGCGGCGCGCGAGGGGAGTTGCCCCCCGAGTCACCAGAGGAGGGCGACGCGGGGGTGGGAGTTATTTTCTCCAGTGGCTGTTTTTATTCGTTGGAACCATTCTAACCTGTCCAAAGAACTGTCCTCTCCACATTCCTGTATGGAAAATAATCCTATGAGAACGGGTCCTTTTCTCCATCTAATTAGACCCTATCCAGGATATGCATGCCACGCGGCTTGTTTCGTTTCGACACCGTTCTCAAAGCTCCACGTCGAAACAGACTTCTCATCTCTCCCATGGAATCAATAAGCTGCAACTGTGAAGTATCCACTTCATGATCAAAGTTCAGATTTGTTGTGAGAACATTCCATTTTTACCAAGTAGTGTTGCAAGTCGGCAATCAAGGACCGTCCGACCGAAGGTGTTAGCCCTATACACTCCACAATATTCGCACCGTGTGCATATGATCGACAAACGCCTTAAAAGGGCACCGAAGGTTGGACGCAGAAATTCTTTGTGTTCTGTCACCCGTCGTATGTTTAACTAGTGAGATAACAACCCTCAAATCCAAATGGGTTCTGCAACAACATCTATAGGAAGATTGAAATATGCAGTTCCGTACTACAACTGCATATTCAATGTGAAGAAACCCAACATGTGCCTTTTAGAGCAGCTTTGATTTGTTTCGGCCATGCACGTATCCACTAGTTCCCCTCACACTGGCAAACTTTCTCAAACCGAAACACATGGAGGACCAAAGATCAACGTCGACACATGATTTTAAATTTCTGTCATGGTAGACTTTTGTATCCTTGGCGACGATACTCCATGAAATAAAAGGTTTCACGACTATAATTATTATATTGTAACCCATGTGCCTGACAAGGCTGATATCGGAGAGCACCGTGGTTCAATACAGTCGGTGAGTGGCACTCGATGATTTGGCTTGTCACCTAGCATTTTCAATCTCTCTTAATAGTGCTAGTGGAGATGATAATATCATGTAGTTTGGTCAAATGTTCTTCGGTTTCGAGTTTTGTTCTCCTCAGCCTTACTTCCAGTGAGTAGGGTGTTGAATTGGTGGTTGTCATCTATTGGGTGGACAACTGATGCGTTTTAAAAAAACTTCTGAGGGCGAAGGAAGAAGCTTTTCTCCAAGGACTATAGTAACGGTTGAATTGTTGGTGAATACAACAGGAATATAGAGTGAGTAGTTGAGTATAATGTGCCTTCACAGAGCCACCAACTACACACCATAATCTCCTCAAAAAAAAAACTACACACCATAATAATAATAATAATAATGCAACCGTAAAAAAATAAGGAAAAATCAGAAGGACGTGAAGAACTGAATTGTTGAGGAGAATATCACACATTCTGGAAAGACAAATGGCCTCGCGAGGAGGTGGGCATATGCATATAGACGAAGCTAATTATGAATGTGGCTGCCGGGGTGGTAGGGAGGCCTTGCGAGCTTAGACTTACTTTTCACTCCCATGTGAGTTACTTTGTGACTGGACATTGACTGTCGGGATCTTGGGTAACTCTACTACTAGGGAAAAGCCAAGCATCAACGCGGGTTTTAGGTACATTAGTAGCACGGGGACCGGCGCTACTAATAAGGCGCTACAGCTAACACTTAGCAGCAGCGCGTGGGCGCCCGCGCTGCTGGTATACAAGTGTAGCAGCAGCGTGCTTCGTGCAAGCTCGCTACTGGTAATAGCTCTAGCATGCTTGGGCTGGACGCGCTACTGCTACTGTCATGCTGCTGCTAACTTTCTCTACTTGCTACTGCTAATTTTAGTAGTTTTTGTTTTTTTCTACATATTTGTTTTGTATTTGAAAAGGCTTTATACAAGAATCTTTAGCAGATACAAATGTCATCATGATACACATACAAATGGCTGCCAGGCCACAAATGTAATCATAGCATATACATACAAATAGTCTCATCATAATCATCATCCAACACAAAGTGGTATCTCGTCATCATCTCGAAAATAGCGATACAAGTCTCGATTACTTGCAACTACATCGTCATCCATCTAAACAATGCTATACGCGAGAAGAGCTATCACTTTGAGTGAGAGCGGAACTATGCAGTACATGAGTTCGTATCCCTCTCTCGCATTAGTGTGAACCTAAACTAACTACTGCCTGTTGCTCGGAAACCGGAAACCGGTACACCTGGGCCTGACACTCTGGCCACTCGTCGTATATATACTCCTGGCGTATCACTTCTTCGCCATCGATGATCTATGCACCTGCATCGTCACATGAGTCGATGATATGCAACATATATAGTTGAGCAACAGAAAGAGACAGACTTGGCAAAAATAGAAGCAACATATCATAAGCATAAATAACAAAGTTGATCGTACCCAAAATGCCCTAACTAGAGTGATCATCGCTAGTCGAGGAGGACGGTTTAATTACATCACAAATAAAGTTTCATCATGTATAACTCAAAGTTTAGTCATAGAGAAAGTATGGACTAAACGGACACATTGTCATATATCGACAATCACTCCAACATGTCGTGCCATCCATCCAAGTCAGGGAGATAGTCACCGAGCCTAGTGAAAGGCTTCAGGTCGAGATGCTGAGAGGCTACCCGTGTTCGGACGTTTTCCCGCGACATTTGTCCTTCTTCGTAGAACATCCCTGTTTTTCCGATGACCTCCTTCATGATGATTTGGGCAAGTTCGCGCTAGATGTGATAGAACTCAGCTCGAAGTCGATGATCCTCGATATCTCCTACGTTCTTTGCCCATTGCAGAATATGGGCATCGCCGGATTTAGCTGACATGCGAAGGTTCTGGTGATCCCGTCTGTACTCCAGCATGTAGTGTAGGACATAGAATCCATCATTAAGAGAATCACTCGGTTGTTGGATGCAGCAGAAGTCGGTCTTATGGCCGAAGGCGGGCCTGCCGTCCCTTCTCTTCTTGTCCTTGACCTCTCCACCCCGTGCGCCGTAGTGATAGATAGCACTGTCGAGAACATCCTTGATGTCGGTGTAATCCTTTTTGTTAATGTTCTTCGACGAGTCCAAGTAAAGAGCGTGGAAGTATCAGGGGTAGAGGATGATGAGGACAGCGCGCCCGCCGCTGCGCAAAATAAGTGCACCTCAAATTAATTAGCCTCCACCGTGCAAATGAATGATTGAAATAGAAGGAAGGATATCTGCGCGGATGACTTACAGGGGATGATAAGGCACGAGAATCGCCTCCTTGTCCTTATTGGCGAGCATGAAATTGACTATGTAGTCCCTCACGTATTCACCGTGCTTTGCGCAGACTCCCAAGAAGCTCTCGTGCATGAAGTACGGGTCAGCGACACAGATATACGGTATCTGCTCAACCCCGATGATGTAGTTCATGTGCAAGGCATAAAGGCGGACAAACGTAAAATCCAGCTTCTTCACGTGAAACATGTCGAATATGTAATCGAATCGAAGGAAGAACTTATCCGCGGGGAAGAAGTCGACGTACGACAATTGCCGTGGAACGTTAACCACGTAGAGTGGGTATCCTGGATCTTTCGAGGCGATGAGGCCTTTCTCTATCCGCAGCACATCGTCATGAAGACCCTTAGATCGCCGAATCTGGCCTTTAGCGCTGCTGCAAGTAGGATTGGTTGACCGGGGATATGCAATTTATCCGCACCGGTGATATCTATACGGTCTTGAACCCGAGGCTGCTGAGGCGGCTGGATCATAGAATCAGCTTTCTTGCCTTTCCTCGCTCTCTTCCTTGGCTTCTTTGCCGGAAGGTCCTCTATAATACGTTGAGCCTTCGGAGGCGGCAATTCAGGCACCGACTAATGACGCTCAAACCCTGAGTAGGCGCCAGTATAGACATACTGTTGAGTGCCATCGTCATCCTCATCCTCCGTGACCACCAGTCTAGTAGTCTTGAGCTTGTTAGGAAGCCGTTGCCTCTTTGCTTTCGGTTCTACACCGGCTCCGCTAGTCTCGGCGCCGGTCTCAGTCTGAGCGCCGGTCTCGATGCCGGTCTTAGTCTCAGCGCCGGTCTCAGTCTCAGCGCCGGTCTCAGTCTCGTCGGCAAGGCTCAAAAATTCGCCTGCCGCCCGGTAGACATCGTCACAATCACATGAACCCTGTCCTTCATCGTTGCTAGCCATGTTTCCTATGATTAAATCTAGTCAATTAATTATAGACCTAATAAAATGAATAATGACATAAAAAAGGCCTATTGTTTTGCAGGAACGTTGACTCCTTCCCGGTGCGGCAAATCCCGGGCACTCGATATGTCCTAGTTTGTAGCAGAAGTCATGCCGAAATTCACGGAAAATATCGGCATGACCTTTGCTAAAATGTGGACAAATCGAGAACCTGAATTTTGCCGGAACGAAAATGATCAACATTCCGGCAAAACATAGGCCACTCGGCTTCATTCCCTGGAAACAACAAAAGGCCACTTGGGCACAATCGAACCACTTCAATGTCGATTATGATCAATGAGCAAACACAATTGAGGATTTTTCATATATCATGACCACTTCAAATTTGCATCTCCTAGTGTTTGACACTTCAAGAAAATCTACACAAATCTCATGCTCTCTGAAACTCAATTCAAAAACCAAATATAGATGGATGAACCCTAGAACTCAAATTATGAACCTAGAACTCAAATTATGTCCTAAATTTTTGTCCTAATAAAAATTCACTATAAATTAAGAACCTACTAGACTTGCAACACTAATAGAAATTTATATTTTTATATTGATTTTTTTCTCTAAACTAAATCCTACCACCCTAGTTAACATCTAGTTAAACCTTACTTTCCTAACATTTGTAATTAAACACTACAACCCTAACCCTACTGCCCTAGTTAAGCATATACAATTTTTTTCCTACGGCGAGGGAGGCAGATGTGGCGAGGGAGGCAGGGGCGTCTCTGTCAAAGCCCTATGTAAATTCTTTTCCTAACTAAATTAACCTAACTAAGTTCTTTTCCTAACTAATTTAGAGGGAGAGAGAGAGAGAGGAGGGGTGGGGGCTTACAGAGGATGGCTCCGGTGGTGGCGCGGGAGGCAGTGATGGCGAGGGAGGCAGGGGCGTCACCGGTGACGGCGAGGGAGGCAGTTGTGGCGAGGGAGGATCCGGTGGCGTCGACTGCGGTTCCGGTGGCATTGATGAGGCCGCGCGGCTCCGGTGGCGTCGACGGCGCGCGGCTCTGGTGGCTCCGGGGGCGTCGACGTCGGCAGGAGACGGCGGCGAAGTGGGGCGACGGCGAATCGGGCAGACGGCGGCGGGGTGGGTCGAGGGATTTGGGGGAGAAGTGGTGGCCGGGGGGAAACGGTTTTTTGGTTAAGTCAAACTTAACGGTAGCGCTTTTCGCGAAACGCGCTATAGCTAAGTTAGCTATAGAGATTTTCACAAAACACGCTACTGCTATAGCTATGTAATTTCCTTCATATTTCTTATTTCCTTTTCTGTTTCTACAGCAGGGGTCTAGGAAACGCGCTGCAGCTACGTTAGCTATAGCGCCTCTTACGAACAAACGCTACTGCTATGCCTTTCTCCTTTTTTTTCGCTTTTTCATTTATTTTCCTCTACATTTTATTTTTTCCTTTCTTCTTTTTCTATTTCTTTCCTTTTCATTTACTTTTTCATTTGTTTTTCATTTTATTTCATTTCCATTAGCAGTAGCGCTCTCCGCACGAAACGCGCTGCTACTTATGTCCTAGCGGTAGCGCGCTTCTCTCAAGATCGCTACTGCTATGCGTAGCCTATCGTTTTAGCAAGGGGAATATTAGTGGTAGCGCTTTTTCATGTGCACACGCTACTGCTATTGTTGTATCTGTAGCGCGGCTTTCGCACGCGCGCTACTGCTATTTAGCACTAGCGCCCATTTTTGACACGCGCTACTGCTAAATTTCTGTGTATAAGGTTTTCCCTAGTAGTGTAAAATTATATTTACCATACATCGTTATAATAGAATTAGCAAACAATACCCCCACACCTAACTTTCAGAATAATATATTAATATCAAGATGATACAATTACACCCACATCTGCACACGACCAAAAAAAGATAAAAGAGTAAGAGTGCAAAATAAAGAGAGCCATCGTGAAAAATGACATGCAACAAGCAACAACATCGACCAACGAGGTTCGAGAAGGTCAACACCTTTAGAAAGGAAGTGGCGCGCAAGCCCCGCTACCGTTGTTTCAATCGCTAAATGACAGATCTTTGGTTTCACCCCAAATAACATGTCTAAGAGATCTCCAAATCAATGCTTTCAACAAGGAAAATGCGCCTTAACAATGTCACTGCCCCTGCAACCAAAGAAGGCCCTACCGGGTCTTTATCCCAAAGATGGAGATCTGAAACTTAGGAGGACAACACCAACCCGAGGACATTGTGTGTTGCCGCTACCACTTGTCAAAGAAGAGTAGAAGACGATGTTGCATGGAGAGACACATCCACACACCATGATCCGGTGGAATTGTAATCCAAACCCTTTCATGGCATACATGCCCCGGAGATAGCTGCCCGTCTGCAAATTCCTGGCTTGCACATCACCACATAATCAAGCCATGCGTTTGAATCAAAACTACCACACAAGGGAGAGCCGAACTCATCGGCGGGTTCAACATCTTGTACGCACATACTTTGCAGCCCTAGTGAAAGAGTCTGACGGCGCCGACAATGACGCCTAGACGCAACAAGTTATAGCCACACCATTCACACTCCATCGCTTCACTGCCATTGATGTAGGCAAGATCTAGGAAGTGCCAAATCCTCCGCCCACCAATGTCGGCAGACTCAACAGAAAATCACCGGAGCCAACCAATGCTGAACAGGATGAGCCAATGCTAGGAATTTGTAGCCTGCTGTATGTGAAGTCGTTGCGCCGCTAGCCACTGGCCCCTGACCATGCCAATAGCTGCCAGCCGTCGGAGTCCTCACTGACACGGGTAGATTGGCCACCAACGCTGAGAGTAGACCGGCCTGCCACCACCACCTCCTGCCAATCACAATGGCACTTGCGAAACGCTCACATCACGCCTAGAATGATAGCGCGCCACAGTCGACTGCACATGCTCCCGTCATCCGCATGTGTTTCTTATAATTTATTTTATCAATTTATATTACAAATTTATTCGGCATGTGTTTCAATATTTTCAAGTTTATAACTTACTTTATTCAGTTAATGTAAGTTAGGATGTGCATTGTTGGTTCATGGATTTTCTTAGATGAAAGGTAGCTTTCATTAATCGGTTATGCAAAAACCAAATAGTCTTATCGAGCATGAAAGTAAAACCGAGGTACAAAGTCCATAGACTAGATTCTCATTTCATCACCACTAACAACAGACATATGAACATTCAAATCATTAAAAAACTGAAACTAACAATACTCCTTCCATCCAAATATATAGAGCCTTAGAGCATCTCCAGCCGCCTCCCCAAGTGCCACCCCTAGGCACCTTTTCTTCTGCCGGCGAGCTAAAAATGGCAAAAAAAGGCCCAGCCATGCCCCCAAGCCCCCCAAGACCTCAAAAAGGTGCCGGCGAACTCAGGCCACACCCAACGCGCTAGGGGGCTGCTGGGGGCGCCGGCGGAAGCAACAGCCAATCATATTCCTCCATGTATCATTTTCTCTGGCCTACTCATTCACCTTTTGCCTGGCGACTATCCTGGGGGGCACCAATGGCTGGGAAACCGTCCTCGCCTTTCATCCGGCGAAGGATTTTTGCCCCCAGGACGTGCTATTTTTGGCCCGGCGATTGTCCTGGGGGGCTCCAACGGCTGAACCAGTTTACCCTTTCCTCGAGCATACACAGCAGCAATGGAAGGTTTGCCTCACAAGAGAAAAAACAGCGTCATCTCCAAAAAAAAAGATGGAAGGTCGCCGAAGTCTCCGATGCTGCTCTGCGGAGCTTCGATCCGGCAGCCGGAGGCGACTCGCCATCCGAAACTCGAGCCGCCTATGGACGAGGCCGGCACAGGTCTCCGGCAGGTTAGCGCCAACCAGCTAATTATCGGACTCGGACAAACCCCTTTCCATTCCCGTATTCTAGATTTGCTTTTGCATTAGTTGTTAATTTTTAGCATTTCTGAGAGACCTTCGAATTTCATCAGATGAGAGATGCATTCGATCTAGGGGTAATTTTTTTCTCTGAGAAATTTCACACTGTACTGTTCTTGTAGTGACTAATTTAGGAGTAATTTTGCTCTAGCTTTTTCATTCAAACGAATAGGGCAGAGTATATTGATAGCTATAATCTTGACTTAGCGGTGCGTGAGCGGCGGCCGAGCCGTTGTGCTCGTGCATGCATGGTTGTTAGCTGCACAACCGGATCTTGTTGATCGTGGAGAGATTCCAGTGAGTAGTTAGTGCATGGGTTAGTGGCCTAATGTGGTGGTCGTTAGGCTAGTGCGTGCGTGACTTGCGGTGTGGCCGAGTGCATGCAGCGGCAAGCCAAGTCAGTGGGTGCGTGCGTGGTAGCTAGCCTGGTGTGTGTCCACGGGTATAAAGACCCAACCCATATGTATTGGTCGAGGCGCGCCCGTGTGAGCCGAGCCTAGGAGCCAGAGAAGAGGTAGTCTCCGCCGGGACCATGGTATGCGCCCGGCTGGCTGTGGAGAGCTCCTCTGGGTAGGCTACAGTGTGTTGCCGCGCCCGGGTATGTGCCTAGTAAAGTGAGGCCGTTCGTGCGACGGAGGCGTTTGTGCGCCGGAAAAATTGTGTGCTCCATCTTCCATCTGTGTTTGTGCGAGTGAGAGAAAGAGAGCTGGTATCGGGTTTGTCCATATATATATATATATATATATATATATATATATATATATATATATATATATATATTGAGTATACAGATAGAACTGGACCGTGGTCGGCAATAATTTTCAGACCAATGATATGATGATGAAACTGACCCGTGCTGTGTTAGAACCTGCTTGGAGACTTAATTACAAAAGAGGCATGCGCCGTGCATTCTGAAATTGGACCGAGACTTATTCAGCATTTGGCCTTGAGGTCATGCAGTAGGATCAGAGAAAAGAAGAAATACGACATTGATGTTCTAAGCAAAGAAAAGAAATACGGTATAGTGGAATAATGTTCGGCGCGGTTATCTAGTCTTGAGTAGATAAAGACGAGAGAAGGTGGATGTGCATCATCCATATCAGTTCATGATGTTAATACTCCCTCCATTCCATAATGTAGTGCTTATAGATTTTTATGAAAGTCAAACTTTGTCAACTTTGACCAAGTGTATAGAGAAAACTATCTACATCTACAATACCAAACATGTACTCCCTCCGTTCCTAAATACTTGTCTTTCTAGGCATTTCAACAAGTGACTACATACGGAGTAAAATGAGTGAATCTACACTCTAAAATATGTCTACATACATCCGTATGTGATAGTCATTTGAAATGCATAGAAAGACAAGTATTTAGGAACGGAGGGAGTACATTCTAAAAATATAACTCACGACACTAGTAGGAAAAGGGGCTTTTACCCTGGTTTGTAAGGGCCTTTTGTCCCGGTTTTCGAACCGGGACTAAAGGGTCGTTACAAAAGCCCTAACCCTTTAGTCCCGGTTCTTACACGAACCGGGACAGAAGGTCCTCCACGTGGGCGCTGCTGCCAGCCCAGGCAGGGGGGCCTTTGGTCCTGGTTGGTGCCACCAACCGGGACCAATAGGCAGGGCCTTTTGTCCCGGTTGGTGCCACCAACCGGAACCAATAGGCAGGGCCTTTTGTCCCGGTTGGTGTCACCAACCGGGACCAATAGGCATCCACGCGTCAGCAGCTGGCAGGAGCTGAGGTTTTTGTTTTTTTTGAAAGGGGTTGGTTTAGGGGTTTTGGGGGGTTAATTTAGGTGTTTCATATATTGTGTCAGCTAGCTAATTAATAGACAGAAGTGTCCTCTCTTATCTCCGTGCTTGGTCGACGCTACCTACTATATACGTATGGAGAGGACTAGACACGCTAGCTAGTAATCAAATGAAGGAAACAGAAGATCGTCATGAACATATGCATACAGAGAGAAGTGATATCGACCACCTCTCCTTCTCCGAGAGATTGGTCGAACAACAAGTTCTCGTATATCTATCCGACACTACCGGCTACATATATACAATAATTATCTCTTACAATACAATCTCCTAATTAAATTGTAGGAACACAGGGTCCACATAGTATTCTCTGTTTTCATCGATCACGTGGTCAAGGAAGAACACCGCCAATTCCTCTTGAATTTCTCGCATACGATCTGGTGCTAGGAGTTCATCCCGCTTCCGAAACATCTAATTTGAAGAAGGGGGTCAATACATATATATATATATATATATATATATATATATATATATATATATATATGAATAAATGAAACTCAACACAAATGATGGTAATAAAATAAAATTGTGAATATTATTGCTTACGCACTTCATATTGTTCTTCAGTGTAGCCCCGCTCACAGGTCGTGTAGCGGATAGACTCGCAAACGTAGTATCCACAGTAATTATTCCCGGCTTCCTGCCACAACCACTTTACAAGAAATAGAGGTCAATCAAACTGAGAAGCAAGCATGCTAAATGGTATTGATGAAACTAGCGCTTGAATCACTAGGAGATGCGCGGAACATGTTACTATAGTATTTACTTTCGGGTGTTTAAATTGCAGCTTCTTCGGCAGTCCCGGAGCTTTTGTGGTGAATTTTCTCCAAACCCTGCCAGACAAAGAAAACAATTACTTGATATCAGGAAATGAACAAAGTTGCTGATATGGTGGATAATGATCGATTTAACTTACTTCTCGAGCATTTGAGTCATGTTCGCATAGTCCTGGGGATCTTTTCGTCTCGAGTCTAAGACGGTTACTACTCCCTGCTCAAGCTTAATCTCTACGAGAATATAGTGGAAGCTGCGCATGCATGCATAAGTCATCAATTACATTACCATAACCTGGACTAATAAGGGAAACCGAATATGCACAAGACAGTAACACTCACTTGAAGTTGTAAGGAAAGAGTATTATATCTTTGTTTTGATTTAATACCAACGATCGTAGCAACTTGGCCTCGGCTTCTTTGGGATGTTTTTGAACCATATATGCATCTATGAGATTTGTGTTATTGAACCCAATATCACCGATTTGTCTTTTCTTCAATTCGGCGATCTTCAATCTGCATAATATAGTGAGGATAATTATAAATACATGTTGGGGATCGTAGTAGAATTTTAAAATTTCCGACGCATCACCAAGATCCATCTATGGAGTATACTAGCAATGAGGGGAAAGGAGTGCATCTACATACCCTTGTAGATCGCGAGCGGAAGCGTTCTAATGAACGGGGTTGATGGAGTCGTACTCGTCGTGATCCAAATCACCGATGACCGAGTGCCGAACGGACGGCACCTCCGCGTTCAACACACGTACGGAGCAGCGACGTCTCGTCCTTCTTGATCCAGCAAGGGGGAAGGAGGGGTTGATGGAGATCCAGCAGCACGACGGCGTGGTGGTGGATGTAGCGGGGATCTCGGCAGGGCTTCGACAAGCTTCTGCGAGAGGGAGAGGTATTGCAGGGGGAGAGGGAGGCGCCAGGGCCTGTGGTGCTGCTGCCCTCCCTCCCCCCCACTATATATAGGCCCCCTGGGGGGCGCCAGCCCTGGATCCCATCTACAGGGGGGCGGCGGCCAGGGGGGTGGCTTGCCCCCCAAGGCAAGTGGGGCGCCCCCCACCCCTAGGGTTTCCAACCCTAGGCGCAGGGGAAGGCCCAAGGGGGGCGCCCCAGCCCATGAAGGGCTGGTTCCCTTCCCACTTCAGCCCATGGGGCCCTCCGGGATAGGTGGCCCCACCCGGTGGACCCCCGGGACCATTCCGGTGGTCCCGGTACAATATCGATAACCCCCGAAACTCTCCCGGTGGCCGAAACTGGACTTCCTATATATAATTCTTCACCTCCGGACCATTCCGGAACTCCTCGTGACGTCCGGGGTCTCATCCGGGACTCCGAACAACGTTCGGGTTTCCGCATACTAATATCTCTACAACCCTAGCGTCACCGAACCTTAAGTGTGTAGACCCTACGGGTTCGGGAGACATGCAGACATGACCGAGATGACTCTCCGGTCAATAACCAACAGCGGGATCTGGATACCCACGTTGGCTGCCACATGTTCCACGATGATCTCATCGGATGAACCACGATGTCGAGGATTCAATCAATCCCGTATACAATTCCCTTTGTCAATCGGTACATTACTTGCCCGAGATTTGATCGTCGGTATCCCAATACCTTGTTCAATCTCGTTACCGGCAAGTCACTTTACTCGTACCGTAATGCATGATCCTGTGGCTAACTCCTTAGTCACATTGAGCTCATTATGATGATGCATTACCGAGTGGGCCCAGAGATACCTCTCCGTCATACAGAGTGACAAATCCCAGTCTTGATCCGTGCCAACCCAACAGGCACTTTCGGAGATACCCGTAGTGCACCTTTATAGTCACCCAGTTACGTTGTGACGTTTGGCACACCCAAAGCACTCCTATGGCACCCGGGAGTTGCACGATCTCATGGTCCAAGGAACTGATACTTGACATAAATTGGAAAAGCTCTAGCAAACGAACTACACGATCTTTGCGCTATGCTTAGGATTGGGTCTTGTCCGTCACATCATTCTCCTAATGATGTGATCCCGTTATCAATGAAATCCAATGTCCATAGTCAGGAAACCATGACTATCTGTTGATCAACGAGCTAGTCAACTAGAGGCTTACTAGGGACACGTTGTGGTCTATGTATTCACACATGCATTACGATTTCCGGATAACACAATTATAGCATGAACAGTAGACAATTATCATGAACAAAGAAATATAATAATAACCATTTATTATTGCCTCTAGGGCATATTTCCAACAGTCTCCCACTTGCACTAGATTCAATAATCTAGTTACATTGTGATGAATCGAACACCCATAGCGTTCTGGTGTTGATCATGTTTTGCTCTAGGGAGAGGTTTAGTCAACGGATCTGCTACATTCAGGTCCGTATGTACTTTACAAATATCTATGTCTCCATTTTGAACACTTTCACGAATGGATTTGAAGCGACGCTTGATATGCCTGGTCTTCCTGTGAAACCTGGGCTCCTTGGCAAGGGCAATAGCTCCAGTGTTGTCACAGAAGAGAGTCATCGGGCCCGACGCATTGGGAATCACCCCTAGGTCGCTAATGAACTCCTTCATCCAGATTGCTTCTTGCGCTGCCTCTGAGGCTGCCATGTACTCCGCTTCACATGTAGATCCCGCCACGACGCTTTGCTTGCAACTGCACCAGCTTACTGCCCCTCCATTCAAAATATACACGTATCCGGTTTGTGACTTCGAGTCATCCAGATCTATGTCGAAGCTAGCGTCGACGTAACCCTTTACGACGAGCTCTTCGTCACCTCCATATACGAGAAACATATCCTTAGTCCTTTTCAGGTACTTCAGGATATTCTTGACCGCTGTCCAGTGTTCCATGACGGGATTACTTTGGTACCTTCCTACCAAAGTTACGGCAAGGTTTACATCAGGTCTGGTACACAACATGGCATACATAATAGACCCTATGGCCGAGGCATAGGGGATGACACTCATATTTTCTCTATCTTCTGCCGTGGTCAGGCATTGAGCCGTGCTCAATTGCACACCTTGCAATACGGGCAAGAACCCCTTCTTGGACTGATCCATAGTGAACTTCTTCAATATCTTGTCAAGGTACGTACTCTGTGAAAGACCAATGAGGCGTCTTGATCTATCTCTATTGATCTTGATGCCTAATATATAAGCAGCTTCTCCAAGGTCCTTCATTGAAAAACACTTATTCAAGTAGGCCTTTATACTTTCCAAGAATTCTATATCATGTCCCATCAATAGTATGTCATCCACATATAATAAGAGAAATGCTACAGAGCTCCCACTCACTTTCTTGTAAACACAGGCTTCTCCATAAGTCTGTGTAAACCCAAACGCTTTGATCATCTCATCAAATCGAATGTTCCAACTCCGAGATGCTTGCACCAGCCCATAGATGGAGCGCTGGGGCTTGCATACCTTGTTAGCATTCTTAGGATCTACAAAACCTTCCGGCTGCATCATATACAATTCTTCCTTAAGAAAGCCGTTAAGGAATGCCGTTTTGACGTCCATTTGCCATATCTCATAATCATAGTATGCGGCAATTGCTAACATGATTCGGACGGACTTCAGCTTCGCTACGGGTGAGAAAGTCTCATCGTAGTCAACCCCTTGAACTTGTCGATAACCCTTAGCGACAAGTCGAGCTTTATAGATGGTAACATTACCATCCGCGTCTGTCTTCTTCTTAAAGACCCATTTGTTTTCTATCGCTCGCTGATCATCGGGCAAGTCTGTCAAAGTCCACACTTTGTTTTCATACATGGATCCTATCTCGGATTGCATGGCTTCAAGCCATTTGTCGGAATCTGGTCCCGGCATTGCTTCTTCATAGTTCAAAGGTTCACCGTTGTCTAACAACATGATTTCCAAGACAGGGTTGCCGTACCACTCTGGCGCGGAACGTGTCCTTGTGGACCTAAGAAGTTCAGTAGGAGCTTGATCCGAAGTACCTTGATCATCATCATCATTAACTTCCTCTCTAGTCGGTGCAGGCACCACAGGAACATCTTCCTGAGCTGCGCTACTTTCCAGTTCAAGAGGTAGTACTTCATCAAGTTCCACTTTCCTCCCACTTCTTTCGAGAGAAACTCTTTCTCTAGAAAGGACCCGTTCTTGGCAACAAAGATCTTGCCTTCGGATCTGAGGTAGAAGGTATACCCAATGGTTTCCTTAGGGTATCCTATGCAGACGCATTTTTCCGACTTGGGTTCGAGCTTTTCAGGTTGAAGTTTCTTGACATAAGCATCACATCCCCAAACTTTTAGAAACGACAACTTAGGTTTCTTCCCAAACCATAATTCATACGGTGTCGTCTCAACGGATTTCGACGGAGCCCTATTTAAAGTGAATGCGGCAGTCTCTAAAGCATAGCCCCAAAATGAGAGTGGTACATTGGTAAGAGACATCATAGATCGCACCATATCCAATAGAGTGCGATTACGACGTTCGGACACACCATTTCGCTGAGGTATTCCAGGCGGCGTGAGTTATGAAACTATTCCACATTTCCTTAAGTGTGTGCCAAATGCGTGACTCAAATATTCCCCTCCATGATCTGATCATAAGAACTTTATTTTTCTGTCACGTTGATTCTCAACCTCACTCTGAAATTCCTTGAACTTTTCAAAGGTCTCAGACTTGTGTTTCATTAGGTAGACATACCCATATCTACTCAAGTCATCAGTGAGAGTGAGAACATAACGATATCCACCGCGAGCCTCAACACTCATTGGACCGCACACATCAGTATGTATGATTTCCAATAAGTTGATTGCTCGCTCCATTGTTCCGGAGAACGGAGTCTTGGTCATCATACCCATGAGGCATGGTTCGCACGTGTCAAATGATTCGTAATCAAGAGACTCCAAAAGTCCATCTGCATGGAGCTTCTTCATGCGTTTGACACCAATGTGACCAAGACGGCAGTGCCACAAGTATGTGGGACTATCATTATCAACCTTACATCTTTTGGTATTCACACTATGAATATGTGTAACACTACGTTCGAGATTCATTAAGAATAAACCATTAACTAGCGGGGCATGACCATAAAACATATCTCTCATATAAATAGAACAACCATTATTCTCGGATTTAAATGAGTAGCCATCTCGAATTAAACGAGATCCTGATACAATGTTCATGCTCAAAGCTGGCACTAAATAACAATTATTGAGGTTTAAAACTAATCCCGTAGGTAAATGTAGAGGTAGCGTGCCGACGGCGATCACATCGACCTTGGAACCATTCCCGACGTGCATCGTCACCTCGTCCTTTGTCAGTGTCCGTTTATTCCGCAGCTCCTGCTTTGAGTTACAAATATGAGCAACCGCACTGGTATCAAATACCCAGGAGGTACTACGAGTGCTGGTAAGGTACACATCAATAACATGTATATCACATATACCTTTGGTGTTGCCGGCCTTCTTGTCCGCTAAGTACTTGGGGGCAGTTCCGCTTCCAGTGACCACTTCCCTTGCAATAAAAGCACTCAGTCTCAGGCTTGGGTCCATTCTTTGGCTTCTTCCCGGCAACTGGCTTACCGGGCGCGGCAACTCCCTTGCCGTCCTTCTTGAAGTTCTTCTTACTCTTGCCTTTCTTGAACTTAGTGGTTTTATTCACCATCAACACTTGATGTTCCTTTTTGATCTCCACCTCCGCTGATTTCAGCATTGAATATACCTCAGTAATGGTCTTTTCCATCCCCTGCATATTGAAGTTCATCACAAAGCTCTTGTAGCTCGGTGGAAGCGACTGAAGGATTCTGTCAATGACCGCGTCATCCGGGAAATTAACTCCCCGCTGAGTCAAGCGGTTGTGTAACCCAGACATTCTGAGTATGTGCTCACTAACAGAACTATTTTCCTCCATTTTACAGCTGAAGAACTTGTCGGAGACTTCATATCTCTTGACCCGGGCATGAGCTTGGAAAACCATTTTCAGCTCTTCGAACATCTCATATGCTCCATGCTTCTAAAAACGCTTTTGGAGCCCCGGTTCTAAGCTGTAAAGCATGCCGCACTGAACGAGGGAGTAATCATCAGCATGTGATTGCCAAGCGTTCATAACGTCTTGGTTCTCTGGGATGGGTGCTTCACCTAGCGGTGCTTCTAGGACATAATCTTTCTTGGCAGCTATGAGGATGATCCTCAGGTTCCAGACCCAGTCCGTATAGTTGCTGCCATCATCTTTCAGCTTGGTTTTCTCTAGGAACGCGTTGAAGTTGAGGACAACTGTAACACCCACGATGCGGCTATATCTCCCACGTGTCGAGGCACGACTTAGAGGCATAACCGCATAGTGGTTTTGTCGCAAGAAGGGTCATCTTCACACAATCCCATGTAATGAACAAGAATGGGATAAAGAGTTGGCTTACAATCGCCAGTTCACACAATACATAAATATTAATCATACATCATCCAAAATACAATCATATAGACTGACTACGGTCAAAATCCAGATGAAAATAAGACAACCCCAAATGCTAGATCCCCGAGCGTCTCAACTGGGCTCCACTACTGATCATCAGGAAAAGACACATAGTAGCGACCACGTTCCTCGTCGAACTCCCACTTGAGATCGACCCCATCATCTGCACTGGCATCGTCGGCACCTGCAACTGTTTTGGTAGAATCTGTGAGTCACGGGGACTCAGCAATCTCACACCCGCGAGATCAAGACTATTTAATCTTATAGGAGAGGAAGGTGTAATGAGGTGGAGCTGCAGCGGCAATAAGCATATATGGTGGCTAACATACGCAAGAGAGAGCGAGAAGAGAAGCAACGGAACAGTCGTCATCTAGCAATGACCAAGAAGTGATCCTGAACTCCTACTTACGTCATACATAACTCAGAGCGTGTTCACTTCCCGGACCCCGCCGAGAAGAGACCATCACGGCTACACACGCAGTTGATGTATTTTAAATTGGGTCAAGTGACAAGTTATCTACAACCGGACATTAACAAATTCCCATCTGCCTCATAACCGCGGGCACGGCTTTCGAAAGATAATACCCTGCAGGGGTGTCCTAACTTAGCCCATCATAAGCTCTCACTGTCAACGAAGGGTAAACCTTCTCCCGGAAAGACCCGATCAGTCTCGGAATCCCGGTTTACAAGACATTTCGACAATGGTAAAACAAGACCAACAAAACCGCCCGATGCGCCGACAAATCCCGATAGGAGCTGCACATATCTCGTTCTCAGGGCACACCGGATGAGACATCCTACGAATAAAACCAGACCTCGAGTTTCCAGGAGGGGGCCCCGCAGTCTACTCAGTTCGGACCAACACTCGAAGGAGCACTGGCCCGGGGGGCGGGGTTAAAATAAGATGACCCTCGGGCTCGCGAAAACCCGGGGGAAAAGGCTTAGGTGGCAAATGGTAAAACCAAGGTTGGGCCTTGCTGGAGGAGTTTTATTCAAGGCGAACTGTCAAGGGGGTCCCATAAATCACCCGACCGTGTAAGGAACGCAAACTCAAGGAACATAATCCCGGTATATCAGTAACTAGGGCGGCAAGAGTGGAACAAAACACCAGGCATAAGGCCGAGCCTTCCACCCTTTACCAAGTATACATAGATGCATTAATTAAATAAGAGATATTGTGATATCCCAACATATCCATGTTCCGACATGGAACAAACATCAACTTCACCTGCAACTAGCAACGCTATAAGAAGGGCTGAGCAAAAGCGGTAACTTAGCCAAACAACGGTTTGCTAGGAAAGGATGGTTAGAGGCTGACATGGCAAAATGGGAGACATGATATAGCAAGTGATAGGTAGCGGAGCATGGCAATAGAGCGAACAACTAGCAAAGCAAAGATAGAAGTGATTTCGAGGGGTGGTCATCTTGCCTGCAAGGTTCTCAGAGTTGTCGAAAGCTTGATCCTCGTAAGCGTACTCAACAGGTTCCTCGTTCACGAACTCGTCTCCCGGCTCTACCCAAGACAAGAACACAAACAAACGGAACCACAATCAACAACGAGAAATGCACAAGCAACATGATGCAAAACATGTATGATATGCAAGATATGATATGCGATGCATATGCGTGCTCCGGAAGGAAAATGATGAACAAGGCAGTAACTTGGCAAACCAAGCATGCCACTGGAAAGATGAGATGATTTCGGTCGAAATCGATATAAAGATCACCGGAAACGGATGCACGGTTTGCAAATGGCAAGCAAAACAAGAATGACACGAATCTGCGATTAACAGCATGATAGCACTTAAAATGCAACAAACAACAATGCTACATCACCCCAACATAGCAACAAAGCATATGACAGTAATCTACAGGAGATGCTTGACAAAAGATGAACACTGAGCTACGGCTAGATCACAACATATCAAGCTCAAACAAGCATGGCAAAAGTGCAAAAGATATGATGGCAAGCATGTAAACATAGCAAGTTTCGTTATCAGGTTTCAGACTTGGCAGAAAACAGAGCATGGCAGAAATAATAATATGAAGGCCTCTTTGTGAGCTTGATGCACTCACTACAGAGCAATGCATGACAAACCAAGCATACCTACAGCAAGATGGAATGTTTATGAAGCTATCCATGGCAAGAACAAAAGCATAGCAGGTATGGATCAACTACAACAAGCTTGGCAAATTACATATCATGTTAAGAATCTGCCAGAAATATTTTATAGCAAAAGTAGAGCAAGATTGAGTCATGCCATGGCACTCCATAATTGCAAACAAGGGCAGGAATGGATCCATTACAACTATAGCTACAAAACATCCTTACTGAACATCACCAAAATATGCATGGATCTCTCTGTAGCATCAAGTTTACATGGCAACAAAATAACAGCAGACAAAGACTTGGTGAAATTACTAAGTCCCTGAAATCAGAAACATTACGGAGCCTACTTTGCATGATTGTGCTAGTCACCACAGAGATCCAAAAATTACATGGACTACACCACTGGAAAGATGGCATGGCATACAAAAAAACACATGTAGAGCTATGCTCATAAGATGCACAGATTAAATGATACAAAAATGACAAATCTCCAAGTTCTTATAAGAACCAGCAGATAACAGCAACTAGCCCTCTTCCAACAGAGATTTGGGCATCAAGATGACCTCTAATGAACATGGTGCAATTTAACAAAATGAAGAGCATCACGAGGCGAACAATTTGACATATTACACGCGCGAATCGGAGCTACATGCAAGGAGTTATGGCATCACGAACAAGTGCACATATCATAAGAAATCAATCACTTAGCGAAAAAAAGGGGAGGAAGGAGGTCAACGCACGGGCTACAGTACCATATCGGATCGGGCCGGGCTCCTCGAGCTCTCCTCCGGCGACGGGAGGAAGGGAAGAAGGAGGCGGCGCGGCGGGGCAGAGAGGCGGCGCCGGCGGCGGGAGGCGGAGGCGGCGGGACCGAGGTCGGCGGGGCCGGCCGGCGAGCACGGCGGCGGCGCGGCGAGGCGGAGCTCCTCGCCGTCAATGGCGACGGGCGGCGGCCGGGTCGGGCGACGGAGGCGCGCAGGGGCGCGCGGGCTCGGGCGGCGGCGGATCTGGGCCGGGAGGGCCCCGTACGGGCTCTCCGGGCCGGCGGCGGCGACACGTGGCGCTTCCCGATTGGGCGCGAGCGGCGGCGGAGATTTGTCCGGCGCGGACGGACACGTCCGCCAGCGTCGGAGGGCGAGGTTAGGGTTTGGACTGCAGATGTATACGGGAGGGGATGGAGTTTTATAGGTAGAGGGAGCTAGGAGAGTCCAAATGAGGTGCGGTTTTCGCCCACACGATCGTGATCGAACGACCTAGAGCATGGAAGAGATTTTGGTGGGTTTTGGGCTGGTTTTTTAGGGGGTTTTGCTGGACACTCAGATGGACATTGCGGATCCCCGGTTAACCGTTGGAGTACCAAACGACCTCCAAATGGAACGAAACTTGACCGGTGGTCTCCGGGTGGTATATTAAGGCCACTTGACAAGCCTCGGTCCATTCGGAGAAAGTTTGACACCCGCACACGAAAGAAAACAAGAGGGATGCGCCGGAGGAGATAGGAGCGCCGGATTGCAAAACGGACAACGGGGAAAATGCTCGGATGCAAGAGACGAACACGTATGCAAATGCAATGCACATGATGACATGATATGAAATGCATGACATGACAAAAAAACAAAACGAAAGACAAAACCCGACCACGGAGGGAATATCATAACACATAGCCGAAAATGGCACGAGTCGGAGTTACAAATATGGAAAGTTACATGCGGGGTGTTACAACAACGTGGGCCATTTGATCTACAAGACATATTGTAAAGATTTTAGACTAAGTTCATGATAATTAAGTTCATCTAATCAAATTATTCAATGAACTCCCACTCAGATAGACATCCCTCTAGTCATCTAAGTGAAACATGATCCGAGTTAACTAGGCCGTGTCCGATCATCACGTGAGACGGACTAGTCAAGATCGGTGAACATCTCCATGTTGATCGTATCTTCTATACGACTCATGCTCGACCTTTCGGTCTTCCGTGTTCCGAGGCCATGTCTGTACATGCTAGGCTCGTCAACTCAACCTAAGTGTATTGCGTGTGTTCCGAGGCCATGTCTGTACATGCTAGGCTCGTCAACACCCGTTGTATGCGTACGTTAGAATCTATCACACCCGATCATCACGTGGTGCTTCGAAACAACGAACCTTCGCAACGGTGCACAGTTAGGGGGAACACTTTCTTGAAATTATTATAAGTGACCATCTTACTTACTACCGTCGTTCTAAGAAAATAAGATGCAAAACATGATAAACATCACATGTAATCAAATAGTGACATGATATGGCCAATATAATTTTGCTCCTTTGATCTCCATCTTCGGGGCGCCATGATCATCTTCGTCACCGGCATGACACCATGATCTCCATCATCGTGTCTTCATGAAGTTGTCACGCCAACGATTACTTCAACTTCTATGGCTAACGCGTTTAGCAATAAAGTAAAGTAATTTACATGGCGTTATTCAATGACACGCAGGTCATACAAAAATAAAGACAACTCCTATGGCTCCTGCCGGTTGTCATACTCATCGACATGCAAGTCGTGATTCCTATTACAAGAATATGATCAATCTCATACATCACATATATCATTCATCACATCTTTTTGGCCATATCACATCACAAGGCACATGCTGCAAAAACAAGTTAGACGTCCTCTAATTGTTGTTGCAAGTTTTTACGTGGCTTCTATAGGTTTCTAGCAAGAACGTTTCTTACCTACGTAAAACCACAACGTGATATGCCAATTTCTATTTACCCTTCACAAGGACCCTTTTCATCGAATCCGTTCCGACTAAAGTGGGAGAGACAGACACCCGCTAGCCACCTTATGCAACTAGTGCATGTCAGTCGGTGGAACCTGTCTCACGTAAGCGTACGTGTAAGGTCGGTCCGGACCGCTTCATCCCAATATACCGCCGAAACAAGATAAGACTAGTAGTCGCAAGAAAAATTGACAACATCTACGCCCACAACTGCTTTGTGTTCTACTCGTGCATAGTAACTACGCATAGGCCTGGCTCATGATGCCACTGTTGGGGATCGTAGCAGAATTTTAAAATTTCCTACGCATCACCAAGATCCATCTATGGAGTATACTAGCAACGAGGGGAAAGGAGTGCATCTACATACCCTTGTAGATCGCGAGCGGAAGCGTTCTAATGAACGGGGTTGATGGAGTCGTACTCGTCGTGATCCAAATCACCGATGACCGAGTGCCGAACGAACGGCACCTCCGCGTTCAGCACACGTATGGAGCAGCGACGTCTCCTCCTTCTTGAACCAGCAAGGGGGAAGGAGAGGTTGATGGAGATCCAGCAGCACGACGGCGTGGTGGTGGATGTAGCGGGGATCTCGGCAGGGCTTCGCCAAGCTTCTGCGAGAGGGAGAGGTGTTGCAGGGGGAGAGGGAGGCGCCAGGGGCTGTGGTGCTACTGCCCTCCCTCAACCCCCCACTATATATAGGCCCCCTGGGGGGGCGCCAGCCCTGGATCCCATCTACAAGGGGGGGCGGCGGCCAGGGGGGTGGCTTGCCCCCCAAGGCAAGTGGGGCGCCCCCCACCCCTAGGGTTTCCAACCCTAGGCGCAGGGGAAGGCCCAAGGGGGGTGCCCCAGCCCACTAAGGGCTGGTTCCCTTCCCACTTCAGCCCATGGGGCCCTCCGGGATAGGTGGCCCCACCCGGTGGACCCCCGGGACCCTTCCGGTGGTCCCGGTACAATACCGATAACCCCCGAAACTCTCCCGGTGGCCGAAACTGGACTTCCTATATATAATTCTTCACCTCCGGACCATTCCGGAACTCCTCGTGACGTCCGGGATCTCATCCGGGACTCCGAACAACTTTCGGGTTTCCGCATACTAATATCTCTACAACCCTAGTGTCACCGAACCTTAAGTGTGTAGACCCTACGGGTTCGGGAGACATGCAGACATGACCGAGACGACTCTCCGGTCAATAACCAACAACGGGATCTGGATACCCATGTTGGCTCCCACATGTTCCACGATGATCTCATCGGATGAACCACGATGTCGAGGATTCAATCAATCCCGTATACAATTCCCTTTGTCAATCGGTACGTTACTTGCCCGAGATTTGATCGTCGGTATCCCAATACCTTGTTCAATCTCGTTACCGGCAAGTCACTTTACTCGTACCGTAATGCATGATCCCGTGGCTAACTCCTTAGTCACATTGAGCTCATTATGATGATGCATTATCGAGTGGGCCCAGAGATACCTCTCCGTCATACGGAGTGACAAATCCTAGTCTCGATCCGTACCAACCCAACAGGCACTTTCGGAGATACCCGTAGTGCACCTTTATAGTCACCCAGTTACGTTGTGACGTTTGGCACACCCAAAGCACTCCTACGGCACCCGGGAGTTGCACGATCTCATGGTCCAAGGAAATGATACTTGACATTGGAAAAGCTCTAGCAAACGAACTACACGATCTTTGCGCTATGCTTAGGATTGGGTCTTGTCCATCACATCATTCTCCTAATGATGCGATCCCGTTATCAATGACATCCAATGTCCATAGTCAGGAAACCATGACTATCTGACCCAACGAGCTAGTCAACTAGAGGCTTACTAGGGACACGTTGTGGTCTATGTATTCACACATGCATTACGATTTCCGGATAACACAATTATAGCATGAACAATAGACAATTATCATGAACAACGAAATATAATAATAACCATTTATTATTGCCTCTAGGGCATATTTCCAACAATACATGCAATAAAAGAGCTGACCTATATAGAGAGACTTAATGACAGAAGTAGTACTACTTACAGACAGTAGCAAGTGATCGTTGTTTTATCGAGGGCCTTTTGATTGTAAAACTGGATGAAATCCTCAAATGGAACATTCAGCAGATCAATTCCAACGAGGTCATGCTCCGGTTTAACTGTCAGCGTCAAAGTATTCATCCCATCAGACTCTCTGCAGGTTTTCATGTACCAATCATGTAGTCTTCGCGTCATCGTTGTTAAAGATCTTTCATCTTTGACGAGAGGCTTCCCGTAATGGTATTTGTGTTCGTCGACCTCCATGACTTCATAATGTACATCGTCGGGCAGTTAATCTCCAAGATTGCTATAACCGGCCACCATCCTCGGATCATTAGCAACGATGTCTTTTGACACCTTGAGCGGCGGGCACGATTGGTTTGCTTGTTCGCCGAGCTGGGCAATTTTTTTCCCAGCTCGTCGTTCTTTTAACCTCTCATCACTGACAGTACTTCCCGACCGCTGCGCTTCGGCATATGTCTTTGCAAGAATGCGCTCATAGTTGCCTCTCGGCAGAGACTTGGGTGGTTTTGTCAGGGCAGCCAGAGTGCGCTTTGCTTTCACCGGATCTACCTTCTCCTCCGGAGGTGGATGTTTCTTTGCTTTCACCCCTTCAAAGAAGTTTGTCACTTTGGCTCGCACGATCTCCCTGGTTTCCTCCTCGGTCCTCTCGTATGGTAACTTCTCTGGAGTCTTCAGAGAAGGACCGAATCTGTATTGCCTCCCGCCTCTGCAGCTGTACTGCTAGACGCCGGCAGAGCAGACGGAGCGGCTGCGGCTGTCTTCTTTCCTTGCTTACGAGGCGGAGGAGAAGGACTACGATGCGCCGGAGCAGCCGGAGCGGCGGCGGGTCTCTTCCGCCCTTGCTGACAAGGCGGAGAAGGAGGAGGCTGGCTGCTCTGGCGCGCCGGCGCAGGCGGAGAAGGAGGCGGAGTGCCGCCACGCGCCGGAGAAGGAGGATGAGTGCCCTGATCACTCGCCGGAGGAGGAGGCGGAGTGCCGCCACGCGCCGGAGAAGGAGGCTGAGTGCCCTGATCCCTCGCCGGAGGAGGAGGCGGAGTGCCCTTACTCGCCGGAGCCGTCCAGTTCGGAACGTTGATGAGCTCCTTCCGCCATAGGCATGGAGTCTTCAGAGCTGAACCCAGCCGAGTCTCCCCTTCACCGGTAGGGTGGTCAAGCTGGAGGTCCTCAAATCCCTCCGTTATTTCATCCACCATCACCCTAGCATATCCTTCTAGAATCGGCCGGCAGTGGTAGGTTGCGCCGGGTTCAGGAGGTAAAATAGAGCCAACAACCGCCTTGACTTTGAAGTTCTGCCATTGCACCATAAGGTGGCAATGTTGAGACTCCATGATAGCATCCACGGGGTAGCTAGCAGGAGCCGTCAAGACATGCTCCGGCTGAAGCAGCTCGGTGGAAGCCACGCTGCTTCTCTACTGAGATGGCGGTGTAGCTGAGGGGGTAGTTTCGGCATGTCGATTGCCGTCTCGTTCCTCTAGCGCTTGAACCCTTTCGTGCAGCTTCTGAATTTGGATCCGCTCCACTTTTTTCCTCCTCTCCTGGCTTTTGTAACCGCCCGCGTCCGGAAAACCAGCCTTCCACAGAACGGAGCCTGGCGTGCCTCGTGTCCGTCCAGGGTGCTCAGGATTCCCGAGGGCCATTGTGAGCTCGTCCTTCTCTCTGTCGGGAACGAACGTCCCTTCCTGCGCTGCATCGATATATTGTTGAATCTTCTTGACTGGTATTCTCAAAAGCTCGTTCGTCCAAACGCACCTCCCTGATATAGGGTCCAAGGTTGCGCCAGCCCCGAAGAACCAAGTCCGGCAACGGGCTGTCCAGTTCATTGTCTGTTGTTCGATCCCTTTTTCAAGGAGATCATTCTCAGCCTTGGCCCACTTAGGCCGGGCTTTGAGGTGGCCACCTGACCCCGTGCGATGGTGAAGCTTCTTCTTCACAGCATTCTTCTTGTTTGTCGCTGACATCTAGTTACTCTTTTTCGATGTCTTGTGGGCCACAAATGCGGGCCCGTGATCTCTGATCTTCTCATACTGGCCGGTGAATTCTGGTGTCTCTTCTTTGTCGACAAACGTTTTCAGCTCATTCTTCCACCTCCTGAATAGGTCTGCCATCTTCTTATTACTTATGTATTTTACTTTATGATAATTCCTTTTGCTATTAAAGTTTCTATCATAAAAAGTTCTTTATGAAAATTCTTTTTACTGTATTTAGTTTTTTTGTTTTCTTTTTTGCTTTATTTATTTTGTTTTGTTTGTACTTACAACAAAAAACTTATTTATTTTATTTTATTTTGTTTCTAATTACTTATTTATCTTACTTTATGATAATTCTTTTTGCTATTAAAGTTTCTATCAAAAAAGTTCTTTATGAAAATTCTTTTTGCTTTTAATGATTTTGAACAGAAAATACTTCGATAATTTTAGTTGCATCAATTTTATATGATTTTAGTTTCAATAATACTAGAGGTTTCTTATAATGTTTTGAACAAAAAATACTTTGTTAATTTTACTTTCATAAATTTTATTAAAGTTTATTTTATTTTGTCGTAACACAAGAAGTCTGGAGTTGTAATAAGTTATTAAAAATAAAAAAGAGGCGCAATGCTCGTTGATTTGCTTCAAGCCTTTCGGAATAGTGTAGACTGCACTGCACATAGCTCCATGCAGTCTACCTTATTCCTCAAGGCTTGAAGCTAACCAACGTGAAGGTGAGCATTGCACCTCTTCTTCATCGTCTCTGCACTCAGGGCTTATAAACCGCTCCTAGTGCCTCTCAGCCAACGAGGTGGGACTAAAAAACTGCTTAGTAAGAAACTCTAGTACCGGGTCGTGCCACGAACCGGTACTAAAGGTGCTCGTGGGGCCACAGCCTCATCAGTACCGGTTCGTGGCACCAACCGGGACCAAAGGGTGGAATTGGTCCCGGTTCGTGCCACCAACCGGGACCAATGGCCTTGCACAGCGGCGTGGCGGTGGGAGTTTAGTCCCACCTCGCTAGCTGAGAGAGAGCCACACCTGTTTATAAGGTGCGGTGCGCCTGAGCTGTCGAGCTCCTCTCTAAAGCAAGCTTACGGGCCTAACCTCTCTGTACATGCCTGTGGGCCTACTGGGCCTTCTGCGGGCCTGAATCCTGGCCCATGGATGGGTTTCTAATCGTATTCAGGTCGTGGTGGCCCAATAGGTGGCATAATTTTTAATTTTTGGCCTGTTATTTTTCATGCATTTACTAATTATTTTGAGCTATAAGACCCTAAAATTGAAAAGCATTTCAAATGAACTCTGAAAAGGTTGAAAGTTGGCATGGTATCATCATTTCATCCACATAGCATGTGCAAGAAAGTTGAGAGGCTTACGGCAAAAACTGGATGCACTTCGTGTACAAAACGGACAATGGTATCATATTCGTCTGTTACAAAGTTGGCATGGTATCATCATAATAGTTGCGGGAGAAAGTCTTCACTTTTTCTTCGCTTGTGTCATTTGCTTATTGCGCCGTAACCATGGATAATCTTCATCGTTTATCAGGATGCTTGGGTCAGCCTTGACTTTGAAGGGAGGAATTTCATGAAACTTTTCATAATCTTCAGACATGTCAGTCTTGCCCTCCACTCCCACAATGTCCCTTTTTCCTAAAAGAACTATGTGGCGCTTTGGCTCATCGTATGATGTGTTCGCTTCCTTATCTTTTCTTTTTCTCGGTCTGGTACACATGTCCTTCACATAGATAACCTGTGCCACATCATTGGCTAGGACGAACGGTTCGTCAGTGTACCCAAGATTGTTCAGACCCACTGTTGTCTTTCCGTACTGTGGGTCTACCTGTACCCCGCCTCCTGACAGATTGACCCATTTTCACTTAAACAAAGGGACCTTAAAATCATGTCCGTAGTCAAGTTCCCATATGTCCATTATGTAACCATAATATGTGTCCTTTCCCCTCTCGGTTGCTGCATCAAAGCAGACACCGCTGTTTTGGTTGGTGCTCTTTTGATCTTGGGCGATCGTGTAAAATGTATTCCCATTTATCTCGTATCCTTTGTAAATCAATACAGTCGAAGATGGTCCCCTGGACAACGAGTACAACTCATCACAAACAGTGGTGTCACCTCTGAGACGTGTTTCCAACCAACTGCTGAAAGTCCTCATGTGTTCACATGTAATCCAGTCGTCACACTGCTCCGGGTGTTTGGAGCGCAGACTGTTCTTGTGTTCATCGACATACGGGGTCACCAAGGTAGAGTTCTGTAGAACTGTGTAGTGTGCTTGAGACCAAGAATATCCGTCCCTGCATATTATTGAGTCCCCTCCAAGCGTGCCTTTTCCAGTCAGTCTCCCCTCATACCGCGATTTAGGGAGACCTATCTTCTTAAGGCCAGGAATGAAGTCAACACAAAACCCAATGACATCCTCTGTTTGATGGCCCATGGAGATGCTTCATTCTGGACTAGCGCGGTTACGGACATATTTCTTTAGGACTCCCATGAACCTCTCAAAGAGGAACATATTGTATAGAAATACGGGCCCCAGAATGACAATCTCGTCGACTAGATGAACTAGGACGTGTGTCATGATATTGAAGAAGGATGGTGGGAACACCAGCTCGAAACTGACAAGACATTGCGCCACATCACTCCTTAGCCTTGGTATGATTTCTGGATCGATCACCTTCTGAGAGATTGCATTGAGGAATGCACATAGCTTCACAATGGCTAATCGGTCGTTTTCTGGTAGAAGCCCCCTCAATGCAACCGGAAGAAGTTGCGTCATAATCATGTGGCAGTCATGAGACTTTAGGTTCTGGAACTTTTTCTCTGGCATATTTATTATTCCCTTTATATTCGACGAGAAGCCAGTCGGGACCTTCATACTGAGCAGGCATTCAAAGAAGATTTCTTTCTCTTCTTTCGTAAGAGCGTAGCTGGCAGGACCTTCATACTGCTTCGGAGGCATGCCGTCTTTTTCGTGCAAACGTTGCAGGTCCTCCCGTGCCTCAGGTGTATCTTTTGTCTTCCCATACACGCCCAAGAAGCCTAGCAGGTTCACGCAAAGGTTCTTCGTCACGTGCATCACGTCGATTGAAGAGCGGACCTCTAGCTCTTTCCAGTAGGGTAGGTCCCAAAATATAGATTTCTTCTTCCACATGGGTGCGTGTCCCTCAACGTCATTTGGAACAGCTAGTCCGCCGGGACCCTTTCCAAAGATCACATGTAAATCATTGACCATAGCAAGTACGTGATCACCGGTACGCATGGCGGGCTTCTTCCGGTGATCTGCCTCGCCTTTGAAATGCTTGCCTTTCTTTCGACATTGATGGTTGGTCGGAAGAAATCGACGATGGCCCAGGTACACATTCTTCCTGCATTTGTCCAGGTATATACTTTCAGTGTCATCTAAATAGTGCGTGCATGCGTGGTATCCCTTGTTTGTTTGTCCAGAAAGGTTACTGAGAGCGGGCCAATCGTTGATGGTTACAAACAGCAACGCGTGCAGGTTAAATTCCTCCTGTTTGTGCTCATCCCACGTACGTACACCGTTTCCATTCCACAGCTGTAAAAGTTCTTCAACTAATGGCCTTAGGTACACATCAATGTCCTTGCCGGATTTCTTAGGGCCTTGGATGAGAACTGGCATCATAATGAACTTCCGCTTCATGCACATCCAAGGAGGAAGGTTATACATACATAGAGTCACGGGCCAGGTGCTATGATTGCTGCTCTGCTCCCCGAAAGGATTAATGCCATCCGCGCTTAAACCAAACCATACATTCCTTGGGTCAGCTGCAAACTCAGCCCAGTACTTTCTCTCGATTTTTCTCTACTGCGACCCGTCAGCGGGTGCTCTCAACTTCCCGTCTTTCTTACGGTCCTCACTGTGCCATCGCATCAACTTGGCATGCTCTTCGTTTCTGAACAGACGTTTCAACCGTGGTATTATAGGAGCATACCACATCACCTTCGCAGGAACCCTCTTCCTGGGGGGCTCGCCGTCAACATCACCAGGGTCATCTCGTCTGATCTTATACTGCAATGCACCGCATACCGGGCATGCATTCAGATCCTTGTACGCACCGCGGTAGAGGATGCAGTCATTAGGGCATGCATGTATCTTCTGCACCTCCAATCCTAGAGGGCATACGACCTTCTTTGCTGCGTATGTACTGTCGGGCAATTCATTATCCTTTGGAAGCTTCTTCTTCAATATTTTCAATAGCTTCTCAAATCCTTTGTCAGGCACAGCATTCTCTGCCTTCCACTGCAGCAATTCCAGTACGGTACCGAGCTTTGTGTTGCCATCTTCGCAATTGGGGTACAACCCTTTTTTGTGATCCTCTAACATGCGATCGAACTTCAGCTTCTCCTTTTGACTTTCGCATTGCGTCCTTGCATCGACTATGACCCGGCGGAGATCATCATCATCGGGCACTGGTTCCTCTTGATCTTCAGCAGCTTCCCCCCTTGCAGCATCATTGGGCACATCGTCTGGTTCCTCTTGATCTTCAGCAGCTTCCCCCCGTTGCAGCATCACCGTATTCAGGGGCACATAGTTGTCATCGTCCTCTTCTTCTTCTCCGTCTTCCATCATAACCCCTATTTCTCCGTGCCTCGTCCAAACATTATAGTGTGGCATGAAACCCTTGTAAAGCAGGTGGGTGTGAAGGATTTTTCGGTCAGAGTAAGACTTCGTATTCCCACATATAGGGCATGGACAACACATAAAACCATTCTGCTTGTTTGCCTCAGCCACTTCGAGAAAATCATGCACGCCCTTAATGTACTCGGAGGTGTGTGTGTCACCGTACATCCATTGCTGGTTCATCTGCGTGCATTATATATAATTAAGTGTGTCAAAAACCATTACAGAACATCATGAATAGATAATTAAGTGACCAAATTAATAGAAGTTCATCATCACATTAAAACCAAAGTACATACATAGTTCTCATCTAACAACATATATATAGCTCTCCAGAGCATCTAATTAATTAAACCATACATTGAAACTATGTATACCATTTCAATGTGAAAACAAATGCGATCATAATCGCAACCAAGGTAACAATTGATCCAACGGCATAATGATACCAAGCCTTGGTATGAATGGCATATTTTCTAATCTTTCTAATCTTCAAGCGCATTGCATCCATCTTGATCTTGTGATCATCGACGACATCCGCAACATGCAACTCCAATATCATCTTCTCCTCCTCAATTTTTTTTATTTTTTCCTTCAAGTAATTGTTTTCTTCTTCAACTAAATTTAACCTCTCGACAATAGGGTCGGTTAGAATTTCCGGTTCAACCACCTCCTAGATAAATAAAATCTATGTCACGTTGGTCGGTATATTTGTCATAAACAATAAATGAACCAAATAGTTATAAAAAGATAATATATACTACATCCGAATCATAGACAGGACGAGGGCCGACGGGGGCGGATACCAAAACCATCGCACCATGTAATAAGAAGGAATAATAAAAGTAACAAAATTAGACAAGTAACTATCTAAAGTAAGAATTTTTTCCTTTCAGAAAAAAGATAAGAGCAAGAGGCTCACCACGGTGGTGCTGGTGACGAATTCGGCGCGGGCGATCGACGGTGGTGAAGACGGGGACGGGACGTGACGGACCGCTAAACCTAGACAAATCTCGGGGAAAATGGAGCTCGGAGGTCGAGTTTCGAGAGGAGAAAGATTAACTAGTGTGGCTCAGACATTTCATCGAACACCTCATGTGCATAGGAGGTGTGCTAGAGCACCCAAATGCCCTCTCCTCGCCGGCCAGAAAAAACAGAGCACTCTGGAGTGCTCTGCTGTGGCGATGGGGTATATATAGGCAACTCATTGGTCCCGGTTCGTGGCACCAACCGGGACTAAAGGCCTTTGGTCCCGGTTGGTGCCACGAACCGGGACCAATGCCCCCTTTAGTCCCGGTTGGTGGCACCAACCGGGACCAAAGGCCTTGTGCTGCCCCGCGTCAAAAGTTTAGTCCCACCTCGCTAGTTGAAAGAGCTCGGGAGTGGTTTATAAGCGCTGCTGCGCCCACCCTCTTGAACTCCTCTCAACTGCAGGCTTTCGGGCCTAACCGTTCTCTTTGCCTGTCGGGCCTACTGGGCCTTCTGCGGGCCTGAATCCTGGCCCATGGATGGGTTTCTAGTCGTATTCAGGCCGTGGTGGCCCAGTAGGTGGCATAATTTTTTTCCTCTGTTTTTTTTCTCTTTTGCTTTATTTGTTTTGTTTTGTTTCTACTTACAACAAAAAACTTATTTATTTTATTTCTAATTACTTATGTATTTTACTTTAATTATTTTATTTTTATTTATTTTACTGCTGCTATTTTTATTTAATTTAATGCTGCTATTTTTACTTAATTTATTAAGGTTTATTTATTTTAGTTACTATAGTTTATTTTATTTTATTTTATTAAGGTTTATTTATTTTTATTTATTTTATTAAGGTTTATTTATTTTATAAATATAAAAAATGAACATAGATGCGCTTATAGAGAAAATTCAACCTAAATTCATAATAAATTTCTATGAAATTTACTGTGAATTTAGGTCAAATTCCCTGTATAAGGAATCTATTTTCACTTTAAGAGGAGATCAACAAGGCAGAGAGGGACGGGCTTATAAACTGGTGTGAGCGCCCTTCGGTTGGCGATGTGGGACTAAACACTGGCCGCAACTAGGACCAGCCCTTTAGTCCCGGTTTGTGGTATGAACCGGAACTAAAGGGCTGTGGGCCAGGAGCGTGACCCATTGGTCCCGGTTTATCCCACCAACCGGGACCAAAGGGTCCGGACGAACCGAGACCAATGCCCCCACGAGGCCCGGCAGGCCTCTGGCCGCACGAACCGGGACCAATGCTCACGGGACCAATGCTCACATTAGTCCCGGTTCGTGACTGAACCGGGACTAATGTGAATACTGCCCTGTGACCAAAGCCCAGTTTTTTACTAGTGCGATGTATCCAATGATGTGCATTTGGTATTCTAGATTTGCCTACTTTTCTCAATAAACATGGTCAAAGTTTGTAATGTTTGACTTTTGCAAAATTCTATAGGCACTACATTATGGAACGGAGGGAGTACTAAATACCATTGACCTGCATCTAGTACATGAATGGTTCCCTAAGGTTCACACCTCTATCTGGTACAGGGGAAAAACGGAGATATTAACCTACAGAGGAAGCGAAGTTATGGCTAATTGTAACATTAACTGGTAGTGGGGTAGGTGTTGATCCATCGGAAATTCCCTTGAAGCATCCATGCCAATTCATTAAGTCTTTATAGTATGCGAGAGGACCTGGAAAGAAAATAAATGCGATCGACATTACCATTCTAAGCAAAGAAAAATTATGATATAGGTGGAAAATGAGTGGAGGGAAGTGTGTGTAGTACATACACAATAAGAATGGATTAGCGTAGTAACACGCAGGATGACAAAACGCAGTTGTCAAATCGAAGTATAAATTTATGCAACATGGTCATAAATAAGCGCAAATATCTTGGTGATATGAAACACGGAATAGAAAAGACCAGAAATATATGAACATGAAAGATGGGCAGCACAATCTTATTCCAAAACATATTTTGTACCTTGGCCATCAACTACAGTAAGCAAAATCCAGTTCAGGGGAATACATGAGAACATTTATGCTCTATCATTTGTTCATGGTGTCACAACATAGCAGTTTTACCAATTACCATTTCAGTGAAAAATCTCTATTCTACAAAATTTCAGGAGACATGTGTTATTATATTCATATACATGAATTACATTCTTAAGGATTTCTTTGCCTTCAAGCAATAATTAGCCAGCAGTTCGTCCAAATAGACCTGATCATGAAGAGAGAAGAAAACAAGGACAAGCATAAAAAAAAAGTTTAACGAGCTCAGTTATAAAAATATCTTGAGATTACATATTAGGATATGGCTTAAGAAAATTAATTGTGGACCGCCATATAAATGCTAGGGTTCATACCAGTCAATAAAATAAAACGGCAAGAAAATAATATAATGGCAGAAAACAACAATATTTATGGGGATACTGAAGCCATTTATATAATTGTACTTGTATACAAAGTAAGCATGGACGGAACAGAGGTCATATATGTACCTGGCTACCAATTTTAGCATATGAATTTTCTATATCCATATCCTCATTGTCATCGTCCTCACCTTGCTGTACAAAGACAAAGAATTACATTTCAGTGTCAACACGGTTGTTTGTGTTTCAAGTTTTTTCAACGTGTACAATACTTACATTGACACTGTAGGATTCATCCAAACTCATATAGTTCTCCGCGGCATGTCTGTCCTCATTGAATGACAACGAGCCATCCTCGCTATTGATACATCTTCAACGTATCTATAATTTTTGATTATTCCATGGTATTATATTATCTATTTTGAATGTTCTATATGCATTAATATGCTATTTTATATTATTTTTGGGACTAAGCTATTAACCTAGGGCCCAGTGCCAGTTCTTGTTTTTCTTTGCTTTTTAGTTTTGCAGAAACGAAATACCAAACGGAGTCAACCTTCACGGTGATTTTTCTTGGACCAGAAGACAGACTTGGAGATGAAGTCGGAGGAGCCACGAGGCGGGCACAAGGATGGAGGGCGCGCCCCCCACCCTTGTGGGCCTCCCGTGCCTCTCCTGACATAATTCTTTCGCCTATATATTCCCAAATATCCCCAAACCATCAGAGGCATCCACGAAAACACTTTTCCACCGCCGCAACCTTCTGTACCCGTGAGATCCCATCTAGGGACCTTTTCCGGCACCCTGCCGAAGGGGGATTCGATCACGGAGGGCTTCGACGTCAACTCTATTGCCCTTCCAATGAAGCGTGAGTAGTTTACCATAGACCTACGGGTCCATAGCTAGTAACTAGATGGCTTCTTCTCTCTCTTTGATTCTCTATACCATGTTCTACTCGATGTTCTTGGAGATCTATTCGATGTAATACTTTTTTGCGGTGTGTTTGCCGAGATCCGATGAATTGTGGATTTACGATCAACTTATCTATGAATATTATTTGAATCTTCTCTGAATTCTTTTATGCATGATTTGATATCTTTGATATTTTCTTCGAACTATCGGTTTGGTTTGGCCAACTATATTGGTTTTTCTTGCAATGGGAGAAGTGCTTAGCTTTGGGTTCAATCTTGCGGTGTCCTTTCCTTGTGACAGCAGGGGCAGCAAGCACGTATTGTATTGCTGCCATCACATAGATAAAAAGATGGGGTTTTCATCATATTGCTTGAGTTAATTCCTATACATCATGTCATCTTACTTATTGCGTTACTCCGTTCTTTATGAACTTAATACTCTAGATGTATGCTGGATAGCGGTCGACGTGTGGAGTAATAGTAGTAGATGCAGAATCGTATCGGTCTACTTGACATGGATGTGATGCCTATATTCATGATCATTGCCTTAGATATCGTCATAACTTTGCACTTTTCTATCAATTGCTCAGCAGTAATTTGTTCACCCACCGTATTATTTTCTATCTTGAGAGAAGCCTCTAGTCAAACCTATGGCCCCCGGGTCTATTTTCCATCATATAAGTTTCCGATCTATCATATTATTTTTCGATCTACTATTTTGCAATCTTTTACTTTCCGATCTATAAACCAAAAATACCAAAAATATTTACTTTATCGTTTATCTATCTCTATCAGATCTCACTTTTGCAAGTAACCATTAAGGGATTGTCAACCCCTTTATCGCATTGGTGCAGGTTGTTTGATTGTTTGTGCAGATATTCGGTGATTTGTGCGTTGTCTCCTACTGGATTGATACCATGGTTCTCAAACCGAGGGAAATACTGATCTCTACTTTGCTGGATCACCCTTTCCTCTTCAAGGGAAATACCAACACAAGCTCAAGATGTAGCAGCTGTCGCCATCATCTTCATCGTAATCGTTATCCCGATCCATCTGTACACGTGCAAATATAGTATTTTATCAATTCAAAAATCACGTAACATAACTATAAATATAATCATAATATGAATATATCTCCTAGTCTGGGGAGGCGATGGCCAACAGCGTTGTAGACGCACATACACCATGCGGCCGATGGATCGATCGATCCTCAATGTGCAATTAGTTACACGGCAAACAATGGCGTTAGGCTCGAGAAACCCAGCGCGACAATGACCAACGCGTGTCTATGACTAGATCGATTAGAGGAAGGAGAAGCACCGCCATCAGAGGCATCGGCGACAGTTGTACCCAAGAAGAAGTGTAGAGAAAGACGAACATGCGTTCTTGTCGCCTCGGAAAGGGCGTCAACAGTCGTCGTTGCCGGTGGCGGTGCAGTTAGGGCTCCCCATCGACAAGAAAACGGCGGCGGCAAACGGTTGCCTACCCTAGGGTTTCAACTGCTGTCGGCGGCGGGCCGACCCGTATGAGTTTTTTCCCAAACAGCAGCGGGCGGGCGCACGCGGACGGGCTACGACAGCGGGCGGCCGTACTCGACCGCCACGTACGTCGATGCGGGCGGCGTACATCGGGTGGGTATGCACCCCGTATGTCGACGCGGGCGGGGGCAGGCGTACGTCGGGCGGTATGCATACACGCTGTGAAATGAACCCCCTGCCCTTTATACGTTTGGGGGGGGGGGGGGGGGGGTGTCGTACCGAACCGCTTCTCTTGAAAAAATAACTCTCTGAAATATCACGTACAAATCTAACTCACAGCGATTCTAAATTAAAATTGCTAGGAAAGAATTAGTGCAGTGCTAACACAACTCCATTCCCATGAATGGAGCAATAATTAAATAGCATGGCACAATGTGAAGTTGATGGAAAAAGAAGCAATAGTATAGTACAACGGTTGGATGAAGACTGCACTAAAAACTGGTTTTGCAGTTAAGAAAGGCCAGACAGATCATAGATTAGGAATTTTCATCAAAAATTTTGTTTTATCAAACAAATTTAATACACCATTAATATTATTTGAGAGAACTAAATATCAGTAGACAATTCGTATATAAATGAAAGAACACAAAATTAGCTGAAATAGCTACTGTGTAATAGAAGACCAGCATACCTAATATGAGTATTTGAGTAAGTCATAGCCAACAATTTAAGAAAAAACAAGATATACCAATAATAATATAGGATGAAAAAGGCACACCAATAGGCAGGCCACATCATATGTCGGTTTAAATGTTTTTTCTCATTCCTGCGTCCAAGTACAAGACGTTTATGGTACTATGGTTAGAGGTTGTTGTTAAGTTTTGGCTTGATGTAGTTGTTTAGTAGTTCAGTAAAAATTCTCAGAACTATACCGAGGTGGATATGATCCTACCTATTTGTCTTATCAGTTTCATTGAGAAATGAAATGGGGGCAACCCCTTACTTTGAGAATGGAACACATAAATTTAATTTCAAATATGAGTTCACCCTCATTGGATGTATAACGTGCTAAGCATATTTTTTACTAATACAATATGGTGTAATGCAGAATAAGTTATTGTATCATCGCATTGAGATATAAGAATAATGTTTTGAATTTTCTATTGGGCCTATTGTTGTTAAACTGAGCTAATGATAGTTAGAATTGCTTCTTTGATAGGAAAATAATCGGCAGACCATCTTACCCTTGACCCAGCATCCCAGTTTTCCTAAACATATACATGGTTCTTAATATGATTTAACATGTTTGCTAAGTTATAATAAGCTCTAACTATCATTTACACCTTTGGATCTTCTTTATTATTTTCGTAAATAAGAAACAACATAGCGTATTGTTTCAGTTGGATAAACCATTTATTGGTAACATTGACATTTACTTGTGGTTTTGAACTTTAGTCCTGATCAAACTATTTTCATATTTGATCAGGATGAGCCCAATAGGTATCTTACTGAACCTGATATAGGAAAACTTTGGTAATGAATTGCAGCTCAGAAGCTAGGTGGCATCATACCCGACCCTTTAGGCTCTGGACAATGGCGCTTCGCGCTGCACCTTGCATGCACTGAAGGTGCATATCCGGACGAAAATGGACATCTTCGTATGTTACTGAGAAGAAGGAATACCCGAACCTTCTGAAATACATGATACTAGATTCAATTCTTCGGGATTAAGGCAATAGTACGTTGGAATAGAAAGGAGTTTCAGCCACTTTCTGCTTAGCTGCACCACAGGATCCCCACTAACTGAATTAATCATGTCACATTTGCAAAAAAACAAATTGAGTAGAGCCTTTGCTTTTTCTTGGAACGATAATACCACCAGAATCACCATTGATGTGACCGTCGCCTCCCTACTCTTGCTGCCCTGTAATTACTGATTCTCTTCTGTCGATTTCACCAATATAGGATTCAATCTAAGAGTCACCTTTCACAATCTCGATTTCTTGCATAATACCACCAGAATCACCGTTGATGTGATCGTCCAAGTAGAGAAAAAAATGAGATCTAGCCACTTCTTACTGGAACGTACAGAGGAACTGGCGTTAATAGATCTGTTTTTGATACTGAGAGATGCATGTGAAGGTGATCCCTGACCATGGCGCTTAGATAGACGAGGACATGATCAGTACGTGAGAGATCGTACCAGATTCTTCCTTCCGTCTTGCTACCCATCATCGTTCCCCCCAGGACTCCTCCTTGCCGTTTAGTGGAGTTTAGGAGTTTGAACACGACGTGGAGAGAGAGAGAGAGAGAGAGAGAGAGAGAGGGGATGCCATGGGATGGGATCAACTCGCACATCCCGAGGAAAGATCAATCAGGTGCTGGTGTCTGTCGCCCGGAACTCATCGACAGTAACATCAGGGGACGGACGGCGGCGTGGGTGTAGTAGGAGAGGGTCGTGTGGAGAGGGCAGGTTATTAAGAAGTTGTTTATTTTCCTAGGTTTTTTTTGAGACGTTTTATTTTCCTAGGGTTAGGGCTATAGTAGTTTTTTTTCCTTTTACAGAGTGTAGGGGCAAATTTAATAGCGTGAGACCATGTAAAAGGATTTTCTCAGCGTGGTTTTTATCTCTAAAAAACCATTAAAGGACTATGGGCCCTATTAGTTTTTTTGTCAAGTATTATATGAGTTAATCTACACCGTAATAATTCGGTCCCACCAGATGAATGGTTATTATTTTCTTATTAACGTGATAATTTCTCGGGAGTCTCTAATTAGTATGGGTGTAGATTGCTGCCTAATCCTGTAATTACTGAACATATTATGCTGAGAATTTTATTTATGGATTGGTTGTTGAGCCATTGTGCTAAGAATTTGAATTTCACGTTTCATATTTCGAAATTTCTAATTCGAATATAGATTACAGGGAAAAATAAATTAAACATGAGCGAATAAAATAATGTACACACGGTTAGAAAGAAAACAACGTGTGTGATGAAAAAATAGAGAACAGACGGTTATTTGACATGAAACATTTGCGATGCCCGACAGACGTACACACGATTTCGTCTCATATGCGTGTGTGATTCATGGTAATACGACAAACGTTTCAAACCTGTATGCGTGTGTGATAGGAATACCTATCGCAAACATTTGTGAAGATGGTACGTTGGCGATAGTAGAGGCACCGCACACATTTTACATTTTTGAACTGTGTGTGATAATGTACCTATCGCAAACATATCGATAGATTAAATGTTTATGATATCCACCTTTTTCATATGACTATAGCGGCATAATTGTTTCGGACGTCTCTCGGATCGGAAACGTAATGTCGAGACGTAACATGTGGGACTGGTGTGACTTCTCATATGTTTATTCTATGGCGATCGTCAGTAGCTGCTCGCCTATCCCCGACAGATTTTGGGCCGTGTGGAAAGGACCCCCTATCGCCCACACTCACTAGGTGACGGTTTAAAAATCCATCATGGAAAGGGGTTAAAACCCATTTGTATAACACGTAACGGTACCAGTGAACGACTACGATAAGGGATATGCTATTGCTTGTTATGTGATGGTGCGATACTTCCAACCTTGTTGATTAATTTTTCGTTGTTTTACGTGATAATCATGATTTATTTTGGTCCATGATGATCAAATGATTTGGGACACAACGAAAAATTATATAATAAATCAACAATTCTCAATGGTTTATTGATTGTTTTGTATGAACTAAATAAAGTTCACCCAAACTATTTATTCATTCTCCTTCAGGCAATATTTCTAGCAAATATATAAACTCATTTCATGGCACTTCTCAGTCCTTTACACAGCAGCAGGAGCTACTTCTGCCTGGACAACAACTGCTCTTATCCCTGTCATAACCTTGGGCAGCGCAGCAAGCCTTGCACAGAATGTTACCAGTAGCTCGTTCTGGTGGCGAACAGTGGTCGTCAGCTCCAGCTGCACACATGTCAGTTGCACCTATGCACAAAGCACAATAGAGATACCTCAATAAAAAATATATCCCACCAGGAAAATAAATGTTTGTGTATCCAAATACGAGTGAGAGATCATGAAAGAACGAAGAAAACCATACCTATGTAACTCCTGGTTGCATGGCCTGAGACCAAAGTGGTGGCTATGGCTACAAGAGCTACAAAGCCTAGGGCCCATGTGTAGTTCCTCATATGTGGCACGGGAGATAGTTAGCTATTCCTTTTCATTTTTGTGTTGTTGGTTGCTGCGGAAGTCATGTTCGTCCCCTGGGTGCTGGTGTTTATATCGAAGGAAAGCAAGCAGCTCTAAAGATTAACACGGAAGGAAATCCCACCCTCATTAAAACCCCAAATCTCCACTATCTAAATATTGATGGCTTATCAAGTTGTCCCCCCTGCTTCAGTTATGTACCTGAGGAAATCCCACCGGCATCGGTTTTTTAATAGGCCGTGATTTTCGCATGCCAGCCTTGCCTGGTAATCATAATTTTCTCATGCAAGTTTCCATATCTTCTCCTTTATTTTCTTTGAGATGAGATCACCTTCCCACCAAAAGACCCAATCAGTACAATATCTTTCCTAACAATATCTTTTCTAATAAATGATAATCAATCCGTGCCTTCACCCTCCCTGCTCGTTCATCGTTCCTCTCTTCGGAGCCAATCGGGCACAACTAGCACACCAAACAAAAGAAGGTACACAAACAGCCACAAAGCGCGTGAGGTGGCGAGGCACGGTTTATTTTCATCCCACCACTTTCATCTCTACCCCTAATGTCTGAGTTGGTTGAATAGTACCACGGTTTATTTTCGTCCCACCACTTTCAACCGTTTTATTTCGCTAGTTTTTTTCAGCCCTTCACCTACCCCTCCAACTAGATTTTTCTCCTCCCATTAAAACCCCAAATCTCCACTTTCTAAATATTGATGGCTTATCAAGTTGTCCCCCCTGCTCCAGTTACGTACGTGAGGAAATCCCACCGGCATCGGTTTTTTAATAGGCCGTGATTTTCGCATGCCAGCTTTGGCTGGTGATCGTAATTTTCTCATGCAAGTTTCCATATCTCCTCCTTTATTTTCTTTGAGATGAGACCACCTTCCCACCAAAAGACCCAATCGGTACAATATATTTCCTAACTATATCTTTTCCAATAAATGATAATCAATCCGTGCCTTCACCCTCCCTGCTCGTTCATCGTTCCTCTCTTCCGAGCCAATCGGGCACAACTAGCACACCAAACAACACGACGTACACAAACAGCCACAAAGCGCATGAGGTGGCGACGCACGGCTTATTTTCGTCCCACCACTTCATCTCTACTCCTAATGTCTGAGTTGGTTGAATAGTACCACCGTTTATTTTCGTCCCACCACTTTCAACCGTTTTATTTCGCTGTTTTTTTTCGTCCTCTCCCCCCACCCCTCCAACTAGATTTTTCTCCTCTCATTAAAACCCCAAATCTCCACTATCTAAATATTGATGGCTTATCAAGTTGTCCCCCTGCTCCAGTTATGTACGTGAGGAAATCCCATTGGCATCGGTTTTTTAATAGGCCGTGATTTTCGCATGTGAGCTTTTGCTGGTAATCGTAATTTTCACATGCAAGTTTCCATATCTCCTCCTTTATTTTCTTTGAGATGAGATCACCTTCCCACCAAAAGACCCAATCGGTACAATATCTTTCCTAACAATATCTTTTCTAATAAATGATAATCAATTCGTGCCTTCACCCTCCCTGCTCGTTCATCGTTCCTCTCTTCCGAGCCAATTGGGCACAACTAGCACACCAAACAGCCACAAAACGCGTGAGGTGGCGAGGTACGGTTTATTTTCGTCCCACCACTTTCATCTCTACTCCCAATGTCTGAGTTGGTTGAATAGTACCATGGTTTACTTTCGTCCCACCACTTTCAACCGTTTTCTTTCACTGGTTTGTTTTCGTCCCATCCCCCACCCCTCCAACTAGATTTTTCTCCTCTCATTAAAACCCCAAATGTCCACTATCTAAATATTGATGGCTTATCAAGTTGTCCACCTGCTCCAGTTATGTACGTGAGGAAACCCCACCGGCATCGGTTTTTTAATAGGCCATGATTTTCGCATGCCAGCTTTGGCTGGTAATCGTAATTTTCTCATGCAAGTTTCCATATATCCTCCTTTATTTTCTTTGAGATGAGATCACCTTCCCACCAAAAGACCCAATCAATACAATATCTTTCCTAACAATATCTTTTCTAATAAATGATAATCAATCCGTGCCTTCACCCTCCCTGCTCGTTCATCATTCCTCTCTTCCGAGCCAATCGGGCACCACCAGTATTGCAGAACCGGGTTTTAGCACCGGTTCATAAGGCCCTTTAGTGTCGGTTCTGCAACCGACACTAAAGTGTGGGGACTAAAGGCCCCCCCATTAGTACTGGTTCAACATGAACTGCCACTAAAGGGCCATCACGTGGCATGAGGCGCGCCGTGGTCTGGGGGATGTTTAGTCCTGGTTGGTAATTTGTTTTTGAATTTTTTTTTTGAAATAAAGCAAAAACAGCCCACCTACTAGGCCGAAACGGCCTGCATACGACTAGAAACCCAACCTCTAGTTGGGCCAGGATGCAGGCCCGTACGGCCCAGTAGGCCCCACAGGGCAGAATACTTGCAATAGGCCCACAAAGGCCTGCTTAGAGAGGAGCTCGACACGGTAGCCGTGGAGGGGCTTATAAACCGGTGCGAGGTCCTCTCAACTAGCGAGGTGGGACTAAACATTGTGCACTGCGGGTGGCAGTGCACCCCTTTAGTGCCGGTTGGTGGCACGAACCCGTACTGAATGGGGGGTCTTTAGTACCGGTTGGAGCCACCGACCCGTACTAAAGGCCACCACCTCTTTAGTACCGGTTCGTGGCACGAACCGGTACTAAAGGTTCGCCACGAACCGGTACTAATGAGCGCCGCCTGTCTAGCAGTTGGAACCATCACTAATGGTCAAATTAGTGCCGATTCAATTACAAGCCGGGACTAATGAGCATCACATTAGGCCCTTTTCTGCTAGTGAACTAGCACACCAAACAACACGAGGTACACAAACAGCCACAAAGCACATGAGGTGGCGACGCACGGTTTATTTTCGTCCCACCACTTTCATCTCTACTCCTAATGTCTGAGTTGGTTGAATAGTACCACGGTTTATTTTCGTCCCACCACTTTCAACTGTTTTATTTCGCTGGGTTTTTTTCGTCCCATCCCCCCACCCCTCCAACTAGATTTTTCTCCTCTCATTAAAACCCCAAATCTGACCTATCTAAATATTTATGGCTTATCAAGTCGTCCCCCTGCTCCAGTTATGTACGTGAGGAAATCTGACCGGCATCAGTTCTTTAATAGGCCGTGATTTTCACATGCCAGCTTTGGCTGGTAATCGTAATTTTCTCATGCATGTTTCCATATCTCCTTGTTTATTTTCTTTGAGATGAGATCGCCTTCCCACCAAAAGACCCAATCAGTACAATATCTTTCCTAACAGTAGCTTTTCTAATAAATGATAATCAATCTGTGCCTTCACCCTCCCTGCTCATTCATCCTTCCTCTCTTCCGAGCCAACTAGCACACCAAACAAAAGAAGGTACACAAACAGCCACAAAGCACGTGAGGTGGCGAGGCACGGTTTATTTTCGTCCCACCACTTTCATCTCTACTCCTAATGTCTGAGTTGGTTGTATAGTACCATGGTTTATTTTTGTCCCACCACTTTCAACCGTTTTTTCGCTGGTTTTTTTCGTCCCACCCCCACCCCTCCAACTAGGATATTCTCCTCTCATTAAAACCCCAAATCCCCACTATCTAAATATTGATGGCTTAACAAGTTGTCCACCTGCTCCAGTTATGTATGTGAGAAAATCCCACCGGCATCGGTTTTTAATAGGCCGTGATTTTCGCATGACTGCTTTGGCTGGTAGTCGTAATTTTCTCATGCAAGTTTCCACTCGTCCTTTATTTTCTTTGAGATGAGATCAGCTTCCCACCAAAAGACCCAATCAGTACAATATCTTTTCTAATAATTGTTAATCAATCTGTGCCTTCACCCTCCCTGCTCGTTCATCGTTCCTCTCTTCCGAGCCAATCAAGCACAACTAGCACACCAAACAACACAAGATACACAAACAACCACAAAGCGCGTGAGGTGGCGAGGAAGGATGGTCAGAGGGGCCAGTTCCGGGCGACGAGGCGCTGGGAGGCACGGAGCAGGGGTTGGCAAAGAATTGCTCCGAGTCATGGCGGCGAGATCCACGCAGGCCATCTACGTGGCCGGCTGGACCAAGAACTCGGACGTTGAGAGGCCTCCGAGCCTGATCCAAATGCACAAGATGGCGCAGGAACGGGGGCGCGAGCTTGGTGCCAACGCAGTAGCGCGATGGGGCATCGACGATGTGTGGCCGTTGGCACCGAGCCGCGATGGTCGACTGTGCTGACGGATTAGGGTTCCAAGTTTCGACGAGGATCCCTGCAAGCGACGCAATGATTGCCACCGGGCACTGGAGCAGGATCCACCGCGGTTCCAATTCTCGATTGCGAGCCAAAGTTTCCCATCAAAGGTGAAGCCACGGGTTAGCACCACAGGTGAGTACAAGATCGATGATTATGTACAGATGAAACAATATGGACTTCAAAACCAGTGCAGATTTCGCTATTGTCTTCTACAAAGTTTGTTGGAGCATGTATCTTTTTCTTATGACATCTATCCAAATGGTCAGATTGTTTCTATGTGTTACAAAGAAGGCCAATAAACGTGTTATTATCAAGGAAACTGAACTAAAAATGAAACTAAATTGGTCATCCTATATATTGTTTAATGTTTGTCGGTTGCTTGTTTGTCAGCCTTGACTGGGACAACTGTATGTCTTCGGCTTTACATGGTATTTTGAGTTCTATATGAGATGTACTACAACTTTTTCTTCTTTTTATTTACTGGAGCAAGTTGGCATTTTTGTAGGAGGAAATTAAATATTTATCACTTTACAAACAAAAATCACATGGCATTGTGTTCGACACATATTTCTTAATTAGGAAATTTTTCCCCTGGCATTTTTTTCATTTTCCGTGGCAACACATGGGCATTAAGGTAGCTGAGCTGGTTTGGTTTGGTGATTATTCTAAAACCGATATATACCTGATTATATGTTATATCTGTCTGCACTGGTTTATCCTCTAGAGCTTTTCAAAATAGAGTTCCACTATACATAAGGGAACCATCGGTGTCACATGAAGATGCACAAACAATTTTTTTAGTTCCCACAAAAAGTGAAGGTTTTTTATTTCATTTCAGAGCACCGAAGGTGCCATATCTGCACCAACCCCTTCTATGTGATATCTCTAATGTTGATCAACATTCACAAAAGACCCCAGAGACAGGTAATTGCATATAATTTCTTACAATTCAACACATTGGATATGCATATACATAATCTGGTTTTTCAATGACAATTGTCTGAATAGTGATGTCCTCACAAGACTTTATCCCCATTTTGTAAAATATGCAGCAGATCGTGTTCATATCTTTCCCTACAGAAATGTACATTGAGGGAAAAAGGAAAGAGATCCGCTCCATACAGGAATATGGTCTCTCTCAAAAAATTTCCCTCAAGTGGATGACCTAAAGTTTATCAATCCGTGGGAGGTGTAGGATGAAGATGGTCTCTCTCAAACAACCCTGCAACCAAATAACAAAGAGTCTCTTGTGTCCCCAACAAACCCAATACAATGGTAAATTGTATAGGTGCACTAGTTCGGCGAAGAGATGGTGATACAAGTGCAATATGGATGGTAGATATGAGTATTTGTAATCTGAAAATATGAAAACAGCAAGGTAACTAATGATAAAAGTGAGCACAAACGGTATTGCAATGCTAGGAAACAAGGCCTAGGGTTCATGCTTTCACTAGTGCAAGTTATGTCAACAATAATAACATAGTTAGATCATATAACTATCCCTCAACATGCAACAAAGAGTCACTCCAAAGACACTAATAGAGGAGAACAAACGAAGAGACTATGGTAGGGTACGAAACCACCTCAAAGTTATCCTTTCTGATCGATCTATTCAAGAGTCTGTAGTAAAATAACACGAAGCTATTCTTTCCGTTCGATGTATCATAGAGTGCGTACTAGAATAACAACTTAAGACACAAATCAACCAAAACCCTAATGTCACCTAGATACTCCAATGTCACCTCAAGTATCCGCGGGTATGATTCTACGATATGCATCACAAAATCTCAGATTCATCTATTCAAACCAACACATAGTACTTCAAAGAGTGCCCCAAAGTTTCTACCGGAGAGTCAAGACGAAAACGTGTGCCAACCCCTATGCATAGGTTCATGGGCGGAACCCGCAAGTTGATCATCAAAACATACATCAAGTGGATCACGTGATATCCCATTGTCACCACAGATAAGCACGGCAAGACATACATCAAGTGTTCTCAAATCCTTAAAGACTCAATCCGATAAGATAACATCAAAGGGAAAACTCAATCCATTACAAGAGAGTAGAGGGGGAGAAGCATCATAAGATCCAACTATAATAGCAAAGCTCGCGATGCATCAAGATCATGCCGAATCAAGAACACGAGAGAGAGAGAGAGAGAGATCAAACCACTACTAGGAAAAGGCTAATTAGTGACGCACCTGTTTTTGCCACTAATGGCGCACTACAGGTGCGCCACTATTATCACACCACTAGTAACAAATACTAACGGCGCACTATAGGTGCGCCATTACTATATGTGATAGTAATGGCGCACCTATAGTGCGCCATTAGTATGCGTAGAAGTGCGCCATTACTACTTAATAATGGCGCACCACATAGAAGTGCGCCATTACTAACAATTTTTTTCAGAAATTTTTGTTTTAATTATTTTTCATTTTTTTCTTAATCTTGGGTCACTATGGCTTAATCTCGGGTCAATATGCTTAATCTCAAGTCAAATCGCACTAATTGGTCAAACTTCCCGGAAGGTCACCCATCCTCACACTACTCCAGCCCAAGCACGCTTAACTTCGCAGTTCTATCCAACCCCAGCACCACCTCACTTAACAGGCACTTGTTGATATATCTATCATATCAATCCTATTAAACCTTGTTGATGTCTAGCACTTTGTTCATGTTCATGATTGTGAAGAAATTTTGAAAAAAATTCAAACTTCCCCGTCATATTACGTATCATGTTTTCAAAAACATTTCCAAAAAAATTCGAAACCAATTTTTTTTCTGTTACTAGTGGCGCACCTAGCAAATGGTGCGCCACTAGTAAGTTTGAATTATTTTCCATTTCCCCCCCTCTAGATCTTAAAAGCCCACTATCTTTCGTTTTGTTAGGTTTTTGGGGATTCTAAAAATCTTGAACTGGGTTCCCCGAATTCAATTCGGATGTAACTTTTCGAGTAGATGATTTTTCATATAAAAAACTTTTTAATCCGAGTTCGTATGCAAAAGTTATGCCCATTTTACTAAATTCCAGAGAGATTTTGCAAATAAAGTCGAATTTCATATTTGTAAATTTTCCCAACAACTAGACCACATATCACGTGGGAAACTTATTTTCTTTTATTTTTTTGACATTTCCATCATTTTCTTTTATTTTTTTGAAAACTGAAAAGGCGGTCCACGGGGGGGTGCATTTGGTCAAAGCTACCAACAGCGCACCGCCAACCAATGCACTATTAGTAACCCTGATTACTAATGGCACACCTATTACATGGTGCGGCATTACTAGTTTTGCAAAAAAAAATTGTCAGTAGTGGCGCACTGTGGTTGTGGTGCGCTATTACTAGTTTGAACTAGTAATGGCGCACTATACCCTGGTGCGCCATTACTAGTTTTGAAAAAACAATGTAAAAAAAATTGTTAGTAGTGGCGCACCGTGGGTGTGGTGCGCCATTAGTAATGAGGACACTAATGGCGCACCTGTATCTGGTGCGCCACTCATGGTGCGCCATTAATGTCCATATTAGCTATAGCCCTTTTCCTAGTAGTGAACACATAGCTACTGGTACATACCCTCAGCCCCGAGGGTGAACTACTCCCTCCTTGTCATGGAGAGTGCCGGGATGATGAAGATGGCCACCGGTGAGGGTTCCCCCCTCCGGCAGGGTGCCGGAACAGGGTCCCGATTGGTTTTTGGTGGCTACAGAGGCTTGCGGCGGCGGAACTCCCGATCTATTCTGTTCCCCGATGGTTTTAGGGTATATGGGAATATATAGGCGAAAGAAGTCTGTAAGGGGAGCCACGAGGGGCCAATGAGGGTGGAGGGCGCGCCCAGGGGGTGGGTGCCCCACTGCCTCGTGCCCTCCTCGTTGATCCCCTGACGTGCACTCCAAGTCTCCCATATTTCTTTCTTTCCAAAAATAACTTTTCCGAAGGTTTCATTTCGTTTGGACTCCGTTTGATATTCCTTTTCTGCGAAACACTGAAACAAGGGAAAAAGCAGGAACTGGCACTGGGCTCTGGGTTAATAGGTTAGTCCCAAAAATAATATAAAAGTGTTTAATAAAGCTCATAAAGATCCAAAACAGATAATATAATATCATGGAACAATCAAAAATTATAGATACGTTGGAGACGTATCAGCATCCCCAAGCTTAATTCCTGCTCGTCCTCGAGTAGGTAAATGATAAAAACAGTGGAATGCTACCTAACATATTTATCCATGTAATTCTCTTTATTATGGCAAGAATATTCAGATCCATAAGATTCAAGACAATAGTTTAGTATTGACATAATAATAATAATACTTCAAGCATACTAACTAAGCAATCATGTCTTCTCAAAATAACATGGCCAAAGAAAGTTCATCCCTACAAAATCATATAGTTTGGTCATGCTCCATTTTCGTCACACAAGAATGCTCTCATCATGCACAACCCCGATGACAAGCCAAGCAATTGTTTCATACTTTAGTAATCCAAACTTTTTTCAACTTTCATGCAATACGTGAGCGTGAGCCATGGATATAGCACTATAGGTGGAATAGAATATAATGAGGGGGTTATGTGGAGAAGACAAAAAGAAGAAAGTCTCACATCGACGCGGCTAATCAATGGGCTAGGGAGATGCCCATCAATTGATGTCAATGCAAGGAGTAGGGATTGCCATGCAACAGATGCACTAGAGCTATAAATGTATGAAAGCTCAACAAAAGAAACTAAGTGGGTGTGCACCCAACTTGCTTGCTCACGAAGACCTAGGGCACTTGAGGAAGCCCATTGTTGGAATATACAAGCCAAGTGCTATAATGAAAAATTCCCACTAGTATATGAAAGTGACAAAACAAGAGACTCTCTATCATAAAGATCATGGTGCTACTTTGAAGCACAAGTGTGGTAAAAGGATAGTAACATTGTCCCTTCTCTCTTTTTCTCTCATTTTATTCGGGCCTTCTCTTTTTTTAGGGACTTTCTCTTTTTTTTTCCTCACTTGGGACAATGCTTTAAAAATGATGATCATCACACTTCTATTTATTTACAACTCAGTGATTACAACTCGATACTAGAACAAAGTATGACTCTATATGAATGCCTCCGGCGGTGTACCGGAATATGCAATGACTCAAGAGTGACATGTATGAAAGAATTATGAATGGTGGCTTTGCCACAAATACTATGTCAACTACATGACCATGCAAAGCAATATGACAATGATGAACGTGTCATGATAAACGGAACGGTGGAAAGTTGCATGGCAATATATCTCGGAATGGCTATGGAAATGCCATAATAGGTAGGTATGGTGGCTGTTTTGAGGAAGATATAAGGAGGTTTATGTGTGAAAGAGCGTATAATATCACGGGGTTTGGATGCACCGGCGAAGTTTGCACCAATTCTCAATATGAGATAGGGCAATGCACGGTACCGAAGAGGCTAGCAATGATGGAAGGGTAAGAGTGCGTATAATCCATGGACTCAACATTAGTCATAAAGAACTCACATACTTATTGCAAAAATCTACAAGTCATCAAAAACCAAGCACTACGCGCATGCTCCTAGGGGGATAGATTGGTTGGAAAAGACCATCGCTCGTCCCCGACCGCCACTCATAAGGAGGACAATCAAAGAACACCTCATGTTTCAAATATGTTACATAACGTTTACCATACGTGCATGCTATGGAACTTGCAAACTTCAACACAAGTATTTCTCAAATTCACAACTACTCAACTAGCACAACTTTAATATCACTATCTCCATATCTCAAAACAATCATCAAGTATCAAACTTCTCTTAGTATTCAATGCACTTGTATGAAAGTTTTTATTATACCCATCTTGGATGCCCATCATATTAGGACTAGTTTCATAACCAAAGCAAACTACCATGCTGTTCTAAAGACTCTCAAAATAATATAAGTGAAGCATGAGAGTTCGTCTATTTCTTCAAAATAAAACCACCTAGAGGATATAAGTGAAGCACTAGAGCAAATGACAAACTACTCCGAAAGATATAAGTGAAGATCAATGAGTAGTCGAATAATTATACAACTATGTGAAGACTCTCTAACATTTAAGAATTTCAGATCTTGATACTTTACTCAAACAGCAAGCAAAACAAAAGAAAATAGAATGACGCTCCAAGCAAAACACATATCATGTGGTGAATAAAAATATAGCTCCAAGTAAAGTTACCGATGAACGAAGACGAAAGAGGGGATGCCTTCCGGGGCATCCCCAAGCTTAGACGCTTGGTTATCCTTGAATATTACCTTGGGGTGCCTTGGGCATCCCCAAGATTAGGCTCTTGCCACTCCTTATTCCATAGTCCATCGAATCTTTACCCAAAACTTGAAAACTTCACAACACTAAACTCAACAGAAAACTCGTAAGCTCCGTTAGCGAAAGAAAACAAAACACCACTTCAAGGTACTGTAATGAACTCATTATTTATTTGTATTGGTGTTAAACCTACTGTATCCCGACTTCTCTATGGTTTATAAACTATTTTACTAGCCACAGATTCATCAAAATAAGCAAACAACACACGAAAAACAGAATATGTCAAAAACAGAACAGTCTGTAGTAATCTGTAACTAACACAAACTTCTGGAACTCAGAAAAATCTACCAAAATAGGACGACCTAGATAATTTGTTTATTGATCTACTGCAATTGGAATCAGTATTTTATAACGTTCTGGTGATTTTTAACAATTGTTTTCGTGAACAGAAAGTTTCTGGACTTTTTAGCAAGATCAAATAACTATCATCCAAGAAGATCCTATAGGTCTTACTTGGCACAAACACTAATTAAAACATAAAACCACATCTGAAAAGAGGCTAGATGAATTATTTATTACTAAACAGAACCAAAAATCAAGAAACAAAAATAAAATTGGGTTGCCTCCCAACAAGCGCTTACGTTTAACTCCCCTAGCTAGGCATGATGATTTCAATGATGCTCACATAAAAGAAAAAATTGTAACATAAAGAGAGCATCGTGAAGAATATGACTAGCACATTTAAGTCTAACCAACTTCCTATGCATAGGGATTTTGTGAGCAAACAACTTATGGGAACAATAATCAACTAGCATAGGAAGGCAAAACAAGCATAACTTTAAAACTTTTAACACATAGAGAGGAAACTTGATATTATTGCAATATGTAGAAGCATATGATCCTCTCTCATAATAATTTTCAATAGCATCATGAATGAATTCAACCATATAACCAGCACATAAAGCATTCTTTTCATGATCTACAAGCATAGAAATTTAATTACTCTCCACATAAGCAAATTTCTTCTCATGAATAGTGGTGGGAGCAAACTCAACAAAATAACTATCATGTGAAGCATAATACAATTGAAAATTAAAATCATGATGACAATTTTCATGGTTATATTTATTCTTTATAGCATACGTGTCATCACAATAATTATCATAAATAGGAGGCATGCTTTCATCATAATAAATTTGCTCATCAAAACTTGGGGGACTAAACATATCATCTTCATCAAACATAGCATCCCCAAGCTTGTGGCTTTGCATATCATTAGCATTATGGATATTCAAGTAATTCATACTAACAACATTGCAATCATGCTCATCATACAAAGATTTAGTGCCAAACATTCTAATGCATTCTTCTTCTATCACTTGAGCACAATTTTCCTTCCCATCATTTTCACGAAAGATATTAAAAAGATGAAGCATATGAGGCACCCTTAATTCCATTTTTTTGTAGTTTTATTTTATAAACTAAACTAGTGATAAAACAAGAAACTAAAAGATTCGATTGCAAGATCTAAGATATACCTTCAAGCACTAACATCCCCGGCAACGGCGCCAGAAAAGAGCTTGATGTCTACTACACAACCTTCTTCTTGTAGACGTTGTTGGGCCTCCAAGTGCAGAGGTTTGTAGGACAGTAGCAAATTTCCCTCAAGTGGATGACCTAAAGTTTATCAATCCGTGGGAGGTGTAGGATTAAGATGGTCTCTCTCAAACAACCCTGCAACCAAATAACAAAGAGTCTCTTGTGTCCCCAACACACCCAATACAATGGTAAATTGTATAGGTGCACTAGTTCGGCGAAGAGATGGTGATACAAGTGCAATATGGATGGTAGATATGAGTATTTGGAATCTGAAAATATAAAAACAGCAAGGTAACTAATGATAAAAGTGAGCACAAACGGTATTGCAATGCTAGGAAACAAGGCCTAGGGTTCATACTTTCACTAGTGCAAGTTCTCTCAACAATAATAACATAGTTAGATCATATAACTATCCCTCAACTTGCAACAAAGAGTCACTCCAAAGACACTAATAGAGGAGAACAATCGAAGAGATTATGGTAGGGTACGAAACCACCTCAAAGTTATCCTTTCTAATCGATCTATTCATGAGTCCGTAGTAAAATAACACGAAGCTATTCTTTCCGTTCAATCTATCCTAGAGTTCGTACTAGAATAACACCTTAAGACACAAATCAACCAAAACCCTAATGTCACCTAGATACTCCAATGTCACCTCAAGTATCCGCGGGTATGATTATACGATATGCATCAAACAATCTCAGATTCATCTATTCAAACCAACACAAAGTACTTCAAAGAGTGCCCCAAAGTTTCTACCGGAGAGTCAAGATGAAAACATGTGCCAATCCCTATGCATAGGTTCATGGGCGGAACCCGCAAGTTGATCACCAAAACATACATCAAGTGGATCACGTGATATCCCATTGTCACCAAAGATAAGCACGACAAGACATACATCTAGTGTTCTCAAATCCTTAAAGACTCAATCCAATAAGATAACTTCAAAGGGAAAACTCAATCCATTACAAGAGAGTAGAGGGGGAGAAGCATCATAAGATCCAACTATAATAGCAAAGCTCGCGATACATCAAGATCGTGCCGAATCAAGAACACGAGAGAGAGAGATCAAACACATACCTACTAGTACATACCCTCAGCCCCGAGGGTGAACTACTCCCTCCTCGTCATGGAGAGCGCCGGGATGATGAAGATGGCCACCGGTGAGGGTTCCCCCCTCCGGCAGGGTGCTGGAACAGGGTCCCGATTGGTTTTTGGTGGCTACAGAGGCTTGCGGCGGCGGAACTCCCGATCTATTCTGTTCCCCGATGGTTTTAGGGTATATGGGTATATATAGGCGAAAGAAGTCGGTAAGGGGAGCCACGAGGGGCCCACGAGGGTGGAGGGCGCGCCCAGGGGGGTGGGCGCGGCCCCCTGCCTCGTGCCCTCCTCGTTGATCCCCTGACGTGCACTCCAAGTCTCACGTATTGCTTTCTTTCCAAAAATAACTTTTCCGAAGGTTTCATTCCATTTGGACTCCGTTTGATATTCCTTTTCTGCGAAACACAGAAACATGGGAAAAAACAGGAACTGGCACTGGGCTCTGGGTTAATAGGTTAGTCCCAAAAATAATATATAAGTGTTTAATAAAGCCCATAAACATCCAAAACAGATAATATAATAGCATGGAACAATCAAAAATTATAGATACGTTGGAGACGTATCAGGTCCCCGTTCCGGCACCCTGCAGGAGGGGGGATCCATCACCGGTGGCCATCTTCATCATCCCGGCGCTCTCCATGACGAGGAGGGAGTAGTTCACCCTCGCGGCTGAGGGTATGTACCAGTAGCTATGTGCTTGATCTCTCTCTCTCTCTCTCTCTCTCTCTCTCTATCTCTCGTGTTCTTGATGTGGCACGATCTTGATGTATCGCGAGCTTTGCTATTATAGTTGGATCTTATGATGTTTCTCCCCCTCTACTCTCTTGTAATGGATTGAGTTTTCCCTTTGAAGTTATCTTATCGGATTGAGTCTTTAAGGATTTGAGAACACTTGATGTATGTCTTGCATGTGCTTATCTGTGGTGACAATGGGATATTCACGTGATCTACTTGATGTATGTTTTGGTGATCAAGTTGCGGGTTCCGCAACATTGTGAACTTATGCATAGGGGTTGGCACACTTTTTTGTCTTGACTCTCCGGTAGAAACTTTGGGGCACTCTTTGAAGTACTTTGTGTTGGTTTGAATAGATGAATCAGAGATTGTGTGATGCATATCGTATAATCATACCCACGGATACTTGAGGTGAAATCGGAGTATTTAGGTGACATTAGGGTTTTGGTTGATATGTATCTTAAGGTATTATTCTAGTACGAACTCTTGAATATATCGATCCAAAAGAATAACTTTGAGGTGGTTTTGTACCTTACAATAATCTCTTCGTTTGTTCTCCGCTATTAGTGACTTTGGAGTGACTCTTTGTTGGATGTTGAGGGATAGTTATATGATCCAATTATGTTATTATTGTTGAGAGAACATGCACTAGTGAAAGTATGAACCCTAGGCCTTGTCTCCTAGCATTGCAATACCGTTTACGCTCACTTTTACCGCTTGCTACCTTGCTGTTTTTATATATTCAGATTACAAAAACCTATATCTACCATCCATATTGCACTTGTATCACCATCTCTTCACCGAACTAGTGCACCTATACAATTTACCATTGTATTGGGTGTGTTGGGGACACAAGAGACTCTTTGTTACTTGGTTACAGGGTTGTTTGAGAGAGACCATCTTCATCCTACACCTCCCACGGATTGATAGACCTTAGGTCATCCACTTGAGGGAAATTTGCTACTGTCCTACAAACCTCTGCACTTGCTGGCCCAACAACGTCTACAAGAAGAAGGTTGCGTAGTGCATATCAAGCTCTTTTCTGGCACCGTTCCCGGGGAGGTGAGTGCTTGAAGGTATATCTTTAGATCTTGCAATCGAATCTTTTAGTTTGTTGTTTTATCACTAGTTTAGTTTATAAAAGAAAACTACAAAAAATGGAATTGAGGGTGCCTCATATGCTTCATCTTTTTAATATCTTTCATGAAAATAAGGTTTCCGATAATTGTGCCAAAATGTTAGAAGAAGAATGCATTAAAATGTTTGGCACTGAATCTTTGAATGATGAGCATGATTGCAATGTTGTTAGTATGAACTCTTTGAATATCCATAGTACTAATGATGATTGCACTTCTCATGATGAAAATGTCTCTTATAAGCATGTCAACTTTTGTGGAGTGCATAGAGTTTGCAAGTACACACCAAATAGGGAAGATAGATTTTGCAAGAGACATAGGTATTTAGAAACTAAATGGTTGCAAGAAAGGTTAGATGTTTGTGCTGAAAATTTAAAATTTCTTTGCCATCCTTGTGAACTTTGCAATGAACGTGATCATTTAAATCTCCAATGCAAATTGTTTCATGATCGAATTGTGTCCAAAAATTGTGATGACTTGATTTCCCTTGCACCTCATAATGAACTCAGTTTGCTTTTGGGTTATGAAGAAATGAAACATATCACTAAGGATATGCTAGAATTTGTCCTTAATAAAGTTCTTGATTTTGATCTAGAAGAAATTTTTATGTATTGTGCGGTGAATTGCATTGAAAATCCTTATATTGCCAATTACATAAAGAAAAGAAAACAAATAGAAGATGAAGAGAATACTAATGAAAGGGAAGAGGCTTCCCAATATCCTCCTATTATTTCTTATGATGAATCAGGTAACGAGGAGGAGCCTTCTATTCAACCAATCTCATTAATAAGGAGCTCAAAAAGGAGGATTAAACCCACACATGATGTGAAGAAGAAAAAGAAAAGATGGAGAAACAAAGGTAAAAATGTATCCCTCCCAAATGATGTTGCTCCTATTACTCATTGTGATGATGATAATTGCTATACTATTGGTGCTATCCATACTATTAATGATGAGAGTGATTATGCTTATGATATGAAAAGGCCCAAGCTTGGGGATGCTATGTTTGATGAGAATGACATGTTTGAGAATATATTTGCTGCAATTAATGTTTGTCCCAAGCTTGGGGATGCTACGCTTAATGAAAATGATATTTTTAGCCTCCCAAGTTTTGATGAGCAAATTTATTATGATGATAGCATGTCTCCTACTTATGATGATTATATTGATGAAAGTGGGTTTGGAAGAGTGTCACCTTTAGAAAGTAATGATCGCACTATTCTAGAGGATGTTGAACCTTATTGTGATAAATATGAAAGTGGATTTGGAGAGGTCATGACTTTATTTAGTGATGATTCCACTATCTTGGAAGAGGTTTCAATTCATTATGATGAGAACCAAGTTGCTACTTATGATGATTATTGTGATGAAACTTATGCTATAAAAAGTAGTGATGTTTATATTTATAAAACTTGTCATGATTATGATTACCCTTTTTCTGAACATTACTCTTTTAATATGGAAACAATTTATAGTATTCGAGTTTCTTATGATACTCCCACTATTCCGAATGAGAAGAATTTTGCTTATGAGGAGAGTAATAAAATTTCTATGCTTGTAGATCATGAAAAGAATGCTTTATGTGATGGTTATATTGTTGAATTCATTCATGATGCTACTGAAAATTATTATGAGGGAGGAACATATGCTCGTAAGAATTGCAATAATATCAAGTTTCCTCTCTATGTGCTTAATGTTTTGAAGTTATGCTTGTTTTGCCTTCCTATGCTAGTTGATTATTGTTCCCATAAGTTGTTTGCTCACAAAATCCCTATGCATAGGAAGTGGGTTAGACTTAAATGTGATAGTCATATTCTTCATGATGCTCTCTTTATGTTTCAATTCTTATCTTTTATACGAGCATCATTGAAATCATCATGCCTAGCTAGAAAGGCATTAAAGAAAAGCGCTTGTTGGGAGACAACCCAATATTTACCCCTACTGTTTTTGTGTGTTCACATGATTAAGATACTGTAGTAATCATGTTTTATAGCTTTTGTTTCAATAAAGTGCCAAGTAGAACCTTTGGGAAGACTTGGGTGGAAGTTAATGTGATCTTGCTGTAAAAAACAGAGACTTTGCGCTCACGAGTTTAGTAGTCAGTTTTTTACAGAAGAGTTATTTTAAGTTGATTCTTTTTTCAGAAGATTAATAGACAAATTCCTCAGGTCCACCAATTTATTTCATAATTTTTGGAGTTCCAGAAGTATACGTTTGATACATATTACTACAGATTGTTCTGTTTTTGACAGATTCTGTTTTCTATGTGTTGTTTGCTTATTTTGATGAATCTATGAGTAGTATCGGAGGGTATGAACCATAGAGAACTTGGAATACAGTAGATATTACACCAATATGAATTTATAATGAGTTCACAACAGTACCTAAGTGGTGATTTATTTTCTTATACTAACGGAGCTTACGAGTTTTCTGTTGAGTTTTGTGTTGTGAAGTTTCAAGTTTTGGGTAAAGATTCAATGGACTATGGAATAAGGAGTGGCAAGAGCCTAAGCTTGGGGATTCCCAAGGCACCCCAAGGTAATATCCAAGGACAACCAAGAGCCTAAGCTTGGGGATGCCCCGGATGGCATCCCCTCTTTCGTCTTCGTCCATCGGTAACTTTACTTGGAGCTATATTTTTATTCACCACATGATATGTGTTTTGCTTGGAGTGTCATTTTCTTTTGTCAGTATTTGCTTGCTGTTATTTAGAATAAGATTTTGCATCTCTAGTTTCAATAAAAATGTCAAGGATAGCTTTTACCATGCTTATTTTGCAAGTATACTTGTTGCTGTTTCAAAACAGAAAGTTTACCGCTGTTGCAAAAATTCCCTAGAAAAGTCAAAATATGATAAAATGTTGAAACTTTTTGCATATTGAGCTCTGATAAATTTTCTACAGTGTGGTAGCATTTCATAATGTTTGGAGTTAGGGAAGTATGATGAATCTTGCATTCTTTACAGACTGTACTGTTTTGGCAGATTGTTGTTATGTTTGCATTGTTTGCATATGTTTGCTTGTTTAATGATTCTATTTGAGGATAGGAGTATCAAATATGCAGAGGCATTTAGTATGCAATGTTGTATAATAGTTTTAGTGATTTGTTACAGTAGAAAATGATAAGGTTTTTGCATTGGTTTATACTAACACTAGTAGAAAAAGGGGCTTTCGTTCAGGCCTAGCCAGCCCATTAGTCATGGTTCTGCCACGAACCGGGACCAATGGAGGCATTTGTCCCGGTTCGTGAGCCCAGGGTGCCGGCCGGGGCATCGTGGGCATTGGTCCCGGTTCGTCTGGGCCCATTTGTCCCCGTTCTTGGCACGAATCGCGACCAATGGGCCTCGCTCCTGGCCCACAACCATTGGTCCCGGTTCATGGCATGAACCGGGACAGAAGGATGGCCTTTAGTCCCGGTTCCAGCCATGAACCGGGACCAATGAGTTACCTATATATACCCCATCGCCGGCGAGCAGAGCACTCCACAGTGCTTTGTTTTTTGCTGGCCGGTGAGGGGGAGGGCATTGGGTGCTCTAGCTCACCTCCTATGCACATGAGTTGTTCGATGAAATGCCCGAGCCACATTAGTTAAGCTTTCTCCTCTCGAAGCTCAACCTCCGAGCTCCATTTTTTCCGAGATTTGTCTAGGTTTAGCGGTCCGTCATGCCCCGTCCTCGTCTTCACCGCCGTCGATCGCCCGCGCCGATCTCATCGCCGGCACCACCGTGGTGAGCCTCTTGTTCTTATCTTCTTTCTGAAAGAAAAAAATCTTACTTTAGATAGATACTTGTCTAATTTTCTTACTTTTGACACACATAATTATATATAATGCACGCAGATGAACCGGCAATGGATGTACGGTGACAGACACACCTCTGAGTACATTAAGGGCGTGCATAATTTTCTCGAAGTGGCTGAGGCAAACAAGCAGAATGATTTTATGTGTTGTCCATGCCCTAATTGTGGGAATACGAGGTCTTACTCTGACAAGAAAATCCTTCACACCCACCTGCTTTATAAGGGTTTCATGCCACACTATAATGTTTGGACGAAGCACGGAGAAATAGGGGTTATGATGGAAGACAGCGAAGAAGAGGAGGACGATGACAACCATGTGCCCCCTGAATACAGTGATGCTGCAACGGGGGAAGCTGAAGATCAAGAGGAAGCTGAAGATCCAGAGGAACCAGAAGATGTGCCCGATGATGATCTCTGCCGGGTCATTGTTGATGCAAGGGAAAAGTGCGAAAGTGAAAAGGAGAAGCTGAAGTTCGATCGCATGTTAGAGGATCACAAAAACGGTTGTACCCCAATTGCGAAGAAGGCAACACAAAGCTCGGTACCGTACTGGAGTTGCTGCAGTGGAAGGCCAAGAATGTTGTGCCTGACAAAGGATTTGAGAAGCTACTGAAAATATTGAAGAAGAAGCTTCCAAAGGATAACGAATTGCCCGACAGTATGTACGCAGCAAACAAGGTCGTATGCCCTCTAGGATTGGAGGTGGAGAAGATACATGCATGCCCTAATGACTGCATCCTCTACCGCGGTGCGTACAAGGATTTGAACGCATGCCCAGTATGCGGTGCATTGCGGTATAAGATTAGACGAGATGACCCTGGTGATGTTCAGGGCGAGCCCCGCAGGAAGAGGGTTCCTGCGAAGGTGATGTGGTATGCTCCTATATTACCACGGTTGAAACGACTGTTTAGAAACAAAGAGCATGCCTAGTTGATGCGATGGCACAGTGAGGACCGTAAGAAAGACGGGAAGTTGAGAGCACCCGCTGACGGGTCGCAGTGGAGAAAAATAGAGAGAAAGTTCTGGGCTGAGTTTGCAAGTCACCCAAGGAACGTATGGTTTGCTTTAAGCGCGGATGGCATTAATCCTTTCGGGGAGCAGAGCAGCAATCACAGCACCTGGCCCGTGACTCTATGTATGTATAACCTTCCTCCTTGGATGTGTTGTGTAACGTAGCAATAATTCAAAATTTTCCTACGTGTCACCAAGATCAATCTAGGAGATGCTAGCAACGAGAGAGAGGGAGTGCATCTTCATACCCTTGAAGATCGCTAAGCGGAAGCGTTACAAGAACGCGGTTGATGGAGTCGTACTCGCGGCGATTCAAATCGCGGAAGATCCGATCTAGCGCCGAACGGACATCGCCTCTGCGTTCAACACACGTACAGCCCAGGAACGTCTCCTCCTTCTTGATCCAGCAAGGGGTGAGGTGAAGTTGAGGGAGAACTCCAGCAGCACGACGGCGTGGTGGCAATGGAGCTCGTGGTTCTCCGGCAGGGCTTCGCCAAGCACTACGGAGGAGGAGGAGATGTATGAGGAGGAAGGGGCTGCGCCAAGGGAAGGGTGTGGCTGCCCTCCCACCCCCTCACTATATATAGGGGGAAGGGGAGAGGGGGCTGGCCCCTCTAGATGGATCTAGAGGAGGAGGCGGCGGCCAGGGGAAACCCTAGATGGGTTTGGGCACCCCCACCCCCTAGGAAACTTGCCCCCCAAGTTGGGAGGGGCGGCTGCCCTAGGGGTGGCGCCCCCACCTCTCCTGGTTACGTGAGAGAGGTTGGGAGGGGCGCACAGCCCCTTAGTGGGCTGGTTTGCCCCTTCCCCTTGGCCCATAAGGCCCCCCAACGCTTGTCGGGGTCTCTGAAACCCCTTTCGGACATGATGGCCATAGCCTGGTACCCCTGGAACAATTCCGGACTCCAATACCCTTCGTCCAATATAACGATCTTCACCTCCGGACAATTCCGGAGCGCCTCGTGATGTCCGGGATCTCATCCGGGACTCCGAACAACCTTCGGTAACCACATACTATTTCCCATAACAACTCTAGCGTCACTGAATCTTAAGTGTGTAGACCCTACGGGTTCGGGAACCTTGCAGACATGACCGAGACACCTCTCCGGCCAATAACCAATAGCGGGATTTGGATACACATATTGGCTTCCACATGTTCCACGATGATCTCATCGGATGAACCACGATGTCGGGGACAAGCCCGTATACAATTCCCTTTGTCTATCGGTATGTTACTTGCCCGAGATTCGATCGTCGGTATCCCAATACCTCGTTCAATCTCGTTACCGACAAGTCTCTTTACTCGTTCCATAACGCATGATCCCGTGGCTAACTCATTAGTCACATTGAGCTCATTATGATGATGCATTACCGAGTGGACCCAGAGATACCTCTCCGTCATACGGAGTGACAAATCCCAGTCTCGATTCGTGCCAACCCAACAAACACTTTCGGAGATACCAGTAATGCACCTTTATAGCCACCCAGTTACGTTGTGACGTTTGGTACACCCAAAGCATTCCTACGGTATCCGGGAGTTGCACAATCTCATGGTCTAAGGAAATGATACTTGACATTAGAAAAGCTCTTAGCAAACGAACTACATGATCTTGTGCTATGCTTAGGATTGGGTCTTGTCCATCACATCATTCTCCTAATGATGTGATCCCGTTATCAATGACATCCAATGTCCATGGTCAGGAAATCATAACCATCTATTGATCAACGAGCTAGTCAACTAGAGGCTTACTAGGGACATGTTGTGGTCTATGTATTCACACATGTATTACGGTTTCCAGTTAATACAATTATAGCATGAACAATAGACAATTATCATGAACAAGGAAATACAATAATAACCATTTTATTATTGCCTCTAGGGCATATTTCCAACCAGATGTGCATGAAGCGGAAGTTCATTATGATGCCAATTCTCATCCAAGGCCCTAAGCAACCCGGCAACGACATTGATGTGTACCTAAGGCCATTAGTTGAAGAACTCTTACAGCTGTGGAATGGAACAGGTGTACGTGCGTGGGATGAGCACATGGGGGAAGAATTTGACCTAAAGGCGTTGCTGTTCGTGACCATCAATGATTGGCCCGCTCTCAGTAACCTTTCAGGACAGACAACCAAGGGATACCACGCATGCACACACTGTTTAGCTGACACCGAAAGTATATACCAGGACAGATGCAGGAAGAATGTGTACCTGGGCCATCGTCGATTTCTCCCGACCAACCATCAATGTCGAAAGAAAGGCAAGCATTTCAAAGGCGAGCTAGATCACCGGAAGAAGCCCGCCATGCGTACCGGTGATCACGTACTTGCTATGGTCTCTCATTTACATGTAATATTTGGAAAGGGTCCCGGCGGACTAGCTGTTCCGAATGACGCTGAGGGACGCGCACCCATGTGGAAGAAGAAATCTATATTTTGGGACCTACCCTACAAGAAAGAGCTAGAGGTACGCTCTTCAATCGACGTGATGCACGTGACGAAGAACATTTGCGTGAACCTGTTGGGCTTCTTGGGCGTGTATGGGAAGACAAAAGATACACCTGAGGCACGGGAGGACCTGCAACGTTTGCACGAAAAAGACGGCATGCCTCCAAAGCAGTATGAAGGTCCTGCCAGCTACGCTCTTACCAAAGAAGAGAAGGAAATCTTTTTTGAATGCCTGCTCAGTATGAAGGTCCCGCCTAGCTTCTCGTCGAATATAAAGGGAATAATAAATATTCCAGAGAAAAAGTTCCAGAACCTAAAGTCTCATGACTGCCACGTGATTATGACGCGATTGCTTCCGGTTGCATTGAGGGGGCTTCTACCGGAAAACGTGTGATTAGCCATTGTGAAGCTATGTGCATTCCTCAATGCAATCTCTCAGAAGGTGATCGATCCAGAAATCATACCAAGGCTAAGGAGTGATGTGGCGCAATGTCTTGTCAGTTTCGAGCTGGTGTTCTCACCATCCTTCTTCAATATCATGACGCACGTCCTAGTTCATCTAGTCGACGAGATTGTCATTCTGGGCCCCGTATTTCTACACAATATGTTCCCCTTTGAGAGATTCATGGGAGTCCTAAAGAAATATGACCGTAACCGTGTTAGGCCAGAAGGAAGCATCTCCATGGGCCATCAAACAGAGGATTTCATTGGGTTTTGTGTTGACTTCATTCCTGGCCTTAAGAAGATAGGTCTCCCTAAATCACGGTATGATGGGAGACTGACTGGAAAAGGCATGCTAGGAGCGGACACAATAATATGCAGGGACGGGCATTCTTGGTCTCAAGCACACTACACAGTTCTACAGAACTCTACCTTGGTGACCCCATATGTCGATGAACACAAGAACAGTCTGCGCTCCAAACACCCGGAGCAGTGTGACGACTGGATTACATGTGAACACATCAGGACTTTCAGCAGTTGGTTGGAAACACGTCTCAGAGGTGACACCACTGTTTGTGATGAGTTGTACTTGTTGTCTAGGGGACCATCTTCGACTGTATTGACTTACAAAGGATACGAGATAAATGGGAATACATTTTACACGATCGCCCAAGATCAAAAGAGCACCAACCAAAACAGCGGTGTCCGCTTTGATGCAACAACCGAGAGGGGAAATGACACATATTTTGGTTACATAATGGACATATGGGAACTTGACTACGGACATGATTTTAAGGTCCCTTTGCTTTAGTGAAAACGGGTCAATCTGTCACGAGGCGGGGTACAGGTAGACCCACAGTACGGAATGACAACAGTGGATCTGAACAATCTTGGGTACACTGACGAACCGTTCATCCTAGCCAATGATGTGGCATGGGTTATCTATGTGAAGGACATGTCTACCAGACCGAGAAAAAGAAAAGATAAGGAAGCGAATACATCATACGATGAGCCAAAGCGCCACATAGTTCTTTCAGGAAAAAGGGACATTGTGGGAGTGGAGGGCAAGACAGACATGTGTGAATATTATGAAAAGTTTCATGAAATTCCTCCCTTCAAAGTCAAGGCTGACCCAAGCATCCTGATAAACGATGAAGATTATCCATGGTTATAGTGCAATAAGCAAAGCACACAAGCGAAAAAAAAGTGAAGACTTTCTCTCCACAACTATTATGATGATACCATGCCAACTTTCAATCTTTTCGTAGTTCATTTGAAATGCGTGTTGTAACCGACGGGTTTCCGTATGAAATCCTGATACTTCGAAACAGATTGTCCGTTTTGTACACGAAGTGCATCCAGTTTTTGCCGTAACCCTCTCTACTTTCTTGCACATGCTATGTGGGTGAAATGATGATACCATGCCAACTTTCAACCTTTTCAGAGTTCATTTCTAGTGCTTTTCAATTTCAGGGTCTTGTAGCTCAAAATAAACCGTAAATGCATGGAAAATAACAAATATCATAAAAAATAAATAAGTAATTAGAAACAAAATAAAATAAATTTTAATAAAATATATAAGTAGAAACAAAATAAAATAAACTTTAATAGCATAAATAAAATTTATGAAACTAAAATTATCAACGTATTTTCTGTTCAAAACATTATAAGCAACCTCTAGTATTACTGAAACTAAAATTATATAAAATTGATGCAACTAAAATTATCAAAGTTTTTTCTGTTCAAAATCATTAAAAGCAAAAAGAATTTTTAGAAAAAACTTTTTTTGTTAGAAACTTTAATAACAGAAAGAATTATCATAAAACAAAATAAAATAAATAAAATAAGTATTTTGTTGTAAGTAGAAACAAAATAAAATAAATAAAGCAAAAAAGAAAAGAAATAAACTGGGAAAAATAAAAAAACGCCCGTAGAAGGCCCAATAGGCCCACAGGTAGATACAATGTGTTTAGGCCCAAAAGCCTGCATTTTAGAGGAGCTCGAGAGGGCAGCGGGAGTGGGGCTTATAAACCACTCTCGAGCTCCCTCAGCTAGCGAGGTGGGACTAAACTTTCGTGCTGCGATGCGGGCAGCACAAGGCCTTTAGTCCCGGTTGTGCCACCAACCGGTACTAAAGGCATACATTGGTACCGGTTCGTGGCACAAACCGGTACCAATGCCCCCCCTTTAGTCCCGGTTTATGCCACCAACCGGGACCAAAGGCCTCTGCTTCCCGCCCTTTGGGCTGCTGAAAAGAGGCCTTTGGTCCCGGTTGGTGGCACCAACCGGGACTGAAGGTGGGCTTTGGTACCGGTTCGTGCCACGAACCAGGACTAAAGCCTTCCCTATATAAGCCAGCACTTAGCATTTTTTCAGATTACATGGCCAGTTGCCGCCCGACGACTCCGACCTCCTCGACGCCGCCAGGCTGCCCCGCCGCCGTCGCCCATGCCCCCGAGCCCACGCCGACGCCGTCCGCCGCCCTCGAGCCCACGCAGTCGCCGGCCGCGCCCCTGCGCCACGCCCCGACGCCGTCAAGCCCCGCCCCGACGCCGTCAAGCCCCACGCCTCCCCTGCCCCGAGGCTGCCTCCTCGTCGCCGTCGCCGCGCACCCTGTGAGCGCCGCCCCGATCCCCTCCTCCTCCTCCCTGTAATGGCCGCCGCCGCGCCACCGCGCCCCCTAGCTATTATATATGTGTAGTTTAGATTTGTAATTTAGTTGTATTAATTTGGATGTGTAGTTAGATGTGTAGTTAATTTAGTTGTAGTAATTTAGATGTGTAGTTTAGATTTTTTGGTGATATTATTATTGAATATGCAAATGTTTGTATGTTCATATGCAAAGAATATGTCAATTTTTTCATAGAATTTTTATGTTTTTTTCTGTTGTAATTTTGTTCATAGAATTTTTATGATTTTTTTTGTTCATAGAATTTTGTTTGTCAATTTATGTATATGTTCATATTGTGTAGGAATCTGAAAATTGTGTATGATCAAAGTCATTTATGTATGCTCATATTTAGAAGAAAAAGAAGGAGAGAAAAAGGAAAATAAGAAGAGGAAGAAGAAGAAGAAGAAGAAGAAGAAGAATAAGAAGAAGAGGAGAGGAAGAAGAGGAGAAATAAATAAGAAGATGAAAAAGAAGAAAAAAAGAGTAGAAGAAGAAGGAATAGAGGAGAAGAAGAAGAAATAGAATAATATATTATTCTATTTTTTCTTCTTCTCCTCTATTCCTTCTTCTTCTCCTCTTTTTTTCTTTTTTTTCTTCGATCTCCTCCTCTATTCCTTTCTTCTCCTCCTCTTTTTTTCTTCTTCTTCCTCTTCTTTTTTTTATCGTGTATGTCGTTGTCGATATACGTACCCCCCTCCCCGATAACTTTTAGTAAGTACTACTAGAAAGTGTTTAATAGAATTCGTTAGAAAAATAATAGAACTAGTTAAACTAGCTAGTTTATTTTTAGTAAGTACTACTTTATTCTATTTATAGTAAGGAAATTAATAGAACTAGTTTGTTTTTTAGTTAAAACAATTATTCCCGCATCGACGTCGACGATGCCTATCCCGCATCCTCGTCGTCGACTCCGCGGAGGAGGCTGGCTTGATCAGAGGGGCCATGTCCGGGACTGGGCTCCGCCGGGCTGGTTTTGGGAGGTGCTACCTTTCGGGGGGCGTAGGTTGGTGAGGAGCCAGCCCGTCGTTGACCCGATCCTTGTTTGGTGGCGGTCGCATGGGCCAGTGACGGTGCCGAGGCTTCCGGACACCGCGGAGGTGGTACGTCACCGTGTCAGCGAGGAGGACCAGCACGTCCGTCGGTACATGGTTGCGTTGGAGGGCAGGTTCGACAATACCTGGCAGGTTCTTCTGGGATCTCACTGGAGCTATGATCATGTGATGGTTCCTTCCCTTTGGGTGTCAACCGCCCGCGCCGATACCCGTCGGGCACTACGGTTCTAGCTGTACAGGCGATGCTATATGTATGATAGTATTCGAGGTGTATTAGTGATAATATTCGACGATGTACGGACGCATGGAGATGATGTAGTTTTGCTTATTATTGAATGCATCCTAATTTGAATACTACTTTATTTTGCGATTTGATTTTGCTTATTGAATGCTTAAATTGGAAAAGTACTCCTACTTTGAATGCTAAAATTGGAGAGCACTATGCAAGGCATATGCATATGATTAGTTGATAGCTTATAGGGTTTTTGTTTTCACAGAAATCTAGGAGCCCCCGGCCCGTCCATCATCCCCGCCGTCGTCCCCGTCACCGACCCACTCCGACATCGAGGTGAGACCAGCCAAATCCTCTTTTAGAAAGATAATTAAACGATATTTCGGGTTGACTTTAAGTCTGTCGAGTCTCCACCATATATGAGAGGACGAAGAATCCCGACTGTTGTCGTGGGGGTAGCTTCTCCTTCATTCCCGTGTGCTAGACAATTTGGTGTAATGCACTCGGTAACGAAAGGAGGAGCTACCATCACCGACGGTCGCAAATGTCAGAGAGGAAGCAGTGAGGGAGAGTTCCACCATATATATACATGAGAGGACAAAGAATCCCGACTGTTGTCATGGGGGTCGCTTCTCCTTCGTTCCCGTGTGCTAGACATTTTGGTGTAATGCACTCGGGGACAAATGGTGGAGCGACCATCACCTACGGTCAAATGTATACACCACGTGAGCTGAGAGTTTTCAAGAAAAGACTCGACAAACCGATAGTCAACCCGTGATGAATAATAATGATCTAATTTAGTTTTTGTAGTACATATATTTAATTGTACACGTTTAATCTTTGAATTATGAACGTAGGAAATGTCATCATCGGACGATGAAAGTCTCCCGGGCAGTGTGGGTGGTGCCACGACGATCGAGGTTTGTGCGACAGGCCTCTCATGGACGAAGGTCGGCGCTTCAGCATTAAGCTCGAGGCGACCTTCGATGTTGAAACAGTACGCAACGGCGACAAGTGTTTTTTTCGTAATTAAGCATGACTGCAACTATTTCAATGTGTAATTTTCATCTTTTACAATTCGAGTATAGCTTATCCCATGCCATGCAAGACGCTATGACTTGGAGAGGATGGATTTTGAAGACCATGAAAATTTTGAAACGAAGAAAATTCACCTAAGGACCCATCATGATGTGATTTTGAAGTAAATCTGTATAATGCTGAGAGCGTAACCCATTTTGGTTGCAAAAATTAGGAAGCATTTTGCAAGATGTATGGTTTTGATGAGGGTATGCTTGTCACCATGGATCTTGGTGATCATGAAATCGAGCAAGACAATATGGACATTTGGGTCCTTGTTGATACGCCTCCAGTTCTACCACTATGTGAGTTTCTCAAACATAGTTATTAGCTAATTTATATTGTTTATTTCAAAATAGTTGATAGATTATTTCCATTGACAGCTTACTTTTATTGTTCAAACAATGTGTGGAACATGGTAGACAAAACCCACTACACCGATGGCTCCGAATTAACTTATCAGGAGAAAAATCATCTGGTCGGATTTTGTACTGATATTGAGAATTACAATATCTACAATCAAACTCCTCGACATTATGGTCAATACGTGCCACCAGTGCGCGTGTTGAACTACGGTAACTACCATGGAGATACCCTGGTAAGATATTTTACTATTACGACATCCATGCATCTTTTGCATACTTCTAAAACTAGTACATCATTGCTAACTATGAAGTTATTACTATGTTTTTCAACAGAGAATCCCAGAGGATTGTGTGCCTCATTTGATGTATCAGAATGGCAGCCTTCGTGTTTTGAACATATATCCAGGTCATCCTACGAATCTCAACTGTCCATACCGGATTTCTCAAAGAAGTGGAGACATGCTAATCAATAAATGGAAAAAATGTATGGACAGTCGTAAGGAGGTTCTTGGAAGCAAAAGGAGGCGAAGCGCAAGAATTGGAGACAGGATGATCTCCATTCTCCATAATGGAGAGTCAGGGTCTATATTGTTTTATGCTATTTTACCTTAAAGAGGGTATTTAGGTCCTACCTAATACTGATGATCATGTGCTGAGAACAAAGTAGGGTTGGTTCGATGACTATCAGGATGATGATCGTATGACTTGTTATTAATAACAAGTAGAAGTTGTATGATGATGATTAGTAGGACTTGTTATTATGATGATGCATGATGCGAGCATGAAGAGTTATTATATATCTGTGGATGAAATGAACATGGATTGGATTGAAGTGAAGGCAACATGCATGTGGTGCATGTCGAAAGTAGTACAATCCAAAATTGATCAAGTCATGGATTGGATTAGTATTACTTTCGACATGCACCACATGTTGCCTCACTTCAATCTAAGTCATGTTTAGGCATAGCAGTAGCAGTAGCACGGAGATAAGAGAGGACACATCTCTCTATTAGCTACCTATACCAACCTATATTAACCCCCAAAACCCCTAAACCACCTCCTTTCAAAAAAAACTAGCCGCTGAAATGCTGACGCTGGAAGCTTATTGGTCCCTGTTGGTGCTACCAACCAGGAGCAAATGCCCTCCTGCATGGGCTCGCCGGAGCGGCCACGTGGAGGCCCATCTGTCCCGGTTTGTATAAGAACCGGGACTAAAGGCCTAGGGCATTAGTAACGACCCTTTAGTCCCGGTTCCCCAACCGGAACAGATGGGCCTTATGAACCGGGACAAATGGGCCTTTTTCTACTAGTGTAACTTATCTCACGAGTTCTTGTTGAGTTTGGTGTGGATGAAGCTTTTGAGATTTAGGAAACCGTGATATGAGAGGAATTAAGGAGACACAAAATCTCAATCTTGGGGATGCCCAAGGCACCCCAAAATAATATTTCAAGAAGTCTCAAGCATCTAAGCTTGGGGATGCCCCGGTAGGCATCCCACCTTTCTTCTTCAACAATTATTGGTTAGTATCGGTTGAGCCTATGTTTTTTGCTTCACATGATGAGTGCTATCCTTGAAATGTCGTTTTATTTTGTTTTGCTTGTTGTTTTAATAATATCCCAAGATCTGAAATTCTTAAATGAGAGAGTCTTCACATATCTACATAATTATTTAACTACTCATTGATCTTCACTTATATCTTTTGGGAGTAGTTTGCCATTTACTCATGTGCTTCACTTATATCCTATGAGTAAATAGTTAAATGATTTCAATATCATAAATCTGAAATTATATATGTTTCATATGCTTATCCCATGGGGAGTAATGCCTTCATATATAAGAAGTAGAGGTGGTAAATTTTTTGAAGGTTAGCAAACATTGTATTGGTCGCTTGAAAAATTCATGAAAGGATATTGAAGGAAGAGAGATTTCACATATAAATATACTATCTTGGACATCTTCTATGATTGTGATCCCCATTAATTATTTTCAAACCTGAGCAAATTAGTTGAAGTTGGACAAGGAACACAACATAATGAGTTATGCTTGGGTATATTTGTATAGAAGTTATATTGTTATGGATCCTCTAACATGTGGTGCTTGCTCTTTAGAATCCTTTGCTAGCCAAATTATCTGTACTAAGCGGGAATACTGGTTGTGCATCCAAATACCTGGAACCAAGTTTATTCCATCAGTGTCCACCACATCTACCTGTATGCGGTATTTACCTGCCGTTCCAAGTAAATTTGCATGTGCCAAATTCTAAACCTTCAAATAATAATCTGTTTTGTATGCCCAAATCGCTCATGTAGCGATTAGGGGCTGTCAGTATCTTCCATGCTAGGTGGGTTATTCTCACGATGAGTGGAGTCCGCTCAACATTCACGAGAAAATGGCTGGTAACTGGGATGCCCAGTCCTATGATCAAAAGATCGAAAACAAATTCGCAAATAATTTAAACAAACTCCCCAGGATTGTTGATAGTTGGACGGCACCCGTTGTTTCGGACAAGCCGTGGAGTGTGATTATTGGTGGAGGGGGAGTAAAATCTTTACCTTTCTGTTTGGGAACTGCCTATAATGGGAACTCTTGGTCGTTATGTTGACAATGAAAGCATACCTCTCAAAATTATTTTCATCTCTGTTTTAAAGCTTCGACCTCTGGCACCTCTGCAAATCCCTGCTTCCCTCTGCGAAGGGCCTATCTTTTACTTTGATGCAAGAGTCAGTAGTATTCCTTCTCATTCCAACATACTCTTTAGTTGGCAAGCATCATGTGATGGAAAGATCTAAGCATATATGGCCATTCAAATATATTTGATCATGAATTATTAATGTTGACATTACCCTTGAGGTAAAAGGTTGGGAGGCAAAACATTAAGCCCCTATCTTTCTCTGTGTTCGATGAATGCTATTTGTTCTAAAAATATGCTTTGAGTGGTAGCAATCATGGAAGACTATATGATAGTTGAGTATGTGGAATTTGCTAAATCAAAGCTCTTACATAGACCCTTCCCGAAAATAAGATGAATTGCAATTTATTGATGACTGATAACATAGTTTGTTAGTTTTCAAGAAAGTTTATGATCTATACTTTAACATGTGAATAGCTTGTTACTTGATCATGAGAAGCTTTATGATATGAGCTACTGTTATGACATATAATGATGCTAGACAATGTGATTAAAATTATCATTGATCAAACATGTGCACCTGCTAGCATTCACACTTCATAAATTATTTCTTTTATCATTTACCTACTCGAGGACGAGCAGGAATTAAGCTTGGGGATGCTGATACGTCTCCAACGTATCTATAATTTATGAAGTATTCATGCTATTATATTATCCATCTAGGATGTTTTATATGCACTTATATGCTATTTCATATGATTTTTGGGACTAACCTATTAACCTAGAGCCCAGTGCCAGTTTCTGTTTTTTTCCTTGTTTTTGAGTATCGCAGAAAAGGAAAACCAAACGGAGTCCAATTGACCTGAAAATTGACGGAGCTTATTTTTGGACCAGAAAAAGGCCATGGAGTAAAAGAGTTGGGCCAGAAGAGTCCCGGGCTGCCCACGAGGGTGGGAGGCGCGCCCACCCCCCTGGGCGCGCATCCATACCTCGTGGACAGCCCGGAGACCCCCCTAACTTGTTCCCGACGCCAAAACCTCTTATATACACAGAAACCCCTAGAACATAACCTAGATCGGGAGTTCCGCCGCCGCAAGCCTCTGTAGCCACCAAAAACCAATATAGACCCTGTTGCGGCACCCTGCCGGAGGGGGGATCCATCACCGGTGGCCATCTTCATCATCCCGGCACTCTCCATGACGAGGAGGGAGTAGTTCACCCTCGGGGCTGAGGGTATGTGCCAGTAGCTATGTGTTTGATCTCTCTCTCTCATGTTCTTGATGTGGCACGATCTTGATGTATCACGAGCTTTGCTATTATAGTTCGATCTTATGATGTTTCTCCCCCTCTACTCTCTTGTAATGGATTGAGTTTTCCCTTTGAAGTTATCTTATCCGATTGAGTCTTTAAGAATTTCAGAACACTTGATGTATGTCTTGCATGTGCTTATCTGTGGTGACAATGGGATATTCACGTGATCTACTTGATGTATGTTTTTGTGATCAACTTGCGGGTTCCGTAACATTGTGAACTTATGCATAGGGGTTGGCACACATTTTCGTCTTGACTCTCCGGTAGAAACTTTGGGGCACTCTATGAAGTACTTTGTGTTGGTTAGAATAGATGAATCTGAGATTGTGTGATGCATATCGTATAATCATACCCACGGATAATTGAGGTGACATTGGAGTATCTAGGTGACATTAGGGTTTTGGTTGATATGTATCTTAAGGTGTTATTCTAGTACGAACTCTTGAATAGATCGATCCGAAAGAATAACTTTCAGGTGCTTTCGTACCCTACAATAATCTCTTCGTTTATTCTCCGCTGTTAGTGACTTTGGAGTGACTCTTTGTTGCATGTTGAGGGATAGTTATATGATACAATTATGTTATTATTGTTGAGAGAACTTGCACTAGTGAAAGTATGAACCCTAGGCCTTGTTTCCTATCATTGCAATACCGTTTGCGCTCACTTTTACCGCTTGCTACCTTGCTGTTTTTATATATCCAGATTACAAAAACCTATATCTACCATCCATATTGCACTTGTATCACCATCTCTTCGCGGAACTAGTGCACCTATACAATTTACCATTGTATTGGGTGTGTTGGGGACACAAGAGACTCATTGGTATTTGGTTGCACGGTTGTTTGAGAGAGACCATCTTCATCCTACGCCTCCCACGGATTGATAAATCTTAGGTCATCCACTTGAGGGAAATTTGCTATTGTTCTACAAACCTCTGAACTCAGAGGCCCAACGACGTCTACAAGAAGAAGGTTGCGTAGTAGACATCACAATCCTCTTCTCTGCTTCATGTGTGCGTGGGGATGATAGTGAGAGAGATGGTTGTATGAGCCTGAGAGTGTGAGCGTGTGGCCTGAGCAGAAATGGGCTCCCTAGTGTAGGAGATATGCCCTAGAGGCAATAATAAATGTTATTATTTATCTCCATGCTCATAATTATGTTTATGTTCCATGCTATAACTATTGTGGTTCCCGAGCCCGTATATCCATAAAGGCTCTGGCGAAAACCCATGTGCACGTGTGGAATAATAAATGGTAAAATGTATTCCTAGTCATGCCTCTAAGACTAGCTCAAGTGTTGCATGATGATTATGTTTTCCCAATCATGGGCATGTATATGCCAGCAACTTTGAGGGCACAATGTTAGAAGAACATTTGTGTTGAATCGACCCGAATTGATGTTATGCTATGAGATACATTCGTCACAAGTTTATGGTTAATAACACAGAGATGGTTAATGTTTGCATAATTCCTTACACCATGAGAGTTTCGAGTTTCTTCAAACTTGCTTCATGAACTTTGGGGTTTGTTAAACGTCATCCGTAAATGGGTGGCTAATACAGTGGCTTACGGGTTCATGGAAAAGTGTGTCAAGTAACTTGATAGGCCAAGATTGGGATTTGCTCCTCCGACGATGGAGAAATATTATCGGGCCCTCTCGGTGTTACGGTATCCATCATCGTCTGGCCAGACACAGTGTGATTTCATCACAGGGATGCCGCAACACGGAAACGAGAAAAAGAACAAAACCGGTACCGAGGTAACTAGCATAGTGGACAAGTTGTTGATCCACGGAGATGCAAGTAAATCTCACCTCGGGCATTTGTAACATATCGCGAAGCAACAGGAATAGCACACGGCAACTGGAGGTTCACTCGAATATTCATTCGTGTGGGTATAGGGGTCAATATGGGTGTCCCCGACTCCGATGTTGATCATTGATCGGAAAGAGTTCCGGTCATGTCTATACTTCATCGAACCTATAGGGTCACACGCTTAAGGGTCATCTATCTGTTGAATACTAGACAGGGAGTCTGAGAGAAATTCAACGAAAAAGTTTCGGACACACCGGATAGGTTCCGGAGAGAGAACACCGGAATAGTTTCGGTAAAACCGAAAAGTTGTCTCAGGGTATTCCATTAAGTCAAATTGGTTCCGGGACATGCCTGATAATTCTTGGAGGGTGCCAAAATTATTCTGGAAACTTCTGGGAATTTTCCGGGGTAAAAACCGAAAATGTTCCGGAGCTGCTGAAACCTCTTTAGATGCTTTTCACAGATGAAAATCACTAATCTGGAATTGTTCTGGAATGCATTGATAATTATTTTAGTGGGTACTAGAAATGTTCTAAGCCCGCACAAATATTTTCAGTTTGAACGGACGCTGAAAAATGTCGTCGTGAATAGTGGAAGTGCTTTTTGATATTTTTATGGAAACTTGACCTGAAACTTGACGGAGCTTATTTTTGGAGCAGAAAAGGCCATGGAGTAAAAGAGTTGGGCCAGAAGAGTCCCGGGCTGCCCACGAGGGTGGGAGGCGCGGCCACCCCCCCCTGGGCGCGCCTCCATACCTCGTGGACAGCCCGGAGACCCCCCTAACTTGTTCCCGACGCCAAAACCTCTTATATACACAGAAACCCCCAGAACATAACCTAGATCGGGAGTTCAGCCGCCGCAAGCCTCTGTAGCCACCAAAAACCAATCGAGACCCTGTTGCGGCACCCTGCCGGAGGGGGGATCCATCACCGGTGGGCATCTTCATCATCCCGGTGCTCTCCATGACGAGAAGGGAGTAGTTCACCCTCGGGGCTGAGGGTATGTACCAGTAGCTATGTGTTTGATCTCTCTCTCTCTCTCTCATGTTCTTGATGTGGCACGATCATGATGTATCACGAGCTTTGCTATTATAGTTGGCTCTTATGATGTTTCTCCCCTTCTACTCTCTTGTAATGGATTGAGTTTTCCCTTTGAAGTTATCTTATCCGATTGAGTCTTTAAGGATTTCAGAACACTTGATGTATGTTTTGCATGTGCTTATCTGTGGTAACATTGGGATATTCACGTGATCTACTTGATGTATGTTTTTGTGATCAACTTGCGGGTTCCGTAACATTGTGAACTTATGCATAGGGGTTGGCGCACATTTTCGCCTTGACTCTCTGGTAGAAACTTTGGGGCACTCTATGAAGTACTTTGTGTTGGTTTGAATAGATGAATCTGAGATTGTGTGATGGATATCGTATAATCATAGCCACGGATAATTGAGGTGACATTGGAGTATCTAGGTGACATTAGGGTTTTGGTTGATATGTATCTTAAGGTGTTATTCTAGTACGAACTCTTGAATAGATCGATCTGAAAGAATAACTTTGAGGTGGTTTCGTACCCTACAATAATCTCTTCATTTATTCTCCGCTATTAGTGACTTTGGAGTGACTCTTTGTTGCATGTTGAGGGATAGTTATATGATACAATTATGTTATTATTGTTGAGAGAACTTGCACTAGTGAAAGTATGAACCCTAGGCCTTGTTTCCTGGCATTGCAATACCGTTTGCGCTCACTTTTACCGCTTGCTACCTTGCTGTTTTTATATATCCAGATTACAAAAACCTATATCTACCATCCGTATTGCACTTGTATCACCATCTCTTCGCCGAACTAGTGCACCTATACAATTTACCATTGTATTGGGTGTGTTGGGGACACAAGAGACTCTTTGGTATTTGGTTGCAGGGTTGTTTGAGAGAGACCATCTTCATCCTACGCCTCCCACGGATTGATAAACCTTAGGTCATCCACTTGAGGGAAATTTGCTATTGTCCTACAAACCTCTGAACTCAGAGGCCCAACGACGTCTACAAGAACAAGGTTGCGTAGTAGACATCACAGTCCTCTTCTCTGCTTCATGTGTTCGTGGGGATGATAGTGAGAGAGATGGTTGTATGAGCCTGAGAGTGTGAGCGTGTGGCCTGAGCAGAAATTGGCTCCCTGGTGTAGGAGATATGCCCTAGAGGCAATAATAAATGTTATTATTTACCTCCATGCTCATAATTATGTTTATGTTCCATGCTATAACTATTGTGGTTCCCGAGCCCGTATATCCATAAAGGCTCTGGCGAAAACCCATGTGCACGTGTGGAATAATAAATGGTAAAATGTATTCCTAGTCATGCCTCTAAGACTAGCTCAAGTGTTGCATGATGATTATGTTCTCCCAATCATGGGCATGTATATGCCAGCAACTTTGAGGACACAATGTTAGAAGAACATTTGTGTTGAATCGACGCGAATTGATGTTATGCTATGAGATACATTCGTCACAAGTTTATGGTTAATAACACAGAGATGGTTAATGTTTGCATAATTCCTTAGACCATGAGAGTATCGAGTTTCTTCAAACTTGCTTCATGAACTTTGGGGTTTGGTAAACGTCATCCGTAAATGGGTGGCTAATACAGCGGCTTACAGGTTCATGGAAAAGTGTGTCAAGTAACTTGATAGGCCAAGATTGGGATTTGCTCCTCCGACGATGGAGAGATATTATCGGGCCCTCTCGGTGTTACGGTATCCATCATCGTCTCGCCAGACACAGTGTGATTTCATCACAGGGATGCCGCAACACGGAAACGAGAAAAAGAACAAAACCGGTAACGAGGTAACTAGCATAGTGGACAAGTTGTTGATCCACGGAGATGCAAGTAAATCTCACCTCGGGCATTTGTAACATATCGCGAAGCAACAGGAATAGCACACGGCAACTGGAGGTTCACTCGAATATTCATTCGTGTGGGTATAGGGGTCAATATGGGTGTCCCCGACTCCGATGTTGATCATTGATCGGAAAGAGTTCCGGTCATGTCTATACTTCATCGAACCTATAGGGTCACACGATTAAGGGTCATCTATCTGTTGAATACTAGACAGGGAGTCTGAGAGAAATTCAACGAAAAAGTTTCGGACACACTGGATAGGTTCCGGAGAGAGAACACCGGAATAGTTTCGGTAAAACCGAAAAGTTGTCTCAGGGTATTCCATTAAGTCAAATTGGTTCCGGGACATGCCTGATAATTCCTGGAGGGTGCCAAAATTATTCTGGAAACTTCTGGGAATTTTCCGGGGTAAAACCGGAAATGTTCCGAAGCTGCCGAAACCTCTTTAGATGCTTTTCACAGATGAAAATCACTAATCTGGAATTGTTCTGGAATGCATTGATAATTATTTTAGTGGGTACTAGAAATGTTCTAAGCCCGCATAAATATTTTCAGTTTGAATGGACGCTGAAAAATGTCGTCGTGAATAGTGGAAGTGCTTTTTGATATTTTGATGGAAAGCCACCTTTTAGGGATTTTCCCAAAAGGCTTCTAGAAGGACTTGTGGATCACGGAACCCCCTTTGGGGGCCCCCGTGAAGGTGGGACGTTCAAAGGTGCAGCTCCTCCATGGAGCTCCACTTGTCATTCCTTTATGCCCTTTATCTGTGACATAAAGTGTGGGTGTTTTGGGTTTTTCATGTTTCCCCCTACCCCTTGGGTTTTCCTATAAATAGAGGTGGAGAGGCACTCCGCACACTCACTCCTCACATACAAATGCCATGCATGATCTGTCCTTCTCTCTCCCTCGCAGTGAAATAGTTTCGTAAAGCCGAAAGTCTGTCTGGGTTCCGGCAGGAACGAGTTCTGGACAGCGGAACCCTGCCAGATAGATGACACCGTATGTGTGCAACTCTGTAGAGAGATCATAGTTTTGGTCTTAGTTAGAGAGTGCCTCCCGAAGGGCTGTCCAAGTGACCATCCGAGTTTCAAAGTTCCTCCCGAAGGGCTGTCCATGTGACCATCCGAGTTCTGAAGGTCCTCCCGAAGGGCTGTCCGCGACATCGTCCGAGGGACTTTCCGACCGCCTCCCGGAGGGCTGTCCGAGGGGTAGACAAGGGAATACATCCTCGCAGTTGGGAGGTTGTACATCCTAGCTGCGGGGATCTGCAGCACCGGTCGTGATCGACTCTACTTCCGCTGCGCTACGTGTCGGTATTGAAAAAGATCAAACCTTGTATGCAGTCTCCATAGTGGTCCTGGGCTGGTGTGTAAGTCGAATTTTTTTGTTATCTGTCGCGTTCCCCAATAGTGGAATCATGAGCCATGATATGCATAGATGCAGGTTGCGATCTAGAATACATAGAGATGTATGGGTGTTGCACAATATAATTTGTAGTAGATAAGTTCTATTACTGAAAATTATTTGTGCGGGCAGCTGATTAAATCTGTTACCCGATGTTCTTCTTGCTTCCCTGGAATTTGCACATTTCTGATCTTGATAACGGCATGGTGGATTTTCAATGTTCTGGCAATCTGCACCTTATTGATCAACGAAGTGCTAACAGTTTGTTGAAATCCACCATAGTTAGAAAGAAAGATCAAATTGCGCAGACAAAAGGCAATGCAGATATGATCTTCATGGGGGTCATGCGTATGACGAAGTTCAGTATGGGGCTTAAGATTTTATTATATCATGTTTCATACACCCTGCAAAGTTAATCTAGCGACTTGAATAAATCATACTTGATGATGGACGTAGGTAGCTTCGGTTTGTTTCGAAACCCCAGAAACCACGTAAAACCTTGTTTGTAGGAACCGATTAGAGGCGTCAAGCTTGGTTTTGCAGGATGGTTTGCATGTGATGTGGTATAGCAGTGCTCATAATAATTTGATTATGTATGAGATGACTATATAAGGTAAATTAACAGGACCTGCGTGTCATGATTCAGCATGATGGTTGGAGCCATATGATTGTCACTTTAATGACCTGTGTGTCAACCTTAAGTAATGCACTTATTTTCTTAGCTATAGAGATAGCAATATTATCTGGTGCATCGACAAGGTGGTGGCAATCTTCGCCAAAGTGATCACCGACGTGAATGTCGAAGACGAAGAAATACAAGACTTCTCCGTCAGAAAGGGCAATACCGTATCATGCTATTATGAATTGCCTGAGATGTTTGTCCCTTTGGTGCACCCTTCTTGATTGCGCGGTAGTCTCTTTTCTTAGGGTGATCTCTCACAAAAATATAAAGTAGTTAGTGTTCTCCCAAGTGTAGCACCGTCACAACATGTATCCCTTTGGGGTGCCACATGCAACCGTGGGCACGAACGACTGGAAAGTGTAAGGCGGGTGAGGTCAAACCGCACTGCAAGATCACTTGGTTGTCTTGACGTTCAGGCAGGAAAGTCCTGAGCTTGGAACACATGCATCGAAAGATGAACAAGAATCACATAAAGATGTGATTGGCAAGCTGGCCTACCGGTTGAGATTTTAGTCATCTGTGATGCTACCATCGTGGTGAACAATCAAACTCGGGTCTTGAATCATTCACAATCAATTATGAGAGATATTGATTTGAGTGGGAGCACACTTTAGAATTAACCTGTTTAAATTCTCAGTCCAATCAATTTTGAACACTGTCTAAATGTGATTTGCAAAATAGTTGTAGAATAATGGCTCGCATTTCCACCTTCCATGTTAAAATTGAATAGCTGTTAAATATCTGGTTAAAACCTTACGGTTGGTAACGTAATGTGAGGAATGTCCTCAAGAGTGCTGAGAAGGACTTTGTCCTATCGCATGCTTTCGGTATCCTCCCGCAAATGCTATGGATGATGTGACTCTCGTCCTTCAATCCAAAAGCTAGAATTCCGTTACGCTCAAGTACAAAATGTTTGCTTCCATGAGACCCGAACTTTGAAAGTTTGGGGTAGTTATGTGATATTCATGGAACTGAAAATCATTTTCAGATACAAACAAAGCAATGTTTGTTTGCAAAGAATTAGTAAAGTGTTTACTGGGCATTTGACTGTTAGGAGAGGGATCCAGAAGAATGTCTGTCTTGTGACGATGGTGAATAAAACAAACACTTAAAGAGAAAGGGAATGTCCAAAGGATGTTAGTGAGACTTTCACCCCTAGGAAGTCCAGGGCTGACGCCACTCTTAAGTTGGGTGCTTTTTCTAAGAATAGAAGAAATACTAAAAGTTAAACTATTAGAAATATAAAGGCGGAAAGAAAGAAGACTGGAATATCCAGCTCATGTATGAATGTCATACACGTTTTTGATGTATAGAAGGCTGATCAAAGATATAGTTCTTGGGAATGATGGTTAAACATGTTAATCACTAATTCTTGGGCATTGTGAGTTAATCCCTACTTCCCTCTACGAAGGGCCTTTCTTTTACTTTATGCAGTTTTCATTCTGAGTCTCCATCTTCTCTTACAAAAGCACCAATTAGGAGGCAATATGATCGTGCTTAAGTATTGGGTGTAGCTAATATTCGAGTATGTTTCATGAATGGATCAATGTTTGAGCATGATGGGCTAGGGATAACTTGTTTTAGCATTGATATTATGAAAGACATGGTTGCTTCTTGATATGCTTGAGTATCTAAATTATTATGTCAAAACTAGACTATTGCTTTGAATCACATAAAAGTCCAAATGTCCATGCTATAAAGAAAAGAATATGATATGACTTGAGGAAGAGCACTCCACATCAAAAGTTCTGTTTTTATCACTTACCTACTCAAGGACGAGTAGGAGTTAAGCTTGGGGATGCTGATACGTCTCCAACGTATCTATAATTTTTTATTGTTCCATGTTGTTTTATTACCAATCTTGGATGTTTTATAATCATTTTGTAGTCTTTTTATATCATTTTTTGGGACTAACCTATTGACACAACGCCAAGTGCCAGTTGTTGTTTTTCCATGTTTTTTACATCGGAGGAAATCAATATCAAACGGAGTCCAAATGCCACAAAACTCCACGATGATATTTTATGGGCCAGAAGGAAGGCAATGGGCCCTGGTTGCACCTGGGGGCGAGGGGGGCACAACCGACCAGGGCGCTCCAGGAGGCCCAGGCGCGCCATGGTGGGTTGTGCCCACCTCGGGTGTCCCCCAGACCGCCTCTTTGCTCTATAAATACCCCAAACATCCACAAACCCTAGGGGAGTCGACGAAACATTCATCCAGCCGCCGCAGAGTCCAGAACCACCAGATCCAATCTAGACACCATCATGGAGGGGTTCACCACTTCCATTGGTGCCTCTCCGATGATGCGTGAGTAGTTCTTTGTAGACCTTCGGGTCCGTAGTTAGTAGCTAGATGGCTTTCTCTCTCTCGCTGAATTCTCAATACAATGGTCTCTTGGAAATCCATATGATGTAACTCTTTTGCGGTGTGTTTGTTGGGATCTGATGAACTTCAAGTTTATGATCAGTTATATCTTTTTATATCCATGAAAGTTATTTGAGTTTCTTTGATCTCTTATATGCATGATCTCTTAGAGCCTCGTATTTCTTCTCCGATGTTTGGGTTTTGTTTGGCCAACTTGATCTATTTATCTTGCAATGGGAAGAGGTGCCCGGTAGTGGGTTCGATCTTATGGTGCTTGATCCCAGTGACAGAAAGGGAACCGACACGCATGTATCGTTGCTACTAAGGATAAAAAGACGGGATCTATATGTACCGCCATATAGATAAACGGATCTTGTCTACATCATGTCATCGTTCTTATTGCATTACTCCGTTTTTCCATGAACTTAATACACTCGATGCATGCTGGATAGCGGTCGATGTTTGGAGTAATAGTAGTAGATGCAGGCAGGAGTCGATCTACTAATCTTGGACGTGATGCCTATGTAATGATCATTGCCTAGATATCGTCATGATTATTTGAAGTTCTATCAATTGCCCAACAGTTATTTGTTTACCCACCGTTTGCTATTTTCCTCGAGAGAAGCCACTAGTGAAACCTATGGCCCCCGGGTCTTCTTCCTCATATATTTGCCTTGCGATCTACATTTACTTTGCGTTTTTATTCAGATCTATTAAATCAAAAATTATAAAAATACCTTGCTGCACTTTATTTTATTTGCGATCTATTATTTCAATCTATTACAATTTTTCTCCCGTCAACTAGCCATTTCTGGCGCCGTTACCTGAAAGGGATTGACAACCCCTTTAACACCTCGGGTTGCGAGTGGCTGTTATTTGTGTGCAGGGGATGTTTACGTTTTGTTGCTTGGCTCTCCTACTGGTTCGATACCTTGGTTTCATTACTGGGGGAAATACCTACCGTTGCTATGCTACATCATCCTCTCCTCTTGGGGGAAACACCGACGTAGTCTTAGCAAACATCATCAAAAGTTACAAACCTATTCCAAATCAGACAAGTGCTACTTTGTAGGTTATTCCAAGTTATTGGGTATTCCCCCACCACTATGCCGAGGCAATGGTTTTTGCCACAAAACGGTATGCTTTTAAAGACAATAGTTCTTGCGAAAAGGTGAGTGGGAGGACAGTGCAACTCGACGAGATAACAAGTATCTTCGCCATCAGGTCAAAGGAAAGGAACCTTGGAAGTGATTCCAGAGTTTCCTACTGCGATTGATACGGAAGCATCTACATGAGATGTATGGACTTTGGTCGAACTTGCAGCTGAACAACATAGGCAAAGCTCGTGCAAACCTCTCAGGTGCGCAAATGAGATATTGTTGTTAGACAACAGTATACCTAAGATACACAAGGAAGCGTTGATGGGCCCTGACTCCAGAATTGGCTAAATGCCAATATAATCCGAGGTAGTTTCCACAAATGATTTAAGATTTAAATCTTTATAAACCCTTCGAAAGACTTAGAGTCTAACGGATTGTAATGGGACTATAAACTGATCCGGATAAAAATGTTTTATCCATTAAGCTCGACTTGTTGCAATAACAAGTTCAAGGAGTTGACTACAATGAGATTGTCTCACCGTAGCAATGCTTAAAGTCGGTTCGGGTTAAACTAGCAATTAATACATATTACAAACATGAGATATGAAACATGGAAGACAAAGAATTTCCATGGAATGGAAATACAACCTAGGACTTGTATGTGATACAATCCAAAGTATTTTGTCGGTCCAGAGGATGCTAGTAAGTATGCAAACTTCGGAGCTCCAGCAATGGGCAGAAGAGAGCAAAATGGAGTTGGAATCTTCGTTTTTGATGGAATGGTCAAAAGGGTTTGACTTCATAAATGGGTAATGAATATGCTTGTGGTTTAAAGAAAGTAAGTGGGAGAATAATAATATTTCTGAAAACCTTGTGTGCTTGACACATTGTTAATTGGAAATAAAATTCTTGACACGAATTAGGACTTCATTCGAAAATAGTTTTTCTATGAAGTGCTTGCACTACTGCAGGATGGTCCAAACGTGACACTACGATCAGAGACCCTTCGACGAAACTGTGCGCGATGCCATAATCGCAAATGGTGGTGTAAAAAACCATCAAAACAGGTGCAAAACATTTGCGATGACCGACACATCAAACACGGTTCAGAATTTAGTTGCGTGTGCGATGCTGGGCATACGGTTCAGCTCATTAACGGTTTGGGATGAGGAGGAACAGAAGAAACGGGCAGCCAGATGAAGGCGTGTGCTATATACAGCATACGGTTTACTAGGATGAACTGTGTGTGATTAGGCAACACAATGGAAATGGTTAAACTGAACAAGATGTGTGTGATACGCGGCAAACAGGTCCATAATCAGAAATGTGTGCGAAGACCAATAATAACACAGACGGTTGCTGCTAATAAGCCATGTAAATTGCTCTATCTATAGTGGAATAACATGTATATATATATAACTAAAATAAACATCCAATTACATAAGTGACTATACAGATCATTCGCACACACCTCAATAAACAATTGCATGCATTCTAAAGTAGGAGAAACGATCGTCTAGTCATCAACTTCTTGTGACGCTCCCGCCACTGCTATGTGGCTCGATCCCTCATCTGGGTCAGGAAGAAGACATTTCCTCATGTCAACGATCCACCTGTACATCTCTTAGCTTGTGTACGCGACCATGGCCGCGTACTTGACTTGTTGTTCATCCAGTCTCTCATGCCACACACTGTGCGAGGAGTTCTTATCCTTATTGCTCTCTTCCTTCATCTTCGCATAGCAGGGGTCGATGATGGCCAAGGCGAGGTCAACCAGCGAGTTCAGTTTGTTTTTGTTGCTGCCCCAGACCTTGTAGTGGTGCTGGATGTTGACAAGATTCAGGCATTTCAAGTCCGAACCCTTGAGGTCTTATAGATCGTTGGTGGTGTCCACCGTAGCGAAACTGTAGTCGGAGCTATTGATAAACCTGGAGAAACGCTCGCAAGGCCTTGTGGCAAGGAGGTAGTGGTAGACGAGTATGTCATGTTGCACGCACAACTGGGCGACGACAACCTTCTGATCGTGCCCGACACGACCGATGGTGTACTCGAGGTCGAAGCCAACAACTCGGTACTTGTCCTCGGCAAGGAACTGCTCCATAGTTTGGATGGAGCTCTCCACCGAGACCGGATCGTTCGTGTACACCACCGAGAAGGACTTCCCCCTCACGTGGGTGTCCACTACGTGATGCGTGGTGAACTGCCTGCCGTTGCCATCGTCGGCCGTTGGGAGCGCCATTCGAGCCACGGGGAGAGCCATTAGAACCACTGGATGTCCTCTCTGTATGTGTCCTCGTGGGTGTGCTTATTGTGTCGTGTGAGACGAGAGATGAAGGTAAATAGCCGCAGGAATAAAAGGGGGCCTGGCAGCGTGGATTCTCGGCGCGTCCGCCTGGCTGTTTTTGCAGCGGGTAACTGCATCGTCCTTCCGTGCCTGCCGCAACCGCTTGCACACGTACGTGCGTGATCGTGCGCCGGCCCCAAACACTGGCAGCGCGCGTGGAGGGACGAGGGCAGAGCACCTAGAGGGACGCGAGAGCAGAGCGCGCGTGGCGGGACTGTTGGGGAACGTAGTATTTCAAAAAAATTCCTATGATCACGCAAGATCTATCTAGGAAAAGCATAGCAACGAGCGGGGAGAGTGTGTCCACTTACCCTCGTAGACCAAAAGCGGAAGCGTTTAGTAACGCGGTTGATGTAGTCGAACGTCTTCGCGATCCAACCAATCCAAGCACCGAACGTACGGCACCTCCGCGTCAGCACACGTTCAGCTCGATGACGTCCCTCCAGCTCTTGATCTAGTTGAGGCCGAGTGAGAATTCCGTCAGCATGATGGCGTGGTGATGGTGATGATGAAGTTACCGGCGCAGGGCTTCGCCTAAGCACTACGACGATATGACCGAGGTGTAACACTGTGGAGGGGGGCACCGCACACGGCTAAAGATCAACTTGTGTGTCCATGGGGTGCCCCCTTGGCCACGTATATAAAGGAGGGAGGAGGAGGAGGAGGTCGGCCTAGGAGGGGCACGCCTATAGGGGGAGTCCAACTAGGATTCCAAATCCTAGTTGGAGTCCCCTTCCTTTTCGAAGAGGGTAGAGAGGGAAGGAATAGCAGAGGGAGAAGGAAAGAGAGGGGAGCGCTGCCCACTCCCTAGTCCAATTCGGACATGCCATGGGGGGGGCCACCCCTTGAGGCCCTTCTATCCTTTCCCGTATGGCCCATTAAGGCCCACTACTTCCCCCGGCGACATCCCGTAACTCTCCGGTACTCCGAAAAATACCCGAATCACTCGGAACCTTTCTGATGTCCGAATATAGCCTTCCAATATATCGATCTTTACCTCTCGACCATTTCGAGACTCCTCGTCATGTCCGTGAACTCATCCGAGACTCCGAACAAACTTCGGTCATCAAATCACATAACTTATAATACAAATCGTCATCGAACGTTAAGCGTGCGGACCCTACGGGTTCAAGAACTATGTAGACATGACCGAGACTTATCTCCGGTCAATAACCAATAGTGGAACCTGGATGCTCATATTGGCTCCTACATATTCTACGAAGATATTTATCGGTCAAACCGCATAACAACATACGTTGTTCCCTTTGTCATCGGTATGTTACTTGCCCAAGATTCGATCGTCGGTATCACCATACCTAGTTCAATCTCGTTACCGGCAAGTCTCTTTACTTGTTCCGTAATGTATTATCCCGCAAGTAACTCATTAGTCACATTGCTTGCAAGGCTTATAATGATGTGCATTACCGAGAGGGCCCAGAGATACCTCTCCGATACACGGAGAGACAAATCCTAATCTCGATCTATGCCAACTCAACAAACACCAACGGAGACACCTATAGAGCATCTTTATAATCACCCAGTTATGTTGTGACGTTTGATAGCACACTAAGTGTTCCTCCGGTATTCGGGAGTTGTATAATCTCATAGTCATAGGAACATGTATAAGTCATGAAGAAAGCAATAGCAATAAACTAAATGATCATAATGCTAAGCTAACGGATGGGTCTTGTCCATCACATCATTCTCTAATGATGTGATCCCATTGATCAATTGACAACACATGTCTATGGCTAGGAAACTTAACCATCTTTGATTAACGAGCTAGTCAAGTTGAGGCATACGAGGGACACTCTGTTTGTCTATGTATTCACACATGTACTAAATTTCCGGTTAATACTATTCTAGCATGAACAATAAACATTTATCATGATATAAGGAAATATAAATAACAACTTTATTATTGCCTCTAGGGCGTATTTCCTTCAGTCTCCCACTTGCACTAGAGTCAATAATCTAGTTCACATCGCCATGTGATTTAACACCAATACTTCACATCGTCACGTGATTTAATACTCTATAGTTCACATCACCATGTGACTAATACCAAAAGGGTTTACTAGAGTCAATAATCTAGTTCACATCGCCATGTGATTAACATCCAAAGAGTACTAAGGTGTGATCATGTTTTGCTTGTGAGAGAAGTTTAGCCAATGGGTCTGCCACATTCAAATCCGTATGTATTTTGCAAATTTCTATGTATACAATGCTTTGCATGGAGCTACTCTAGCTAATTGCTCCTACTTTCAATATGTATCCATATTGAGCGTTAGAGTCATCCGGATCGGTGTCAAAACTTGCATCGACGTAACCCTTTACGACGAACTTTTTGTCAACTCCATAACCGAGAAACATATCCTTATTCTACTAAGCATAATTTTGACCGCTGTCCAGTGATCCACTCCTGGATTACTATTGTACCCTCTTGCCAAACTCATGGTGAGGTACACAATAGGTCTAGTACACAACATAGCATACTTCATAGAACCTATGACTGAGGCATAGGGAATGACTTTTCACTCTCTTTCCATTTTCTACCATGGTCGGGTTTTGAGTCTTTACTCAACTTCACACCTTGCAACGTAGGCAAGAACTCCTTCTTTGACTGTTCCATTTTGAACTACTTCAAAATCTTGTCAAGGTATGTACTCATTGAAAAAACTTATGAAGCATCTTGATCTATCTCTATAAATCTTGATGCTCAATATGTAAGCAGCTTCATCGAGGTCTTTCTTTTAAAAACTCCTTTCAAACACTCCTTTATGCTTTCCAGAAAATTCTACATCATTTCCGATCAACAATATGTCATTCACATATATTTTATCAGAAAGGCTGTAGTGCTCCCACTCACTTTCTTGTAAATAGAGGCTTCACCGCAAGTCTGTATAAAACTATATGTTTTGATCAACTCATCAAAGCGTACATTCCAACTCCGAGATGCTTGCACCAGTCCATAGATGGATCGCTAGAGCTTGCACACTTTGTTAGCACCTTTAGGATAGACAAATCCTTTTGGTTGCATCATATACAACTCTTCTTTAAGAAATCCATGAAGGAATACAGTTTTGACATCCATTTGCCAGATTTCATAAAATGTGGCAATTGCTAACATGATTCGGACAGACTTAAGCATCGCTACGAGTGAGAAAATATCATGGTAGTCAACACCTTGAACTTGTCGAAAACCTTTTGCGACAAGTCAAGCTTTTGTAGATAGTAACACTACCATCACCGTCCGTCTTCCTCTTGAAGATCTATTTATTCTCTATGGCTTGCCGATCATCGGGCAAGTCAACCAAAGTCCACACTTTGTACTCATACATGGATCCCATCTCAGATTTCATGGCCTCAAGACATTTCGTGGAACCTTGGCTCATCGTCGCTTCCTCATAGTTCATAGGTTCGTCATGGTCCAGTAACATGACTTCCATAACAGCATTACCGTACCAGTCTGGTGTAGAACGTGCTCCGGTTGACCTACGATGTTCGTAGTAACCTTATCTGAAGTTTCATGATCATTATCATTAGCTTCCCCTCTAGCTGGTGTAGGCATCACTAGGACTGATTTATGCGATGAACCATTTTCCAATTTGAGAGAAGGTACAATTACCTCATCAAGTTCTACTTTCCTCCCACTCACTTCTTTCGAGAGAAACTCCTTCTCTAGAAAGGATCCATTCTTAGCAACGAATATCTTGCCTTTGGATCTGTGATAGAAGGTGTACCCAACAATTTCTTTTTAGGTATCCTATGAAGACGCACTTCTCCGATTTGGGTTCAAGCTTATCAGTTTGAAACTTTTTCACATAAGCATCGAAACCCCAAACTTTAAGAAACGACAGCTTTGGTTTCTTGCCAAACCATAGTTCATACGTTGTCGTCTCAACAGATTTAGATGGTGCCCTATTTAACGTGAATGCAGCTGTTTCTAATGCATAACCCCAAAAAGATAGTGGTAAATCGGTAAGAGACATCATAGATCGCACAATATCTAATAAAGTACGGTTATGACGTTCAGACACACCATAACGTCGTGGTGTTCTAGGTGGCGTGAGTTGGGAAACTTATTCCATATTGTTTCGAATAAAGACCAAACTCGTAACTCAAATATTCGCCTCCTCGATCAGATCGTAGAAACTTTATTTTCTTGTTACAATGATTTTCCACTTCACTCTGAAATTCCTGGAACTTTTCAAATGTTTCAGACTTATGTTTCATCAAGTAGATATATCCATATCTGCTCAAATCATCTATGAAGGTTAGAAAATAATGATACCCGCGGCGAGCCTCAACACTCATCGGACCGCATACATCAGTATGTATTATTTCCAATAAGTCAGTTGCTCGCTCCATTGTTCCAGAGAAAGGAGTCTTAGTCATCTTGCCCATGAGGCATGGTTCGCAAGTATCAAGTGATTCCAAAATCCCATCAGCATGGAGTTCCTTCATGCGCTTTATACCAATATGACCTAAACAGCAGTGTCACAAATAAGTTGCACTATCATTATTAACTTTGCATCTTTTGGCTTCAATATTGTGAATATGTGTATCACTATGATCGAGATTCAATAAACCACTTATATTGAGTGTATGACCGTAGAAGGTTTTATTCATGTAAATAGAACAACAATTATTCTTTGACTTAAAGAAATAACCATATTGCAATAAACATGATCCAATCATATTCATGCTCAACGCAAACACCAAATAACATTTATTTTAGGTTCAACACTAATCCCGAAGTTAAAGGGAGTGTGCGATGGTGATCTTATCAACCTTGGAATCACTTCCCACACACATCATCACCTCGCCCTTAACTAGTCTCTGTTTATTTTGCAACTCATGTTTCGAGTTACTACTCTTAGCAACTGAACTAGTATCAAATACCGAGGTGTTGCTATTTATCTATCTATCTATCTATACCTCTATATATACCTATACTAATTTGTGACTCCCTAGAAATTACCACGTAAATCAGTAATTAGGAGTCGTTAATCTCGTGGGACCGAATTATTACGGTGTAGATCAATCCATAAAATCTATGAAAAAAAACACTCAAGGCCCATAATATTTTATTGATCAAAAGATACAAGTAAAAAAACTCCTAGGTAAAGCGTACAACTCCAGGCCTCTTTTCACGTTTGTAAGGGTACTCAATCTCAATCTCTATCTAAATCTATCTACAGCTCTACGGCCTCTCCTAGATAAAAATAAACATATCAATCTAGAGCTCAATCGTACTACTCCAGGTCTCTTTCTAACTATAACCCACGATCTATTCCTTCTCTTATTAAATAAAGCTAATTCTCTCCCCTTCCATGGAAAAATAATCCATCGTTTCTCTTTTCAAATGGAAAAAAAATCTGTCATCTCTTTGAGGCCAAATCAAGCAGGGTTGGGACGACGCAGCCGAGTGCTTTTTGGGAATACGCACGTACGCTGCTGGCTAGATTACTTCCTAGCCGGTCGGTGTTGGGAGGAGATGAACCTATACGGCAGAATACATGCACACTGGAGCACGCAGCCGAGTGCCATCCGGCAATACGCATGTATGAGGCTAGCTCGATTATTTTCTAGCCAATCCGTGTTGGAAGGAGATGAAAATATACAGTACAATACGTGCATGTAGAGAAGCTAGCAGGTTGCTGGATCGATTTTGCCGGGAGACGCAGGTATGCATTGCAAACTCCTTTGATACGTTCTGCAAAACACATACACACACGAGGACACAAATTCTTCGTCATGGACGTGCTTGATTGCATATGTGTGTAGCCATGTATGGCAGGAAATAATGCGGATGATTTGACGAACTGTGAGCATCTTGACAAGGGAAAGTAATCATCTACGAAAGCTAATTAGACCTACTGCACCAATGATAAAAAAAATTATTGCTGAAGTGCATTGCATGGTTCAGCTTCTTTGCTTGCTATCTACATGACGGTGGTTACATTTTGAACTTCACAGGTTTATTGTGATCAGCATCCCATTAGTGGATACCCTTAATCTTGCTGCTGGCCCAACTGGAGGTTTGTTTTGTAGCACCAATGTTTTCATATTTGGAGTAGAACACATTACGTTAGCATTACATCTTCTATTTATTTTTTGCTTTTTAACCATAGTGCATGCACATATATCATGTGTAAATAATTTGAGTTATTTGCTTCTAGCTTATGTGGAAAGGCACAATTTGCAGGGAACTGTGTCACAGGTATGTGCAATTATCACTTCATTAGGAGATGGTTCTAAACTCAATTATCTGTTAATATATTTTTCTGTACCACTATTAGTTTCTGAACTGGGACATGGTGAATTTGTTTTGTTTTGACAGCAGTACGTCACACCTAATTCCGTAGCGAGCACTTGGTTCCCTCCTTTGTTTTGATCCTACATCACATGAATTATGTTAATCTCTTATGCCATTCGTATTGACATTAGGAATAACATGATAGATATTATTTTAAGGTGGGTTTGCCCATTTAGCATATCTGAAATGGTACACATGAACCCATTAGTTGCATGCACCTCTTTAGCATAGGAAGCGTGATATAGAACTCTAATGTTGTGACAATAGAGTTCTGAACCTACTTCCACTCCCGTGTGCCTTTTTAAGCTCTCTCTTTGGCCGAAAACAATCATTAAAAAATCACACTGGTTATATTTCAATCATTTTCTGACATGTGGGTGAGAAGTAGCTCACCTGGTATGTGTCAGTATTTTCCTTTAGGTACCACACATTTTTCCTATAGGTATCCTGTTGCATGGCTACTGATTCTGAGATTTCTAAAGAGTCAATTACATTGTTGGTGTCACAACTTGTCCTGAATGTTCACTTTGGTGCTACAAGTTGTGAGATACGTCAAAGTGGTGGAAAAACTTGGCTCAATCATTCGCATACGGTGCTTTTCTCAGTTTCGTACGAATCAAGCGCTGACTAAGCAAGACAGCGTGGCGCGGGTCCCATTGGCAGTGATCAGAGGCCGTGGGCTGATGCGTTTGGCATGAGTTATCTCAGAAACCCCCTCAGATTTCACGTCTTTGACAAATAAGCCCCCGGGTTGGCTGTACACAGGTGGCCTTTCCTTTCTGCGTTATTGACTTGCCTGTTCGACTCCCTCGCCTCAAGCTTTCCTCCTGTCGATCGTTTGAAGGCGGCGGCGGCGGTGATCTGTAGGACGCGTTGATCGGCGGCGTCGACGACAATGGAACCCCGCCGGCGAGCTCCCGGCGAGGCAGCCCCTGTATACAGTGAGCACAACCCCAACTTTCCCCCTCTGTAGCCCCTGTTTTTTTGTAGGGTTTCCATCGGTTGGTTCGCCGGCGACGAATGTTGAGTTTTGTGTTGATTTCGTCCGCGGATGCTTTTTAGATGGCGTGACGTTAAAATCCCCCCTCGCTTTCATCCGTAGTGGCGTTTGTCTCTATGGTTTAGCACGGGTTTAGAAGGCCCCTTCTTTTCTGCATGAACAAATCGGATATTAGTTAAAATCTGAGTGCTTCAGTCAAGTCAGTGTATGTGCGCACAACCCTACATTGTATTTGCCAATCTGTACTTAACTGAATTTGTCGACACTTGTTAACTGAATCTGTCGACACATGTTAACAGAATATTTCGACACTGCTATAACTGAATTTTTCGACACTGCTTTAACTGAATTTTTCGACACTGCTATAACTGAATTTTTCGACACTGCTATAACTGAATTTTTCGACACTGTTTTAACTGAATATTTGAGCAGGTTAACTGTAAATAACATGTGCATTTTTAATTGAATACTTGACAGGGCTTGTTGTCTGCTCTGTTAATTGAAAACTAGATATTCGCATTGCCTTGTTGAACAGAATTATAATTGTAATGGACTGTTCTTTGTTATCCGAATATGTTTATGCACTGTAGGTGATTTTGATGGATTGTTCACTGTTGAGATTCATCACAAGGGATTTTTCTGTGGAGCTGGCAGCAACAGGACATACATGGACTATCAAGTTGATTGGTTTGATAGCTGTGATAGTGACACATGGTCTATATTGTGGATTGAAGATTTTCTTAAGCAGCTGGGGTATGACAGAGATAGTGGACGACATGAAGTGTTTTGGTGTCAGCCTGGAAGGACACTTAGTGAAGGAATGAAAGAAATGAAATGTGATGCTGACAGCCTTGCAATGATAGCAGCTAGTACACAACACAAGAACTTATTGCTGATCATAGACCATGGAGATACACTGAACAATTTGGTACGAGATGATGTTGTAGTTCAAGGGGTTCCTGAATTGCCAAAGGTCATAACTCCAAGGAAAGACAAGGGAAAAGAACAAGCCACCTCACCTAAAGTTGCAACTGTGAGAAGTAAGAGGAGTAAGAGGAGGGCAAGGGGATTGTTTTCTGAAGGATCATCTTCGGGATGTGCTGATGATGATGTTGACGAAGAAGACGTAGAACCTGCAGTAGATTCTGAGACTGATGAGGAATTTTTTGACAGTGACTATGATGTAGAGGATGGGGATGATGATTTATTTGAAGATCATGTAGACAAAGAAGTGGATGATCACAGAGAAAGAGTTACAACATGTGACTATGAAACAGAGCTAGCAGAGGATGCTCTAGATGACCCTCACATCTTGTTATCCAAAGAAGAGAGGGACAAGTTGAAGTACCATTTCAAAGGTTTCAATCCAGAGACAGATCTGAATGCTCCTGTATTTAAGTTAGGAATGGTGTTTGGTAGTGTGCAGGAGCTCAGACATGCTATAACTTCTTATAGCATAAGAAACAGAGTTGCAATAAAAAAGACAAGAAACACAAGCACTACAGTTGAAGCAATATGCAGTAATGCTTGCCCATGGTACATGAAAGCAGTGAAGGACAGCAGGAAAAACAGCTTCATTATAAAGAAGTATTGTGATGAGCACACTTGCCCTAAGTCATGGAACCTTAAAGGTCTAACTGCTCCATTTTTAACCAAAAAATTCAGAGATGAGTTCAGGGACAATGAGAAGATGCCTTTGAAGAAATTTGAGGAGAAGGTTCAGCAAGAGTACAATCTCATACCAACTAGGACCAAATTAGGAAGAGCTAGAAGAGATTCAGTGAAGCAGATTAGAGGTGAAGATGATGACCAGTTCAAGCACTTGTGGGATTATGGAGAGGAGTTGAGGACCACAAACCCTGGCAGCAAGTTTTACCTATGCACAAAGGAAATTTTTGATGACAAGACTAAGCAGACAAGAGAACACTTTTCAACTCTATACTGGTCATTGGATGCTTGCAAGAGAGGATGGCTATTGGGAGGCAGACCCATCATATTTGTAGATGGATGTCACATTAAGGCCAGGTACAAAGGAAATTTGCTAACAGCTGTGGGTATTGACCCTAATGATTGCATCTACCCCCTAGCATTTGGGATTGTGGAAGTTGAGTCTACTAGCAGCTGGGAGTGGTTTTTGGCAAGCCTAAAGGATGATCTAAACATATGTAACACCTCTCCATACACAATAATGAGTGACAAGCAGAAGGTATGCTCCTGAGTTCATTCACTTTACATGTACTTTATTAATTTAGAAGTTTGTAAATCATATATTGATCTGATAGTCAATCTTGTATGTGATGTTCAGGGTCTCATTGCAGCAGTAGCAAAGGTTTGGCCAGATGCTGAACACAGGTTCTGTGTCAGGCATATGTACCAGAATTTCCATAAGCTACACAAGGGGGAACAGTTGAAGAACAATCTTTGGGCAATTGCAAGAGCCACAAACAATCCTACATACATGAAAGCTATGGAAAAGATGTTGGCCGACAGTGTGGGTGCATACAAATGGGTAGAGAAATGGCCTCCAAAGACATGGATTAAAGCCTTTTTAACCCTTTTCCAAAATGTGACATTCTACTGAATAACATGTCTGAAGTATTTAATAGGTTAGCTTCTAATTTAGTATTGTGCTTCAATAGTAATTTTGCAATATTCCTTTTTCAGTTTCTATTTTACTGCATTAACATGTTTTTTCTTCTTCTTATGACAGTTGGATATTGCCAGCAAGAGAATTACCAATTTTATCTATGGTGGATAACATAAACAACAAGATAACAGCAAGGATTTACAACAAGCAGAAGGAAGTGGCCCTGGATAGGAAATGGAGTGGTAGATTGTGCCCTAAGATTAAGAAAAAACTTGACAAATTTACTGACTGGGCTGCTAATTGCATGGTATTTGGAGCTGGCCAGAAGGTTTTCAAAGTTGTGTCAATGAACCATTCTTACATTGTGGACTTGAACCTGGAAACATGTGACTGCAAAAGATGGGACTTGTCCGGAATTCCATGTCACCATGCAATAGCTTGTGCTAGAGAGGAGAGAATAGATCCTGCAACTCTAGTACATGAATGCTACTCTGTGGATTCTTACAAAAATGCTTATGGATTTAACATAAAGCCAGTGAGAGACAAGGAGCATTGGAGAAAGATGTATGGAGTTGATGTATATCCACCTGTGTACACTAAGGTCATGGGAAGACCAAGGAGGAATAGGAAGAAAGATCCAGAGGAGAAGCAGATGAAAGATGGAGGGAAGACGCTGTCAAAGCATGGTGTGTCCATGCATTGCTCTTTATGTGGAAGAGCAGATCACAATAAGAAAGGGCACAACAAGTGGGAGGAGAACAATAGGGATGCACCTCAGCCTGCAGAAGATGATGGAGATGATGATGATGCAGAGTATTATGACGATCCTTCAATCATTTCAGTAAGATGGAAGCAACTAAAATTACTATAATGTTTTCTAAATTTTACTCCCTACCTCGTAGCGTTGACACTTTGTTTGCACTCTTTTAAGAACATAATGCCACATACAGTGCACCCACACATGGATCCTACTCAAACACCAGGGTCAATGGTGTTTCTCATGCAACAAATGGTAAGGATTTTTCTACAAAACATTAAATTCTGATTTCACCATGCAAAACTCTATCTGAAAATTGCTGCATTGTTTCATACTTAGGAGAGGAGAGCATATGTGCCAGTTATGGATCATGGACCTCTTCCAGAATCAGCTTTTGTTGCAAATGCTAGAGATAGCATACCCCCTCCCAGGGTTACCACAAGAGGAGTGGCTTGATGATTTCCAGACCTTATAGAGCAAGCTGCATATCAAATTAGTTCATGAATGAACTGGAAAAAAATGCAATCAGGTTCATGTATGAACTTTTGTTTTTTGGATTGTTAGAACTAAATTAGCCCTTCGCTTAAGTTGAAACATGTCAGGAGCTGAACATATCTTTTGGTAGGATGCTCAAATGAATATGATGCTATCCTCTCTAAATTAGTTCATGTATGACTTCTCTAAAGATGATATGATGCTATCCTATGCACTATGATTAGTGTGAAGATGATATGATGTTATCCTGTGCTCCATGATTTCTGTGAAACTGTCTTCTTTTCTGAAATTTTACTTCATTTCATATAGAAATGCTTCCTGTGGAGTTTTTGATATGATGCTATATTCTGCTCCATGATTTCTGTGAAACTGTTTTGCAAATTCTATTTAGAACGATTTTAACAGTATGAGAAATAAAAATGTGGAGTTTTTTATATGATGCTATATTCTGCTCTATGATTTCTGTGAAACTGTTGTGCAAAAACCTTGCTATGCAAATTCTATTTAGAACAATTTTAACAGTATGAGAAATAAAAAAAATGGTGGTTCTGGGACTCGAACCCAGAATCTGTAGGTGGTACTGTTTTGTTTGTAGCCAGTGGGCTACTATGCAAGTTCTGAACAACTTTGAAAGCTCTCTTCTGTTAAAACAAGATATTTTGTTGTTTGTCTGTCAGTTATAAGGAAAGGCCACCTGTGTACATCCAACCCGGGGGCTTATTTGTCAAAAACGTGAAATCTGAGGGGGTTTCTGAGAAAACTCATGCCAAACGCACCAGCCCACGGCCTCTGGTCACTGCCAATGGGACCCGCGCCACGCTGTCTTGCTTAGTCAGCGCTTGATTCATACGAAACTGAGAAAAGCATCGTATGCGAACGATTGAGCCAAGTTTTTCCACCACTTTGACGTATCTCACAACTTGTAGCACCAACGTGAACATTCAGGACAAGTTGTGACACCAACAATGTAATTGACTCATTTCTAAATATTCCCCTTTTCTCTTTGTTCGAGGGAACCTTTCCACTAACAAAAGAAGATTATTGTTGGGAACTGAGACATCATTATTATGATGTTGAACTTACAGAAGTATACCTGCCTGTTTTATATGTGTCATCATTTAATACAAGATGTCACATAAAAATTATACTATCTACTGTTCGAGTTTTAAAATTGCTTTACAATATAGCATTCAAGTTATATCAGCATACATGAGAAATATTTATGGAAAAGGATATCAAAGTGTTCCACTATCTGGATAATTTGTTGTTTGAACATATTTTAAATAGATACTACATGTATAAAAGGTCACACCATATGCCTATGAAAAATAAGCAGCATGTTTGGCCAATCTACGTCCTTCCGAAATGAGACCAACAAACATATGATTAGGAAAATTGTTCACCCATGATTGTATCTTCATATATTGAATTTTGAGCAATATAATGTGATTAGATGTAACTGAAAAACATTTTAATTTCATGGCGTTAGAAATATTTTTTTCCAATTTATATGCATATACCTTCTTCTGTAGATCTCCATGTTTCTAAACGCACGTATATGCTTAAAAATATCTCAAGTATAGTGGTTGATTTCAAAAAACCATATTTTTTCATAAAATAGATTGAAAGAAAATATTAGATAACCGGCCCGTGCGAATGCACGGGTTGACGACTAGTAAACACTAGTAAAGTACAGATCAATAACATGTATATCAAATATACATTTGTTCACTTTGCCATCCTTCTTATCCGCCAAGTATCTAGGGGCAGTTCCGCTTCCAGTGACAATTTCATTTGCAGTAGAGGCACTCAATTTCAGGGTTGGCTCCAGCTTTGGGTTTCTTCATGGGAGTGGAAACTTGCTTGCCATTCTTCTTGAAGTTCGATTTCTTTCCCTTGCCCTTTTACTTGAAACTAGTGGTCTTGTCAACCATCAACACTTGATGCTTTTTCTTGATTTCCACCTTCACTGATTTCAGCATCACGAAGAGCTTGGGAATCGTTTCCGTTATCCCTTGCATATTATAGTTCATCACGAAGTTCTAGTAACTTGGTGATGGTGACTAGAGAACTCTGGCAATCACTATCTTATCTGGAAAATTAACTCCCACTTGATTGAAGCCATTGTAGTACTCAGACATTCTGAGCACATGCTCACTGGTTGAGCTATTCTCCTCCATCTTGTAGGCAAAATACTTGTCAGAGGTCTCATACCTCTCGACTCGGGCATGAGTCTGAAATACCAATTTCAACTCTTGGAACATCTCATATGCTCCATGTTGTTCAAAACATTTTTGAAGTCCCGGTTCTAAGCCATAAAGCATGGTGCACTAAACTATCAAGTAGTCATCATACCGAGCTTGTCAAACGTTCATAATGTCTGCATATGCTCCTGCAATAGTTTTGTTACCTAGCGGAGCATCAAGGACATAATTCTTCTGTGCAGCAATGAGCATAATCCTCAGATCACTGACCTAGTCCGCATCATTGCTACTATCATTTTTCAACTTAGTTTTCTCTAGGAACATATCAAAAATAAACGGGGAGCTACATCGCGAGCTATTGATCTACAACATAGTTATGCAAATACTATCAGGACTAAGTTCATGACAAATTAAAGTTCAATTAATCATATTACTTAAGAACTCCCACTTAGATAGACATCCCTCTAGTCATCTAAGTGATCACGTGATCCAAATCAACTAAACCATGTCCGGTCATCACATGAGATGGAGTAGTTTTCAATGGTGAACATCACTATGTTGATCATATCTACTATATGCTTCACACTCGACCTTTCCGTCTCAGTGTTCCGATGCCATATCTGCATATGCTAGGCTCGTCAAGTTTAACCCGAATATTCTGTGTGTGCAAAACTGGCTTGCACCTGTTGTATGTGAACGTAGAGCTTATCACACCCGATCATCACGACGAACTGTGCAAGCCAGTTTAGTGAGAGATCATCTTATAATGCTACCATCATACTAAGCAAAATAAGATGCATAAAGCATAAACATCACATGCAATCAATATAAGTGATATGTTATGGCCATCATCATCTTGTGCCTTTGATCTCCACCTCCAAAGCACCATCATGATCACCATCGTCACTAGATCGACACCTTGATCTCCATCGAATAATCGTTGTCGTCTCGCCAACTATTGCTTCTACGACTATCGCTACCGCTTAGTGATAAAGTAAAGCAATTACATGGCGATTGCATTTCATACAATAAAGCGACAACCATAAGGCTCCTGCCAGTTGCCGATAACTTTTCCAAAACATGATCATCTCATATAACAATTTATATATCATCACGTCTTGACCATATCACATCACAGCAAGGCCATGCAAAAACAAGTTAGACGTCCTCTACTTTGTTGTTGCATGTTTTATGTGGCTGCTACGAGCTTTTGCAAGAACCGTTCTTACCTACGCATCAAAACCACAACGATTTTTCGTCAAGTGTGTTGTTTTAACCTTCAACAAGGACTGGGCGTAGTCAAACTCGATTCAACTAAAGCTGGAGAAATAGACACCCACTAGCCACCTGTGTGCGAAGCCCGGTGGTAGGACCAGTCTCATGAACGCGGTCATGTAATGTCGGTCTAGACCGCTTCATCCAACAATACCGCCGAATCAAAGTATGACATGCTGGTAAGCAGTATGACTATTATCGCGCACAACTCTTTGTGTTCTACTCGTGCATATAACATCTACGCATAGACCTGGCTCGGATGCCACTGTTGGGAAACGTAGTATTTCAAAAAAATTCCTACGATCACGCAAGATCTATCTAGGAGAAGCATAAGAACGAGCGGGGAGAGTGTGTCCATGTAACCTCGTAGACCGAAAGCGGAAGTGTTTAGTAACGCGGTTGACGTAGTCGAACGTCTTCGCGATCCAACAGATCCAAGCACCGAACGTACGGCACCTCCGTGTTCAGCACACGTTCAGCTCGATGACGTCCCTCGAGCTCTTGATCTAGTTGAGGCCAAGGGAGAGTTCCATCAGCACGACGGCGTGGTGACGGTGATGATGAAATTACCGGCGCAGGGCTTCGCCTAAGCAGTACGGCGATGACCGAGGTGTAAAACTGTGGAGGTGGGCACCGCACACGGCTAAAGATCAACTTGTGTGTCTATGGGGTGCCCCCTTGGCCACGTATATAAAGGAGGGAGGACGAGGAGGCCGGCCTAGGAGGGGCGCGCCTGTAGGGGGAGTCCAACTAGGATTCCCAATCCTAGTTGGAGTCCCCTTCCTTTTCCAAGAGGGGAGAGAGGGAAGGAGTAGGAGAGGGAGAAGGAAAGAGAGGGGGCGCCGCCCCCTCCCTAATCCAATTCAGAGTTGGCAAGGGGGCGTGTGGCCACCCCTTGAGGCCCTTCTCTCCTTTCCCGTATGGGCCATTAAGGCCCACTACTTCCCCCGGTGAATTCCCGTTACTCTCTGGTACTCCGAAAAATACCCGAATCACTCGGAACCTTTCCGATGTTCGAATATAGCCTACCAATATATAGATCTTTACCTCTCGACCATTTTGAGACTCCTCGTCATGTCCGTGATCTCATCCGGCACTCCAAACAAACTTCGGTCATCAAATCACATGACTCATAATACAAATCGTCATCGAACGTTAAGCGTGCGGACCCTACGGGTTCGAGAACGATGTAGACATGACCGAGACTCATCTCCGGTCAATAACCAATAGCGGAACCTAGATGCTCATATTGGCTCCTACATATTCTACGAAGATCTTTATCGGTCAAACCGCATAACAACATATGTTGTTCCCTTTGTCATCGGTATGTTACTTGCCCGAGATTCGATTGTCGGTATCACCATACCTAGTTCAATCTCGTTACTAGCAAGTCTCTTTACTCGTTCCATAATGCATTATCCCGCAACTAACTCATTAGTCACATTGCTTGCAAGGATTATAGTAATGTGCATTACCAAGAGGGCCCAGAGATACCTCTTCGATACACGGAGTGACAAATCCTAATCTCGATCTATGCCAACTCAACAAACACCGTCGGAGACACCTGTAGAGCATCTTTATAATCACCCAGTTACGTTGTAACGTTTGATAGCACACTAAGTATTCATCCGGTATTCGGGAGTTGCATAATTTCGTAGTCATAGGAACATGTATAAGTCATGAAGAAAGAAATAGCAATAAACTAAACGATCATAATACTAAGCTAACGGATGAGTCTTGTCCATCACATCATTCTCTAATGATGTGATCCCGTTGATCAAATGACAACACATGTCTATGGCTAGGAAACTTAACCATCTTTGATTAACGAGCTAGTCAAGTAGTGGCATACCAGGGACACTCTGTTTGTCTATGTATTCACACATGTACTAAGTTTTCGGTTAATACAATTCTAGCATGAACAATAAACATTTATCATGATATAAGGAAATATAAATAACAACTTTATTATTGCCTCTAGGGCATATTTCCTTCAGGGACGCGAGAGCAGAGCGCGCGCGGCGGGACGCGAGAGCAGAGCGTGTCGCGACTGCCTGAACCGCAAGCAACCACACACATAGAGCAGTTGAACACGCAGGAAATGGTCGCCTACAAGCCGGCCGAAAGTTGCGTCGTTGCGTAGAGAGCGGCCGTGTGCTACCAGCTCCGTCTAGTCTATAGTCTCCTTTATATTCTGTGCCATAATTTGCCCTCAAATTTAACCAACAAAATGTTAATGCATGTTTTAAAAATTATATAATTGGAAATTATGTTCAAATACAAATTCAACTATACAATCTTTGGCAACATGCATTCGTATTTTATTAGTTAAATCATACTTATAAACTAGGACGGTGGTATAGTAGGTAATTAAATCGCAAACTTTTTTGTATTAACCGTATGTGTATGTGGCCTTTCGTCCTCCTCTCGCACGTCTTGTCACCCCGTTGCCGTAGATGGCTTACAGCGCAAGCTTGCGTAGTGCGCGGGGCCGTTCTTTTGGCCAAAAGGTGGCGCCAATGAATCGTCGGTGTGGCCGTTCCCGCGCAACCTCGCAGGTGCCCAGGTGTTTGAAATTCATTCCCATTTATTGCATGTGACCTAAACACGCACCCAAGGACACAGATTTGATTTTCAACCAATTTATATGCACTGGAGCATGTGCATGTAGTTCAAATTTGAATTATGTACATAAATGCATTGAAAACTCAGTTAATGCATAAAAATGTCCAAACGAACACCGAAAAATCACAAAAATTGACACAACACTCCTGTTGTTCCATGTTGAAACGAGAAAATTTTTGGAAGCAATAAGAGGCAATGGAAATCGTTTCGTCCCGAAAGGTGGGACGTTCCCTACCGAAACCACCATGCTTGTTGTGAGAAGCTCTGGTTTGTAAGAAGCAAATACCCAAACCTGCCCCAAATGGGATAAAAAATTTACCACGGCATGTTGATGCCGCTCCATGATAGCATGCCAAGTTTCATGAATTTCAGACGAGTTTTGGATTTACTAGAATTTAAAAACTAGGTATCTCAATGTTTGCGGCCGAGTGACGGTGGCAGGGTGTTTGACATTCATTCCCATTTCTTGCATCTGACCTAAGCAGGCAACCAAGGACACGGATTTTTATTTTCAACTAATTTATATGCATTAGAGCATGTGCCTGGAGTTCAAATTTGAATTATGCACATGAATGCATAGAAAACTCAGTTAATGTATAAAAATGTCCAAGCGAACCGCGAAAAATCCCTAAAATTGACACAACACTCACGTTGTTCTATGTTGACACTAGGGAAAAAAAATTGAACTCGAGAAGAGGCAACGGATATCGTTTCATCTAGAAAGGTGAAATGTTCCCTGCCGAAAGCTCTGGTTTATGAGAAGCTTATACCCAAACCTGCCCCAAATGGGACATAATTTTTACCACGGCATGTTGATACCGCTCCATGATAGCATTCCAAGTTTCATGAATTTCAGATGAATTTTGGATTTACTAGAATTACAAAAGCAAGCACGTCGATGTTTGTCGGAGAGCCACGGTGCCTTGGTGTTCGAATTTCATCCCCATTTCTTGCATGGGAGATAAGCATAAACCCATGGACACATATATGATTTTACAACCCATGTTGGTGCACCGGAGCATGTGCATGTAGTTTAATTTTGTATTGTGCACCTGAAATGGCTAGAAAACCAATTTACTGTATAAAATGTTCAAACGAACCCTGAATAATTCCAATCCTTTTACGAACACATATAGTTGCATATGCACTCCAAATAAAAGGTATAGCAATTCAAACACCGTCCATTGCCGCTGTGACCCCATTATGTAATTCAAATCAAGATGAAAAATCAAGTAGATCGCACGCAGTTTATTATCACCAACCGTGTGAGATGCAGCACAAAATATCCTGGAGCACCTTCGATGTATAGTACGCCTATGGCTTACGCGAGAAGGTGCGTCGGCTACAGTCCACAGCCGGCGTCTCAAGCACACCGGCTCGCTCCCCAAATATCATTTCACTGTTCAATCGTCGCCGGTGAAAGGTGGGCACGTGGACCCGTGTCGTGAGGTCAACTTCAGTGGCCCACTCCGGCGAGAGCGCGGCCGCAGCTGCCATGTGCGTGCTAACAAGGTGCATGAGTGCGGCCGCAATCTGCGACCGAGCCGCAAAGGTGGCCCAAACGGCCGTTGTTGCTTCTCAGCCGGCGGCAGCAACATCTGCCTCGGGGATAGCAACTGGCGAGAGGGGCACAACAGCTGTTCGTTCCACAGCAGTGGCCTTAGCCCTGATGGAGGCCGCCCACGACCATGTCGAGGTTGCCCACGCCCAGCTCCTGGCGGCCATCGCACAAGTCGAACGAAGCTTCTCCAACAACGGTCGGCAACCCACGACCGAAGAGCTGGCAATCGCCGAGAGCGTTCGAGCAGCCGTCTGTTCCTCTGCCGCATACCTTGCGACGATGGAGCCCGTCCAAGCCCAGATCGCGTCCACCCATGCCCAGCTCGTGGCGGCCTTTTCCAAAGAGATGGCTGATGCGGATGGCGAGATGCATGCCGAGTATGGTGCGATGGATGCAATGGAGCCCCTTCCCCAGCAGACTGTCGGGCGCGAGCTGGACATGGAGGCGGCGGCGGAGATCGATGAGCACCAGCTGTAGTCGTACTCTTTGTTTTGTTTAATTAAGAGCGCCGGTCTTTAATTTGTTAGAGTAATGTTTAGGTCAGCTAGCTCTGTTTAATTGCTGAACTTGCTCGATTAAGAAGTGTGGGTGTGCTGTAGTCTCCTTTGTGTACCCAAATTATGCAATGACGCAGATGACCACTGTAACCATGGAAATCCGAACCAAAACTTTTGACGTTCAAACTCATCACACACGGGTGAAGCTATCTGAATCGTTTGTGATGTCCACATATCATACACGGTTATGAATAAGGGACCGTGTCTGATGACACTTTGCGCGTCAGTTTTTTGGCTGAAGCGATTCCAAATTTTCGGCTTCCACGGAAATATCTACCACACCGCCCCCCCCCCTTAACCATAGCCACATTTCCCCTCTTTCCGCCTTCCTTTCCAAGTTGAAACCTTCACTCCTTGCTTGCAGCGCCGCCTCCTCGTCGGCGATCCTCCTTCACGCTGCTCGGCCTCGTCTATCCAGGCAGGTAACCTGAACCCGACCCCCATCCTCTTCCTCCTTCCACATCCCACATGCCCGACCGCTGGCGCGAGCGCGACACCTTCCACCCAAATCATCGACCCATTCACCAAATAAGCGCCGGACTAAGCCATGGTGCACGCAGTATAGCCAGAATCTCAAGAAGCATTTGGCAGCGGAGAAGGCAATCGCGGCCGCACGCACGGATGAGGTCGTGATGGCTACCATTCGTGTCGACCCCCAAATCTTGGAGGAGCACCTTGCCATTTTCTAGCTACGCCGGTTAAGCATGCTCGGTTTACCCGTTGCGTGTGCTGCTCCTGCCTTTCCTTCACAAATTCTAGTGAATTGTGCTATCTAATTTTACCATGCAATCTGTTGCTCTAGTGTATATGTTCTATATGTCGTGCCGTGTAGTGCTCACTTATTAACTATTTTGTTAATTAGTTGTCGTCTTCAGTTAACTGTTTGGTTCAATTATGCAAATGTGATGTTCAATTCTTCAGGCTGCGATTTTGTATTGTCTTCCATGTGAGAAATAAATCGAATTAATCTTTACAAAATACGTGAGAAACGAATACAATTGCTATATTTCCAAGTTGTCAAGCATGCTTGGTTTGGTTATACATTGTCCAATGTGGTTCTCAGTTAACGTTTGGTTCATTTGTGTTGTGGTGTTTAGTTAACTGTTTGGTTCAATTCTGCAATGCGATGTTCAATAGTTGTGGGTGCATTCTGTTATTGTATACCATGTGAGGAATAAATTGAATTTGGCTGTAGTAAATACATGAGAAACAAATACAATTGCTACAATTGGCTGTAGTTAACTGTTTGGTTAACTGTCTGATCTTCTATTAGGAGTATGTTATATTGTGCAATGTGGTGCTCGGTTAATGTTTGGTTCATTTGTTGTGGTGTTTAATTAACTGCTTGGTTAAATTCTGCAATGCGATGTCCAATTGTCGTGGGTAGAATTTTGTATTGTTGTGCATGTGAGGAATAAATCGAATTTGGCTGCACTTAATACATGAGAAACATATAGAAGTGCTATATTTCCTAGTTCTTAATTATGCTTGGTTTGGATAAATGGGTTTTCCGTGTAACTTGAATTAATCTGATGAATCTGCAGTGTGCTTATTTTTTATCAACATATTTTACTGATAGCATGTGAACCCTTACTTAACCTGATGACTAACTACCTTATATGTGTTGCAGGGAAACAATGGGAAGCACTGAGGTTTACAATCGATGTTAGCTAGTGCATGGTCCATTCCCTTATAGCACATTATTGTGCAATTGCAGGAACCATTCTAATATTTTGGTTTTTAACAATTTGGTCTTGCACATGTAGGTCCTGCTCTCAGAGGTTTTCACCCACTGTTTGACCCTTTTGCGTATGAGGAAATGAGTTGTCCATGAATATCAATCAAATCAAGAAACTCAGAAAGATTGTTAGGATAAAGAAATTAGCGACAAAAAACAACAAGATCTTTGTCTGCACAATGAAGAAGACATCAGTTCACTACAAGATGGTACTAACTATTATACCTTGCCTTTTTTTATTCCTTTTCCCCATTTCCAATATAGAAAATATATTTATGCACATCCTTGTTTTCATGCCTTTCCAAAGCAGTTCGCTGATGATTACCTCTGAAACCACCTCGATGGTCAGGAGGTGGAAGGTTTTCATACAACACCCACGGTTCAATATTGAAGTGTTCCTGAAGAGGACGAAGGACGGACAGTCAATCATCCACAGGCACTGGCCTAAAGTTGCAAAGACCTTCAACATGAATGAAGGCTCAATATTCGCCTTCCGCTTCAGTAGTTTTCCAGATGAGATGCATATGTCTATATACCGTCTATGATGCTAATTTCTAAAGGTTCTACATGTTGCATGTGGAACTTGGTGCTGGTGCAGTTGTGTAATGGGGTAGTTGAGTGCTGAAGTTATATCATGTTGTACTCTGATGTATTTCAATTATGAAATTCTGCTTCCTTAATATGGAAATGAAATATATTGTGTGCTTAATATGAATGGCAATTAGATTAATAAATGGATTATTAATAATATAGCAATTAGCTTGCTAATTAGGTTTTGATATTGCAAACGGTTATTGAAAAAATACCGTGGGCGATGACCTCAAGCAACGCACACAGTTTCTAGGAATAGACCGTGTTGGATCAATGAACAATCACAGACGACTTTCTCTTGAAAACTGTTTGCGTTAGGCCACCATGCGCAAACGTTTACCACACAAAAACTGTGTGTGATGGACAACATTTGCCACGCAGTTTCTTCTACGGACCGTGTGTTATACATTCAATAACGCAAACGATTTAGTGGGAAAAATTGTGTGTGATGTACCTGTGAACGGAAATGTTTTACTTGAAGCGACTGTGTGGGATGTACATACGAACGGAAACGTTTAGCGGGGACTGACTGTGTGGGATGTACTTGCGACCAGAAACAATTTCTCCTGTATAATTGTTTTTTTAGCTCTATTGTACGTATTTCCGTATTTGAGCGCTCGTCGGTCACACACGACCTCATTTTGCCGAGCGTGTGTGCCAGGAGGGCATATCCCCGACGGTTTTTGGGTCCTGTGGGAAGGACCCCCCCTATCGCCCACACTCACTTGGCGACGGTTCCAAATGGTGTCGCGGAAAGGGGTTAAAAACCGTTTGTTTAGGACCGACGCGTACCAATGTTGGGCTAAATAGCCATATATTAGTCATAACGATCTATGGAGATAGATTTACCTAATGGGGCTGCGTAAAAATACATATTAACAAGATGCTAAAACCATTTAGCACTAAGAACGACAAGGAGTGATTCTTGCCGAAGTAACATGGAAAGAGTGTTTGCAAGACTCGGTGTCCCAAAACACTGATGAGCAAAATACATGATGGAGATTCCACACACTCCTGTGTTTGGATTAATCATGTATTCCATGGTATGTAAAACAACAATATATGTCCAATACTCCCAAGCTGTTGCGAGTATAGATACCAAAGTGATCAAAAGTACTGATCATGGGACAACAGTGAAAATAGGTCATTGAGTACTAAAGTAGCACTGATGACATGTTTTCTCGCAAGTGGAGATCATGAAGAGGTCATTGTAAAAGGTTACATCGATACAGTCTTCATCATTTCTCCATGCGATTTTCTTTTTAAATTGAGAGTTTTGTGTAACACATGATATGGTGGGACAGTTGGTTGGAAATTGTTCCAAACAAGTTACTGTGGCGAATTCTATAACAGAGGCGAAGTATGTTGCCGCTTTCGAAGCGACAAAGAAAATGTTGAATCATATAGTTCATTGATGAACTTAGTATGGTTCCAAGATGGCTTTCATCAATGGGACACTGTTGCAGATAGTTGCTCCATAGCTCAGTCTGAGGAATCAAGGTTCGACTTGTGATTCACATATATACAAAGCCAAGTCCAAACAAAATATGCATTTTGTGAAAGTGTGAAAACGCGAGGATATGCAAAGATACACACGGAGTTGAAGTCGTCAGAACCGTTGGACATCAGGCTATACAACATGCAAAGCATATTTTACACCAATGTGCCATGGGTGTAAAGTGCATTAGCACTAACTAGATTACTGACTCTAGTGCAAGTGGGAGTCTGTATGAGATATGCCCTAGAGGCAATAATAAATGTTATTATTTATCTCCATGATCATAATTTTGTTTATGTTCCATGTTATAACTGTTGTGGTTCCCGAGCCCGTATATCCATAAAGGCTCTGGGGAAAACCCATGTTCACGTGTGGAATAATAAACGGTAAAATGTATTCCTAGTCATGCCTCTAAGACTAGCTAGCTCAAGTGTTGTATGATTATTATGTTTTCCCAATCATGGGCATGTATATGCCAGCAACTTTGAGGGCACAATGTTAGAAGAACATTTGTGTTGAATCAACCCGAATTGATGTTATGCTATGAGATACATTTGTCACAAGTTTATGGTTAATAACATAGAGATGGTTAATGTTTGCACAATTACTTAGACCATGAGAGTATTGAGTTTATTCATACTTGCTTCATGAACTTTGGGGTTTGCTAAACGTCATCCGTAAATGGGTGGCTATTACGGCGGCTTACGGGTTCACGGAAAAGTGTGTCAAGTAACTTGATAGCTCAAGATTGGGATTTTCTCCTCCGACGATGGAGAGATATTCTCGGGCCCTCTCAGTGTTACGGTATCCATCATCGTCTGGCCAGACACAGTGTGGTTTTCTCATAGGGATGCCGCAGCACGGAAACGAGAAAAGAGAACAAAACCGGTAACGAGGTAACTAGCATAGTGGACAAGTTGTTGATACACAGGGATGCAAGTAAATCTCACCTCGGGTATTTGTAACATATCGCGAAGCAACAGGAATAGCACATGGCAACTGGAGGTTCACTCGTTCATTCGTGTGGGTATAGGGGTCAATATGGGTGTCCACGGCTCCGATGTTGATCATTGACCGGAAAGAGTTCCAGTCATGTCTATACTTCACCGAACATATAGCGTCACACACATAAGGGTCATCTATCTTTTGAATACTAGACAGGGAGTCTGAGAGAAATTCACAAAAAAGGTTTCGGACACACAGGAAAGGTTCTGGAGAGAGAACACCGGAATAGTTTTGGTAAAACCGAAAAGTTGTTTCGGGGTATTCTATTAAGTCAAATTGGTTCCGGGACATGCCTGATAATTCTTGGAGGGTGCCAGAATCATTCTGGAAACTTCTGAGAATTTTCCAGGATAAAAACAGGAAATGTTCCGGAGCTGCCGAAACTACTTTAGATGCTTTTCGCAGATGAAAATCACTAATCCGGAATTGTTCTAGAATGCATTGAAAATTACTTTAGTGGGTACTGGAAATGTTCTAAGCCCGCATAAATATTTTCAGTTTGAACACACGCTGAAAGATGTCATCATGAATAGTGAAAGTGCTTTTTGATATTTTTTATGGAACGCCACCTTTTAGGGATTTTCCCAAAAGGCTTCTAGAAGGACTTGGGGATCAAAGAACCCCCTTTGGGGGGCCCCATGAAGGTGGGACGTTCAAAGGTGCAGCTCCTCCATGGAGCTCCACTTGTCATCCCTTATTGCCCTTTATGCCCTTTATGTGTGACATAAAGTGTGGGCATTATGGGTTTTTCATATTTCCCCTTGCCCCTTGGGTTTTCCTATAAATAGACGCACAGAGGCACTCTCCACACTCACTCCTTCTCACATACAAATGCCATGCATGATCTGGCCTTCTCTCTCCTTCTCAAGTAAGAACAGCACAGTCCACTCACATATCAAATTATCAAAGTAGCGAACACAAATTAAACCAACATGATGAAAGTGACTAGATGAAATTCCCGTGTACCCTCAAGAACGCTTTGCTTATCATAAGAGACCGTTTTGGCCTGTCATTTGCCTCAAAAGGATTGGGCTACCTTGCTGCATTTTGCTACTATTATCGTTAATTGCTCGTTACAATTTATCTTGCTATCAAACTACTCCACTACTTACAATTTTAGCACTTGCAGACATTACCTTACTGAAAACTACTTGTCATTTCCTTCTGCTCCTCGTTGGGTTCGACACTCTTACTTATCGAAAAGAGCTCATCAAGGCTATTTTCTGGCGCCGGTGCAGGGGAGTGAAGCAACTTTGGTAAGTGGAATTTGGTAAGGAAACATTTATATAGTGTGCTGAAATTTATTGTCACTTGTCACTATGGAAAACAATCCTTTGAGGGGTTTGTTTGGGGTATCTTCACCTTGTCTGGAACCACAATTAGTTACCCCTCAACCTACTCCACCTACTGAAAATATTGAATATGAAATTCTTTCGGGTATGATAGAACAACTGCTAGCTAATCCTTATGCGGGAGATGGAACCAAACATCCTGATATGCACTTGATATATGTAGAACAAATTTGTGGATTGTTCAAGCTTGCTGGTTTACCCGGAAATGAGGTGATGAAAAAGGTTTTTCCTTTATCTTTGAAGGGAAAAGCATTGGCATGGTATAGGCTATGCGATGATATTGGATCATGGTATTGGAATCGTTTGAAATTGGAGTTTCACCAAAAAATGTATCCTATGCATCTAGTTCATCGTGATCGGAATTATATATATAATTTTTGTCCTCGTGAAGGAGAAAGTACCGCTCTAGCTTGGGTGAGGCTTAAGTCAATGTTATATTCATGCCCCAATCATGAGCTCTGAAGAGAAATTATTATCCAGAACTTTTATGCTCGGCTTTCTCGTAATGATCAAACCATGCTGCATACTTCTTGTGCTGGTTCTTTTATGAAGAAGACTATTGAATTCCGGTGGGATCTTTTGGAAAGAATTAAACACAACACTGAAGATTGGGAACTCGATGAAGGTAAAGAATCAGGTATTAAGGTTAAGTATGATTGTGTTAAATCTTTTATGGATACCGATGCTTTTCAAAAGTTTAGCACTAAATATGGACTTGACTCTGAGATAGTAGCCTCCTTTTGTGAATGATTTGCTAGTCATGTTGAACTCCCTAAAGAGAAGTGGTTTAAATATCACCCACCTATTAAAGAAGAAATTAAAGAACCGGTGTCAGTTAAAGAAGAAACTATACTCTATAATGTTGATCCAGTTGTCCCTTCTGCTTATATTGAGAAACCACCTTTTCCTGGTAGGATAAAGGAACATGCTAAAGTTTCAACTGTGGTTAACAAAAGCTATATTAGAACACCTAAACCTGATGAACAGATTAAAGTAGAACCTAGCATTGCTATGGTTAAAGATCTCTCACAAGAAGATATGGATGGGCATGTTATTTACTTCTGTGAAGAAGATGCTAGAATTGCCAAACCTGATAAAAGGATAAACATAGACCTGTTGTTGGCATGCCTGTCAGCTCAGTCAAAATAGGAGATCACTGTTATCATGGCTTATGTGACATGGGTGCTAGTGTGAGTGCTATTCCTTACACTTTATATCAAGAAATTATGAAAGACATAGCACCTGCAGAGATAGAGGACATAGATGTTACTATTAAACTTGCTAAAAAAGACACCATATCACCATTTGGGATTGTTAGAGATGTTGAAGTCTTGTGTGGGAAAATAAAATACCCTACTGATTTTCTTGTTCTTGGTTCCCCACAAGATGACTTCTGTCCCATTATTTTTGATAGACCTTTCTTGAACACTGCTAATGCTTGAATAGATTGTAAGAAACAAACTGTCAGTGTTAGTTTTGGTGATGAGTCTCATGAGTTTAATTTTTCCAAGTTTAGTAGAAATCTTCATGAAAAAGAATTGCCTAGTAAGGATGAATTAAGTGGTCTTGCTTCTATTGTTGTACCACCTACTGATCCTTTAGAACAATATTTGCAAGACCATGAAAATGATTTACATATGCATGAAAGAAATGAAATAGATAAGATTTTCTTTCAACAACGTCCTCTGCTTGAACACAATTTGCCTATTGAAACTCTAGGAGGTCCCCCGCCACCTAAAGGTGATCCTGTGTTTGAACTAAAACAATTGCCAGACACTTTGAAATATGCTTATCTTCATGAAAAGAAGATATATCCTGTTATTATTAGTGCTAACCTTTCAGAACATGAAGAAGAAAGATTATTGAATGTTCTAAGGAAGCACCGAGCTGCTATTGGATATACTCTTGATGATTTGGGCATTAGTCCCACTCTATGTTAGCACAAAATTAATATGGAACCTGATGCTAAACCAGTTGTTGATCACCAACGTCGGTTAAATCCGAAGATGAAAGAAGTAGTAAGAACGGAAATATTAAAACTTCTAAAAGCAGGTATAATCTATCCCATAGCTGATAGTAGGTGGGTAAGTCTTGTTCATTGTGTTCCTAATAAAGGAGGTATAACTGTTGTTCCTAATGATAAGAATGAACTCATTCCACAAAGAATTGTTACAGGCTATAGGATGGTAATTGATTTTAGAAAATTAAACAAAGCAACTAGAAAAGATCATTACCCTTTGCCTTTTATTGATAAAATGCTTGAAAGATTATCTAAGCACACACACTTTTGCTTCCTTGATGGATATTCTGGCTTTTCACAAATACCAGTTTCTCAACCTGATCAAGAAAAGACCACTTTTACTTGTCCTTTTGGAACCTATGCTTATAGACGTATGCCGTTTGGTTTATGTAATGCACCTGCTACCTTTCAAAGATGTATGACTGCTATATTCTCTGATTTTTGTGAAAAGATTATTGAGGTTTTCATGGATGACTTTTCTGTTTATGGGAAGTCTTTTGATGATTGTTTAAGAAATCTTGATCGAGTTTTGCAGAGATGTGAACAAACATATCTTGTCTTGAATTGGGAGAAGTGCCACTTTATGGTTAATGAAGGCATTGTATTGGGTCATAAAATTTCTGAAAGAGGTATTGAAGTGGACAAAGCTAAGGTTGATGCAATTGAGAAAATGCCATGTCCTAAAGATATAAAAGGTATTTGTAGTTTCCTAGGTCATGCTGGTTTCTATAGGAGATTTATCAAAGACTTTTCTAAAATTTCTAGGCCTCTCACTAGTCTTTTGCAAAAGGATATTCCTTTTGTTTTTGATGATGATTGATTAGAGCCTTTGAAACACTCAAGAAAGCCTTAATTTCTGCACCTATTGTTCAACCACCTGATTGGAACTTGCCTTTTGAAATTATGTGTGATGCTAGTGATTATGTTGTTGGTGTTGTTCTAGGACAAAGAGTTGATAAGAAATTGAATGTTATTCATTATGCTAGTAAAACTCTAGACAGTGCTCAAAGAAAATATGCTACTACTGAAAAAGAATTCTTAGAAGTGGTGTTTGCTTGTGATAAATTTAGACCTTATATTGTTGATTCCAAAGTAACTGTTCACACAGACCATGCTGCTATTAAATATCTTATGGAAAAGAAAGATGCTAAAGCTAGACTTATTCATTGGGTTCTCTTGTTACAAGAATTTTATTTACATATCATTGATAGAAAAGGAGCTGAGAACCCCGTAGCTGATAACTTGTCTAGGCTTGAAAATGTGCTTAATGACCCACTACCTATAGATGATAGTTTTCCTGATGAGCAGTTAGGTGCAATAAATGTTTCTCATAGTACTCCTTCGTATGTTGACTATGCTAATTACATTGTTGCTAAATATTTGTCACCTAGCTTTACTTACCAACAAAAGAAAAAATTATTCTATGATTTAAGACATTACTTTTGGGATGACCCACATCTTTATAAAGGAGTAGATGGTATTATTAGACGTTGTGTACCTGAGCATGAACAGGGAGAAATCCTACGGAAATGTCACTCCGAAGCTTATGGAGGGCATCATGCTAGAGATAGAACTGCTCATACGGTATTGCAGTCTGGATTTTATTGGCCTACTCTCCTCAAGGATGCCCGTAAGTACGTCTCATCTTGTGATGAATGTCAAAGAATAGGTAATATCGGTAAGCGTCAAGAAATGCCTATGAATTATTCACTTGCTGTTGAACCATTTGATGTTTGGGGATTTGATTATATGGGAACTTTTCCTTCCTCTAATGGGTATATCATATTTTGGTAGTTGTTGATTATGTTAATAAATGGGTAGAAGCTATTCCAACCAGTAGTGCTGATCACAACACCTCTATTAAAATGCTTAGGGCCCGTTCGGAACAGAGGGAGAAAAAACTACAGAATTTGTGGAAGGCATAGGATTGTCGTGGCAAAACTCAGGAATGGAAAACACAGGACGAAAACGAGAAGACAGTGTTCGGATCAGAGGAGAGAAGACCACAGAAACTGACACAAGGCTCATTAAAAAATTCGAATAGTACGCTGTGTGACTAGCAGAAACAGGGAGATGATTGTTTATTCACAAGCACGCTTCTCTCTTCTTTGCCTCGGGCCTACGCGAAAAAACAGAGCTACACGTAGATGTTTATTTTCCCTTGGAATCTGCACGATACGCCTAACTTTCCTCTGGCTTCCTGTTCACGCTTCCTTTGTTCCAAACGCAGCGAAGGTGAAAAAAACTGCAGGAACTTCATTCCTTTGGTTTTTCCTGCAAGCCGAACGGGCCCTTAAGGAAGTTATTTTCCCAAGGTTTGGAGTCCCTAGATATTTAATGACTGATGGTGGTTCACAGTTTATTCATGGTGCTTTTCGTAAAATGCTTGCCAAGTATGATGTTAACCATAGAATTGCATCACCTTATCATCCTCAGTCTAGTGGTCAAGTTGAACTTAGCAATAGAGAAATAAAATTAATTTTGCAAAAGACTGTCAATAGGTCCAGGAAGAATTGGTCTAAGAAATTAGATGATGCACTTTGGTCTTATAGAATAGCATATAAAAATCCTATGGGTATGTCTCCTTATAAAATGGTTTATGAAAAAGCTTGTCATTTGCCTCTTGAGTTAGAACATAAAGTATTTTTGGCAGTCAAAGAGCTCAACTATGATTTCAAGCTTACTAGTGAAAAAGGTTATTTGATATTAGCTCATTAGATGAATGGAGAACCCAAGCTTACGAAAATGCAAAATTATTCAAAGAGAAAGTTAAAAGATGGCATGACAAAAGAATCCAAAAGCGTGAGTTTAAAGTTGGAGAATATGTTCTTTTATACAACTCTTGTTTTAGATTCTTTGCAGGAAAACTCCTCTCCAAATGGGAAGGTCCGTATGTCATCGAGGAGGTTTACCGGTCTGGAGCCATCAAAATAAATAATTCCGAAGGTACTAACCCGAAGGTTGTCAATGGATAACGAATAAAGCATTAGATCTCAGGTACGCCCATTAATGTTGAAAGTAATATTATCCAAACTTTGACACCGGAAGAACACATAAAAGAGTCCTTCCAGAACACTCAAGAATCGTGAAAATAAGGAGGTACGTGATACGGTAAGTAAACGGACTCCAAAAATCGGCGAAAATATTTTTTATCAGTTTTGGAATATTTAAGAATTTTGGAAATAAAGAAACTTCCAGGAAGCGTCCCCTGCTGGGCACAAGACACCAGGGCGCTAGACTTGCCTGGCGCGCCCAGGTGGGTTGTGCCCACCTGGGACACCTTCCGGACTCCTTTTTCTTCCGTATGCTTGTCCCCCAAGATAAAAAAATCTATACATACTTTCCGAACCTGTTAACTACCGTATCGCAAAGAAATCCTCTGTTCTTTTTTCTTGTTGTTTTCTGTCAAATCCCATCTACCATGGCCACTTCAAACTCCTCCAAGGACAAGTTCTTCAAGAACGTCATCAACCCATATCTGCGGGAGGTGGTGCAGCATCCTCAAACCATCCAGATGCATGAGGGGTTGCTGTACATCCGCGATGAGCAAGGTCCCAAGGGCACGGGAAACGTGGAGGCCAGGCTTGAAGCTATGTAGCAGGAAGTCTTCCGGTGCAAGGGGATGGTGGAGCGTGGGCTCAATGCCAATCACCTCATGATCACGGACCTTTCCCGTTATCTCAAGGTGGATGGCAAGCCCATGAAGGGCATCATCTTCACCCTCAACGAGTTTGTATTGATAGATCGATTTTTTCTTTTCAATCGGCCACGGCGTTACATATATATGGCACGCTGGGCTTGGCGTATAAGATTACAACTCTGAAGCGAAAACTGATCAGGACTAGCCTTTCTTGATTCGGTTACCGTGTAGCATACGTCTACAAAAAATATACTTGCCAATCTAAGTACGTAGCAAATCTAGGCCATATCCACGTACATGCACTGGTAGAAAAAAGCCCTTTAGTCCCGGTTCGCAACAGCCTTTAGTCCCGGCTGTGCAACCGGGACTAAATATGCGCGACTAAAGACCCCCCCCCCTTTAGTCGCGCCTCTTACGGACCGCGACTAAAGGCTTTAGTCCCGGTTCTTGTGGCTGACCGGGACTAAAGGCCCGTCCACGTGGGCGCCCGTGGTCCGTCGGGGCGGAGGACCTTTAGTCCCGGTTCTCGTGGCCAACCGGGACTAAAGGGCTCCTCCGCAGGTTTAGGGTTTTAGCCCCCCTAAACCTGGTTTCTTTTTAGTTTGGAGTGTTTTATTTCTTTTATATTATATTTTGTGTTTTATTTTAATTTTGATAAAGTTTCAGTACACATATTTTACGCTACTATATACATGCATATGAAATTTCAAACAAGAAGAATTCAAGAGGAATATATAATATATATTCAATCTCGGGTGACCATATACAACTTCGAACAAGTTTCCATACACAATTAGGATGGATGACCATATACAACTTTGTACAAGTATCAATCTCGGGTATGCATATAAATTTCTTCGTCCTCGGTATAGTGTTCTCCTTTAGGATTGATGACTTCCCTCATGAAAAATCCTGCTAATTCTTCTTGAATTGGTCGGAAGCGAGCTTCTGGACTAAGCCACCTCCGCAAGTTATCCGTCGCGTTCCGCACGCTATCCGATGCCTTCCGCTCAGTGATGTGTCTCCGGATGTTCTCACAAACATAGTATCCACATAGATTGGTCCCCGGTGGCTGCTTATCCACATTAACTAACCTTCTGAAATCTAGCTCATGTTTGAATTCACCGACAATTTCTTCTGAGAACCGTCTCCAAACCCTACAGGGCAAAGAAAATTAAATGAATAAGGGAGTTATTAGTTACTTGATATTAGGAAATGAACGAAAGAGACCGATCGATATAGAGCTCAAATGATTGAAAATAATTACTTTTGCAGCATTTTTCTCATGTTGGCCCAACGCTTTGGATCCGAATCCATAGAGTCCATGATTAGAACTCTGGAGGTGTGAAGTTCAATATTTAGCAGAATCCAGTGGAACCTGCGGACACATTACATGCACAGTCATGCATAACTCATCGATTAGACATACCATGCATGGAGTAAACAAAAGAGAATGGGCACAAGAGAGAAACACTCACCCAAAATGGTAAGGAAATAGAATATGACTTTTGAGTTGATGCTTTCTAAGAAACTTGTACAGGTCTTTCTCCACGTCTTCGGGGTGATGTTGTAACACATGTCCATTAACGATATGTGGGTCAATGAACCCAACATCATGGATGTTTCTTATTTTGCATTCCCAAATCTTCAATCTGCATAATAGCGTACGCAACAATATAGTTAGGACAATATATATATATATAGTGCAGGCAATGAAGAACGAGATGAGGTAGAAATAAATCACTTACAGAACGTAGCAACTCAGCATAGATTTGTCGAGGTCGCGCAGATTGAACAGCTGGAACAATTCACTCATATGAACTTCTACAGAGTACCGTTTGGTGTGATGCTCATCTGTAACATCCGCATAAACATATTCTTTGTCGGCCCATGTTATGAATTGCTTGTACCAACGTAGCAGATTTCGCATTTGTGGTGGTAGACTCTTTTCCCGCGCAGGCTCGACGAGAGGCCCATTCTGCACATATTGTAATGCTATCTCACATACTGGCGCATCCTCAAGGCCTAAGAAGGCACGAAGAGTCAAACCCATCTCGGACGCTTGTTTCATGGCACCCGCTACAGTCAATCCAAGTGCTGCCGCAGCTGCTATGATCTCGGGGTCCTCTTCCGGACCGGCTTTCACTATGAGCGGGGGGATCGGTTGTTTCTTCTGCATCCCGAGCTGGTCAACTTGTTTCCCGCTTTTTTTACTTTCTTCTTTCTCCTCCTTCAATATTTTTCCTTGCCTACGAAGTTCATGTCCATAGTCGTCAGGCATATTCAACTCGGCTTGGGACGGTGTCGTCAAAAAATCCTTAGCCCACTTCTTTTGCTTCTCAGTGAATACTTGCTTGGGCTCAGGCTCTTTTTTCGCCTTCATATCCGCCTTCCATTTCTCATAATCAGCAGACGCGGCCAATTTGGTTTCAGCTTCACTAAGTTCCCCAGGCCTTGGGAGGAGAGGCTTCAGTGATGGCTCCAGTACCCTTGTGGTCTTAGGTACATAAGGGTCCGGGTTAATAGTCCAGGAGCGGGTTTCCTTGCTGTCCGCCTGCTTCTGCTTCTTCGCCGGAGGTGGATTGGGGGGCGTCGTACCCGCTGGAGGAGGATTGGGGGGCGTCGTACCCGCCGGAGGTTGTGGATCGGGGGACGGCGTCGAATGGCGTGAAGGAGGTGTAGGTGAACCACCACGACCACCACCACCGCCACCACCGCCACCACCACCACCACCACCATCGGAGGGGGTGGACTTGCTAGCCTTGGCGCCTCGCCTGGAAACACTATGTACTTCTTTTTCCATAGAATGAACTGGCGCTTGACATCTCCAAGTCTTCTCTCCCCTTCGGGTGTAGGTTTGTCAATCTCCAGGTCCTCAAACCCTTGGACTATGTCTTCCACCGTGACACGAGCATAGCCATATGCAATGGGGTTGTTGTGGTGGAGTGCTCCAGGTGTACAGGGTAAAGCACTGCCGCTAGCTACCTTCGTGGAAACGTTCCCCACGGGATAATGCAGATCACATTCTTTCATCTCCTTTACATCATCCACGGGGTAGTGAGGCTCCGGTGCACGAATCTCGATCATCGGTGCACTAGCACCAGGCGGGGCATCCGTGGAAGCCACGCTGCTTCTCCGCTGCTGGCTTCCGCGATCCGCTTCATGATCTTCATGCGGCCCTGCAGCCGATTTTTCTTTCACTAGTTCATGCACGGTCTGCTTCAACTCATGGAGTTCCGATGCAAACTTCGTCATAAGATCTGCATCCCGGTCCGTCTTTCTCTTACGGCTTCTGTAATAGTACGGGTCATTGTCCTGGGAAAACCCTACTTTCCACGGAACTTTGCCTTTGCCTCGTACACGTCCTCCGTGTTCATCATTCCCGAGCGCTGTTGTCAGTGCGTCTTTCTCTCTGTTGAACTTGATCAAGCCCTCTTGAGCTTGGGTCATTGCGTCAATAAGGGCTTGGGTGGGAGCAAACTGTCTCTGCCGGTGAACACACACCCCTGTCTCCGGGTCTAGCGATCCCCCATGCCCGTACCACCAGCTTTTGGCCCTTGGGTCCCATCCCTCTGTACCTAGAGGGATTCCTCGCACCCTCAGGTCCTCCTCCATCTTCTGCCACCTAGGCTCCGAAAGGCGGTATCCTCCTGGCCCCATAATATGATGGAACTTTTTCTTACTCGCATTATCCTTATTTTTTTCGATATTTCCTTGAAATGCTCCGATTGCTTTTGCCTCACAAATTCTGGCCAATCATCTTTCAGTTTCTCATGTTGTCCATTGAAATCCGGAGTCTTGCCCTTGTTGACATAGTCACGGGTTAAATTTTTCTTGAAGTTCCGGAATGCTTCGCCCATCTTCTGAAGAGCGAACTCTTTAACTAGCCTCCTCCTCTGACGTCCACCCGGAACCTCGTTACCGAATTCATCGACTTTGTTGTATTCCGGAGGTAGAATGAAATGTTCCATAAGCTTTCTCCAGCAATCCTTTTTCGTTCTCTTGTCGACAAAACTGAAACCAAGACGTGCCTTCTTTGGCTCCTTCCATTCCTGGACGGTGATCGGGATGTTGTCTCTAACAACGACTCCGCATTGGTTGATAAACTTTGAGGTGTGCTGTAGGGGCTTGCCGGTTTCACTGACAAACTCAATGGCATATGTTTCTCCTGTTTTCATCGCCTTGGATTTGCCACGCTTTGTCGTACTCGATCCGGAGGGCTAAAAAAAGAAAGAGAGTCGCGCGCGTTAATACATATGTATTCACATTTCAGTAAGTTTGTATCACGAGAGGCTCAATGTATATATATACCTCGCCGGAGGTGGTTGCTACTTGCAATTCGAGATCGTCGGTTGTTGACGGTTGACCTCCGTCGACAATGTCCGTTCCTTCACCTTCTTGATCATCGACAATCTCTGTTCCACCGTCAAGGTTCAGATAAGAAGAGACTACATCCTCTTGTTGCTCATATTCTGAGCCCGGCACATAAGGAATCTCGTTGTTGATGATGCCCATTAAATAACGTTCAGCCTCCGGATCCCTAAGCGGCTCGGTTCTATCGTCCGCCATATGTCACTCCTGCATGTAGTAAAAATTCTTTAAGTATAAAGGAATTAAAAATAAGATTAAGGGGACATAGAGGAGGAGGAATTAAAAAATAAGATTCTTTAAGTAAAAATTCTTTTTTTCTTCTTCTTCCTTTCTTCTTCCTCTTTCTTCTTTCTTTCTTCTTCTTCCTTTCTTCTTCCTCTTTCTTCTTCTTCCTTTCTTCTTCTTCCTTTTTCCTTTCTTCTTCTTCCTTTCTTCTTCTTCCTTTCTTCTTTCTTTCTTCTTCTTCCTTTTTCTTTTTTCTTTCTTTCTTCTTCTTCCTTTCTTCTTCCTTTCTTCTTCTTTTTTTCTTCTTCCTTTTTCTTTCTTCTTTCTTTTGGTTTTCATTTGGTTTTCAATTTTTTTCTTCTTCCTTTTTCTTTCTTGTTTTTTCTTCTTCCTTTTTCTTTCTTCTTTCTTTCTTCTTTCTTTTTTTCTTCTTCCTTTTTCTTCTTTCTTTTTTTCTTCTTCCTTTGTTTTTCTTCTTCCTTTCTTTTTCTTCTTCCTTTTTCTTTCTTGTTTTTTCTTCTTCCTTTTTCTTTCTTCTTTCTTTCTTCTTTCTTTTTTTCTTCTTCCTTTTTTTCTTCTTCCTTTTTCTTCTTTCTTTCTTCTTTCTTTTTTCTTCTTCCTTTTTTTTTCTTCTTTTTTTTCTTCTTCCTTTGTTTTTCTTCTTCCTTTGTTTTTCTTCTTCCTTTTTTTTCTTCCTCCTTTGTTTTTCTTCTTCCTTTGTTTTTCTTCCTCCTTTTTTTTGTTTTTTTCTTCTGTTTGTTTTTTTTTCTTTTTTTTCTTCTTCCTTTGTTTTTCTTCTGTTTTTTTGTTTTCTTTTGTTTTTTTCTTCTGTTTGTTTTTCTTGTGTTTTCCTTTTTTTCTTCTTTCTTTTTTTCTTCTTCCTTTGTTTTTCTTCTGTTGTTTTCTTCCTTTTTCTTTTTTTTCTTCCTTTTTCCTTTTTTCTTCCTTTTTCTTGTTTTTCTTCTGTTTTTCTTTTGTTTTCTTCTTCCTTCTTTCTTCTTCTTCCTTTTTCCTTTTTCTTTCTTCTTCTTCTTCCTTTTTCTTCTTCCTTCTTCTTCTTCTGCCGGCGCGCGGATGACGGCAGGCAGGGCCAGCGGGCGGCGGGCGGTAGGGCGTCGGGCGGCGGGCGGCAGGGCGTCGAGCGGCGGGCGGCGGGCAAGGGCAAGGGCGCAGGGCACGGGCGGCGGGCAAGGGCAGGGCACGGGCGGAGGCGGCGCTCACTTGGGACGGGGGCGGCGGCGCGCAGGGCTTCGGCGTCGGCGTCGGCGTCGAGGCAGGGCTTCGGCGTCGATCGGCGTCGGGGCAGCGCTTCGGCGTCGAGAGAGAGGAGAATGGGAAGTGGCGAAACTGCTAAGTGCAGTATTTATAGACGCACCTTTAGTCGCGGTTGGGGAGGCGGACCGCGACTAAAGGTACCCTTTAGTCGCGGCTGGCCACACCAACCGCGACTAAAGGGTACCCTTTAGTCGCGGTCCGCCTCCCCAACCGGGACTAAAGGGTTTTGGCGCCGCTTTCGTTCCCGCGCAGAAAGACCCTTTAGTCGCGGTTGGGGACAACAACCGCGACTAAAGGGTACCCTTTAGTCGCGGTCCTCCTCCCCAACCGGGACTAAAGGGTCTGTGCTGGAACTGGCGCGGTGCGGTGGGATGTTTAGTCCCACCTCGCTAGCCGAGAGGCTTCGATAGTGGTTTATAAGCGCGGCTGTGCTCACCACTTCGAGCTCCTCTCAAATGCAGGCTTACGGGCCTATTCTGTCACTATGTGCCTGTGGGCCTACTGGGCCTTCTGCGGGCCTGAATCCTGGCCCATTAATGGGTTTCTAGTCGTATTCAGGCCGTGGTGGCCCAGTAGGTGGCATATTTTTTATTTTTTGCCTGTTTTTGTTTTCTTTTTTGCTTTATTTATTTTGTTTTGTTTTTCTTCTTTTTTTTCTTCCTTTTTCCTTTTTTCTTCTGTTTTTTCTTCTGTTTTTTTCTTCTGTTTGTTTTTTTCTTCTGTTTTTTTCTTATGTTTTTCTTCTGTTTGTTTTTTTCTTCTGTTTTTTTCTTATGTTTTTCTTCTGTTTGTTTTTTTCTTCTGTTTTTCCTTTTTTCTTCTGTTTTTTCTTCCTTTTTCCTTCTTTCTTCTTCTTCCTTTTTCCTTTTAAAATCAGAAAAATAAAACTAATTCATTTTAAAATCTTAAAAATACAATTATATATCAAAAAAATCAGAAAAATAAAACTAATTCATTTTAAAATCCCTTGAAGGTTTGACAAAAGGTTAGATACATCATTCAGTTCATCGACCAAATACAAAGTTTGGTACAATAAATTATTACACATCAATTCTTCCCTTGTGTCCCTGCTTGCTTACGATTGTGCCGTATCCATGGAGCATCCTCATCATTTAACTTAATGCTTGGGTCAGTGTTCACTTTGAAGGGCGGAATTTCACCAAACATATTATAATCTTCTGACATGTCTGTCTTGTCCTCCACTCCCACGATGTTTCTTTTCCCTGAAAGAACAATGTGGCGCTTTGGATCATCGCATGATGTACTGATCGTTTTCTTATCTTTCCGTTTCCTCGGTTTGCTACTCATGTCCTTCAAATAAAAAACCTAAGCGACATCTTTGGCAAGGACGAATGGTTCGTCAAGGTAACCAAGATTGTTGAAATCCACCATTGTCATTCCGTATTGCTCGTCCACCTTTACCCCACCTCCTGTTAGCTTGAACCATTTGCACCGGAACAAAGGGACCTTAAAGGAGGGTCCATAGTCAAGTTCCCATATCTCCTCTATGTAACCATAATATGTGACTGTTGCCCATTCTCGGTTGCTGCATCAAAGCGGACACCACTGTTTTGGTTGGTGCTCTTTTTATCTTGGGCGATGGTGTAAAATGTATTCCCATTTATCTCGTACCCTTGGAAAGTCGTTATAGTCGAAGATGGTTTCTTGGCCAACATGTACAGCTGATCTCCAACATCATTGTCATTCATTAAATGTTTTCGCAACCAACTGCCGAAAGTCTCCATGTGGGCCTTTCTAATCCAGGATTCAGGCTTCCCCGGGTTGTCCGAGCGTAAAATATTCTTGTGTTGCTCGAAGTACGGAGCCACCAAGCTGGAATTTTGCAGAACTGTGTGGTGTGCTTCAGTCATAGAATGACCGTCCATACATATCGTGGATTCCCTTCCGATCTTGCCTTTTCCACTTAGTCTCCCCTCGTGCCGCGATTGAGGAATACCAATCGGCTTAAGGTCAGGAACATAGTCAATACAGAACTCAATTACCTCCTCATTTCCATAGCCCTTGACGATGGTTCCTTCTGGCCTAGCACGGTTACGAACATATTTCTTTAATACTCCCATGAACCTCTCAAAGGGGAACATATTGTGTAGAAATACAGGACCGAGAATGGAAATCTCTTCGACTAGGTGGACCAGGAGGTGCGTCATAATATCGAAGAAGGATGGTGGGAACACCAACTCGAAACTGACAAGGCATTGGACCACATCGTTCTGTAACCGTGGTAGATCTTCTGGATTGATTACCTTCTGAGAGATTGCATTGAGGAATGCACATAGCTTCACAATGGCTACTCGAACATTTTCCGGTAGGAGCCCCCTCAAAGCAATCGGAAGAAATTGCGTCATAATCACGTGGCAGTCGTGAGACTTCAGGTTTTGGAACTTTTTCTCCGCCATGTTTATTATTCCCTTTATATTCGACGAGAAGCCAGACGGGACCTTCATACTGCTCAGGCATTCAAAAAAATGACCTTCTCTTCTTTGGTAAGAGCGTAGCTGGCACGACCTTGAAACCATTCCGGATGCCGGTCATCTGGGTCTTTCAAAAGTTGCTGGTCCTGCCGTGCTTCCTTTGTATCATTTGTCTTCCCATACACGCCCAAGAAGCTTAGCAGGTTCACGCAAATATTCTTCGTAACATGCATCACGTCGATTGCAGAGCGGACATCTAGGACTTTCCAATATTCTAGCTCCCAAAATATAGATTTCTTCTTCCACATGGGTGCGTGCCCGTCAACTCCCCGCGGAACTGATTGTCCGCCAGGACCCTTTCCAAAGATGACTTTCAAATCCTTGACCATATCAAATATCTCAGCACCAGTACGTTCCGCAGGCTTCGGCCGGTGATCTGCCTTCCCGTTGAAATGCTTGCCTTTCTTTCTTACGTTATGATTTCGGGGAAGAAATCGACGATGACCCAGGTACACGTTCTTCTTACAATTAACCAAACGTACACTTTCAGTCTCATGTAAGCAGTGCGTGCATGCATTGTATCCCTTATTTGTCTGTCCCGAAAGGTTACTGAGAGCAGGCCAATCGTTGATGGTTACAAAAAGCAACGCTCGTAGGTCAAATTCCTCTCCTTTGTGCTCATCCCAGACACGTACACCAGGTCTGGCCCACAACTGTAAAAGTTCTTCAACTAATGGCCTTAGGTACACATCGATGTCGTTGCCGGGTTGCTTAGGGCCTTGGATGAGAATTGGCATCATAATGAACTTCCGCTTCATGCACAACCAAGGAGGAAGGTTGTAGATGCATAGAGTCACGGGCCAGGTGCTATGGCTGGAGCTCTGCTCGCCAAAAGGATTCATGCCATCAGTACTTAGACCAAATCTTATGTTCCTTGCGTCAGCTGCAAAATCTTTGAACACTCTGTCGATCTTTCTCCATTGCGTTCCATCAGCGGTGTGTCTCAACTCCCGTCGGACTTACGGTCCTCTTTGTGCCATCGCAACGACTTGGCATGCTTTTTGTTCATGAACAGACGTTTCAACCGTGGTATTATAGGAGCATACCACATCACCTTGGCGGGAACCCTCTTCCTGGGTTTCTCGCCCTCAACATCGTCACCAGGGTCATCGCCTCTGATCTTATAACGCAATGCAGTGCATACAGGGCATTCATTCAAATTCTCGTATTCACCGCGGTAGAGGATGCAGTCGTTAATGCATGCATGTATCTTCAGAACCTCTAAACCTAGAGGGCAGACAGCCTTCTTTGCTTCGTACGTACTGGTGGGCAACTCGTTATTCTTCGGGAACATATTCTTCAACATTTTCAGCAAATTTTCAAATGATGAGTCACCTACACCTTCCTGTGCCTTCCATTTTAGCAAATCCAGTGTGCAGCCCAGCTTTTTCAGACTATTATCGCATCCTGGATACAACGACTTTTTGTGATCCTCTAACATGCGATCCAAATTCTCCCTATCCTTGTCAGTTTCGCAGCGTCTCCGTGCATCAGCAATGGTCCGACCAAGATCATCAGCGGGCTCATCATGTGCCTCTTCTTCACCTTCACCTAACCCTTCCCAACCTTCAGCATCATCCTCCATGAAAGTATCACCGAAATGATCATGATAGTTGTCATCGATATCATCCCCTTCTTCATCTTCTTCCATTCTAACCCCTCTTTCTCCATGCTTGGTCCAACAATTATAGCTTCGCATGAAACCGTGCCGAAGCAGGTGCATGTGAACGTCTCTTGAGGAGGAGTAACCCTTCTGATTCTTACAGACAGCACATGGACAGATAATAAAACCTTGCTGCTTGTTCGCATTTGCCACTACGAGGAAATCTTTCAAACCCGTAGTGAACTCGCCGGAGAGTCGAGGACCGTACATCCATTGTCGATTCATCTGTATTATTATTATATAAAGTATATAATTAACCATCATGCATTTGTTAAACTAACTAGCTAGAAATAATACAAATTAAACAATGAACTACACACATGCATATTTTATCAATGACACATGAAAGGTTCAAGTTGCTAACCGCGATCGCGGAGGAAAAATAAATGAGAAAGCTCAAGTGTGGCTCGGACACTTCATATCATGTTTGTTTCAGGCTCTCGGGCATTTCATCAAACACCTTGTGTGCATAGGAGGAACCAAAAGCAAACCCAGCACCCCCTTCTGAAAATTGTGAAGTGAGCTGAGTGAAGTGAAGTGAGCTGAGTCCTATATATAGGGATGGGCCTTTAGTCCCGGTTGGCCTGGCCAACCGCAACTAAAGGCCTTCGGGGACCTTTAGTCGCGGTTGGCCAGGCCAACCGGGACTAAAGCCCCTCCCGTCCGCCAGCTGGATGGGCCTTTAGTCCTGGTTGGCCTGGCCAACCGCGACTAAAGGCCTTCGGGGACCTTTAGTCCCGGTTGGCCAGGCCAACCGCGACTAAAGCCCCTCCCGTCCGCCAGCTGTCGACCGAGCGCGCTGGGCCCAGATAGTTGGTCGCTGGTCTCCTCCCGAACCGCGACTAAAGACCCCTTTGGTCGCGGTTCGATTGTTTTGGGGACTAATGGGGGCGTATGGAAGCCTCTTTTTCTACCAGTGATTCACTCTTGTATATATGAATAAAGTATTCCGGCCATGTTGCCATCACACTAAATATAGTGGCTAAGCATATGTATAAATACCTTGAGCCCACAAAAAAAATTAAATATTCCGGCAACGTCGCAAATCAAACTGGATAATGGCTATCAGGACTAAGCACACTTCTTCATATACGTAGATATATATAACTTGCATGCATCACGCCCATAGTCCAGTATAGTATATGATTCTTCTTAGGACTTGTATCTTCACCTTCCATGAAATTTCCTGTGGCAATACTTCAACAATGCATTAACCGATTAGCTTGATAAATCATTGATTTAATTTGGCTCGTCACATACTAAGTAGCCAAATTATACCATCAACATCAACTTTCTCCAAAGCCAGATCTATGGTCTTCAAAACCAAGTCTTTAAATATGAGGCGAGGTTTAAAGGTATGAGTTTGGCTGCTAGTTGCAGGACCCGTGAGACTCACTCCTCCTCTTATGATGGTGGACCATTGCCATGGAAATCTGAGGACAAGATCTCTTCTTCATCACCACCATCACCCTCTTCACCACCAAAGGAGAACTGAGTATCGGGTATGGGCACTCCCCTTGGCTTCCGCCAAGCTTGGGGAGGTGCCCTGGTATCGTATCATCCCACTATCTTTTGCTTTTACTTATCTTAGTTCGATCTTTTGCTTTAAGAATAAATTCTAGTTCGATCTTTTCTTCTTGAGAGTTTGCTTAGTGATCCATCATTGTAATCGTGTGCAACTTATATAATAAAGTTTAGTTTGAGTTTTTGCTTTCTTTACTTTCATGTTGCAAATAAAAGAAAAAAGAGAAAGGAAATAAATCAATAAGATCATATACTAATCCTATGGTAGGTGATGACACCACATACGGAAAAGTATAAGTAAAAACATTTATTAGAGATTGACAAACATAGCATTAGTCAATGATGCAACTCATGAAAGAATTGATAAGGTAAGAGAAGATTCACATATAAATATACTCCCTCCGTTCGGAAATACCTGTCGGAGGAATGGATGTATTTAGACGTACTTTAGTTTTAGATACATCCATTTTTATGCATTTCACCGACAAGTATTTCCGGACAAAGAGGGCAGGCTTGGCCTGTTTGGTATTCGTGATGGAACTGCAGGTGGCAAACCTGACCTCTGCTATACCGTTAGGCGTAACAAAGGCAAGAATTCTGGTCAATGGCCGATGGTGAAGACATTCTAACTAGGTTCTGAGGGCCTGAATTATATCAAAGCTGCAACAGAGATGTATGTGCTCCTGATATGTTCTTAAGCCCCGCGGTTCGTAGGCTTGTCTATGGAGATGCCAGAGTTGGAGTATATCTCGGTGGACGTCAAGAAGTTGCAGCTTCAGAGGGTCTGTGTGAAGCCTTTTGGGAATTCATTGTCCAGGACACGCATATATGCCCACTTCCCGCCATCGCTGCCATCGCAGACAATATGAAGTGGTATACTTTCTACTGCATCCTAGTTATGTTATGTCTTTCACTTCATTGTTTTCACATAGATTGTCTAATTCTTAATTGTTTAGTGTTGCAATTGGTCATTCTTATTAACAGGATTTAGTAGTCGTTATGTTTTTGAGCTCAGTCATGGGAAAGTGAACATATTTGTGATCTGTTGTCCTGTTTGCTTCAATTCCTGTTTTAAGATAATCGTGAAAAAGAAAATATCTTTCACATAGGTCAAGCTTCCACTATCATTTTAGGAGTCATGAAATCAAAATATATCTTTTCGCGGAATAGTTTTATGGCCAAGGTAATGCAGAAGTAATCCAAATTCAGATCCAGTTTACCTTTGGAGTGTTTACTTTCACCTCTAGAAATTAGTAACAGTTAAGAAGGACTCATCTTGTCCACTTTCTTCTTGTAAATATAATTATGTAGGAAAGTTTTTCTTTTGGTCATCTTCACATTTATTTTTCCTTTTCTTGTGATGATGTTGTTTTGAAAAATCTCTGTGTAATTACTGTGTTCACAGTTAACTACCTGAGTGTCTACTCTGTATAACAACGAAAGAACAATGTGCGCTCGTACTATGTGATTTGAATCAGTCTCATAAATCAGCTACATACTTCACATCAATCATTTCTTGATTGTCGCTAGAAACCCTGATATATTTCATTAAGTGACTTAACCTAGGTAATAAATGCAATGGCTGATTTTCAGAGCAAACAGAAAATCCTATGCCTCCCTGCCGGATTGGGTAAAGGCATTCAGATAAGCAGTTACTCTTCATCTGCGCCTTTTGTCTGCTTTGATTGTTGTATTTTTTTTCTCTTTCATGCTAGATAGCTTTTTTTTGCTTAGATTTATAGCTTTAGCCTTAGATTCTTCTTTGTATTTCTTTATAACTGAAAATATATGACTGTGGGAAGAAATTCCTACAGTTTCGGGTCAATTTTTTTTCTGAAGTCCTGCAAACACTAAGCTACCAGTTTAGAATAACCAAAGATTTTCAGTTCTTGTTTCTTTTGCGTACATCTCTCTGTCTGGCTATGTGCTCCAACCTGCAATGCAATTCGGTGCTGAACACACAAAAGCGCTGCATATCCCAAATCCGGTTGCGATCGGTTAATCTTACCGATTGAATGAATGCAATTCTGCTACTATATCTAGCCCAATATAATACGTATAACTCGTTCCTTTAAGCTTGTAAGCTGTTGAATATGTGTACAAATTGGACCCAAAATTCTTCTCTGTTTGGCTAAACTTTCGTCTTGTTTGTTCAGATTCGTGGGAGCCGTAATCAGATCAGCATTCTCAATTGAAGACAACTGGGATTTCGGTGGCGTGTCCTACAGGATGACACTATCTACATTGCTTCGCCTTACGTTCGTCATGTCTTATCTTTTGGTTAATTACTATAGCATCGATGTGGATGTTCTTTGTCCTAGTGTGGCAGTGCCATGTCTATGTTGTGTTCTTCCTTTGACATCTAAGAATGTTGCATTTTAATTAACGGTCGCAATGATCAATCAAGAACTGTGGTAAGTCCACCTTTATTTGTTATACTGAGCAGTGTGTTGTGATGCACCTGGTGCTGATGAACGGATGCGGTGACGAGTCGCTGCTGCTTGTCCAAGTCTGCTGCTCCTTGACGGCCATGGCAGCATACTGCTCATGCATAACCGTTGCCTCTCGAACATCCAAAAGCTCAACGGTCTTTAGAAATAAGAGCTGCCTCTATTGATGCCTAGGGCTTAAAAACAACTTCTAATGGTCCACCCCAACACCAATCGAATTCTGGTGTGTTTGGTATCCTGGGATTGTCCGTTTGTTATTGAAGTGACAGTTGCATTCATTTTGTTCGATTCTTTCTCCTCTCTCTCGCCAAACAAAATCCATACATTTTATTTCCCTTTGATAATTTAGATGATCGATATATTTTAAACTAGATTTTTTTCTTCTTCATATATTTCAATTCCTCGCAACAAGAGCTGGCACAAGACCAATCTTGGGTACATTTTAAACTACTCTAAATTTCACTATTTCAATCAACTGAAATATATGTTAGTTTTTTCAGAAATATACTGAAATGATTGCAATATGTTTTAAATAATTTATGGAAATGATTTAAATGTAACCAAAAACATTGAAATATGTGTGATTTTTTTACCTTACTTTTCATCACTTCAAAAAATAATACATCAAACTATAATTCATAAGCTCTTTCGAATACTATAGTCTAAATCAAACTACAATTGAGAATTATTCACATGCATTTTACACATACTTCAATCAATTTTGTACACTTAATTTGGTTGCTTTCAAATATTAACGAGCTAAGATAAAATGAAGAGACAAATCTTTTGCCTCCATTTCAAGAAAAATATGCGTATATGTTATTTCACTCGATTTCAATTTCTAAAATATTATTCCCACGTGTCTTAACCATTTTCGTTATATTTCATAAATTCCAGAAAACATTATTTGACTCACGTTTATTTCACTCGATTTCAATTTCTAAAATATTATTCACACATGTCTTAACCATTTTCGTTATATTTCAATAAATTCCAGAAAGCTCGCAAATTATTTCGATTTTATAGACATTTCACATGAATGTCAACTATTCGACTCACGTTTCAATTCTTATTTGTGAATTATTTGGAAATATGAGTGAAATAATTTCATACATATTTTGTGTTGTTTCACTCATTTCTGGTGCTTATTTATGAATTTGACTGAAATACAATGAAATTGTTGAAAGCTAACAAATCACAAATTTCAAGTATTTTACTCATGTGCCAATTCTTATTTCTGAATTTGATTGAAATATGAGAGAAATAATTTCATAAATGTTTCAATTATTTCACTCAATTTGAGTGCTTATTTAAGAATTTTATTTAAATGAGTGAAATGGTTTAATCTCTCCACAATATGAATTTATTGGAACTGAAATAACAATATCTAAGCTAGTCAAACATATACAAGATCGATCTTGTTCTGTCTTATCACCAGGAAATCAAATGTATATAAAACTCATAAAATAGCATTTCAGCTCAAAAAAAATATCATCCATCTAAATTATCCCAATGAAATAAAATGGATGTCTTTTCCAATGAGAGTGAGAATATGGGAGTATGTGCAACCCTCCTTCTCACCACACTCTCACTTTCCGATGAGTACACTACTGCAACTGGTATCGAAAAATTAAATGGGGGAAACAACTTAATGTGGGAAAATTTAATCTGGTCTCCACCTGCCACTGGACGACCGATGCTACTTCCATACATAATCTCTCATGAGGAATAAAACAATAGACGAAGCAAGGCATGAAATATGAAAACGCACCCGGATCGCTCTAAAGGGGTGCCTTGGGTGAACTCTAGGCACCAAGAGAGGATGTCGTTGGGCTAAGCCCGTGTGGTAGACTGTGGTGTCCGGACCGTTTTTCTGGCATAATGGCGCTTTTTTTTACGGTGTGGGAGGATTGGGACCTCTTCGCTCTATGCATCGTTGTGGTCTACGACGATCTGAACGTCCCCTAGTTGCACTACTTTTAGTCGGTTTGTGCCTTCGACGGAATTTTTGGGTGCAGAGATGTAGGCAACTCACATGTTGTTATCACCGGTGGAGCTATGTGTTAGTAAAATAGGCTATGGCCTGCCCATCCTGTAACAAGTTTAATGGAGATTGATGGGCAAATTAGGCCATGCTGGTAAAAATAGTTAGCTTTGACTTTTGTTTGGTACTCCCCCCCTCCCCCGTCCCTCGCGTCACCCCTAGGGCGACTCGGGGGCGACTAAGGTTAGCCTCCGCCGCCACCCCCCTCCCCCACCGCCACCGGAGACGACCGCAGGGAAAGCTCGCGCGGGCGTCGGGGAAGGTGGCGGCGGGGTCTTTGGCGCTGCTTCTTCGCGGAGGCTCTCGGATCCAGGGCGGCGGCCCCTGCTGGCATGGCGGCACCGTCGTGCGACCGGCGACGTGCGCAGGCGGACTGCTGGCCTGAGGGCTCGGCCGTGAGGACGGCGGGCCGCAGGTGGTGGTCGAGGGCGGCGCGGAGCTCCCCGTGCGAGATATGAAGGTATTGCCCCCTCCCCTCCATGCGTCCTCTCCCAGTCCCCGGTGCGGCTTTGGATCTTGCGGGATCCGCCTCCGGCATGTTCTGGTGGAGCAGATCGGTGCCCGAGGGAAACCTTGGCCGCCTTGGCTGGCCGACAGCGGCGACGCCGCCTTTTGGCGCCGCTTTCCTCCTTGGGGGCGCTGCTGAGGACACCATCTCTCCACACCGACCCATGTCCGGGTGAAAGCCCAAGATCCGATGCGGATCGGGCATCGGTGGTGCCTCGTGCACCGTAACCTTCCTGGAGGCAGCGCCAGGGACATTGGGTTCGGATGGGAGGGTCTTCAGGTGAGGGGTGGGGGTGTGTTGCCTCCCTTTCGGCGTTCGACGACTTGAAGCAATCTTCTCGAACTAGTTGGTCGTTTTCCTGTGGCGATGCAACCGGCAGGCACTTCCCAAATTGAGGGGGTCGCCCGGTGGTCACCTAGCGAAGCGAGGACGACATTATTCCAGCTCTCGGGTGAGCTTTCTCAGGATCCCGACAGTACGACGCCATGAGCCATGGCGAGGGGGTAGGGACCCCCTTCGGTGCCAGAGAAGGAAGATGTTTGTTTCCTCCTTTCCGAAGTGCTTTTGGAGCAAAGTCCTTCCTCGACGGTCGGTGTTGTCTGCTCTGTTTGTTCAGGGTTGTTTCTACTAGTGTGGAGTGTGCTGCCTCTTGCAAGCTGTTTTGGCAGCTTGTTCTCGGGTAGATAGGATTTGCTTTCCGGTTCGTCCCCATTATACCAGTTACTGTCGCGTGTAAGTTGGGTTGTAACCTCGGCCGGTTGTTGGCTTAGTTAATTCAAAGCCGGGCTCTTCGCAAGCCTTCGTTCCAAAAAAAAAAAAAGAGTTAGCTTTCTTTGTACTGACCCGTTCAGGTTTGCTGCTGTAGTTCCGCCACATGTTGTTATCCTCCATAAAGGCACTGTCCTACAGATCTATGGTCTTCAACGCTTGGGTCATCTTACCCCTCCCGGGCGCTATCTTAAAGGTCATTAATCTGTTCTGGCTGCTCTGGAACTAGACGTGCAAGGCATCATGGGCGACGGGTGTCTGATCTTTGTGTGTGTGGTTTGACATTGTACACACACTAGTATAATGATACAAAGTCGATCGATTTTTAGGTCGCGGCAAGGTTTTGTTAGTCATTGTTTTAACCCGCAATTTTTTTTTATTGGAGTAAATGTAGTCAGCTTCTTGGTGTATCAGTCGGGTCTCTGTGCTTTGCTTATCGTTGTTGAACCGGAGCTGCTGTATCAGTCGGGTGGCAACTGACAATGACGGGTGATGGTTTGAATTACCACTCTTCGAACTCTTTTGGTTACAAAACAGGAACCAAAAAAAATTGTTTGAACTGAGATGTCGCGTTCCATAAAAAAAATCTGAGGTGCTGGGCCTGAAAGTGGAAACGTAAGTGGGCAGTCTCGGCCTGAAGATGACCATTGCACAGGCCCATTTCGGCAGCACGACAAAATCACTCTCTCCAGACTCCAGCAGCGTCCGCACAGCACGCAGCCGGCTCCTGCTAAATCAGCGGCGAGGGTTCCCGAATCCCGATTCCAGTTCAAAAAACCAGGGTTCCCGACTCCCCTTCCCCGGCGGCCGCCTCCTCCACCCACCGGCGACCGCCTCTTCCGCCCCAGCCGCTCTCGAATTCCCCTACCACCAACCACTCTCCCTCCTCCGCCTCACTCGCCGCCGGCAAGGAAATGGCCTCGTCGCTGATGTCCATCCCGGATCATCTCAAGGCGGAGATCTTCGTCCGGCTGCCTGAACTAGAAGATCTCGCCCGCACAGCTGCCACCTGCGTCACTTTCCGCAGAGTCGTAGCCGACGGATCCTTCCGCCGCCGCTTCCGCCTCCTCCACGCCCCGCCCCTCCTCGGCATCCTCGACCACGACGGCTTTCATCCCGCCCTCCCGCCTCACCCCTCCGCGCCAGCCGCCCGCGCGCTCGCCCATGCCGCCGACTTCTCCTTCGCCTTCCTCCCCTCCCACCGCCGCTGGGCCGTGCAGGACGTCCGCGACGGCCGCGTCCTCCTCGCCGCCAACCCTGAACCCCAAGTGTTCACGGAGCTCGTGGTGTGTGACCCTTTACACAGCCGACACATCCTGCTTCCCCAACTACCTCATGACCTAGCCGCTTCGCTGGAGTTTCCTGTCCGGTGCCAGCTTTTAATAGCTTCCCCCGGAGCAGGCGTGAACGAGGCAGCTGCAGCCATGGAAGAGGCAGCAAGGGCATTCATAGTGGTCATGATAGCACATTGCGAAACTGGTCCGGCTGCCTTTGTCTTCTCTTCGAGCACCCGACTATGGCGAGCCGCTGCATCCAAGGGTTGGGATGATTTGTGCCCCAACCAGGGAGAGTCAACCATGATCTCATCAATGCACAGAAAGTTGGTCGGGTGCCATTATGCTTATGGCTGCTTTTATTTGGAGTCCACAATGAATAAGAAGTTGCTTGTCTTTGACACCCGGAGGATGGAGTTCTCCAACCTCGACGTGCCACGCGAAACATCGAACATGTTCGGTCTAGCCATTGTGGAGGCAGGAGAAGGCAGGCTCGGGATGTTGGATATCCATGATGACACTTTAGGTGGCAAATGTGATCTCTGTTATTACATTAGAGGAAACAAAGGTGAGAGTTCTAGCCAGTGGAAGATCGAGAAGACAATCTCACTACCTTATGATTATCAGTACTATATCCAAGCTTCAACTGGGAGGTACTTGCTCCTAAGAAAGCTTGGACCCCTGCAGTCCATAAGCTCATCTCTGGAGGTGGAATATGTCTCAATGGACGTCAAGACATTGCAGCTTGAGAGGGTTTGTGGTGTATCTTTCGGGTTTAGCTTGGCCAGCGCGCGCATATACACCAACTTTCCACCATCCTTGATGTCTTCACCGACAATATGAAGTGGTAAACTTTCTATTGCATCCTAGTTATGTCCTCCCCTTCATAGTTAGCACACAGCTTGTCTAACGCTTAATTGTTCATTACTGAGATTAGTCATTCTGGTTTATACGTTTCAGTTGTGGTTATTTAACTTGTGCTTGTGGGAAAACTAATCAATCACAATAATTTAATTGTGATTTGTTGTTTTATTTGTTCTAATCGCTTTCCGGAGAAAATCGGAAAAGAGAAGATTTTTTACATAGCTTATGCATTCACTGTTATTTAGGCCTCATGAAATCACAAAAATGATAGAACAATTATTGTACAGGAGTACTTTATGGTCAAGGTGTAGAAGGAATATTGGTGTAGATCCAATTTACATTTTATTGTTCCACTCAGCTCACGCAAATTCATTCCATTCAAGCACGACTCATCTTGTCTGCTTCTTTTATATACTCCCTCCGTTCCTAAATAGTTGTCTTTCTAGAGGTTTCAAATGGTGACTACATACGGAGCAAAATGAGTGAATCTACACTCTAAAATATGTCTATATACATTCGTATGTGGTGACCATTTGAAATCTCTAGAAAGACAAATATTTAGGAACGGAGGGAGTATAACCATAAGGAGGCAGAAAAGATTTTTTATATTTTGAGGCATCTTCACATATATAATATCTTCGATTGAATAACTACTGTGGTCACAAATAAGAGACTCGCTACTCTGTATAGCTGGAATAGCTTGTGCTGCACAAGCTGTTTGATCTGAATCAGCCTCATAAGGTCACTGATAGGCGGGGCACCCAGTTTTTCTTTTTGTTTCCATTTTAAGATAGTTTGAACTATTTCCCGTGCCTCTTTCCGAGTCTCCCAGTGAATGGCAAATGTAAGCATGCAAAATTTGTCGGTTGTGGCAAGAACTCTTGATTTTTTTTCCTTTCAGAGTCATAAGTTTTAAGTGTTTTTTTGAAATTGACCTAGGTTAAAAGTTTGTTAGACTACTATGTACTCCCTTCGTTCCGAATTACTTGTCTTGGATTTGTCTAGATACAGATGTATTTAGACTCATTTTAGTGCTAGATACATCCGTATCTAGACAAATCTAAGACAAGTAATTCGGAACGGAGGGAGTAGTATACAGAGCCCTTCAAGGCTGCAACACAAATCTACCTTTTTTGCATGATCTAAGTTTTACCAGACTCATTTACTTATGTTTACATGCCTCTGTCGGGCTATGTATTCAAGCTTTGCATTGCAAATTACACTGCTAAACACACAAAAGTGAAGTTTTGATGTTGCACATAAAAGTGCTCATGACTCGTGTCTTGTTGTGCTTCCTTTCAACTAATCACGTGGCTACTCCTTGCCTAATTAAGTACGTGAGACTGAAGTTTAATAGTTGTGTGATCATCATTTGTGAGACTATATGGTGCCAACGTGGCTACAATTTAAGAAGTTGTTTCTCTATGACAGTGTGAGCCTTGTCATCTATGTTTAGTATGTTTACAGGGTTCACTAGGACCTGGTAGCCGCCGGCCTTATCTCTGTTTTGTCTTGCATATGTAGGAGTATACATCAATGCATGGTTTTGACGTGACCCATATCTTGAGCATAAAGTTAACTAATGTGATTAGGCTTCAATCCAAATAATCTATATTTTGCTCCCATCCACTCCACCATACGTTGGTGTCTACCTTTCAATCAACAAATTTTTAATTGTTTCACCAAGAGCTAAACCTACACAATTATCGCTTGTATCTGAATCTGAATTGGTTGATGTTTTTTTTTCACTTACTTGAATGTCATTCCATATATGTTTTAATCCTACTCTAATTTCTGGTGTCATTTTTCTATATCAATCCATACTAACTGTAAACATTCCATCACACTCACTCTAGTTGGACTTCATATGGAGTTCCTATGGAAACCAAATTGCTATATTTCTTTTTTCCTAACTTCACATATAAGATAGAAAATAAACTCCAGGCATGGATGTTGTGTTTTCAATCTGTCATATAGCAGTGCGCGGTGCACGCCTTGGTCTGCCGGACCGAAAGAGAAATATATCTGAAGTTGGAGAACACTCATACAGTGAACTGTGGTTCAGTAGTTTAGCAAGTTAGTCCATCTTAATTGCTTGCATCTTCCATTAGCATGTATAGATGTCAAGGCATGCATGTATCGGCTTTCCGTTTTTGTTTCAAACATATATGCTGATATTAGGTGTTTTCATACATTAGGTACATTAATTTTTTTTACTCTTGGCCACAAAAATATACTGCAACACATTAGATAAATTTTCTTTTGCGGAATAACGTCATGGATTTCTTATATCGTGTTTAATAATTAATACTCCATCCGTCCCTAAATAAGTGTGGTTTTAGTTCAAATTTGAACTAAAGCCACAACACTTATTTTAGGAGAGAGGAAGTAGATCTTATAAATGGCAAGACTTCTGTGCCAGGACTAGCAACCAACCCAACACTTGACAAACACTATTGCAGCATGTCATTGGACTTTTTATTTATTTTTGCTTTTGCTCATCTACAATGACGCCAAACCTAGATCGCAAATAATAGTTGAGCGGCTGCTCTGAATAGCGAGAACAACATGTAGTGCTCACAAGCTGTTTGATTGAATCAGCCTCATAAGATTAGTTGTAGCTAGACTTCACATCTATCATCTGTGGATTGTGACTAACCAAGACTCCTCAGTGGTATCTTCCTTCCGTGACCTAAGTTAGATTTTTTTAATGAAACCGACCTAATATAGTAGTCTATTACTAGAATAAGGAAATGAAAAATGAGAACCCCCCAGTATCACACCCCAAGGCGACACCTAGCCATGGCAGCGGCGGGCCAGCTGCCAAAGGTGACGTGGGAGATTCTGGCAGCGTCTGAGTGTTGATGTCGTGGCTGGGGCGGCGGTGGCCTGCTCGTCGACACATGAAGGCTGGGGTGGCATCCTCGTGCCATGGTGGTGGAGCCCCTCTCCGGTGGGTGGTTGGTGGCCATGCAACGGGGGCTATGGGGCCGGTGAGCAGTTGCTCGGTTGCTCGCCAGATCTGGAGGCGATTGGAAGTCGCTGGTTGGCGGTCTTCGGTCGTTTGAGGTGCGGCTGCGTGTGGGCTCCTGGCGACCGGACTGCGCAGGGGGAGGGGGTGGAAGTGGCTGCTTCGGGTCGTCCTTGGCGGGGGCGCGTGAATATGCGCTGGGACTCTAGATTTGCATGTTTGTGTCCTGCCCCCTCAGGCAGCGCCTTGCTGCAGGGTTTTGGGCAGAGCTAGCCTGTGGCCGCTGGAGAGTGCAGGGATGTGCTCACGTCGAGGTTGTTGTGGTGTTACTTAGCTTTGCATGCAGTGCGTCGAGGTTGTTGTGGTGTTACTCGGCTGTGCATGCAATGCAGCTGCCGGTGGCGCATGGATGCTAGGGCGGCGGACTCAGGTTTGTGACTGTTGGCGTGGCGGTGCCTACCGTGGCATGAGGTGCCACGGTAGGTGCTCCGTGCGGAGGTGGGCGGTGGTGGCGGTTGCGGGAGTGCCGGAGCCTCGGGTGAAAGCCTCGCTCCGCCTTGGTTGGTGCCAACGACAACGACACCCGTGGGTGTGGTTTCCCTCTTGTCGAGGCGTCGTCTTTGGTGCTCAGGCTCATCTCCTACCTCCTTTGTTTTTGGTTCCTCCGGCTGAAGGTCGAGTTCTTGGTACCGGTGCAGGCAATGATGGCGTCCTCGTCACTTTCTCCTTGGAGGCGTCGCCTTTGGACGCCATGCCCTAGTCAGTCGTGCCTCTGCAATGTGATGTTGCCATGCGTGACGAACGACGTGGTCGAGCCATCGAGGTGTGTTGTGTGCGGCCTCGGGGCTAGTATGGAAGTCGGAGCGGTGGCTCTGGATCTAGTCGTCATGGATGGGTGTCGACACTGTTCATTTGGTTCACAGTATCGTTGGCCAGCCTGGTGCGCGGCCTTGGGGTCGATGTGGATGTTGAAGCGGCGGCTCCGGAGATGGTTGTAGGATGTCGGCTTTGGTTGCTCGGGTGACACAGCAGTGGCTCACCTGGTGCGTGGCCTCGCGGTCGGCGTGTGTTGTGCTTGCATTTGTAAGTCGGAGCGGCGGCTCCGGAGATGCTTGTAGGGTGTTAGCTCTGGTTTCTCGGGTGACGGAGCAGGCGACTTACATGGCGTGTGGCCTCAAGGTCGGTGTGGATGCCTGAGTGGCGGCTTCAGATAGGGTTGTAGGGTGTCGGCTTCGGTTGCTTGGGTGACCGTGTCGGCGACTCGCCTGGTGCGTGGTCTCGCGGTCAGCATGTGTTTTGCTTGCATTTGTAAGTCGGAGCGGCGGCTCCGGAGATAGTTGTAGGGTGTTAGCTCTGGTTGCTCGAGTGTCAGAGTAGGCAACTTACATGGCGCGTGGCCTCGGGGCCGGCATTGATGCCGGAGTGGCGGCTTCAGATAGGGTTGTAGGGTGTCGGCTCGGGTTGCTCAGGTGACGGAGTCGACGGCTTGCCTGTTGCATGGCCTCAGGTCCGTATGTGCATTGTTGTTGTTTCAGTTTTGGCCAGTTTTCCTTATTAGCTGGTTGATTCTCCTTCTTAATGAAAAAGTTTTAGCCAGTTTTCCTTATTAACTGGTTGATTCTCCTTCTTAATAAGAAAGGCAGAGCTGTTCCTCGAATAAGAAAGGAAATATATGAAGCAATCAACAGGAAACTGCCAATTTAGCATGACGTAATATTTCCAGGGCTCTCTTTTCTATTTGTTTTTTATACTTAAGATGCCTCTGTCTGGCTATGCGTACCGAGTTGCATTGCAAATTACAGTGCTAAACACACGAAAGCAAGTCAGTCTTTTTCTGGTCACATCTTTCAGATCCAGCTGAGATCAATCTTACCGACGGGATAATTGCTCTTCTGTTTGTGCTTGTGATATTCACCTTTACAAATATAAGAGCTATAACTTGTTCCTTTTTAGCTCGTATAAACTCTGAAATGTGTGTACAGATTCAAACCAAAATTCTTCTTGGGTGTCTAATAACCTCTTGTCTTGTTTTTGTTCAGATTCGATGGAGGCATAATCAGATCAACATTCTTAATTCAAAGTGACCGAGATTTCAATAGCGGGGAGTTGGATCACCTTGCCTACAGGGATGACACAATGTCACAATCTAGGTTGCTTCGCCTGGTGTTGGACTGCTGGTCATGTCTATGTTTGGATTAATTTTACTGTAGAATCAATGTGGTTGTTATTCCCTGCCTGAGAGTGACATTGGAATTTAAGTATTTCAGTTCACAGTGGTGTCTATGCTGTTCTTGTATCATGCTTAGGAAAGTGACATTGAAATGAACGTTTATCTTGATATCAGAAAAAAGGACTAGTAAAGCTAGCTGATGTACACATTTGTTGGCTTTTCTATATACATTATTTTTTTCCATCTTTTTTTTGGGGATATAAGTATTTTTCTATTTCTATATCAACGATTTTTCTGTTTCTGCGGTAGCCTAACCATAAGATCGAACAATTGATCTTTTCCATTTATCTTGGAACATTTGCACAAATGCAACCTAGAATACTCGTACTTGACAGTCGCCCCTCTGCTGATTTGTAAGAACATCCACATTTCTTTAGAAAAATATCTCTATATAAATGCCTCGACGGCTTAGAGGTCAGAGTTGGAGTTCTCCCTGCTGCTTGAAGCTGAGATCTCTCTTGAGTGGCGATGCAGAGTGTGGTCGGCACTGGCGATCGAGTAAGATTTGGAGATGGCAGATGGATCTGCGGCCCCTGAACACACTGGATTCTTTCTGGTAACGGTTAACAACCAATGGTATATATTCTGCGGCCTGTGCCTTCTCAGCTTTCTTCTATGGCTTGATCGAAGCAGACCACGCTAGGTTGTGGTGGGAAGCCTTTAAAAGAGAAGTTCTTCAGATGTTGATGATGCGCAACAGCTGCTAGACAAGGGATCGCCCGACGAGTCATGGCATCAAGGGCCGATCATCTACCTACTTGCGATGAGGTTCTGAAATCATTTGACCACCTCTTAATGCAATGTGCCAAATGCTAGGTCAGTCTTAGTTCATGTTCTGACCGGCCAGATCAAAGATGAATAACATTTTTATTTTTTTGAGACGGTATAACAGAATAGTTGGTTACTGCTGAGAACCACAAAGGGAACTTCTCGCTATATTTTTGTTGCTGAGCGAAAAAAATCATAGCTACAGTAGAATACGCTACCGAGACTGTAGTTAGCATTTTTTCCCTCCTAGGAGTAGGATGACAAACGGCCTCGTCCCACTGTGGCCCGTGACCCAGCAAGCCCACTTTGGCAGCACGCAAAATTTGCTCACACTCCCCGAGGGTTCCTGGCGGCTGGGTGCTCTTTCGCCGGCGTCCAACTCCCGATGGCCACCGATAAGAAAGGGGAATTGCTGCTGACGGAGATCCCAGACCACCCCCTGACGGAGATTCTCCTCCGCCTGCCCACCCCACAAGACCTCGCCCGCGCATGCGCCGCCTGCAGCACCTTCCGCCGAATCGCCACCGACGCCTCCTTCCGCCGCCGATTCCGCCGCCTCCACGCCCCACCACTCCTCGGCTTCCTCGACCGCGAAGGGTTCCACCCCGCCGCCGCGCCGGCCGCCCGCGCGCTTGCCCGCATCGCCGACTTCTCCTTCTCCTTCCTCCCCTCCTACTGCAGCTGGACTGTCCAGGACGTCCGCGACGGCCGCGTCCTCCTCGCCCGCGACCCCGACCCCCAGGAGGAGGATGAGCAGCCCCCAGTATTCACGGATCTCGTGGTGTGTGACCCCTTGCACCGGCGATTCATCGTGCTTCCCCCGGTGCCCCGTGACCTAGCCGCTTCGGTGGACGACCCAGCTGACCCTGTATTTTGCGGGTGCTTCTGCGAGCCCAGCCTCATCCCCCCCCCCCAGCGAGGAGGAGGCAGCGGCGGCTCTGGAAGAGACAGCCTTCAGAGTGATCTGGTTCGCGCATTCCAACATCAAGGTATACACCCTCGTATTCTCTTCGAGCACCAGACAATGGCGAGCCGCTGCATCCCAGGGCTTGACGGATTTGCTCACTGGGGAGGGCGAGTTGACCATGATTACACCGCAGCACCCTTTGTTTCGCGGGCACTATTATGCTTGTGGATGCGTCTATTGGAAGTGGGTGACAAATGAAAGGTGGAAGAAGTTGCTGGTTCTGGATACTCGGAGGATGGAGTTCTCGATTGCTGACCTGCCACTCGAAGCATGGAACATGGCAGATATAGCTATCGTGGAGGCAGGGGAAGACAAGCTTGGGCTGTTTGGTCTTCGTGATGAATTTGCGGATGTCCTGTGTTACATCGTTGGACGAAAACAAGGTGAGAATCTTAGCCACTGGCAGACGGAGAAGACAATCTCGCTAGATTATAGCTACCAGCATTGTATCGGAGCTACAACAGGGAGGTATTTGCTCCTAGAAAGGGAAGAAGGCTCGCTGTTTAGGTGGCTTGGGTTGGACTCGCTAAATATGGAATATTTCTCACTTGATGTCGAGACATTGCATCTTGAGAGAGTTTGCGATAAATCTATCTCGTCTGGCACATCAAGGACACACTTATATACCAACTTCCCACCACCGTTGCTGGCTTCACCGACAATATGAAGGGGTAAATTTTCTGTTTCATCCCAGTTATCTGTTTCCCTTCATAGTTACTCCCTCTGTAAACAAATATAAAATGTTCTATATCTCTAACTTAGTGATGTAAAATGTCTTATATTTATTTACAGAGGGAGTATTACACAAAATTTCTAATGCCTGATAACTCATTATCACAATTGACCATTGCTGTTTACACAATTTAGTAGTGGTTACTTTTCTTCCTTGTGGGAGAGGTAATCAAGCTCGGGAATATTAGTTTAATTCATTGTCTTGTTTGTTCCATTGGCTGTTTTAACGATAGTCATATACGGCAAAATAACTATGACATAGCTTATGCATCACCTGTTATTTTAGGTCTAGTCCATTCACAAAATTGCTAGATCACAGCATTTATTTGCAAGGACTAGTTTTTATCGTCAAGGCCTTTGGAAATAAATTCAAGTATAGATCCAGCTTACCTTTGGGGGAGGCAATTGAAAAGGTATAGTCGTGCCGTCGTACATCCCAGCCTTTCCTTCCATTTGGATGGTTCGGATCTCAAATGCTTTACCGTGTGCTTTGAGGCCTAGAAGGCCCGGCCCAATACATGAATATATCATTGCTAAAAAAGGTAACATTGGTTCACAAATTAGGATTACTCCAGGAGCTTGATGCTTGTTCTTAATTCCACGCAGTCCCAAAATTATTTTCATGCGTGCTGCCTCACCTATTTGCTCATGATCATCCTCTGATGCTGCTTCATGTGCTTGCTTCTTGGCCACCAACGCTTCTCACAGTCACTGCTAATGCCGATGCTTCTCACTGCCCATATTCCCCCCAGCGGGAGCCGGTGCTACTTTTTGTTGCTGCACAGGGACAGAATACACTACGGGAAGCAAGTTCGGCAATCTTGGGTTGAGCAGTGACGAATCAAATGCCGATGCGCAAATAGTCAGAAATACGTGTGGGATAAGGCATAACGATAGCAACTAGGAGTTGTCATTCTTATGGCAGATCTGGCTCATCCACATATACCGAGCCTTTCCACGGAAGCTGGCTCATCTAAATTTTTCGTTGCATCTCAGTTATCTGCTTCCCTTCATAGTTATCACACAATTTTCCTAATGCCTGATACGTAATTATCACAATTGTTCATTCTTGTTTACATGATTTGGTAGTGCTTATCTTTCTTCCTTTGTGGGAAAGCTAGCTCAGGAATATATTTGTGATTCATTGTCTTGTTTGTTCCACTGGCCATTTTTAAGATAACCAGACAAGACAAAATAGCTTATGCGTAGCCTGTTATTTTAGGCCTCGTCAATTCACATAATGCTAAATCGTAGTATTTATTTTTGAGGACTACTTTTTATGGTAAAGGTAATTGAAAAGGAATACAAGTATAGAACCACTTTACCTTCGGAGATGGCAATTGAAAAGGCATAGTCATGCCATTGTACATCCCAGCCTTTCTTTCCATTTGGACGGTTCCGATCTCAAACGCCTTACGTAGTGCTTCGAGACCTTGAAGGCCCGGCCCAATACTAGGAATTTTTTTTGCGACGACAATATAAGGACATTTCATTGTTAAAAGAAGTAAAACCGATTCAAATTAGGATTACTCCAGGTGCTTGCTGTTCGTCCTTAATTCCATGCAGTCCGAAATTATTTCCATGCTTGCCGCCATACTCGCAACCGCTTGCTCATGATCATCCTCTATCGCTCCTTCTTGTGCTTGCTTCTGGGCCGCCAAAGCCTCTCTCTGCCCATGCTCACTCTCTGACGCTGAAGCTTCTCACCGCCCATGGTCTCCTGGCTAGAGCTGATGCTACTTCGTGTTGTTGTACCAGGGACCAGATACACTACGGGAAGCAAATTCTCCCAGGCTTGGGAGCATATTATGGCCAAGAGTGACGAACCGAATGCCGATGCTGGAAACAGTGAGAAATATGGGAGGAATAAGGCAGGACGATAGGAACAAGGAGTTAGGAAAATTCTAAGGTGTTTCTTGGGTCCAATTGCTCCTTTCTCCAAAGAAAATACACAAAACCCAGTAAAAATCTTTGATCTTTTGAATGAGTTGCTGTTCTTATGCCAGAGCTTGCTCGTCTATACCAAGCCTTTCCTGGGATGCTGCTAGTGCTGCAAACACGTAGTAAAATGTTGAGATCGGAGCCATCCAAAAGGAAATTAGTGGCTTAAGGTGTCCAATTACAACACAATTATGCCTTTAGAGTAGTGTTGGCATCTCTGTTGGATGGCTGATGACACGCATAGTTTGTTGCATGGTTATGCCTTTAGAAGTTAATTATTTGTACTGGTATACTCTACTAGGTAACTTACCAAGTCCTGTAACACAAAGCAACCAAGTTTTGCCGCACTGATTTCGTTATGTTTACATTCCTTTGTGTAGCTATATATTCCAACTTACAAGTATTGCAAAGTTATAGTGCTAAACACATAAAAGTGATTGTTTGCAGTTGGCCAGTTGCATATTCCAAATTCAGTTGAGACCAGTACCAATTGGACGAAATGATACCCTGCTTCTGCCTTTGATACTATTACTATTTCAGGCCTAATATAACACCAATGATTTGTTCCATTCTGCTTATAAGCTCTTGAAACAATTTGAGCTTAATTTCTAATTTTTATTTATTTTGCTCAGATTCCATGGAGTCATAGTCAGATCAACATTCATGTCACAAAACTCAGAGAGATTGTGATTGCAACACCATGGATTTCTCGCAGAAGGTGGCCACAGCTTGCTTACAAGATGTGGGAATCTGCGGTGCTGCACTTGGTACTACTGGTCATTTTGCCATTCATGTTCACATGGCTTAATTAGTAGTGGTTGTTTTTCTTGTTCTTCTGGGAAAGCTAATGGAACATAACTGTGTTATCTGTTGTCTTGTTTGTTCAAATTGCTGCTCAAAGGAATCAGACGATGAAACAAATCAGTGACATGCATCGACTATTAATTTAGGCCTCTTGAAATCACAAAGTACTAGAACCCGACAATTATTATTGACGAATAGTTTTATTGTGAAGGTGAAGTACGACTCATCTTGCCCGCATATATAAATCTATCTAGTGTCAGTTGTTTTGAAATGAATCTGACTTGTATGGTGGCAAAAAAGAGATCCGTTGCTGCTCTGAATAGAAAGAGCAGCTTGTGCTTGCAAGCTGTGTGTTTTAAATCAGCCTCATAACATCAGTTATAGGCAGGGCACCCTGTTTTCTTTTAATTTCACTTCTATTTTAGACAGCTCAACATTTCACACCCAGTATAAGTATAATCTATGTATGTATATGATTTAGAGGACCACATAGATTGTTGAGTGTGGCTGCCCGACAACCTAAGTTGAAAGTTTGTTATACTACTAGGTAATATACGACTTCAACGAAGGTACACCCTCTGTTCCTAAATATCAGAGGTTTTGGCAGTTCAATTTGAACCTTATATTTATAAACAGAGGTAGTACCACTTCTGCATGACCTGTGTTTTCTAGGACTCATTTCGCCATGTTTACATGCCTTTGTTTGGCTGTATATATTTGAACTTTTGAATACTGCTATTTGCTGCCCCCTCCTGAGCGCAGTCTTGACGAGGCAGAACCAGCCAGCCTGATGTGTATGTTTCGGTTAGTGTAAAATCGATCTGGTTCTTCCCTGCCTAAGAGTGTGACATCTGAATCAAGAATGATTCAGCTGGCAGTGGTCATGCCAATTGTATGGAGGAGGATTGTTTTCTTTTTGTTGATTGTCTGTCAAAACCCCCCTATTTCCCCCGCTTTGGTGACCTAAGTTAGAAGTTTGTTATTCCTTTGATATTCCTCGTCAGCCTATGACACTATATCTAGCCACTAGAAGATCTATAGTTTATTCCTTTTTGCTCTCGAAATAATGAATATGTACAGACGGAGTCGAATTTAGATCAGTATTCCTCTTCTCTATTGTTTGAAAAAAAAAGGGGTCTTGTTTGTTCAGGTCGAATCAAAGTGATCCTGATTTCTATGGTGTGGACTTATCACAAAGTGACCCTGATGTCTATGTTCTTCCTTCCATGCTGCCTCTAGCTTCCGTTTGTGTAACATCGATGTGCCTGGCTGTTCCCTGCCTAAACAATGTGATGTTGAAATTAACATCGTTGTGGGCGTGAAGTTAGAAGTTTGTCACTGCCACTCTGCCAGGTATAATATTCGAAGCCCGCAGCACAAATCTACCAATTTTGCATGACCTAAGTTTTCCAAGACTTGATGATTTATGTTTACATGCCTCTAGATGACTATGTATTCCAACTTGCATTGCATATTATAATGTTCCCGTGCAAATAAAAATGTGTGTTTTCATTTACAATTTTCAAATTCAGCTGAGATCAATCTTACCTACGGGACAAAGGCTATTCATTGTCAGCCTATAATAGAATATCTACAGTTTGTTCTTTTTTGCTCATGTAGTGTTGATTTTGTACAAATAACTCTTTAAAAACGATGGAGTCAGAATGTAGTCATGTCTCCTTTCATGCTACGGGTAGCTTCGGTTAATGTAGCGACATCAATCCAGCTGTTCGCTGACCAAGAGTGTTGGTCCCAGACTCCCAGTTAACCAAGAAGCTAGCACTTATCACTTACCTGCAGTGCTGCCATATCTATATGACGCTACACCTTGTTATCACTAGTTCGCTACGTATTGGAGCACACATGTTTCCAGAACTAATCTAGTATTTTAATCTTGCTTCAATTTGAGACTCTAAATCTGCTTAGTTATGTTTCTGAGTTGAATTTAAGGGGCTGTTCGGCAATCCTCCCGCTCCGTGAAATCATCTCAGGATCCGTGGAGCACCTCCGTCCCCACTCCGCGATTTTGAACTGCTGCTCCACCAGCTCTGGGAGTGGAGTTGTGGAGGGGAGGGAATCCGAATTGAACAGGCCTTAAATACTCCCTCGGATCGGAGGGAGTAGTATAATTTAAGCTTTGAGCATGACAATCAATCTGTTTTTAATTTCTTTCGGAAGAATCCGTTTTTTAGTTAGTAGGCTATGTAGGTAACTGAATTGTATCATGCGTGGGTTTTCAATTTGTAATAATTTAAGCCATGAGTTGCAGCAGAGAGCACAGGAAAGAGTCATCAACATTACTATATGGTATCTGTTACTACTGGGAATACACGATAGTTAAAGAGGAGGAGGTCAATTAGTATTATCCTGATCATCAATGAGGCTCGGCAGAAAGCAGCAGGAGGAGACCACGGGTGTCAAGCAAGGGCCAGCGTCCACATAACTGACCGTATACGCTAGCTAGTAACTGCTCCCCCCTCCCGCCCCAAAGGATCATCCTTTTGGTTTCATGAATCCCTGTTGCAGGGTCGATACGGTGAACCGCTGGTTTCTCTAGCTACTAGCGAGATCTTTTGAAAATCAACCATTGGTTGTATGCTTAGAAGGGTAGCTGTATCTCCAAGGTCAATCAGCTTCACGCCTCTCGGTTTGCCGAGTCCCTTGCCTCTCAATCTTGCTAAATTATTGTTGTTCCGCAAGAGCATGGCTAGGATTTGGGCAATGTGATAAGGGAGGTAAAATTTGCAGCTTTTGTGGTTATGCTAGTTAATATATGGCCTTTGGTACCCCGCAAAAAAAAAACCTTTTCGTACTTTTCAAAGGGGGGGGGGGGGGGGGGGGGGGGGTGGGGAGCGAATCGTTCATGAGCATACTTAACAAAGGCCCAAAACAATTACTCTCCACCCCTGGTCTCATATCTCTTCTAAAAATAATCATCTTACTGTTATAACTGATTTGTATATATCTAAATGCTTTTATGTAATCCTTGTATGGTTATTTTTGGAAGATGTTGTTTTTCCAGCTGTCCCTGAATTGTGCAACTTAGGTAATTGTCTTTCGAAGTGGAGTACACCAAAATTCCATTTCGAGAGTTTGGTTTTAGGTTGTGTTAGGCACTGCGGTGATTATTAGAATCTCATTTGCCCCATCTGCTTTTACCTACTTTAGTGTTTGTGTGGTCTGATTTTGAGGTTTATTGTTTTTTTTAAGTATGTTACATGGCAGTTTTATATTAAGAGATGACATTTTTATAATTAAAGGGATGGCACTTTTGTATTAAGAGACGGCATTTTTTAACATTAAGAGACGACAGTTTTATATTTAGAGATGGTATTTTTATATTCTAAAGAGATGGCAGCTTTGTATTAAGAGATGGCATATTTTATTATTAAGAGATAGCATTTGTATATTTTAAAGAGAAGGCAGCTTTGTATTAAGAGATGGCATATTTTATTATTAAGAGATGGCATTTTTTAATTAAGAGATGTCATTTGAAATTATTAAGAGACTACATTTTTATTTTTAAGACATGGCATTTTCTAATTAAGAGATTGCGTTTTTATATTAAGAGATGGAATTTTTTATTTAAAGAGGTGGCATATTTTATTATTATGATGTGTCATTTTTTAATTAAGAGATGGCATTTGAAATTATTAAGATACAATATTTTTTTATTTTTAAGAGATGGCATTTTTATATTAAGAGATGGAACTTTTTATTTAAATCCGGCCCCTCAGTGGACACGCCCGGACACGACCACAGATACTGACCGGTCAAGCCTCAAATTTGCCTTCTCGTAACCGGACACCTCAATTTTCATATCTCCAATTCATACAAACTGATGCAACTACGTCGATGCATTACACACATCGTCCGGCTACTCCATCGCTACTAACATGTCATCGCACTACCAAAATTTGGCATGTTTGGCTATGGTGGAGATCATCCACTGCTCACCTTGCCCTTCTCGGCGCCCTTGCCGTACTTCTCGCGGAAGTACCGGCCGAAGACGCGGTAGGGATCGAGCCGGATCTGCTCGTTGCCGGAGTTGTCCTCGCCGTCGCTGTCCTCCTTCTCCTTCGGTGGCAGTCCGGCCATGGCACGGACCGCCTGATTCTACTTTCGGGGCGAGGGCGAGCGTGTTTCTCCGCTGTCGTTTCTTCATAATGCAGGAGTGGATGGCTTCCTCCTCTTAGGTCGCCTGCGCCGCCGCATTAACCGCCATTTCCGCCGCGATACGGGCCTCGCGGCCCTTATCCTATCCTTCCCACGGCGGGCCACCCGTTCCTAGTGGGACTCATAGTCTGCCCGACCGGTGATGGGGAAGGAGAAATTTTCCGATTGCCGAGACCGTGATGATCCAACCCTAGAGCACTACTGGAATTAGAGAATTTGCTGTCTACCAGTTCTTTGTCGTCTGCTAGCTGACGGCAAAGAAGGTCTTTGTCGTCCGCTTGAAGAAAACGGACGACAAAGAACAGGCTGATGGCAAAGAAGGTCTTTGCCATCAGCCAATTCTTTGCCGTCTGCTAGCGGACGGCAAAGAATCTTTGCCGTCAGCTGGCAGACGGCAAAGAGAGAGGTGGCCCCCACTAACGAGCTGATTAGAAAAAACTTAACAGCCCCCCTCTTTGCCGTGTCATCTGCTAGCAGACGGCAAAGAGAAAAAAAGCGGACGACAAAGGTGGGGCGGACGGCAAAGAACTAACCTAACTAACGGCCGAGCCCCACCCCGCCCCTCCATCTCTCTGTTTCTCTCCCTCTCTCCTCCCCAACGACCACAGCCACCCACCGCTACCCCCACCGCTCGCCGCCGCCCCCACCACCCGCCGCCGCCCCCGCCACCCGCCGCCGCTTGCCCCGACGCCCCACCACCCCGCCGCCTCACCCACCCGCCGATGCCCTGTCACCCCACCACCCCGCCGCCCCACCACGTCACCGCCCCACCGCCCCGGCGCCACCGCGGCCCCATCGCCCCCGCCTCCCTGCCGGCTCGGCGCCGCCGCTCACCGCCCCTCCCCCCTGAGCTCCACCGCCCCGGCCGGAGCCCTGCAGCCCCCGTCGCCACCGCCACCCTGGCGCTGCATGGCCCCGGCCACTGTCGGCTCCGGTGAGTTTTTTTCTTTTTTTTGTTGTTTAATTGTTAGTGTTAGATTTAGTGCTAGATATGTGTTAGTGTTAGATTTGGTGCATGGGTTTTAGATAATTAGTCATATAATTAAAAGAAGTAGAAAAAAGATGAAAGAAGAAGAAGAAGACTGCCGTTAGCCACCTAACGGACTAACAGCGAATTTATTGCCGTTGGCTTTCTTTACCGTCAGCCGCTGATGGCAAAGGCCCCTTTGCCGTCCGCTTCAGAAAGCAGACAGCAAAGAAGGTCTTTACCGATGCTATCTTTGCCGGCGCCTTTTGCCCTCCGCGGCAGACGGCAAAGGCCTTTGCCGTCCGCCATCCATGCCTTTGCCGTCTGCCTTGGCGGACGGCAAAGTAGCTGATTCCTGTAGTGGAGGACCCGAGTGCCCGTTGAGCCAACACTATGGAGTCACGCCGGACAGATCCTTCCGTCGGCTGGGCGTTGTCCTCCCGGGAGCGGTGGAGTGCAATGCGGACCGCCATTGCCTCCTACAACCCGCATGGGATGACACCCCAATTGACGGATCCGGGCTAGTTGGAGTCAGATCTGATGCCCGCCATGCCGGAGACGGCCGAAAATCACCGGAGGTGAGCTCAGGTGGCGGATGGAGTGGAGGGGAGAGGAGTGTGAAATGGCTAGGGTTTGGTCCGGCGAGCGGATGGGGATGACTATATGTGGGGTCGGGTGGACCAGCGTGGGCTGGGCCCGACGTGGCAGACGTGCCCAGGCGCGCCCGGGCACCCGCCATATCCGCCCCATATTTGCGCCGGATATGAGGGGTGCCGGTCAACCAGGGCGTTTGAGGCCCGTTTGAGGCGTCCGTCTGAGTCGAAATTTCATGACCAGTAGTGACCAGGCCGGCCGTCCGTGCATTTGAGAAGGGTTTAGGGCGCCCGACCGTAGATGCTCTTACAGAATCTGACGCCTATTTCAGCGGCATAAGAAAATTATGAGTCCTCCTTGCCTCACTCCACCCAAGAAAGGCAAGAAAGCTCTATCGTACTGTCGTTCCGAGGTTCTTGGCCGTCAGCTCTTCCGCACCTTGACCTTCCCTACCCTACCTCACTCGAGGCCGACAAGGAAATGGCCTCGCCATTGACGACAATCCCTGACCACCTGCAAGCAAAGATATTCGTCCGACTACTTGCCCTCCCCACCTTACTTGGGGCTGACAGGGAATTGGTCCCGCCGTTGATGGCAATCCCCGACCACCTCCAAGCAAAGATATCCGTCTGACTACTCGCCCTCCCCACCTCACTCGAGGCCGGCAGGGAAATGGCTTGTCGCTGATGGCAACCCCCGACCACCTCCAACTAGAGATCTTTGTCCAGCTACTCGCCCTCCTCCACGTCATTCAAGGCCAATCAACTTAGAATAGGTGCCCGCTCGAGTTTTTTAGTACTTACATTTATGAAAAAAAAAACTAGTTCATTAGGATGGAAAATTATTACTATGCAAAACTTATTTCATGTATATTACAACTAAAAAACCATATATCTATTGTACACTCCACTATATTTTAAAAAGTACAGCCGGATAGGGCAATACAAAGCTGAATCTATTTTTTGAGCTTATAAAAATCTGAATCTAAATGCTGTCCAAATTGGCACTTTGGCAGTTTGAACAAAACAAAAAATGGCACGAAGGACGGCCCCGAATAGGCCCAGAGATGGCAGCACAAAAAATCGCTCAACTGAACTCCAGCAGATCCTAAAAAAAAAAAAAAAAACTGAACTCCAGCAGCACACAACACTCCCGATCCCATCTGGTCGAGCCGTCGTCGTCGTCGAGGGTTTCCGGCGGCTGGCTCCCCCGCCGGCCGGCTCTCCCCTCGCCCGGCCTCCTCTTCCCGATGGAGACCAGCCAGAAAACTTTGCCGGACATCCCCGGCGACCTCTTGGAGAAGATATTCGTCCGGCTGCCCACCCCAGAAGATCTCGCTCGCACCTCCGCCGCCTGCGTCACGTTCCGCGGAGTCGTCACCGACGGCTCCTTCCTCCGCAGCTTCCGCCGCCTCCACGCACCACCAGTCCTCGGCTTCTTCGCGCATAGCCAGTTCCATCCCGCTCCGCCGCCTCACCCCTCCGCGCGTGCCGCCCGCGCGCTTGCCCTAGCCGCTGACTTCAGCTTCTCCTTCCTCCCCTCCTACTGCAGATGGGGCGTCTGTGACAGCCGCGATGGCCGCGTCCTTCTTGCTCGCAAGCCCGAAAAGGGCAAGGAGGCCCCGATCTTCACGGAGCTCGTGGTGTGCGACCCCTTGCACCGGCAGTACATCCTGCTCCCCACAGTGCCTGAAGATCTGGTGGCATCCGTGGAAAACTCGGTCAAGGATTGTTTCGGGCGCTTCTGCGTGCCCTTCCTCATTTCACCCAACAAGGCTGAAGAGACTGAGTTCAGAGTGATTTGGATGGCACGTTGCGGAATTAATCTGACCGTCCTCATCTTCTCTTCCAGCACCGGGGAATGGCTAGCCGCCTCATCGTCCCAGGACTGGAGGGATATAGTCGTTGTCGGTGACCCGTTCTATTTTCTCAGGCCCCATTTCTCAGGTGGCTGCATCTACTGGGACTCGCCGTTGAACCAGAACAAGTTGCTCGTGCTGGACACTAGTACTATGGAGTTCTCCATTGCAGATTTCCCACCTGGAGAATGGGGCGATGTAAAATTAGCTATTGTCGATGCAGGGGAAGGCAGGTTTGGGATGTTTAGCATCCATGATGGAGATGAAGGTGGTGAATCTGTTCTTAATTATATGGTTGGGCAAAACAAAGGTGAGAGTTCTGGCCAGCTGAAGAAAGTCTCACTCTCACTAGGTTATGGGCATCGGTATTATTTCACAAACTATGCAACACAGAATTACTTGATCCTATTAAGGACAGAAGCTAGGCCGTACGTAGGCTTATCACAGGCCCCATCAAAGATAGAATTTTTCTCACTGGATGTCAAGACAATGCAGCTTGAGAGGATGTTTATTGAACCTTCCATGTTTGGTGGTTCTAAAGTGCACATATATACCAACTTCCCACCGTCGTTATTGTCTTCACCAACAATATGAACTGGTAAGTTTTTTATTGCATCCTAGTTATATTATATCATTCCCTTCATGGTTATCTCCCAGCTTGTTCATTACTGCAGTTGGTTGTTTGTCTAGTGGTTATTTATATTGTACTTGTGGAGAAGCTAATCAAGCACGGGTTAATTGTGATTCGTTGTTGTGTTTGTTTCTTCAAATTGCTTGTGTTTTTAGAAGTAAATTGTTGTGTTTTCAGAGATCCAGACAAGAGAAAAGCTCTTTGGCATAGCTTATGCTTTCACTATAACATTAATTAGGCCTTATGAAATCAACAATTATTTTCGAGGAATATTTTGTGTTCAAGGTGTAGAAGGATTGATAGATGCAGTTTACTAGTCACCTCACGAAAATGCATGCCATTCAAGCACAGCTCATCTTGTTGCCTTCATGTTCATGTTCACATCTATGATATTATCTTCGATACTGTTTCGTAATAAATATGCTTAACTGCTATAGTCTGTATGGCCGCTTGATTCGAATCCGCCTCACAACATCCGTTATATATATATAGGCGGGACACTGTTTCTTTTTCTTCCTTTTTGATAATAGTTTGAACATTTCACCTGAGTATTTCGGAGTCTTCCCTTCATATGGATGCCAAATATAAAAACATTAATCTCTGTGTCGCGTGGCGGTTCACATGCCAAAAAATCACTGCAGCCGTCAAATATGGGGCCTCGCCACAAACTTACCAGTAATGTCTCCTTGTCTTCTCCCATCTCCACGAGAATTGCCGCGTCTACCTTATCTCTCCAGTACGCCAGCAACCACAACTAGCAATAACTCCAGCAACGAAGTGTCTCATGGCGCTGCCACGACAACTACGGTAACAAAGACTATGACACAAGGCGGAAAAGAAACAAGGAAAAGTAGAATGACAGTGGTTGGTCAGGTCAAGCCCGGCCGACGACGCCCTGGCCTGCCACGGCGGAGACAAGTCAGGCGAGATGAGCCAGAGACGATGCGGTTGACTGCGAGCCGCTAGCCAGGAAGAAACTAGGGGTGAGGTGGGAGGTGATGCCGGTACTTGTGATTCAGTTAAGACCCC